>NW_023416290.1:5262500-6607500 GCF_014176215.1 Rousettus aegyptiacus | reverse complement strand
GGACGGAGACCGTGTGGGAGGCGGAGAATGACCTCGGGAGGAGCGGAAGCCAGGTCGACGCCCAGCCGCCGGCTCTCGCCCATCTGCGGGACGTGGGGCGACTCTTAAACTCCCAGCCTGCGGGGATGCAGCCGGACCAGTCCCGGGCCGCTGGCTGGGCTCCCCTCGGGCCGCGGCGTCAGGCCCAGAGCTCGGAGCACCGTTCCCAGCAGCTCTGCCGCCGCCGCCCTCCCCCTCGGTCCCTGCGACATCCCGCTCCTTTGTCTGGTGTGATCACCTGACCCACGCCCGCCACGTCGCCTCCTCTGCCCACCTCTGTCCTCCGACCACCGCCCTGCCCATCACGTGTGATGACATTTCGTCCACATCTACCGATAAATAACAAAAACCTTTAAACCTAAAAAAATACGTGGTTTTCCTGAGGAGCTTCAGGCGCCACCTACATTGCGTTACGCTCAAGTGTAACTGGTTTAAGTCAATTGAATGTCTTCGCAATACTTAGCATTAAAAAAATACGTGACTTATTTGAGTGCCTCTGCAGGGTACAGTCGGTGGCTCAGGCGATCAAGGGCGCGGACTTCCGAGCATGCGGCTGACGGCGGCGAAGGAATTCTCTCACTGTTGCTTACGCGACAGACACTTAGCTCGAAGGCGGTCATATCAGGAGGCAGCGAGAAGGCTCCTTTTCCTTCCTGCCGGTCTGCCTGGCACCCAGCTTTCCTTCCTACCCACCAGCATCTGCTGAGCCGAACGGAGAAGCCGGGTCTGACAGACGAGGCTTCCACGCCTCGCTGTGTGATCACGGGCAAGTCATCAGGACGCTTGCTAGAGAGTAACAAGACTAGTACTGTCTGGTCTCCTCTTACTCGTCACCTTATCAAAGCCATATGCTGTCCTTTGGAAAACGAGAGTGGGCAATAGACTTTTACATGTGGCGATGCATACAGGCTGGATTTTACTGGCTTATTTGTTCTCTTTCCCGACGTGCTTTGAACCAGTGAGATACAAGTTAAAAACGGCTTTTATAACAGTGTGGTCCAGAGAAACGGTATTCCTCGTATCTGGTTCACTTCAGTGTGTGCCAGTTCTGAAGAGTAAATATGCTTTAAGCATGAATTTCCGAGGACTCGATCGTAAAGGATATTGCTTCATAAGAAAGGCTGCAGGCAAATAAATCACCGTAATTATTATGTAAGCTGATGACATAAAACAAATGTTCACTGTTCAGGTTTCTAAGTCCTTCTAAGTGGCCAAGGCCTCGGTCTGATACTCTTCCCACGACTTTGCTAAAAGTTTATTTATTGATGTGCAATCCAAGACTCGGAACTCTTACTTTTATGGGAAATGTACTCAGGAAGAGGAGTCGGGGTTTCACTCCCTTTGTGAAGGAGATTTTCAAGAAGGTGATTTCCTTGGCTTCTGATTTATCCCACATCCGGGATGAACAAACGTTTGATTTTTGGCAAAGCGGTTTCTGACCAGTGAGCAAGCTGCAGGGGGCACATTCGCGAGCCACACGACGCAGAACAGGAGGAGGGAAGTCCCCGTGTCACGCGCAAGCGACTGAGTCGTCTCCATCTTAACCTTCCCAGCGGATTCCCGGATCGTGTACGTGAAGAGGAAGCGGCGGGGAGGGGGTCGCGGCTCCGAAATCAGGACTGAAACGCGCGTCGTGACTCTCCCCTCTGAAGGCCAGACGGCTCGTGCAACATTTCCGCCATGTCTTCCTTTTTACTAGCGTTGGGATTTTTTTTAAGACAACACTTTCCAAGTTGCCTGGAAAATCTGCAGCGATTTCCAGCTTCTGAATGGAACTTTTCTGGGCCACTGTCCGAAGCGGAGAAAGCGAGCCAGCAGGGATCAGGACGGGACGGACCCTGGCCCGAGAGGCTGCCCAGGCTTCCCAGCTCACGCAGAGCCAGAAAGCTGGTTCTCAGACGTCTCCATTTTCTCTGAATCCTCTCTGAATGGAGGTTCTCGGGGCTGCTCACTATTCTTCTGGAGGGCGACACCTAGTTTCTACTCTCCTTCACTTTGAGTATCATTTTTCAAGCTTTCTGGGAAGAGCTGTTACACTTCTGTGAAGAGGCTCCAACTGCCAGTCTTGAAATCTTCTTTGAAACCAGTAACACCAGGTGCTCTCTGTTCACGGGGCAGAGGAGGCAGCTCCGCGTAACATACAATACAACTCTTGTTCGCAGGCAGCACTGGGCTCGCTCACACACACACACACGCACACACACGCACACAAGCACACGCACGCGCATGCACACACAGCCTAAATAGCTCGATGTTTCTCTTGAAACACTCTGAGGGCGTCAGGAAATGCAAGGAAACTTTAAAAAACAAAGCATTAAAAACAATGGAAAAAGGATCCAAAGGAATCCAAGTTGAACATGGCCTGTGATAATACACTTAACAGAACGAAGTTGAGAAGTTAGATGAACTTGTATCATCAACCTGCAAATAAGAATGATCTCTTCCAGAATGATAAAAGAGCTACTCTTGGCGAGCAGTTTTCGAAGGGGTGCATTTGCCCGTGTGATGTCATTTTAGAAAGATACAGCTGAATGAAGTCATTGGCCACAGAACGACGTCAGTGGGAGGATAAACAGCAATACGATGTTTTCTGCTCTTGCCAAGAAACTATTTATTTCCCTTTTGAATTTTTATTCAGCCTGGCTCTTCAGAGAGCAGAGACCTGCACAGGAGGAAATTCAGGTGGCAGAGGGATGACCTTCCCCAGCCTGTACCCCCTGACAGGTGGGTCTGGCCCTCGCTGCGTTGGCCACTGGGGCCATGTGGCCAAACGGTGCTCGGGTGCCCTACCATGCTCACCGGTTTGAAGGCACGATAAACGCTGCGAATCCTTTTGAACGCGTGTTTTATATTTTCCACCACGTGAGACAACGCGGCATTTTTTCACCCACAGTTCCTTTACGACGTGCGAGAATCCAGCCCCGTCTCCTTACGTGGTGCCTGCGTTTGGTGGGAATGGACTTGACTAGAAAACGTGTTAGACCCATGCTCCTTGTTAGTGGGGGTGTGGGGGCGACTCATTTACTTTTTATTTTTTATTTCTTCATGATTTCTTCAAACTAATTATCTCTCTTAAACCAAGCTTGGGTGGCTGGATATGTTTTTTGAGGGGGGCGATTAACTTTCCTCTCTGCTTTCACAGGACGTTTTAAAACTCTTCGTCCCCCTAACCTGTCCCAGGTGTGGCCGCTTTGGATTTGTTGCAGCTGACAGTGAACGCCGAGAGTTCTGTACGTCCATCATAGTCTTGCTGAGCTGGAATCCTTCAAACGTGTGCGTGCACACACATCTGCCCGCACCATTACCTCTGTGGGCACACACGCGTGTGCCCGCACTGGTACTGCTTAATTGTACCGCAAGGGCACCTGACGTCCCCTTATCTTTTCTGTTGCCTTTTCTTTGCCCATCTTCTCGCCGCTGCATTTACAGGCAGCACGTGATGCTACAGGGCGAAGCCCAGACGCTCTCGTCTTCCTCGCTGGACTGATTCATCCCACAGCAGGGGAGCAGTCTTGCTTGCATTCGAGGACAGCAGTCCGTAAATTACGTCGCTTTAAAACAAACGCCGCGGTGTGATCGCGTAACTGTTTTTCTGGGTTTCAGATTCACGACGTTACCCAATCATCTCTATTATTTGTATGTTCTATTCATTTCAAGGTAGCCTTAAAAAAAATGTGAGATCTGCCTTCTTTATGCTGGGTCTTTTTTTAAAAAAATCATTTTGCCAGCTATTATATGCCTCGTCTTTGTAATAAAATTCCTCTAGAGGAGAGGTGAAAGGGCTCGGGAGACGCCTTTCTAGCCTCCGGCTTATTAGAGAGGATGAAGGCTGTCTCAGCGGGATGAAAGAAACAATCCCGGAAGGAAGCCAGGAAGAGAAGGGGGTGGAGGGAAGCGCGAGCCAGGGTCGAGAGGCGGGTGAGTGGAAGAACGCGACGCGGGAGAGAAGAGAGAAGCCGCTCTGGTAACCCTCGCCGCCCACCCCGGCGGCTCGTTCCAGAGGCCGCTTCTCCACGGAGCCCCCTGCCCTGCCCGCCCGCCCGCTCTCACGCCTCAGCTTTCCCTCCCGGCTCCTTGTCTGTATCTCCCCCGTAGTCCTCACCAGTTTCCGCTCCGTATCGTATGTAGTTGTGTGGTCTCCTACGAGCCCTCCATTCGTTCGACATTTCCTTACGTTATCGAGCACCTCCCTCCCTCGACGCCAGGCACTTTGGTGCATGCGAGGGATACGAAGATGATTGGGACACGACCCCTGCCCCTGAGACGCAGTCTCGGCCGGGCCCTCGCCTGCAACACCGGGCCCATTCTCTGCCACCGGCCTCTTGTCTCTGCGTCATTTCCGAGCTGCCAGACCGCGTTCCCAGAGCACGCGCACGCCTCTCCTGTAGCACTGCCCATACAGTGAAACTTTCTGTTCACAAGCCTGCTTCCCCCAGTGACTTCGGGGCAGGAAGCCTGCCTTCTAATCTTCGATTCTCCAAGCTCAAGCGCTAAGCCTATTCCATGGTAGATACTCATTAACTATTAGCTGAATGAATAATCGATTCTCTCTCCTCGTGATGTCTCTCTAATGTGAGGTGGGAAAGACATCATCTATCTCTTTTTACAGGTGAGGAAAAAAGGGGATGGTTATGGACTGAATGTCTGTGCCCCCCTCAAAATTCTTATGTTGGAGCCTAGTCCCCAGTGCGATGGTATTTGAAGATGAGGTCTTCAGAGGTGACTAGGTCATGAGGGTAGAGCCCTCATGAGTGGGATTAGTGCCCTTGGAAGAAGAGACATGAGAGAGAGAACCTCTCCCTCCGCCAAGTGAAGACGGAGCGAGAAGATGGCCATCTACAAACCAGGAAGGGGCCCTCACCCGGAGACCATGCCAATATCCTGATCTCGGACTTCTCCAGACCTATGAGAAATAAATTTCTGTTACTGAATCCATCCAGTCTATGGTATTTTGTGAAAGTAGCCCAAACTGACTAAGGCAAATGGAGATGATAAATGATCTGACCCTAGACTTAAATGATGATAGGGCTCGGCAAGAAGCAACGTCTTCTGCTCCCACTACCAGATTACGTAGATGTGCTAAGAGAAAAAAGGACACCTGCTTCCTTTGTATGGGATGCTGAGTAGAAGGATTGGGAGGGAAAAGGAGAGGCGGACAGACAGGTAGGAGGTCTCTTTGGCAAAACAGAAATAACTGAAACACGACCATTTTTTCGTAGTCTCTAGAGAAGACAGGTCGAGGGTTAATGCGGTTTCATGGATTCTATCCACGGTCAACTTGAGAAAGGAAAAGAATGTGGGA
This sequence comes from Rousettus aegyptiacus, assembly GCF_014176215.1. NCBI lineage: Eukaryota > Metazoa > Chordata > Mammalia > Chiroptera > Pteropodidae > Rousettus > Rousettus aegyptiacus. The sequence continues at coordinate 6,602,159 of NW_023416290.1, read as the reverse complement.
AAACAAGGTGAAAAGTAGATTAGCAAGTGACCCCTTTCCCTGGGCAAAAACACACATAGGAAAAATACCCAGAGGGCACCTGGGAAGAACTCATTTCAAGCCGGGGTTAAAGCAAAGCTCTTCGGAGAACAAAGCCGCAACCAAAGAAAAACGGGAAACAGGGAGACGGATTTGTGAGTGAATTTCTAATCGACGTGACTTACAAATGTGCAGATACAGTTTACTTTTACGTCAGGGTGAGGAGCACAGAGTGGTGGGACAGCCCCGTTTGAATTCAGAAGCCCTGGTTTTAGGTCCCTATTCAACTCAAAGTCTCTGTCCCTTGGGGCAGGTTACTTAGCTTCTCTGAACCTCAGTTTCTTCTTAAGACGATATAATGCTCTGTTTTTGTAGGGTGGTTGTGAAGATGGACTCTCCTTGTCATCAAGAAGTTCAGATTTGTTGTTCAAATTACTACGTTCAGGGCCGGGCGAGGTCGTTGGCCGGCCTTCCCACAGGCTTGCAAGCAGGTGTCTTGTTCTGTCTTTGGCAGGTTTCAGTTCTGTGGCTGCTGCCCCCAGCCGCAAGGGAGTCTGGGAAAACAACTACCAGGTTTTCTTTCCTTTCCGTTTGGCCTCTAGAAGGAAAAGGATCCCAGCGCCAGTTAAGCTAAGAGCCAACTTAAAATCTGGGCGCGGAGCCGCGGGAAGGGGAAACAGAAAGGGTTTGCCTCCATCGGCGTGCCCCGAGATGGGACGGGGCAGGGGCGCTCTAGAATTGGGTGGGGGAGGACGAACCTGTCAACACACGAGGAGAAAAACCGACGTGCTGAGAAGAGATGACGCTGCGTTTAAAATGCAGCTTCACGGAAAGCTACGCGGTTGGGAGGGAGGCAGTCGGGGGAGTTAGTCAGCCGGTGCCACGACCCCCGAGACCCGGCAGCAGTAGCACATGCAGAAATGGACGAAAGAAAGGGGTCCCGGGACTCAGGAAGCCAAGCACGGGCTCGAGATGATGACCCTGGGTAAATGGTACATCAAAAGCCGCAGAGATGGTGGCGCGGAGCAGCCCATGCGGAGGAGCTGCTGACGCGACACCCCCGAGTGTCCGGGAGCAGCGCGTAGGCCCGTTTCCAACAGGAGTTTGTGGACCGCGTCGCTCTTTCCCTTCTTTCCGAGTCTCCCGTTTTTATTACCTCCCGTCCCATCTGCTCTTCCCTTTTCACGCCTTCTCCCCCGCCCCCCAGTCGCCAGCCCCAGCAGCTTTTAGCTCCTGTACATCGGCACGCCAGAATGCCAGTTTAGTTAGGGCGCGCTCCGTTTCCCGGGGTTTTCTGGTTTTCTCTCTTTTCCCCAACCGCCGGACTATCTTACGTTTAATTTTTCTCAGATTCCAATTCTTCGTTATTGCTTCTTTAATGGAGAGGGAAGGGGAGAGGGAAGATGGGGGCAACAGGAAAAATCCAAGCCAGGATGCGGGTGGGTTGGCCCTCTCCTATAATGTGTACATTTTCATAGCAGCCATTGATGCCTGAACGCAAAGTCCTGAAACAGGCAATGTTGGCATATTGTAGGGCTTCGTAGGGTAGGACCAGTGCAAGAGAGGTTTCCGGATTAGGGGACCCTCCCCCCTCTACCTTTGTCAGCTCTGACCTCCCAATGCTGGTTAAGCTAAAAGCGAACCCTGTTAAAATCTGGGCGCGGAGGCGCAGGAAGGGGAAACAGAAAGGGTTTGCCTCCATCAGTGTGTGGCGAGATAGGACGGGGCGGGGGCGTTCTAGAATTGGGTGGGGAAGGACGAACCTGTCAAAACACAAGAAGAAACACTGATGTGCTAAGAAGAGATGACGCTGCGTTTAAAATACGGCTTCATGAAAAGCTACACAGCTGGGTAACACCCAATCAAAATAGCACTGCTAATGGACTAATTATTAGCGCGGAGATAGAACTGTGAATTATACATGGTAACTTGGGGGGGGGCGGGCATAGGGAGAACAGAATTGGGGGAAGGTATATTGAAAGTAAATAAAAGTTGGCCTCACATGAAAGCATACACCAGGCAAGATTAAAGAAAATGTCTTTGCTTTGCTTATTCTTCAGGAGATTATATATATTTTTTGTCTTGTATGTTTAGCTACACATATGTACTATTAGAAAACCATCAATAAAATAATACACACAGGTAAATTAGGGCATAATTACTCACAATATAAAATAATTACTGATTGACAAAAAGAATTCTCCTTAAAGATTCTTGAAGTGCCATTTAGAATTCCATTCAAGTTATCAAAGATCTTTTTCTTCTAACATATAGTACAAGCTTTTCATAATTCTATTTCATTAGGTAAGGCCGGCGCAAATAATAGAGAAAGGTTTCAGTCAATTTAGTTCAGCATAAAAAAAAAAAAAGAAAGAAAGAAAAAGAAACATACACTGTTAACAGATAAAGGAGACAGAAAAAAACGCAACCCACCTTCAGCCTTAACAAGGGGTCACTTTATGTGCCGTGCTGGTAAGCTACTGTTTCACCAAGAAGAATTCATTAAGTAGAGAGGAAGTCAATAAAAATGAGCTTTATTAAAAAGAACTGATGCAATTAAAGGTATTGGTGAAACCTAGCTCAGCGATGAAGGGAAGTGACTCAGGGGGCACCTTTAAGAAATGAGACAATATACCATGAACTCTTCTCCCAATTTATTTTGAAGAAATACGTAATACTCGGCATAAATTTGTCGCAGCCAGGGTGAATGCCAGCATGGTGGAGGAAGAAAGGGCTTCCATAAACCTGTCCTTCTTTAATAACAGTGAATTATAGCACTGACGGGCTGGCAGCCGACCTGCTCGCGAGGAGAGTAAGGAAAGCCACCCTCGACTCGGCCGACACCGCCTGCCAGGGGCAGGGGCGCTTTTCGTCAGGCCTGTTCTGCACGTTACGACCTAAACAGGACTGTTTGGCCCCCAGGATACGCAAAGCTGCACGCTGGGGAAAACAGGTTTGAGACTCTCCGAGAATCCCAAAGCAAATGATACTTCTGTGGAAAAGAGACGTGGAGGCTAGTCAAACGACAGAACAGCCACACGTCACAGGGCAGCAGAGTGTCCGCGCAGGATGGTTTTTCTTTTAAAAAAGAATCATCCTATCCAAGTTTCTGTGATCTCAGTCTCACGGTTCGAATATAGGGCAAAAATCCACGTGCTCCCTGTCCAAGCCAAGCGCATGCTGGGCATTTTTGCAGGCCTCGCCTCACACCCACGGACATGCGAGGGAGCCCGAGGGACTGTGCGAGCCACCGGCGGGGTCCTCTCCCCCCGCAGAGCCCGCAGCTAGTGCCGTCTATGACCTGAACACTGGCCCTGCGGACAGAGAAGCGGCTGGAGGCCTGGATTTGCCAGCGATGCCGACTGACGAGCCGGCGCCCAGCCTTACACCTCCTAACAGAACACCATCAAACGGAGGTAAGTGCTGACTGGCTAAAAAATAAAGAAGGCGGAGAAAAGGGGCCTGGGAAGATGCTGCAAGCACTAGAACTTGGTGCAGCGTTCGGCCGGCTGCCTCGCCCTCGTGCTAAGGCGGAAAATAAAGAAAAAGTACTGTGAGAAGGACGAAGGAAAAGGTCTAGAAATCCCCAGTTACAAAAATAATAAATAACCCATAACAAGATCAGTTACATGTGGATGGCACTTCCTGAGTCAGACTACAATGTTTCCACTTACCCCGCAACCCACACGACCTTCCTCGTCTACCTCAGAGAGTTGCTAAGACCATCAAATGAAGTCTTGTCTACGAGAATGACTCAGGAACTATAAAGCCTTTGATAATTGTCTGTGGCATGTGGTCTAAATGGTTAAAGAGAAAAACCTCAGGAAGCTTGGACAGAAGTATCTGAAAAGGGGTAGGCCTTTATCAGCATCCCTGGAGCCGTGGGCCTTCTCCTCTTGAAATGCCAATGGAGTTTGGGGGCATGTGAGGGAGACCGGACTGTCCCATGAGGTATAAAGAGAAGGCGGGTGACTAGACTCAGGGGATGGTTTTGTTTCATGATTTAATTACTGTCCACTTACCATGACACACGAGAAAAAACATTAGAAAAAGTTATGGTGAATCCGAAACTCTAAGTGTGCCTTACGCAAAGGCCTTTCTATCCACAAACTGCTGCTCTGTAAATAAACAAAAACTAAAACGAAAACCATCGTTTTCTATCTTCGAGTATTGTTTAGCATTGGGTATTTTGCAACTTTGCTCTCTATTTGTCACTCATCACGCAGATGGGTGTGTTTGTTGGGGAGAGACGAAAAAAAACGTAGGTTTGTTTGAGTTGAAATTACTCCATGCCTTCTGATATTTCTAAAGCTAAATTCTACTTGACCTTCCAACAGACGCACAATGTATATGCCAAAGTATCACAAAAGGTTACATTTAAAAATGAATCCGTTGTCCAATAATGGATACACATGTTCACCGGAAGATATATACATAAAAAAATGTACAAGACATTATTCATAATAACCCAAAACTGGAAAGGATAAGTAAATTACGGGGTAGTCCCATAATGGAACATTAGATAGCAACGACAATCGGTGACCTGCAACCACGGCAAACATAACATCAAATGAAAGAAATCACGAAGAGTGCTTGCAGTAGGATTCCACCTGCAAGGTACAGAAACAGGCACAGCTAAGTCACGGTGCCGGCAGCCGGGAGGGTGGGGACCTCCGGGGACAGGGCTGTGCTTGAAAGGGAGCCTGGCGGGGGCTTCTGGGAGCCTGGTGTGTTTCCTGATCAGGTTCCTAATCACACAGGTGTGTTCAATTCGTAAAATCACAAAATGTACACTTAGGCACTTTTTTCCTGTGGTATCTTTTGCTTCAATATGCAGTTTTTCTTTTCAAAGTGGAGCCGCCTCTAAGTGGACAGGAGTCGATCAGACTTACTGGGACCTGCGTTCCGATGCCGCCTGTTTGCAAACATCATCGTTCCCTAGATCGGGAAGCAACTGCTGGACAGACACTCAGCGGCTGCCGAGGCTCGCGGCTGAGGCCCAGAACACGGTCACGCCGGGCGTAACCACGGGGACGCGTTCCGAGACGCGCGTCGTCTGGCGACACCCCCCTCGTGCGGACATCGCGCTGCCATCGTCTCACGCACGCCTCGACGGCCCAGCCCACGGCACGCCCAGGCCCTGTGGCGAGCCTCTCGCTCCTGGGCCGCGCGCCTGGACGGCACAGCCCGGGGTGTGGTTGCACAGCAGACGTGTGTCTAACGGGTACTTCAGAGTCCACTCTAAAACAGCGCTAAAAAGGATAGCCTCATAAATACACACCCTGGGGCATGGTCACTTATCATCAGGTGCTACATGCCGTACGTAACGGCACGTGCCCCTCGGCACAGCAGGTTTGTTGCACCAGCATCGCCACAAGCAAGTGAGTACCGTGTCGTGCCGTGAGGTTACGGCGTCACTAGGAAATAGGAAATTTCCAGCTCCATTAGAGTCTCATGGGGCCAACGTCACGTACAAGGTCCCATCTCCGCTGTCTGTCCTCAACCGAAATGCTATGTGGCACATGACTGCATGGAAGCAAGTGTCCTTACTCTTACTACAAATCACGGATTCAGGAAATAAGAGTTGCAAATGCGATAGATTATAAATTGACAGATTCATAGATACTATCAATTCAACGGGTGACATTTTGGTTATTTGGATTTTGCTCCATTTTTGAGGTGTCCTAAAAACTTTAAAGAGTCCACATCCCCTATAGGAAAGAAATCTAGAAAAAGAAATCAAAACCATTTATTCAATTTATTTACTTAAATTGGCAAAGGGTTTTCCCACTGATATATAATCAGGGTCTCATTTAATGCCAATTTAGAATCATAGATTTTTTTTTTTGAAAAGGATCGTGCCGTGATTTTAACCTCCTTGTTTCAAGAACCCGAGAGCCTAAGAGGTTAAATGATATGCCTGTGGCCAAACAGATAAGCAAAGCAGAATACGGACCAGAACCCAAGTTCCCTAACCACGACACCAACTAGCTTTTGTTCTAGCTTCCTGGCTTCCACTCTGTTGATGTGCACAATTACGAACAAATAAAAACATGATATGAAATGAAGTTACAACATGATAACACTGAAGTTTTAGATTATTGTGACATTCACACATTCTGAAGAGCAGCACCTCGAAATTACGTGTTTTTATAAGTGGTTCCTGATTTTTAGAAACCAGCTAATGATCAGTTTAGGAACTCAGGTTAACAGTATCTTTTAAGGATATATAGTATACTCTTCCTTTGAAAATTGTATTTCTTGTAACCGATGAGAGCTATTTTCTTTTCCTATTCAAGAACATATATTATCAGAACAGCACTAAATGACCTCAGACCAGCCAGAGTGGAATTTACGAGGCCCTTCTTGGTACGTCTGCAGCTGTGACATCATTACAGAATTCCTGAGCTTGAGAACATTCGGCCTATTTTTACCTTACAATGGCCTTTCGAGGACTATTTACCTGCCGTGGGTCGTTACCGTTTGTAAATAGTAATAATTACCTGAAGTTGGAGCTATTTACTCTGTCCATCCCGTTTCCCAGGGACCCGAGCGGCTCTGACTCACCGTAGCGCAAAGTGGGTTCGTAATTTTCAACCAGTTTACCTTCCGGCTTTGTATTCTGCATAACATACTATGACTTGGTATCGTGACCCTTATTCAGATTAAAGATCTAAATTTCCTTGAGCGTGGCTGCATAAATTTATAGCCTGATTCAGTACACTTCTAATAACAGGACTCGCTAGATTAAAGTAGGCCTTAAAAGCAACCATCAAAGAAAAGGAATTAACAACATAAAACGCTGAGGCGGATGTTCGGATCTTGCTGCGTTCTCCCCCGACTTCCAGATAACCGGATAGACTGCACTTCCTTTGCGAGCCTGAAGAAATGCCGACACCCCCTGCAGCATTTGTGCCCACGGATGACCCGCTGGCCACGGGCGCAATGGACATATAGAGACAAACGCTCAGGAGGGCAGCCAACCTAAGAAGTGGATTCTCAGTCCTGGAGAAATTCTAGGATACGGAATACATCCACATTCTTCTTGTCCTAAACAGCAACTGCAGAAGCATGAAGTGGAGTGAGTTCATCCGACGGGGACTTCCGATGCACCTGTCCTGGTGACTGAGGCCTACACGACGTAATCCGTGTGAAGGGTTCGGCCCGGAGACTGGCATGGGACACACCCTTTGCACAATCAGGGTCACACTTCCTGATGGAAGCTGACACTGTAGGACCTGAAGAATCGACCAGGCAGAGCGGGGAGGGCGGGGACAGACCCGTCGAAGGCGGAAGAGGGCGGCATCGCTCGGGGGCAGTCGTCGGGGGCTCGGGACAGCCGGGACGTTAAGTGACGGAAGAGCAAGTGTTGGGGCTGCAGAGGCGAGCAGATGGCAGAGGGTACAAAGCCCACCACCCTGGGTCCGGGGGGCGGTTTTCGGCCTTTGCTCAGCCAGAGTCCTAAACGGTGGAGCCGTGCACACCGCACGGCCTCATCCATGAATTGGCTCCGAAACCGCTTCCGAGGGTTTCGACCAGCACTACTCTTTCCACAAAAGAGATCAAAATAGGACAGGACTGACTAGGACAGAACAGAAATCACGAACCTTGCTGACATGTATTTATGGGTCTATTGGGTCACAATGTTAAACTGATTTCTTATTGTAAGTCACAGCGGAAACGTCTGAAGGCCGCCTCTCCGAAGTATTTAAGCGGAGGAACGATGCAACCCGCACCGCACTGTGGCAAACCGATCTGGCTGCCGCGTGGGAAGGGCGGGCGGGGGGAGGGGAGGGGGACGGCAGGGGGCCAGTCCCGACCACGGGAGGGCAGCCGCACCTGTCGGGCTGCAGGCCACAGTGTCCGCCGGGGGGCGGGGCCCGTGCGGATGGACGCCAGGGGACCGAGGACCCAGCGGGCGGGAAGGTGTCGGGAACGCGAGCTTGCTGCCTGGTCCGAGGCAGGGCACGCCCGGGCAAGAGCAGCTCTCCGGACAGAGGCGGCTGATTACATCAGGGCGCGTTGCGCCACGAGGCTGAAAATGTGGAAAATAAGCACAACGGGGAAATCTTTCCTACAGAAAAATTTCATCCGCAACTAGTCGTTCTCAAGTGTCTGTCCCTGACGCCAAAAGGTAGCACTGAAATTGGGCGCTGATGTTAAAAACACACACACGCACACACGGACACACACACGCGCTGTCTTTAAACGGCTACAGCACCTGGTCTTCCTAGGCGGTCTCCCATCCAAGTACTAACCAGGCCCGACCCCGCTTGGCTTCCGAGATCAGACAAGATTGGGCACGTTCGGGGTGGCGTGGCCATAGACTCACACTTTTCTGTAGTAAGGAAACAGAATAAGTACAAAGTCTTGGCAAGTGCCCAAACTTTGGGAACAAGTTGAAAAAAAAAAAAAAGACACCTTCCCAAGCAAATGCGGGTAAGAACCGTTATTAAGGGTGGCAAGGCCGCTAACAATGACATGAGCCTCTAGCCCAGCACCTGACCCTTGGTAGACGCTCGACAAATGTTAGCTTTTCTTTCCCTTCACTTTCCTTCTCTTCACCTTGTCAACAGGTCTCAAGGTGCAGCCATATAAACCATTCGCATGAATATGCTTCAAGTCACCTGACAGCTAGATTTACCAGCTGATGCGGTGATTCACAAAACTGACCATGTTCTGTGTTTTACAAGGACTGCCAAGAAGTTAATGGGCAAATTCCTGATGCATCTCTAGTAAATGCACATAAACTTATCATATGCATTTTGTATATGTTACCTGTCTTATTTTTAAGACTTTTCCTCGATTCTATCATTTAAAATACATAGCTGAGAATTTTTTTAATCACCATATGACTTTTTTTTTTTTTAAAATAAGTCAAAGCCTATAGACAAGTAGATAGATTGAAAAATAGACGAGACAGACAAACAGATGGTTAAAACTGAGGCACGGTTGCATGTCTGATTATCAATCAAAGACCTATGAGTTTGGGGAGCTGAATCAGTTCCCTGAACCTTGTTTCTTTCTTTTTCTAAAAGTACTTACTATACAAAAAAAACCTCAACCCTATACAAAAGTAAAGAGCATCCCCACGAAGCCCACGAACCCCACGAAGCCACGCCCCAGCTTCGACAATCCTGCTCCATCTGGCCCCTCCTCTCCCACTCCCCCAGCTCCTGGATTAATTTAAAGTAAATCCCAACTACTATATAATTTCATTGATAAACTTTTTAGTATGAACCACCAAAAGGTAAGGACTCTTTTAAAAAACATTACCATAGCACGACTGTCGTACCTAAAAAGGGTTAACAATAATTCCTTACTACCATCAAAACATCAGCTGGTATTCATATTTTCCGTTTCTTAATTGTTTGTTGGAATTTTAGACACTGATTATTTCTGGGTGAACTTATAAAACAGGTTCTCAGTTAAGTTAAATTGAAGATTTTACCTTAATATAGGACTCAACCGAGACACCCGTACCTCACAGCCGCAGGCCGGGGTTCCTCCAGCAGGTGCCTCCCTTAGCTTCTCTCTTCCTGCATTCCTCCCCCTCTGCCTCATCTCCTACAGCTACAACACGCCTTCCCATGGCGTGCACACGCGCATAAACACAAACGCACACATGCACACACACGTGTACATGTACAAACACACACACACGCACATGTACATGTACAAACACACACACACACACACGATGGGGGAGAAGCTTTAAAATTTGCTGATTGTATGAAAAAGAATGTTCGATATAAAAATGAAAATTATAAGACAGCAAAGAAACCGGCTAAACGAGTCTAAAGAAAACTAGCCTTAAGAATGATCAAATTTGCAATTAATGACAAGTATCGAAACTTTGAGAATATCTTCCAATATTTAAATATTATACATATATAAATATACATAGACATGTAAATATTTATATGTCCATGTGTGTGGAGGCCTAAAAAGAATGCTTAGCTGTGCGTATTTGAAATGAAATGTCCTACTCCCAAGGTTCGGAAAAACTTCATGTCCATTACACCTCGCTCAAAACAGCTTCAGGAGCCGAGACACAGTTACGCGAATGGCGTCAGGAGAAAGGGCGCGACCCAGGGCCGGCCCGTCCTTCCTCCGCGCTCTGGCCTGCCTCCTGACGGTTGTCTCCAGTCTCTCTCCACCGCATCTAACACGCGGACACGGACAGAGTTTCTTCTACAACACACACCCGACGTGCCACGTCATCCTTAAAAACCGTCCCTTGGGAACCACTGTCTGCAGAATCGAGTTCGAAGTTCTAAAAGTGACAACCAGGGTGCTTCCGACCTAACCCCGCCTGCTCCTCCAGCCTGCGCCCCATGGCTCTCTCCCGGCCCAGCCCCGCAGGGCCCTGGCGCCTCCGTGCTTTGTTCACGTTGCTCTCTCTGCCTCAAACGCAGTATTTCTTATTTAGCCAACATATAATAAATGTGATCTTGCAGTGAAGAGAGAAAGATAAGGAAGAAGGCACGAACTTTGTTCTCAAGGAGCTTGCAACCTGATGGGAAATGCAGAGAAACGAACACATTTCAACAGAAGCATGTCAAGTACAGGCACATTCGTGTGGACTGGGCTTCGCAGTGGCAGAAAGAAGGGCGTGCGTAATGTTGTTATGGCTACGAGACCGTTAGTACTCAGGAATACGGCATGCAAAATACACGGAGAAAGGAGGGTCCAGTCATGACTTCAGAACCCTCCAAAGTGAATACGAAGAATGGATACGTAGCCATGGACAGCCAAATTCGAGAGCTCAACCCCTCACAGGCGAGGCTTACGACGGATTGTAAGCTCCAATGCAAATACAACCGGCTTACACTTTCAGGAGTCTCTGTTACCAAATAAACACAGAACCTGTGGGAACCGAAGCTGAAGTGTAGGGCAGCAAAGGGAGGCCAGGCATCCTGACTCACGCACGGAGACTGAGCAATTACGTCCAGCAAATCATGAAGCACGTTAAACTACAGACTCATAAAAGGAAGACGTTCAAAACGTGATGCCGAAAAGCAAACCCATCACCACAAACTGAAGACTATGCCATGCCTGCTGCTGCACTCACTCTGTCATTTAAGTAATTAAAATGTTTTTAAAGAGTCTAGTTATGAAAAGCATGACACAAAGCATACTACAATTTTATAAATACATATGTATATAAATATATAGATATATAGATACGTAGATATATATTTAAAAACCGACATCCATGTACCCACCTCCCAGGATAAGAAACAGAACATGGCTAGCATCTTGAAGATCTGAGGAAGCCACCTCCCCGGCTGCCTTCCATTCCCTTCCCGAGTGGAGACAACACTCTTCGTTTTTTGTGATAATCATTCCTTTGCTTTTCTTTATGACTTTATTATCTTCGTTCCACTACCTAACCAACTCCCGGGTCTAGTTCTGGAAAACAGCGTAGCCAGCACAAACCTAGCGACCCCAGGACAGAGCGACCCCGCTGATACGGGATGGGAGGCCAGGAGAAGACGAGGCCTCGCCCGACTCGGGTCCTGCGGGCTTCAAATGAGCCTCCCCTAGAGAAGACGGAGGGCACGTCTCGAGAAACAGGGGTCTTCCTGCCTCCGGGCCACTGTCATGGCCGTAGTGCTGACCGAGAACTGGGCACCCGGCGGGACTGTGGTCAGGCGCGGATTCTCTCTGGCTTCTGTTTTCTCCTTCTGGCGAAACAGACATAATTTACCGTTTTAAAGTGTACGCCCAGACCCTAGTAACCAGCACTATACTTTCCGGCTTTGCGACCCAGGGACCTCATCACAAGTGTTTGCCTTCCTTTGGCTGACTTATTTCACTTGGTGTAATGTCCTCGAGGTTCATCCATGTCGTAGACGAATGTGTCAGGATTTCCCTCCTTTTCGTGACATGGTACGCTCCAACACAAATACAACCGGTTTACTTTAAGGAGCCTTAAGGCTGAACCACGTCCTGTTACGTGTATAGACCGCGTCTTGTTCATCAGTTCGCCTGTCGACGGACACTTGGGCTGCTCCCACATTCCGCCTACCGCAAATGACGCTGCTGGGAACGTGGGTGCACCGATGCCTCTTTGAATCCCTCCTTTCAATCCTTTTGGGTATGCGCCCAGAAGTGAAGTTGCTGGACCAAATGGCAATGCTGTGTGTAATTCTTTAAGGAACCGTACCACTCATTTCACATTCTCACCAACAGTGCACAAGAGTTCCAATTGCCAACGTTTATTATTTTCTATGTTTTCGATAGTAGCCATCCTAATGGGTGTGAAGTGTGTGTGTGTGTGTGTGTTTTAAGTTTAAGGTATACATACGGCATGGTGGTTTGATTTACACATATTGTGAAATGATTATCACAATAGGTGTAGTTAACGTTCATCAACTTACACAGATACAAATAGAAAGAAAAGAAAAAACATGCTCCTTACGATGGGAACCCTCCAGATCCACTCTGGACGACTCCCCCACACGGCACACGGCACACGGCAGGGTTTGCTGGGCCGCACGTCACATGTCCTGATTTATTCTGTAATGGGAAGCTTGTGCCTCGTGACCCACCCCTCCCATTTCCCCACCTCCCAAACCCCCTCCCCTCTCCACCTACCTATCTGGATCTGTGAGTTTCACTTTGTTTGTTCCTTTTTTTTTTTTTTAATTCCAGGTATAAGAGGAACCATACAGTTTCTGTTTGACTTAGTTTACTTAGCATCTTACATAAATTGCTGAATTCACGGCATGAAGCTGTTCATGACATTCCCTTATTATCCTTTTAACGTTCTGGAGTGATGTTCTCCCTCGTCCCCGCAGTGGAAATTTGTGTTCTTCTTCTCTTTTGTCTTGACCTCCAGTCTGGCTAGAGGTTTATCGATTTTACTGATCTTAAAGAACCAGGTGTTGGTTTTACTGGTTTTCTTTATTCTTTCTCTGTTTACTATTTCACTGATTTCTGCTTTAATCTTTGTCATTTCCTTTCTTCTGCTACTTTTCTTTTTCTCCTGCTTACTTTGGGTTCATTTGCTCTTTTTTTTTTGGTTCATTGAGGTGGAAGCTGAGGTAGTTGATCTGAGACCTTTCTTCTCTAATACGGTCATTTAGTGCTATGCATTTCCCTATAATGGTGCTTTAGCTACGCTCACAACTTTTAACAAGTTGTATTTTCATTGTCATTCAATTCAAAATATACTTTCCTTTGTGATTTCTTCTTGGACCTATCCATTATTTAGAAGTGTGCTTTTTAGCTTCCGAATATTGGAGATTTTCCACATATTATTCTGTTATGGATTTTGTAATTTAACCCCATTGTGGCAGAGAACATAGTTTGTGTAACACGAATCCCTTTAGATTTATTGAGGCTTGTATCATGGCCTAGAATACGGTCTGCGTAGGCGAATGTTTCGTGTGTACTTGAAAAGAAAGTGTGTCATGTTCGGTGGAGAGCTCTGTAAATGTCACTTGGTTCAGCTGGCTGATGGTGTTCAAGTCTTCTACGTCCTTACTGATTTTCTCTCTAGCTGTTCTCTCAATTATTGAGTGACAGGCGCTGAGATCTCTGACTGTAACTGTAGATCTGTCCATTTCTCCTTGCCATTCTGTTAGTGTTTGCTTCCTCTATTTTGAAGCTTTGTTAATAGGTCATAAACACTCAGGACTGTGTCCTCGTGATGAATCGGTCTCGTTATTATTATGAAACAATTTCTTTGATGCTGGGTACTATGCTTTGCTCTGAAATCTACTGCCTCACATCGATCTACCCTCTTCAGCCTTCTTTTTATTTTTTAAAAATATCTTTGAGTGTAAAGAACAGACAGCCAGGTAGGTACACAGAAGAAGCATCTCTATAAAATATCTGACAATAATCTCCCTAACATTAAACAGCAACAAGTCTGAGCGGTTAAAAAGATGATCTCGAGGGCAGTGCAGCGTGTCCTCAGACCGGCGGCATGAGCATCACTTGGAGACTTATTAGAGATGCACATTGTCAGGCTCCACTCCAGACCTACTGAATCAGAGTTTCCAGGATGGGACCCAGAAATCTGTGTTCTAACAAGCGCACCTGGGAACTTCGAGGCGTGCCAAAGTTTGGGAGTCCAGGCCTAGAGTCCCTTCTGGCTTCTAATTCTACGAATAAGTATTTGGACTGAAATAAGCCAAAAAATGCTTCTGTGAGGGTGAAGGGAACTAAAACTTTCTCCAGTTAGATGAGTATTTTTGCAACCCTACCTCTATGTGTTGCCCAAACAAAGGCCCATTTTCATCCTAGTTATATAATAATAATACTCCAGATTAACGTTTAATAACAGATTAACTACACGAAAAACTAAAACCTGTTTTAAATCATCTTCTATTTCAGGAAGACGGGGAAACATTCATTGCTTTGAGCTTTTGGCTGTGATTTGTAAAGGTAGGACTTACTGCTTGTGGAAACATTATAATGAATTTTCACCGCATGGGATGACGGAGGCTTGGGGAATGAATCAAGCTGAGTACGATTTGAAAATTCCCTCCACTTAAAACAACTCCATAGGGCGAAGCTTCTGTTTTCTTTTAGGTCCAGTGCAGTAGGTGGGCCACCTTCTGAGTGAAGCCTCCCTCCTGTGCAGTTTGTCTGTGTATCTGTCGCCTTTTGAGTGCTATTCCCCACTCTGGTGGGCTTCTCTTTCCTTTGACTTAAATGTGCTTTTAGACCTGGAGAGCTTCTAGCAAAATGATGTAGACCATTTTTAAAGCTCCCCTTAGATGTGGGGCTGCACTCAGTTCTTTACAAATATTATCTCATCTCATCCCCATAACAAGCCTGCCAGGCAGGTATTACACTCCTCGTTACAGACAGGTAGACCAGGCGGCCTGTGGACACGCGGCCGGGGAGTCTGGGGGGATGAGCTGGCAGATTGCTCCCTGATTCCAAATCCCGGCGAATTCCTACTGGGGCCACCATAGTTGCTGGTTATAACTTCAAAACATAAAGAACAAAGAAAGAAAAAGACTTATAATGTACATAACCCCCCCGCCTTTTTTAGTCTAAAAATTTAACAGACATTTGAACAGGAAACAAGTTGGCCGATTTCAGCACAAAGGATAGATTTATATTTCTAAGTATGAAAGGAATCAAAACGAAGAAGAATGTCCTTGCCTTGGCACTTTGCAAACTGACTACATGCAAACACACACCCTCACACACACCCGAGCCGAGAAGCTCTTTTAAGAAACAGTGACAGAAGTCATTTCGGTATTGTCGCCTTTCACTTACCACAGACTGGACTAGATATTTGTATCAAATGCATTTAAGTTTTATTTTCAACAGAGGTACTTTATGTGGGTCATAAGCTATACGTACTCATTAAGAAAATCTTTGTGTCGTCAGAAAGATCAAGAATCATTAATTGTGGTATAGAAACTTTTATCATATAGCAATAATTGGAAATTGCAGTATTTTTACATTTAGCTCGTTAACTGATTTGAACCATTCCCTAGGTCAAACTTAAAGGCCTTCGTTTTTGAGATCACATGAAGGAGTTAGATTCAAATTAAAGCACAGATGCTCTTTAGCCAACTAGGATGGCTTAATTGGTGGTTTTCTCTACAAAGACTGGTAAACAGAGCTCCCGAATTTCCTTGTATCAGAACCAAAAATAATATTTAATATTTGCTTTGTACCTTACACAACAACATTAAAAGAAAAAAAAAAAGCCCACGCACAGTGTAATCAGTGGTCAGCAAAAGAATCTGAAAGTCTAAAACAACAGGCTCGTTAGAGGGTAGAGGGGTTGGTCTTCCCTCTGGTCTCTGTCTCTATTAGCATAGAAATGGACTTATAGAAAAAGTGTTTTCGACATGCTGATAAAAGATTAACATAACATCAAGGAAGAAGGCTGTAAAATAAAACCAAAAAGCACCGTCCACGAGAACTTGAAGAAATTGGAGCAGGGTGGGGGGTAACCCCAAAAACTCGCAAATTGTCTAGGCGGCCATGAACAATCATTGACTTGGTTTGTTATAATCTCAAATGAACTCCTCTCAAAATATGTGATTTACATGTGACCATTTACACAGCTCTCATCTACGATTTCCAAGGTGATCAGTGTGAAGCTTAATGAATTTTCTTGATAGTGAGTTTTTAAACCTTTGAAATCTTATATTTCGGTAATGCCCTATTAACATCGAAGCAAAGCTGCACGATCTAGGGAAAATTCAATCTCTTCTGATGATTAAATTTCAGTAATTGAACATAAAAACACTTGGAACAAGAAGAGCTGAATAAATGAACTGTCAGCATATATTACAACATTATGGTGTTGCTTAGGTAAGAAAATGCTCCTCGAAGAAGTTGGCACCGCGAGCGGCCAATTGGAAAAGCAGAGGAAGTAAGCTATCGCTGAAATAATGAGGAGGAATTCCATTAAGGCTCCGGCCCAGGTATGCGAAGGAGGTGTGACTGACATGCAGGACTCGGAGATTAACCGTGCGGGACGCTGGGAGGCCGTGCCTACGTGCGTCTAACTAACGTAACGCTATATTTGGTATCAGGCTTTGACTGAAGTGTTTACAGAGTCGCTGCTCTTGCTGGCTCCTTTCTTTCAAAGGTGAAGGATTTTGTTTCAGGCCTGGTGTCGGCAAGGGAGCATGTTCCCGAGGAAAAGAAAAATACAGTCATGCCCAGAATTTGTTTCATATTAAGATGTGATTAGTGTTCACTTTTAGTGTCAGTAACAATTTAAAAAGCTACATTTCACACAAAGACGGGGATGACAATGACCATGAGCTCATCAAGGCCCTGTGTTCCTATCAGTAGGTCCCTTTGGATGCTGTTAATAAATGGTAAGACTTGAGAAGCCAGCATAATGACATGATATGAAAACAATTTAAAAAATGTGACACTCATGAGCCTGGGAGTATGGAACAAGCCATGGTTTTGAAGCTGTGTCTAGAATTGCTGCAGACCATCAGGATCTAGTTCCAGTCAACATAACATCCTTGAAATGTTCAAAGACACAGGCCAGTTTTGAATATATAGTTCTAGTGCAAATGGTTATCTAATGGAAAAAGTCGGTTGGGTGTGTTTGGACATTCTGTCTTTAAAACATTCTTTCCGGAATACAAATGTAGCCCTGCAGCTCTAGCACAGTGGAACTTACTAATGGCTGGCTTTCTGTTGACATGAATTCCAATACGGTGAGGGTTAAATGATAGTTTAGCAAACCTGTCTACTACTTAGAATAAAAGTGTGTCGTTTGCAAAGCGGACACGAGTCCCGTTTACCAGCACTTGAGTTACAGGACAGGGTCTCCTCTGCATTCGATGAAATGACCAGCCTGTGACTCCTTTTCTGCCACCAGCTCACTGTACGACCTCGACAAATCACTCCACCCTCCATGGCAATCAACCCATTTCCCATTTGCCCCAACAAAAGTCACTGGGGGCACCTGCGGCGGCAGCGTTGACCCCGGGATAACTCGCGGATTACCATCCTAACCTGACCCCCGAAGTTTGCCACGAAATATCTCGCTTCGTTATCATTTTCACATCGCTCTAGTATACATCTACAGTCTTTGGAAACAAATGACACCATTCTATGTATAGCATTCTGTTTTTAGTAGTGCTATTTCCATTTACAAAATGTAGTAATTCTCGATCGCCGAAAATGTCAGATACTAGGAAACGTAGCATTCCTATGAGTGATAAATTAACGCTGGCAGCGAGCTGCACTTTTTTTCAAAACAGGAAGAGGGTTAAAAACTCAAACTGAGCACATTGGAGGTTAGTTTAATCACCTATAAAGTTTTCTCTAGTAAAATAAGCATTGACAACTGGCCCTGACAGAAGTAAAAGAAATAACCATACGGTATTTACTTTTTCCATATCCTATTAACTCTTTAGGAATTTGACATCATAATTACACTTCATCTTTCTTCTAGGACCAAATTCAGATGGACACGTTCTGATCTCAGGGGCACAAGGAAGAAACGTGGCAGCCTGCTGTGTGAACTCGGGACGCAGCGAGTCCTCCAGGCCGGCAACTATGACGGGCAATTAAGATAAGAATTTTTTTTAAAGCTGTTTTGCTTATTCATTTAGAGAAATCCATCCCTACACTTTTAAGAGAATCTTTAGTCCTATGATTATCAATTGAATGGAATACATGTGCACTGACTCTCTTCCAGGCGTCATTCTGTGTACTTAAGGGACCAGTCTGCTCCCCAGGTTGTACCCGATTCCCACGGCACGAGGGGCGAGACCTAACCCCCCACCCCCCGGGGGACGAGAAACAGGTTGGGTAAGGGTGGCCTCTGTGCTAGGATTTCAAGAACCAGCCAGCGTTAACTATGAAAGAAAAAGACAGCGAGAAGGCCGTCCAGCATGAGGAAAAAGCAAAAACAAAGAGAATTAGGGAGTTTGGCTACCGCCGAAGACGATGTGTGGGACCCGAGGAGGGGAGGCTGATGATCTGAGACCCTTCGGGTCTCGGACTCTTCTCTGAAGGAGTCCGTCAGAGGGGGAAATGGGGGCCGGGTCTCTTTCTCCAAACAACTAACCCGAAACCGTCAATTAGCGCACAATACACTGCATTTTCTCTCACTGTTGTGCTGAGGTCAGTGAGCACAGGAATCACGTGTTTAAGCCACTGAAGCCCCAGGGCCTCAGCGTTCTCATTTTTATAAATCAGTGAGTAAATGAACACACAGCTGAACTGATTAAAGGTAACTGTGAAATTAAAAATTTTACTATTAGTGTATCACTTCGTGCACATAAATTCCTATGTGATTTATTTCAAATAAATGAACACATCAATAATCTGATGGAGTTTTCTTAATCCATATTACTTCCTTTCTAGGTTATTCAAAATATCACAAAGCAGAGAAATATCAACATGTTTTATGTGCAAGAAGTTGACGTCACGAACTTGTACTAGATGCTGCATATTATCGACTAGCTATTCATATAAAAAGCAAAAAGGTTATTGTACCAACATGGCATCTAATTTTAGAAAATCCTTTTTCTATCAGTATTTTTCTGGAAAAGGATCTATTCTTTAAACTCACTCTTAAAAGGGTGTTTTAATAAAATAAAAGAAAATCTCTAATAATAGCCACAGAAAACCGTATCTAATGTTTCAAAATTTCTCCTTCTCACTGGCCATCGAACTCATGCATCAGTGGGGGTGGTTGACCACAGTGAGCTCTTTCCGGCCAACCCGCGGCTCACGGGAGCGAGGGAGTGTTTCAGTGGGGCCATGGGCCATGACCTAGGAACGCACTCGGTCATCGGGCTGCCAAGGCCATCTGCAGGTCCCTTAGGAACACGATGCAAAGATCTTCCTTTCGCGAGGATGCTCCAGAAATCACTTGTGGGACGGGCTCTGGGACGCACGGCCTGTCCACTCGGGTGGGTAGTTGGTCAATGTGTCTGGACTCACGGAAGAGGGGGACTCTGGGGTTTCCGTCCCAGAATGAAAGCCTGTATCGGTCACCGGAAATTAATAAGGGGGTGAAGGGGCGAATTTTCTACAATAACAGGAGAGGCTCCCACACAGAGCGGTGATTACGGATGCAGCATTTACTCTTCTCCTCTTTCGCATAAACACACGAGAGGGCCCGTCTGGCTGATAACGAGGGTGCCAGGAGACCTTCTGATTTGTTTGTTTGTCTAGCGTCCAACTCCTGCCTGAGCCTGCTGCACTCCGCACGCTGAAAAGGGACACTTTTCTCACCAACTGCCCCCATGAAGCATCCTGGCGCGGCTTAAGAGCCTTAAACGTATCTGTACGAGGCCGAGCAATGTTTTAAATAATTCCTGGGGCAAATGAGCTCGATTTAAATCGACCTCTGAGACTGCAGAAGGAAACTGAAATTTGGGATCCAAGAAAGAGAAGTGTAACTCCATTTAAAAACCAAAATATAAATTTTCGCTAGGTACGACCTGTAACATAAAAACTAAGTCATGTTTCATAATGAATCATAACCTATATTAACTGATTATGATGAGGTATCTGGGAGAATCATAATTCTGAATTATGATTCTGAATTCTGAATTATGATTCTGAAACATAAATTTTCTTACATAACCGTCTGGAAAAAAATCAGTTTACTATAAACAGAAAACATGCTGGGTGGTTCAAATATTTAACTCAGGCAAAACAGCTTCACCTTTGTGGCATACAGTTCGCGTGTTAGGGAATATGTGTGAATGAACAAAAAATTTGCCACGGACACTTTTTGTCCCTTGAAAGCACAACAGGGCGATGTAAGTGTGCCCGTCTATAAAGGATAAACTTTAAAATTACCTTTATGAGTAAATATAATTCCAAATCCTAAATAAGATGACAGGACTAAAATCAGAAACCAATATATTTACATATCTTTTTTCTGTATTTTTACAGTGCTTTCGATATCATCTTTTTATCTCGTTGTGAATGTTGAAGATAAAAATATATTCGAGTTTCCTATTTAGAGAAACAAAATTCATCATAAAATCACTTTTGATTACAGAGAACCCAGCATTTATGTCTCCTCTAGTCCAAGGAAATAAAGTTGTAATAAAGGAAATAAAGCTGTAATAAATTGCCCCGAAGCAAAGGTAAAATGACCACCCAATTAAGCCATAACTTTAAAAATCACCTTGAGGTTAAATTGGGAAGAAATATGAGGAAACGGCAATTAAAGATTAGTCTTAAATTTGAGGTCTCCTCATTGACAATGAAAGATTCAGTTACTTAGACTGTTTTTTACTATTTCTTTTATGAATTGCTTTTAACAGTATTTCATCCCTCAACAGAGGAAATAAGCAATCCTCTTAAAGAGAGGGAGGGATGAAGTGTGTGGGGAGGGAGAGAGAGAAAGAGAGAGAGAGAGAGAGAGAGAGAGAGAGAGAGAGAGAGAGAGAAGAGAGCGAGCAAAGAAAAAGATGTACCAGGCTATCAAAATCTCTAAGGAAAATAAACTGATCAAGATTGATCTGGCTTTCTCAAAAGTTCACCATGCTAAAGGTTCACCTAAGCTTCATATGGGAAGAAAACCATAAAGCTTCTATAATACAAAGCTTAATAATGTGTTGTGGGGCCTAGAGTTTAATAACAGCAGCGTATTGTAAAGTGCATTTAAAGTAAGTACTCATTTATTTACTTTTCTAAAAAAAAAAAAAACCTGTTTCTGAGAACAGTTTTGTCTATTGATGCTTAAGGGATTTTCTAGAATCGTTTTCAAGAAAAGATTGACTGTGCTCTTAGCCATATTTTCAGCAGGAAAGCATATTTTCAAATTTGTTACTTCAAAAAAAAACCCCAACAATGTAACTAATAAATACCTCCACAAAACGAATACGAAGACCTCCTTTGCATTTAAGCACACTGGCCATTTACCCTTTCCAAGAGATCTGCAATCTCAGTTAATGATAGAACAAATGAAAATGATATACAATATTAATCAGACAACTGAAAAAAGGCTGATTATTTCCTCTTGTCTCAAAATTCTCTTCCTGCTTCTTTTAAAGTCCGCCAAAAAGACACAGTTTGCTATAAAAGTCGCACAAATGGGATGGATAAATAGTTAAGTACAACCAAAGGAGGCCTCCGTCTCATGTACCCTTGTCTGTCAGCTAACCTCTCCTGGTTTAACAATCTGAGTTTAACTACTTCATGATGAATGAGACAGGGTGCAAATGACCTGAGTGTTTCGGCCCATAAAACAGGCCTAGGGAAATAAAATCTGCAAATTTGATCACCAGCCTTAGAATGGCCATCATAGGGAATATAGTTAGAATTTTAACAGAGATGAATGGTTTTAAAGGAATTGTCTAAGTGTAATATTAGGCAATGAAATGCTAATAATTTACATTTAAAGTGCCATTTACCCTAAAGCAGCCTACTATACGCAAGATCTGCCGTTACATAAACTGAAATTTGGAGAGCTTTGAAATGAGAGGTGGCGAGCTAACTGTCAGAAGACCCACTGAGGCTCAGAGTTTTATGGGCTCAGTTTTGCAGCAAGTTTCTTAGGAGCATTAACATGGGGTCACATTAAGCAAAAAAGACTCCAGTTGTTAACAGCGGTAGGTCTATTGTTCAAGAAGAAATACATTTCAGGAGATTCATTATGAAAGGGAGGGAGGGAAAATCCTTTTTGGCACTCTGCATATAAAATCTCAAAAAGACATCTGCTGTTTAAAAAAATTCCACCCACTTTTACTACTACAAGCTTTGTTAATTTTCTGCAGTTCTCCGCTCTGACTTAAAAGTCATTTCCTTAAGAAAACAGATGACAGACAACTTGAGTGACTGATGATATTGTGCCATTGCTTTGTTTTTCTCGGAGGCCGTGGTTTAAGAGGATGGATGTTAGTGTAAATGACAGAAAGGGGACCTTCGCATAAGATTTCACTTCTGTTCAAAGACGAGCTAATGTAACCACGCTGCGATGCCATCAACTTGACAAATGGACACCGTGCGACCCTCCGCCTCCCCCCGAAACCCGAGATCCTGATTTACACAGCAGCCCCGTCGTCGACGGGGAAGGCTTCACGCTGCTGGCTGTACAATGGGTTGAAGACCTGGTCACTCCCTGCGTGTAATAATGGCATTGAATGGCATGGAGGTGAAATGCATCCCAACGAACGAAGCACGTTCCTGAACTTAGAAAACTGCACTTAAGTCTTCCAGAACCCGAATAGGCAGAAAAAGGGGCCTCGTTCGCTCAAACGCTGTCGAGAAAAACGGAGCAGTTCTCATGCTTAACTCTGCAATCAGATGAAGATATACAGCTTTCACTGACTGCAGAAAAGACCCTACCTCTAAGGAGCGCAGCTCTGTCTAAACGATTCACTATAATCCGTGGACCCCAGTGTGCCTTACGCTACCATCGTATTTTGCCGGCACTCAAGAATTTGACATTGTTCTTTACCTCAAGAATTTGACATTGTTCTATCCTGTTACATTATTTCCCTGGAAGCTTACAACTTTGCCTTTCAAAGTGGGAAATTTCTTAAAGAACTTATAAACACTACCATGCAACATCAACACATGGTATACCTGAAGATTTAAACATGTCCTAAACTGGCTATGGGCACACAAAAATAATCAAAATCAGGGCTTCATAAGAAATACAAACTTCTGCTTTCAAGTCAAAGCATACATTCCTACTTATTCAAAGTAGGAACGTTTGGGTAAATTACCTAAGAAAGAAATCACTTAAGAAAGAAATCAGGTAAGGCCGATTCCAAATCCTCTGCAGTAAAACTGTCCAGCGGTCCTAACGCAAATAAGCATCACGGACCAGACTGCAATCAGAAGCAGTTTTAACACGTGTAAATGTTGAATAAGGTAGAATTTTAGCCCTACGTTTACTTTGCTGTTGCCACAAATAAAAAAAAGCACTTACGAAAACATTTCCCGCTGGAGTGAATGGATTTCAACAGCTGCTGATTTGGTGACATGGAGAACACCAGTGGAGACATCCTGCTGAATTAACGTTTTGGAAATGTTAAAAAGAAACTTCAAACAGACCTCGTTTAGCAGGCGGTCAAAGACTGTGCTCAGTGGGGACCATGTGAAGGCCAGCAGAGCAGTCACTCAGCCATGAATCAGGCTTGTCAATAGTTGCCCATCCTCTCAACAGGTGACTCGAAAAGGCACGCAGTCCGTTTTCCCTAACCCTTCTGTG
The DNA here is from genome assembly GCF_014176215.1 of Rousettus aegyptiacus. NCBI lineage: Eukaryota > Metazoa > Chordata > Mammalia > Chiroptera > Pteropodidae > Rousettus > Rousettus aegyptiacus. Next base: position 6,578,494 of record NW_023416290.1, on the reverse strand, counting down.
AGTGCTTGCTTCTGCTCTGGTCTCATTTAAGAGGGCGCAGCGTGCACAGCTGGGGAAATAGCAGTTTCAGGGGTTTAAGTATATTTTTTAAAATTTGTACGTTTGCCTTTTTCTAACCAAAAAAAAAAAAAATGAGTTAAGCTGTCTTTTAAAATCTATTGATTTTCAAACAAACGTTTAGCCTAATTTAGAGATGTGGAACAGATTCAAGGAAGGAATTGTATAGACCAGCAAGGAACCCTGGAGATAAGGAAGATGACACCCCTCATTTCGCAGAGGAGGAAACGGAGGCCAAAAAGGATTTAGTAGAGATTTAAGCAATTTACCAAAGATCGCGTATTTATTTATTGATGCGTTGGGACTAGAATGTCCATATCTTGACCTCTCAGATCAATATACATTACGATTATACTTAAGAAATAAATCAGAATTAGGCTTCGTTTAACAATGTAAAAATACTTAAGGGAAGAAACTGTTTAACTGGGCAAACTCTCATGGTTCAATGTTGGCATGCTTTGGGGGCTTTTGTTTTTCCTTTAAACTGGCCTCAGAGATAGAGTTAATGGGAAATTCCTTCCCCACACAACCAGGAAGAGGGGGTGGAGTGGAAATGTGTGTGAAAAGAGCCCAGGACCAAGCTTTGTTTTCGACTCTTAACATTTAAGAGGTTAGTACAAATATAGAGTACGAAAATAACAAAACATTTCACTGTTGCCAATTCAGGCTGGCATTACAAACCAAGCGGTACAGGCTACTATTATGTCAGAAAATTACCAGGTAGCCATTAAACGAGCCCGGACTATTTTCTATTGTTCAAGGATTTTTCAGCTGTTTCGAAAGCCTCAGTACAGAGGTCAGTGAGAGTTCCCGGAGACTGCACAATCACGGCTGAGCGCACGAGCCTGGTCAGCCTCACCTACCGTCTCCCCCGGCCACAGTCACTCCCAGCCGACGCCAACACGGAATCCGAGGCTCAGTAAATCACTTCGTACCTGCAAGATGCTTCCTAGAGACGCATCCTGTTAACAGTACTTTCTACGGAATTCAGAGGCAAAATGAAGAAACTTAAGTGAATGCCAATCCTGTAAACATACACACGCAGCCCCCTCGGGGCCCAAGTTCCCTAATTCTTGTTATTAAAATTTACCGTTTAGAAGGTGAGCTCCTCATATGGGTCAGAGGAAACAGGTAATCTAATGTAAAGGTTGATGGGAGTAGAAAAGACAGATCGGGTTCATACATCAAAATGAAAAATGCCCTCAACCCTCAACCCAGAATTTCCACATATAGAAATTAGCCTGAGGAGATAATTCAACAGTGAGGAAAGATATATGTGCAAGGATTTTCATGGCCGTCGTTTTCATGGTAGTACAAAGTCGGAAATAAAGTTAAAATTAAATTAAATTGAATTAAATTAAAAGTTGGCAAGAAAATAAAGGTACGTACATACACTGGCTTATAGGTAGCTGTTAAAAATGGTCGTTCACTTAATATAAAGCTACGATAAAGCTGTTAAAAATCATCATTCACCTAATATAAAGCCACCGTGATATTAACATAAAGACTGGCAAATAGATTAATGGAACAGACTAGAGAGCCCAGAAATAGGTCCACATTTGTTTGGTCATTTGATCTTCAACAAAATACCTAAGTATTCCCACCCTGTAAGGATTCCCGAGTGAATGCTATGTGCAAAAAACAAACACATAAACAAATAAACCTCAATTCCCTCTTCTCACCAAACACAGAAATTAACTCTAGGTCTATCTTTGACCTAAATATAAAAGTTAGAACTATAAAGCTTTCAGATGAAAACAGGAGAATAGCTTCACAAATTGGAAACATGCAAAGGTTCCTTAAAATAGAAATAATTATAAAATAAAAAAAGTATAACTTGGACTGCATTAAAATGAAAAGCTGCTCATGAATAAGGAAGCCAGATAAGAAAAAATATTTGCAACACATATATAGCAAAGGATTGGTATCTAGGATATATAAAGAACTCCTACAATTTAATAATAAAGAGACAACCTACTTAATAATAGGAAAAAATAGTTTGAACAGATTCTTCACAGACATAGGTATGACCAATAAACACATGGAAAGTGCTCGACATCAGTAGCCTCAAGGAACAGCAAATTGAAACCATAATGAGACACCACCGCACACCCAGCAGGACGGCTAACGTGAAAAGGACCGCGCCGAAGGCTGGCGAGGAAGAGCGGCGCCGACTCGCCCGCATCACGAGCGAGGATGCCAAGCAGCACCTCGCACAAAGCGTGCGCCTTCCCTGTGTGTGTGTGCGTGTGCGCATGAATGCCGCTGAGTCAGCTCCGACTCCTGGCAAGTGACACCCACAGCGCCCCGTCGGCACCTGCGGACTCGCGCCTGTGGCATCCATACGGAGTCGGTCCACCTCATACGTGGCCTTCCTCCTTTCCTGCTGCCTTCCGCTTCCCCAGCATTGTTGCATTTTCCGGAGAACCCTGCCTCCTCGTGATGAGTCCAAAACAGGACGCCTCCGCTTTTGTCACTTTTGCCTCCGGCGATGTTTCGGGTTTAATTTGCTCTAGGACCCGCCCGTTTGTCCTTCTGGCGGTCCAGGGTGTCCAGAGAGCTCTCCTCCAACACCATCTTGCAAATGAATCTTTTTTTTTTTTTTTCTGTCAGCCTTCTTCACTGCCCATCATTTGCACCTACACACAGCCACTGGAATATGAGGGTGCGGACAGCCTCAGCCTCGGTCTCTGACGGCATCTTTGCTCTTGGCGATCTTTCCCGATTCTTCCGTCGCTGCCCTTCAGAGTCTCAGTCCTCTCGTGATTTCCTGGCTGCCGTCTCCATTTGAATTGACACCTGACGCAAGGTAAGCGAAACCTTAAATAATTTCAAAGTCTTAATTGCCCCTGTTAAAGTCCACATTGCTTCTGCAGTCGTGATTTTTGTCTTCTTGATGTTCAAACGCGGTCCTGCTTTGGCACTTAATTCTTTCACTTTCATCAGAAGTTATTTCAAATCATTGCTGCCTTCTGCCAGTAAGACCGTGTCATCGGCATATCTTAAGTTATCGACATTCCTTCCGCCGATTTTCACTCCTCCTTCCTCCGAGGTGAGCCTCGCTTTTCGTATATGTTATGCATACAGATTAAGCAAACAGAGAAATGCACCTGTCTGACACCTTTGCCTGTAGGAACCGTTCTGACTCTCCATATTCTGTCCTGACACTGGCTTCCTGTCCACGTCACAGGCTCGGCGTCAGGACGGTCAAGTGCCGGGGCACACCCATTTCCTTAGGAGCAGCCCACAGCTTTGCATGATTGAGTAGTCAAAGACTTTATTGTCTATAAAACAAACTTTCTGAAATTCTTCGGAGCATCACGCAAATGCTTGCAATCACACCTGAGTGCCTCGTCCTTTCTGAATCCAGCTCAAACGGCCCGCACTTCTCGCTGTGGCACCTGGAGCATCGCTCTACCTGTGGGGGGTCGGGGCCACCGTCCCACAGTCACCGCACTCCTGGGCATCTTCCTCCTCGAAGACGGGGCTGTGTACTGAGCGTGTCCAGTCTGTAGGCCACTGTTTTGTTTCCCCATATTTGTTGATACGTTGTTGGGATTTCGACAGATTCGACCTCCGTGGCTGGAAACGATTCTACTGGCATCGCACCTCTCCCTGGCGATTTATTTCTTCCCAACACTTTCAGGTCAGTTTCCTAGAATTACACATTCTCCCTTAAAGAGACGTTCTCCAAAGGCATCGGTCATCCTTTTGTTCCTTCTGTAGAATTCTCGAGATACTGTTTCCGCCCTCCCTCCACTTTCCCCCGTTCTGATAACATGCTGCGCCTTGCTGTTCGGCCCTCCTAACCAACGTTTGAATTTCCCCTTTACTTCTGGAGTCCTCTGGTGGAGATCTCGTTTTTCCCTTTCTCTCTCCTATCGCCTCGCGTGCGCTAGGGGAATCGTTCCCTTCACCAATCCACGGCGGTCCCTGAAAAGCTGCCCTCGGGATTCCAACCCCACTCGGCCGCCTTCTGCTTTTGCCTCCTGCCCGTCTCCAACAATTTCCAGTGTTTCTGCTGTCGTCCCTCTTGATTTCTCTTCCCTCTTCCCTTCTGGCATTGTTTTTTTCACGCTCTTCCTCTAGAACATTTCTAGTCTCAGTCCGCAGCTCTTCAGGCTCTTGGGCGATTAAGTTTAACAGTGCAAATCTGTTTTTTATGTGGACTTTAAGTCCACCAGGAATGTGATTCACATTATATTTTGGCACTCGGATTCCGTCGGTGCTCTACGCTGTTTGATAGCAACGGTTCATGGTCAGTCCCTCGATCTGCTCCTGGTCTTGTTTTGGCAGCGAGAACACAGCTCCTCCATCTCCTGCTTCCAATTACACAGCCTATTTGATTTCCATATTGGCCACCTACCCTATGACCCAGCGTTCCGTTCTTAGGGACGGAGCCAAAAGAAATGAAAACATGTCCACAAAAGACTTGTATGAGACTATTCATAGCAGCTGTATTCATGGTAGTTAAACACCGGATATAGGTCAGGTGTCTAGCAAACAGAGAGAATGAACAAACAAACTGGATCATATTCATAAAATGAAATACTACTCAGCAATAAAAAGAAACAAACTACAGATAGACTCAACAACATGGATAAATTTCACAAACATTCTGCTGAGTGAAAGCAACATTACATTAAAGAGTATCCACTACATGAATTCATTTATATGAAGTTCTAAAGCAGGTAAAACTAATGTATCAGAACAGAGGTTGCCTGTGAGGGTGGTGAGGACTGGGATTTACTGAGAAGGGACATAAGTGAACTTCTCGTGGTGATGGCAATGTTTCATACCTTGATACGGGTTTGAGTTACACTGGCGTATGGGCAGACTATATCAATTGGTACACGAGATTTGCGCATTTTATTGTACGTAAATTTTACCACAAAAGAAAAAAAAAAGGAACCATAAACAAATATCGAACTCAGGTTAATGGCATGCATGCTAAATTATTGGTGCGGCAGTATACGGATGTCTGCTCCTTTCTTTGAAATGCATCTTCCCCAAAAGATAGAGTAATAGAGAGATGCTTAAACAGAGAGATAAATGATGAAGGAAGTATAGTAATCACTGGTACAGGTGATTTACCATGAGCATGTATAATTTTTCAAAACTAACACTTTGCACTGACATTTTACCTCTACTAATAGATATTTCTTTCATCTTTGTATTTAATAAAGCTTAGTTTTTCCTTAAAGATAGAATAATGGAATGATATTCGAATCCATCTGTGGCAAATGTCAAAAGGAGATATAAAACTAGTTCAGTGTGATCAGTTGATCTGAATATCAAAGGTTGTCATGTTTCTGATCAACACGAAAATGTAGCAGTAGTTTTACCAACTTCTATTCAAAATCTGTGACAATAAATGCAAGGAATTAGTAATAAAAAAAATCCATGACATGGCTCTTTTAAAAATGATCTAGGAAAATAAACTATAACCCACTTGCATTGTAATTAGAAACACAAAAATTATGAAGAAATAATGTTATCTTAAATTTTAATGGGAGGTTTTAACAACAAATAACATTTTGAATTTTGTTAATTACTGACTTATATGAATGCCGAAGGAAAATGTTTTTCTAATTGTTTTGAGCCGACAAAATGGAGGGAAACAAATCTAAAGATACTGTAGAACCCCTCAGGGACACATATAATAAGAATATTTTATTATAATCTCAGAGTTCCTTTATCATATATTCAGATTAAAAACTTAAACTGTGCTCTCATTTCTAAATTAATGTATTATATTGATAAAAGAGTTTATACTCTTATTTGTTTTTACTCTTATATGATTTATTTGCAATTGAAACAATAAAACAACCTTGTATCTCATCTGGGATGTTGGCTATAACCCAAAATGCCAGGCAAGAAAACTGACCTATTCAAATTAGAAGTCGACTGTGTTTGGTCGACTGACCAAATATATTGATATATATACAATTTGATGGTATATATGGGAATATGCTTATGGTATTCAGTAATTTATAGATGCCATATTAAATATGCAACTTACAGAAACTATATAACAGACCTCAGAAAAATTTCTTTTTTTTGCTGGGTGGAACGATATGCTTTTTCCTATCAGTTACATAAATACTTAGCATCAATAAAATAAAAGTATTATGTCATTTAATTGAAATTGAGGATATTTTAAATGGTTAATGAGTATAAGAAATGGCCAAAATGTTGAAAAAAACTTATTGTAAGCGTTTACGTTTTTCTTCTAACAAGCTATTTAAAAAAATGTATCCCTTACTTTACCAAATAATTTTATTCCTTATTTAATGTCTTCTTTAATATAATATTGTAGTGCATTACTTGTGAAAAAATGTCAATAAAAATGCATACTTTTTTCATTACTTAATTTACCCACATTTAAAGACAGGGTTTCTTAAAATAAATAATATGCTACTAGAAAAAATGATTCATAAAGTTCACTATATATGTGTATAGTTAACACTAATTCTTGGGTTTATCTAATGAAGTTGGCTATAAAAGAACATTGATTAAAATATCCCAGAAATTATGCATACAAATGAGAATCTTATTACCATTTATAGGGAATGCAATAATGGATTAACACAGTCGTAGAACTCCACTTTAGAACTGTCTTTCACAAGACTGTCTACTTTGGGTGTGTGTTTCTGTCTGTCTGTCTGTCTCTCTCCCTCTCTCTCTCTTTCTCACACACACACACACACAGCTGCCTTCTTTTACGACCATACTTTCAGACACAATAATATTACTTAGCCGATATCTCTAAACAACTTGTAGTTATTTCTGAAAATCAAAGCCACCACAAAAAGTGATAAAGCTGCCACTAAGAAAATGTTTGTAAAATTCTGAAGATATTTCTAAAAGTGGGAACTTAAATGTAAACTAAAACAAACATTGCTTCCCAAGACACCAAAATGACCAGTTTGGAGGAACCGACGGATACTTGTACGTGTGCACTCTGGAATGTGCGTCTGTGTGTGTGTGTCTGCGTGTGTGTCTGCGCATGTCTGTGTGTGTGCGTGTGTGTCTGCGTGTGTGTGTGCATGTGTGTGTGTGTCTGCGTGTCTGTGCATGTCTGTGTGTGTGCATGTGTCTGCGTGTGTGTCTGTGCATGTCTGTGTGTGTGTGTCTGTGTGTGTGTGTGTCTGCGTGTGTGTGTGCATGTTTGTGTGTGTGTCCGCGCGTGTCTGCATGTGTTTTCCCTGCCACATCGGACGGACATGTGCTAGCACGGAAGCTATCAGGGGGCCTGGGTTTGAGCGTCAGCGTTGCCGTTTAGAAGCTGTGCGAGTCCCTTCGCTTCCTTGGGCTTCAGTTTTCTCATCTTTAAAATAAAAGACTATCTAGACCGTCGCAGGCCAATAGAAAGAGAACGTGGGCTACATATGTCATTTTTATAGCCACGTTTAAGAAGTAAAAAGAAACAGATGATGTCGGTTTTAATAATATATTTTATTTAATCCAATATAGCCCAAATATTATTGCAACATTTAATGAATAAAAATAATTATTAATGAGATCTTATAAATTCTTTTTTTTTTTTTTTGGTACTACGCCTTTGAAATCCTGTGTACACATCCCAGTTTGGACCGGCCACATTGCAAATGCTCAATGGCCACATGTGACTGATGGTGAACATGCTGGACAGCTCAGATCTAGGCAGTTTCTAAAAGTTCTTTCAGTTTTAAAAACTCTATTATTACCTTACTGTCAAAATTAATATGTTAATAGAAAAAAATTCAGCATATGAAAATCATAGATTAAATACTTCCATGGAACATCTACTTTCATCAGGAAAAGTTTATTAATATCCTATCTTATCTGGCATTTTGAAACTCTGGGTGATTTTTCCTAACAATGAACAATCATTAAGAAGTAGAGAACTGGCAATTATCTTGTGAACTCAACCCCAGAGAATGGATTACTTAATCTATTAAATTGGCTAAAGTCTGTTAACTAACTGCCAAGTCCCCATTCCATATTATACGATGCAGATCTGGCTTTAATCTGAAGCTCAGATCCTTATGTAATCATAAGAATCATAAGACCATCTTTCGAATAAATAAACATCCAAAATTACTACTATAGTGATAAAGCCTATTTAATTTCTGCTTTGTTTCATTTAGTCTAAATTATTAAGAGTACTTAAAGCATTTGACATTAGTGAATCACAGCAGAAGCAAATCAATGTTCAATAATAGATATCATCATCAATTCTTGGCAGCTTATGACTGGGAAAGGCTATGCTCATTAAAACAGGTGATGATAGGTTCTAATGGAGAAAAATGTATAAACCATTAGCTATGTAGTGTCCTTAGTAATTTAAAGACAAATAGAACCTATCTGCATCATGGGACAACTTTTCAATTACCGATTATACTTGCAACCGACCCAAGCAAGTCTGTTATCTCTGAGTACAATCGTACATCGTCTCAATTAGCGTGTGAGTTTGTTATGCCAAACTCTATAGAAATTACATAAATGTATTATCTGACATTACTGTAATCTTTCGAACCTTCTCTTTCCTCCTCAAGTTCATAATAGAACAATAGCACACTCAAGTGTTTCTGTATCATTATAAATAATTACATAATAGAATTCTTATTTTTTTAAAAAATGTTAATGAAACATCCCTCATGCTTGCTTTGTCAAAAAACAAAAGGTGTTTCTGCACATCTCTAAAATTCATTTCAACATGATATAGTGAAAGCTGATGTTAATTCATATTTATAGGTGGTAACATAATATATAGACCTCTTATTAATTAGCATAGGATGTATTGTGATTGTAAATTTGCCTGTAAGATAAAACCACGTTATTCGATGTCAACTTTCTACGTGATTTATGTCATTTAAGGAGTATTCGGCAGAACCAGCCTGACACCTAATACCGTCTCATTTCTGGAGGAAAAAAAGGTAAAAACTATTACTATGCTATAGTCACCTATGATTCCTCCACGTAATTATCTGTTACACATCAGAGGCCAGTGAGAAAAATAATAAAGGCAAAGTCAGGGAAACTCTTAACACTGCATTGCCTCTGCCTAGAGCACTTGCTGGCGCTCTGGAGATGTTCAACGTTTGTTCCATGAATGGCCATGGAGTATGTACACTGTACAGTGTATGTACTGCGAGGCTGTGGGTTAGATGTTGCTGTGAAGGTATTTTGCAGATGTAATTAACATTTATAATGAATTGACTTTAAGTAAAGGAGATCACCCTCCATAATGTGGGTGAGCCTCACCCAACCAGTTGAAATCTCAAGGGCAAAGTCAGGTTTCCCATTATCCAACACAGGAATCCCACCCGAATTTCTTTTCTCCGGGCCTGCCCGACAGATTCCAGACTCAAGACTGTAACATCATCTCTACCTCTGTTGCCAGCCCGCTGACCAGTACTACAGATTTGAGACTCGCCAGCCCCCACAATCGCACGAGGCAATTCTTTAAACTCCCCCTCTGCATATACGTCCCACTGGCTCCGTTCCTCTGGAGAGCCTTGCTGATACAGGGAGGTACCGTTAAATAGGGAGATGAGGCAGGCATCCGAAAGCGGACAATAACGCAGCTCAGGGAAGCGGACGGGGCACAAAAGGAGCCGAGGATAAAACATGGATCCGACGGCATGCGAGGAGGCACCAGAAGCCGAGGCGTAAACGGACGAGTTAAGTCAAGGCCAGAGAGGGCTTCGCGGAGCAGAGAAGCAACCCTGCAGAAAGGCCGGGCAGGATGAGCGCGGAGCGCAGGCCAGGTGTCTAGCAATGAGTGGGACAGAGACCACGGCGGCTGGGACGAAAACCCTACGGCATGTGTGACTGTCTGCCAGTCAACGAGAAGCGAGAAAGTGGAGAAAGCTGGGCAGCTGAGGAAAGGAAGGAAAGAAGATAAAAGCTCCGAAAGGAAGGGATAGTGGAGGCGGGGAAGGCTTTTCTTAGGATAAGGGAGCTATCTGGAAGGAAGAAGCCATTGGAGAAGATAAAGGTAGGAGGCCGTCTACCTTCCTCTGCTGGGCAACCATGTCCCAGGAGGAGGAGAACGTCCCAGGAGGACAATGGGCCCGAGGCCACGGGCACAGGGACCGCTCGGATCGGGAGTGACCGCCTCCAGGCCAAGGCAAGCCGTGTGCAGATGAGATCAGTGCTCCCGCGGCTGCTCTGTGCCCGGAAGCCAGCCCTGTAGCCTTTATTTTCGCGGGGAATTCAGAGGTGAGTGTCTTTATTAAATACTATCTATGTGTCCAGTACCTTAAGGAACTCAAAAAAGCATGAGACCCATTCTCTGCCCGTCTGCCTGTCCAGCTAATATGGCCTCGTATATATTTAGTCACTACACAAAACGTTTTAACCATTCCTAGATTTAAATTATTACTAGTACCAAATTACACAGTAAATCGCGAGAAACTTTTAGCTAAATGTACTCATCTCTGCCAGTGATTAGTAAAATGTATTGCTGGTCCCCTGCTTTTCATCATTTGTATACATTTTTTAAACAGAAGCCCGAAAACAAGATTTCCAATACATGGTTTAGTTATAAGTCCAATTATAAAAATAACTATATATTAGTGGCCACGAGACGAGAGCTCTACTTACTGCAATAGATGAGCATGATAAAATAGCACAGTGGGTTTTAATCTTACTAGGTTCGAATGTGCAGAAAACTGAACTTGAGACTAGTGATGTGGTTGAGTTCGTCTCATTATTTTCTGAGCTGTGACGAGAGAGAGATCATACAACTATAACAACTTTTTCCTTAAAATATAAAGCAATTTGCACGATGTCCTCACATTCTGCTAAACCAGGAGATGGGTGGGGAGAGGCTGAAATCTTTTAGGCTCTCCCGTGGTGCGTCAACTAACCCAAAAGGACAACTTTACTCATTTCCAAATGTTTTATTATAACAGCAGTCCTCAGAGGCGAACACAAAAGACTCTACTACGCTCAGATTTTAAAACATAAATAACCAATTTAATGCATCACTAATGATGTACAATCCATGTCTTCTTGTCGTACCCGTTCACATAAGAGACTGCTGTAATCTGCCAGAGACTTCAAAGTAACTAATTTGGTAATCAGAAAACACTTCTTTTGTGCAAACTCCTACTAAAAAGAAAAACGGCGGAAACCTTCCCAGTTGGATATTTACTAAATAAAAGTGTTGAACTCTCATTAAAATGTTATTTAATAAGAAAAAGAGAACTAAGTACTTTAGATCTTAAAAATGTATCCTGAATAACATTTGGCTTTTAGACAGACATCTCTCTCTAAACAAAGAAAATAGATATTGATGGCCAAGTACGACCTATTTTAGAATTGTGTACGTGTAGCCAACGTATTTATATTTAATGTCTTGAAATTTTGAATACCTATTACATTTGTTGCTATTATGTTATACGCCTCATATACACACGCTCCAGATGCTTTATCTATGGAAGAAGTACACCAGCACATTTTACTCCTCTATAAATCTTCTCCGGCAAGCGTAAGTAAAACATTTCCCAGACTCTAAACTTCCAAGGTAAAGGCGTTAGGTCAGTTTCCTGAGCATATTCCATTATAACGCTTAAAATATTTTCCCAGGAAAAGAACCACAGACTTCATTCTGCCTTCATTCTCCCTTACTTATCCGTGCAATCCACAATTCCAGCCTTAAAGGGGGAAAAAAAAGTATTAAAATTCAACAAGTATTTTCAAAAGCACGTTTCGTTAAGATTATTGCTCTTCAACCAAGGCTATTTGCAATTTCTCTTTCGGTCCCCAAGTGTCAACCAAATAGAAATAGAAATTAAGATATTTTTGGTAATCTGTTCTTCCTTCTCCAGGAGGAGCTGATCCTGGGCGGGTCGCTCTTATCCCACCAAGGAGCAAGAGACCTTCCACCTTCCGGCCACTTGGGCGGGGGGCGTCCAGGAGTGGCGCACGACAGGAGGTTCTTAGGGTTCCTTTTCACGGTTAATTGAGGGGCAGAGCACACACCCGCGATACTACAGTAGGATCTGCCTTTGCTGCATGATGTTGTAGGATCGACATTCCCAATTAAAGAAAAAAAAAAACTGAATGATTCGAGCCGTGAGATATTATTAAATTATATCAACAGGGTAGCATTACAGTATTTATTCCACAGAATTTTGAAACGAGGAAAAAGATATTCCTCAGGTTAATTTGCTAAATTGTTTCTCACTTAACATTGATGTTATATAAGCCCCATGCCAGTACATTAGCCTTAGCTGCTTTGCACGTTTGCAGATTTTTGTGGCCTCTCAGAACCCGCTAGATGGAAGCGGAATTTTCTGTCCTGGCGTCCAAGACACTTCAGTCTGCTCTCTCTCTCTCTCTCTCTCTCTCTCTCTGTAGCCCTTGTTTCCACTAACGTCTAAAGACCAATGCTACACCCCAGAGGGTTCTGTCCGCCAGGTGAGCCTCCCTCCTCCCTACACAGGGTCCGGCCCATGCTGGCCCCAGGGCCAAATCAAATGCCTTTTACTAGGCGCCTCCGTCTCCACTGCCTGGAGGTAAACCTGGTACGTCCCTCGCCTTCTACAGAGAAGACCGCCTTCTGCATAAAATGTTCTTAGTCGAAATCATCCCTGTCTTTCCCCGCACATTCCTTAAACATTTTGCTTCTGTTTCTCGCAGGCCAGCTGTCTTTCGTTTGCATTCTAGATTTTCTTCTACTCACGGGGACCAGTTCCTTGGGGCGGCGTCCATTCTGACAGGCACCTTCAGAGCCATGTGCCCACATGTCTTGCATGCGGCATTCAACAAAGGTTTATTGAATGAATTAATTTTATGGTACCATAATCTTTAACTCCAGATTTATTCTCATTTCAACCATCGCTGTAGAAACCAGTGGCAAAAACTATTAATGCCTGTAATCACCTCTCAAAAGCAAACAACAGAAAGGATTAATCTCTCAATTACAAATTCAATTGGGAGTAAAACCAGAGACCGGCCTTGTTCATAAATGAGACAGTAGAAGCCCATAATACCGACACCAAGGGATGAGCAACGGGTCCTGGATGAGAAGTTTCCTTATAATTCTAAAAGGATACACTGCACATCGGAGGGGACATGGGAGATGTCATTTGCCGTGAACAGAAATGAATACATTGTACACAGAAGTGCTTTATACCAAAGTGTTGCTGAATAGATTCTTTACTACCTGACTGAAGCGGTCAGATTTTAAATCCTCCAAGTCAATGAGGCTTCAACTCGCAGCGAGACCCATTTCCTGGGATGACGCCTGAATATCTGTTCAGAGTTCTACCATCTACATAAATTGAGAAGCTTGTAGTGGAAGAATTAATAAAACAGGGTTTCCTTCACGGAACTGACCTAAAGAGTAAATCGTAATTTGAAAGTTATTCATCTAAAACAACAAAACACCCGAGTACCTTGCATCTGGCTTAAAAAGCAACAATACCTTTTTCTCCTCTTCTCTTCTCTTTTTTTTTTTTTATTTTTTGCACATAGAAATACTGAATAAATATTTGTTGAATGGATAAATCGATGACGGCTGCTTTTTTAAATTGGAATATTAAATAAGCACACTTCGATAAGTGACATAATGCTAATAATATCTGAGCATGTACTTGATGGGGAGAAACTAAACTTTTGCTCCTTGGCTGAGATCTGAGACATGTTCCCTCTCCCAAATCTAGGCTGTTTCTGGTTCTGCAGGACGACGGCCCCGGGGAGCTCTACTGCTCTCAGATGGCGCCGGCCAGGGCTGACAAGCCTCACGGAGGGGTCGGTTTCTACTAGAATAAAAGCAATAGTCTTCTGGGCCTTTTCAAAGATTTCTGGAATCCGAAAGACAAAGTAAAACATACAAAAAGAAAGAAAGAATACTCCTAAGGGGAGGGAAATCGCTACTACTATTAATATTCAGAATAAAAGCGGACCATTATTTGGTGACCCTAATAAAGAAAATCTCCGAACAGCACACTTTGAGATCGCTATTGTATCTCGGGCTATTCTGAAGCATATTCTACGTCCCAGATAATTAATGAGACCCCCCCCCCCCCAGAAACCTTTTATACTCAGGCAGCTTGGCAGGGGAAGGTACCTGCAGCGCAAGATATTACAGAGGACTTCTGCTGGCCTCCCACCAGCTACACTGGACTGAGAGGCTACTCAACACGGAGTTGATAACTTAGCCCAGGGCTCTTCAGGAGTGTATCCCAAGAACTCCTGGGCAAAACTGTGAATGACCACAGCGTTTTTCTCGTTAGCGTTTTATGTAAATATTTCAGCATTTTATGTGGCGATCCAAAACACTCCGAAGTGTTTGCTGCCAAAATTCAACACAAGGTCTATGTCTTCGCCCCTCCTTCCTGTTTCACAGGAAACTGTCGCTATTACGTAAATGATGTACTTCAAATGTATAGGGAGGGTGTTGGAATTTTTCAAAAGGACGGTTTGAGGACGCGTCGCTTAGAAGTGACAAAGCAGGGTGTTGGGAGTCCTGCTGTGCGCGCTCGCTCTCCGGCGGCTCACTTGCGCCACCTAGTGGAAGAGGCAGTTGCACAGTTAGGTTTGTGTTTTGTTTAAATTCGGAGTCCATCAGCTCTTCAAAGAAGCGTCATCAGGTGAATTCTTCCGCTCTTGATCATTTCTACACTCCACAGCCTTTCAACAGTCATATATATACAGATTTCCAAAACATTTCTGACGCTAATTCATGTTGCTCTGCAACTGCTCCTCGATTGTTTCTACATGTTTTGTTGTTTCTCCAATATTTTTCCCTTTTAAATATTGTAGAGCAGTTTTAGATTCACACTGAAATTGAGCACAAAGTACACAGAGTTTCTATACATCCTGTTTCCAACTTTTAATTATAGTCAGTTTGAAGACTTTCCTTATTTACAAAATAATAAATATTTCTTGGTATCTTTACAGTGGTAGGCATACAGCTGGTGCTTAATACGTAATCGCTAAATAAAGTGCTTCTTGATTTCCTATGAAATTTTCAAAAATATTTTAAGAAAAACTATCACTTTAGGATGTCTTTCACCCTTGAAGAACTTAAATTCTTACACAGACCTCTGAAAGCAGAGGTGATGTGAAAAATATTTAATAATTAGTACGGCATCAACACCAACCACAAAAAATCAGGCAGAGTCCTGAAAACTCCTGCTAGCCCAAGAAATGATGCAGTAGTTCCTAGATTGTGAGGCAGTCCCTGAGGTCCTGGACATGAGGCCGCGATGACAGGAAGTAAAACGCAGGCCATCAGCTATCTGCCAGGAGGAATGAAAGTATCTGAACATTTGAACCACTGGTACAACCATATCAAGGGCACAGACTGAATATCGGTTCCGCCAACAAGTAAATTGGTATTATTTGGATTTTATAATGATTGTAGACTATAACATCTATAAAATGGACTTCCGTCAATCATGAACAGTTCCGGATTTGGAGGGCAACGAGTCTCTGAGATTCAAGCACAGAAAACAGTCAGGAGCCAATATCAAGGGTCAGTTCGGCAGTGCAAGGTCAGAGAGAACAAGGTTCTAGTAGGTAAGACAAACCAACTGGGGCCCTGGGTTAGTAACCAGCAGCCGGAGTTCAAGGTAAGGCGATATGATCTGCTAAGCAGGCGTTAAGGAGATTGTTAGGTAAGGTCCCAGCAAAACAGCTGTCTGGGAAGCAGAAATGTCTTGGCAACAAGAAGACTGACAACCAGGCAACTTCATCCTGGAGAGAAAAAATTTCTTATTATGCTTCCACCTACGGCAAGGCCCTACGTGAAGGCGTGACCTCTCTCTCTGCCTATGCAGTTAGGCGAGCCAGCAGGGAAGACTATCAGCTTGCTAGTCTTTTTGAGTGAGAAAATGTAAGCCTTGCTGGTAGCGCATCGATGTACTGCCCATGAAAGATAACAGAGACATTACCACATCACTGGCCCTTACTATCTATTTTCATACATATCAAATATTTGGGGGTTTACAAATGTCTTCAAAGTCCTTCCATTAGAGGATGCAAAAGAGAAGCCTGTGAACTGAATGATGTTTTAAAAATATGTGACCTAAAAAGGAATTAGCTGCTAACTTAGAAACAGAGAGTAAGCCAAACATCTATGAGCAATGAAAGAATAAAACTGAAAATTCTGAAAAACAACCAGGAACTGGTTTGTCTAAAAAGGAATTTTAGAAATGAGGAGAGGCGTGACTTAATGGAAGGTGCATTGCTGAGGGAGAGAAGGTTACTGTTTTTTGGTGTTTTTAAATGGTGTAATAAATCACACGCGACACCGTAATTCGAGTTTACAAGGAAGGCAGTACTCTTTAGGTTGTAAAAGTGATCTCCAGTGGGAATAACGCTCTCAATTCTGTGGCCGAGGGGACTATATTCCATTGATCGTCACTTTAAAAAAGTCTGTACGGGCAACAGCTTTGCACCATAACTTGCACATGCATTTAGCCAACTATATACACACGGTATTCACTGGTTTCATAACGTATCTGGTTATGATTCATTAGTATAAACTGTTAACAGAAACGTTTTTAAAATATTTCTGTCACGATCTTCAAATCGATGCCGAAATGGAGGAATAGTAAATTCCCACTTAAATAATTTGAAATTAGAATACTGAATTGAAAATTATGGCACAAGTGATATGGAATATGTATGCATTTTCAAAACTGAACAAAACTTATGAGGGAGAAAATCTAGAAAACACTTTTGGACTCTATTTGTACTTTAATTTGTCCCCTATGACAACATAAATGTGAAATTATCTTCAAAGAGATCATCTGCTGTGAAACACTTAACTAGTAAGCTGCGGTAGGAATCAAATAACCACACCGAACATCTTTCTTAGTGTAGTTGGAAAGAGTCAGGTTTTTTTTTAAAACCTAAAGTTACACACTTTCTATTAATTAAAATAGCTGTTATTCATCACTTCGGGAAAAAAAGTGGGAGAAGCAGAGCAATAAGTTAGGTTCGTGGGTTTTGACTATAGTCCAAAATTATTTTATAGGCCAAGTTAATAAGTCACTTGTGTGCACATCGCTGGATATATGCGACCTCTCAGAAATGGGGTCATGCTGTCCTAAGCATAAATGAAACTATGAGTTGCTTATAAAATCCATAACATTCAATCTTCCCACTACCTTCCCCTATAACTTGCTGTTGGTTCTGGAAACTGCTTATACATCTCAAATGAAATAAGTGAAAGATCACCATGGAAACAACAGAATATTCCTTATGACCAAAAAAAACCCAAAAGGTCCAGCTATGAAGTGTGGGTAGGTTTTCTCTCAACACTCAGATGAACATGGAAGGAGATGGGCTCACTTATTGTTCCCTCAGAGGATGACATTGGTTTCGATGGTCTAACCGGGATGTCACACGGGCAAAGTTTCCAGAAAACCTGCTCCTTCCTGAACGAGAATGAACCGTGAGTGGTCAGGCTGCAAATAAGTTTTGAATCAAAGGATGCAAGGCGAATACCTCACGTTTCTTCCTTCTAGCCCGGGGCCAGATTGGCAGAACGTTTTCTGGAAAGGGGCAGATGGTGAGCACCTTAGGCTTTGCAGGCCGTGAGGTCTCCACCGTAGGCGCCGCCACCTCTCACGGCAGATGGGCGTGGCTACGTTCCAATAACATTTCATTTACAGGCACGAAAATGTGGATTCCATATAAACTGCACAAGTCACAAACTAGTAACCTTCTTTCTTTCCCCTTTCCAACCAAATCTAAAAACCATTCTTAATTCAGGTGATAGGCTGGAGTTGTCCGGCGGGGCCATAGTTTGTTGACTCCTGTTCTAGTCCATGAATGAGTGATAACCCAGTGATGAGAAATTGTTCCCGGTGACGTCCTGCTGAGTTGCTTTTTTTTTTTTTTGAAGATGTGATTGAATATGTAACTATGTGCAGTGATAGATATTAACTAAACTTATTGTGGCAATCGTTTCACTATATATGTATATAATCACTATGTTGTATACCTGAAATTAATGCAAGGTTACATGCCGATTATATCTCAATTCAAACAAACAACTAAAAAACAAAAACAAATACACTATATGAACTACTAGGCTAATTACTGAAATATAAAATGTAGAGAAAAAAGACTGAATTCCTTAACTATAAGATGTATTTGTATAAAATGGGAATGTTAATAATAAAATCAGCAGAAGGAACAATTCATGTGCCTTTTTAATATCTCTCTTAGCACCTTATTTCACAAAAAGGAAACAAAAATCGAGCTACGCTTTGAGTTTTGGCAGCTCCAGGACCCCCTGGAAGCAGCCAAGGCCAGTAGCCATGACCTCCCTTTCGACATCCCGCTGCTCTAAGCGCTGCGGCTTGATATGTGGAGCAAGTGAACAGCTCAAGTTCGAAACCCACCCTGAGCCTGGGCAGCACGAAGAGCGCGAGGACCCTGCCGTGGGTACCGCTGGCATGACGGCCCGCGCTCTGCCGCTACGCGGTCGCTTCTGCGTGTCCTTGGGTGTTAACCAAACGCTCTACTCGTGGTGGGTCACCGTCGCTCAGCCCGACGCAGTTGGCGCCTTTCTAGATTCTGAGAACCGTAGTCCCGAACGACCTGACGCAGGGCATGCTGGCTTTTGTGCCACACTGTGGACGCCGGCAGCGGGAAGCGGCCCCCGGAACTCGAAGGGAGCATTTCAGGGCACTGAGAAGGGTACAGACGTGTGCACGAGAGGTTAGAACAATTAAGTCACGGAGAGATCCGACAGACTGCTAATGACAGCTGCACATAGGCAGAGTGTACGTAAATCCTCTGAGGTCACCACGTGGAAGTACCAGGGTTCACAAGAAACGCCCCTGGAAGGCCACCACCTGAGAAGGCACACCGGGGCGAACATTCCCGTTCTCTCGCTGATTCTACCCAATGAAGTCTGCTAAATTCAAGTCATTCTACCTTTCTGAGAAATGTAATTCGATGTCACCCTATCAACATGCGTCGCGTGACTCCCGAATGTCAGAGCGCCACACACTCGGGGAACACCGGGGTGTGCGGCACGGCCCTGCTCCGCGGGCGGCACTGGCCGGCGGGCTGAACCAGCACAGAAACGGAAACCGTGATGGGAGAAGGGCGTGGTCCCCGTAACGGTGCACAAAGCGGGCGCGGGGGAGGCTCACCGAGCTGAGCGACAGCTGGATCGCACCTGCTGGCTCCAACCATAAAAGCGCCTCTTAGGGGCGAAGAGAGACCGGCCCGGGCGGCAGGAAGACAGCGCGCCACGTGCCGACTCAGCCCTGCCCGCGCGCAGAGTGCGGTTCTGACGCGTTAGGGACAAGGTCGTGCTGAAGGCGAGGGAGACGCGGGGAGGGACCGAGGCATGATGCCCTCGGGCTGCACCCTGTGGACCTGTGAGTCCGGCACACGGGTGGCTGCCGAACGCTTGACACGCGGCTGATCCAAAATGTGAAAAATATCTCGATGATTTCAAAAGTCGATTATTACATGTCGGAATAATACTTTAGATGTAGTGGGTTAAATAAACTATATTATTCAGGTTACACTGATGCTTGTAATGGGTCTACTAAAAAATTTCAGGCTTTATCTGTGGCACTGAATCCCTCACGTAGTCCTCGTGGTTGATTCTTCGACCACCATTTCACGCCAGACATGTAACTAGCAGTGACCTCCTTCCTCTTGCCCGTGAACTGGAGAGACGGGCATGTGACCGATGTGACCGACCCCATCCAGGCCTGAGCTGGGACGGGGAGACGCTGGAGGAGTTCCTGAGACAGAGGCCTTTGCCCCACAAGGAGACACACGACCAGATCTGTGACAGGCAGGCGGTTCCTACACTCACCGTGGTGACCGCATCGTGATGGGCAGGACTGTGGAATCGCTGTGTCGTACAGCTGAAACTAACATAATACTGTCAGTCAACCAGACTGTAACAGTAATTTTTAAAAAGATCAAACGTCTCGTTTTCTTCTGGATGTGGCCGTATTGCCATGACCCAGGGAACTACCGCGGCCGATCGCCGGGAGCCGGAGGGCGCGGAGGCTGGCAGGACTGAGCACGGAGCCACCTGAGCACTCGCTGACTTCGGAGATGCTTCATCAACCCGGCCCGGAGTTCACCCTCCCTCCGAACTTCCTGCCATGTGAGATAACAAGGCTCCTCATTATTTAAGCCAGTATGAGTCAGGTTTTCTATTATTTGCAGCCAAAAGCAACCTAGCTGATACACTCCAAGAGACTGAAGTTACCTCAAAGGCAAGGGTGTGTATGCACTCTCGCTCAAGGCCGTCTGGTACAATGAAAACCCTACATAGCCTGCAGTCAGCCGAGATACACCATACCAGCTACTGCTGTGATAGCAAGTTTTTAGGCAATAGGTACGAAGCCTTTTCCTCTTTCTCATTTTAAACTACCATATAACTGCAAGACATTACGGCGGGCGTATTCAGGCAAAGAGACATTAAATTAGGAAAAGAAAAAAACAACTATGAGCCAAATTTAGTGAAACGTAAATAGAACACCCATTAGATGAATAAACTATTATACTTAATGTTTGTCCTTTCATTGAGAGACCTGCCTTGAATTCTGGTCAAAGCACACACGTTGGGAACAACTCAGCTTGATGTTACTAATCTGGACATAAACCTTTAAAAGTGATGTAGCAAATACACCAATGCAACCGTTTAGATCTCATCACGGAGTTTTGATGAGAATTAAGGAAAATAATGTAAGTAAAGCCTAGCACAGTACCTAGTACGGGGTTAAATATGTTATACATATAAATTTGAATCTCGTTTCTTTTCTCTTATAGATTGTTGCTTTTTAAAATTCTAAGTAATATGTTACATATGCATTGTCACTTACTCTATATGACAATCTCACTTTGTACTGACCAGAAGTCAGGTTACAGAAAATACTAATATACATATGTTATTCTTCATTGGTTATTTAAGTGTTTAGGTTAGATGGCTGATTTCTTAGTTCATTCTTTTACGAAGCAAGTAAGTTCCAGCGATAACTTGAACAGGAATGAGGGAGGCAGTGATAAAACGATGAACTGGAAATTAAGCTACCGTATTTTGATTAATCTACTCCTGCTTACCCGGTATTTGTGAGATGAATAATGCGTTCTGAATGAAGATGAATAAAAAGACAGGGAGGGAAGCTTCTGGCTGAGGATGTCACCGGAGGCTGGCTGATGTAACCAGAAGACAGGGGAAGAGGGACACAGCGACATCTAAGAGCGACGGAAGACGGAGAAAGGGCATCGGGGCAGGGGAAAGGGGACTCGGTGAGGGCGTCTCCTCCGTGGGCTCCAGCACCTGGTGCAGCTAACCCCACACAGCTGTGCAGTTAACAAATGTGTGCTGAAAAACGATCAGTATCTAGAAGTTCAAACTATGTTTTTATTCTAGACAATGAAACATTCTCAACCAATGTCAATTTATAACATAACAAGTGTCGTGACAAGCAAGGCAAACACCTGGATAATGCTTTCACCGAGACCCCACGGGAACCCATCAGGCAAACACCAGCCTGAACGGACTGTCCAGCGCCCGGGTGGGAATTCAGAGTCGCCAAATGGGAAACACTGGCCTAAAGACTCTTCCCCGGAAATGGGCAGGGCGGGCAGAGACCCCCTTCTGGAGACTCATGAGTATCCCCGGAGGTCCGACGCGGGCCTTGCCCACCGGCCCCCAGAGGCCCTCAGGGGACCTGCACGCAGGCCGTGGGCTCAGCAGTGCGTTTCCCGAGCGGCTCCGGCCTCCGCGGAGAACACAGGAAGGGCGGGACGCCAGCCTCCCACGTCTCCCAGCGAGCGACCCGCAGGAGCGACTGGGCAGAAGTGAATCCGGCCTGGTTTTTAAAGTTAGGTTTACTGAAGTATAATCTACATTCAGTAAAATGTACGCGTTTGGGTGTATACTCTGACAAATGCGTACAGTTGTGTTTCTATCACCGCGATCAAGATCCAGCACATTTCCGTCACCCCCGAAGCCCCCTCTCGGCAATTTATGGTCAGTCCCTCCCCTGCCCCTGGCAACCACGCCTCTGTTTTCCATCCCTACGGTTTTGCCTTGTGCAGAGCGTCACACAAATCAAACCCATCGTGTGCAGCCTCTTGCATCTGGTTTCTCTCATCTACCACGAAGCAACTGGCAGGGAGGCCGGCGAGCCCGGGACACAGAGAGCGAAGTGGGCCGTGGCCGCGAGCGGGCTCCGAGGGGCGCGGGGCCCACGCCGCACAGGGGCTGCTGTCTGCCACAGCGGCAACACCCGGATTTACGGCAGGTGTGATGGAAGCCACCGGAATACCTTCAGCAGCTGAGGAAGGTGATCTCAACAACTTAAAGATAATTCTGGCTACTGTGTGGGAGGCGGACCATAGCCGAACAAAAGCGGGGAAAGGGAAACCGGTTCAGAGACCACGGCAGCCGTCCGGGTTAAAGGCAGGACGGCGATGTGCGAGGTGGTGAGGCGTGGTCACGTGGGAGACGAGCTTTAGAGGAAGAGACGCTGGGCTTGGATGCGGCACGTGAGGAGGCGAGGACGCGGCTCGCGCTGGGCATGGGCGTCGCCTACCGGACAGACAAGAGGAAAAGGCGGGAGGATGAAGCACCACGGGAGCCCCACATGGAGCACTGCGGGAGCACCACACGGAGCATCACACGGAGCATCACACAGAGCACCACACGGAGCACCAAGGGAGCCCCGTAAGGAGCATCTTCTGCTTCGACGGACCCTCGGTGTGAGGAAAGCGTAGTGGCGACATAATGCAGAGAGGCCACGGGATGTGAAACGGAGGTTCGCTGTGTCTCCCTTCCTCAGGGAGCCCCACTACGCAAGCACAAGAACTACACCGCCGCCCGCACGTTGCATGTCTGGGGCCAAAGCAGCATCTGCCACATGAAACGATCATTCCAATCGGCTCCGTTCATTCATCCATCTACCCAACCGTCTGTCCACTTGACCATTATCAACACATTTCCTGAAAAAGGCTTTTTTATCTTAAAATTTCATGCAGATTTCTCACCTCTAATGTGTATGTATTTGCTTTACTATAAAAACGACTTTATTTACCTACCACTGAATAAAACTGACATTCCAGATAGATGCAGTTTAAGAGCACCACGTACAGCTGTGTAAGTCGTGCACTGCACGCACGGGGGGGGGGGTCCTCAATTCACACTGCGGTTATTAGCGACTCGTCTGTTACAATTTCCTGTTGGATAGTAGTGAGACACCTTGAGGAACGGGTACCTTTTTTCTAATACGCAGCGGTGCCATATGGGCTAACGGCAGCCCTGGACTTTGAGTGCTTTGGCACACGGCCTTGGCACAAGCCTGAACCAGCCTCTGTTTTACTCATGAAGAAGCCAAGTTCCAAGAGGTGAAAAGATAAGGTCCGAAAGGCAAATCTGGGTTTCAGCCCCGTCTCCGTTCCCTGTCCGGTGCTTTTACAAGCGAAACGCCACCCCCGGCACGATGACAGTGGCTGCTCTTCTCAGGTGTATGGGTTTCTGAGGAGCTCTTTCATTTCCTTGTTCAGCCTAAGGATGCTGCTCCTGACATCTGTTTCTGCCATGGATGGATAGAGAGAGAGAGGCAGGGGGGCAGGGAGAGACACAGACAGACAGACACACAGACAGACA
This sequence comes from Rousettus aegyptiacus, assembly GCF_014176215.1. NCBI lineage: Eukaryota > Metazoa > Chordata > Mammalia > Chiroptera > Pteropodidae > Rousettus > Rousettus aegyptiacus. The sequence goes on along the minus strand of NW_023416290.1, from coordinate 6,554,829 downwards.
CAAAGAGACAGAGAGACAGAGACAGAGGGCTTCTTGGCAAATATTCAAAGGGGCGAAGCTGCTGGAATGTAAGCTCCGTAGAAGCAGGAACGCGTCTAATGTTCTCACCGAGTACCCTTGGCAGCTAGCCGTAGCCAAGTTACAGCTTCATACGCTACTTGGGGCCATGCCCCCCAGGTTTCTTCTGCACTTCCTTCTGCAGCTAGCGCAAACGTCAGTGCAAAACCCTGAGCAGCAGTGGACTGATCTCTAAGCCGCTTTCCAGATCAACACGCTGTGAACTGTTGATCACTGGTTGGGCTCATTCGACCAGGAGCAGGAAGATTCATTATAGTATCATAAAAAGGTGGCACTGGAATAAATCTCATAAGTCATCTAACCCAACTCCCTCATTTAACATTCCAGAAAGCAGAGTCAGTCCCAAAGAGATGACAGAATCCATCCAGAGACCGCCGGCTAACTTAACCTCTGGTTAGTTCCCAAATCTCAGATTTTCTGAGCAATTAGTTGCTCTTTCCTGAGCAGTGTGATGCCTCGCCACCAACCAACGAATAATGATTAGAAAACCACAATGCCAGAGACGTGCTAGGTCTTGTCTGAGCTGGACAATAAATCACGCGTTTGAGAAGAGACACTATCATACTCTTTCATTCTCTCTGTGCAAGGGCACTACTCAGACACAAAGAAAAAAAGATTAGTCAGGCAAGACTATTAGAAGTCTCCAAATTTACTGGGAAATAAATATGAAAGTGGGTTTTGATTGTTCTGCATGTGGATGGTTAATTTAGAAAGCACAGCTGGTCGGTCACACTGTAAACAGTGTATGTCTATTTATTTTGACTGCGAATGAGAAATTCTATGACCTAGATCATTAGTTTAGTCTAATCTGATGATTATTCTAATTGAAAATATGTATTATCTTATAAACAGGATATATTTTCAAGCTGCTATCTAAACACTCAAAGGAATTTGTTTATTAAGCAGCAATATATTTTCAGATTTTTTAGCTTTATTTCAGAAATAAAACTAAAAACAACCCTGGAACTTGACTTTAATACCATGCCAAGTTATGAGAGTAGTTGATGGTTCTGAAAGTTCACGTGGTTACTTTATATTTTCTATAATATTAAACTCTTTTCAACAGAACCGAGTCTATGATAGGGAGGCTCAGTGTTATCTACATTGTTTTGCTGACAATTCTTCCCATATACAGTTATTAAAAATAAAGATAACTCGGAGGGCAATTATTTCTTCTCGATAAGAGAATTCTGTAGTGAAAATGATAACGCATTGCAAACTATAAGTCTAAAATAATTTAAATCTCCTGAGGTATCAGTTTCCCAACAAAAAATTTTTGATTTTTCCGAACTCTAGCCAACGGTGCTAGTGGACAACGTATCAGGGAAAGCAAGGCCGCACGTGTGCAGAGCTTCCGTGGTGGTGGGGCCGTTACACACAAAAGTGGGAGTGGCCTATTATCCCCGGCCACGGCCGGCTTCGATGGTGCTTCCAATAGCATGGACAGTCGTCCGCACGGGGGCTAACGTCAGACAGGTCACACGCTCTTTGCCACTCTGTCTGTCACAGTCAGGAACCGATAACGGAACACACGCGTGATACTGAACCGCACTTGTAAAGGGGAGCCAGACACCACGGGTCCTGGTCAAAGGGTCTGGAGTTCAAACACATTCAAATAATTGATGCGGCACATACTGCAGATATTTAAAACTTTACTGGGACCTTCCCGTATCCGTGGGAAATGATTCATTCTATTTTAAGTACTTTCGAAGTTTTATGAGTTTAGGAAATGCTTTACATTATTCTCGCCAGTAGAGAACTTCACGACTCAATGCTACACCTATCTGTATGGGGCAGTTTTTCATAACGCATGATGCATAAAGGGTTCAAGGGTAAACGTACATCAAAGTTCACTTGACTGTAATGAAACTTTGTCAACCTGAATTTTCTTTCATCTCTGACTCTGTGTGTGTGTGATTGCCACTTAATTGGTAGTGACATTCTTCGATTTCTACATTATAGTTCCTATAAAATCACTGTTAAATATATCTATCACTTCATCATGTTCTGCTTGAAATTTTGACATTACGATCAAATTGAATTAAACTGAAATGATTTGTAAGGTGCAAAGCAAAATAAAGTCACTACAAGTATTATTTTTCTTTTAGTGAAATACAACCAACCATTATTAAAAACACATGTAAGACACTCCCTATCAGAGGTAGGGTATGTGGGGGCAGAGGAAGCATGATTCCCATCTTCCCGCTGGGAAAATCTCCACCCTCCCATTTATCTACTTTCAAAAAGAGTTCTCTCAAGTAGTGTTTATTTTCATTCTGAGCTAATAAGGTAAAATAGCATGGCTATAGAATGAGATACCTACTAATTTTATATTACAGGGAAGACTGGTTTTATGAGCTCTAACTTGCTCACTTTGTTATGTTAAATGTGTGTAGATTAAGGGTAAAAGCTTAGGTGAGAATCTTGAATTTGTGAGAAAGAAAATTAAAATACATATTAGTTCCTTGTCTGAGGTTTAATTCTAATCACTGCATTATACATGCATCCATCTTCATTACAGATGATGGTCCTCATATGTTTTGAGACGTGTATGTATTACGTATGTGACAACAATATGAACCCTAGTCTAATGGTTTAATAATTCAACTTTTTTAAACCAGCGCGGTTGTTAAGATCAGCCGTCAGCTTTCCTGAAGGCAGAGAAACTTCCTGGAATCTATAAAAAGTAATTGAGAGCTCACATCCAGTCAGCATACGAAGCCTTGTCTCCAAAGTACTTTAAAGTCTTTATTACAAAAATATTTTTCCAAGTTAACTTTGGGGGAAAAGATTCGACGACAGTCCTGACTCACTGTGTTCTAGCTCCTGAGCGAATGAAAAGGCCCCTCGGCGTTTATGAGCTCAAGAACGAGCACATGTTGCTTACGGTGCATCGGGTAGCGAGGATGGGGGAACTCGGACCTCGTCACACGGCAGCTTCACGCAAAAGCCGGTGTGATGAATGACACAGGAACAGCCACAGTTCACATCCATTTGTGATTAAGCTAAAATATTACGTCTGATACGGTGCTATTACAAAACGAGCTTTAAAATAAAACATAATCCCCCTCTGACGGTGATTGAAAGTCCATATAAAAGACGTGACACTTTCCTACACAGCCAAGTTGACAGTGAACATGCTTATATGTCAGCCAACTTAACGCAGTTCTAGCATCACTTGTAGAAAAATGAAAATTAAAAGGGACAGAAATACCACGAGACAACCCCAGCTGAAATAAAAAAAAAAAAAATCAGCTGCAAACTTTGTTTCCCTCAGTGGAAACTACTGGATATATTACTGAAAGTGTAACTTTTCTCCTGTCTATAATTCTCCGTGAGCCTGCAATACTCTATAAAACGCCATGCACCTGCAGATAAGATCTTCGGGATTGGCCTATGTGTGTATCTTATAAGAAAAATGTAAAACGAGTTCGCACACAGCACCGAAGAAAACGTCACAGCACCCAGTGAATGTGACAGCAATTGCCGGCTGCCCTCTACTATTCTTCCGCAGTAATTCTTAGCTGGGTACCTGGGTGCTCAGAACAAGACCGTATTTCCCAGGCTCCCTCGTTGCTATGACTAGCCATGTGCCTGGGTAGAATGTCAATCAAAGGATTCTGTGGCAGCTTCCCGGGAACTTTTAAAAGAGATTTCAGGTGCGCGCCTTTTGCTCGTTTTCTTTATCCATTTCGTCGACCTGCTGCTTGGAATGTGGACATTACCATCCTTGACCACGAGGTTGACACTCAGAGATGGTGGAGTGGTGGGTGGGAGGCAACACGGGTTCCAGGAGAGTTCACGAACGGACGATCACACTAGCCCAAGCTGCACGCTAACGTGCCTTTGCACGAGAGAAGAATAAAGCTCTATTTTCTTGAAGTCGCTGGGCTTTTTGTCACTTGCGAAAGAACCAGTTCCCACCAGGATTTTACTACTGCCCTGGAATCGACACGAGGTCCCATAGCCAACAACAAAAGGAGCCTTAGAGATCTGCCAGCATTAGGGCTGGTTCTCACTCCCTTTCCCCACCCTCTTAGGGAGAGTCGACAGAACTGGTCCAGATGTAGAGAATACTCGAAGGATCTAGAAGGATCCTGCGGATGGGAGGGAATCATCTCGAATGCCAGTGTTACGAGGAACAGGGTATTTCCAGGGGGATTTCGTCCCTGGCAGCAGGCTTGCTGAGAACTGAACCTGTAGGCCCCTTTGGAAAAAAGTCTGGACTGAGTCTGATGTACGTCCCCAGCAGTTTGGCGGCAAATGAAAATACAGAGACTGAGTATGGAGAGAGCCGAGAGCTTGTTGAAGGAGCTGTAGGCACCAGCTCTAAAAACAGAAAAGGATGCAGGGAGGCTTGCTCGCCCCACATCTCCACGGCCCTTGGAGGGAGAGTCTTAGCAGAAGTCGAGGGGCTACTCAGGCCAGCCAAGTGACACCCACCAACACAGGGGGTCGGCAGCATAAACCCCTGGGAAGGCGCCAAGCAGCCACGGCTGCCCTGCACAGACGAGGGGAGCTGGCAGAAACTAAATGCTGCCCCCAAGGAATAACAAATACCGCTGATGTGCACACCAGCCGCAGATAGAACCTGCCTGGGTGACGTCTTCCCCTCCTCTAGCCCCCTCCAAACCCCAAGCACCAGAAGGGTAAGACTATGAAACAGAGGTGGAGTATGGGGGAGGACTCTCAGAGCGGATCGCAAATACTCCAAGGTCAAAGGCGCAGGAATGAGAGGACAAGAAAAGGAAATGGACATATACCCTTCCGTCCTCCAAGGGTCTTGAGCCAAAATGATGGACTTGCAATGGGGGATACGAACTTGGAGTTGTACACTGAACTGGATTATATTTTTAAAACTAAAGGTTACCAGAAAACTATGAGATTTGCCAAAGATACCATGAAAGAACATGAATGGAAGATTTGACAGCATGGAAGAACGCAGTGACTGGAGAAATATAAAATCACCCCATGTTTATACTCCCACTGCATTGAGACTGCCCCCCCAAAAACACATAAGAACATATGAAAAATTTAGGAGACTTGGTTGAAGACACAATTTTAAATTAAGCAAAATACAATCAAATGCAGATAAAAGGCCTTAAGAATCACACTTTACATACTCACCAATCACTTATAAAAACAAGTTTGATATGACTCTCTAACATATTTTTTGGACATAAAAACATTAGAGTTCATAAAGTTGTGAATTGAAAGAAAGAAAGTGAAAATGACATTTTGAAATTCACCTCCTAAACTTAAAAATGCTTCTCATGATTCAAAGATCAGCAGGAGCCAGCAGTAGGCTAAAATAATTAGGCAATAAAATTTCATGATGTTCTGTAACGCACAAAAATTCAGGACCGACAGGAAAAATATTTCTGCTACAACAAGGCAGCGTGTTTCTGCAAATGTGGCCCTAACAATTCCAATATACAATAGCAGAAGATCTCAATGTCTTCTGATTAAAGAAAAATGAATAAAGATAACTTTAAAAGATTACAAAGTCATCTCCTATGTTTAAGATTTGTTTATAAATCATCGTATCATTTTGCTTTCCTTGGTACTCTAGTATGTGAACACTAATCCTGATTTTTATAATGTAGCACTTGTTCTGGAGTTATACCACCACCATTGTGACACTGTTTCTCGTGGATTTATAGAAACTATTCCACTAAAAGATGAGTCAGAAATTTCAACATATGTAAATTAAACAATGTGGCCTCTTGAAATTTGCAAATTTATAATAATTTTTATTTTAAAGTAAGTTTCCTGGTTTGATTTATAATTGCATAAACCAGATGAGATGCTATAATTGTGCATTCTGATAGTGATTTTTTTATCAGTCTCAAGATTTCTTTTTCCTGAAAGGAGAGACACAAGTCACTTCAACCACTTATATAATTTAAGAAACAAAGAAAAATACTATAAGCCGTAGAATATTTAAGTAAAAAAAGCTAGACTTTTTTCATGCTCATTTGAGACTCTGAGGGGCCATCCACATGAAAATTTAAGTTTCCTACCCCCAACCTCCAAAAAAGTTGAGTCAAACTGTTTCCTGCAGGGCTGGAGTCCCTTGATGTCGTAGGACTACTAAATATTTTACTAATCTCAGCGGGAAACCGGTTAACTGCTGTCCGTCAGATGTTTTTAATGGTCGCCCCCCCTGCGGGACAAAAAAATGAGGAGGGTGTGAAACAGACCCACGTTTAAAGACAGCTGCTCTTAGATCGTCCAGGAAAGAGAAAGGCCTGCACGCTCCTCTGTGACAGCCAACACAATCGCTGTGTCGCACAAACGTGTTTGGTTAGCAAACTCAAGTTCATTAACCGTGGGGTCTCCTCCGCAGCAGCGGGCAGGGACCCCATGGCAGCTACCGCATGGAAGCCGCGCACGGAGGAGTCCAAACAGCGGGGGGGAAAGGGCGCCAGGTCAGCACTCGATCCGCGGACACTCAAAACGCGCCTGACTCTCGCAGGGTCTGGACACTAGCCGCACGTAAGACCTCAATCTTTACTAACGCACAAACGGCGTGTTCTTAGCCAAACACGAAATAGTACTGCTTGATAAATATTGTCCTCATAAACAGATTAGGTTGGTATCGAACATTTCTTAACTACTTTCTTAGATCACTTGATGGACATGTAAAATCATCTTACTTATTTGGGTTATCCATGGTCAACGGGACAAATCTACATTATTTCTACTGGAATACAAGTTAACTAATGAATTAATTTAGAAGCAATAAATGAGCTTCTCCATGAAAAACACAGAACAAGGCCTGCTTCACGGCTAGCATTAAAATAAATACTAGATATTCTTATTACTATTATTACATATTCTATAACGGCGTAATAAAAAGAAATGACAAGATGTATAATTATTAGGAATATTACATTAGGATAATGTCTGCCACTTTCTGTAAAGCTTTCCCCCACTCCTTTTCATAACTAAAATCAATGCTTTTGTGACTAAAATGTAAACACATATTTAACGTGCTCAGTTGTGTACGGGTGTCTTAGCGGCATGAGTAATCTGTTTCGCTCTGCATGCAAAGCGCTTGTCACGTCGATGCCTCAGAAGGGATAAACAAATGAATGAAATCACATTATACAGACTAAGACTCAACTTGTAATTATCTTTTCTTTTAGAAATTCGATGCTTGAGATAAGCTTTGAAAATTACATGCCTGTATCTGGTGTATGAAATCTACCATGCAGTTAAAGGTTCCTCTTCAAGTTAGAGTTTTAGAGAGAGGGAAATTTATAAGCCTATTTATGCATGAGAAGCTTAGCAATGGGGACCAAGAAACTTGAACCAAGAAACATCGATAAATGTTACTTGATTTGCAAAAGCTAATAATTAAGTTGCTGCTTGAACTGCAAATCCAATTGGTAGCAAATACTACCTATGACAGGTTATTCTTTTAGCAACTTCTCATTTTACTCTTGGAAACTACTGTTATCACAACTTCAATTTTCTCCCCTATCGTTTACTTCATTACACAAGTTTCCACTGAATCTACTCTTAACAGAAAGCAGTAACAGCCTAACCGGCAATTCTATTGGGTGGTTCTTTACAGTATTTGACAGAGCAGTTGATCAAGAACCAGGAGAGACTACTGACCCAGAAGCCAAAAAAAGAGAAAGTTCAAGATGAGAAACAGTTTGGAACCTGAGTTGAGCTAGGTTAACTGCCTCGGAAAACAAAACTCAAAACTCTGCGGAGGAATCTAACAGAATCCAGTCTCTCTGATGCATTATTCACAAGAGCCAGGATGCAATCCAAAATGACTTGGCCTAGGATAAGCAAGAAAAAGTGACTCATATTCAAGTAAAAAGGCAATCAATAAGGACCAAATCCAATATATCTGATGCTGAAATGAATGGAAAAGGTGCTTAAAGGCACCTATTGTAAGGATTCTCAAGGATGTACAAATATATACATATGTATATAATGAATAGGTGGACAGAAAATGTCAGCAGAAAAAAGGAAACTCAAAAAAAATGGAAATTCTAGAAATAAAAATACAATATCCAAAATTAAACAAAAAAAATTCCCCGGATGAAGGAGACTTATAAAAGTCAGTGAACTTACAGATCGATAGAAATAATATAACCTAAATTTCAGAGAAAAAAAAATTTAATGAATAAAGCCTCAGGAAATCTGTGGGACAAAATTTAAAAAAAAAAAAAATGGGGGGGGGGGTATAAATGAGTCCTAGGAGGAAAGAAGAGAGAAAAGGGAGCCAAAAAATTTGAAAAAAAAAAATGAAAGACCAAAACTTTCTAAATTTGATGAAAGACATAAACATACCAATGTAAGAAAGCAATAAATGCACAGAGCTGAATACTGGCTCCCGAAAGCTACTTCCAAATCCTAACCCCTCGCACCTTTGGCTCTGCCCTCATTTAGAAATTACATCTTTGCAGATGTAAGTAAGTCAAGGATCCCAAGGTAAGATCCATCTGGATTTACAGTGGGCCCCAAATCCAGTGACAGCTGTCCCTACAGCTTTTCCTATATTTTTAGCTATTTTCTTAAGACAGATGTCAAGATTACCAGTTAGTAGTTAAATAATTAATGGGCCAATTCCAAACAACTGGTATAGAATTCCAGCTTCAGGTAACGGAAGAATAAATTCACAGGAAGAATAAGTTCACAGGACAAAGCTTCCTGCAAATAACAATATAAAATGTAGACAAAGTGGAAGAAAAACATTTGAAGACTCTGGAACGTGATTAAAAGTGGGCAAGACACCCCCACAGAGCTTTTCCTTGGAAGACTCGAAGCACACAAAGAAATGTGAGTTTCTTCTTCTTCTTCTTTTCTTTTTTGCCTGAGGGTATTTCCCATTTCCTGTAGTTCTATTGGAAAACTGTAGTCTTACCATTTGGAGGTGGCAGAGAAAAAGAGTTTAGAAATGGCAGAGGAACTGGACATTGAGGGAAGAAATCCCAGAAGTAAGGTAGCTTCATGAGTGGTCCAACACTAGGTGTGAATATAAACTACCCAGATCTCTGGCTGACTACAAACTCGGCAGGTACAGGAAAGACCATGGAGGGCCCGATTAAAAGTGGGCAGAAAGAAGTGAGCAATCCGTTAAGATCTGAAAGTCGGCTACGTTTTTTGATGGACTGTGGTCACTAAGGCACACACCACTCAAGTACTAGAAAGCTAAAGCTTTACTGGACTGGGGTATCAGTGGACATGGGCTGGCAGATCGGCTGGGAATTTAGGGGGGAAATGCTGGCAGCTAAGAAATGCAAAGCTTCAAAAATCTGAGTACGAACTCAACCTAAATAATTATGCGAGCACAGGGAAGACTGCGAGGAAAAAGCCGCAGCCGGAAGCTGAAAGAACTAACTGTTGGCACACACAGCTGTCGGCTGAGCAGGGTCGCCATGGGCAACGCAAAGCTTCCACTTTCAGTGCAGGCGACTTAACTGAGGACGAGACCACAGGCAAAAGCAACAGTCTGCAAAAGGAAAAGTGATCGGGTTGCTATGACATGTTATCCGCAGTATCCGTTTTTCGAACAAAAATGACAGGCAGAAAATAAAGCAGGAAAGAATGAGCCACACTCATGAATACGGCAGCCAACAGAAACTACGTGTTGGATTTAGATGACAAAGACTTCAAAGCAGCTATTTCAAAGATGTTCAAATAATGAAAGGAAAATATGATCTCGATAACTGTACAGATATGGAATCTCAACACATAGACCTAAAAAGAACCAAATGGAAACATGTTATATATAAAAAATATGATAATTGAAATGAAAATATTCTTCTATGGGCTTAAGAGCAAATTGCAGAAGATAGAGGGAAGAATCATTAAATGTGAAAATAGGCCAACAGAAATCACATAATCCAAAATACAGAGAAAAACAGAATTTCAAAGACATGTGGGACAATTATCAAGAAACCCAAAATATGTGTAACTAGAATCCCAAAAGGAAAGAAAAAAGGGTAGAAAAATATTTTGAAAATCAGTGGCCAAAAAGTTTTCAAAACTAGTGAAAACCACTAGATGATCATTTTCTAAGAAGCTAAATGAATCCCAAGCAGGATTAAAAACAGGCCTAGATAGAGCATAGCCGAATTGGTGAGACTGGAGATCAACAGAATATCTTAACACACACGGTGCTGAAAGAGCTGGCTACCCTGTGGGAAAGTGAACTACGACCCATACCATACGCACACAAAAAGTAACTTTGAAGGGATCTTCGCATTAGACATAAAAGCAAAATGTCTAGAAAAAGAAAAAAGTAAGAGAGAATCACTGCCACCTTAACTAAGATTTCTTAGTTAGGACCAACACGGCAAAAATTATATTTAGAAAATGGAAACTCGAACTTCATCAAAATAGAAAACTTCCTTTCAGCTTCTCAAACAATGACACTAAGATAATGAAAAAAAAACAAGTCACGGAGGCAAAGCACTTGTACCCGGAGTATATAAAGAACTCTTACAAGTCAATAATAATGAGAAGAAATCACAATTCGAAACTGGGCAAAAGATGTGGACGTTTCACAACGATTTAATTGGCCAATAATCACAATAAAAAAAGACGCTCATATTGTTGGTCATCAGTGAAATACAAATCAAAATATCAGTGAGATACCACTACGCCCTTCGTAGAGTTGGCCTGATCATATCGCGCACGGAACCCTCACACATTGCTGGCGGAAAGTAATGACCCGGCACATTGAAAAAGATCTGACGGTTCCTCATAAATTTGTATGTACACTTACCATGTGACCCAGCAGTTCCACGCCAAGGTCTTTTTCCAAGAGAACTGAAAATGTGTCTGCATAAAATCTTGTACGAAATGTTCATAAACAGCTTTATTCATAACAGCCCTAAACTGAGAACAACTCAAATGCTCATCAGTAGGTAAACTGATCATTTGTGGTGTATATCCATGCAATGAGAACAAACTAGTATTAAGTGACAAAAAGATACCCTGGTTGCCTGGAGCCACGGGGAAGTGAGGAAAACGGGCTACAAAGAGGCACCGGACAATTTTCCAAAATAATGGAAATATTCCCATCTTGACTGTAGTGGTAGTTACATGGCTATATACATTTTTTAGTTGTACAAGTGTACAACTAAATGGGTGTGTTTTATTGCATGTAAATTATATCTTGAGGTTGATTAAAACATTTAAAAAGTGTAGTTATCTTCGACATAACCGTTGGAGAGAATAGCCATTGCTCATATATCTCTTAAATAATCTTAATTCATCGCCACTAATTTCCAAGCAACTGGTACCTTAGGAGGGTAACACCACTGGAATTTGTCAGCTGTGACTGTCTGCATCAACACGTCCCACCCCAACTCCCATTCTAACGTTAGCTCCGTGAGAGCAGAAACCTTGACGGTCTTTTATGCCACGGGTCCCCAACCCCCAGGCCATGGACCGGTACCTGGCTGCACAGCAAGTGAGCAAGTGAAGCTTTATCAGTATTTACCAGTGCGAGCATCACCGCCTCAGCTCCACCTCAGATCATCAGGCATTAGATTCTCATAGGAGCACTGACTGGTTCCTGATGTCAAAAAGGTTGGGGGACTACTGCTTTATGCTACATCCTCAGTGCCAAGAAGTGTGTCTGGCCCGTGGCAGATGCACAATATATTTTGGTTGAATTAATGAATAAATGAATAATGAATTCATGAATAAATGTATCCCAACAAATACTAAGTAATCTCTCTTAAGTCTTAGCCCAATCTTCACTATTTACTTCTTTGGTTTCAATCACATCTTTTTACCAATGACTCAAATCTGTGCATCCTATTCTCTCTCGCTGATCACCAGATCCATTTACAACTGCCCACTGCGCAACTCCATCTGAAAGTCCCACGGGCAACTCAATGCCACAGGTTTAAATGGAACGCATTCACTTCCTCTAAGTTTATCCATCTTATCCACACTAAAATAAAACCTGTCCCAAACATGTCACATTCGTACTACCTTCCTACTTTCCTTCACTCTCAAATTCTTAAAAAGAACAGTCTATCCTCAAACAGTCTCCATTAACTCTTCAACACATTAAATCTAGCTTCCACCCTGATCAGGCCGGTAAAAGCATCCTCACAGCGGTCAGCACAAGAGAGCATTTAATTCTCTCGATTAAATGAATTCTTTTTCAGACTATACCTTAGCCCCACTCCCATATGCCCACTAGCTCTGCCGTAAGTTGGTCTTATTTCAGTTATTTCTCTCTTGAATCTGTGCAAAACCACTAATTAGTCTGTCTCGCTTTTTTCTAATTCATCTACCACAATGCTACTATCCTTTCAAAAACAAGCCAGTGGTCCCCGCCTAATGGCTAAAAGTCAAACCACCAGCCACGCACACATCTTTCTGGCCTCCCGGTCAGCCGCTTTTATCTTGAACTCCAAGCATTTTCTGAAACACCACGCCCTTTACGTCTTCACCACTTAGCCTCTTCTGCCTGCAACTCTTTTTCTTCTTCTCCACCTGAAAATCTTATGTACTCTTCGAAACTTACTTGAAACGTCTCCTCTGCCACGAATTCTCCCCCAACTCGTTCAGTTGGAGCTGTTCATTGCCATTTATGATTCTCGACGTGGGTATCCACGCCTCGAGCGAACACTGACCAGGTTACACTCGCTATGACACTGACTACGGGGCAGGCATCACACACGTCACTTCATGCAGCATGCTGCAAATCTCTATTTTCAGCGAACTGTTGTGTAGTGTTCAAACACTGATCCCCAGAGACAGGACTGATGTGTGGTAGTGGACAATGTTCTGTAGATTGACTTCTTCACCTGTCTGTCCCCACCTTGACCATAACCCCTCCCATGCCCAGGGCCTGGCATGCGGCACAGCAGGCGTAGGTACTAAGTATTTTTCCAGGGTGAATAAGCGAATGTTCCATTTCCGGTTCTTCAGCTAAATCAATTCCGGTAATTAATGGGATGACATAACATACTATAGCCAGATTACCTTCATATCCACCTAATTCTTCACATACATACTGAAATTACTATTCTTACTGTGCTATCTACTATTTTTCTCTTAGTAAGAGTTTTTCAATCTGTGAACTTTATCATTTTCCAACAGTAATCCTTGTGTTCTCAAATGTTCCATTAAAACTTGATTCTGGACTTTCTTATACTTAAAAAAAAAATGACAACACTACAGATAAAAACATCTTGAATGTTTTTCGAATACTCTTTATCTCTAATAGTTGAATTAATAATCTACTTTCTGATGTGACCATGTGAAGATGGCAGAATTTTCCAGAACCTAAAATCTGTCAGGGTTTAAAATTAACTAAGAATTCTATACAGGAAATGAGTAAACTTCATTACTAACAGGATGTTTTGCTTGGGTAGTCCCTTAAATGTATATTTACATAATAAAATTTTATCTTAGAATAAAATCCAGAGTTTCCTCCAGCTCAAAAAAGTCAGTGTTTTTAAATGACTGAGACTCAGTTGTATATACAGTTGAAGGCATAAATAAATCTGTTAATGAAATCTATGACTAAGCCAAAACACTATGCAGAAGACCACGGGTGGCCACCACAAACCAGCCCTACCTACAGGGAACAGTCAGTCTTCAAACACTGTACATAGTTGATTAAAAAAAAAAAAAATTGTGAGTGAAAAGGTAGCAGGCACTTCGGCTTGGTCTACTTCACGCTCTGATACGTAACAAGTCAGTCAATGGACGTCAGTTTCCTTTCCTTGTTTACCCAGACATCTCCTAACTGAAGCATGGCCCTCACGAGTTATTTTTTCAGTGTGCATAAATCCTTACATGCGGTTTTCCACACACAGTTTCTCTTTCTCAGAGCTGTCCTGGGTAAGAAGAGTACAGTTGTGAAATTTAAGGCCTTGTCATTCATGAAAAACGTCAGATATTGCTGGATGCTGGAAAGAGGGAAATCAGTAATTTCAACATGACCGAGAAGGAGCATGGCTATACAGATACTAGTCTGACATGAAGGCACCAGATAGATGGCCACTGCAATTAATCCCATGTCGCCAGGTAAAAAATCACATCACTGCCAACCTTTTCTAGCAAAAGGAAATGCAATTCACCTTTAGAAGGAAAATTATTTTTCTCCAAAGATTTGATTTCCAAATAATTGGTTGACTCCTCATGACGAATTAAAATCTATTCTGATCCAAACAGAAGAAGCTACAGATATTTCTACTTGTGGGGGGGACACATAATGGCAGCCATTTTTTTCTGATCCGCATCAAAGTCACTGTGGGTATGGAATGGCTCCTGCCGGGTTTGCGTATGACTTTGTCTTTGAAATATCTTATGTGTCTGACTATGTATATGCTGGGGTCAAGGCTCAAGATAAATGTCTTTGTCCTTCTGAGTTCCAGGATGACATTCTGTAGTGATGTCAGGCAGTTAGCCTTGAATAATCTAGTCTACGCAGTAATAGTAAGACAGCTTTACTCAAGCCTGCTTGAATCTTACCTGTGCTACTGTTACTTAGCTCAGAATGTTTCTGTATGCATTAGGATTTCTTTCTTCAAATGTAATGTTTTTCTCTATAGAGTTGGAAATTTTAGCAAAATGAGTTGATCTGTTGTAATTCCACTGGTTTTTGAGGAAGTACAGTCATCCGATATGTAGTTTGCATTTCCCTCGAGTTTATGAAGGTCTAAAGATACCACAGACAAAAAGTCAGTTTGCATGAACGGGGGCTGCCCGTTTGAAGAACAAACCTGAGTTTTGGGGTCACTAGAGGAACCAAACTTTTAAAAGACTTCAAATACTAACTCAACCTCCTCAAGGTCTTCGGAAAGTAGAAAAGACAAAATCTGAGGGGATTTTAAAGAATCTGCTGACCCCATACCAAATCAACAAATGCGTTTTACTCATTGTACTTTTTGAGTAATTTCTCATCACTTTACGCAAACATCTGTGTAACAGAGTAGATGAAAATTTGGGCTCAGAAATGAGGTGGTAAATTTCAAGAACAAAGTAAAATCAGGGTAAAATATATTTCTAAGTGGGAATCATATGCATAAGTGTGATTTCTTTTTCTATATTCTCCTATTAGAAGTCTATGGTTTCACTTATACTGGTCTTTGATTTAAAACAAAAATGGCCCCCTTATTCTTCAAAAAATAAAAAGGTGGAATAGCTAATTTGATAATAAATATATGGATTACAAAAAAGTGAGGTAAAAGAAAGAAAAAAGAGAAAGGAAAAAGGCTAATTCTCATATTAAATAGCCCCTTCCATAACCCGTCTCAAAGCAATCTAGACTGAGGTCACACTGTTAAAATATGTCACATGTCATATATTAGAAATAAATATTTAAAAGGAGCTTGTAACTATACAAGAGGTCTGCCTGCGATAATCATACTGAACTTCACAAATGGTGACATATAAGTAGAAACGCATTAAGTTCGAATTGTATTCGAAAATAAAGTTTTAAGTAGATGTTTCAAAGCCTTCTACTGACATTCTCGTCTTGCTGGAAACGGCACCAACATCTAAACCACACCGTAACGAAAAGCCATTCTTAAAACACTCTTTTGACATGAAAAAACAAACAAACAAAAACTAACCGTGGCTTACCTACGACACCACCTAAGTGCTATTTCGCATTCTTTATTTGAGCAAAATAAACCGACTTTATCATATGTTACTCTGAAGGTTTCGAAAACAATGCTGCTCAAAGGACGGTGATCGCGAGGAGATGCACAGAAGAGCGAACTGAAAGGAACTGCGAGGAGAAAGGCTAACTCGCTCAAACACCGTCAGCCCTCCGTATCTGCGGGTCCCGCGTCCACAGGTTCACCCAACCGTGCATTGGAAACGTTCAAAAAAACAGTTAGGTTGCTGCTGACGTGTGCTGTGTACTCAGGCCTACGACGGTGGCATTTGTACAGGCTTTCTGTCTTGTTGTTAGTCCCTAAACAACATGGTATAACTAGTTACACGGCACTTACATTGCATTAGGTATTATAATATTCAATCTAGCGATGATTTAAAGTACCCAAGAGGATGTGCACAGGACATGGTGACTACTAGGCCGTTTTACATAAGGGACCTGAGCCAAACCCCCATGGATACCGAGGGAAGACAGCAATTAATTCTCATTTCCAATATAATAATTTTCCAATGGCCAATTTAAATAAAGCAATTGCTTGTATTTAATTATACAAAGAGATTTCTAATATAATTAGTATGGGAAATCATATTAAAGATGTAAAAACAGAATGATGTATATCAAAACACAACAAAAAAGTCTACTTCAGTTCAAATGTCTTTCCTATAATTTTCTCTAAAACACTGAATGATGTCGAAACATTTGGGCATTATAATTAAAGAGTATCAAGATACACAACAAAAAGCCCGCTATGGTAGGACTGTAATTTCAAATGAGTTTTTATGAAATCCACAGAAGTCATGGAGGCATGCTGACGGAAGCATGAAGTCTGAGATGCACAGACCTACTGACATAAAAGTTTTTTTCTAGAAAATAAGGCATTATGAACATTCAGGTTTTAAAAAAGGATAATTGAAACGCACTCGGTGAAACTTCAAAAAACCAATATCCATTTATGACGGAGATCCAAAAGCTTGCTTCTAAAATGTGATGAAAACAGCTCTGGTGAGCCCAAGCAAGGATGAAAGAAGGACCTGGAATGTGTAAATCGTTCAGTCACATTCTGCTCTGTGAAGTCGGCTTTATTAATAATAACTTTAATTGTATAATAATTTAAAAATTTTTATAGACTTAAGCAAAAGAATGGGAACTTAATACCTACATTGTGGTGAGCAAATAAGCTTTATGTGATTTATAAATTTTAATTAAAGACTGGGTAATGAAAAATTAAAAGTTAAAACAACTTAGTTTTCAGTACACTAACATAATTTTACTTTGTAATACAATATAGCTGTCACATACAATGGCTCTGATAGGCTTAAATCAAATTGTAATGGCCGAAGAAGGCCATGGAAGGGTTTATACAATATTCAATAAGCAATAACATCTATTCAGTGTACAATAACAAAAAAGTTCTAACCTCAAAACACAGAAAAGAATTTATTGTTTTGAAATTCCAGAAACAAAAATAACAGAATAGCATATAATCCATAACAACGTGGCCCTATAATTTCTAAACTACAGTCCAATTAACACATTCAAGAAACAAAACAATCTATGTGTTTTTCTACCAGGTAAATATACCCAAGAAAGTTGCCCATAAAGAAAAAGGCTTTAAAAATCTTAACCACAAAGAACCTTCTACTGTGACAATATGAAGACGTGCCATGCACCTGACAGGACACTAAGCTATTTCCCACAGATTCTGTTTACTGCTCAGCTGTACATTGTGATCCGACAGTCAATATTTCACATCATTACCAAGCTCATTCGACCAAAGAAGCACAGTAATGTTTTAAAACCACCTGTTGGTATTCATTAGTATGTAAAAAGCACAGCACACAAATTTGGACATGTTTAACGTGTCCATAAATAATGTTATAGTATCTCTGGATAAGTTTTTTTTTTAAAAAAAAAAAAGAAGCAGCAGCCTGAGCGGTCAGCCCAACCATGGAGAAAACATTGTTGAAGTAAAGATATGTTAAAATTATAACTGATGTCATTGCCAAGAATTAATAAATACAAATTTAAAAATATTAAGTAGTTCTTCTGGCAGCGAAGTTACATCCACCATAATAACATCTCCGAGGGAAAAAAAAAAAAATCAATGTGAGGCTTGAAGGCAATTTGTGTTTTGTTTCTATAAAAATGTGGCGTTCTTCCAGGTGTTTCTAAATGACTAGATTTGTAAATAAGCAGTGAGTTTCCTTCCCTCACAGTTTATTTCTAGTTCACTCTATGCAGATTGTAGATAGAACTAAAAATTACTTAGCTTTTGCCCAGTACTTTCACTGCATGAATCAAGGTCTTTTCGTTTTGAACAGTGATTTATTATCATTCTTATAATAAACAACAAAACCAAATTCTAAAATTTAAAGTGTTTAAAATCTCAGATGACAGAGCCACTAATTGGTAACAGTTTCTTTAATTTCACATTAATAATCTAACTAGAAACACTAATGACTACCTGGCAACAGATCTGAAAGAAACCATTTTCTGTGAAGGAAAAAAAAAGCACATGCAAAATCCCCCCCAAACATGTAATCTTCTTTCTTATTTTGTATCTAACTTGTAAAATTTTTATGACTACATGATCATCCTACATAATACAGATCTTCTCGAGCATGTCTAAAGGAAATTACAGTTTTTGGTCTTAACGAATAAGACTAAGATGGAAAAGGGGATGAAAACGGTGAAATCTGAGGAAGCAGAATGTCCCTACGCACGGGCACACTGCTGCTCACCCCGTTAAGTCAGCTGTGACATTTCAGTCCATAATTTTCAAGGCAACTATGAGATCAGAACACAGCTATTTCCTCTTCCTAGAATGAACGATTCTTTGAAAAGTTCTATCCTTAAATGATCGTTGGATTTTTTTTTTTTCCCCAAAAGAATAGGAAAAAAAGAAAGTTTCCATCCCCAAACTCATACACACAACTGGACTACAAGCTAGTTTTAGACTGCCCAGTGACACAGAATGTCAGTACACCTGAGGCAGGTGCCAGCCCAGACGGTTCAAAACACGATCCGGTAAAACAAATATATGTTGTTATGCCTCGAACGACTAGGAAGCAGCTCGTTATTGTTCTAATACCATGTTTAATTAATTCCTAAGATAATGGGCTTCTAGGGTGTGGTGCCTAAGTTCACCTGAATCAACAGAGTGCCGAGTTCAACGCTGCTGTGAAAGTCAACTCATCATCGGAAAAACTCAACCGTACTATAAAAGGAAGGGGGGTTTAGTGCTTAAAACTCATACCAGAGGTATGAAGGCTGAGTTTTCCTTGGTGGAGATAGACTCACCCAATCAAGACCAACCGGAATACAGAACAGAGGATGAAAATGTTTTTTTAAATAAGGAGGAGGGGTAAGCAAAAGGAAAATGGAGCAGAGCCAGGCAGTAAGAGAATGACTGGGCAGACCGGTAACAAAAGAAAACGAGGCGTGTGCGTACGGCTCTCCTTTTTCCGTCCTCTGTGTTCCGAATAATTTACCATGTAAGTGGCATACGGTCACACTAAGCAGGCAAGAATGAGCTTTCTGATGGACAGAGATGAAGGATTTGAAGCTAATGAACTGTTTTGTGTTCTTGTTTTTGTGTTTTTGTTTTTGCTTTTAATTCATACCTGGAAGCCTTGAATCCTTGCTAAATATTCCAGCTGTTTTGAAGGTTGTACTGGAGAGCAAGGGGGAGGTGGAGAGCTTCCTTTTAAACCTATGGCTTCAGCTGCAGAGGTTCCATTCATAAGGAGCTCCCTGGCGACGCTGGCGGAGCTATTCGAAGAGGGAGATATACTGAAGAAAGAGCTGGAGGCTTGGTTCATATCTTTGGGTGACAAGTAGCCTAGGGGAGTGCCAGAGATTACTTTGTGGCGGCTGGCTTCCATCTCTTGATAAACATCGGGAGACAAATGAAGAATTCCTTTTGGAGCTATAAATAAAATGAATGAACACTGTTATTACACTTGAAATAGAAACATGTTGTAGCATTATTAACCCCGCGATTTCCCTCGGTGTGGTTACAAAGCATCGGGCATCTTCCTCATACTCGCGGGGCCACCGCAGGCTCTGTTTAGAGGCGAACGGTTTATGTTTCAACATTCCTAAAATCAGAAGTCCATAAAATTCCACCAAAGTGATCTCAGCGGAACCTTTACATGGTAGGGAAGCTGTGGAGGGCCAGGGTGACGGACGTGTGGGAACGCAATGGGAGGTCGGGTCAGGGATGTGCAGCATCTTCACCCTGCACTGCAATATTTTTTGAGCTCACGAAAGAGACATGCGACCCCTACGATATGCAGCAACTGAGACACAGCAAGTAACACGAAGGCTGGATGGGTGCGGACCACCCGAGGTACGAGCTCTGTAACCAGCGGTCCGCTGCTGCTCTCGTCACGATGACGGCCCACAGGCAGCTCTGACTCACGAGCAAGTCAAGAGCAACGGAGCATCTTCTTCCCAGAACTAGCACCATGACTGACCGCGGGACAGCACCATCTGCTCAGGTGCCCGGCTCAGACTCCTGGCAACCATCTTGGATTTAGCGACACACGAAGAGTCACCATGTCCAGTCTGGACTCTGTCCCTTGATTGTCAAGTGCATCAGAGTTCAAGCCCAGCCATGAACAGGTCCTGGTAACAAGAGGAGTGAGCCCGGGGCTGAGCCACCAGTTTGTGGGGTTTTGAACAGAACCCACTTTGCCACTGCTTGCCTCAGCGATGTTTCAAAGCGCATTTCACTCTCTGCCTGTTCGATGTCTTTGGATCAGGCAGTGACAACTCACACATCGTATTACCTTTCAAAAATATTGACAAATCACTGCTTTTGGAGACTGTGCTCTGAGAGACACAACTCGATCCCCAGGCTCTTGCCCTTCCCTCCCCTGCCGTTACACTGATTCGAGACCTCAATGCTGCTTTTCAAAAAATAATTTAAAATTTCCCAATTACAGTTTGCATACAATAGTAGTTTCGAACGTACACCACGGTGATTAGACGTTTATACCACTGACGAAGCGATCGCCCTGGTAAGTCTCCTGCCCATCTGACGTCACCCGTCGTTAGTACCACACTCTCTGTGCTGTAATCGGCATTCCCGCCACTGTGTTTCTAACTGCCAATCTGTGCATCTTGCTCCCTTCCGCTTTTCCCACTTATCCCCCTCACACCCCTCCCGTCAGGCTTGTCTGTTCACTCATTTTTTAGATTCCACATATAAGTAGAATCATATATTTGTCTTTCTCCGCCTGACTAAGTCACTGGGCACAATACCCCCTGAGCTCTCAGTTCAGAGGGCACGGTGGCCAGTGGCAAGATTTCAGCCTTTCTTACGGCTGAGTTATACTCCACCGTACATGGGCCACTTCCCTTTTATCCATCCGTCTATGGATGGACCCTTAGGCTGTTTCCATATCTTGACTACTGTAAATAGTGATGCAATGAACATAGGGAAGCAAACGTCTTTTCGAATTATTAGTCTTTTGCATTTCTTCAGATAAATACCCAGAAGTGGAACCGCTGGGTCATACGGCAGTTCTATTTTTAACTTTTTAAGGAACTTTCTCACTGTTTTCCATAGAGGCTGCACCAATTTGCAATCCCAGCAACAGTGCACAAGGGTCTCCTTTCTCCACATCCTCGTCAACACTTGTTCTTTGTTGACATTTTGATGACAGCCATTCTGATAGGTATGATAGGATATCTCACTGTGGTTCTAATTGGCATTTCCCTGATGATTAGTGACGTTCAGCTTCTTTTCATATATCTATTGGCCACCTGTATGTCCATGTTAGAGAAATGTCTATCAAGGTCCTCTGTCCGTTTTTTCTTTGGTATTAAGTTGTGTGTGTTCCTTATATATTTTGGATATTAACCCCTTATCACATGAGTCACTGGCAAATATCTTCTCCATCCAGCAGGTTGCCTTTCTTATTTTCCTGTGCAAATAATTCTTTAGTTTGATGTAGTCCCGTTTTTTCTTTTGTTTCCCTTACCCCAGAAGACACATCCAAAAAATATTACTAACAGTAATATCAAAGAATTTACAAACCAAAATGGGGGAAAAGGGGCTTTCAGCCACACTACCCGACCTTCGGAGAGGTGATGGGGACTGGAGATTTGAGTTGAATCCCAAAGGCTGATGACTCGCTCGGTGGTGCCCGTGACGGGTCCTCCACAGACACTCCTCAATGATGGGATCTGGAGGGCTCCTGAGTTTGCCAAACACCCACGTGCCGGGAGGGTGGTGCCCCGAGCTCCACAGGGACAGAAGCTCAGACCTTTCTAGACCTCACCCTACGTAACTCTTCATCTGGCTGCTCATTTTACATCCTTAATAATAAGCCAGTGATAGTAAGTTTCTTCCTGAGTTCTGTGAGCCATTCCAGCAAACTACTGAACTTGAGGAAGTGGGTGTAGGAACCCCTGAATTCATAGCTGGTGGGTGAGACTTGTGACTGGCATCTTTAGTGGGGCAGTCACGCGAGTGTCAGAACCGAAAAGAATCGCAGGATGTCCACCTGGTGTCTGGAAAGCTGGAGAATTGGTTAGTGCAATGGGGAAAAATTCTCCATAGATTTGGCGTCAGAAACAGAGTAAAAACAGTTAAAAGCCAAAACTGATCCATCTGTACACATTATATGCAGTTTAGTATACGTCGACTACATCCCCCCAAAATTATAAGAACATTTGCCGACTTGATAAGTGAAACGTCGTGTTATTAGTGATGTGGGGGCTTTTACTAGCTGCATAAATGTCATACATAATTCTTATTTAAAGAATAGCTTAAACGTTATGAGTCTAAACGGCACGCTCGTTTAAGAAACGGAGAAACTGAGGGCAGCGTGCTTGAGTGTGGTACGACACACAGCGACGGGCTGGCCCGCAGCACGGCTTGGTGCTGTGTAGAGAAAGGGGCCGGCTACAGAGTTTTCAAATCGAGGGCTAAATTGCTATTTTTTCTTTAAAAGAGAAAAAGTAAGAAGTACATAATACAAAGACTAAGACCCTGGGTGCAGCGAATAAATTCACCCACCGTTTTAACAATAAAGAAGGTCTCGCTCGGCCTATGCGGGAGAAATTTTTTCAAGGCTCGACATTTTCAGTGAAGACGGAGCTGTGAGCATTTCCACTGAGTAAGCCGAACCTGTCACAGTGACAATGATGTTTGAGAGCAGCTTGTAAGACTGAGTCGTGTTCAAATATTAGCTCATTTAAATGAGACAAAAATGCTGCCGGTAAAATAAAGAGAAAGCTTATTGATCATCTTTCTTTACGGAAATGACCATTTCCCTAACACTGTAAAAAGACCAACGTTGGATTACGTACGCCACAAATGCCCGACCTCTCAGCAGGAAGAGATACCGAAATGCCCGACACAGTGGCCCCTGGCATCTCGCCGCACCATCCTCTGAGAGCACCCCGAGAACCCGATCCAGATAGCCCACAAAGCAACGACGGCCGTAGCTCGAACTCACGTAAGGTCCTAACCAGAGAGCAGGCTCCGCACGTCCTAGCTCAGTGATCCTGACGCTGATCCCGTGAAGGAAAGATTACAACTCCCTGGTTGCCAGCGGAAGGCCCTGAGGCACCGAGAGGGGCAGGGGCCGGCTCAAAGTTACAAGCCAGTAAGCGGCAACCGCTGGGCCTGGCCCAGGCGTCTGGCTGTAGAGTCGGCACACGCGATCGCCCGTCAATCAGTAAAACGAGCGAACAAACGCAAACGAAACTGTTTCTCTTTGCATCTGCGCGTATGGATCCTGGAAACATGCTGCTGCAAGTGTGAGGCTCACACGACAGAAACGCAGAGCTTCACGAGGAAACGACTCAGCCCCCGCGATTTTCTGACAGAGATTCGGACATAACAATTTGTTACAAATTAGTCTACCTGTTATTCAGAAGGGTGTGATGGATTCCACAGCACTGTGAATGAAAGCGAACTGACTGGAATCGTATAAATACTAAGTACTTAATAAACAATTTAAAAATTGTCTTGTAAAAATAACAAATTCGATTCTTAGGACCAGGAAAGGGGCGGGCTAGCAAGACAGGAAACGTAAGACAAAAGCCAGCTGAGCCGAACACGCAGTAAACGTGCCTCACTCTTGCCCCTGCCTCCGCAGGCCAGGACGGGAGCCTGGGCTGTCGCCCTCGGCGAGCTGGGACCAGGCTGCCGGGGTCGCCGTGGCAGTGCTGGAGGGGGGGGGTCCTGGCGGGGGGGGGGGGGTGAGACTTGGAGCCCACCCCGAGGTGTCAGTGGAGGCCATGCCAGGGGCCTGGACCTCTACCCTGTGACACTGCCAAGCGATGGAGAATCCCTCGGTGCTAAAAAGAAATGAGCTACCGAGCCATGAAAGGACATGGAGGAACTTTAAATGTGGATTACTACGTGAACGAAGCCAGTCATAAAAGAAGCACATCCACAGTTCCAACTACATGATATTCAGGAAAAGGCAAAACTACGGAGACAATAAAAAGACCAGCGGCTGTCAGAGGTGGGGGGGGGGTGGCGATGAACAGGCAGGGCCCAGAATATTCTATATGACGTGACGATGATGATGTATGTCACTACACATCTGTCTGAGCCTATCAAATGTACAACACCAGAGTGAACCCTGAGATAAGCAATGAACTTCGGGTGATGATACGCCAGGGCGGGCTCATCCTCTGAGGAAACTGTGCCGCTGGAAACGGAGCACGCGGCGTGCGGCGCGGGGCAGGGCTGCGCGGGGAACGTGGGTCTCCCTCCGGCCCTGTCATAAATCTGAAACCTCTCTAAAACATGGAATCTGTGTTTCGAAAACAGCTAATTACGAAGAGTCTGACATTCCGTATTAGCGCAAAATGCAACAAAGGGAAGAACAGCCGGACAGCGGTAAACGTCCCCGGCAGGCCTCGCTCCGCGAGCCGAGCCGCGGCGGCAGAGCGCCTCGCCTCCGGCCCTGCTCGCCCGTCTGCAAAACAAAGTAGACGAGAGGAGCTTGAAAATCTCTTTCAGCTCTAAAAGCCCATGAATCATCTTAACACAAACCAGAACGCTTGGAATAAAACAATACACTTGAATAACATCACCCAAAAAGCCTGTTGAGTGTTTTTAAAAATGAACTATTACTGAAGTTTTTTTTACGTCTTAAGGAAAATCATGTAATACAGATGGCTTTTCCATTGTTAAAACAAACATTTCACATGCTTTCTCAGCCATTTTAGTGTTTTTACATGATCCACCCAAATATCAAACTGGTATCTGAAACAATAGCTTGGACATTTTCCATGTTATGAAACGTTTAAAAAAAAAATGATTCTGGTGCATGATATATAAAACATTCTTTTAAGAAAATACATACTTAACTTTAGTGGAATTTTTTTTAAAAAAACATTATTCATTTTTTCTTAATTACCAGCCAAGTGATTTATCTAGAAGATGCTGTCTAGTGGCAAATGCAGACCTTGGAGTCAGAAGACACAAGTTCAAGTCCTCACCACCTATAACAACCTCAATGTCCTCAGGAGAGATACACAGTCACCCGAACCTCCATGTTCCTGTCTATGAAATGGAGCTCTTCACGCGTGGGACCTCGTGTCTTGTTCTATGTCCTTCATGTGTCAAGGATGCGACTTTCAGACAGACCTCGCTTACTTCGTAACGCTGTCGTCTGCCTGTTTCTTCCACCAGAGACTGCCAGTCTGAGATTCAGAATAGCCTGAGATATGAATTCAGATATAATTCTACCCCAAAGCAAAGGAATACACTAGGAATAACTCTACTAGGTTGCCGAACTACGGTAATGACACCTATTATCACAGTGCATCCACCGACACCAAGCTGAGAACCCCGGGTCTAGGTGAGAGCTCAGACCATCAACACAGTGGGGGAAAAGCAAAAACGCTGTATTTTTTTCATTTGTTCAAATACTGAGCACTGAACATGTCAAGTACTACTATGTTATATGATGTATTTTAAAAATAAAAAACTAATTTTTTTTCAAATGACATTTGTTCCTTTTTTTTTTTTTTTAAGTCTTCCGTCCTTTTTCTAGGGGAGAGACGGTGGTGATTAACCACGCTTATCTTACAGACTGCCTAGCTCCTCAGAAAACAGTTTCAACTTCAAAAAAAAACTTTATTAAAATCACCAATGATACCAAAAACAGTTCCGCGCAACTGATAAATACTTTCTGAGTAAATTAAAGGATGAACGCTCCATGCAAGACACACAGCTTTCAGGGAGACTGGTCCGCCACCTGCGGCCACACACCTCCCCGCCGCGTCTCTTAGTCGGTGCTGTGACCACCCTCACTCCTCTTATTCCTCATGTCACGGGGGTCTTTAATCTTTTCAATTACTTCTACTCCACGTACTACGGGCAGAAAGATCATGGACCAGCGGCTTCCTCATTTGCAACAAAAAGAGCTCTTTCTATTAAAACACAATTAGGACACAATGATTAAAGCTGGTCCATGAATAAGCAGTCAGATGAACAGAGGAGAATATAAAGTCCAGAATAAAACCAAATACACACAGCATCTTAGTATCTGATATCGGTGAAGTCTCCACGCAGTGGGGATTTAAATTGGATCCATACTTTCACTCCAAGTCCCAGATGGATCACAGATTTAAAGACAAAATATAAAACTATGAAAAATTATGAAAGATAACTTAAAAGAATTTTTATAATCTGAGTGGGAAAGGCACTATTAAGATTACAAATGCTAAAAAAGACTATTAAAGAAAAAAGCCATTCAAATACATTCAAAAGAAAACCAAACTTCGGAAGAAAATTCGCACATAAACAAAGAGAACGAGAAAAATACTGGCACGCTGTATCATAAAGGCACACACACGGACACATTCTCCTGTCAAATAAGAAAAAAAGATGAACTATCTAATTTTTAAACAGGCAACAGATAGGATTATATCACTGACATAAAGAGCACAGGCTGAACCCCATGCAGAGGGAACCCACTGAACACCGTATTCCAACTATCGGACTGGCAACGAGCCAACATGCTGACAGCGCCGTGTGTCGCCGTGGCTGTGGGGAAAGGCGCCCGCACCCTCCGCCGGAGGAGTGTAAGCTGCTAGGGCTCTGTCGGGCATAATCTGGCAACATCTATCAAAATCATAAGTGCACATGTTCTTTGACTCAGTAATTCCACTGCAGGAACTGATCCAACGAATATACTCGCACACATGTAAGATGATGTATGTCTGAGGCCTCACACAGTAGAATTATCTGTGACAGAAATAACTGTAAAGGGTCTAAATGCACATCAGTTAGAAACTGGTTAAATAATCATAAAGTTTTATACACAGTAACATGGAAAGATCTTCGGGACATATCGTTAAGTGAAAAAGAAACTTGTAGAACAGTGTGTCTGGAATGCTAGGGGGCAAAATTCTGAATTTGCTCATCTATGTAGAAAAACATTTGCCAGGAACAGTACAAAAGGAACTAACCAACCATGAGTTACTTGCCTGGGGGACAGGGCGGAAAGTGTGCTAACAGGGACAAAAGGGGAGGTGGATCTTTTGGGTTTTTTGCATTTTTTAAATGTTATCCATTCAAAAAACTAAGTAAACATAGGAAAGAAAATCGTAAATGATATAGTGTGATTGGAATCATCGAAAATGAGATCTACGGTTCGAAAGTGATTTAAGAGCTTTCCAGTTTGGAGGACAAGACACTGGAGGTCCTCCGGCTCTCCCACACGAACAGCGAGCCTCTCGTAAATCTAAACTCACACACAGCCCGTGACCCGTAAATTCCACGCCTAGCTGTGTTCCCACGAACTCTTAGGCATGTACACCAGGAGACATGTGCACAATGTTCAAAGTACTAGTTTGGGAATAAAAATATCCTGAAAATATCCCAAATGTAGATCGGCTGGAGAAAGGATAAGTCGATCATAGAATATTCACATAATGGATGAAACACTATATGTAACAAAATAATCTTAAATCACAATATTAATAATGGTGTGTGGGCGGGGGGGTGTGTTTCAGAAAATTCGCAGTATATAATGTCATTTTCCTGAAGTTAAAAAAAAATTTTTTTAACCCAAACTAAACAAATACTGGTAAGGACAGGTGCTTATTTAATAAAAGTACAAGAATCAAAGGGTGGGGTGACTGCGGAACCCAGAGAGGGTGATTTTCCGTGCTGGAGGGGGGCCCGGTGAGCAGAGGGGTGCTGGAGAGGGTGCGGAGCGCATACTGCTAGGTGCCGACGTCCCAGGGTTTCAACGGAGCGGTGGGTTCACGGGCTGCTCGACCTGTTCTTATGCGATCTGTTCTTATGCTTCGTGACTTACATAGGTTAAATACACTACGTATCAAGTGTCACCTGTGTTTTTTCCTTAAAAATGGTAACAGAAGTTTAATGTTTCTTGGCAAACTATAATACACTAAACCGGTGCTTAAAAAAAAAAAAAAAAAAAAAAAACTCCATCTTTCTAGACAAGCTAGTGAATGAGCAATTACGAAAATTACCCTGATTTTCTCCTCATGCGTCTTGTAGTTTCTTTGATAAAGAAAATCAATTAAACAGTTTTTAACACTGCAGCTTTCACTCTCTGGGAGACTTCCGTCCATGTCATCGCGGGCCGGCTCCGGTTCTGAAGACGCTCGCTTTCAATGCCCTCTGAGCCCCCGAGAAAGACAAGAACACGGAGCACACGCCGCAGATTCCCGGACGGATTTCAGAAACTGAAATTTCATTCAGATTTTAGAACACTACGCATTTCTCTTCTTGCTTAAAAAAATTCATTAAAGTTTCCCAAGTGGACTTCAGTATATAGATAACTGCTCCAAGTGTTTAATATATATTTGTTTAAAAGCAACCAGATTGTACAATTTGGTCCAAGTTTATAAATGTGTTTTAAATACCCATATTTTTTTTTCTGATTACAAGACCAGTACATGTCTATAAAGGAAAGTCACATTCCCTTTTTCCGTATCTTTCAGTTCAGCTCTCGGCATCACGGGCCCAAGCCCTGTATCCGTATCGCCCCAGCAAGCAGGGCCAACTCACAGTCCCCCACAGTGCGCTGCCGTCTGCTTCCCCGGCAGCTGGGGCCATCGGGTTTTAAAATCCTCACCAATTTTTATGGATCAGAAGTTATATAATGCTTATTTTCAATCTGCGCTTTCCTGATTGCTAAGCAATTTTTCATTATTTAATGTCTGTTCTTTTTAGATGTCTACTTACACTTGTCTATTGAGAAGTTTCCTTTTTTTTTTAATTAGCCAGTATGTGTCCTCTGTGTACATTTAACCAGTTGCTATTCATACTGCAATTTATGCTTTGCTTGTCATTCGCCCTCTCATTTTCTTATGCTGTCCCCTGAATGCATTTTTAGTTTTTATGCACCTAAACCCAACTCTTATACTTAAAGACACTCTCACATTGAGATCAATAACTGCATCCTTAAATTGTTCATATGGTTTCCTTTTTTTAAAAAAAAAAAATGTATCTGAAATATTTTATGTGTAAAAACATGAGCCAAGCAAATTTTTAAAATCATGAAAATTCAAATTCGTTCAATCTTTCCTGAGACTATTTCAGGAAAAAAACATTCTATCTGCAGTAATCTGATTAAAGACTTACTTCCTAGTTCCGGATTCCTTCTCCTTCAATACATGCGCTTTAACTACAAACTCAACTGCTCGGATGAAAAAAACGGAAGGGAGCTTAACGCCATCTCTTTTCTCCACAGACCCAACGGGCAAGGACAGGGGACCCCGGTCAGAGTAACGAAGAGGGCTCCAGCTTCTCACCACTCCGCAGCCCGACGCAGCCACCACTGCGAAAGGGTGGAACACCTGGGCCCTTCCTCCCGCTCACGGGGGGGACAGCATTCCCACCTGCAGCCTCCGCAGGTGCAAAGCAAGAGCAGTGAGGATGCGCACGTCCTGTTGCCCACGTGCCCCGGGCAGCCGGCGCTCTACTTATGGGATCACGCCGTTCACGGGCATCTGCCACGCAGGGGCCGGGCTCACGGGCAAAAGTGCCCGCTGAGCGACAAGCAGCCACACTCTTAGATGTCCAGCACAGTATTTACGTCTAGACAAATTATTAAGTTGGATCGCGCAGCTGACTATTTAAATCCAATCAGCTCTAACTTACCTGTCGCCTTACGAAGTGGTTTCTGTTACGGGAGCCCCAAAAGGAACTCACAGAAGGAACTCTCCCAACACTTAAAGAATCGATCAATCTGTTATGTTGAAAGTGCAACCCTCCTCACTCATAAAAAAATTTAAAAATGCAGACATTCTAAATACAATTCACATTGGGCCATCTGAGAAGCAAGTACACAGCCCACAGAATGCCACATCACCGGGGAGGTTCACACCCTGCGTTCAGGATGTACAGAGTTTAGTAATACAAAGATATGACACAAACGTGACAAAAGTTTTGGTAAGTCAACTCCAATACTGAAAAGGTCAGTAAGAATTCTATCCCATCTCAAAGGTATTTGTCTTGGGTCATCTCTAATGAACCTAGGCGAGCCAGCGTATTTCACAGGGGCTAAATAAAACTTTTTAAAAGGTTAACGGAAAAATATTTATGTGAAAAATGCCTCCAAATAATCTTTTAGTAGGTGGATTCAGCACATACCAGTGAATACCTTTGAGCCTGGTCCAATTTTGAATTAAGCTAGAGTTCACCTTCAAGAAACAATGAACCTGTTTTTAAGTAAAACTCCGTATTAATAAGAAACATAGAATGTGAATACAAAAAAAAAAAAAGATAGTATCAACTGAACTGTATCTAAATATTTTACAAAGTTTTCCACGAGCTGTCAGTAGATCTTTAAAATGCATGATCTTTTTAAAAAGTTGTTAGTCATTCATCTGTAAAAATCTAGCTTCTTATGTGTATGCCAAGCATAAAATTGCCCCATGCTAAATTTAATGCAAACCTTACATCACAGTTATGTGCTCCTGCCCTTCAACATGACTGTGACAGTGATTCAAAGGGGAAAAATGCACTTAGAACAGTCTACCTTCTGCTGCAATTCTGTCCAACGAAGCCTGAGCAGCATGCAAAAATTAGGTCCATATTTTAAATCTGCAGGCAATCAAGCCAAGAACCAGGCTATGTAATCACAATCACTTGCAAAACCATTTAAACTATTTTTTAGTTGTAATTGTTAGCAGTTTCTTATGACTGTAATCTCTAAAAAAATATATATATATATCTTCCACAAAAAAAATAATAATATCTTCCACTTCGAAAATTAAACGCACATGTACGTCGACTTTCTTTGTCTCATTACAGTTAGATGCTGGCTATGCCAGGTCAAAATTATCTTCTTTCCCCTATTTCTGCATTCCTTTCTTTTAATTTTTGTACACTTTGGTTCCAAGTTAATTTCATATTTATCCAAATAATGGTTGGCTAAAAATCTGATCTTATTAACTACAATTTGTGAAGTGATGTAGAGTTTAACAAAGAAAACAATGAAGAAGAGCCACTCTGTGATGACATTGTTTCTTATAAAGGAACGTGCTACCTTTTCAGATGTCATTCAAGGAAGGTTAATTTTGCAAAGGTTACATAATTAAAGATTCTCAATGTTACAAATTGGTATGCATAACTCTTAACAGAGCACACTGAATAATGAGAAGGAAAATGAGTTGCCCGAAGTCAGACAACCTGCCAGCGAGGCAGCAACCTTGGCAATCTCAAATTCCTATCTTCCCCCGCACGTGCCATCCCGAGAGATCCCTGCTCTAGCCTTTGCCTGCAAAACACGAACAAAGGTATTCTTCACGGGACAGACCCCACTCACGGCAAAATTTCAAACTTAACGCACTGATTAAGCAGAGGAGCATTTAACCTAACCGTTACCATAATACATGAATTTAAGTTAATTTTTAGGTCATGGATTCATCATTTGAGTGATCAGTTCCTAAGAAGAGTCTAACTTTTCCCGAATGTACCCCAGAGCTGCTCTCTTCCTCTGTGATGGCCTGAGGCAGGGACTGCTCGGGGGGGCCCCCCGGGAAGCTCACCGCTCACAGTCTGGAAGGGGTGAGGGATCGTTCCCCTTGCAAATGTGCAGTGTGAACTACTTTTCCAGAGGAAGTTCTGACATGTTTCCCAGTTTGGTCCAAGTTTTAAGCTGGCTTTGCTCAAACAGCTTTATCACTTCTGAGATTCTATCTAGAGTAAATCTCATGCATCTGACACGTTTCTGATCACTGAAACTCACTGTCCTCTTTCTGATACCTCTTCCCCTACTTGCAAAGAAGTTCCGAAATCCTTGAGCAAGTTAAAAATCAACAAACACATAAAGCTAAGAGCCAACATATCACTATTTAATGATGGAGTTTGCAGGTTATTTATAATGTGATTTCACATTAACACTGTCAAGTTAATAACTGACTTCCATATTCAAATAAATGTTTACATTCATTGAAAAAATGTCTAGTGCCAAAAGTAACTACTCAGGTATAAAGTACATATTCTTTGGTGACCATGTACATGGAAAAACATTTGACAGATAAAAAGTATAAGAATGGAATTCTGGGCAAGCGTACTCAGAATTATGTAACACTTAGCAAAGAAGGGGAGGAGAGAAGGCATGGAAGGAAGTCAGCATTCATTGTGTGTTTAGCAGAAAACAGGTACTATCCTGAGTGCTTCACATGACACTGAAATCGACGTAATGCTCCTTGCATTCCCTTACCAAGTAATTACAAACCGATATATTCAAACATCAAAAGAATTAAACACAAACTCTCTGGGAATCCTGAACTGATTCCATTTTCCTTTGGGGTACATGCTAAGCCTATCACCTTTATCATCCTTATATATGCAGATCGAAGGCTCAGAAACCTATTAAATTATTTAAATTACTCCCAGAAAGTAATTCATGAATATCATTACCTCATTGAAATATTCTTTTTAAGAGGTTAGTTTTGATGATCCAAAAATTCAGTTCTCATAAGTGTTCTCTGATAAGTTACTAAGTTCACTATACATCAAGAGATGAGCTGCTAGTATCAAAGAATAAATTATGACAATACACATTTTTAGGCTTGTTTGGCTTCCAGGGATGATAAGAAGAAATAGGGTTAAAAATAGAAATGGGATCGATTTGACTCCACTGAGGACGTCACTTTAACCAGGTCTTCATTGGCTGGCTGTTTTTGTTTTATTGATTTACAGCATAATGGTCACTTCAGTGAAAACAAGCTTTTCAGGAGAGGTGGGAAGGAAGTTAAAGAAAAATGCCTGTGTTTCCAATGCATAAACGGCCCGATCCTGGACCTTTGAAACAACAAATGAACTGGAGAGGATTTTTAAGCATCCGATAACACTATAATTAAAACGCACCTGTGAGCAATTTTACTCTTGCATTTCTGATATTTCAATCAGTGATTTTGATAAAATATGGAACATTCTAATAACTTTGCAACGTTAAGTTAGAACACGTGTGACAAAGTCTACATCCATATCTACTTTCCCATGGAAGAGTAAGGACACTATAATGTGAGGTGCTGTTTGTGGCCGACTTAGAACACGGTGACCATGAAGCGAGTGTTTAGAGCGTCATTCTTTGCATTAAGTAAGACAGAGAAATACCTCTGAATTTTAAATAGTTTTCCCAATTACTCCTTAAGGAAAAAAAGCTGACAAATTCATTAAAATCCTGACGTATCTTCATAACGGCAACAAAGAGAAGTCATGAATGTTATTTGATGTGGGTGAAAGAAAGAAGTCTTCATGGGAAACTAAGAAAAGTATCAATAAAAGGGCATTAAATTATTGTACATTCCTGTTCACGAAATAATTAGCCTCAGTCTTGAAAACCATAGAAAACGCGGCTCTCAGATCGTTATACTAGAGGAGCGAGACAGTTCTTGAACACTTATAACCTATATTTTGAACAAGAATCACACAGTGGATTTCACAATGCATTCTTCAGGCTATGTATGAATTAATCTATTTTAATTAATAAAACTGAGTGATTTTTAATGTAAACCAATTATAATTATGCAAACATTTGTGTTTACCTAAACAGAACTAGAACTGTGAAAATGGTTGATTTTCGAGCATAATGAGCTTATAGGGTAATTGCTTTTCTTTTCCGATTCTTTTATACTGTAAAAACGTTGCAATAAAAATAACCACTTAAAAAAAGAAAAAAGAATGCCCTCACTCTGAGTTAAATGGCACTCACTCCACATGCAAGGGCCGAACCCCGCGAAGGATGTGCGTGTCTATCGGTTCCCGGAACGTGAACCCCACAACCTCTGTCCGGGGCCACGTTCAACACGGCGTCTTGAGCCCAGACAGAGCCAACAGCTGCCCAGTGACCCAGACACTGAACTACCGGTGAATACCGCGCACGGTTAACAGGAAAGCGAAAACTTACTGTTATTTGTTGGTTCAGGAAACCCAGCCTTCGGGCCGCTCCATCCTTTGTTTTCCCCTGTCTGAAAGAGTAAAGCAATTGTTTAAATCCAGGGAAGCAGACTTACGCGAAAAGAAAAATGTTCACTAATGGGTTAAGCAAAGGTAAAGGTCTCTCACGTAAATCTCCGCATATTCTCTCCTCCTCTGACCCCAGGACCATGGACACGAGAGTGACTAACTTAAAAAGTATTATCCATCCCTTTTCTACATTCACATCTGTTTGCCTCCTTCTACTTTCATCTGTTCATTTAAATGTACAATTTAAGTCATCGAGGGAGCCCCATATTCGGTATGGGTATGACACACAACATGGGCTCTACCTAGATGGTTAAAAAGTAGATGATTTTTATCCAAATAGTAAACCATAATCATCATCACAAGTGCTAAAGTGACTAAAAGAGCTTTTTTATCACTCCTGAGGTCCAATTAACCAGAAAGATATCACTGTCTGTTCTGGAAAAGTCCTATGATGACAATCACCAAATATTGCTAATGACATAAGCAAAAAATTAAAAACTAAGCCCTACCTTTAAGTAAAACTTGTTAACATACTAACTTTCACCAGATGATCTGATATATGTTTGGTGTGATTCGTTCTGAAACTCAGATATTTTGAAGTAGTATTTAATCACATTAATTAATCAGTGACATTTACTGATTATGTTCTCTTTCTGGGGAGCTGGTATTATTGATGAGAGGTACTCCAGAAAGAAAAGGCATACTTCCTATCATAATCAACCTTTTATATTTGTAATCAGATGTCAAAGATCAAACGGATAAATTAAATCCAGATGTAAACAAAAAGTACAGTCCTAGGAAATAGTGTATCGCCGTAAAGGATGGAGGAGGAGCAAATGTTTGTAAATGTGGATACATGTTGGCGGGAAGGCCAGGGGAGGCTTCCACTTATCCGCCCTCCGTGAAGCACAAGACCAGACCACAGAATGGGAGGAACGTGGACTGTGAGGGGCAGGAAGTCGGAGGAACGTGCACACAGTAAGGAATAAGCCGCCTTCAGGAGGGGGGAAGAACAGGCTGATTAGAAGAATGCAGATTCTCAGGCATTTGAGGGCTCAGCTGAAGTTAGTAATAATAAATTCAGCATTTCATCCAACCACTCTTATTTCCTCTCCTTCTATTGATAACCAAGGTTGGATTATATTCCCTATGCCTAATTTTTCATCCTCAACTGAACCCCAAGCCTACTGCTCTCTCATTCCTACCTCAACGATCTAAGGAAACTGCTTCTGTAAGATTTAGGCTTAAACACAACAGAATGAACACAAAGAGTAATCTCTTCCCTCTCCCGAAACATGTCTAAATTGATACTCCAATGATCCATAAATAATGCAAGAAATTTCCCAGTTTTAAAGCATATGAAGAATTGAAACCCAACCACCCAAAACAATTTATCGAAAATATACACATCGAGTCAATCATCCATGAAATTTCAGAACTCGTGTGGAAAAAAAAAAACTGAGAAAGTATCGAGAGGAAGAAGAAACGTAAAAGTTTCACATTAGGCTATAGACTCAGAAGGCACTGGAGTTTCGACAGTAATACGAGAGTCAGAAAACAGGTGTGACGCCTTCAACACTGAAAAAAGTTACTTCCAAGTTAGAATTATATCTCAGGAAAACTATACGCATGTGGGAAATGGAAAGATATTTCAGACCTGTTACATCGCAAAAAAAAATTTTCCCATGTATCCTCTCTCAGTAAGAAGTATGTGCTCCATCAAAACAAAGACGCCAATTAAGAACGAGGGAAATTGTCCAGAAAACAGGCAACTCCACGAGGGAGAGAGGCGAAAGGAAAATTCCAGGATAATGGTGAAGAGACCAAAGTTTTTCACGGACACTTCAAAGGAGGAGATACGAATGGTAAATAAACACACGATAAGATACTCGACATTATTAGTTGCTGGGAAATGCAAATTAAAATCCAGAGAGATAACATTTATACACCTACTAGTCTGATCGAAGCTATCAGAACCGAGGATACTAAGAACTAGAGAAGGTGGAGGGGGAGGGGGGGTGGACCACTCCGGCACCGCTGGAGGGAATGCGGAATCTGGACAACGTCTTCGGTTTCCTATAAAGTTGCACGTGGATTTATGACACAAATACGTCCGTGTAAAGAGCTACACATGAATGTTTATAACCACTTTATAATAGCCTCAAACTAGAAACAACCAAAAAAGACCAAGAAGAATAAAACAATAAACAAAATAACAATAAATGCAACATCTTGGATAAATATCAGAGGCAAGAACCAGAGACAAAAGACTACGTAATGCGGAATGCAATTTATCTGACCCTCTGGAAAAGACAAAATTATAAGAGGCAGAAATCGGACCAGCGTCTTTCTGGGCCCAAGGATGGGGGGAGGAGATTAACTACAACTGGGCATTAAGGAAATTTTTGGGATAACATTAATGCTGTAAATCTTAACTGCAGCGGTGATTAAAGAGTATACACATACATATTCGTCAGCATTCACTGAACTGCACCTCGATCCATCTCATTTTTTTTTTTTAACTGGGGGGGGGGCATATTAGTGTATACACATAGAATTTCTTTGTGAGGATATTTATTTTTATTTATCAAATCTTCATTTCATATTCAATATTTGCTGTGCTAAGGACACTATTCTACACGCTGTACACACGTTAACGCACAGTGCGAGATGCCTTTAGGCAGAGACTGAG
This sequence comes from Rousettus aegyptiacus, assembly GCF_014176215.1. Taxonomy (NCBI): domain Eukaryota; kingdom Metazoa; phylum Chordata; class Mammalia; order Chiroptera; family Pteropodidae; genus Rousettus; species Rousettus aegyptiacus. The sequence continues at coordinate 6,517,995 of NW_023416290.1, read as the reverse complement.
CCTAAGGGACCCAGACTAGCATTTTTTACACCATTTACTCTTTTGTGCTATTTGAATTCTTTTAACCATGTATATATATCTTGCTTACCAAAAACAAACAAACAAACAAACACCGTGCTACATACGGCTTCTGCCAGTCACCAAGGACGGCGTGGACACCGTCCCCCACGTGACCTCTGCAGCGCGAGGCTGCCCCCCGTCTCCTAACGCACCCCCTGCCCGTCCTTCCCGGCAGTGTTCTTCCCCCCAGCTTCTTCCCGCATCCCCCAGGCAACGGTCTGCGGCGGAAATCCCACCAGGTAAGCTTCCGACACACCGCTGGTGCCGCGCACCCCCGGCCCCTCCAGGCCACCGCCTTGGTCCAGACCTCGCATCCTTCCCCGAACAACTCCACCGGCCTCCTCGCCGGCCTCCTCGCCGGCCTCCCTGCCCGTGTCTCACGCCACTCGAACCCACTCACTACGTTACTGACAGGCTCGTCTTTTGAAGACTGCACACCAGGTCCTGTCGCTTTCACGGTCACATCTTAGATTACTAATTCCTCGAGTTCTTTACTTCACATAGAAACAGTGGTCTCAGCTACTCCTGACTTCCAGATCCATCACCACGCTCTCCGAGCTCCAGGACACTGTAACTTCCGTTATGGGATTAAAACGCCCCACCCCTGACACTGACGGTCAGTTCTTTGAGTGCAAGGACCAGATGTCGGTCATCGAGTCACCTTCAGCCGTATTTGGCGTTTAGTCAGTATGATGGCTGATTTATGTGTCTGCTTGCCCAGGCTGCAGTGCAGGGTGTTTTGGAGAGAACTTTACATTTAAATAATCGAACTCTGAGGACAGCAGATTGCTCCCCATAATGCGGGTGGGATCGCCGCTGGAAGGCCGGCTGGGAGGAAAGGCTGACTCCCCGGAACAAGAGGGAGTCTCCGGCAGACTGACTTTGGGCAGCGGCAAAAACTCCATGAGTCTCCAGCCCACCGGCCTCCCCAGTACTAGCCAAGCTTCCACAATCCCGCAGTCTGATTCCTTAAAAGAAGCCTCTGTGTGTGATGTGTGTCTGTGCTCCCCAACCTTTTTGGTACCAGGGACCGGTGCCCCTGGGAGAATCTCATGCTGATGATCTGAGGTGGAGCTGAGGTGGTGATGCTGGTGCTGGGGAGCGGCTGCAAATGCAGACGAGGCTTTGCTCGCTGGCCCGCCACTCACCTCCTGCTGTGTGGCCCGGTTCCTAACAGGCCACTGACCGGTACCGGTCCACGGCCCGGGATTTGGGGACACCTGCTGTACATGCACATATGTCGGTATGTGTGTGTGTAAATCTACATGTATATGAACATACATGTATATCAGACGTACACATATCCTACTGGCTGTCTCTCTGGGGAACCCTAATGATACAGTGGGTTGGCATAAAATGTTTTTAAATTAATGAAATTACTGCTGGTTTTTGGTTCTGTTTTGTTTTCACTTAACTTACAAATAAATGTCCATGAGATTTATTTTGACATATTTTTATAAATCACTCACCAGTTTTAAGTCAATATAAATGTGTTAAGTTAAAACAACATATACACAATACAAGAACTATAGAAACTTGAACACATGTTAGGTTTCATGTTACAAATACTTTTAAAGGAAGAAAAAGCATTGACTACCCAGGTTATAAAAACAGAATTCAAATCTCTAGCGATACCACACAGACAAATAATTTTTAATCACTCAAGATAATTGCCTACATATTCAGAGCTGCCTTAAAAAGAAAAATATATCTAAAATGTTTTTTAATTGATGATCGTGTTTCTACTCTAAACTTCTGAAACGTGTTCCTGTAGAAACTGAAAATATCTCTGTAGCAGATTCCTTTATGAGAAAGTAGCATGGAAAAAAGCATCAGGTCTTTGATAGAAATAATTATTCAGCCCATTTTATAAATTTTCACACAAATAAAATATTTAACAAAAATAATTTCTAAGGATGCATAGATAAAACAGTCATTTCATGCTAAATGCAAGGAAGCCAGTTCTTGCCAAGGCCTGAATTCGGGGTTCCCTGCTCCCCCCGCCGTGGAAGCAGGTGTTAATGATGTCATTAACTGCTGCGGGAGAAACAGAACCGGGAACACAAGTCTTGGCAGAAAATAAACACCCTCTGAGTTTACCTTTAAATTTAAAGTAAATAGAAAAATTATTTTATAGAGTGTCTGTCCAATATAGTTCCTGCCCTAAAGGGATAACTCAGGATCTTTATTTCCAGTGTTTTCAGCTGCATTTCAGAAATAAAAGCTAACCACCCGTTCTTAAAAAGCACAAATTAAAACTGTGTCTACGTGGCAAAACCCACCAGTCAATAAACTAAAAATTACTCAACTGATATTATATGAAATATGTAGAAACTTACAACAAATTTTAGTGTTTGATAATTGTAAGATTATATAATTAATATTTCATCTTGACCCCATAAACAGATGTTGGTCTGTACCTGGAGAATCTATCTTTAAAGACAGAAAGATAGAGTACTGCCTTGGAAAAGTTAAAACGTATGTCTATTTCAACACCAGTTAAGACACCGAGGAACAGCAGAACAGAATTTGTTCATCACTTCGATATTCTCACGGAATAGGACGCATACAGGTAAACTGAACTCTCACCTTGTCGAGTTGATCTTGAAGACTAGTGGATGCTTTATAACCAAGTTGTAAGAGCATTGCTTCTGCGGCATTTTTTTTGGCTATCTTTTTATTAGGTCCTGTTCCAGTTGCAACTTCACTGCCCACCTTGACCTGATAAGATTAAAGTAAGAAATTAATGAGAGCTGCTTTGGGAAACAGGAACTCTTTAATACCGTAAAGCAATGTGTTCTGCTCTGTAGCATTCAGAAATTTAAAGTTCAGTCCATGATAAAAACAGCGATTAGGATCCCATGTGTGTAATATTATATATACAATACATATGTAGAGGAGAAAAACGGAAATATGGTCCTCAAAATGTCAATGGGGGTTAGCTCAGGATGATAAAATCTTAGAAAATTTTAACTTTCTTACATATATCTATATTATTTGATTTTTTAAACAATAAGCTTGTATCATTTACATAAGCGGAAAAAATAATCTTCACATTGTAACAGTTTATGTTGGTTCTGACTACATATAGTATTCTTTATTTAAATTAATAAAACTGAAAGGGCTAAAATTCATGTTTGTCCCATTTAAAATAATGTTCACATTTCATCCCAAGTTTACAACAGTTTGTATTAAATAGTTCCTGAAGAATTAATATACAAGGGTTAGTACAATATTGTGGTTAAGGACACAGACTTCCAGGTCAGATTTGGGTCTGAAATTCAACTCTACTTCTTCTTAGCTATATGAACTTATTCAAATCATTTAACACCTCTAAGCCTCCATTTTTTCATCAGTAGAAGAGAGGTAATACAACTACCTCTCATAGTCCTGCTTTGAAAATTAAATTTTAAAATGTATGCAAACTACAGTATATGGTGTAACCATAGTTGCTCAATAAACAGTAGGTTTTTATCATTAGAACTACTCCACAGTTACCTTTAGTGAATAAGTGATGCATATGTGTATCTATGTGTGTATGTACATATATGCATGTTATTTAGATATACATCAGTCATCTTACACCCACGCATACATTTTCTGAGTTGAGTAACACTCTTTTAGAGATGCATGTGCCAAGAGAAAATACAGACATAAAACGTAAAATGGAAAGCAAAGAAGAATAGAATTACAAGGAGAAATAGGAAATACACAACTTACAGTGGGATTTGTTTTTATGCATTGGTCTCAGTGAGCGACTGAAGAAGCACACAAGAAGATAATCACGACTTTGGAAATTAAACAATGTAATCTAAATAATCTATGGGCAAAAGAAAAAATCCTAGTGGAAATTAAAACACATTTTAAACAAATAATAATGGAAATGTAATATATCAAAACTTCAAGAATGCGACTGAAAAGTGAAAAAGAAAATACGGTCATAAAAGCTTAAAGGACATAAACGTAATGAGCTAAACATCCATTTCATGAAGTTATCAAGAGCAAAATGTATCCAAAGAAAACAAAGACAAAAGCAGAAATTAAGAAAACAGAAAACAAAGTATAATGGAGAAGTTCAAAAACACCAAAGTTCCCTGAAAAGAATATAATGATAAACCAAAGGTAAGACTGATTTAAAATTTTTAAAAGACACAAATAAGAATGAAAATAGGAGATTACAGGGGCTTCTGTAGCATTACAAAATAACAAAGAATACTGAGTATCTTAGCAAAAATTTTTTGAAGATTTAGATAAAATGGAAAAATTCCTGAAGAATTACCAAAACTGGCACAGAACAAACCAATAACTGTACAGGCCTATTCCTACTAAAGAGATTAAAACAATCATTTAAAACAATTTTTCCACAAAGAAAACTCTTGAGAGCTTCTTCAGCAAGTCCTACCCAATATTTAAGGAAAAATAATGCTAATCTTACAAAAATTCACCCAAGTTTGGAAAAAGAGGGATCAGTCCTCAATTATTCAGTAAGGAATCACTGTGATTACAAAATCTAATCACTTCTCGGCTTTTTGGCTAAGATCAAGTGTGATTACAAATTCCAATAAAAACAGTATAAAGAAATTTACAGACCAGTTTCACTCATGAACATAAATGCTAAAGTTTAAACCATATAACAGTAAATTGAACAAAGCAATATAAAAAAAAGTAGAATCATGCTGAAGTTAGATTTACTCCAGAAATGCAAGATTGATCTAACATTCAAAACTCAAAACAAAATCAATCAATGGAATCTGCTATAATGAGGGTGAAGGAGATGAACCATATCATATGGTCATCTTAATAAATGTAGCAAAAGCATTTGGTTAAACTCAACATCCATTCATAATAAAACCTTTTAACAAAAGAAAAACTGTTAGAGAAAGAAGGGAACTTCCTTAATATGACAAAGGACATTTTACAAAAACCTACAGGAAACCTCAGCAAACATTATACTTAATATTGAAATTTAGAAATTAGAAACAAGAAAAGGATGCTCTCTATTTTTACTAGTATTTTACATTTTACTACAAATCTTAGAGCAATAAGGCAAGAAAAATATAATTAGAAGTGTAAAACAACCTCATTATCTGCTGATATGGTAATCACATAAGAAATTCAAGAAAATCTTACAAATAAGAACTTATGAGAATATATTAAGTTCTCTATGAAAGGTCATACACAAAAGCCAACTGCATTTGTACATTCCATTGGTGATCATGTAGAAAACGAAAACTGTTAAAAGATATCATTCACATTAAATAAAACTCGAACATCTGTGATGTTTAAGACCCTTACGCAGAAAACTAAGCATTATTGAGAAAAATTAAGATAAACTTAATAGAGATATGCCATGTTTCAGGTATTGAAGACTCAAGATTATAATGATATCGATTCTCTTCAAATTGATCTATAAATCCAATGAATTCCCATCAAAATCTCACACTTATTTTTACAATACTTCACGAGCTGATTCCAAATTCTACATGGAAATGCAAAGTGCTGAGAGCGGCTAAGATCCTTTTGCGGAAGAACAAGGCGGGTACACTTACTCTTCTGGATGTCTATATTTATTATACAGTGAACTTAAGGGAAAAGACAGATAAATTCAACTATACTAAAATAACTTTTGTTCCTCAAAAAGCATCATTAAAAAAAAAAAGGAAAGTCACAACACAAGAGAATTTGAAATGCCAATGTAACAGCAAAAGGCTCCCAACTCTAGAATATACAGTAAATTCCATGGGTTAGACTGGAAAAAAAGTCTCTTTTTTTATGCCATTTTTAACAAAAACAGTTTGGGGACAATAATTTAAAATATAGACTGGGTATTAGATGATCCTAATGAATTATGCCTAATGTAAGAAAAACTTAATTTTTTTTTAGAGATACACACTAAGCACGTAGGCTGAAGTGACTTAGAAATTAGCTTTGAAATTCTTCAGGGAAAAAAAGGCAAGGGGGTACGGGAGAAAAAAAAAATTTATGGCTGAAGCAAGTGAGGTAAAAACCTTAACTGTTGTGTCTAGACGATGGGCATATTTCCCAACATGTCAGTATCCTATTCTTTATAGTAAACTATTAAATTTATCCACCTTCTATATGTTTGAAATTGTCATAATAACAATTAAAGCTGTTTTCAACTCTGGAACTTGAGCTGGCAGATGAAGGTGGACAGGCAGGACCTGAAAGTAGGGTGTTTTGGGCAAAGTACCCCATTCCTGGTCCCCACCCACCTGCCAACACATTAGCAAACACTCTTCAATTTACTTGGCTACACGACAGAGCACTTAACCCTCTCAGCGGTTCTGAGTGCCCCAGTCTCTTAGGCAGACAGTAGCTCCCTTTTCCTAATTCTCCTGAGAACCCAAAAGTTCATGCTCTTGGCCCTGTTCCATCCACTACATCTATCCTCAATTTTGTTTCTGATTCCATCTGCCTCCTGGTCTCACTAGTTAACAGACTCTGGCTGCAAACTGTAACACAGTAAATTAGAGACAAGCATTCTAAATGATAAACTCTGTGGTAAATAACCCGTGTGAACTCACAGGGCCTTCAAAACCCTTCTATCTGTTCTAACATGTCCTTGACACCTGAATGTTTCAGCCAAGTTGGTAGATGGGCCTGGAAGGAACGAATGATTTTAGTGCAAAGAGTGTTACTTTCTGCTATTAATTTCTAGTCTGCCTTTTCCCCATATCTCTATGTCAAGCTGGGGATTCGTAAATTTTTTCAACAGCTAAAAACAAAAACAAAAAAATTCTTCTAATATAAAAACTAGAAATACCTGCATCACAAATTCGCGACGTCGGGGCATTCCTCTTTCTGAAAGCAAAACATAATCGGGCTCCTTGTCCTTTTTGGCCTGCTGAATTTGAGCCAGGCGGCTGATCGGGTTCATTCCTTGACCGTATTCTGGTCCGGCCTAAAAAATGATTAAAGAACAACTTTTAAAACATGCTTGTAAAACTCGTTACTCAATCTTTCAAGTGGTTCTTCCTTTCTCCCCTGCACCCCGAAACTGCCTGGAGAAGATAAATGAGCGTCATTTATAAAGATTTATAAAGGAAAATCACAAAATGGATCTGAAACTAAAGCTTGTATGGGATTTAGGGCTCAGCGGTATTACTGATAAGCTGGGTCAACTCTAACGTTTCTAAAGTCCTCAGTATAGGCTGCTTTGTAGCTTCTATGCACCGAAAAACACAAAAAAGAACATGAGAAGACAAGCCAAGATCTGGGGGTAGATATTTGCAACACATACAATTAAAAAGGATATATCCAGTCTCTAATATATTTGTTAAAACTCCTAAAAAGTATTAGCAAAAACACAATCTAAAACAAAAATGGGCAGAGGACTTGACTAGATAGTTAACAGATGAAGAAACATGAAAAGGTGAATGAATTTCAGAAACAAAAATGTTACGTAAGAAAAGCAAGCACAGAAGGATGTATATAAGTATAATTTATGCAAAGCCCACTAAAACTATAAAACACTGCTGCAATTAAGTAAGATCTCAATAAATGGAGAGACATACTCATGGGTCAGAGGATTCAATATTGCTAAAATGTCCATTTTCCTCAAACTGATCATTCAATTCATTTCATTCCCAATCAAAATCCCAGCAGGCTTTCTTCAGTAATAACTAATAAGCCAATGCTAAGATTCATATGAAAATGAAAAGGCCAAATAACCAAAACGGCTCCGAAAAAAAGAATAAAGTCCCGGGAGTCAGACCATCTAACTTCAAGTTCATTACGAAGCTAAGGTAGTCAGGACAGTATGTGTAGTACTGGCATACAGATGAAGAGGTCAATGCAACAGAACAGCATCCAGAAACGGACCCACACATCCACGGTCAACCGATTTTTGACCAAGGTGCAAAAGCAGTTCAGTGGAGAAAGGAGAGTCTTTTCAACAAAAAGTACGAGAACAATTGGACATCTTCATATGCAAAACAAAAACAAACACAAAAACCACCAAAACTTTAATCCGTACTTCATACTATTTACAAAAATTAACTCAAAATGACTCATGGACTTAAATGCAGTATCTAAAACTATAAAACTTCCAGAAAAAAACATAGGAGAAGTATTTGTGACTTAGCTGAGTGACAATTTCTGAGATACAGCACTAAAACCACATTCTATAAAATAACAATAATAATAAATTGGATGTCTTTAAAATTAATAACTTCTGTTCTTTGAAAAGGGCAAAGTCACGGGCTTAGACAACATATTTGCAAACCGTCTCTCTAATAAAAACTTGTACCCAAATGTATAAAGACCACTCAAAATTCAATAATAAAATTGTCATTATTTAAAATGGGCAACCAAAATTTTTTAGGTGGGGAAAAGGCCTAAACATCTATCTCATCAAGCTTCATGTACTACCAAACACGTTAAAAAATGCTCAATATCATTCATCACTGGAGAATTGTGAATTAAAACCGCAATGAGATATCAAAACATGCATATCTGGACGACTGAAATTTAAGACTATGCTACACATTAGAAAAGATATGCAGCAACTAACTGTAATGCTCACACATGACTGATGAGAATGTGAAACAGTATACTCCCTTAGAAAAACAACTGGAAGTCTCTTAAAATGTTGCGTACCTACTAAATGACCAAGCCACCCCACTCCTTTACCCCAGAGGAATGAAACATGCGCCAAAAGACTTATTACACATAAATGTTCACGGTAGATTTATCTGTAATAGCTTCAGCCTAGAAACATCCCAAACACCCACCAAAGGGTAACTGGATAAACAATGGTGGGATAGACTTACAACCGAATACTACATAGCAACAAAACAGAAACAACAGTTGATACGTGCAACGAGAATGTATCTCAGAATGACTGTACTAAGTGAAAGAAGCCAGCCAGAAAGAGAGTGGTTACTTGGCAACTGATGGGGTTACCAAGAGGCACAAGGAAACTTTTGGAAGCAGTGAGTGGATAGGCTCATTATCTTGACGATGGTCACGGTTTCACAGTGTGTGTGTGTACATAAATATATGTATTAAAACCTATAAAAGTATGCTTTAAATATGAACAGTTCACTAGATGTCAAAAGTTGTTTGAAAAATCTAACCAAATACCACTTTTTGGAAAAATAAACATAGTAGAAGTGTAAAGTAAGGAAACGTTAAACACAAAACTAACAGCGGTGGTTACCTGTGCGAGGTGGATCCGGAGGGGCATGTAGAAAGCTTCGGCCTCTCTGAGAAATGGTCTACATTCAGATTAAGGCGTTTGTCTTACTTTTACCCAACATGCTTTCTAACTTGCATACAAGTCGTACATAAACCTAATATACTATTCCTAGAAACGAAGGTGTGCGTGTATCACGTAGTCAGAACTTAACTTCATCTTGCAAATGTTTTCTAAAGCAGATTATCAGGGACAAGGTCAACTCTGCAAGTCAGGCGGAGGAGGAGAAGAGAGACGAGGAAAACGCTAGCTTTTGATAAAATACTGTTTCCGCTTCTACCTACGTATCAAAAAATAAAAATTAAGTAAATTCTAAAGGAAGTAAAGAAGAACTGCTAAGAAAAGACAAACACAGACGGTAATTCATAAGTCTAAGATTGAGATACCAATGAAAAGGTAAAGGGGAGTTTCTGAGTCTGGCACTAGACGTATGCCTAGCTCATGGAGATGTTCAAATAAACGCACTCCCGATGGCATGTTGTCTCTATGCCTGTTTAATTTGACTCTTTCATAAAAAATGTCTTAAGTGGCAAAGGTGTCATCGATGATGTGGATCCCAAGGACGAAGGACCAGATGCATGAATCTGACAAGAGAGCGATGAAGCTCTGGGAACAGCGAGAAGGGCTGCCCTTCTCCCCCGGCTGAAACCGACTGCCAGCACCCTCGACAATCAAGTGATTCCCTGGGTACCGGCCCTCAAATTGCCATCCTACAAATCAGTGAAGGCAGTCTTGTGACAGCTGTGTCTGGAAAACTTTATCGGAAAGCCTTCTTTGCAGTCTCACCTTACAGAAAAAAAACATTAAAAAAAAAAAAAAAAAACAGGATGTAAATCCAAAGACAGCATCAGCGACTCTTACATTTTAACTTTATAGAGTAAATCTTAAAATCCAAAAACAGCTCACAAGTGACCAGTTCCAAATGGGTACTAGGGTCAGAGATGACTGAACTTGAGCCCTGACTCCACTGTATGATCTTGGGCAAGTTTCTTAAACGCCAAGGACATCAGCTACAAAATGAGGACAATGGCTACATCGCAGAGTGATGCTGAGGACCAAAGGAGACAACGTGGCTGTCTTACTACTATAAATAACCTAGGAGTATAAGACATTAAGGAGGTGACAAACATACTGAAAACCAAGATACTAATCTAAGCTGATCCACTATAAGGTATGAGCACATTAAAATTACTGAAATTCCAACTTGTTGTATGCACACTTTCTCAAAATAGCCTTACATTTCAGAGGACATCTACAGACTTTAACATAAATTAACATAAATTATGTTAACGCAATTACAGACAAGTAATTCCAAGCATGATGTATGTGAGGAAAAATGTGGGGGGCTAACCTGATCTCGGAGTACGAGATGGTCTGAGAAGGCCCCCCTGAAAAAGGCAAGTCTAAGCACAGCTCTGAACAGTGGACAGAAAGAATTCTGGAATGATATGCCTATATACTAAAAGTAATAGCAAATAATTTTGAGAATTCAAAATGTTTTTCCCCTCTCCAGAGAAAAATATTTAAACAATAATTTTGCTTTTAGTGGCTAAAGTTAAAAGTAACAAGAGTTATAGTTATATCCTACTATAAAATTGTATAGATCTTTTCTAGCCTAATGGCTTATTATCCTTATTTATTAAGATTAGATTTAGTTTAATAAATTGGATGGGAGTTACTGTGACCAGTTTGAGTCTGCCATTGTGGATAAGCTACAGATTTAATATGTAAAAAGATTTAAGGAAACAAACCATGGGTATATTCACATACATATAAAATGTAAACAGATAGAATTAGACATAACAAATTAATATTTATTAGATACTTACTTGTATTAATTAATAATAATTATTAATGCATTCTGTGTATTATTTCAGTTAACATTTACAACAATACTATCAAGCAAGTTCAATTAGATTCCTGCTTTGTAAAGAGGACATGTAAGATTTGAAAAGTTAGGTAACTTGAGCAAGTTACACACTCAAAAGTGACTCCAAAGGTCATGTCCTTACCAGCCACAGCCCACTCCCTGACCGTGTGATTAGAGTGTATGAATGAAAGCTAGCCCCCCTCTGAACCTCCGTGATGACGATGAGTGGATCTGTTTGGCATTTATTGCTAGCCTACCCTACAAGAATGTAGAAGGCTACTTTAGGGAATGCAAAACCTCATCTTCTCAGTAAAGAAATGACAAAATTCATTTAAAACAAAACACAAGTATTTATGCAGTTATTTATGTAGTAATTATTAATTCAGGTAAATACATACTTCTAAACAAAGCAAAGGTACAAAGGTATAAAACTCACAGAAATGCCTGAACAGTGCTACTGCGCAATCTGAACAAAAGAAATCCATCAAAGATAAATGTATTTCACTTCTGCAGTCACTGATCTGTAGAGCCTGACCGGGAGGGGAGTCTACTAAGTAAGAGAGGCTGAGCTGGCTACTGACCGGCAAGAAATTTCAGGCTGTCTCCAGAGACAGAAGTCCAGCTCCGTCCGTGTCATACATGTCCAACACTCATGGGCACTGTCCTGCACTAAGTGCCGATTCACCTCATTCCTCCAACGTTTACCATTTTTATTTTACTAATACACATAAAACTTAATCCGATAAAAGAAAGAGTCACAACGTCTTGAAAAGCTGTCTGTTCCATATTCTTCTTCGGCAAGGTCTATACAGGCTTGAAAGAATGGAAGCAAAACAATACCCTTTGCCTCCCGAGACCGCCAGGAGGATCGGCGACCATAAGTCACGCCAAGCCTGGCACACAGGGAGCTTCCCGTCTACTAGCTGCGGCCGCCGTCATCAGCGTCACTGCCATACATGCGACCCCTACGCTGCCTCCTAGGACCATTGCGCGCATCCCGTGAAGTTACTACATGGCAGCGTGGCGTGCAGGAAGAACGCTGGATCGGAGATCGGAGCAGTTCAGGCTGCCCCGCGCGACGGGCGAATGAAAGTGAGCAAACGCTTTGAAGGCGTTTCATAAAACCCTATCTGCAAAACGGAGACGACATCATCTACCTTGCACAGCCCTGATGAGGATTACACATGAAGGCGATCATGAACAGAAAAAGTACCTTTGAAGCCATAACTATGTAAGGTATTATTATCTGATGAACGAACACAGGTGTACAAGTGTCTGAAGGCAAAACAGAGTTGTTACCAATCTATAGTCATCCATCCACCCTGGTTCTGGGGCTGTGCGCAATGCACCGGTTTAGACGCCTGCCCTCTGGGAAAACTTTCGTCCGCGGTTACCACGATATTTACACAGTAAGATGGACTGGTGTTCGCAAGCACGTACTCACTTTGACTATTGTTTTAGGGCGTTTTTTAAAAAACAGCTTAGGCTTCTCGACCACGGGAAGAGGCGGCAGCTTCCGGAGCTCCTGCAGCACGGTGGTGGCGGCTCGCTTCTTCGAGAGCTTTTTGCTGTTTCCCTCCCCTTCCGCTGAGAACTCGCCCACCGACACGCGGGTGACAAAGCTTTTCATGTGCGGGGGCCCGCTCTCCTTAATGACCTGCGGAAACACGCAGAAAACGCTAAAGCACGGCCGGGCGCTTGACGCGTTCTTACGGCGCGGGTCTTCCTTAACGTCCGCCTCCTAATCAAAATTAAGATGATGAAGAATGACGCCCGAAGTATGATCTTTGATTAAGACGACTATGAAGGTATCACGGAGGGACTATTCATTTACTATACTTACGATGCTTAATGCACTGGAGTTGGAAGAACAGAAATACAAATAAACACATGCAATTCATACCCAAAATTGTTTTCACTCGTTTAAAATAGGCAATTCTAACTACGGTGAACAGAAAATTAAGAATATAAAACACACCGCATTAGATGAGGTACCCACTTATTGGAATGATAATTTGTATGTAGCTATGAACATATCTGATTTTCCTCTTTAGAAGAGCAAGTTAGTGGAGGAAGAGGCCTACATCTTATGAGCCATAAAAGCATCCTGCACACGGAAGCCTGCAGGGTTTGATGGGTGAAAAATAAACTGTTTTTGACAGAGACCACAAAGGCTGTTTTATAGAAAGGAATGTTTACTCTCTGTGACATGATCTTAAAAAGGTAAGTGGATATACCATAAAAATACCTAGCCTTCTAGGGTAATGGATTATGAATCTGTCAACTATGACTATTCCCAAACCTTGTATTAATGAGCTCTTTAAACTATAACAACCCTTCAAGGAAAGAGGCTGTCCAAAACTTGAGTGCTCAGAACTTTAGTCTCCATCAAAATTCTGACCTATGAAAAAGACACCCTTTTTAGTTTACTATTTAACAACATGTTCTAAGTCTATCTTTTACTATCAGATCTCAAGTAGGAAAAGAAAATTTAAAAACACAATAGCTCAATATTCCAACAATCCTGGGGATAAGGAATTTATGATAAGCATATTTTCCAAGTAATTTAAGTTTACTAGCTGAAACACTAAAACTGTTTGTTAACCACTTTGATGGACAGACGGCCTCTTCGAAGTCTGACGTGTTAGAGAATACCAAACCCTTAACCTTTGATTGCTAGCATTAGGTTACCATTATGAACATCAAACATTCTATAATACATGTGGACGTCTAAGGCTGATAAAACTACTCCTGCTCACTGTGACCCCTGAGAGGCCCCACAGCTTTGGACGCATTTACTTGCGATGGGTTTCCCACAGCTGTCGTTTCTTGCTGGGCCCTACCGGCCGGCCCTCAGGTGTATTCTCTCCCTACCTTCCCCATTTTGCTGCTTCTAATCTGCGACACACGGAGACCTCAGGTAACCCACTTGCTGAAACTGCGTCTAAAAAAAACCACACAGGCTCTTAGCTGAGGTGCGTTGATGCCGCCAGCGAGCTAAACGTGGGAGCTTTCCAGAAGTCAACGTCACACGATTTGAACGAGGACATGCCACAACTGCTTCAGCCTATTTCCTGGGGTTTGCCCGTTTGTTAGATATTTGAGTTGCGAAATTAGTAACCTCTTAATATAGGAGGTATGATAATAATTAAAAATTCTGTTCTCTTTTAAATTTCACACAATTTCATAAATATTTTGTGACATTCACCAAGTTGCAAAGTAGAGAGCGGCTCAATTCTCAGTGGCTTATTAGTAAAATTTAAACTTATCTTGGCAACAAATTTAGAAGAAATTAGATATTGATATACGTGTGTCACTATATTAACTGGTGTATTTTTTATTTGATTCTATTAAAAACACCAAATCCTAAGGAGAACTAGAAAGTATCTTATATTCAGAAAATAAATTTTATAGTGAAAACTGAAATATCATATGTATAAATGGCTTAATACAGAAAAGCCAAAGAGATTAGCAGGATCCATGACATTATAAGTTCTATCTTCCCCAGGGCCTATTTCATTTCATAATAGAGTGTGAGCATAAGGAAGCGTGTTAACTCTTTCAGGATACTAGCATGCCAGTTAGTTAGTTAGTTAGTTAGTTAGTTAGTTTTTTAGTTAGTTTAATGAGGAGGGTGGGCGGGGTAAGGGCCTGGAAGATCTCTGCACAGCACATACCTCGAAACTGACCGGCATATTCCGCTTCAGAGCAATTTCGAACACTAAGCTGATCTCGGATTTATTTGCATCTTTGTCGTCATCCATATCTTTTCCTGATTCGCCATTCTGAATCACAAAAAAAAAAAAAAAAAACAGGATGAGATTGAATCTTTGCTTTGTATCAAACTTTGCACACCCTTTACAACCAAGAGGGCCTACCTAAAATAAAGTACAACAAAAAACAGAAAAATCGTAGCCCGGATCTTGTGAATTCCTATGAACCACAGCAGTCGAGGACTTTGCTATGAGGCCCTTTGTGATTCAGTTTTTAGTTCTTCCCCTCAAAGTAGAAGGATAAATGGTGAGCGCGAAAATCATGCACTAAGTTGAGTTTATCCCACAGCCCCAGACAGATCCAGCTCTCTTTAGAAATCTCTGTCCCCCTCCCCGACACACACACACACACACACACACACACACACACACACACACACACACGCACGCACACCTCCCTCCACCTGGCCCTCCGGCCACCACTGTTGCTGCGGCGTATCTAATCTTCCATGAAAACTGAGCTGCGGGGAGAGCGCAGGGTGCACACCGGCTCCGGAGCTGTGTCTGGCACCGGCACCGATTCACCTGCTCACTCATCTGACGCACGCTGCTGCAGGGGGGCCGCACCTACACTGGACATTCCCTGCAAATACCAGAGGTAAACGGCCAGTTCACCCGCCGTCAAGGGGCTCATGAGGCCGTGGGAAAGCAGACAAACGTCCTAATGAAAGCGCGCAAGGCGAACAAATGCCTATGTCTGCCATTACACCCGGATAAACCTCAGAGCGGGAGGAACGGCGTGGGGAAAGGGAGCCGCAGAGGTGAAAACTGCTCAGCCCGAGTACAGAACTCGGAGAGAAGACGCATAAGACACGGCCGTGCTGCACAGGCTACTCGAGCAGAGAAAGTAGCTGAGACCAGAAGGATGGGTGACACTGCTCATGATCTGCCGCGACATCCTCGCTCGTCAACACTGAGTAGCACTGGAAGATCCAGGCGGACACGACACCATCCATGCCCGATAACCGCGGCGGTCCGCGCGAGGAGAATGAACGCCATTCCTCATCCTCATGCACATTCCCAAACCCTGCGCTGCCCGAGAACTGAACTGTACAGGTGAACCAAGATCTCAAAGGCAAGGTCACCCTAGAGGGACACACGCGTCCAGCACAGTGGACAGGTGATCTGAGAAGTGAATTGCAGGAGATGGCCACTCTCGTCTTCTTTCCTGTATGAAGCGATTCTTTCTTTTATGTTTAAAAATGCATTTATTTGTCTTTTCATCAGCCTGACTGGGGATGTGTGACACAGGGGCTGCCAGGTGTGCAGGGCTCTGTACCTGCGATGATTTTTCTGGAAGAGGTTCATTCTGCAATGCTTGAAGGGCTTTCATCGCAGCGTTGTGTCTAGCAGCTTGTCGAGTCTTCCCTTCCCCAAAGAATTCATTATTCCCTACGGTCAGCTGAACATAAAAGATCTTGGGCATTGGGCAATGATACCTAAGAGGAGAAAATAAATGTTACTGTTAGTTCGATAAAAACACTCCATGATTAATAAGATTTGTTTTGTTTAAAATGATACCAATGATACAAGTTGCTATACCCTTTTATTAACCCTCGCAAAGTTTCAACCTCCTTAAAGTATAAGAAGATAAAATGAGTCAAAATGTCTATTGATGATAGAGGTTACATTGGTCTTTGATCTCCATAAAAAAACGTATTACAGGAAACAATATCAAAACGTAATATAGTAAAACTTATTTAACTATATCACAAAAACTGCCTGGAGAGAAGGTTTCAGGCGAATTTTGACAGAAGTGAACCGAGGGACCTGGTGCTGCAGGACGGAGGGGCCGCCACAGAGGCCGGCGGCGAGCGAGCCGGGTCAGGCGGTGACACGCGGATTCCCGCGGCTGCCGCAGCAGACAGCGGTGGCAGGTCACGGGAGCGACGGCAAGACGGGGCTACAGTCCAAGCAACGGGCCCTCTGCCAGGCCACGGGCAGAGCGGGTTCAGCGTAAGGTGGAAAGTATGATACAATGCGCATCCAAGGACCCGAAGCGCCACGGGCCTGAGCGCGCGGCCACCGAGGAAGGACCCGAAGCGCCACGGGCCTGAGCGCGCGGCCACCGAGGAAGGACCCGAAGCGCCACGGGCCTGAGCGCCCCACGAGGAAGGATCCGCGAGCGCCACGGGAGCGAAGGACCAGGGAAGCGACAGGAGCCATGACGGGCGGCCACCGAGGGAAGGACCCGAAGCGCCACGGGCCTGAGCGCGCGGCCCCGGGGAAGGACCCGAAGCGCCACGGGCCTGAGCGCGCGCAGCCACCGAGGAAGGACCCGAAGCGCCACGGGCCTGAGCGCGCGGCCACCGAGGGAGGACCCGCCGAGAAGACGGCGACCGTGCGAGACCCGAAGCAGGTGAGGCGGGCAGCCACGCGGGGCCCCGGGCCGCTGCGGCCGAGGCGGCGAAACACCCAGGGCCTCGACGTCTATTTTAAACCGGTTCCACTATTAAACCTTAAAACAGACAACCTGAAATCAGAAATCGCCTCCCGCGATCTCATATGGCAAGTGTGCACCACAGAGCAAATGTTTACAATTAATTACACACTTCTGAAAATCGAGGTCCGCCAGTGGAATGCTCACAGACCTTTAACCGCAGGACAGGGGGTGGGCGCCAGTGTAATCACTAAGGCCTGCTGACAATTACAAAACTCATTCTGGTTTGCCACAGAGACAAACAAAATTTCTGTTCATTATAACTTTACTGGAATATGATGTCATCACACATAACCATACTGAAACAATCTGCTGATTTTCTAACCAAAATATTAATTGTACGCTAAAGCGCGCCCTTGGGGCCTCTTCCTCTTCGGCCATCAAACATGGCTCTGTTTTTGCGTATGTGCGTGCATGGGGATACACACGTGTACATAAATCATACCACAGAAATATCAGAGGGAAACTCAGGTACGCGGTGTTCTTAAACATTCTAGCACTAACAACAGGAAATACCGAGACCGGACGCCCGACTTGCTTCGTCCCAGTTTCATTCCATCCTCTCACTTAACGATGACTCTTAATAACTTACCCCACATGGTCTGAATACCTTACACATCACATCTCATATCGTTACGACAAGATTAACCAGAGCACGCTCGTTAACGGCACCCAGGCCAAGTTACGGGGCAGACGCTGCACGTTTTCTGTGCATTGCATCCCGGTCTCTAAATGTGTCTTTCGGTTGGTAAAGAAACACTCCAAGCTTATTAATGTTGAAGGCTGATATGTTCTATTTAATGGAGTTCCTTTTACTATTTTTATTTATTTCAAACGTTAACCTCACTTTTGGTAAAGTGCCCACGGTGAGTGAGAGACGTATTTCTACACCGTAGCATGTATCTACCTAATCTCACAGCGCTGTTCTTGAATGACTTTCTATAATTAGAATTTTGTGGCGAGTGCTTAGAGGCCCATAGTGATCACTGTTCAAGGATGAGCCAGGAAAACTCGCACAGTGAGGTCCTGCTCTCGTCAGTCTTCCGTGCTCGTCAGAAACGCAGACTCCTGTTCTCCACCCCTGATCTGCTGGAGCGGTCCCTGGGGATGAGACGGACTCCGGTCTCCCTGCGGAGTTGCTCCCTAAACGCCCGAGAGCCGCCGCTCGGCGACAGCACCACGTCCCACGACGTCGCGTGCAAGCCGACGGTCGCGTCCCGCTCCACGAAGGACCACACACAGCCAGTTAGGGTTCGCGCTCCCATTCTCACTTAATCCCTGCAGCAGCCTGGCGAGACCGGTCCCATGGTCACCGTGAGGGGCACCCAGCAAATCTCCCCAGCAGCGTTGCTGGGAATCAAACTCAAGTCTGCCCCACTTCGAAGCTCAGGAATCTCTTAAGGAGTTTCCTAAAAATCTGCTTTATGCTCTTCTATTTTTGTTCACATTTGTTTACCAAATCGCCTATGCCCTTGGCAGGCCAGAGAACCTCGAGTCCACCAACGGACTTCAGAGGCCTCTTACAGAATAGCTGCTGAAAACAAATGGAATGCTGTGACAAAACCCTGTTTTCACAGTATGCCAAGCCAAGCAGGATCAAAACTAGACCCAAACGAGGGCCCTACCGAGAGTGAGACGTCAGAGTAACGGGGATCAGGTGCCCGGCTGCCTGACACTGACCACTACAAAGGCTGCTTGTCGGGCCTTCCTCCCCCCATGCTTCTTTCCCCTCTGTCTGCTAGAAGTCTTACAAAAAATAACGAATAAAATTTCAGATGAAATAAAAGCTTCCTTTTCGTTCAGTCCCTCAAAAAGTCTTCAGACTTGGCCTGTCTTCGAGACATCACAAGTTGATACGAAAGTAAAGAATCGAAGTTCACTCGGTTCCCTGGAAGGCTTGACATTCCTCATGCAGGTTTGTTTCGTCTCTGAGCAAAGGGAAGATGGTACCTTCCCATGTGTACGTACGTATTCTCGTGAGAAGGCAAGTGCTCGCACGCTTGCATCTGACCTCGGGCATGACACGTTCCTACACCACCCGTGGGCACGACCCGCCCTCGTTACCGCATCGAGGCCTATTACGGACTCATCCCGCATTATCTTTCTAACCTCCCCCCCCATTCTGGGACTGCCTCATGCTCCTCCGCCTCCGCTTGCCTAAGCTCCAGGTTTACAAGGTGAGAAGGACATAGTCCAAGCAGCGTTAGAACCTTCAAAAATTGAAAAATAATTGCCTCATTTTATTTGATGGCCTTATTCATAAATCTCAACACAGCTTAAGCATTCATATCTCTTCTACGGGTTTATGTCTTAAAATATATGAATACGTTACCTTCTCATCTAATACGGAGAGGCCTTGGATTTCTGTTTATTTCCAACATTGACTTAAAACAGAAATGTCACTTAATCTTTCTATCTCAGTTTACTTATCTGTAAACTATGTGCAGAATCTATGTTTAAAGAACTCTAAATGCCAAAACTCAGAATTCAAATGACAAGTTGATTATTTTGACTCTTTGTACACTTTCTGGCACCGGTAAGCATTCCTTCTCTTGCCATAGGAAAATAATAGGTTTTATCAGAAAGCTATAAAATAGTCCTTGGCATATTTTCAAGTTCGTATGTATATAAAATGTCTAGATAGGAGAGGGTTCTTTCTCTATTCACATCTATAAATTTTAAAAATATATCTTTTATGGGATCTGAATGTTAAGTCTTGAAGAATTTCAAAAATTAGGACCTATTAGAAAAGATTCACAGGGCAGCTGAAAATCAGCATTGAAAGAGTTGTAGTGAGGACCTTTGCTGTTTACAGAATTATGACGTTTAAAACGCCGAGGGGAAAACACAGAAAGATGTGCTCTAAAAGCTGGGGTTGGGGGTTTAGAAGCGATGGAGTTGTAAACGTCTTCCTTCATAACTGCAATATTCAAAAGCGATGTGGCTGTCCTGGAGTGCAGACAGAAGAAAACATTTAATGGAAGAAAAGCCTACTCCCTGTCCGAACGGACGGAGGTTAAACCCGTGTCCAAAATGTGCACCTGGTAGAGAAGCGGACCGGCCCGTGGAATGCAGAGCCCGAGCCAGGGCGCGAGCGGCCTGCTCCGTGCCGTGGAAAGCACGGCGCGTCCTCGAAGAGCCCCGTTTCGCACGCGCGCAATCGCCGCCCTCGATCCCACGCTTGCATCCAGCGCAAACCTATTCTTGCCCCTTCCCTAAACGAGTATCTAGACAGACCGTCATCGTCATCATCATCATCGCCACCGTCACCACAGCGAAAACACGCCGCACGCTCACCATATGCCGGGCACTATTCCGAGCCCTTGGCATGCTCATCTGGGTCACCAGAACCGCCCCAACTTCATTTACACAAGAGGAGACGGGGAACAGAGATGTCAACGAGTCTGCCCAAGGCCGCCCCACCTGCGGTAGCATCTGAACCCGGGAGCCCGAGCTCTCGACCTCAACACTACGCTCACTCGAATGAGCTGGGCAGGTGAGCACTATGAGAGGAGGGGGCGCGGGGGGCCCCGTGAACTCTGGAGGCGCCCCGCAGCCCTGCGACGCCGAGCCAACGCGAGTCAAACTGGACGCGAGGTCTGGCGGACGCTGAAGATCTGTGCGGGCGGGTCCGCCAGCAGGAGGACGCTGGGGGCGCTGTGTGTCCCGGACGCCGGCCTGGCTGCAGCCCCCCGCCCTCTCTCACGCCCCGGCTCCTCTCTAACCCGCCCGCTGGAGCCCACGCTTCAACACCGACGCGCCCACTGCAAATCCAAACCACGGTGAGACGAGCCGGCGCTCCGCGTCCCCCGGGCCAGTCAGACAAGCGAGGCCGGACACACGTGCTGGCGAGGACGGAGCGCGGCTCCCCGGCGCCACGCCAGGACTCACCATCGGACCCGGGAATCCCGCGCCCTCACGGGTAAAACCAGGAGGAATTCGAACGGATGCCGCGGCGGACACACGGACACGAAGGCGCACAGCCGCGCGCCTCACGGCGGCCGAAACACGGACACGACCCAAAGGGCCGCTAAGGGGTGAACGGACGAGCGGGACGTGGTGTCCGGCAGCTGCGCCGCGGACGACCGTGAGGACGCGACGCTCGGTGGCGGCCGGGCGCAGACGGCCACACGCGGCGCGGCTCCCCCGAGAAGGAACAGCCAGACGGGCGAGTCCGGGGACAGGAGAGAGGGGAGGGGCTGCGAGGGGCGGGGGGCAACGTGTGTGGGTTTCCTCTCGAGGCGACACACTGATCTGACATTAGAGACCGGCGACGGCCACACGTCACTGCGAGAGTAGCAAAAGCCACACGACAGACGCTTTTAAACGGCTAAGACGGTGGATTTTACGTTATGTGCACTTCGCCTCGATAAAAAACGATCTTTAAAACAGGGTTTTCTCACAGACAAGACCATCTTCCCAGGCGCCCTCCCCCATTTCTACCTACACTCGTGGCGGACCCCCAGAAGTCGGCCCGCAGAGAGCCGCCCCTCCCTCGCCACGTCACGGCCTGGTCTTCCGGGCCCTGACCGGCTGCTCTGGGGACCAGGTGCTTTCGATTATTAACTCAATGAACATGTGTCGCGGGACTAACTCACGCCAGGAAAAGCGACAGCAAGCGCCAGGGCCCTGGGGAGGTACGGACCGGGCAGCTTCTGAGAAACAGCAGCTCTGACACCGGAGAAGCGGAGCCGGGGCGAGCGGCGGGAAGCGGGGTGTGAGCAGCAGCCAGGCGGGGGGCTGAGCAGACAGCGGTGCGACCTGACGGATGACTCGGTCTCCCGCTGCGCTCCGCGGTCAGCAGGCCGCCAGCCCTGCGCCAGGACCTGCCGGGCGAGCGCAGCGGGACAGATGGCAGGAAGCGCCCAAGGTCCCCGAAGGACAGCGGTCACGACTTCCAGACGGAGCCAGCGGCACGGCTGTGTTCTTCTGCGGCTTCCCGGGCGCAGGTGCAAAGCTAGAGGCGCTGGGCTTAACCGCCGTGGGTCGGTGACCATTCCGGCCGAGAGGCACCGGGGAACACGGGACAGGAGCTGCTGCGGACGCGGCCCCGCCCCGGACTCTGCCCAACGCTGTCCTGAGCGCAGGGCCGGAGGTCGCCCCCTCTCCCCTGCCCGGCCGCTGGGCCACGCACGCAGCCGGGGCAGGGCTCACGGAGACGCCGCCGTTACTGCTGGCTGCCCGAAATGACTCGCTGCGTGTCGTTCAAAGGCTCAGGGGCACTCCCCTGCCAAACGCCAGGCGCCTGCCTTCAGGGTGGAGGGGCGGCGGCTGCACGGCCTCCGACTCCGAATTTATCCGTGTACTTCTGGGGCAACTGGGTCTTTTGTTTCCCTTCTTTTGAGGTCGGTTTCGGTCATTTATATTTTCCTACAAAATCACCCAGTTCATCCAAGGTCGAAAATCACTCTCCGTGAGCTGCGCAAAGTGGTCCTTTGGGAGAAGCTTCATTTACTGAGCATCTATCTGTAGTTTCCCTCCATTATCCGACCACAGTTTGCATATCTGTGCTTTAATCTCACATGGCTTACCTTGATTAAAGTACATATTTATATATTTTATTGGTTCTCCCTAAGAATAAGATATTGGATTCTGTGGGGGGGGTTTCTATCATTCTTCTGTTCTCTAATTAATCTATTTCCACGTTCATTTTCTTTCAAACACACTTATTTCGTCATTCTATTTCTAACTTCTTGTATTGGATATATAATTACTTTTCACGGTATCTATTAATATACAGATACAGTAATGAATGTGCCTTTTCATAAGCTTTGCTGTCTATACGATAATGTATTCAAGAGGAAAATGTACTATATAGCGTTTCCTGAACATTTTTGGTAATGAAACCCCAGTTTCAGTGAAATATCATGTGTATTCTACGAAACACACCTTGAGAAATGCCACGTTCGGCATTCCGCCTTCGCTGAGTCTGGGTATTCTCCAGGTAACTTGTTTAATTCATCTGCTAAAAGTTTTCTATCTTGAGTGTAAGAAAGATTCGTTAACATTTTATGAAACACAATTAAAAATGTTTATCGAGAACCTTTACAAACTTAAAAGTAAACGAACACTGAGAATGCGAACAGAAGACTTTAGATTAATACTAATATCCAGATTTAGGTTCCAGCTTCTAGATCTATGAGGAGTACAGGTAAGAGGACTTACTTTCTCTAAGACTCATCAGTAATAGGAAAGATTTTCGTCTATCGACTTTCTCAACCTTATTCCAGTGGCAAACCAGGAGGAGATTATTGCATTTTTTATGAGCTATCATAGCATATCTGTGTACTTACGGACAATTTTCGAATACGTGTGTTATGTGTGTGTGTATGTGGAGTGCACTTTCGCACTTCGAAAACATTGATAAAATGTTTTGAAGAAATGCAATTTTAAGTTTTTGATATGTGTTTACTAAATACTGCATGCTAGTGGTCTAACAGCAGATTATTACATGTAAGAAAATTACAAAAAATATGGCTTATTTTTTCTTTGAGTTGCAGGAAGATTCTCGTTATTCATTTCCACCACCAGGTCATGTTTGGTTAAGGGCTGGTCGAACATGTTCTTTGAAAACTAGCACAGAAACGCTCTCGAGTCCTTTCTAGCAATAAAATGGTTTCTCACACTGGTTCTAGAAAATATTTTAATTGCTTATGTTGCCTCATTATCTTAAGTCCAAAAATATATGTTTTGGAGAAGTTAAAATTTTTAAATATATGAGTACATCTGATTATATTTTTAGGAGAGGTTATCCTTTTTGGATAAATTAATTTTGTAATGTCTAGAATAAGAAAATCAAAGGGATGACTGTGTTTGTACTGAAATCTTCCAAAGCTCTAGAAACTGTTTGCTTTGTTAAAATGTCCAACCCAGACATCTCCTCCAGTGCCTCTGCTGATCAGAATTAACTATCAGCTTTGGATGTCTGCCCACTTCAAATGCTCCCAAAAGTAACATGGAGACATTACATCAGCCATATTACAGAAAGATTAATGTGCTTTGTTTGAAGATGCAAATAGTAATTATACTTGCTGCATACTTCTAGTAGTTTGTCTTTTTTACCCGAGTCTAAGTAAATCTAGTTGTACATTTGCATATAGTTTAATGATAACAGTAATGTGTAGTTAACAGATATTCACTGGAACATAAAAAATTTACTTGGCATTTTCCCAGCTAATTGTTTTTACAGCTTGCCTTCACTTATGCATTAGCCACATTCATAAAAAGGTTTACATAAAGCAAATATTTTCATACTAAATCCCATTTTCCCACTGTTGCCCAATATTAAATCTTGAGTTGTATTTCTATAGGAAAATGTTGGCGCCGACACATCATAAAAATTATAATTAAACATCTAAACATGTACGCCAAGGAATAGGTACATTTAATCAATTCTTTTACAAAGTACATTTCATCCCCTCACCTGAAACAGGAATTAATCAAATGGATAATCATTTTGTTTCCTAGTCCCATAACTATTAGAAGGACATGTGTTTTTTTAAAATTCAGAGTTCTGGGTGACTTCACACACACTGAAACTAGATATGTAATTTTCTAGCTAGGACTGCCATATGGGGATATGTCATCGGACAGATTCAGGCATTGCAAGTACTCTCACATTATTGATAATAATTTAGGGGTCTTAGAAATTTCTCCTATTGGCTATACACTGCTTTATCATAATCCATACCAGATGATTTATTGGAATTACACAGGTCCCTCGGAGCCAACACCATAGTCTGACAGAAAGGCTACTTTGCAAAAAAATGGGAAAAAGGACTAATTGAATCCTGTCACAGAGTAAAAAGTGTAAAAAGTACCTTTTATGCTAAAACCGAAGACTGACTTTTAGAAAACGCTCCGACTTTTACTAACTACAAGTGCTTTTGAGGTAATGCTCAGCAATTTCGTTTCTAGCCATTTCACACTAATGTTTGAAACCTTTTCCGGCACAAACCCCGAGGGGACTGCCACGTGGATGACAGCGACCTGTGCTGTCCTCTTCCCGTGCCGCTGCGGGCGCCGTCTTACTCCAGGGTGCACGCTACGCTGGGTCATCAAATCCTCTCGCTCTGTGCCATGTGCCCTGAGCAAAACACGGCAGCAAGCAAGCAAGACGAGGCTGGCGAGGCCGCGAGGCTGACCGCCTCCGCCCACCGCCTGTGAGCGCCGCGAGCAAGCTCCGCTCTGAAGGCCAGCAAGGTCCGTGGCTTACTCCTCTCCGCAGGACGGGCACGAGGCAGCATCTCTGTCCCACTGGGCAGAACAGCGTTCGAGGATACCCTTCTGCAAGTCTGTCACGACATCCTAATATCCCCGAAGAGCAGATGCTGAGGAGTTAGCGCAGTGTCGCAGAAAAAGCGCACGCTTCGAACACACAACCCTGGGCAGGAGAGCCACCTCAGTCCTTTACGGGCTGTGTAATCTGGGGTAAGTGACACCCGGTGCCCGGTCACAGCCGGAAACTGGGGCTGTTTGCCAACAAACCCACCGTCCTTCTCAGACAGTCCACGATTTTTCTATGATGCCTCAGCACCTCTCATGTTTTTTGTTATTCCCAGTAAATAACCTGGGGGCTTTGCCACCTGCTCCTCAAACCTAGGGACCATGCCACTAATGCCACATTACTATGTCTGCTTGGGGAGGTCCAGGAAAGGGCTTTCACACAAGAAACCTGACATTTGGGTCATGCCGATGAACTTCAAAAGATCAGGCAATGTTCATAAGATCCACTGATAAGTTCAGATGTCATGAAAACCAGCGAAAACAAATTAATCGTTAGAAGAATTTGATGTAACATAATGAATAATGTTACTTTTACTACAATTTTTCTTTGTCTCATGTCTGAAAGGACATTTATTTACGTGTTTGGGGTTATATTCTATCTATAAAGACTGTTCTGTGACCTGTCAGTCAACCACAGTGTAGGAGCCTGTTAACTCGTAGATCTTTGAGGAAATGTATCTTGACCAGAGAATGTCAACAAATAACAAGGAAATAAAGAAAGTGAGTGGGTCAAGGTTCTGATAACTGAAGCCAAGAAAAAGCCTGGGAAATTAGTGAATGATAAGCTCCCGGAAATTTGAGCTGAGAAAGGCAGTAAGCCACAATCAGAATAATACCTTAGACAATTAAACATATGGTCCTAACGTTACTGCCTGAGGGAACAGCTAACGAGCCGAAGTTGCTTGTTTTCATATCTCGATGAGAGGAAGAAGGACTGAAGGAGAGAGAGACAAAAGCATGCGAGCAAACAAGTGTGCAAAATACTCGATGAGATTAGATGTGCTATTAAGATTATTATATTAGAAATACAGACTACTGAAACAACGTAAAGAACTTATTTAGATTTAGAAAAGATCGGAATAGGAGACAGTTTTATTTTCGTTTTAAAATGGGATATGAAGACAACTAGTAAGTTCAATATAGCAAAAAATCTCTGGCTGCCTTTATTGATTTGGAGAAAGCCTTCTGGTAAGTTCTTAAAAAGACAGGACGTCAAACAAAATCAATGTGCCATTGAACCCCAGTGTGTGAAAGATTCCAGAAGTATTCGAGGAAATAACACGGAGAATTCTGAAAAGTTGAGACCCACTTGGGACTGAAGTAAGAATGTATCTTGAGCAAATTTTACTTATTTTCCTCTTGTTATTCTCCTGAAAAATTCCCTCAAGAGAACAAAAGGAAGTCTTGCGAATAAGACCGCGATCTCGTCTGCAGGGGAAGACACTCCTTGGGAGGTGAGGAGGGAACCCCACAGTGTAATCGGAGCGTGGAAGGCTGAGAACGGCAACGGGACACTGAGCGAGACTGCCAAGGGCAAGGCCACGCGGCCCTCGCCGGAAGCTGCGATGGCCCAGACGTGCACAAGAGATTCTGCCCGAAAACTGAGCACTTCGGAGCTGGTGAACTTACAACAAAGTCGACCGAATGAAGAGCTAAATCCATCATCTCTGTTGCCATTCGACTCCCGTCCTAGCCAAATGTAATTCTAACAAAATCAAAATAAGTATGTCCCTTTACTTCTCAAACTCAAGAAGGACAGGACTCCCCGCAAATGCCTGTGAACCACGTGTTAGACCACACCATTCCGATAAAGTAAACGTTTAGAGGAAATGATCCGCACAGCGTCCCGGGGGTGGTGTTCCAGGAGAGCCGCGCAGAACTGACTTCTGCTCAGATACAGGGAGACAGAGAGCTCCGTACGGTGGTCCCAGCGCCTTGCATCTGATATGAGCACCTGATGCTTAAAAGGAGCCCAACAAATATCTGCCAAGCGAGGGAGCGATCGCAGCTAACCCGCGTTCTCTGCATGGCTCCCGGCACACCAGCGCTGGTCCTCGCAAGAGCCCTGGAAGTAAATACCACCGTCATTCCCATTTCACAGCTGAGGTCAAGACACCGGCCTCAGGAAAGCCAGGTCCACACTAAGGCAGACCAGCTCCGCGGTCCTCTTAACCATGACCGCCACCACGGTCCTCTCGGTGTGCGAGCGAATGGCTGAGAGTGGGGAAACCGGACCGGCCGGGGCCCGGTGCTCAGCCACTCACAGTGCAGCCCATCGGCCGTGCCACGGGGCGAGTCCAAAACAAAAGGACGCACGAGGGACCCGGCTGGGACGTGCTGGGGATGGACGCGCGTAGTCGTGACGGTGGGTCCTTCGACGTTTGGCATGACCGATGACCTTGAGCAGCTTCACGGTACACTGACAAGGTCAGGCTAGCTCTGTAGTTTTCATCCTGAGGTCTACTAGAAATCGCTTGCCTTACAAGTAAAAGAGAGACAATTAAAACGATGGAAAAATAAGCCAAGGTTATAAATCCCAATTCACGGAAAAGGAAATATAAATGACTTTTACACATATGAGAAGAATGCTCAACTTCTCAGATTCACAAAGAAATGCAAATTAAAACGCCAAAAGAGGTATCGTTTTTCACCAAATTGTTTCAGCAAAAAAACCCAAACGATACAACACAGCCTCGTCTCTAGTCAGGATGAATGTAATAACCTAACTGTTCTCTTAGTCACCGATGTGATCCTTCCAGAAGGTACGTCAGACCCTGTCACTGTTTTACCGAAGACCCTTACAATGGCCTCCAGGGTTTTACACACACCTGGCCACCAGTCCTCTCTCCGACGGGGGCTGAGTGCTTCACCCCCTCCACTCCGCCCACGCCGGCCTCCCCACTTGGCAAACTCACCAGACACACTTCCATCTGTGGGCCCTTCCCGTGGCTGATCCTTGCTTCTCCCCACACCTCCTCGAAGCTCACTTCCTCTGCTCCTTGGAGTCCTTCCTTGCTCATATCTCGCTTCTCAAAAGACCTACTTAAAACTGCAAGTTTCGCCCCTTTGCTCTACTTTTCCATTTGTCCACAGCACCTCTCGCTTGAGGACCTACCAGAGAGCCCACTTACTACATTAATTTTTTATTGTCTGTCTCTCTCCGCTAGAACGTAAGCTTCATCGGGGCGAGAATTTAATTTTAATTTTATTTTTTTGAATCTTTGTCTATTCTGGTCATGGATGTATCCAAAGCACCTATAAGAACGTCTCACATGTGGCTAAAATGTTTGTACCACGATATACACTGCGACATCGTCACAGCGACACATCTGAAAGAATACTCACGAACACAGACTTGCTTATGTAAATTATACAACAATCACACAGTGGGATGCTGAGCAGTTCCTAAAATAAATGAAGCAGTAGTTCTGTCTCTAGAATGGCCAAGTAAACTCTGATTGCACCCATCTTCCTGCAGCAAACTATAAACTCTGAGCAAAACAAACCAAAAGCTCATCTGTGTTGACATGTTAAATAGATCTACACGGTTGTAGGTTTCTAAAGTCTTCATGCTAAAGGTGGAAAAATGATACAGCTCCGTATGTGTTAACATGGAATGATCTTTAAGGTGTATTTCAAATTTAAAAGACGATTCGGAATACTGTTATAGAACGATACTTTCTTAAAAGTAAATGTGCGCACACTGCCAGAGAACATCCTGACAGGATGTGCATGAAACTGGCAAGGGCCGACTGGGCGTTGGAATGCAAGGATGGCGCAAAGCTTACCATAATGTTCGAAATTAAATTTTTTTTTGATATATGAAACACTAAAAACAACCCAAGATGAAATGCACACAAAAATTAAAAAGTGAAAGCTCTGAGAAGTTTTACAGTAAGAAAACATTTAAATTTTCCTCGATTTGGCATTTCCCAAACCTATATGACGAAAGAAAAGAGACTCCTGTCTCCTTTATTCGAATAACAGCTATTCTATCCCAAGAGAGACTAGTCCTGTGGGTACAGATTTTTTTTTTTTAAATCACTTTTTGATTAATTGAGCCAAGTAAAAACAATAAGAATATTATTTGGTTTAGGCAGAATACTATTTTTTTTAAAAGATTCAGTCCATCAGAGTAACTTCGACTGTAACTGCAATTTCATTGGCAGTTCAACCAAGTTGCATCCAATAAAAGTCTAGACAATATTTTCCGAGATATTCTTAAGAGCAGTCATCATCCCATGGCTTATTTATTTCAAAGACTCTTCACTGGGTGTCTTTGACATTCCTGGCCAAACTGAATGACGTTAACCATCTCTGAGAACACAAAAATAAACTGTTTGTTGAGCATACAAATAGTTTCCATAAGAAATGCCACGATAGACTCTAATTCCTAAAGATTGATATGAATTATTATCGTTACTTTGGTGCAAAAACAACAAACAGAATCACAAACTCTTTTACTTAATTTAATTGATATAATTCATGTTGGTGTTATAGTTTAAAATAGAAAATCTGTCTATGTGATGATACATAAATTTTACTACTTTCTTTGGTGGTTGGGTTCCTTTGGGATTTAAGTCCATTTGTCGATCTTTCTGATCATGTGTTTTACTCAATTTATCTTTGCACCTACATCAACGAAGGAATAAGACCACAATTTGAATGCTCAGAAACTCTTTAATCACGGAGACTGTGGACAATGTGTCTATGCTCTCTGAAGGGAAGACCCTACTTTCATTTGTGCTAATAAGGAAAATTTCTTACAAGACGACCCAGGAGAGGAAAGAGATGCTAAATGAAAGGCTGCCTGCCTCCACCTAGGTTTCTTCCTCATAAATGAAGCGTTGGGAGGAAGGTGTGAATGGCCCATACTCGGTTCCTATTCCTACAAACCTCTCAGATGACTCGGGATGAAGGTAAGTTCCTGTACTACAACTGAAACTAAAAATAATACTGAAAGGGACATGTTTTCAGCACCTTAAGAGTTCTCTACAGATTTCAAGGTGCTTCTTCAAAACTTCATGTTTTTACATAGCTTTGAACAAGATACCATGAGTCCCTTACTCTCGTTCTGGGTTTGATATTATTTTTACTTCTCCCTAACCATAAAATTTACAAAAAGAAATAAATTCACCTGCAAATATGTTCATATATTTGGAGACAAAATAAAATCAACCCTCTTAAGACCCAGAAGAGAGCTACCAGATAGAATACATAACATAAAAGTATATAAAATTAAATTGGTAGCAGCATTCAAATCAAAGAGGAGAAGTATTCTAAGACTATTTACTTCAGTTGCATTAGAGGGAAAAATCAATTATGGATTCATTGGGCCAACTAAATCTAATAAGAATACCAGCTGCTGTTTATATGATTATTTGAAATAATAATTTTTTTAAAACACATAGTCTATCAAAGTCAACTTAAAATATGAGTTTCCACATAAATCAAACATATGGGGAATATATAAAATTATTCCAAATTTCTGTGTATTCTACAAAAAAAATACTTTCCAAACCCAAGGACATCCTCTTACAATATATGACATTAAATTCTGTTCACTGATCAATAGGAAAAAAAAGAAAAGAAAATTACCCGAAGTTAAAGTAAAATATACATCTTCTACCCAGAAAAATAAGAGAGAGAGAGAGAGAGAATAGAACCAGCAGGAAAAAAATAAATAGAAATTATTAGAAAACATTTATTTAGAGACTGGTTACACATAATACCTAGTTTCCTATATTTCATATACTTAGACTTATAAACTAACCCCATAAATTCTATTACTCATTAATCTAGATCAGGGGTCAGCAAACTCTGTCTGAAAAGAGCCAGATAGTAAATACCTCAGGCTCTGCGGGCCACATGGCCCCTTTCACACCTACTCGACGCTGCCGTCTGCGGCGTGAACTCAGCCACAGACGACACGACCGCGCTGTGCTCCAGCCAAACTTTATTACGGTCACTGAAATCTGAATTTCATATAATTTTCACACATCACAAAATATTATTCTTCTGTGGATTTTTTTTTCCCAATAATTTTTAAAAGCACAACCTTCAATCGTGGACCATGCAAAAAACGGGCAGCAGGCTGGTTCCGGACCATCGGCTACAGTTTGCCAACCCCTGGGCTAGAAACGCATGAAAAACAGTTCCTGGTAATGCTCTCCAAACATTCTTTTTTAAAACAAAATATAAATACTGTTGTACAGTCACTGTACCATTACTTTTCCAATGTATTAAGTTCTAAAACAGCATTATCTGCCAAAATAATGACTGAACCCCAAACTAAGAAAGCTAAAATATTCTTAATATTTCAAAGCCACAGAAAAAGAGGTCATAAAACTGAAAAATGTTATTTCATTACACATTATTAGGTCATAAATTTCACATGAAATTAAATTTGTTCTATAAAATATTTGCCCATTGAACTATAATGGATTAATTAGTTATTTTAATGCCAAATTAAGAATTTCATTCAACCCACATGTAAAACAGTATTAAAACGTCCTATTTCTTTTCTTTTTTTTTTTCTTTTTAAATCAGTGAACAGAGGTTGTTACACCTAGAAATCAAAAAAGGTACAAAAGAAAGATTCCTTTTTGGTTCCCAAGAACAGGCTCTATAGACAAAGAGCAAAGAAAGAAAAACAGAAGGAAACCACAGAAGCGTCTAGATGGATGGGGGGCGCCACACCGAACGGAAAGGCCAGCCCGGGAAGGACTGTCTCCGCAAAGGGTACAGGAAAGACGTTATCGGACCCGGCACACAGTTTCATAAGAGCATGCGCTGCTTACTCGCAAGTCTTCGCATTTTGGAAAGCTTTGCCTTTTTAAAAAGAAGACAGAGAGAGGGAGTGGCAGAACTCCTACGTTCAAGACAAGAGGGAAACGCCACCAAGAACGGGGCCCTCTCTCCTTAACGTGTGTGCAATTCACCGTTGCACATATACGTGTGCGTGTGATGCGGACACACCAAATTCACCGAGCCTGTATTCAGCTAACTGGCAACTTCGTTCTACCTAAAATGCAGAGGAAACTCAAAACGAATGAAGGGAAAAATAAATTCAGAAATCCAAAAGTCCATGGATTTACCGTTCACGTC
This sequence comes from Rousettus aegyptiacus, assembly GCF_014176215.1. Classification (NCBI taxonomy): domain Eukaryota; kingdom Metazoa; phylum Chordata; class Mammalia; order Chiroptera; family Pteropodidae; genus Rousettus; species Rousettus aegyptiacus. The sequence goes on along the minus strand of NW_023416290.1, from coordinate 6,485,242 downwards.
CCTCACACTTCCGAGGGCGCTTTCGGGCCTAGTCAAATCCTCCTCACACTTACTTTGCTCCCAATTCCATCCACAATATCAGTTTGCAAGACAAAAGCCTTTGAAGGGCATTAAATTAAGGAGGCCGGGCAAGCACTGATATACAAAGGCAGCTGACGTGCAGCGAGGGGTAAGAGGGCACCTGACAGCCACGGACTGGGAAAGTGACAACAGCAGACTCGGGTGCTCAAGAAACTGATACCTGGGAGCATCCGGCATAAGGCCGGCCCGTGAGTGTACCTCAAAGGCTTACAACGATGGTTGTCACTGATACGGCTAACGCCGAGTCAACACGAGAAAGTCTCTGCGTTCGTAACTCTGGCATTGGTCATATGAAAAATGTATGTCCTAACTTTTAGAAAATTTCTATCTACAATTATTACAACAAGAAAAGGTTTAGTTTTCAGAAAGGGGTAAATCTTCAGCAATTTGAAAGATGTGGCGTCCAGAACAGCTGATTCCCTGAGGACCGGGGCTAACTATAACGTTTACCTTCTTCTTTAACCCTTTTGGCAGTGCCGTGACTGCTGAGACCAGCATGTCACAAAACAGTCCTCGATGTTAATGGGGAATGATGTGCATCCAACCGCTAGGCGCCGGAACCGTCCGGGGAACTTGTCAAACACCGCGTTCGCAGTCACCAGCCGCAGGCCTCGGGCTTGAGCCAGCTCTCCGGGACAGTCCGACCCCCGGCCAGAGCTGGGGACCACATAGGTAAATAGCCTTCTGCATGACATTTTTAAGAATTTTTAAGGAATTTTAAAAGGGGTACGGTATGCAGCACTCATATCACAAAGTTGGCTTCAAATCTCTTTTCTCATAGAGCACCTATGACTTAGGTGATTCCTCAGCTGAAAACCAAGGTCGACACTAAGTTTAGTACCAAACTGTGCCACTTTCCAAAATTTACAAAAGCTCTAATGTGCTTAAGGGCAGAGGAAGTGAGAGAAGAAAGAAAAAAAGGGGGGCTTACTTATAGACTGATATCACTTTTTTTATCAAAATTCCAAATGAAAGATTTATATATATATTTTTTTTAAACTTCATAGTTAATTTAATAATGCTCACATTAAGCCTGTGATTCAAAGCAGTCGTGCTGTAAAAGCTAATCCCATGGATAAATCCATGCTGCCCTCTAATGGCTCCAGGTATTTTTACCTGCACTGTCCCAGAAAGGCTGATGACAAGTACAATTTTGTTATTTTATAAATGGATGAACTACCTTAAATAACACAGAAGGAAAATAAGATTTCACTTTGGGGTGTGACTGAAATCAAAAGAATTATTAAGACTATTATATTCACGTTCAAAATTTTTAAAATTACCAGGTCATTTTCATCAAACCACTATACTGGCCTAAGCATGTGAAAATCAAGATAAAAATCTACACCATCTCTGTGCACCCCACGACTGTCAGCTCTAATTCAGTTTCTCTCCAAAAAAAGTCCACAGCAATGGTCTTCGAACCAAGGCTCGGATCCCATAAAAGAATTTTGAAAACTACATATATTCTTGCACATTTCTTATGACAACTAAAATTTTTAAACCTAAAATTTTTCATTAGAAACTTAAATACTTGCAAAGGATGTAGTTTCTGGTCTACTGTAAATATTAACATTTTAAAACAAAAATGTGATGTCGCTCCTTTTAAATGTACCCACGAGAATCTAAATATAACAAGCTGATATCTGTCCTCATCTACCGCAAAAATACATAAACGCTGTTAACTATACTGGGAATTTTACAACGTTGTTTTTCTTCTTGTACTTGCATTTCATTCCATTCTTTCCCGAGACTTTTGTCCTAATGTTATATTTTACGCCTGAAAGTCTTTTATTGCTCATTCTATCGTAATTCTATGTATCAAAAATATGAATATTAATTAAAATTGTCAGGTTTATATTTCCTGTGACCATAAGCATGGATGTTAAAAAATGTAAAACAATCCATTATTGCAATTATTATTAGCAGACGATTAATGGAACATAAACATTAGAAATTCTGATTATTTTTAAACAAAAAGTAAAATCTTAATGGGCATGCGTCTTAGAGAGGTGAAAGGGCCTTTTTTTAAATGTATATTGTTGTATCTACATAAGAACATTTCTTGCTAACATGAGATAGGTTCTCGATTTAATTCCTATTTCGGTTTTCTAGGCAGGTATAATCACACCCCTAAGTTCTGCAATGGTGGAAGTTTTTTTCTGAGCCACAACTTATACTGTGATCTACCGTCAGAAACGACCTTTAATGCTGTAGCGTCTGACGACTTGATTACGTCCTCTTGCCCTCCGTTGAAAGCAAAGAACCGGAAACTACACACGACTTGCAATCGGATGTGTCACACATTTACTACAATTACTCAGTTTCTCAGTCTCTAGGAATTAGTCCAAAAAGGCATTCCTAAGATTTTTCGAATGATTATTAATTTTACCAGTTATTCTTACACTTATACGTCTTTATTTTGGTATACTCAGAAAAGGTAGAAAAATGAAAATATTGTTAATTTCAATACCAGTCGGCTATAACAATATTTGTTTTTATCTTATCATGCACTTCCAAAACTTTGGAGCAGCAGACAGCCGACACCCAACAGTGCATACTGCCAACCAATCCCAAATCAGGCTAACAAAAAAGTCTCCTTTTGTTTCTCAAGTCAAATACATGTTGGGCAAAAAGAGAAAAGTTTATAATTTGTCTCATAAAGCAAGACAATTATATGCTATACATAAGAGATAAACCAAAAACAGAGAAAAGATAAAAATAAAGGGCAGACAAAAGTATACTGGGCTAACGAAAACAAAGAAAATAGTGATTCTTACCTGATACCAAAATAGAATTCCAGCTAAAATGCACAAATGTCAAAAACTATTTTTACTGTTAAAATCTGTACTTCTCCAATAATGTATAACAGTTATGAACATCTATGTGCCAAATAACACAGCAACTACCTTTACGAAGCAAAACCTGCAGAAGATGCAAGGAGCTTTGTACAGAAGCATGCAAGGGCTAAGACATTGTATCACTCCACTCTCAACATAAGACAGATCAACAGGGGGGAGGGGGAGTTAAGAGGCAGAAAACTTACGCAACGAGCAGAAATTTCCCTACAGAATATGGGAACTCTTCCGTTCTAGCATGCCATCGCCTCTCCTCACCAACTTCAGCCTGCACCAAACATCAGCTTCCACACCTCCACTATAAGGCACACCTGCCCCGTGGCGCCCAGGACGGCCCCTGCCTGCATCGCTGCCTCTACATTCGGCTATTAAGGCCACTTCGGTCACTAATCTGCTCCCAGAGCACGCCCACGCTCACGTGCCAGCCCTCCCTTGGGCTGCCTGAACTCGCTTCCCTTAAGAAACAATTTGAAGTTGAAGCTGTGGGTGGAGAACTTCTCTCTCTCCATCACCCCGGCTGCGTCTGGAGCCTCCCTTTCTTCCTCACTCCTGCTGTTGTTAAGAGCTGAAAAGAGGCTCCCTCCTACGCAGCAGGTGGCATCGGGGAGAAAGTTTTCCTTGGAAGCCAGTTAGAACTCTTTACAAGGCACACTGTTCGCTATAATTAAAATGAGTTTTTATGGGCTATCTCGGGAACTTTGCCACCATTTACCAAATCCTTCCTATGAGAAAATACTTAGCATTCTGAGTTTCCAGTAACCAACATAAAAACATACTTTGGAACATGACCTATTCTGATGATCACCCACAATCTTGCCCAGAATTTATTAGACACAATATTCCATTTCCAAGAAATGCTATTATTGCAAAAACTTCTATAAATATGTAACATAAACACTCATCATTAACAGTCACACCACTTGAATTAAAAACCATACTTAAATTTCTTCCTAAATCAAACTATTAAAAACTGCATAAACCCTTCTCTAAAAATCAACCCTTCTCTAAAAATCAATAGTTCAAGGAAATACATAAAAGTGATTAAATATTAAGGAAAAACACCTGATGTGTAACACTGTTTTTAGATTCATAAAGGAACTCTCCAAACCAAAGAGAGGAAAAAAGATTCAGAGTTGGTCAAATTTCTCGGCGTGAACTAAAGCACCTGTGTAAATTTTCTTTGCATGCCTCTAAAACAGAAAGCCCACTCATCTACACGTCAGGTGCCACACTAAATACATCTTCATAAACTGAACTGTCGCTTTGCCCTGATATTTTTTTAAGACACAAATAAACAAGCATTGCTAAAGCGACATTTTGCTCAACTGAACAAAAAGAGACATTTGGGAGAGAGCATTTCTTCAAACGACTAAACAGAACTAAATATTGTACCGAGTTTTCAGAGCTTGAGCAATCGATCAATAAAATTAGTCTCAACTAGAGGGACAGAGGATACTGTTTATTTCCCCTAATCCAGACAAAGAGTCTTGAAATTTTAAAAACATTTAGGATTAGAAAGATAGGCCATTTCTTACTTAAAAAATTATGACTTTAGTATTTATTAAAGTCTGCATTTTCCGAAAGAATCATGATAAACCTGGGGGGGGGGAGCTTATAGTAATTATTCTTTTGCTGTTACTTTCCTGACATTCACCTTTATGGAGAATTAAGTTTTCAACTGCTACCATAAAGAACCCAAAAAGGATCTCAAGAGCATGTAAAAAACAGTGGCCAAATAAAATAAGACCGTCAACCCAGAATTATAAAAAGTCATCTTTGTATTTCACAATTGGCTTTGTTACGTCTGCTTCTGTTTTTGTTTTAGGGGGATATGAAAAATGTTAAACTTATATGACATGAAAAAAAGTTTTTTATTTAACAAACATACCAGGTATTTTAAACAGTCTCTATTCCAAAATTAAGTGGTGAGCCTTGGGCCTGCCTGCCTATAACTGCGGAACAAAGGAGACTGAATTTGTATCAGAGAAAACTTATTACCAAGTTATTACTAACTCTGTGGCAAGAAAACGTAGACCAGCCATTCCTTGGGAATGAAAGAAAGTTGAGGGATCCAAAGTAAAATGGACAGCTATCCAGCGACGACGAGGCAGAAGTATGTGTATAAAATGCTGCAAACAGCTATAAAAGGCACAAATTTTCGAAGGCTCATGCGTAAATCCCAAGCTAATAAATAACTGCTGATGTGCACTGCAGTTTTTCTAGGGAGAAATGACCCTCTGGGCTGCAATGTCAGAATTATTCCAGGATTAACTAAATTCCAACAAAAGGCCAAAAGTATGCATATCTATATTAAAGAATCAATCATTCCTTCCAAAAAGCGCCTACTCAGAAATTACAATAGAAGAGCATCCGTGATTTTTTTTAATTGGGCACAAGTGAGTTTTTTAAAACCTCTCAAAAGAACAATGTCCCAGTGCAAATACACCGATACTTGAATTCTTTTCAAGGAACGACACACACTGTGATAAAGTAATGTTATGAGCCATGTGTGGTCCTGGAGTTTTGTATTTAACCTTGAAAACACGACGATAAGGAAACCTGACTTATTCTCCCTGGTTTGCAGATGAGGTAACGGGGAACTGGAGGCTCAAGGACCCGCTCGCGACCACACAGCTGCCATTCCAACTCATCTGTACTTACAACCAGACCGCATTACCTACAGTGTAAGAGGCAACAGTTAAACAGTATTTATCGAGCAGAGCAGTAGCTAAGCAATTTACAGACACGATTTGATCTTCAAACACTATTAGATAAATATTAGTTTAGCCCCTAGTAAGACATGTATAATGGTTTTGGCCAAATGCTTGAGAGGCAAAAATGTGACGCTTTCTAGAAACATTTTTAGCTTCAAAGAAAATTGCACACTGCAAAATGTGTTTTTAAGTCAACTTCATTGAGGTAAATTTTCTACATAATGATATGGGCCTATTTTAAGTTCTTGGTTAATGAGTTTCGACATACACCCATTTCATTTTCATCTTAATTTCGTTCAAAATATTTCTCCAGTATGGTCTGTGATTTCTCCTTTGACCCGCACACTATTTAGAAATGCGTTGTGTTTCATTTCCAAACGTCTGTGGAATTTCCCAGATATTTTCGTGAAATTCATTTCTAACTTAATCCCTGTGTGGTCAGAAGAGATAGTTTACATTATTTTAATTCTGTCTATTTTGCTGAGAATCGTCTTAGGGCATGACGTTGCGGCTCTCTGGTGCACGTCCCACGTGCGCTTGGAAAGAATGCGTCCTGCCGTCCCTGGGAGGAGAGGCCCGGAACGGTGGCCGACAGTCTCACCGACTCCCACAGCTGCCTCAGCTCGAGCCGCCGCAACAGAACCCCACAGCCTGGGTGGCGTAAACGACGGGAGTTTGTTTCTTCACAGTTCCGGCGGCTAGGAGTCTGAGATCAAGGTGCTGGCTCGCTAGCACGGGCAGTTTCTGGGGAGAGCTCTTTTCCTGGCTTGTAAGTGGCAGACTTATGTCCTCGGGTGGTGGCTGGGGGCAAGGGCATGGGGTACGGAACTAGCTGTCTGGTGCCCGTTCCTAGAAGGGCACTAATCCCATCATGAGGGCTGCACCCCCGGGACCCTTCTAAACCCAATCATCTCCCAAAGGTCCTGGCTCCAAATCCCACCACATTGGGAATTAAGGCTTCAAAATATGACTTTGGGGGCACACGACTCAGTCCACAGCAGCAGCGGTAGCCTGACCGCCCTCTGCCTACTCGTCCGAAGGCCCGTTAGCAGTACGTGCATATGTAGAATCATGAGGTCTTCGTGGTGATTTTACCCGTTCCTCATCGGTAATTTTATCCCCGGAAATAGTTCTTGTTCTGACGTCTGCTTTGTCTGGCATAAACGTAGCCGCCCCAGCTTGATCGTGATCAGCGCTTGCGTGGCACACCATTCTCCGTCCTTTCCTTCCAGCCGCTCCGTCCTCGGACTCGCAGCTGCTGTCTGTCTCCACGTCACGCGTGGCTGCGCTTCCTGCCCCTTTGTCCAGCCCGTTCGGCCTCACCTTGGCTCCGGCACGACCTGTTCACACTCTCGTCTCGGGCTCGTGGCCGTTTTAAAAGGCAACGCATGTTTAATGTTTCCTTGTTATGGGTTTAGATTTAATTCCCCTACACGGAAAACAGTCTTAACTTAATTAATGTAACCCTATGTAAAAATATGAGAAATATTAAAAATTCTGTCTTGTAGCCTCCTATCTTTCAGATCTACATCTATTCTATAAAGCGATATCCTCGTAAATACTTTTAAAAGAAATATCATTTTGAAAAGTTATGACATGCCTCCCAGGTATAAAGCATATGATAAAACAGAAAAATGTATATTCCCCAAACCAAGGGGTATAACATACAAAAGCCAAAATTTTATATAGCCTCTTGAATGAATTTCTACTTTTCACCACCTCACATGGATTTCATTTATCCAAGAAGCTTTAAAGTTGTGTGCCTGGCTGGCTTTTTCCCGCTGCGTTGAACCATATGAAGCCGACATATTTAGAAGTCATAAAAGGTCAGATACTGACTGTGTCACATGGTTTAACTTATCGATTAGCCACCAGCCTTGGAATACTAGCCAAAGCGAACGCCACCAGATCGCATGTTTTTATCAGTATACAAGCACCATCTGGTGGCAGAAAGCAAAACTGTAGGTTTACACCTGTGTGTACCACTGTGGCTACAAGTATACTGTTTCTCAAGTGTTCTACTTTCAATGTGGTTTTTAAAGAGGTATTACAGACTAGTGAAGAATGCTCCGACTGCAACTTGAACAAACTCGAAATAAATACTGCACCGATGTCAAAATGATTAGCAGCCAGTCACCAGCCTATAAAACGTAAACTTGGAAATGTAATCAACAGGCTACTTCATAAACTAAAATGTTGGTTATTTCTAGTTCTACTGATATTTAACATAATGACATAAAATCAATTCAGATACTTCAAAAAAACGTATTTTACCCTATTAAATTCCCACTGACAGCCACGGCAGTCCCACGAGCTATCAAGTCTGCCTTCTAAGTACCTGGACACTGTCCCCTCCTCTCCACTGCCCCGTCCCGGCTCCCGCCACGATGAGCCTGCATTACAACACCACCCTTGTCATTCACCTTTCTCCCCTGAATTTGAAGCGCATCCAAACTATTTTCCACATACCGCCAAAACGATATTCCTAAAATAGATATCCAATTATTTCATCCCTTAGCTTAAACCCTTCGATGGCTCTCAGTCATCTTCGGGAGAGAGTCTACACCTCTCGGCATGCCACCTGAGGACATCCGGGTCAGCGAGTGCCTTGCCTGAACGTCAATCAGCCTCTTCACCCCAGACATACCGATCTGCTTGCGAGGCCAGGAATGAACGAAACTTCTCAGGTTTCCTTGCCATGGTTCCCCAAATCGAGATCGCTTTTCCTTACCTTCTTCACCTAGCTAACACCTACCTACTTACCCCTGAAGATTCGGTTCAAGTGTCACTTCCTTCTGGAGGCTTCTTTGCTTTCAGACTGAGGGAGGGACTCCCATCACACACACAACACACCTGTCATTCTGGTCTTCTTTTCACTGTCTTCCTCTCGTGGCGGACTCAGAGCCTACTAGACTGCTTTTCATCAGAGTATCTACTCTAACGCATGTGGCAAAGAGAAGCATTCAATAAATGTTTGCTGAATGAATAAAACCTCACAGAAGTCCTTTCGTTTGGTATTATCTTTCTTTAGCAAATGAGGAAACTGGGGAGGTCTGGAGCCTTGCCCAAGATCACACGGCTAAAAGCATCAGAATCAGGATTCAAACCGAATGTTCTGGCTTTTCTCTCAGAATCTTTGTCTTTGGGGGACCACTGTATAACATAGCTGCGCTCTCCACAGCGGTTTGGGACAGGATGAGACTGAATCCTGTTTATCAGGGTAGGGCACAAACCCAAGCTTGACCAACTTCAGTTCCCCCATCCCAAATCCTATCTGAATGACAATTCTGGGATGGACAGGCTACTCATAGTTTTTTGTTGTTGTTTGTTTTGTGCGTTTGTTTGTTTGTTTGTTTGTTTCGGGGAGGGAGGGACTTTCCTAAGAACTACTCAGAAACAAACACTTGTTCTCCCGTAGACTACAATTTGAAGGACTTTGCACAGCAAGAGTTGTCGCAAATGGTAGTGAGTTTCTTTAAAAACAAAAGTCCAGCAGAAAAAAAAAAAAGAGAGAGAGAGAGACAGGAGCTAGAAAGAGAGATTAAAAATGAAGGAAAACAACACTACAGCCTGCATCCAACGGGGCCTGAAGGTCTCCCCAAGACGGGGCATGAATTCCCCTCGTCGCATTACCTAGTCGAGCTGTGGCCATTGGCCAAGCAATACTCTGTCTCTGTGTGTGAATACAGGAAAGTGGTAAACTCTCTGTCGAGGGCCTGACTTCACCCATTTTATTGGTCGAGATAACGCACCTAATTTTTTGTAACAACGCTGGGAGAATGAAAGCATAAAACGTTCTGCGATCTCTATATCTTGTACTTTGTCATATAAACGCTGTATGCTTTCAATTTTATATCTGTTAGTGAACGGGGCCCCAAGTAAGAAAGAAAAAGGTGTGACTGGATACATTCATTTTCAAACACCTCGAGTGTAACGAAGGGAGACGGTACTTCAGAATCCAGGTCATAATAATAATCTCCTTCTCTCTCCGGGGTTGGGGGAGGGAAAGGCCTTTGCATGAGGTTCAAGCGGAGGGAGCTCATCAGGAAAGAACAAATTTTAAAAACCCCCTGGGTGACAGCTAATTATTAAGTTTTTCTTTACGTAGGAAATGAAAGGACCTTTACAAAATCCCTGTAAATGATACCTGGTTCTTAAACTTTGTGACCTTTCATTGCCTTCCTTTTTAAGAAGCGACTGATTCATTTGCAATGTGACAAAAAGAGTCTCCCATGATCTCTGGCTCCAAACTCCCAGGAACACATTCCGGCGAATGCTGCAAACGAGGGTCATACGTGAAGTCACGATTTTAATAGCCCAAGGAGCAATGCTGAAGTTTGCCCTTTGTGAGCAGAGAGCTTTTAATCAACACATGGCTTGGCAGCTAGCTTACCAGTACTTCCCTATTTTCTTTTTACCCTTTTTGTGATCTATGTAAAATTCTCGAGATGCTGCAAAAAAGCTGAAGGGTAAGTCCACATCGTCCATTACGTGGGAATGACCGAAGGCACGACCCTTTGATGAAGCCATAAATGAAACCCTGGCACCCTTGTGACGACCGTGGAATCAGTCTTGAAACTAGGGGTTGACAACAAAGGGAAGATGTCTACGTTCGTAACAGAAAATCTAGAGCAGAGAAAGCGAATGCGCACACGCCTTCACACAGCGACTCCGCTGCCCTCCGGTTCGCTCCGTCCCAGCCGCGTGGCTCCTGGCGGAGGCGCCAGCACGCCGGGCTCCCTCCCGCCGCAGGGCCTTCGCGCCTGCTGCCCCGCCGCCCAACGCTCCCCGCTCCTCTCACGCAGTGGCACTGCTCTGCCCAGGGAGCGAGAGCCTCCCCTACCAGACGGAACGTGAGCTCCCTAAGGACAGAGACTGACGTCTGATTTTTCACGGCTTCAGCGCCAGATTTCTTTCGTTAAAACTAAATTAAAATATTATGTATCAACTATCCAAAAATAAAGAAGTTCAAACCAGAGTAATAATAAATCCACTCATCAAAATTCTAGCCAAGTTTCAAGAAAGGACTGTAGGTATCAAAATACAATAAACATTTCAATATAATGGCCTTGCGAGTCTACTCATCGTAGTACACTTAGAGTGACATATCTTGCCAGGGTAAAAGGGGCAAGGTGTTCTTGGCCCAGGTGACCAAACGTACCGACTGCGCTGAAATGGGCAAACGGTGTTATTTACAGCAGGTAAACTCAGGCTGACGAGAAAAGTTATGGTACGTGACAAGAGAAGAGAGACCGTGAAGCAACCGTAAGACGAATGGGAATGGTACGACCTCTCGCCTCTCACGGCCGCAGACAGCAAGCTGGGAGGTGGCGAGCCTGCCCCGGACGCTCCGCCGGGGAGAAGAGGGAGGAGAGAACGGGGTGGGACGACGCCCCGGCGGGCCAAGGAGAGCCGGGCCTGGAACAGGACAGCCGGGCGAGGCTGGTGGGCCCTCTCCCCGAGACTACGCAAGGGGAACACACGGACTACGTGGCACCAGCTACAGGTTCCAGCAAGGCAGGTAAGAGAGAGACGGCAGCTACCTGGTGGACGAGGGACATCACCACAAAGACCGGAAGGGCCAGAGCACAATACGGGACATTCACACAGAGCGGGGCGCCCCTCCCTTCCTGCCGGGAGAGTGCGGTAAATCCCCCCAGATACGCCTGGGAGGAAACGGAGCCGAAGTCTGACTGAGCACGTGTTCCTTAGAGAACCTGAGCAATGACACTTAAATGAGTTACTGACAGTTTGAATAGGACTAAGTTTTAAGTGGTAATTTCTCCACTACCAAGCAAAACACCCAAACGATCATGTGTACATTAAAATAAATATCTTCTCCTCACATCTGAGTTGTCATGTCATTAAATATACAAAACGATTTTACAAGCATCAGCATCCCACCACAAGAAGAAACGATAATTATGTGACATGATAGAAGTATTAGCTAGTATTCCAGTGGCAATCATACTGCAATAGGGATGTACCAAATCAGTGTTATACACTTTAAACTTACACAATGTTATAGGTCATGTACATGTATAATCAATTACATCTTAATAAAAAATTTTTAAAGCATCAGAAGTATCTGATCACACACGAGAATGAATTTCTTAGGGCAGAAAAGCAGTGTGAGAAATCACAAAAAAATAATTTACAGATTGCATTATATAACATTAAAACTGCAGTGCATTAAAAACAAATACAAAACTAAAAGCCAATTTTTTAAAAAGCAGGAAAATTAAACAAATAAAATAGACTTAATGTGATACCCTCAACAGATAAACATTTGAAGATTGGTCAAGTCATGCAATAAAAATTAGCAAATAAAAACAGACAAATCAAAAAGGAAAAGCAACTAATAAATAAATATTTAAAAAACTGTTAAGTCTTACAAATAATCAATAAAACCAAAATCTAAAATCATACCACTTTTTAACTATTGAACAACACAATGTGTTCAAACTCAGTGTGCAATGAAAGTTGTCAGACTGCAATGAAATATACTGTAAGAATTAGTACAAACACTAATGTAATTGGGCAATACATGACTCTTGTTGACCCAATCTTCCCCTTGTAGTAATCCACCTTAAAGAAATAATCAGTGATGTGAATGAAAATCTGTGTATAAAGATTGTTTACTACATTATTTATAGCTGTCAAAAAAGGGGCAACAACTTAGATGATCGAAAAAAGTATACTTTGTATACTTATAAAGTATCCCTTGTTTATATTCTTATAAAATAAGTATATAAAGTATACCTAAAACACTTATATAGTAAAATTTATATACTACATACTTTAAAATACATAAAGTATACCTTCGCCATATGAAGCATTAATACCCATCAAAAATATTTTTCAAAGATTACTTAAAGATATGAAAAATAATCACTATAGTAAATGAAAACGGGGTGCGGTGTTGCAAATACATAATGAAGGAATTAAAACTACTACTGAGCAATAAACACTACTCAGCAATAAAAGAGGGCGAAACCCAGATACGAGCAACACGGATGAATCTCAAAAAAACAAACGCAAACAAACAAAACAAGAAAAACATTACACGAAGTGAGAAAAGCCAGACGGAAAGGAGCAGATACTGTATGAGTACACTTATGTGAAGTTCAGTGACAGGCAAAACGCATCTACGGTGACAACAGCGGTTACTCTCCTGGGAGGAGGCGTACAAACACAAGAGGGTACGGGGAAGGCCCAGGGCTGACGGCAAGGTGCTGGGCCTTGTCTGGGCGGAGATCACGTGAGGGCACACAGAGGTAACGCATCCTCCAGTAAACTCTAAACACACAGATACATAAATACAACGATAATACGAAGTTGTCGAGATGCACATTTAAGGCATGTGCATGTTACCGTTCATATACTGTACACTCCCATAAAGTATTACAGAAATTATATATAAACGGTAACTTTAATTTGGTTAAATATATTAACATGCAAAGTATAAAAAGAACATAAAATGTACCAAAATATTAAAGGTGGTTAATTCTGGGATTGCAAATTAGATTTTCTTCTTTAAATTTCTGCATTTTCCACATTCACTAAGATGAGTTAAATGACTTTTGTAAATGATCAGAAAAAAAACAATAATAGACTTTTTTTAAAATTCTGCCGTGCTTATAAAAGAAAATTCTGTTACATTTATAACTGTCACAGAATTATACAATGGATAGAAAGGCTTAGTAAATCCTTCTAACGAATTTCCTATAAATTATAAACACTTATGTTTACAATGTATTTGAAGAAATTTAAAAAACACTAATTAAGCTAAACATCTGCTTGGTGAATAAATAAACAAGTCAACCGGGAAGTCAACACTATACTGCAGAATGACTTTAAAACATGGTCCCACCTACAACAAATACAGGGCCCTTATGGCTATATAAAAACTAGTTCTTGAAAACCAGTTATTTTTTTTTTAAGATATTACCTTAAATATCCCTTATGAGCCTGATTTATCTAACTTCCATGCAAAATGCCTGAAGCAAATATTTATTATAGTGAGAATACTGTGAGTTTAGAACAACAAAAAAGACATACGAACCTCTGATTGTACATGCCCCGGAAGTTGTAATTAGCTCTGTAACTTGGGAAAGGCTTTGGGTCTAATGGCCTGTAGATGGCAGGCTCTCCCCTCTTCATAGCGAGCCCATTTAGTTCCACGGTTGGAGTTATACTACCTGTTTAAAAAAAAAAACAACAACATATTAAAAGCACACAAGTGAAACATCTCCATAACAAATCACGCAAGCTATATTTATGTTACATATAATCACCATGATAGAAGGTGGGGGAAGGTGGCCCATCCTTGTGGTTTCCTAAGGGAATGCATAAACAAAATAAACAGGAAAAGCATTTCCGATGAAATCTATTTGGGGGTTTTTGCAACATTTTTCCGTACGTTAATGACAAAAAATTCAACGTTATAGTGATACTATTTCAAAACAAGGCAAACACAAGATTCACAGACTGTTGAGTTTGGATATTATAAAGAAAGCATTAAACGTCAACATTACTTACCCCAGAAAAGTTACAATTATTTAATCATTAAAAACATCATGTGAATATTTTTATTTATATTTTGGTAATCAAGCAACTAAAATTAGCAATGAATACAGGCTCATCAATAATTCTTGGATTTATCTAACAAAAATAAATTTCTAATTTTTTCTACAACCAACAAGACAAATACAACGTTTTCTCTGGATAATCTTTATAGATATCTACTGAAGCATTTATGAAATGACATATCTAAGATTAGTTTCCAAATAAGCCAGAGGAGAGACAGATGAGAAACAAGATTGGCCACCATTAACGACTGGAGTGGTGATACATACAGGGACATTCACTATCTTAATCTTCACTTTTGTAAAAGTTTGAAAAATTCCATAAAATAACGTGCAATGTAAAATTGCATCACATTATTTTAAGAACCAAAAGAGGTCATTCAGTAAAAACAGGTATCTATGTTCCATATAACAAATCGCAAAAATTAATCTAAAGCTTTCATAGAAACTAAAATTGATTTGCAATATAGAGTCGGTACTGCTCCATCTTCACGACGCCTTGAGTACCACACAGGGAAGCCTCCCTCCACTCGTCGCACACGACCTGGCTCCACGTATCACAGCCGAGAACCTGGGACTGGCACAAGGCACCAGCAACGGCCTGGAGAGAGGATGCGAAGGCACGGCCGGCCGCCTGGGGACGAAGCGGTCCCCCGAAAGCCAGCACCTGCGCGTTGCGCGTCTCATTTCCTAAGGATTCATGCGGAACCACTGAACGGTATAAAGGGATGGGAACTGAACCAAGGTTAAGAAGAAGGAAAGAATAAAGTGGGCAGGAGGAAAAAAGAAGAAACGCCAACGAAAAAGGATACAGAGAAGAAGAACAGCAAAGAGAACTTAACGCATTGAATAGGAAGGCCAAGGAGTCCAAATCCCCCCCACAATACACACAACCAGGCGGAGGAAGAGAAAGTCAAGCATAAAAGGACGAGATCTTTTCTTTCTTTCTTACAGCATTTTTCCTACCAAGGGATAAGTACAACATGCAGACCTTCGGTATACAGCCCATGTGACCACCATTCAGATCAAGATACATTTCCATCACCCGGAAAGTTCCTTCGAGTCTTTTTCAAGTCAAGACCTACCTCCCCAAATTACCCACTCTGACTTTTGTCATCATAGGTTAATTTTGTCTGTTCTTCAAATCTTAACATGTATCACTTTTTCTTGCTGCTTTCACTCAATGTACTGATTTTGTTGAATATATCAGTATTTCAAACTTTTTTAAAATCGCTGAATAATATTCCACCGAATGAATATACCATTTATATATTCTCCTGTTGATGGGACATTTGGGTTGTTTCCAATTTGGGCCTATTTAGCGAAAAGCCACATTGAACATTTTTTAATAAGTATTTAGTGGGCATACACTCATTTCTCTTGGGTATACGATTAGCAGTGGCATTGCTAAGTCACAGAGTAGGCTTATATTTAATTTTATTAGAAATTGCCTAACAGTTTTCCAAAGATTTTTATTAGAGGGCAGTCTATGCCTTTAAAAGTTCATGACTTTCTCATTTCACAAAGATTTCAGTTTAATAATTAACATGAAAATTAGTTATAAGATTAACATCCTTTCAAATTCTACCTCGCAATAATCATACACAAACAGCATAAAGTTCAAATAGAGAAAGCTTGAAAGACCTCATCTTTAAGTATGGCAAGAAAAGGAAAATTAACATTTTTTAGTCACCAGTGAGGATACAATTATGTCTGTCACCCATACTAAAATTGGATTCTAAACTAGGTAAAAGTATTGTACTCATATCATTTAAATAAACAAATAATGTAATATAAATTCCTCATTTGAAAGTAAGGCTATAGTATATTTTCTCCACGGAAATGCCAGAAACTGTTCCTTGTGAAGGGGAGTAAAAGACAAGCAGAAACCAGGCTAAAATGGTTCGATTCTTCTAGAATAGTCTCTCCACCTGCTTCATGAAGAACGAGACAGACACCCCTCCACACAAACACAGCGCCTTTGCTTACACAGCAATGCTTCCACAGAAAACATTCAGAGAATAACTCCGAAGCCTGAGACCCCGCCAGGCGATGCTCAGTACCACTGTTTTCAGCATGGGACAGCTGAGGACCGTCGCACAGGAATCCTCACGTTATGCGGCTACAAAGCTGACACTATTAACACCCAATTTTCAGTGGTTTTTAGATGCACTAAGGAAAATTTCTATATTTATCAGTAATAACTATAAAAAGGCTAATTAATTAGAGACACTAACGTATGTGACTACAATTGTGGATCCCTTTTATGGGACAGGTGAAAGAAAATGGCTACGGCCAGTTTTCAGGGAGCAACCTATTACTAACACCTGAGAACAGAGCTCTGCAGGAAGTCAGACTAGTCCCTGGAACATAGCGCTGACTCAACAAATATTTATGGAAAGAATGAACTGATTCGTCAATCGAGCGGTCTCCCTGGAGAAATGGCTGGCCCCCCAGGGCTGTGGCAAGGAAAATACGAAATGACCTCGGAACATACTATTGTGCCAGAAAGTAAGATGTGCTCAGAGAATGATGAGGAACTCTCAGAAGGACACAGGACTTAACACGAAGGGGACGTACCACTGGTCACATCTGGGACAAGCTGAAAATCAGAGTAAGTAATGGCAGAGGATAAGCCTGTAAGTAAAATAGGAATGCAAGAGTCTATAATGACATAAATAAAAGGACACACAAAAAAAGGAGAGGGAAGAGACAGCTCTTGGGTAGAGCGTTAACTAATTAATCTGAAGAGAATACTGGAATTTTAAAAAATCCTCCTTTGGGAGAATAAATTTCTGTTGTTTTAAGCCACAAAAGAAAAAAAAATAACCCTTTTGCAATCTTCAGAGTAATAACTGATTCAGACAAGAATCATCAGTGGGTGCCAAATACAGCTGGGTGAAAGAAAGTCTGATGAGGAACAATGTTTACATAGTCTCAAAGTATCTTCCCAGAAGATACGCATTAATTATGTATTATTTAATAAGAAAACATTCTTATTGACAATAGAGACAGCTGGCAGACATACTCTGCCAAGTGACAAAAGTCATCACTAATGAGACAAATCTGTTCTCAGGTGTCTCCTGATAGGAAACACTGAGATATTGATGCTAAAAACATATAAATCATGAGGAAACACCAGAAAACCTCAACTGAGGGGCATTCTGCAAACAACGTGGCCTGTACGCCTCAAAACTGTCCCCGTCGAAAAGCCAAGGAGACCGAGGAACCATGGAGATTGACGTGGAACGAAGAGAAATGCTCAGTGAGGGACCCCGACGACATCCTGGACCCACAAAGGGCATTACGGGGTCAGTCCGGGGAATGCGAATGGAGTCTGCGGACCTTTCGGTGACGTCGGATCGGTGTATTTCCTCGGAGGACGGCGTCCGGGCACTTAGGGCCCTGGGCGAAAGGGACCGCGCGTCCGTCCACAAACGGCTCCTGTTCCCGATCGGCTCCTGTTCCCGATCGGCTGAGAACCGTTAACGACTGGGGAATCTGGGAGAGGGGACGCGGCACTCTTTCCATGAATGTTATATAAATCTGAAATTATTTCTGTAAAAAGTTTTTAAAAGTTAGGGGAAATGACGCGAAATAAGTTCTATGATATATTCTTAATTAACTGTCAGACTTGCCGTGGTGTAGACGGATCTAACTGCTCTCTGGGATGTAACTACTCTTTCTGACTGCCCTAACTCTCTGTATGTGAGGTCTGAACCCCCTGCCTCTACAGTGCAGAGAGGAACAGACTGTCCTTTCAACAGACAGAACTGAGTTAATGAGTGTCTATATATTAAAAAAAGGAAAAATCTTCTCACGTCATACAAAACCTCACATCATACAAAAACCTCGATTCCTGGCAGATTAAATTTAAAAGACAAATAATAAAGCTTCTAAAAATATTGTGAGGTTATCTTGATAACTCTGTGGGAGACGAAGATGTCTCAGCACTCAAAGAAGCACTAATCATAAAGGAAAAGACTTCTAAATTAGACTTTATTTAAAAAAAAAAATTCTGTTCATCAAAAGGCACCATAAGGAGTATGGAAAAATGTGTGCAAAACGAATATCTGGCAAAGAATATCCAGAATATATAAGAATGCTACAAGTCAATAAAAAAATAGAAAAACTTAAAAATCAGATAATGCAGTTTTTTTGTGGGAAAAACTATTTTAACCAGCACTCCAGCAGGAGACCCTAATGCCAACAGGCGTATGAAAAGATGCTCAGTTTCATCAGTTATCAAGGAAATGCAAATTAAAACCACAATGAATAGATAATACATCCCCCTTCCCCAAATGAGAAAAGCTAAAACATCTGAAAGCTAAAGACATGTTGGCAAGGGCGGGAAATGACGATGTTTGACATTACGCGTGTATATATTATGTACGTATTCTTTTAAGTATGAACTTGGAAAGGGGCAACCATTCATTCATTCATTCATTCGGGGACACGGGATTCCTCCCCCAAATCAGGGAGGAGACGGGTCTGGCTGTGCTGCCCAGGCTCAGCTGCTCACAGGTGTGGCCCCGCTACGGCCCAGCACGGAATTGTCACCTGCTCCATTTCTCACCCGGGCTGGTCCACCCCTCCTTAGGCAGCCTGGCGAGCCCCTCCCAGGAGGGCACGACACGAGGCCAACCTAGTGCGGACACCTGGTCAGCGCCGGGCACTGTAGCCCACACGGCTCCTGGGTCCACGCGATCCTCCCGCCTCGGCCCCCGAGGTGCTGGGACCAGACTCACACCACCTATATATTTTTTTTTTTTGTCATCCTGACCCTTTTATTGTTATTAAAAGTACAAGGTACTTAAATGCAATGGTGAACATATAGGGCAAAAATGAATAATAAAATTAATGTTGAGGTAAGCAGTGAGCTGAATGTTTGGGTCTCCAAACCGAGTAACCCAAAACCACTTAAAAATGGGTATGTTCATGGTGAATGACCACTGCCTTCAGGTGAGAGAGAATGGGCAAAGTTGTTCTTGCTCAACTTCCAGGAAACTTCTCCCAAGAACATCCTGTAACTGCTGCTGCAATTCACGACTCAATCTGGCCAGAACTGGGTTTCCTTGCTACAGCTAAAGGATGCCTGAACGGCTCTTCCTTTTCCTAACAGATCTAGCAATGAAAGTGTGCGATGGAAGAACAATGAATGGCTCGGACACCTGTCTCTTATGGTGCTCGTCGACTTCTGGCCTTAACTCATCTTCCGATTTGACTTCACCGTGAACACATACGCGACCCCCGACCCCGGGTTCCAGTCCCGGGGCCTCCCCAACAGAAAGGCTCACGTGCAGGATCGTTCACAGCGGTGTTATTTCTAATGGCCCCAACTGGAAACCCCCCAACTGTCCGCACACTGCATGATGGCCGGGTGAGTTACGGTATGCTCATGCCGTGGGATACTACACAGCAACGAAATGCCATCCGGTTAAACACGACACGCATGAATCTCACCAACGTGACAGTGAGAAAACCAGGCTGTCACAGAAGCACAGGGTCCAACTCACACGAGCAGCACGACAAACTCGTGACAGGAAGCGGAGCAGCGGCCCCTTCTGGAGCTGCGGCCACGCGGGGGGAACGCGGGGCGGGGGGGTGCGGGCAGGGGGTGCTGGGCACGCGGGGGGCTGCGGGCACACGGGGTGGGGGGCTGTGGGCACACGGGGGGCTGCAGGCACGCGGGGCGGGGGCTGCCGGGCACTGGGAAGCCCGAGGGGCTGGCAAAGCATGCACAGTGTGAAGGCCCGCGGGGCTCTACACTGTAATCAGTTCGCGTGCCAGCACGCAGGATTAAACTCTCCTTTAAAAGTGTGCCCCCAAACTACCCGTTCTCTCAGCTCACGCGGCTGTCAGGGGCCCAGGCCCTGCCTCCGCGGGCCGTCCGGGCTCTCTCCTGCGTCCTCTCCGGCTCCTCCTGCCGACGGACCTGACCCGGGCTCCGCACGCCCTGGCCCCGCTGCGCTCCACGCCCGGAGAGCCCGCTCCCCAGCGAGGCCGCGGCCCCCGGATCGGGGACCCCCGTCCCGCCGCGTTCGCGCTCCGGGGCGCCCGCAGAGCAGGGGCGCAGCGCTCCACACGCTCGCGCCTCGCTCTTCGCCCATGAACTGCGACGGCGCCCGCCCCGCCGATCCTGCCGCTGCTATCTCCCACCTTCCACCTCCACGCCGCGCTCACCTTCCCGGGATGCGTCCGAGCACACCACCACCAGCCCGTACGTGTTAACCCCCCAAACCGCAGCGAGCCCCGCTTCACGTGGTCACGGGCCCTGCGACACGAAGTGTAAGGACGCGGAAGGGAGCCAGTCTTGCCACAGGCTGCCCGGCACAAACGGGCTTCGCTCCTACGCCTCGTGACGGCGCTGGCCAGGACGGCGCCCGCCGCCAAGCCCATCGCGGCCCAGCCGGACCACCTCCAGCCAGCCTTACCGCTCAGCACTCGCTCACCTGCCCTGACTAACCACCTACGAAGGACCTTCGCCAAGCCCCCTGGCCAGATCCCGGCTCCGACACCTCTCCTCAACACCCTTCCTCTCCCCCACGGGCCGCCCCACTCCAGGCCCACACCTCACCTCATGACTCACGAGACCAGCGGCTGGACTCACTCTTCACCACTGAGCTATGCTTTGATGTACACGACCATAAAATCTTACGTTCCATATCTCTTTGATAACGTCAAAGTAAGTTCTCAGTAACCAGAAGCAGTGGTCTCATGCTCACGACCAACCAGTAATCTAACGAGATTTTTAAAAATTAAATAGGTAGCCTCTTAGCGACTTCAAAATGAATAGGTTTTTTTCTTTATCGTAGTAATAGCTGGGCTTGTTTAAGTGTACTCAAGAAATTAAATACTGGAACCGGCTGAAGAGAAGCACAGGACTAGGGACAGGAAAGTCACAGTCCAGAAAGCGCTGTCCTTGCAAGACAAGTCCATGCCCACCCAGCACCTGCCACATGAGCAGGACGTGTCTGACTTTACGCGCACAAGCACGTGAACTGTCACTGAACAGGTTACAGAGTCACTGTCGGCAGGCGAAATGTCTTTTGTTTAACTCCATCACAAAAAATACCTTAAGCAATATTAGTCAGACAATAACCACTTGAATTAATAAGTTAACAAACAGGCAGATGAATAAAGGGCTGGTACTAAACGTATGCAACCTTGTTAACTTGAGGTTGTCCGCTCACATATCATACCCAACACAGGTCGGCCTCTTCCTGGCCACGAGACACAGAGAGCTGATGTCGCACGCGATCAGAACAACTCTTTAAAATTATCCTTAGGCACTTAAATTAGAACATTCATTTTCTTGGCATGGTACAAAGAGGCAGGATTTTTTAATATGTGGGTTTCTTAATAAACTTTATTTAATTGTTCTATACTGAATATCGACAATTTCTACACCAATAAACGAAATAAGAAAATGCTTAGGGCTAATTTTATAATTTTTTATTAAATTAAAAAATAACTATTTCAGTTATTAAATCAAATATTATATGTTTAAAAAAGAGAAATTGATCATTTTTACGTTTAGAGAAAAACTCGATCTTGTTTTCTGTTCTTTTAATCTAAATTTCTTTTCGCCCACCTTTACAGTCAATAATGCACCTTTATGGCATCCGCTACAGCAAATTTTTAAAATAATTACAATTCCCTTCATTTCTCACCTTCAGTTTTCATTCAGCCATCTTTCTGTCCGTGCTATTAAAACCTGCTGACTACGCGACTGGCCTGCTATCGAGGAAAACGTGGAGACCAGCGTGTACACTCAGAACACCACAACAACGCAGAAGGAAACCAGCCTGTACCATACCTGGGTTGTTATTGACATTACTTTTGGGCGGCTTCTGAACCGGCTTGGGGAGCGTAGATTCTGTCAAAGCTTTACTGGCGACGGCTTGCTGAGCCTTCTTTATACTGCTCCCTTCGGATTCCCATGTCTGCTCGCCGAGGCTCAGCTGCACTGAGAACATCTTGGAGAAAACATAGAGACAAACATTAAAAAAATTTCAGGAAGTAAAATGTGCTGTCCAACAGAAAAACAGACACACCATAGAATCAAAATTTTAGAGTTTAAAGATGTTTTTACTGATCATTTCAACAAAACTCTTACGAGTAAAAGAACTTTAAGAGATTGTGCTAGATTCTGTCGTGCGCCAAGGCTTAATGGCAGCTCTACGTGTCCATTTTGGGTGGAATAAATCAAGAGGAAAATGCTTCCCTAAATAGAATCATACTGTTAATGTCATTCGAATAGTCCTCGAAAAAGTAAACTCAGCACAGAGAGTAAGAGAAACTATAAGAGACTCCAAAAGGCCCGCTCTCTGTCACGCTGTACAAAATCTAAGTCCTTGAACGCCACACTTACCACGATCGAGTCAGGCAATCCTACAACTGCTATGTCACCAAGACACTCCCAAGCCTCCGTTACCAACACTTAACCGGCCCCCAAAGTCTGTCCGTTAAAATCTCTTAACCATTTCTCAGATCTCTCTTTTCTCTGCCATCGACGCTACACTGGAGTCAGCCTTCCACCATCGTTACCTTAAACATAATAATTTCCCAACCGACTGCTGTTAAAACTATCTTTCTAAAACCCAAATCTAGTTGCATCACCTCAACCAACATCAGGTTAAAAACCTTCAAACGGCCCCATTCTGGCATGGCACAAAACTTCCACCTGCTCATCTCCCTTCACACCCACCCTCTCCCCTGCCCACCCTAACCTTCCATTCACCCCATATTTCCACATGAGGCCAACACCTTGAAGATTTAGAAGCAAGTCAAAGGTTACACACACACCCACTATTTTACTCCACGTATATCTTACTATTTTCTACGAATATAAAGCATTAACCTCAAAATACTTATTAATCATAAAGAAATAAATGTTTCTTAGCAGGAAGGAGATTGAGTAGAAAATATAACTAAGTGATTAAAGTTAACATAATTAATAATCACAAAAACCGACATCAGGTACCACCTAATGTGATCCAGTGAGAGGTTGTAACATTCATGGCCAAAAATGTTTAACCTGAATCTAATCATAGGGAAACAATCAGACAGATCTAGATTATGGTACGTTCTATAAAACGACTGGACAAAACTCTTCAAAAAAGGTCAATGTCATGAAAGGAAAAAAACAAAACAAAAGACTGCAGGGGGCTGCTACAGATTTAAGGGTGCTAAGGAGACATGAACCCACATGATAAAATACAGTGTACGGATTTTGAATGGGTCTGTCCTCGGAAGAAAAAAAAACATAGAAAAGGCATTCAGCATTCAGAGAACTAGGGGCATCTGACTATGGACTACCTGTTAAATAACACACTCGGTCAAGATTAAATTTCTTGAGCGATGATAATAGTATTGTGGTTGTGTAGAAGAATATCTTCTCAGAAAAATAAAATTGGTCTTATTAGGTGAATAAAAGTTGAGGGGTGAAATGTCATGATACTTGCAATCTATTTTCAAATTGTTCAAAGGAAAAGTATATGTCTATGTAGAAGGAGCAAGAAATAAAGTAAATGTAGCAAATAAATTCATTAGTAAATCTGAAAGACAGATGAGCATCCACTGTCTCTTTCCATTTTTCCTGTAGGTTTTCAACTCTTCAAAATAGAGTTGGAAAATATTTACAATCATTTGAAAATCAAAATATGTAGATAGCTATTAAAAGTGATTTTTCTTTTATTCTGATCCTGTTTAAAATAGATACCTGAAATATATCTTTAATACATTTACCTAATTTCAAAACAACTTTTCAATGACCAGCTCTTTTTTTCAAACTATAGTATTTAACAAAGAACCCTGCCACGAAGAACGTCACTCCTCTGTTTTCCTCCAAATCAGCTCACGCTCCCGAATGTTCTGCTCATTACTCTTCCATCAATTCGGGTTCAAAACCGGGGCAGCTTCTGTGTTTATCCATACCTTCCCAAAACCGTTCCTTGCAACTTCTATTGCTACCACCAAGTCTCCGGCCCTGTAAACTCAGACTCACAATACTTCACTTACCTCCTGCCTCCAACCTCCCCTGCCTCCTCATCTTCCAGATGTCACCATCTGCCAAGTCTCACAGGCCAGACACCTTCTGACTGGCCCTCCCAGCCTCCCCTGCTTCTCCTGCCAGTGTCTCCTGAATACAACTGTCAAACTATCGATTCTACTTCGAAAATGTTTTTCAGATCTGGCCTCCTCTCTTTACACTCTGCCAATGTCTAGTGAAGAATATCAATATCTCTTCCCCTAAACTACTAAATGACAGTCCTAACTTCATTCTCTTTTTTCTTTTTAGGCGAGGCAACCCTTGGCTGACCTCACAGATTGCAAGGACCCTGTAAGATTACAATCCCTTATTTTTTATGGCTACAGCACTTGGTCTTCCTAAGTGGACTCCCATCCAAGTACTAACCAGGCCCGATCCTGCTTAGCTTCCGAAATCAGACGGGATCGGGCTTGTTCAGGGTGACATGGCCGTAGGGACATTGATCTCTTAACATGATACTTCCCCATTCAGACTATTCTTACCGACATCACCTAGAATATTCTACAAAACAGAGATGCTTCCAAGTCAAGCCTCTGCTCCTCTGAAACCCTTCTCAAGAATTCTACTACATCGTACACCTAAAACTAATACAACGTTATATGTCAATTATATCTCAATTAAACTGGAGGGGTAAAAAAGAATCCCACAATAAAAATTTAATAATTTCGAGTAGGATGCCTGGGACACACTACATATTTATGAATTTAAGTCGTAGCTCCCCCACTCGCTATGTGCAATGTTAGGGAAGTTATTTATTCTTTGTTTTCTTACTTCTTTAGTGAAATGGGGCTAATAAGAACACACAAGATGGTTGGGAAAACTAAAACATAATGGTGTAAATAACCCCATCTGAAAGGCAGAGACTGTCAAAGTAGATAAAAGAAGCAAAATCCAAATACTGCTACCTGTAAGTACCGCACTTCGAATATAAAAACACATACAGGTTAAAAGCAATGGGATAAAAAATATGTCATTCTAACACAAATCTATGAAAAGTCAGAAAGGCTATATTAATATCAGACAAAGTAGATTTCCGAGAGAAGACTATTATCAACAACAACAAAGGTCATTTCGTAAGGCTTGCAAAGGGGCCAATTAACCAATTATTCGAGAAGACAGAGAAAGACTAAATGTTTAGGCAACTAATAACACAGCTTCAAAATCCTAAAGTAAACACTAATGGAACTGCAAAGAGAAACAGAAAATCTACAATTAAAGTCAGAGATTTAACACCCCCTCTTCATAACTGATAGAACGAATACTGAGCAAACAATCACAAAGGATATAGATTTGAACAGCACTCAACCAACATAACTTGACTGATATTTTTAGAACACTCCACCCAAAAAGAACAGAATGTACATTAGTTCTCAATTTCTCATTAAAATATTTACCAATTTCCAGCACTAAATGTCTATACTAGAAAAGAATTAAGGTCTCAAGTTAACGTCAGATTACACCTTAAGAAACTGAAAAAAAGAAAGAGAAAATTAAATCTGAAGTAAACAGAAAAAAAGAAAGTAACAAAGAGAAAAGTAAACATTAACAGAACAGAAAAACAATTCAGGAAAAAAAATCAATAAAACCAAAAGCTGTTTTTGGGGTTTTTTTTTTTTGCAAAGATAAATAAAATTGGTAAACCTCTAGCCAGACTAATTGTGAAAAAAAGAGAAGATACAAATAACCAACATCGGGAATGAGAGAGGTAATGTCACTACAGATTCTTAAAATATTAGAAAGATGACGAGGGGCAGCTGCCTGGCTAGCCCAGCCGGTGGAGCAGGAGACTCTCAGGAGGATAACAGGGACAGAGGAAATACCCCCATTCGCAACAACGGGAATGGATCTCGACATAATCACGCTAAGCAAAATAAGCCAGATGAAAAAGTCGAGAACCGTATGATTTCACTCATATGTGGGATATAAAACTGAAAGCAACAAAAAACATGACAAACAAACAGAGGCTCATGGACATGGTCTGTAGATTAACGGTGAGCAGAGGGAAAGGGGGGAGGGGGGGAGTTAGATGGGGGTAAAAGGGGTAAAGTATTTGGTGACGGAAGAAAATCTAACTTTGAGAGGTGAACACACAATGCAATATATGACATACTCTTGAATTGTACACTTGAAATTTATTTGATTTTTTTGATCAAAATCACCCCAGTAATTTTTAATTTAAAAAAAAAGATAACAAGGGAATGTTTTGGAACAACTTTATGGCAATAAACTCAACAGCCTAAGTTCTTTGAAAGACACAAATTACTATAAAGTTCATTCAAGAAGAGATACATAACCCAAATAGCCCTACATATGTTAAAAGAAATTGAAGATATACCTAAAACTCTTTCCACAAAGAAAACTCCAGGTCCAGTTTCAATGATAAATTCTACCGAACATTTAAGGAAGAAATAATGCCAGTTTATAAAAACTACTTCCAAAAACTGAAGGAGGAACACACTTCTGAACTAATTCTTAAAGCCAGCATTGCCTGGATAACAAAATCAGAGTATGCTACGACTAAGGAAACCAAAATAAAACAAAACTGCAGACCAATGTCTCCCATAAAGATAAACATAAAAATCCTTAATAAAATTTCAACAAATGGAATCCATCAATACAAAAATGAGATGATACATTTTACTGTCTTTTACCCCAGAATGCAAGGGTTATTGCTACATTTGAGATCAATGTTATTCACAGTATCAAAAGAGTAAAAACAGAAAAAACAAATGATCATCTCAATCAATGTAGAAGAATCTTGACAAAAATCAGTGTCTATTTAGGTTAAAAATTCTCAGCAAATACAAAGTAGAGAATTTCCTCTATCTGTTAAAAGGTATCTACCAAAAAAAAAAAAAAAACACCTACATCCAACATCACAATTAATGAGAAAAACTAAAATGATCACTCAAAAGATCAGGAACAAGTCAGAGATATCTGCTCTCGCCACTTTTTTCAACATTGCACGGGATGTTCCAGCCAATGCAATCAAGCAAAATAAATAATTAGACATTCAGATTTCAAAGAAAGATTTAAAATTGTCTTTATTCAAAAATGGTGTGTGCGACACCCAACTAAATCTTTAAAAAAGAAAAAAGCTACTAGAACTGATATATGAGTTTAGCAAGGTTACAGGATACTAGATCAATATATAAAAATTGGTGTATTTTTATAGACCAGCAATGATTAATAAAAACAATTAGAAAGTGAAATTTTAAAAATACCAAAAATATGAAACACCTAAAGAGGTAAAATACCTGTTCACTGAAAACTATAAAATATTCTTGAGAGAAATTAAAGAATATCTAAATAAATGAGATATACTTTGTTGATGGGTTGGAAGATTCAATTTTCCTAACATGTCAATTTTCCCCAAATTGAGCTATAGATTCATGGCAGTTCTACTCAAAATCCCAGCAGGGTGTTTTATAGAATGGGCAAGCTGACTTTAAAATTCCTATAAAAATGCAAAGGATGTAGACTAGCCAGAACAACTCTGAAAAGGAACAAAATTAGAGGGCTAATACTATCAGATTTCAAGAAGTATAAAGCTACAGTCATCAAAATAGCATAGCATTTGCATAAAGACAGGAAAAGAGATCAACAGAACGGAGTCCCAAAATAAACACATATATAGGGAGAGCTGATTCATGATAAAGGGGCAAGGCAATGCAGTAGAGAAAGAATAACCTCTTCAACAAAGAGGTATCCATGTGCAGAAAAAGATAAACCTCATTCCATATCTCACGTCACGTACAAAAATTAACTCAAAATGGCAATTAGACCTAAATGGAAGACCTGCGTAAAACCTAAAGCCATAAAATATCTAGAAGGTAGCACAGAAGAAAAGCTGAGGATCTCTCACGGGGCAAAGATTTCTTAAGATATGACACCGGCAGTGCGGTCTGTAAGAGAACAAATGGATACAACAAAATGCATTAAAATGAACAGCTAGTGCTCTTCAAAGGAACTGTCACAAAAAAGACAAGCCACAGACTAGGAGGAAACACTTGCCAAGTATATACCCAATGCAGAACTTTTATCCAGGATACACGGAGTGACGTCGCAGAAGATGGCAGAGTAGTGCCAGAGCAGTGCCCGTCACACAGCCAACGCTCAGGGGACACTGGACCAAGGATTTCGTAAAGCCCTATACACTACCAGCGATCAGCGATCAAATTCTCTGGGCACCTCCACCACCGACGTAAGCGCTAAGAATTTGCACATCGTCATTCCCTTACACCACGCTAGAGAAGGTGTTGTATCGCTCCCGTTACAGATGAGAAAACTTGAGACTCCACATGAGCCGCTCAAGGCCACACACGTTGGATAATGTAGAGCAAAGACGGAGCCTGGCAAATCGAGCAAGGATGGGGAAAAAAAAAATGCTGGGCTCCCAGGCCGCAGGTGGCACTGCCCCGCTCGGGGGGATCCACTCCGAAGTCAACGCGCAGGCTGCCAGGGCTCCTGTCACACTTAGTCACGTGCGCTGGCAACTTACCAAAACAGGGAAATAAAGGGGAAAAAAAGAAAATGCCATTCTGTGTTATTCAAGGCTTTCTTCCTTATCCTCTACGTTATAACAGTCTTCTCTTTTGAGATTTGAGAAAATCAAAACAACAATCCACAGAAAAATAAAGAACTGTATTTAAGTACCTAGGAGTTACAGCAATGTCACAATAACTCACATTACTGTGAAGTACAATAAAGGACTTGAGTTCCATTAAAAAGGAGCAGAAAAATAAAGGGGCGAGGCAAACATTAAAATAATTCCTTTCTATTTGATAGTCACTCATCAAAAACTGCCCATAGTTGTTCAGATCCTGTAGGACTCACTGGAGGAAAGAGGAAAGCGTGTAAACGTAGACAGGTCACTGCTTCCCGGAGGACGCGGGGAGCAACGCAAACCTGGCCCAGCAGCAGAGAGACCTGACGATACGATACGGGAGAGCGAGGGCGGGCAGGGAAGCCGGACCAATGGCCCTGCGGGGTGAGCGGGCTGGGAGCCAGCACGGGACAGCAGGGTGGCCTCTGAGGCCCTCCATCCCCGGCTCAGAAGGGAAGGCGGGACTCAGATTTAGGTCGGGAACCTGCCAAACAAGTACTCCTGGGAGGGGAAGAGAGCTGAGGAGACTCGCAGGGCATCTGGGCTCTCAGCTGGACCCGGAACGGAACATCTGAGTACCGAGGGACGTGAGGACTCGTCAAAAGGTGGAAGAATCAATGGATCGGAGGCGTGGAAGGAATACTGAAGTCAAACTCCCAGAAGGAACAAACTACAAAGTTAGGGGGCGTCAGAGATGAACGCTGGACGTTAAAACCACGGAGGGTCTGGCAGCCATTGGTAATGACAAGGTCAGGACTGTGACACAGGAACGAGGGAACGGAGGAGGGTGGAAGACCAGATGACTCAAGAAGCTCAAAGGGAAGCACGCTGGAGCAGCCATCGGCTTAGACGGCCCGGAGGTTAAGGACCACCGCGAGGGACCAGGTGGCCAGTCTATTACCATGAAACTCACCATGGTGGCGGGGAAGGTGATCTCCAGGAAGAATACCTGGATCGGACAGGCAACGGGACGTAAAAGCCACGCACGAGGGGAAATCTCAGATGCAGAAAAGGAAATATTTGTTCCCGCTAAGCGAGCTCAGGCTAGCACACGGCGA
Organism: Rousettus aegyptiacus; assembly: GCF_014176215.1. Taxonomy (NCBI): domain Eukaryota; kingdom Metazoa; phylum Chordata; class Mammalia; order Chiroptera; family Pteropodidae; genus Rousettus; species Rousettus aegyptiacus. The sequence continues at coordinate 6,455,283 of NW_023416290.1, read as the reverse complement.
TGCCCAGCCAACATCCCTGTGCGACGGCACGGTGACGGCCACGACTGAGAAGGCCGTAGGGTCCCGCTGCGGCCCTGCGGGGGGGGTGTCGCAGAGGTCTGGAAGACGTGTCATGTGAGCTGAGCATTCAGACATGAGGACGAGCAAAAGGACCCTCAGGACAGAGAGACACCACAACACAGGCAAAGGCAGACTGGTTTAAAAACGAAACACGAAACATGCTAAGAAATGCCAAGAGTTCGGCACGATGAAGGGCAGAAAGAGAATGGGAACGAAATGGGTATGAATTAGTAAGTATGAGTCAGGAGACATGACGAGACAGGTAGACCGAGGCCGTAACCGTCTATGTACGAATTAAGCTGTCACCCAGAAATCCTTCATCGAAGCCTCTAACAGGAAACAAAATTAACAAATTTCAACTTCATCTTATTTTCCTTCCTTGAAGAAGATGGTACAAAACAAATAATCCACTAGCTAGTTGTTCTATGAAGATTACACAATTTTTAGAGAATCAACTGCTTCTATATTATATATAAAAACTGGCGATCATTATCATAATCTCTAATACCCAAGTTAAAAATGTGCCAAAGAAATCTGTGCACAACTGAGAGTTTTTAAAAACCGGGGACCAGAGCCCAGACGTAAATGCACTAGCTGCCGATTTCTCTGTAACATGCGTACATGTGAACATGTGCATATGAGGCCATATGTAAATACAAACTGCTTTTTCAGTGAAAAGGACATCCCATGAGAATACACGGACAGTAAGAGCTCTGCGACTTTTATGGACGATCTTAGAATTCAGAAACAGAGACGTCGTCTTTGTAGGTGAGCGATGCTCTTGCTCTGTCTCCGTTTTTGTTGTGAAGCACACGGCACCTGAGAGCTGGAGCACACACATATCCAAGAGCGGGCACGGGCACTCGCGAATGATTCGCACGTCACTTAACTTTCCTGTGCCTGACACCCTTATTTTACAAAATGGATATGAAAATCCGTACCTCGCGGTTTCGTGAAAGGTTTTCATGAGGCATTGTATCCGAAAGAGCTTTGTAAACCATAATGAGCTACACAAATTGTCTAGTTATGGACTTTAAAATATTTTTTTATATTTTATATACAGAACTTTCAGGCCATCGGCTGCTCCCACCCCCCAACCGGAGCACAATTAACACCTGCCACATTAAATCTGAAAGATTTTGATAAGCATGTCTCACCACCTCTCTTGATAACCTTACCTTGGAGTGAGCAGGCCCTCTTTCTTTCAGAAGTTTATACTGGGGTTGGACTCTACTGAAACGGGCTAACTCATTTACCAGACACATTGGAGTTTTCTCTCTGGACTTTGCCATTTTATCTTGGAGAGAAGCTGTAAATAAAAAGGCTGTAAAGTTTTTGTCATTCTTGACTTTAAAAAAATGGAAGAAAAGCTAATTTTGACGATTTTTAGATTCAAGTCAGATTGTCTATTTGGATTAAATTATTTTCATGAATTTTATATAAAAATTCAAATCATCTAATGTCTTCCATTACATGCAACAGAAATTTGTATCACATTTTACACATAAATTAAGGTAATTTTTTTCGTAAGTACTTAAGGTGCTCTCTATACATACAAACGGTTAAAAGCATGCTTAAGATTTTTAAATAACATAAGATTATAATTTTTAACTTATCTTGTAACTTTCCTTCTCTCTCAAAAAGCTGTAGCATAGACACATAATCCTCCTAAATCTTAATACTATAAAACTCATTTTGTCTACCCTTTCATTTGATCTTACTTTTCCTTCTCATTTTGAGGCGGCATATTAAATGAAAAACGTCTAAATTTGGGAATCAAGTCTTAAGTTTAAGTAGTAACTCTTGTAACTACTATTTTGCAATAACCTCTTTTTGGTTTTTTTAAACAAATTTTGAAAGACGTAGAAGTAACAATTTAACAAATACCCATGTCCTTAGCATCTAGAACTGAAATTAACAGTTTCCATTTTTCCTCTGTCTTACTTTATAAAAAAAAAATATATATATATATATATTGCCTTCCAGTTAAGTTCCCTTTATCTATTCCAGAAACACCTCTGGGATATTTTTAAATACATTCATGTGCCCAGAAACCACCACTATATGAATTTAGAATATACACCTCCGGGATATTTTAAAATGCACTCATGTGCATGCATGTATATCCATGAAGACACACATAGTCTTGATATGCGTGGGTTTGCAGTCGCATAGGTAGGAATATAATCGACAGGTCATTTCCACAACGTTCTCTCCTCCCATCGCGGGTTTGAGACCGTAACGCATACACATGCGGCGTGCCCGTTTTAGCTGCTGTAGAATCTCCACCACAGCATCGGGTCCTTTCCGCACTCGCCTCCCCCGCTCACAGACACTGAAGTTGCTCCCAGTTCGTCACTCTCCCAAGCGGCCCCGCGGGGCCGGGCGGCATCGGGACTGACGCCGCCTTCCCCCTTCCTGGAACACGCGCAGTGTGGCCGGGTGTTTACCTGGCCGACGACCTGGCGTCCGACAGACTGCAACCCACTATTGTTCTCCGATGTCCCCGCTACCGACTTAATTTTGATTTCTCCATCATTATTTAATTTTCCCAGATTACTAATGAGGCCGATCACCTTCTCGTGTAGTATTGATCACGTGGGTCTCTTCTGGGAATGGCTTCTGCCCTTTTTTCTATTGATTATTTTATGTGCTGTACTCACCAATCGTTTCCTTTATGGTCTGTGCTGCTTTCGCCTTGTTTAAGAAATTCTTCCCAAACCTGCAAGGTCTTTATGATTTTTACTTAAGTTTACTAAGCCTTCTAGTCTCTATCTGTAAAATAAGGAAAATAAAGCTACCCTACTTAACTCACAGGTCGTTACAAAGTTAAGATTTTTAAACGTCTGATATTCTAAATTCTACTGCAATTATTATTACGGCTTCCGAACATTTTCCTAATACTATATTATTTTATCCTTTGTCTTTCCTTTATCTCATTTATAGATACATTTAATTGCTTTTAGTTTCTCTTTCATCTCCCATTAATCAGTGTTAATACATGCAAGTAGATTCCTTCCTCCTCAGTTAAACCACAGTCACAATGTACAAAGAATACATTAAATGAATGGAAACAGCTGGCTTTAGGTATTTCATCTACGAACATTCTATGGCAAAGATTAATGTAGAAAATACTACTTCTAATGCTTTACTACCCTTTACAGGGCCGATAATTTGGTACAGTGACTTGATCATGATCAATATGGTTAAGAAATTATAAGAAAACTATTACATAAATACCTAATGGGGCACAAGCAAGAGAAAAGAGCATCTAAGTGACCAACTGTAGGATCAACACAGATGACAGCTGGTTCTACAGTTAAGCCATTCTAAGCGGCCTGCGGACCAAAAGACAAACGAACGAACAAACAGACAAAAACCAGTAATCGTTACTTTTTGCAACAGAATAAAAAAAGATAAGAGCAAACCAAGAATTTTGAGGAAACTTGCGTTGTACCTAATTCCACGGTGTATCATTCAAATAAACATTTTGCAAATTGTTAACAGAAAGTCAGTCACTTTATATAAAATACAAGATGACCTACAGATATAATCAATGTTGGTCCATGCCATTAAATACTCAAGTACAACAGATAACACAGTTACCTGAGTATCAAAAAGCCAAAAAAGAATGACGATTTGTTAAAAATGAGAAAATGTTAAAGTCTGGTAAAAAGCAGCTGATTCTGCATAATGCTGAAAGAGCGTTGGTAGTGTTACTACGTAATTGTCATAACTCAGCAAAGCTGCGTGCTCATCTGTTAGGATGCAAGATGAACCAGGCACATGCAAACAAACATAAGGTGACAATTTTATAGTGCAAGAACTTTTAATAGCTTGGGCTTTAAACATACCAAAAGAAAGTGCTGACGAATAACATGGTGTTAAACTTATATTCCATTACTTTTGACTTTCTGCTTCATAAAAATAACATGAATCCAATAAAATATTTTAACGTGTGACTTGAAGTTTTGGTGTGAAAGGTGTGAAAAACACATGCGAGAGCTCACTTCGATAAAACGTTAAAGCTAAAATGCAAATGTTTAAAGTCGGTAAATTTAAAAATAATTGGTCCTAGTTGAAACTTTTACAATATGATTAAACTTTTAAATAGCTGTTCCTCTAATTAGAAATCCCACTAGTATTAACTGCTTGACAGAGCTCGGTGATAGGGCAATAATTTAAAAATTAAACCAAATTTTGATAAAGCATCTACAAAACTATAAAACAAACCAGTCTATAAAAATTGAGGTCTATAAACTTAATTAACTTTTTAGAAAAGTCTGCAGTATAAAAAATGAGACATATACACACTGTTGCATATATTTTCAAGAGACCTAAGAATGTCCTCAATGAAGATATTTTGAAATAGCCTTGAAGCTAATATGGTGGCTGGAGTGGTAGACGCCTACTTAGACGTAAATGAAATTAATGATAAGAGATTTCACAATCTAAGACTGTTTTTGAGAGAGCAAATGCCATCCAATGATTAAGAGCTTGTTCTGAGTACCTCTGCCATTTGCTGACAGCTATGTGATCTTGAGAAAGTACTCAAAGCTTGCTTTCCTGGATCGTAAAATAGAAATAATAATTGTTTTTATATTACAGAATGATGGTATGGGTTGAATGAAATGATGCAAGATACTGTTAACAATGACAAGAATGTATTATTATGATGATTTTAAACAACACTATCATCAAATATGAAAACAGTGATATGGTTTTATCGAATTTTTTTTCCTTGGTTTTCTAAGTAAAAATATTCTAGGTTAAAATGTTCTGTTAAAATAAGTTCATCTCTTTCACATAAATATACTTCTTTAATATTCTGTATAAAACATTTATTTTTTCTACTGACATTATAACATCGTAAGTTTGTTTCCACTGAAAAATTCTCACCTGTGATATAAATTACAGCTAAGATTTCTCACAGTCTACCTTTGTTGGTATGAAATGTGTTTACATGTAACTCTGTAACTTTGTTAACACTAGTAAAATAGCCATTTATAATAGCAGTATCTGCTCGCTCAACAAAACAGATAGGCTCTGTTTTTTGAGACACACGCTATTCTTGGATCTTTATAAAAGGTCCTGCATGCTCTGGAACTTGAATCTTCAAACCGTAGCTCCCAGTTTTCAATCAACAGGCAAACTCCCTGTCCCAAAAGGAGCTTGTGGTACAGGAAAAAAAACATGAACAGTAAACAAACACATAAATGACAATATGGTAAGTGCCACAACAAGGCTGTCACAGGGACACTTGAGGTGAAGGGAGATTAAAAAGGCGGGTTACAAGAGGCGGTCATTGGATCAGTTAAGGGAAGTAGGAATCACCACGGGAGCAAGGGAGTGGCAGTCGCGTCCTGTCCAGGGCACACACGCGGGGGAAGCAAATGAAACACAGCACGCGCGGCAAATGCGAGCTCGCTGGCAGACTACGGGACGCGGAGGAAAAGCGCATGGCGGGAAAGACTGTGACCGAAATCCACCGAAACACCAAACGCTTCCTAAGCCAGAACCAAGAATAGCAACATTTTTAAAGCGGTTAAATTGCAGCCAGAGCTGTTGCCAGAGAAGTCGCCGTCAGCCTCACCTGGCAAAGCAAGTCCCTCCACAGAAAAATCCACTGCCGACCCTGGTACCGGAAACGAGCGGGACACAACCCCCACGTCTCTCCGCTGGCTTCCCCTCCCCCTGGAAGGGACTCGCCCTAACTCCCAAGGAAAATAAAAAGAAAAAAAACAGTCCGAAGAGCAAAGGCGTTCACCTTCCACGGGCTCTTGGGAGGATGTGACTCCCTGTCCACATCTATAATGAAGACAACCACGCCACTTCGAACTAGTCTATAACCTAAAGCTGTCCATGCAAAATCACTAACTGAGCATCTAACCGCTCTATTATAATTGCCCATCGATTAGGGAAAAAATTTTAAGATTTTATCTCACGTAAACACAAAAATAAATTCCAGAAGTATTAAAATGCAAAATATAAAAACATGACAAAAGCACAAGAAAACCTGGCTAAATATTTGCCATAATCCTGTAACATAGAAGGCTTTTCTAGATGACAGAAACCGAAAAGCCATAATGGGATAAACTGACAGATGTAACAACACAAAAATGTAAAACTTCTGTAGAGCAAAACACATCACAAATAACACTAAAAAAGTGTGCGAGCTGGAGGAGGAATACTTGAAACATGGAAAGAAAAACTGTTAACATCTATAAAATAAGATGATATCAATCAATTTTTTAATCCGAAAGAAAAAAGGGCAAATGTATGTACAATCAAGTCACAATATAACTTGAGTAAACACATCTGTTCAAAAAAACTTTTAAAAAATTAAATTCTAAATTGTAGTAAGATATAATTTACTGACAAAGACGGAAAAATTATCATACGAGTATTAGCAAGGATGTGGGGAAATGGGTACAAGCTCTCCTGATGCAAACGTAACTCTGGATATAAACTCTTGGTGGGCAATCTGGTAATACCAATTAGAGTTTCAACTACATCTATCTTTAAAACGACAATTCTACGCCTAGGTATTCGTATTACAGGAAGACTCACGTAAGATATATACGATGGCAAGCTGCAATAGAATACTACTGCCCATGAAGGCAGATGCAAAAAAATCTAAACAAAATTTCAATTTCAAAGGGCAAATTAAATTCAATGATATGTGAAAAGGATAATATGTTATGACCATGTGGGCTTTATCCCAGGAATGCAAGGTTAGTTTAACATTTAAAAAAAAATCAATCGATATAATTCATCATATTAAGATAAAAAGTAAAAATCACATGAGCATCTCCGTAGATGTAGAAAAATCGTTTGGCTAAGCTAGCGACCATTCCTGGTTAGGAAAAAAAAAAAAAACCGTCCACCCGCTAGGGAGAGCAGTGAGGTTCCCCAGTGTGATACAGGCGACCACCTCGTTCCCTGACATCCTCCTCACTGGGGAAAGACGGAACACTAAAACCGGGCACAGGATGGACGGAGACGTCTGCTTTCACCAGCCCGACTCGAAAGGGTCCTGAAGGTCCTGGCCAGTGCAGGACGAGAAAATAAACAGTGGCTCTGGCTCAGGGTCTCTCGTGAGGCTGCACCGAGGGGTCACTGGCCCGCGCCTCTGGGCCGGTGGACCAGGGCTGGAAGGCCTGCTCCTGGGGGGGCTCAGCCGCACTGCTGTCCAGAGGCCTCGGTTTCCTCCCTCGCCAGAGGGCGGCTCACACGGCGGCCCCCACCCTCAGAGCGAGCCGGCGGGGGAGGGGGCCGCCGGGGAGGCCAAGGAGGCGGCGGAAGCCACGATGTCGTTCACGAGCCACCCCTGGACAGGGCCCGTCACTTCTGCCATGTGCCGCTGGCCACACATCGTCCGAGAGGACGCCAGGACGCGGCCATCGCCGGGGACCACGCGGGAAGCTGGCCGCGCGGAGGACGCGCCCCGTTCCGCCGGCACGGCGGAGACCAAAGCCCTTCTTACACTCGGTCACCGCCCTGCCGCGACTGTTTGTTTGGTCCTCTAACTGCAGGCTGCCTCCTACCTATGGCTTCAAGAGAGATGGGCGGACCTTTTTCCACAACCAGACTGGGGAGAAAAATAATAAGAGTGAGGAGCAGCGGCTTTTAAGAGAGAAGAACGGAGTGCCTGGTGCCCGCGGCCAGGAAGAGGAGAACACCTGCGGCTAACCCGGGCTCGAGACCCGGCCAGGGGCTCCATCCCCGCGCGGCCGCTCACCTGGTGACCAGCCCGGGCTCCTTTCCCAGCAACCCCCGGGCCAGGCGCCAACACCAGGAGCAGCAGCGAGAGGACCGGGCCGGCAGCGCTGTGCCTTTGCTCTCTGTGACTCCTCAGCGCCAGCCCGCGAGGCAGGGGACCACCAGCCCCTACCCCCTCGGCCCGTCCCCTGAGGGTCGCTCCCCGGACTCACCTCACGGTGCATCTTGGGGCGGCCTTATCCTCCCGGTGTAACTCCTGGCTCCGCCGGGCCCCCAGAGGGCTCTCCCGCCCTCCTGTTTCGCTCACAGGGGTCAGGCCTTCGCGCTTCCTTGCTCCCGGCATCTACCCCCAAACCTCTCCCGAGGGACCACTCAGACCTCTTCCGATCCCGGCCGGGGCCTCTGCCCACTGCGGCTGCCTCCCCAAGCCCCAGGCGCACCACCCCGGCAAGTCGGCCTCACCGGCGAACCCCCAAAACTCTCCCGCGTCAGCCTCTCACTTTAAAGTATCACTTCACGGCACGTGCACCTTCTTAATTCACATTTGCTACAACTTAATGTTGAAACGGGTTTCCTCTCCGTAGGGGCTGATAATTAATCATTAGGGAGAAAGGTCCAAACTATAGCAAACTCCTGCATAAGTTCCCATTAGTTAGTTGTTGAATAATGAATGAAAAAATATAAAGCAACGATTGTAAATGCTAGCTCAGAAATTCTCAAGGGGATATAATCTAAAGAATCTTATTTACGAATAAGAAGGAAAATGTACCAGCAGACAGAGATAAGCAAAAGACAAAACACAGAAGAACAAATATAAGCAAATCATAGGAATGCAAATTAAAATAACACCTTTTGTCAGACAGATTGGCCAAGACTGAAAAATCTTCAAGGACATAAGGAAACGGGCATCTTATAGATATAATTTTGTATTTTTGGTATTTATGCATCAAATGTCTTTACAGTCTACATATCCCTTTGACTAGCATGTCTATTTCTAATCATTTATTATCAGAAAATAATGGAGAAAGGAATACAGATGTATGTTAAAAAAAAAAAAAAAACTTGCTATGGCACTAAATATAGAATCTGTCCAACAATAAGGGTTTGAGTAAATAGATTTTAGTACTTCCGAACCACGGATTATTATTAGGCCACTTCAGAATATTAAGTGTTGTATAATCTCAGTTTTTTAAAATAACATATATTCACACAGAAAAACATACCTGCATAGAAAAAAATCTAGAAGTATACACCTCAAAATGTTAGCAGTGATAATCTCTGTAAAAGAACAATGGAGTTATTTGTGGGTTTTTTATCTTTACTTATTTGCACCATCCAATTTTTCTACACAAATTGCACATGGATAAAACACGGTCTTAAAAGGCAAAGGTAAAATCGAGGAGCACGATTTGGAGGCAGAAGTGCCACCATCGTCGCAGGACGTGAACGGTCCCACGTGCCCTGATAACGTCAGGCAGGATTAATATCAAATAAAAGAGCAAATAACTTAGTATTCGACGGCCTAGGTTTTAATGAGCTCTAGGAACAAACATGGAAGAATTTGCTAGAACCATTGGACAGTTTTAAGACAACAAAATGACCTCCCAAGTAAACGTTTAGTACTAATCCTGAAGTGCTGAAAACATGTAGTAAAAATCTCAACTGCTTCAAGCCGGTGTCAGCTTCAATCGCCTTTTCGTACCTTTCCACGTGTATCTCAAGAAACTTCTCTCTACTGGGAGAGCAGTCACCACGAAAATCATCAAACATAAAAATCACTCATTAAGTTGAAGAATTCGATGTGACTTTAGGGGTGGCTGGAGAGGAAGTTTGCTCTCTAACTTCCACCGTTCCAAATTAGGGTAACATTTCCGCTCAGACTTAAACATGTTGGGGGATAAAACTTGGTAACAAAAGACTCCTGAAGTGAGTCCACGAATCCATATCTGTTCCCAGCAAAGCATGCATGTACATGCCGGCGGGCACTGGGCACAATTTCTAGCCAGAGCACAGGGACCTGCGTGTGCCATGCAGGGCATAAACGTATCCTCAGTGATGGTGACTAGCATGAAATGAACGATCACGTCCATCTGTCTTCGGCAGAATATGAACCTGATTATTCTAGCTGTCCCCATACAATTAATGGCCGGTATCCTGCGGCCACATAGCAGCAACTTCACACTACGACACAGTGAGCAAGTTGCGTCTCGAAACGCTCCGTCAGTGCATCCAACGAGACTGCAGCTGGGAGGGGACAGGAAGCGCTGAGCGCAGCGCTGCTCTGAGATGCCTGTAAGCCAGTATCAGCAGCAGCAGCGTCCCTGATGACGGCAGTATCTGTTGCACAAGAAAATATTCTAATGCCAGGAGAACAATCAAAGGATTTGGCATGAGGGAGAGATTTTACACTAACCGCATTTGTGTAAAGAAAGCATCATATAATATCAATACTGACAACCCAATTATGTGCTTCTTATTGAAAAGAATAGAGATCTCCTTACGTTAGTGACGACCCCAGCACCATTCATCCACTCATCCGGCTGATATGTGAACGCCACACACAGCAAGAACTATTCTAGGACTTCAGGATGCAAGCAAGAGCAAACAAGTCACTCACTGCCTCCATGGAGCATTCGGCTAACGACGTGTATAAACATACGGTCGACATATAAACAGATGCTAAACCAACAATTACATGTTTGAATATACTGGCAAACGTCAGGACGTCACAAAAGGGCAGACAGGATACTGTGAGAGCAGATAGTAGGCCCAGGCGTCAAGTGAGTCAAGCACAGGGGCGAGGAAGAGAGGTCCACGCAAACAGTGACCTTGCCCCATGCAGACGCCAAAAAGACGTCCAAGTTAAGAGACGAGGCTGGTAAGTGTTTCGTGACTCTAGACCTCAGAAAAGAGGTCTAGAACAGGCATAAGCTGGGGATCATCGGCTGAGAAATGGTGTGTGATACACAGGAAGTGGAGATTATCTGGGCAAGGTAAGCTGGACGGGGCAGGGCAGGAGGGAACGTGTATCACTTCCTCAAATCAGGCAACGAAACTAATTACTTCCTGCAATCAAATTTCACAATCAAATTAAATGTCTCTCCTGACTGGCAAATGTGAAATAAAGTATTTTCTAATATTATAGTTATGATACAATGCCTGATTTGTTCAGAAAGGATAAGATTAGCTGTCTAAAGGTCTTAAAGAAAATGCCAAGTCCTAAAAAAAATATCTCTCACAGCGAGTCTCAGGTACTCTACACTCTAATTTATTTGGCAGAGCATTTCCTTCTTGACTTTCCCAGTGCCCTAGGAAAGGAACGTTTTTTTAATACACTGGTACGACTACTTCACAAGATTTGTCACTAGACATGTTCCCAGTCTGCAGAACTGCCCCCTACTGAAGACAGATCACGACTGTAAGCACTATGAACACACCAACGAGTCCTGGGGATGTGACATTAAAAGAGCAGATGAACCTGCTCTGCCCGCTCAATGCTCCTGAAAGTCATCGGCACTCAGGACTATCGGTGCAGCCCTCAAACAACCGCCCCGCACAACCCGCTGTGAACAGACAGCATGGAACCGCTCTCCAGAGCTGTAGTCAGGTTATGGTTATAGAAAAGCTGAGTGAAAACGGTCCGCGGTTTACGGCCCAAGCACCGTACAAGTGTGACAGGCCTCCGCACAAACTCACCTGATTTATTTGAAGCATGTTAAAACAATATCGACCGAACTGCTGTATCCCTCACGGCTCCAAAAACTGGAAAATGAAAATGAAGAAATAAAATTCAACTTAGTCAGTAATCTCAATGATTAACGCTTTCAACACACGTCCTTAATCAAAGTCAAATACATACAAAATGGAGCGGATCTGGATCGGCACAGAACTTTCTACGACGATCGACAGACGTTCTCATCTGCGCTGTCTGAAGCGGTAACCACTAGCCACGTGTGGCTCCCGGGCACCTGAAATGTGCTCATGCCACCAAGAGAGCAAACTTTCATTTTCTCCGAGGTTAATTTAAACTGAATGACCACATGTGGCGAGTAGGCCACACTAGACAGTGCGGATCCAGGCCGAACAAAGTTCGTTCTAGCTCTAGAGTTCTAGGACAACTCCAGAAAAAGTGAAAACTTTCAGACTGATATTTAATAATACTCTCCTTGCTCCACTAAAGTTTTAAACAGGTTTGTCCCCATCCTGTGAAATAGCCCAGAGATGCAACACACACATATTCTCCTAGGGGATACGAGAAAAAGTATACAGGAAGATTAGCTAGCTAGACTTTTTTTCTGTTTGTGGTTTTATTATCACCATTATAAAAACGGAATGCACATGAAAATTTCACATAAAATTTTCAAAAACAAAGTCACTGTCGTGACACGTTCCAGGGTTATATTTGGATTTGTTTCCTTCTAGGTCTGGCCTCGCCCCCCATGGTTGTATTTCTTTCCGTGTGGCAAATCTCTTCTACACTTAATTTAAAAATGAATACCAAAGAAGGGCTGGAAAACCCAAATTTATAAACAAAGAATCATGGGATCTTGTAACTGGAAAAGTTTTCATTAAAAATTAATTTTGTAAGACCCCCCCAAAATTATCTAAAAAGTAATAACAGTCTCGATATACAGCAAATTACCTAATACCTTGCATAGAAATTTTTATGTTGTAAAATTTTAATGCTGAACTTTCTCTGAGAAGCAAAAGTTCTTAAGAAACATATATACACACACATGCTATGTACACATATACATATATACAGACACACTATATACACACATATACATATGTACACACATGTGTATGCCTATTACAAATGTATATATGCTTGGCCTTCAGTTCAGCACCCCCTAAGGAACTGAATGCAGCCAAAAGCCACACGGACGAGCCTGGAAGCTGAGCTCTCCCAGGCGAGCTTTCGGATGAGGCGGCAGCCCTGCTGACTGCTTACCCACAACCTCACAAGAGACTTTAAGCCACAGGAACCCCGGACAGCTGCATCCAGATTTCCAACCCTCAGAAACCAAGATGATAAGTGTTTGTTGTTTGAAGCCCTTTATTTCTGGGGTAATTTGTTACGTGACAAGACATCAGATGAGTTCAGGTACATCAGATGAGTTCAAGTCTAGACTTCCAGAATCCCATGGTGCCTCAGGTATTAATTAACATACTTAGGTAGGCCAAAAAAAATTAATTCCCTCCTCAACATAAGTAAATGAGTAACTTCAGGATTAGAAAGAGGTAAATTGCAAAACTTCAAAATTTACATTTTATTCAAAAGATGAAATCATTAAAAAGTGGGGTATTAGTCAAATAGTATTAAAATACAATAGCTATAACTGAAAACACAGACCCATCCGATTTTCGTATTTTAATTGAAAACAATTCCCTTGGAAGTTAAAATGTAAACAAACTACCAAAAGCATGTCAGTGAGTTAGTGTCCCTTACTTTCTAGAATTTGTCATTTAGTAAGCACTCACCGAATTCGAGAAATCCCATTTTGTGTTGATATAAACCTCTAAACCTTATAAATGCTTATGTATAAACCTGTGTGTATTCCTTCGGCATTAGTTTGGTCACACTGACTCTGAGAAGTAGGCACAGTAAGACAGAGGGGCACATTTTTAAAGTTCTAATCTTCTGATACACAAAAGGCAGTTTTATGCAGAAACAAAAATGGAAGACCTAATTGCTTAAAATTGACCATACGATTTTAAATATTATATAATCCTTTCCTTCATAATTATAAAAGGAAGATGTGCATAAATTAAAACATGAAACTAACATGTATAACAGTGCTCGGGATAGCTAGATCACATTCTGAACTTATTCTTTCTCACAAACAAGTTATAATAGATTTACATCTATGTAAAAGTTATAATTCACAACTATGCCATGGACAACTGAGACTGCCCACAGGGTCACAGACCTTTAACACTTCACTTCTTCCTTAAAGATATGCTTGTATTTAAAACAATTTGATAAAATATCAAGGGATATCGATGAAATGCAGAGCTAGTTTTTATACTGCCTGTGGCTTCATAAAATCCACCCCTTCCTCCTCTGTCAGAAGTTTCCAGCTAAAGTCCATTCTAATTACAGCTGAATGCCCTTAGAGAAACCTATTCACATGTCCCAAAAATGCCCTACAGTGATATCCAGTCAGGCACATTAAGACATGCAGTTTCGGATTCCACGCTACTAAATGAAAACAGGCAGGCGGTTTATAGAGAGGGCACAATAACCAGAGACTTGCTGACCGTGAGGAATTAAAGGTCCAACATGCACGTGAAATGTGATGATGATATAGCTCAATGCTTTCAGTATGAATTAGACATGCCCATCTAATAAACTGAAAGCTGTGTATAAATCTACAAAATCCTCAATTAAATATGGCTTTATAAAATAACATTATTAATCTATAAAATTTTATATCAGCACCCACCCTACAACTGAGAGGCACTTAAATGTCCTCAATTAAATGTCTTGTTTGACAATATGAAAAGCAAAAACATTTACGATCCCCATTCTTAGACGCCGGCCTACAACAAAGCTAAATAACAACTTAAAGCTCCTTACTCTAAAAAATTCATAGGGTTCTTAAAAACTGTTTAAAATGTTTTTCATTTTCATTTCTTTTAAAAGTAGGTCCCCAATAAAAGCTGCTTTTACGCTCTTCCCTTCATGTTAATTATAAAGACTTGACTTCTTAAAATGTTTCTTGTCCAAAAGGGCTTGACCTCTAGGACAACATAATGGCAAGGCTCCTATATAGAACTTCGGGGATTTATTCAAAATCAAACAATTATACATATATAAATCTAAATCATAATTATTCTAGATTCTAAGTACTCGTCTAATAGTTTCTTGAGTATCTAGAAGAGATACAAATATATCTACGTTATGAATTGATCATACTGTGGACATTTCTAACTATTCGGTCTAATATTCACACAATTCAATTTTGCATTATCTAGATTTTTCCCTCTCTTTATTATGACCTGTACGAATAAATGATGAGATACCCAGCGCAAAAGGAGACAGAGTGACAGGAGTAAAGAGAAGATTAACTACAAAGGAAGAAAAACCAACCAACATGTAGGCCAGTTATTTCTTCCAGAACCTGATCCTAAAACAGGAAAAGCACCCAGCCTCACTTTCTGTACTGTTTTATATACAAAAAAGTTTGGTGAGCATCTTAGTGATGTCTGATATTCTTTGCTGAAAACCAGGCCAAGCTCCTCCTTCCTAGTACTTCATTCCAGATAAGCTAAGTAAGCTGAAATGTACAAGTTATATGGTTTTCCATGCTAAAGTATTAAGAATAAAAAGCCGTAATGTATAACACTAACACTCATGGTCCAGGAAAAAAATAACATGTGTGTCATAGAGAGAGGTCAAGTGATAAACGGGCAAAACAGTATCGAGTCTGAGCAAAGGTGGCATAAGTATTCTTCCTGTTATTCTTAGGCTTGCTACTTTTCTGTAAACCGAACATCATTTCCAAATTAAAAGTTGAAACTTTAAAATTCCATGCCATTCTATCTCAAGTTAACAATACACACTTGGATTATACTGCAACATTTTTACAAATACAAGAGTTTTTCAGGGGAAAACAAAATAGTGATTTGTGAGGAAATATGCATGATATCCTACCAACTAATGATCACTTACAAATAAATTTCATACAACACAGCCATGTAATGAAACATGGCAATGGGGACTTGAGTTGAAACCATAGTAGGGAAAGGAAAAAAGCATACACGCCCCACAGTTGGGCATAAGTGCTTCACGAGTGTAACACAGGCCTGCTGCAAAATGCAGCAAATCTACAATTCAAGTGATATGTGATATCTCTGGTTTGCAGTAAAATGTAGACAACTGAAAAATGACCAACTTGTTCTATTACAATATAATCGAGATGCTGAATGTCTTGGTTTTGATGGTTTTATTAATAAGATTTTTTTTCCCCCCACTGCAGCTCAATTAACAGTATTATTGAATCGTCTGAAGAGCAAGGACGGGGAAGAAAAGCCCTCGCGGAGAAATGTTGCAATCCTTGTTCTCCCACAAGGTTACTATTACCCTGCTTGCCCATCACAATTGTCATTTCAAGTGTTCACTAACGCTATCTTAAAACGTAAGGATGCATCAGATGAGAATATATTTTGCTTAGCAAAACTGCGCCAAAATTGTGAAATCAAACATTAAAAATAAAGGTTTTCGGCTAACAGTGAAATACCTTTAAAAGATCATCTCTATCCTTCCCGCAGGAACCACCCACTTTAAAATCCTTTAGTACATTCCCGCAACTGAATGATCTTTGCCTATCCAAGTAGTTCTTAAGCTTTTTTTGGGGGGGGAGGGGGGGGTTGACGCTTTCTAAAGAAAATTATTCACAAATGCAGAATTCTGCACATATTTCCAGGGACTTCCAGAACCCTGAGGCCATTATCCCCACCCCCTCCCTAAGAACCCAGCCTAGCGTCTCCCCATCGCCTCTGCAGAACGCGCGCCCCCCGCACCCCAACGCCGGCTCTCCCCGGGCGGCACTGGAGGCGCAGCCCTCACACTGTGGATTCTGTAACTGATCTTTGTCTCTTCGCCCAACTCCCTTCACCCTGGCAAGGTCACTAACTGCCAACTACCCCTTTAAGCCCAGCCATCACGGCAGTAGTTGGTAGGAGCCACAGCAGAACTTGCCTGTCATAGGATACGTTTTGTCCCCTCGGCCCCACCTACCTTCCCCTTTTCGGCGAGTTACGTCTCTACCGCTGGCCCATTATACAGAAATAGCCGCCCTCCCACCCGCCCCCCCGCCGCGCCCCCAGCAGCGCCCCAAGGCCCAGTCCCCGCAGACCCCCGCGCCCCGCCGCCGGGACCCACCCCCGGCCCTCGGCTCCCTCTCGCCCGCACCGCCACCTCGGCCCCCACCACCCCACCTTCCAGCGTCCGACGTGGGGTGTCTGCCCCCTCACCCCGGGAACCCCATTTGTGCGGGCCTTCCAGCCTCGTCCCAGCTCCTCCCTCCCGACACCTGCGTCGTCCCACCCCCTCCACACACACCCCCATTCATCTGCCCCCTCCGCGGCTCGCCTGGCCCCTGCCCCCCGCCCCTCCCCCTCCTGCCCGGAGCGAGCCCACGGGGGGGGGACACGGGGGGTGGGGAGGCCGCGATGGGGCCGCGCTCCTCGGGGTTCGCCGCGCGCCGCGGACCCGCAGGGCTCCCCAGCGCCCTCTGTCTCCTCCGCCCGCGGGGCGGAAGTCGGGGCCTCCTGGGCGCCCCCCGCCAGGGTATTTACCTTCTGGCCAGGGACACTTTGCAGACGGCTCCGACATCGGCAAACACTCCGGAGAACTGACCCCGCTCGGCCGCCGCCGCCGCCGCCGCCGCCGGCTTCCACCCCTCGGGCTCCCCGCCCCCCGCCTCCGCCCGCCTCCCCGGCGCTCCCGCCGCGCCCTCCCGGGCCCGCGCCGCGCGCCCCCGCCTGCGCAGCCGCGCGCGCCCCGCTCCTGCGCCCCGCTCCGCGCCCGCGCCCCGGCTCCCGCGCGCCCCGCTCCCGCGCGCCCCGCTCCTGCGCCCCGGCTCCCGCGCGCCCCGGCTCCCGCGCGCCCCGCTCCCGCGCCCCGGCTCCGGGGCGCCCCGCTCCGCGCCCGCGCCCCGGCTCCCGCGCCCCGGCGCGCGCCCGGCCCTGCCTCGCGTCCTCCCCGCCGGCCCGAGGCCGAGCGCGGCCATTGTTCGCGGCGCCGCTCCCGCCCCCTGGCGGCCACCCGGTCCCCGCAGCAGCGGCCGCCGCGGTGCTGGCGCCGGCGGGCTGGGCCCCGGGGCGAGGGACGTTCCCGGAGGCCTTGGGGACAAGGGCGGGCGAGGGTACGGGGAGCGCACCGCGTCCGCAGCCCGCGGGCCCCCGGCCGCAGAGGATGGGCCTGCGGCCGCCGCTTGCACACCTGCGCCCGGCAGCACCCCCCGCGCACACACACACACACACACACGGTTGACCCTCTGCTCTTCCTAGTGGGCGATCCGCCCGACCTCCTGCTCGCACCTTCCCCAGGCTCTCCGGCTGCCCCGCCTTGCTCTGCTGGGGACAGGCGACCATCCCGCGTCTGCTCCGGCCGCCGCTGTGCGATGCACGGTTTGGCGGATCCTGCACCTTCCCAGACTGAGGGGAGGAGGGAGGCGCGGAGGAAGGGAGGGGGTTAGTGCCACGGTCTCGCCAGAAAACACCAGTAGCTCGGTAATCACCTACTGTCCGAGGCTGGCAGTGGCCGAGCGTCCTCCTCGACCAAAAATAGCTTTTGGTCACATTATAAGGAAATCCTCAGAACCAAAAATGAAAACCATCTTACAACAGCGCCCTAGATCCTAGATTGAGGCAAAAGTGCCAGAAAACTCGAATTACTTCCTGATTCATTCTGGTTTTGATACGGGTCACTGAGGCCCAGTTAAACTCCAACCCAGTGCAGCTCAGTGAAATTCAACACTTCGTTTAGTAACTAGCACCAAAAATAATCTGACGAAGTCTAGAAATAGAAATATTCTATGTTTTCACAAAGGTATCCATGAGCATTATGATTCCCCTGGGCTCTTTCTCAGAATCGGTTGTCCACCAGGCCTGTGATCTCAGCCATCGCTTACAACCGATAGTTCTACCTACAACTGGGAGCCAGTATAGTGCCTGGTTAAAAGCGAGGGCACCAGAATTCGATAACCAGGACTGGTTATCTACTTGCTTGTTACTTACCCGGTGAGTCAGTTATTCTTTTGCTCGACAGGAACTCGGATGTGATAACGGGTGTTTAAATGTGATACTATACCTAAAGCCGTTTGAGCAGGCCTGGCACGTGGTAGGTCTGCGTCAGACAGAAGCCACTGCCCCCTTTCCTCCTAGGACTCTTACCTGTGCTCCCCCTCCGCTTTACACCTCTGCCAAGTCCCTCAGACATAACATGCTGCATCCTCCCTACATCTGCCCTAGTCCTTGGTTAATGACTTCCAGCTGCTTAAGCCTAGCATCTAGTCAACATTCAAATACTTGACTGCATGGTTCGAATGAAGACGTGCCCTTCACACCAGCAGTACCAAGGGACAAGCCTCCCGCCCCTGTGCCTTTACCTGCAGTGCACCCTCCCTTCCCCTGATGCATAATCATCCTTCAGAGCCTTCCAACATGCCCTCCTTGAGGGCCCGCTCTGTAACTCCTCTGCACAGGCCAGCCTTCTCCTGGCTCTTCTCTGACATCGCAGGTATATTAGATTGTTTCCGAGCCTGTGTCCACGCCAGACAGCACATTAAGGACAGAAGACCCTGTGTCTCAATCATCTTTGGAGACCCAGCATCCAACGGCAAGTGAGTGGAAGTAAATGCTCTTGGAATAAAATGAATGAGCTTATGCTTCTGGAAATGACCGCGATCAGAAATTTCATTCCCTTTGATTTGGGTCATTCAAGTTAATTGAAAACTTTATCTCCACTATAACTTTTCCTTAAACTGATTTTAAGTCTTTCGGTATCCAATAAATCTATGATCTTCCTAGGAATTTACTTTAAGATTAAATATTTGCCTGAGAGTTGAAAATAATGGATAATTAAAGAGGAGTGGTCCTGTCGACAGCTGATTAAAACAAAGCAACTGACTTATCGATGCATCTTTATCGGGTACCATTGTAGTCAAATATTCAACCATCAGAAGAAAACGATGCTTTCGAATTCATCGCGGTCAGGTTTGGACAATTTAAATGAGGCAGATTCCAGAATCACAAACCACAATTCTTCTTCTAGTCATGTCCTCTTTTAAAACATCCTTCTCTTGACATTCGTTTTCAGGTAAAATTCATCTAGCCCCCAGTGCCCACCATGTAAGTTACTCTCCTTCATATGCTTCCATTTTAACATGTTTTTACCGCCACACACTCTACCTTCAGGTCCTCGAAGACAAGAACGATGACTTCCTCGTATTTGCTTTTCCAGCATCCAGTACAGTGCCTGTGGCGATCGATAAATGCTGGCTGAATAAAGGCGCTGGTGATTTTGACAAACGTGTATTGAGTAATGTTAGGGAGAGAATTTTTTTCCTATACCCTTCCAGATTCTTTTGGTTGGTCTAATAATTAAATCGACAGGAGACCGATTAACAGGAGAAAAACCAGTTTAATTACTTACATACGGGAGCCCTATAAAAATATGAGACCCATAGGCGAGCGGGCAGTTGAGGTTTGTTTATATGCTAGCCTGAACTAAGGAATGGGATAGGACCTGGGGCTTCAAAGGGCAGGAGGGTAATTCAAAGGACAGTTAAGAAGAGCAGCTGTTTAGTAATTAGATGTTTACCCTGCCACACAGGGAACTCAGATAAAAGTTATCTCTGGTTAAGAGCTCTCTTTCTGGACCCTGCCCCCTGTCTAAATTCTTTTAGCTAGTTAGGGAGATGTAACCTTTTCTTGAGTCTGCTGGGTCTTGACTGCCTCCAGTTCAAAATAATCCACATACTGAAGTGGCATATTCTGGGGTAGCATATTCTGCTCCCCTTCGGTACCTATTATATGCCAAGTCCTGTTCGTGGCCCAGGGATACATAGCAATGAAAAAAATCTGCAACATTTTCGTTTTCAGGGAACTTACAGAGGAATAAATGAATGAATAAGTGTGTGAAATAAACATTTCTGAACCCTTTACCTCTACTAGAATACTGTTTTGTATGTTCACGAATAAATTGATTGCTTGGAGCTAAATATTTTTTCATAATAATTTTCCATAAAGTATTTTTTCCGAACTATCAGTTTCTCCATAAAAAAATATTTTTCCAAACTATCAGTTGCCTACACACTGTACTAAAAAAAAAAAAAAAAAAAAAAAAAAGAAGAAATAAATTGTATTACAAATATCATTAAAAGGAAAAAATTGTATTTAATAAACTATACAAAGTTTCAAATTTTATGAAAGTGTTCAACAAACATTTCTGAATAAAAATAATAGGAAACCAATTATGTTTCTACTGACTTTTCTTTTTCTCAATGTCTCAATGGCGGGGCCTGGTACATCTACACTTTCCACCATGCCAGAAATTTGATTCAGCTATATTTTGTCTAATATCTTTATTCTAATTTATTTGCTAAATTTGTCATGGCATTGGTTAGTCTCAATTCTAATCTTAGCCAAAATACAAGATGAGATAGTTTTTCATTCCTGTCTGTGTTTTGGCATCCGTAAATTGGTTTCTTTTATTAAATGTGTGCCTCTGGGGTTCAGAATGAGTCACCCCAAGGTGTGCCTCTGTGGCAGGCAGATTATTTTGAGCTAAAGGCAACAGAGACCTTGTGGGCTCAGGAGGAGCTTCTGCCCCCTTCCCCTTACTACCTGGAGGCCTTGCCCATGATAAGAGTTATCACCAGAAATAACTCTTTATGACCTACCTATATGGCAGGGCAAACTACTAATTACTGAACATCTGCTCTTCCTATCCTCCTGCAATAACTTTTACCCACTTTAGCTCATCCTTAGCTCAGAATGTCACATTTACTTCATTTTAACTTTCTGTCCCCGAACCCCTCATATGGGTGGGGTTCCCATGCACATATATGTATTAACTGTGGTTATTTTTTGTTGTCGTTAATCTGTCTCATGTCGATTCAATAACTGGACCAGCAGAAAGGATCTTGCGGGGAGCTTCTTCCTCCCCCACAGCACCCACTAGTACGTTAGTCTGCGGTGCGAAGCCCTCGCAGAAACGGTTCTTCTGTTCCGCGGGTCTTCTCGTAGCCGGGGTTCTTCCTCTGTCTTTTAAACTCCATGCTCATTTTATTATTATTATGTTATTACCATCATGATTGACATAATGTTAGCGTAATTGATTTCCACTTTGCTCATGCCTCACCTGGGAAGCTCCCGCCAGATCCTCTGTTCACGTTACCCAGTAGAATTTCTGGGGGGCGGGGGGAGGGGGGGGGAATTTGTTTCATTCATTCCATTGGGTTTTAGAGGTGGAAGAGTGTTGTTTCGGTGTGTGCTCCAGGTTCCTGAGACAGAGCTCCTAGCCCCTTGCACTTTCCTGGGTGAGGTGAGGGATAGGATCATATGTTATAACGTCTGACTTTTGTTTGAAGCTCCTGAAATAGCTGCAGAGTATTAAAGGTGAGAGAGGCGTCTTTTTTGGTTCGTAGCAGGTTCCTTCCAGCCACATCTGAGTCTATGTCCATAAAGTGACTTTGGGAAGCCCCGGGGATGGGAGCTCTGGTCACCTAGAGAAGCAAGGCCGGAGCTTCTACCCCCAACGCTCACCCCGGTGAGGGGAGGAGAGGGTCTGGAGATCGCCAAGGCCAATGATTTAATCATTCACCACAAAAGCGCCATTAAACAACAAAACAAAACAAAACAAAACAAACACACAAACAAACACGACCCAAAGGAGGCGCTTCCAGGTTTGGGGACACGATGAGGAATTAATTCCTGGAGAGGGCGACTCAGTGAAATCCATGTCCCCTCCCGCGCACCTTACTTATCCCACGCGACTCTCCAATTTGGCTGCGCCCAAGTTGTGCCCCTTTATGATAAAACTGTCACCTGATGAGTAAACTGTTTTCCTGCGCTCTGTGAGCAGCTCTGGCAAATCGCAGAACCCGAGGGAAGGGCCGTGGGCAGCCGAGGTGCACACCCAGCTGGTCAGAAGTTCGGTGACAACCTGGCCTTGCACTGGACATCCGCGGGGCGGCCGTGCTGTGGGCTGGAGCTCGTAAGTCCCCTTGGCGACGGCGCCGCCCTCAGGCCGTCCGTGTGAGGACGCCTTGGTGTAGAAAACCCACGCCTCTGCTGCCGGAAGTGGGAGAAGAGAAAAACTGTGGGTTTTTTCCCATTTAGTTGGCGTCCAGAAAAATCAGAGAATGGGTTGGTAGTATGCAAAAACATTCCGGAAAGCGTATCAGTTTTATTCTGCCATCTTTACCCCGTGTTTCTGACACTTTTCTCGGAACTACAAATATACGTATAAAACAAAGCCTGGAAATATCCCTCGTTTGTGATTGCTTAAATTTCCTTGCAATGAAAATAAATTTGTAACATTTCTAAAACAAGTTGGGAGGGGAGGCAGGAGTCGCTTCTTAAATAAGTTCAATGACTTCTTCGAATTCTTTTTTTATTGGTGACTCTTTTGAGAGGTGTCATCTTAGCAATCACCTCTGTGGCACCAGGGCCCAGTGTTCCTGGGAGAATCTCACGGGGATGATCTGAGGTGGAGCTGAGGTGGTGACGCTGGTGCTGGGGGGCGGCTGCAGGTGGAGACGAAGCTCTGTCCACTGGCCCACCACTCACCACCTCCCGCTGTGCGGCCCGGTTCCTGACACACCACATGCCGGTACCAGTTCTTAGTCCATGGGTGGAGGATCCCTAGTTTAAAACAACAGCGGTTTATTTAGTTCAGGCAATCCGAGCGGGGCTCAGTCGCTTGCCCCTGTTCCCTGCAGTATCGGCTAGGCAGCTAGCCCGCTGGGAGCCAAATCACGTAAGGGTTCACTCACTCACTCACTCGTGTGGGTGGTGCTGGCTGTCCGCTGGGACGTCATTGGGGCTGGCACCAGAACACCTACCTGGGGCCCCTCTGTAGCTGCTCGGCCTCTTCGCGGTGTGGAGGCTGGGCTCCACGAAACAGGAACTCAGACAGCAGAAGCCTGGGCCCAGCAGCGGGCACCGATGTGCTGTGAATTCTGCCACCCTGGTCGAGTAGTCACGGGGTCCAGATTCGAGGGGTGGAGCCTCGCCCCCAGCCCGCCTCCATGGGAGGCATGTCAAAGAATTTTAGGGTCACATTTGAAAGGCCACACATTCTCTGAAACATACCACGCTGTCTTACTGTATTGCTCCTGGCAGTCTCGGCGGATACCAGGGTCGGCAGGAACCATGCGGCCGCCTAACTCACCTGACACCTTCCTTGCCCAGGGAAGATGGCCACACACCTGAAACAGGCTCGGGAGGAGCAGGGCTTACGGTGCCTTTCTGGTCCGCTCTCCTCGTAGGTCGAGGGGGCGGCTTTGAGCAGGTGAAGGCAGTTAGCAGTTGCGGCAGCACCAGAGATTAAGAAGGTAAGTTGGGAGCCAGGCAGGGCCACGCGGCGGTGACATTTAATCATGCTGTGTTTCTGGGACATTCTGCAGTCGGAAGTGGGCCACGACGCCCAAGGAGGTAGAAGCGACCCAGGGCGGGGCCCGCGGAAGGCAGGCAGGCCGGCAAGGTCGGGGTGAGCGGCTGCGTCGAGACTGCCTGTCGCCCGGAGCGGCCGGCGGTGTCCCTTGCCGCCAGGCCACCTTCGCATCCCCGGCAGGCGCCAGCCATCCGTGCGTCTCCCCACTCAGCGCGCACGCCTGTCACGGGGTCCGGAGCGTGCCACCCCCGCACGCCGCACCTGGGAAGTGGCGGGTGCGGGGGGGGGGGGGGGACTTTCCGAGCTTCCCCGTGACGGGTCGTGCGGCCCTCACCTGAAGGCGCCTGCAGGAGCAGAGGGGCATCCTCGTCTCCATCGCAGACGGGGCCCTGCGGGAACGGGCCTCGCCGAGTCCCCCCAGGCCACAGCGCTCGCCCTCCGACCTCGGCCCCTCCCGGCTGCCCTGTCTTCACCAAAGCCGGCGTCAGGGCGCCGGGCTCCGTCGTTCCTCCCGCCCTCACTGCCTTGGGAAGGCCCCGTGCCGCGCACAGCTTAGGTTCAACACATCTGCACGCGTCCCCCTCGTGAATCGGTCTTTCGCTGCGAGGCCCCAGTGGAGAATTTGGAGGCCAGAGGAGAAGCCTGGTCTTCCTCTCGGTCCCCTGCGAGGGACAGCGAGGCCCGCAGGCGCGGGAGGAAATCGGGGCCCCTCCCTGCCCCACACAGCGGCCTGCCCGTCCACCCGCGCGAGGCACTGGCCTTGCTGCTCGCCATCCTGCCACACGCACACACACACGCACGTGCATGCACGTGCACACACGCACACGCCATTTCTTAAGACCTGATACACAACTTTCCTGTCTAGCACCTGCAGGCCTCTGGGGGAGGCACCCACCTGGGCTCCCTCACCTCCCTCCCAGGCCGCCCTCCCCTGAGGGCTGTCCCAGATGTCTCGAAGAAGAAGCCACCGCTGTTGGCCCTTCTCTTCTTCCCTCCTCAACCCCACCCTTGACCACCAACCTCTGCGGAGTGCACCAACCAACCGTTTGGGAACCCACTGTCCGGGCTCCTAATTTGCAACTGCACTGAGCAGTGTCAAGGGGGCGCGGCACAAACCCGAGTAAAAGGTGCACCCTCATAACCCTATCGACACGTTTCTGCACCCCCCCCCCCCCCCGCCTTAGCTGAGGCCCGGGAGGCGGGGCTTCACCAGGAGGCGGCGGTGCCTGAGGCTCCATCCGCATCAAGGACTCCCGGGAACCTGTCTTCTCCAGCCCCTGACTCCTGCACCACGCGACTGCAGGTCCGGTCTCTCCTCCTACTCTTTGTTTTCTGGCTTTTAAAATTTCTCCAAACTGGAGTAAATAAAGAGAGCTGACTAGTTAGGGCCCCTTCAATGCTGGGGACCAGTAGGGGGCGCTGTTAGCCGCTGCAGTATTGGATCTTTGTTTAAATCCCATCACTGCCCGTGTTATCTAACCCAAAGTTAAATAAACATCTAAAGATGTGCAGCTGCTGGGATGAATCCCCGACCGTCCTCTCGCTCATCTCCCTGCTCTGCCCCTCTCACTACTTCCTTTATTCACCTTCTATCTTAACAACCATTTAAAAAGTCTCATCCTCCTAAGACCAGTCCCTGGGCTCTCCGCTCTGCCTCTCCGTGTTCAAGAGATCTTGTTCATCAACCGACTGTTTTTATAAGCCTCTGCAAGACCCACGAGGGGCGGCAAAGACAGCAGATTCGACGAGGCTTCCAGACTGCCGCTCACCGGTGCAGCTCTAAGGTTACGTGAGGTGCTTGTGCAGAAAGGGCCGTTCCCACGTCCTGCTCGTCAGGAAGCCGGCCCGGCGCGGCTCGCACGTGAAGCCGACCATGGCTCTATCTGGAGCATTCCACTTGTATTCACAGAGGGAGCTGGGCCGTCTCCCTTCCCAGGGAAACAGGCATCGCGGTGGCTTTATCCAGCCACGAGGCTGGCTGTGCCCCAGGAGCAGCCGACTCCGTGTCTGGGTCGCCTGTGGCCATCTGTGATTGTTCAGTAGTGAGCCAAGCATCCTGTGTGACCCTGAACATGCTCCGCCACCTGCAGCATCCAAAACCAGAGACACGCCCCCAAATTACGCTCACAGCTGATTTGAGTAAAGGTTCTTCAGGAAGCCCATGAGAGCGATCCACAAGATGAGACTCTGCCACACCGCACTCCCTGCGGAGGTCACGGGGGTCACGGGAACACCCTCTGCTGCCCCCGCATCAAGGTCGGTGGGAGCCAGGGCTCTGTTTTAGTTTCATTCTAGTTATTGCCATGACGGCAACCCAGGGACTGCCTCCCACCTTCTACTCAGGGGTTTGCATCTCCTCCGGCATGCAGTGAGCCAGCCCCTCCCACCCCGCCCCAGAGAATCCATCTCTAATTTCCATTCGTAATGTTTACTTTTAGTAACTGAGCGCAGAGCAGCTGCTGCTCCATCCCCGGTGACCACGTGGCCACCCCGGGATCGAAGGCTCCTGGTCCCCAGCCCTTTTATCCTTTCTCTTCCCAAACCACGAGTTTCCTCAAGCGGGGGCTGTTCTGTCAGCACCGACTGAAGGGAAACGTTTTCTCTATTCACGATGCTTCCGACACAAACTTGTGAGGGTTTTGCCCACAAGAACCAATTCTCCAACTCCCTGGACACTAACTGAGTTACCTAGAATTCGATTCCATTTTGACACCAGCTACCGGGAGTTGAGGCAGACCCCACAGCTTACGGGCTCAGCCCCATGAGCCTGCCCCCGGCTGCAGAGGCCAACAAGTCCCAGGCCCGCTGACCAACTCGGCTACATACGAGGTGTCCCCATAACCTCCTCCGTGGGTTCAATAGCTAATTGGAATAGGTCACCTGACTCAGAGAAACGCTTCCCTTTAGCAGTTTATTATAAGGGTACCGACGAGCCGCCCCATGAGGAGGTACCTGAGGCGAGGTCTGGAAGGGCCCTGAGCGTGGCGGTCCCTGCCCCGGTGGAGGGGGTGTGCCACCTCCCAGCATGTGGATGAGTTCTTGTTCACCAACCCAGAATCTCTCCGGACCCCATCGGTCAGGGTTTTTAGGGGCGCCTCACTATGCAGGCGTGACCGATTCAATCACTGGGCATTGGCGATTAAGTCGACCTCCCCCTTTGCCCTCCCCAGAGGTGGGGGGTGGGGGTAGACGGACTGACTGACAGCGACAGACTGAGTTCCACCCTCTAGCCTTGGTTGTCTTGGTTTTGGGGTGACCAGATCCTGTCTTGAAGCTACCTAGGGTCCCCAGCTACCAGTCACCTCATTAGCATATAAAAGACACACACCACTCTGGAGATTCTAAGGCCCTTAATATTATAACGAAATTATCATCTTAAACATCACGACAAAAGATGCCTCTATCTCCTCTGTCACTCAGGCAATGACAAGGGTTTTAGGAGCTCTGGAGGCAGAGACCAGATGTACATTTCTTACTGTGTCACAAATGCATTTACGGGAAAACGCTAAATGCACCTTCAGGGCGGACACAGCTCCGTAAGCCCAAGGGAAACGGAGCAGCGGCAGAAGCCCGCCTCGCCGCCCGGCGGCGGCCTCGTGACCCCCAGGCAGCCAGCGCCTCGTCCCTGGATGGCCCCTCAAGCCGACTGGTGGTCGACTTAGCGCCACTGCCGTATCCGGGCCACCTGGCCGCTTGCACCCGGTGCGTGTCTGTGGCCTCCTTATCTGGCCAGGTCACAGCTTTCCCAGCGCGTCCTTCTCCACTGGGCTCCCCGAAAACCGTCAGAATTACCCGTGCACCCCACATTCAGACCGCAGAGCCAGAGCCAGTCTCGGGCGGGACTCGCGACGTGGAGCTCGGGGACCTGCCCCGAGGACGCTCGAGCCCCGGGCTGACCCGGGTACCGGATCCTGCGAGGCCGCGGGGCGGTTCCACGGGACCCTTCGATCAGACGCGTCCTAGGAACCGTGAGGTCCACGAAGGTGAGGAAGCTTCTTCGCTGTGCTGTTTCTCCGAGCCTCCCCGCGGCCACTACGGACCGAGTCTCCGAGAAGGGACAGACAGGACAGGCTCTGCCCCCCAAACCCGCCTGACCACGGGCACTTCGGGGCCGGAGCACCTACCTCCCCGGCGGATGTCTGGGGAAACCAGGACGCACGGCGGGCCAGCCGAGGGACTCGGCCTGCAGATGCAGCCGCAGGCTCCGAGTCTCCGCCGGGCACTGGAAGATGCCCAGTAAAGTAAAAACGGTCCTTACACTGCTAAGTTTTCCCTGCATCTTTAATCGTCGCCTGACCATGTCTTAAAATAGACTTAATTTTCAAGTAGTTTTAGGCTCACAGCAGAATGGAGTGGAAGGTACAGAGATGTGCTGTGTGGCCCCTGCGCCCCCACCCTACGCGCTGGCCTCCCCCCTGATCAGCGTCCCCCACTGGAGTGGGACATTTGTGACAACTGACAAACCCACCCTGACACGTTGTGATCACCGAAAGTCCAGACTTTACATGAGGGTTCACCATTTGTGCTGTAATGCGACGGGTTTGACCAAATGTGTTTGTCAACAACTCATCCTACGTTTACAGGCTTTAATCTCCATTCTCTGGTAGCTCTATTTTCTTAATTCTAAGACCCAAAATGCCATCTTGAAAGGGCCGTTGATGGCTCAATGTCTAAAAAGATTGGTTTTAGCGCTTTAAACCCGGTTAGCAAACTGTGGCCTGGGGGTCAAAACTGGCCTGCTGCCGGGTTTCGCAAAAAAAGTGTTTATTTTGTTTTGTTTTGTTTTGTTTTTATAAACACATCCACACCCTTTCATTACACATTGTCTATGGCTGCTTTTATGAGTAGCTGAAAGAGTGACTGTTGGAACCCCCCCAAAATCGAAAATATTTACTGTCTGGCTTTTTATAGGAAAAGTTGTTTGCCAGTGCCCCTTTAAAAGAGAAATGAAAGATAATCTCAGTTCTCTCTCTCTCTCTCTCTCTCTCCACACACACACATACACACACACACACACACACAATCAGACTTTTCCAAATTCATATTTCAGATAATTTTGCTGATTTAAGCTTGAAATGACGCAGTTAATTGTATTTTGTGCCCTTTGCCCATCTGTGTTCAGATATACCTCATTTTACTGTGCTTTGCTTTATTGCGCCTCAGATATCACGTTTTTTACATATTGAAGGTGTTTGGCAACCCGGCGTCAAGCAGGTCTCCTGGAGCCATTTTCCCGACAGCATTTGCTCACTTCGTGTCACATTTTGGTAATTCTTGCACTTTTTCAAATCTTTTCATTGTTATCATATTTGCCTGACGCCCAAGCGAGACACTAAAGATCTTACTGGAGAACTCGGTTGGCTGCAAGAGAAAACACTGTTGGAGTTACCGGCCAAGAACGGCAACGACAATGAGGCTGGCGATCACAGCACTGAACGTCCCACACGCCGAGGCACCTGGCACGCGCCGGGGACCTGGCAAATTTCAGCAACGTTAAGTTTCCAGGGGTAGCGGCGCCTCTCAGACGCAGGAAAAACGCACCTGGCGTGAAAGACAAAGACCAAAAGCGCTGTAAGCCAACCACATATATATTTTTAATATTAAAAAAACAAAAATTAAAAAAAAAGGAGAGAGAGAGGGAGAGAATGAGATGAGAGACAAACACAAAGACCAGGCCGAGTTGGCCCCAAGACCGAGTTGCGAGGCCCACGGCTGGAGTGGAGCTGGGGTCTGGGGGTGGGCGACAGAGCAGCCACTGCCATCTTTGCGTCCTGCACCCCACGACTCCGAAGCCAGTGCCGACCCTTGACTCTCCGGCTTCGTAAGCCAGCACATCCCTTCAGCTTGGGCTAGTCTGCTTGCAAACAAAAATAACCCTAATACAAGGTCCGGGTCCAGCGTCGAATGTGGAGAAACGGGAAGAATGTTTACGAACGCTAAAAATATTCTAATCTGAAATTTCTTTTTGATGACTGGGGAAATTTGTCACTGGTCTCAAAACAATTCTCTCATTTAAAATTCTATATTTTAAATAAGAATTGTGTTTCCTGGTTTTTTAGTTATCGATTTAAATTATTTCTCCTTTCTGAAGGAGAATAAATTTTTGTACGTTTTGCTATCATTGCCTTGCAGAATTTTCCTCTGCAAGTATTTATACTCCTGATACTGAGTTACAGCTGAAAATTACTGTCTTCCACCCTCCTGGACTGATGTGTGAAAGCAAAAACTACATTGCTTGTAACCTAAGAAACCTGGAAGTGAGTTATAACAGTCGTCCTTGAACCTGGCTCTGCGTCAGAATCATCTGGGGGAGCTATATTCCCCTGAAGTATGAATCCTGGCTCCATTTCAAATTGTACTGTCAGGAGATTGAGCTGAATTGATTTACCACTCAGCAATACTACATTGAACAGTCATGTATTTTTTCTTGAAAAGACAGAGATGTAAAACATTATCTCTTTGCTTTCTGTCACCAGCACGTGTAAATGAGGTCATAAGTCTCTCTTCGGCTTTGTGAATATAGGAAACAGTTTGGCCAGGTAAAAGTTTGAGCTAGAGATATAATTTCAAGAATATCAAAATGAGTTCAGAATTTTGATTAATAACTTAACATCTACTGAACTCTTGATTTATAGCAGGCAATATGTAAGCAACTGGGATAAAGGAGTAAAAAGATACTTTTTACTTCAAGCTCAAAGTAAATTTCAAGAAGGTTAAGTTTCCAGGGGTATTGTTATTTTTCTGTTCAATTGTATGTGTTTACACTCAATTCTTCTTAGATACTTACAGAAGGCAGTGTTCTTCAAAAATGTCCTTCTGATATAGAAACTACACTCAGACCTAGGAATTATCACTAAAGAACTTTAATAGTACATCTTGGGGTAAAATATGCTCAAGTCGAATTAGAATGTGCTCTTCCAGCCTAAATCCAGAAGAGACTGCCTCGAGCCTATCCGGGACTCCTGACGTGGGTATCAGCGCCGATTACTCGTCAAGCTGGGCTTCTTCCCAGCCTGTCCCTGCCTACGAGGCACCCAAAATGCTAAGGCAGTACCTATAACCTGGAGTATAATGGCTGGAATGGGGCACGTGGTTTCAGGGCCCATGTAGTCTCCCTATTGGAGACACACACCAATATAGAGGTCTCTGCTTCAAGTGCATGTGCATCCTGAAAGATGGAACCCACTTTTGCAAATCATTGCCTCCAAAGGGACACATCAGCCATCCCTCCAGCAGGCTGTTCTAATACAACCTCGGGCTATTACTGCTGGGTGGTGTGTACATGAGGTGGCGAGCCGGCCCCTCGGCCATGGGCCCCTCCCACACCTCCTTTGCTGTGACACGGCCGGATAGTATGTTGTGTACAGTCCACGCTTGTGGGTCAGGCACTCCATGAGGCCCCAGACGGTGATGCTAGCTGATTGCCCAGTCGGCAGAAAAGGGAAAACCGATACCCAGAATGCACGCTATTCCGATGAGAACAAATTGCTTACCCTTTGTATTACTTTGCCAGGGCTGCCAGAAGAAAGGACCACTGACTGGGGAGCTCGGATCAGACATTTATTCTCTCACAGTTCTGGAGCTACAAGTCCAAGGATCAGGCGCCAGCAGAATCATGGCCGCTCACCCCGCAGGCCCTGGGGAAGGGCTCTTCCTTGCCGCGGCCAGCTCCTGCTGGCTCCCGGCGATGCTTGGCGTCACCTGGCTTGTGAGATGGCTCCGTCGTTGCACAGTGTCCTCCCCTCATATGCCTGTGTCTCCGTGTCTTCTCCAACTCTTAGAAGGCGAGGCCGGCACTTGCGTTGGACTGAGCAAGGTCCATGCTACTCCAGTATGACCTCACCTCTACTAGCCACATCTTCTGTGTCTCTGTTTCTAAATACAGCCACCTTCTGAGGTACTGGAGGTTAGGACTTCAACAGATCTTTTTAAGGGACACAATTCAACCCATAACGTTTCAGGTCGAAGAAACAACTTTATGATAGTAAGATTTATTCAAAAGTGCAACAATTTTCTCTCTGAGTTAGGTTAATTCCCCCCCATTAGTGAAGGTGGTCAGGGGTGATCACTTCAAAGAAATAATCAGTCCAATGGTGAGGTTATTGGACTAGAAGATAGAGAATTCCTTTCCAGCTGTTAATCAAGAGGCGATAAGCTCATGAGCTAAGTAAAATTACATCTCACCAAATATTTTATTACCGTGGCCACCTACAAACTTCAGCTCACACCTCCACTGACTGCACAGCTTGGTGCTATGGGGGAGTACAACCCATCTCCTCTCCCTAGTCCACTTCTCCTTCGTTTTGCTGAGTCATCATTCTCCACTCACTCTTCTGGTCAAAAATATGGGCGTCATCCTGAGTATAAGCATATTGACTGAGAGCACAGGATTTGGAGTCTGTTACACTCGTTTAAATTCCAGCTCCGTCACTTTGAAGCCGTGATTACTTTTAAGCAACTTGATCACAGCTGAATTTGTCCACTTCAGGTCATTATCATCCCTTGTCTTTATTACTGAAAGCCTCCTCATTCGGTCTGAGGCATAATGCTCAATAAATTACAAATATTTAAAGTGTGCAATTTAATGAGTTCTGATATACACGTACATCTGTGAAATCAAGATAAAGACTGTATCTGCTGCCTCCAAAAGTTTATTCGTGCCCTTTTCCACCACCCCATGACCTCTGATAAACACATCTAATTTTTGTCACTATAACCAAGTTTGCATTTTCTAGAATTTTACATAAATAAAACCACTAGCTTGTACTATCTTCACCTTGGTATTTTCAATCAGCAGAATAGAAATTTATCAGTTTCATATCAGTGACATGGTTCGTTCCTTTTTTATTGCTGAGTAGTATTTCATTGTATGGATATTCCAGTGTGATCCAATTACTTACTGATAAACATTGGGATGTTTCCAGTTTGGGCATTTTATAAACAAACTCGATAAAGCGTTTTTGTATAAGGCTTTGTGTGGACGCATTCTTTCTTTTCTCTTGGGCAAATACCTAGGAGTGAAATGGCTAATTTGTACAGCAGGTATGTTCTGCTTCTTAAGAAGCTGCTCGACTGTTTCCCGAATTGATTAAACGAGTCTCCATCCCCATCGGCAGCGTGGCAGGTTCCCGCTGCTCCACATCGCTGCCAGACCTCGGTGTGGTCAGTGTAGAGGGTGCGCAGTGCTCTCTCATGGTTTTATGTTCCCTTAACAACTAATGATGTTGGGCAGCTTTTCATGCACTTATTTGCCAACCTTGTATTTCCTTAAGTATCAGTTCAAGTCAAAAAATTCGTAAAATTTGCCTATTTTTAAATTGTTTCATTATTGAACTTTACGTTTCAAAAACATATTCTAAATGCAGGTCCTTGTCGATCAGATATTTTACAATTATGTCTTGCTTTTTCAGTCCAAGTGTCTTTTCTAAAGACTGAGTTAAATTTTGAGTCCAATTTCTCAATTGTTCTTGTGTCACAGCCATCTTTGAAAAATCCGAGATCTCAAATTTTCTCCTGTTTCACGTTGTATAGATTCTGCTGTTAATTTAGGTCTAGGATTCATTTGGGTTAATTTTTTGGTGTGAGGTACGATTTCTTTCTTACAGATGGGTTTCCAAATGCTCCAGTGTCATTTGTTGAATAGACTATTCTTTCCCCCTACAAGTGTCTTGTTGGCATCTTTTTTGAAAATCAATTGACTCTACTTTTGGACTCTCCCTTCTGTTCCATTGATGTATATGGATATCTTTATGCTGATACTTTATAATAAAGTCATCGCTATCTTTGTATGAATTACCAATAAAACCTCTTTGTTCCTCACCCCAGATGTGACTCTTCCAACAAACAGGCTCTCCAGACCATAGTCAAGGTCATTTCTCTTAAAAGCAAATCTGATTCCAATAGTCCCTATTGCCCATGAGATAAAACCACAACTCTATAACCCAGACTTCCGTGTTCTAGCTCTAGTTTTATCTTGTGGCTTATTTTTACCACCCAAATTCGATGCTACACACACTGTTCTCTCACGCCAGCTTTGCACTTGCTCCGCGCGCCCTCAGCCTCATTCTCCCGTTGTCTGGCGAATACTCAGCCCTTACACTGGACTTCTTCCTGGACTCCCTTTGATTGTCCCTGCCTTGATGCCGCTCACTCAGTGCTCTGGGGTTACCTGACCCCGCCACGTGTCACACTATTTCGATCACCCATTTGTCTTCCTTGCCAGACCGTAAGCAACTTGGGACCCAGAAGGCACTCAATATTTGACGAGGTATAAACAAGACGGATTCTGTTCTTCGGCACCTCCCGTGTGGCATGCAGAGCAGTAAACATCACCTCCACCCCAAACCACCAGTGCTTTCTAGGTCTGTTGTTTCTTTATTATGCTGTCTGGTTTAGAATACGATTTCCTTTGTGTACTGGTCACTGTATTGAAATCAATCACTTGCAGAGATTATTTGAAGCCAAGTAGCAGCTTCCTCCAGAGAAGACTTTCATTAGCTTCTGGTCACCTCCTGAGGGCAGTGCCAGTCAGGGACCTTGCCTTAATCCAAGTCCAAAGCTTGGCATCCCCCAAACCACTGGAGGGTGCAAGTCTGCATTAGGGCTGTTTACTCCAATAGAGCTCCAGTGGACTCATTTTAAACTAGTTTTGATGGGTGGAATGTTGGCATGGCGGCTGACTCATTCGGGGCACATCCCGCCCAAGCTTTGTTTTCTGGGCAATCTTCCCTGTGGTACTGCCCACAGTGGTTCGGTTTCGTAATATTCTATTGATAAATGTCCGGAGACCAAAGCAGCTTTGACTGCGAGGCTCACCTCTGAGTTTAGGGAAAACCGAGAGACCCATTTCTCACCCTGACTCATGTGGCCTTTGGCAGCTGCGCCCCCACTGGCCACCTCTGAACCGGCCACACCGTCCTCTGGGCCAACCTCATCCAAGTGTTAACCTAGGGCTTTGTGATCGTTGTTCTTGCCTAGAACTCATCCACAGAGCTCGTAGCTTCTGAGCCACGACAGTACTTTCTCCAAACGACTCATTTCTGTGATTTTGAGGAACTGTCATTTATCTGCACCTGTTAGGGCTCATCACTTTTTATACCGTAGTTTCATCTCCTTTATTACACAGACACTTTAAAGACATTTTATCTGCTACCCTTCATGCGGGAGAGGTACCAAGAACAGATGCTCCCTTATGATTGGGTGACACCCCAATAAAACCCTAGTAATTAGAAATCTCGACAAGTAGGAAACGCATTGAATGCGCCTCCCCTACGGAGTCACGGCTCAGCCTGGGACCCCTTACGGGCCCCCGGGGAGCGCACCTGAGCCTCGTCAGGCAAGGTCACCCCGCTGTCGCCCGGCAGCACCACTGCACTGTGCCTCGCTAGCCCGGGAAGAAAGCGAAACTCAAAGTACGGTTTCTACTGAATGTTTTTCACACCCTCGAGTTGCAAGATTTAAGTAAGAGACTACTTTTTCAATGTCCATTTTTAACTTTAATGAGGGTTAGGTTTATATTCATGATCTCAGGGTTCCTCAGACGTGTTTAGTTTAAAACAATGATATTCTTCATATGTAAATAAATTCAAGACAAGCAATTTACCGCAGAGATAAAGCAAGGATTTGAGAAACGCCTTTTAATGTAAAAAGCGCAACCAGTGAAGGATTCATGTGGATGTTTTCTCACTCACTGGGACAGGAAGGGTAGGGTGTTCTGCTATAACATGTCACAGATGGTGACTTAGATGTTTCAAAACAGCTGGAACCTGAATAACTTTCTTTGTAAAAGCCAGAATAAAAGACAAATACAATCCAGTTAGTTCAACAAACATTTATTATTAAAAGCTGCGATCACAGGACCATGGCTCCGGAGTTCAGGATGGAGACTGGCAGGGCGTGGGGGAGGGAGGGCAAAGACGTTAACTTTGTAGCTACTTAACTCTCCCTATTTAACTGGACCTTTCTGCTAGAAAAGCAGATGGAATGTTCTAGAAACAGGGAAGAACATCAGCAAAAAGAGGTTCTCTCGTTTCGCTACTACTTATGGAACAAGGTGTGTGGACAGTGGAAGAGCCGCCTCGCAACACCAGGACCAAGCAGTGCAAGACCTCACGGCAAGGGGACTGGAGAAAAGGGAGTCTAAAAACAGGCCCAACGGGACCTGACGATGTCAGAGAAGGCTGGTCCTAGTGTCAGATACTTCATCGGAACAACAGGTTGCAAAGAACGCCATGATGACAGGGACGACGTTATGGGGATGAGCTTGGAGATAAAAAAGGTTCCGGTTAGGCGGGAGACCTTTTTCGCGGGGTTCTTGCCTGAGGCCACGTATGCGCACACACTAGGTCACTGAAGGAAACAGTTAAGAGAAGATGTTTTCTACCTTAGTTTCTCATTTTGACCTCTCTTGTTAAAATACTTTCATCCTCCACTGGACTGGAAAGGGCACAAGGGCACTCTCCCACTTACAGATTCTGCCTCGAGCAAACATTAAAAGGAATCTCATAAGCAATCTAAGAGATGTGCTGACGGATTCCCAACAGGACAGATACAGGACCACGGCGGCTTTGGACCGTACTACGCAAGCACAGAAAACGCTTAGCTGTGCCACGGGACCCTGCAGTTCAGGGCACGTTCGGCTCGGCTACGCGTGCCGTCGGTGCGCGGAGTGCCAAGCGCGCGGGCCGGGCCTCAGCAGAAGCACGTTCCCAAGTCGCTTGAACTAGTGGAGAGCGTCGGACCTGCTATGGGAGGTAGGAATTATTTGAAGGATTATAATAAAAGGAGAGAATGCCACCAAAGTACAAAGGAAGATGGGTCTTTATTCGTCTAGCCAGCTATGAATGGAGCTGGTTAGGGGTTAGGGCTGCGGAAACGGCTTCGGCGGTATGGCCACCCCAGTAAGGCGCTCCTGGGGCGAGCCGCCCCTCTGTGGAAGGAACCCAGAGTACCCGCAGAGCACACTGAACCCCCTCCTGCCGGAGTAACTGAGGTGTGGCGACGTCCCCTTCTGCTCCGTCCTCCTCTCCTCGCGAGCACCTCGCCAGGTCAGCCGGCCGGGCCCGCGCACTCACAGGCCCCCCCAGGCGCTCTGCGGCGCAGCGCCAGGCTCAGGCGACGCAGCCAGCGCCCAGGGCCCACCGTCCACGGCTTCCGAAAACGCCGTCTCTAACCAGACTCACTGAGCGAAAGCGCGAGCGCCCCCGCAACACCGGGCGACACGCCCACGTCGGGCGACCTGCCATGCGAGTGAGCGCGGGGCCCGCCGGCTCCTTTCCGCCGCGCTCGTGTTTGGAAATGGCCTGGTGGCTGTTCCCACGGCCTTTTAAAGACCAGTCTTTTGTAAAGAGAAACTGCTATTGAAAGAAAATTTTACATTATCATGGGGTTTAATATACGATTCAGTATTCAAGTCTACAGAAAAATAGTCAAGGACAACTGCTTTATTAAAAGTTACTAAATTCCATAAAGCACACAATGTAATTTATATTCAACTAACAAAAGTTTGGTACATGTATTTAAAAATATATAATATATAGATTTATGTCTTAACATTTATATTCGATTTAAAAAGCAGTAGCTTTACATATTTTACAAGTTGAATTTATAAAATATATACATCTACCCTATTCAAATCCTCAAGCACGAACTTCCATTCCTATTAATAAAATGCACAATCTTTATTCTGAATATTGAGAGAAAAATGGTACCAACTAAAAACAACAAATCCATTTTGACTTAAACATGCACTTAGTTCTTGGCTACGAGATAATGAATCTAATAATCTATTAAAATAATTATTTTACCTCAAGCCTGACAATCAATTTGCACTTATATAAATAACCTATGGTTAACTATGAAAAGGCTTGCATTTTCATGGTTATCTGACACAATCTACCAAATTCCTTACTAGTCTTGCTTCAGGCTTTAAAATGAGAGAGGCAGGATTATTTCATCTTCCCGCGTACCAAGAGATCTGACAAGTGACGCCACACCTTACAAGCCACGCCCCTCGGCGTGAAGCCACGCCCTGCCTGTCCGAAGGCAGCTTGCCAGTACTGCAGGTGCGCGTTATCCACACCCCTGACCCTGCATGTGCCAAGGACGAGGACAGCAGCTGTTTTTCTTTTTCCCAGTCAAGTGCACTCAATTTGCAAAATCGGACATCTTTAGGTATGCTAAGGTACGCCAGCTTCGGTTCTGGCATTCTTTCCATACATTCAAAATGACTTCGGATATTAAATTCTTTAATCGACAAAACATTTTTCATAAAAAAAATATTCGTATAATCATTCTGGAGATTCATCCCCAAATGTAAGTCCCAAAACTAACATTTGAGAATTAAAATCACAATAAACACCTCAATTAATCAGTACCATCATCAGACTCAGAACTTCGACTTGCAGGAGAGAGATCCGAGTTTGAAGGACATGTTTAAATTCCATGGTCCTCAAATGATAATGATGTATATAAGCCCATCTTTAAATGAATGCACAATTTATGCTGAGAAAGCAAGTCTCCCATAAATTATTTCTGAAAGAGTTCCAAATCTCAAAAAGGCTTAGAAACTTACATGGAAATACATTTTACCAAGTAATTTAATTCGGCTGGGCAATTATTAGGATGGGAGAGTCACCATCCAAAAAGCAAACAAAATTCTCTTAATATTAGTAGTTATGAACTAAATTAGAGTTAACAGCTCATTTAGCCAATTTAACAAATTTAGCCACCTGCTGATGGACTGAAATTATGTATCAGAAATTATGTATTTTATTTGTAGGAAGAAGTCTTTTTGTTAAAAAAAAAAATTCTGATGAGAGGTAGAAATTTGAAAAATCCTCCTTTCTCTGGATTCCCTAACCCCAAGAAAAGGAAAGGGAAGGAAGGGGAAAGGGAGAAAGAAGAAAGGGAGAGAGGGGTCAGAAATAAAATGCTAAAGGCTGATACACTGTACATCTGTGAGAAGACAGAAAGGAAAACAAATAGAAGAGGGATAAAAAAACAAACACAAACAACAAAAAGGTCTGCAAAGAGGATGAGATCAGGGCTGGTCGGTGCGGCTTAAGACACCGTCGCAGATCTCAATCACGCAAAGGTACTAACATCACACAGAACGGTGCAGCAGCTGGTTTGAGAATGAATCCTCAGTTCTTCATAAAAAACCAACTTATATACACAATTATCAATCTGGAGCATTCAGCTAAAACATGTACAAAAAAACTAAATAAAAGTGAGATCAAGAAATATAAGCAGCAGTAACCATAAAGGCTTAGAACTAGTGACACTGGATTCTTTATTTAAAAACATTTTTGAACACACAGTACCTCCTCTTCTCTTCTATTTTTAGGAAGAAGCTTTAACAAGTTTTAAATGTCTCAATTCTCAAAAACAATAGGCTTTTTAAAAAATAAGATTCAAGTACCAGAAACAAGTAATATGTGGTTACATACCATTTTCATATCACTAATCATTTCCATTATTTGTCAATTCATCTTTGATGCAATCTGGGAACAATCAAGCAGTCACTAGATACCTGTTTTAGAATCTGAAAAAATTATTATCCACCACAGGAATCTAAGTATGCATATACGTAAAATTTCAGAAGGGAAAAGTAATAAACTATTCTAGTTACTTTATACCAAATATTTGTGTACCTAGTCAAAACAACAGGGATTAAGATCTTTCTCCTGAAGAACTGTATAGAAAAGCGACTTTTAGCATTTTTCCCTAGGGACTAAAAAAGGCTTTATTTCCCTGCTAGCTTAAAAGGAGGAATTTACACATTATAAGTGAAGTCCTTTAGAAGTGAATATTAAATTCCTTAAGAGAACATCCATAAAATTTATTTTTAAAAATTTATCTTAAAAAACTGAAAACCATTTAAAATCTATGGCATTAATACCTACATGACATAAGTTTTTTGAAAGGGCACCAAGTTCCTGATCTAAACATGCAAAATAAGGACTTCAATGTATCACTGTCAACAGAATTTGGCAAACCAAAAGAATGGCCTTAAAATAAATAAATAAATAAATAAAAAAGAAGGAAGTGCTACTGTCTAAATACAAGAGTATAATTCTGCAGGCCTACGCAGCAGAGCGCCCCACAGAGGGAATGCAGGCAAGAGGGAAGTAGCGTGTTCCTATGTACATTTTCTTGGCATTCTGGTTGTCACCCAACATGATTACAGAGAAATATTCTTATTATTATTACAAAGCCACTAATTGCCCTCTCTAGAACAATGACTCAGGTAAACCTCATGTCTTTTAATAATGTAATTTACATTAAAATTAACTTATTAAATCCAAGTGCAAGGAGTTTTCAATGATTCCTAAGTTCAAGGGAGTAATGAAGAGGTGTTATCTGATTGCAAACTTTGAATGGTTGGTATTTCTATCTTATAGGATATTTCATCTTAATTTCTTCTCTTTAAACCATAAAATGTACCAAAATTATTTGGTTTTCCTTTACTTTCCTCCACTTCATTTTAATTTACTTTATGATATCTCTATGTAGAGAGAGAGGTATGTTAAAATACTGTTGTTTATATTAAAAAACTCAACTGAGGCTATATATGAGCTATTAATCTATAGTATAGCATTGTTAATCTTTGACCTGGTTTATCGATTCCTTTGGTGAATAAGTGTCACAGGTCACTTTCTTATAAAAGGATATCAGTGAGAGGACCAGCGGTATGAAGACTCCCCCACCCCCAACTCCAGAAAATGGTCAAGTCAGTCAGGAGGTTAGAGCTGTTATGTAAAAAAAAAAACGAAAAACAAAAAACAAAAAACAAAAAACAAAAAATAACAAAACGACCACCACATAATCTACAGCTGCAATTTTCATATTAAAAAATACTTAAAAACTAAGAGTAAGTCAAAGCATTCCAAACAACATTTTCTGTCTTGGTTAAACAGACCAACTAAGACTGATAAGAGACTAGTGTGAGAACTTAGGTACACCTAGTAAAGACAGAACAAAAATGTTTTTAATTTTAAAAAGTGGCAGTTGCTAACTAGCCATATAAACAGTGTCCACAATTTGGTAGCTGGCCATAGTTTTAAGTTTTAATTTTTTTCAAGTTATTTCTAAAGCAGACATATGTTTGAAGTCTACCCACCCTGAGTTCAGCAATTATACTTTAGACTGTAAAATTATATGCCCTTAATTAACATGTACAAAGCTACAAAATGTCATCTATACAGAGATTAAAAACAATTTTTAAAATAGTCTTTGCCAATTATTAATTGGATGGTTTTGCTGGGGTACATATTTCAAACCTTTGAGCCACTGGCTTTCATTTTTAATTCCAAATTGATTCATAAATTCATTGTAGGATATGTCAAAAAGAGTGCAACAATAGACATTAGTAAAAATAACATTGTAGTAGAAACAGATCTTGCATATGTGAAAAGGTAATTTATAAAATACAGTAATCACTTTTTAAAAAGAGAACCTACTTGCAGTTATCATTAACTTACATGGTACTGAGAACTGGACCTTTCAACAATTGTTTTTCTATAGAAAAATTTTTATCTAGCTGGAAGCAAAGTCTTTTAAACAACAAGAAAACAAGACAAATCCCTCAGAAGTAACTGTATGGCTGTGTGAGACAAATAAGCAAACATACCATTCTACAGTGTACTTTTGCCTAAATTTTAAAATAAAAATGTCCACACTCTTTGTTAAAACATTAAGCCTCTGTCAAAAATGTATTTCTTATTTTAGGGTACAGGATTGAAGGACAAGATGATACTTACAAGAAAAGAAAATTTACAAGAAAAAACTTGACAAAAGTTTTTCAATTAAAGTACTGTAACATTCAAACTTGACTTAAAACATGAAAGAAACAAAATTGCAAACAAAAATGTTTATGGATTTTCCAAACATAAATAAATGAATAGTGTTTAGGCAGTAGGGCTCATGCTGATGGCTAGCAGGAAGTAACAGAGTGTAATCTACTTGGAAAAACCGTTAATGTACAAATAATAAGCCCAAGTCATGGACTGTAGCAGTTTAATCATCACTGCCATTTTGCTTACTTCCAATATAAAGCCTTGATTAAATCACTCATACCCTATATTAATCATACCTTTACTTCAGAGATCGAGGAACTATATACAACAAATGAATTTATTTTCACCATAGGGATAATGTATTGTACCTCTCTGCCAATGTTACTTGAAAACCTTTCACGTCAAAACAATTTGACAGCAGATATAAACAATTCAATAAATACGCAATGATCTTTCATTACAGTCCTTTAA
Source organism: Rousettus aegyptiacus (assembly GCF_014176215.1). Lineage (NCBI taxonomy): Eukaryota > Metazoa > Chordata > Mammalia > Chiroptera > Pteropodidae > Rousettus > Rousettus aegyptiacus. The sequence continues at coordinate 6,413,100 of NW_023416290.1, read as the reverse complement.
AGATGCATGTTAATTCATGCTGTTAAACCTTAGGATCACAGTGCATAGAATCCAAACATAAACATTTGGGGTGACCTTCAAAGTAATGTTGGATCCCTCACTTTATTTATAATCCCACAATAACCGGTAAGTTCATTTCATAGGCCCTATCATGCATTAATCACTGGGTGGCAGGAGTTAATGAAAATTTTTCCTATTATAACGTCCATTGCCGGCAATGAACGTCCCCAAACCGTCAAGGAAGTCATTGTTATTGCACAATACACGAGGACCTGGAACTTTTCCAAAAGCTTAAAAAAATAAAAATAAAAAATGGAATTATATTTGACATTTCCTGACACCTGCATTAATACTGTATGACTAATTAAAGCATGTCAGTTGCCCGGACTGAACCAGCGATCAACATGCGCCCAGAATGCACACGAGTAAAAATGCAGTAAAGGAAGTAGTCTTCATTGCCTATAGGTCACTTCCAGTCAAAGGTTAAAGTTCAAAGACTGAATGATCAAAGTGCTCATTTCTCAGTAGGACTATCTTCTGCTAGGAGGATGATAAAGGTGGCATCAACAAGTATCATCTTTAAGAAAAGGAGAAAAAAGAGAAAAGTCACGCATGTGTAAGTCATCTGTGAGTCAGTCTAACACAATCCCAAGAAGCAAGAATGGGGTTTACATGTCTGACCTGCCTCCCCCAGTCCCTGCAAATAAAAGCTGACAGACAAATGAAGCCAAGTCCTAGTCTTTCAGGGAAACGGTAGTTCACACAAGTCTTAAAGTGAAGTATTGTTAATAGTTCTATTTAAAATAATTAATCGATGCATATTAGCATCAGTCTTAAGAGAATTCTTTTATGGCAATAATTTTAAATGGTAATGAGACAGGAATTAAACTCCTAACCAACACTGTCATGCTACTTAATACAGAATAATACAAGTCATGTTTTTATTCTATGAAGGAAATCACTTCGCAAATTAGATACAACCTCCAAGTCAACCAAATAATGTCATTTTCTTTAGAAAATGAGTTTGTCAGCAAGTATAGATACATATATGCAAAGGAGATAATTAAAAAAAAAACAGATTTAGTAATGTCTTCTGGTAGCCTCAACACATAATATTTACATAACACACAGTATAATCTTTTGAGTTCATGACTTATTTTACAGAAATTATTTCACAAAACGTATCTGAAGGATTCATTCTAAACACTGGTTATTCCTCGACAAGAAGCCAGACTAATGGCAACTACTCAAAAAAGTTGTGAAAGCTCTGAAGGAGAAAATTCTGAAAAATCGCCCCAAATATTTTACATCCACCCCATGTTAGGATCGATATATTGCTTATAAAATTCCCATTCATAATGGCTCAATGAGAGCTAAAAACCAGAAACTGACTTCTACCCCGGGCAAACTAGTAGAATAGTCTGTGTTCCTATACTTTAAGAGTAATCGAACAGGTGAAATAGACTAGATTTTAAAAATAAGTCATATCTAAATCATCAGAATCCTTTAAAAAAATAAGAATATCTTTAAGAAAACAAGTGGATAGTTTATAGCGTGAAGTGTCATGCGAAACTATGTTTCTTAAATCACTGTGGAAACCGGAATAAAGAGGATATATAAGAATATGAGTAAGTTCCTTAAGATATCACTTCTCTAGCAGTATATTTTGTAACTAGGGTCCTTGAAATTAATATTACAACTAATCACACTTAAATCTCTATGCTAAGAGATGGCATTAGATTCTACTTAATATGTCAAACTATTGGAGATAAACTTTAGTACCATACCGACAATGTATATACACTGTGACAAATAAAATTCAAACTGAACACAATGTTAACAACCAGGATTAAGCTTTTATCTCCAAAGACATTATCATCTTTGATAAATGGTACCATCAATGTATCTTTATCAGGTTGTTCCTTCTGGAAGTTTCCAGTACAGCAGGCTCTTGTAGAATGTGCTACCAACCTTCAAAAGGGTTGGGAGACCCATGTGAAGCTGTTGTTCCTATCTCAGCTCCCATCTTGGGTCAGATGTTAAAGGAAATTTAGGACTAATACGATACCACCTGCCTTGAATATGTACTCTTGGAGAAATAAGCACACTAAGTAAGTTCTGAAAAGTTCAATTATCTCAGCTAGGTGAACCCACAGGAACTTAAATATTACAAATCTGTGATGGCTGTATGCATGTAATCAAGAGTCTATGAGTAAACACTTGCGTATGAAGACAGGACAGGCATGAGGCAAAGCCATGGCCTCCTTTCCCCTAAAAAAGAAGGCCATCATTAAGAAGCAAAAAACAAATCTGTTAGCAGGAACAGCTTCCTGGCTATACGAAAGGATTACTGGATATTAGGAATGGCTTACAAAAAACAGTGTTACAGTAAACCCATCTTGAATCAAGACAAATACAGCTCTACGAAAGGTGCTGTAATAATACAATGAATTTCACCTCCTGGCTCAATTTGTGGCAAAATGATGGCCTGAAAAAAAAAATCTATTAACTATTTAAATTTTTTTCTGGAACTGCAAAAGCCCCTACTAAAATTATACCCTCAAAGATTATATACAATTTACCAGTTCCAAAGAAGTGACACCTACCATGGCTAACTTCACGGGGCATCTGGGAAACGTGAGTGAGAGAGAACTACGTTAGAAGAAGGCCACTTAGCATAAGAACCATCACATTACATGGGAAACCATATCCCTGGATAGTCCCAGGGACAGAAGACTAGAAGAAAAGGAACACAGTAATAGGTCAGCACATATGAAGTGGGATGCTACCTCAAGAAAGACAAAAATCCATCTTTACAGTTAGTTTTGTCTCTCAACAGTTTAGGGAATTAAAGTTTTCCTTTGATAAACCAATTCAAGAAAGATCTCAGAGTAGACAACAGAACTGTTATCCAGCAGGAAATAAAGGGCAAAGACCGAGTAAAAGTTAGGACTCATGAATTTAGAAAATGGTTTTGTAACCCTAAAAGGCAGCACAAATAAAAGGTTCACAACTAATGTAGATAAATCTATGCATTTAAAAGGCAAGGAGAAAAGGAGTTTGTTAATACTAGTCTGAGATAATTTTATGTTCCTATCCTCTTACAATCCTTATAATTTTACAGGCAATGTTTCGGCTAAATGGAACCAGAATATAGCCTGCAGTTTTGTATAAACGGGATTCCTCCTCTCCTCCCAAAATTACAAACTCATCAGTTTACTGGATATAACATGTAAACATTATGCCATTCCAATAAGCCGATACTCAACAGCAGTCGTAAGCTACATTGCTCAATTCTCTATCACTTTAAAGAAAATGCTTCAGGAACCACTGATCTGTACTCCCATCTGTGGAAAGCAATCATTTCTGAAACTAAGCTATAAATGTTTAATATTGGTCCCAAAAAACAGATGGATATTATTAATGGATTCTAGTTGGCTATCTCATTGAAAGAGTTTTTATGATCTCAAAAAAGTTCATCTTTTTCAAGAACAATTTTGTATGTTTTATGATATAAAGCTCTGAGGCTCATTCGTTCATTTGTAAATGAACTGGATATGGATCTGTTTTCAAAGGAAGATTCTAGCCCTGAACCAAAGGTAAATCCCTCAGCCTTTGTGTACGCTGAGATGAACTGTTTGTTCAAAGACCTATTTTGTTTAGGTCTCTATTTTTTTAATTCTATTCTCGTGACTCAATTGATTTTTCAAAGCATGTGGACCACTGCCTTAGTTGGCAACACGGAATATTTGCATTCCAATGCAGATATGACCTCAGTTAACTTCAAGTAAACAACAATAAAAAGTACATATTCACAAGTCAATGACTTGCACAATATACACCTAGACTATATGGTACAGCCCATTGCTCTGGGCTACAAATCTGTATAGCATGTTACTGTACTGAACACTGTAGGCAAAACTAACATAATGGTAAGTATTTGTGTATCTAAACATAGAAAAGGTACAGTAAAAACATGGTATAACAGATTATGAGACTATAACCTCATGAGAACACCGTCATACATATAGTCCATCGGTGACTGAAATATCATTATGTGGCACAAGACTGTTAGGGTATGACGTACACAAAGGCAATTAACAGTAGGTAACAGTGACTGTCTACTTTTCAAGGCACTAAACTAATAATGTGGAAGATCACAAATTTAAGATGAGAAAGGCTTTTTCTCAAAAACCCAACCCTGGTATCAGGCAGCTCAATTTTGGCGTCAGCTGAGTTCTCTTCTAACATCGGGAGATGAACTAAATTTCAGATCTGTTTTTTCTCTTTAATAGCCTCCACCTTGCATCCAGAAGCCCCCTGAAGTAGACAGGTATCATTCACCTAAACCCCGAACCCCTCCTGCCTCTCCAATTACACCTGACAAATACCCTGGCCCATGCTGACCCAAGGGTGTCAGCTGGCACCATAAGGAAGGACTTGATACCTGAGACCTACAATTCCGCCTGGTTCTAGAAACTGAAACATTGAGTGTTTCGGAGAGTTCATCCAACCCTAAGCAAGTCTCTGTTCAGTCTCTGATCTTTTTGTTTATTAGCTTTGCAGGTCACACTTTGTGATCCCTTCAGAATTAGATGATACCAAGAAATAATAAAAGACCATGCTCCTTGGTAACTGGTGTTATAAAGAGAACATGACCACTGAAAACCTTTGGAACTAAAGCAGCTAAGCAGAAAAACATTAACATCTGGAAAACTCTAAAACAAAGCTAATGTGTTCTGCTTTGTATTACTTTGATAAGATTTTCCAAATTCAACTACAATGCCAAGGTGGGTTATTTTGGGTATCGCCTATAACTTATTCTAAAATGTATAAAGGCAATATATGCTACACAGCTGAAATGCTTTAGCTTTTTAAAGGTGGAGGAAAAGTTTAAGGAAGATTCTCTGCATGCGGCCACCGTATTTATGATGGCGCAGTTGCTCTATCGTCTCCAAGTATAAAGGATTATTACTCTGCCTTGATCTCATATGAGGCTCACTCATAGAGCGAAATTGTTGATTTAAGGGAAAATGGGGGAAGGAAATGATTTAACTAAGCAGGGTTCAAACAGGAGGAGAAAACACTGAGGTAAGAATGGTTTTTAAGTCAATGAACTGAAGATGTTTTAAACAGAATTATCGGTAAAAACAAACAAAAATCTTGTACCTGGAACAAGAATTGTACTAGGATAGTCATGATTTAGTTGAATCAGAATCCAGTGCCTTTAAAAAAAAAAAAGGCTAATGTGTATGGGCGGGGTGGGGGGGATACTGTTAATCTGTTTATCGGGAAAATTCCTATACAAACCCTGGACCACTTTATATTAAGATGTTGTGCTTGAAAAGCCTCTTTTTTTGGCTAACTTGGAGATGATCTATCCTCAAACTATTAAAAGACCTTTCTAGTTCAGTTATGAAAGTATGATTTTTCAGTGACGTAACTATTAACTAGCAAAAATGACTTCTTTCATGAAATATATTTTATTTTAAAGAATTTTTATATTTCTAGTATCACTATGTGACTTTTCTCTCTTATTCAAAAGCAGGTCATAAGAAATTCTGGAAGTATTCTTAGGTAAGGGATTTCTCATTAAGTCCTTCCAACTATATAAGGTAGCACAGAGGGCTTGAAAGATGATTACCTTTTTGAAATATCCCAGCAGGGAACAAGAAAGGGAAAAACAGGAACATACTGTCAAACACTAGGGTGGGGTATAGTGGTAGAGAGGGTTATACTTTCAAAATAGATGTATTTTTTAAATTTATCAAAGACAATTTCTTCTCCAATTTTAAAATTTGGTTTAAAAGCACTATAGAAAAGACAATGGAAGGTTTTTATTATTAGTGAGGTTGAGTGTGAAATAGAAGATCCACTATCATAGGATCTTAGACATTTTTAAAAAGTGTTTGATTTAGTTGTGTTTGTCAATATTCTTGATCGACTAATCTCAATTGTAGGTGAATTTGAGAACTTACTATATAAGGAGGTCTGTGACACTTACCGAATTAGTTTTTAAAGGCTCTTTGTAAAAACAGCAAGAGGATGTAAAAGAAAGAGAAGACAGCTGTGTAAACTGAAGTAAAGGGCCGTTTAACCAGTCGGGTCTTTTAACGTTTGCGTGGACCCTCAGTGCTCAGAAAGGACTCCTTCCATCTGATTATTAACACATCCTATTTGGAAAGCTGTCCCTTTAAATCTAAGAATCCGTGAGACAGAAGTTCGCACATGACCAGCTATCTAGCATTACCTGGGAATATCTGAAAAACCAAAACAAACCCAGCATTCTAAACACAGCACTGAAGTTTACTGGATTCCTAAAGGAGAGAGCACTCAGCAAGGCTCCGGCGGGAGTTCCCGAGACCGGAGGCTGTGCGCGGGAGGCTCTGCTGCAGGCGACTGGCCCACGCGGAGCCAACGCCGCACGGAGGACAGCACTGGAGCGCGCGTTACAGAAACGCTCTCCTGAGCACTTCGTGCATAAAAAGTTTGTTATTAAGCATGATTTTCTTAGGAAGAATTCTTGGAAGTTTAGTAACTGAGACAAAAAGTCAATCTTGAACTTTAAGCTTGCTAAATACCGCTGAACTGCTTCCTTAAAAAACCACGCCAAGCATGAAAGCACTTTTTTTCCTACCTTTTACTCCTCTAGCAATGCATTCATTTTATAAAACTGCCATTTCACTGTTACAAAACATTATGTTTGTCGATATTTGTGTGTTGAGTTTTCTAGCCCATGCTCTTAATTATATTTATTCTTAAGCAACTTTTGTAAATAGTTTTTATTTTTAATAAGCTATGTTTCTCACAATTTTATTTTTTTAATTGTAGTGACTGTGATTTGAGGGTTTCTGGTGCTTTTATAAAAGGTTTAAATTTTATAACTAAATGTTTAATGTGTGATTTCCGTTTAATTTTAGAAATTTTTCCTTCCTCCAGAGTTAATACCCAACTTTTTAACACTTTTTCTATTGTTAGATTTTAAAAAAACTACTTAATTCAATTTACAGGAAATACTTTACATATGAAATAAAAATGTAAATGTTTCTTTCCCAAAATGATTACGGATTTTCTAAGAGGATCAGTTACTAATTTTTCCCTTCCCCCTGGTTTGTGTGTGACACCTTATTTGCCACAAATTCAAATCTTATACACAAAGCAGCCTAGAGAAGAGGAATTCTCTTTTAAAGTCTTTTCTAACATTAATGTTTTGGTGTCTGGTAGACTAACTCTCCTTCATTATCTTTAAAGTTCAAACTGATCTCACCTGTTATTTTTTCCCAAACTCTCTCAAGCACCCACCCCATCATTCCACTGGATTTTTACTGAATTACATTAAAACTATAATTTGTAAAGAATATACATTTTTTAATAATACTGATTTCTCATCAAGTATCTCTATTTTTCGCAGCTCATAAGTTTTCTCATCTCTTCTCCTAGGTCATCTATATTTCTCATTAATATTACCCCAAATATTCATATTTCTGTGACTCCAGGAATTCCTCTTTTTCTGTGTTTATGAACTTGTAACTGCTGGTACAGCACTACTTATTGACTCTAGACACCTTTTATCTCAACATTTACAGAACTCCTATAATTAATTTAAAAAATTTTAACTGACTCAAATTAACTGAGGTAACAGGTTTCAAACTGGATAGAAAGATTAAGGGATAAAAGGCCATATTCCTATTAATTAGTTTTGTCAGTTCTAATTTCTTATTAGGTTAACATTAAAAAAAGGACAAAACAAAGAAAATGCTCTTGTGTATACAAAATCACGGGGTGGTTTTTGTTCTCTTGCTTTAAAATGTACACTGAGGAATATGAGCTTTTTGTTTTTTAATGTCAAACATCTCTTGGCAAAGCAGTAAGATCAGTTTAGAAAGACAGCCGCTTTCATTTATAAAAGCTACCATCACCTTCCCAACTAGAACAGAAACTTAAAATTATTGAGAGTGCTGAATTCATAAAGAACCTCAAAGTGTTTGAGGAGCAACTATTAGGACAGGAAGAGCTTTCTTTAACGGGTCACCTCTGACCATGCGATCTAGATCTACTCCTTCCCTTCTGACCGACCGCACAGCATGAGAACTAAATGAGTACGCAAGGCATCAAAGCTTCTATTTAAATAACAGGTTTCCCAGGAACTCGTTCTAATTTGATTAATGAAGGACTTCTTCCTTGTAATGAAATGGTAGAGTTTCAGAATGTTAAAGCAATTTCAGGTTTTATTTGTATGTTTTCTGTGTCCCATTAAAAAGCCAGTCTAACTTATCTGTTAAAATACCTTAAAATATTTAAAAAATTTTCTCCATGTTACAAAAATACAACATCGATTATATAGGCCCTTCTTTTTCTCAAGCAGATATGCAATTTATCAAACCAAAATGCTAAAAAATGTTATTATTCTAAAATAAAACTGCTTACCATGATACCACCATTTTGTTTTCTTTGGATTCTTGTTACATGTTCGAACATAAAAAGAATTATCTGGTGGTCGTCTCTGAAACCAAAAAGAGTTTAAATAGATAAGAAGTTGTAAAACAGAAAAACATAAGGGAGAAATAGTTTCAATAAAAGCTTAGCAAAACTATTACAGGATGCATAAAAAACAATATAAATGCTAATGGCATAACTTAATACAGTCTAGTGAATGTAGTCTCTTGACCCTGAAATTGTTTTGTAAAAATAAAGAGGTGTGCCTGTGTGGTCTGGACAGGTTCTAGCAGGATGACTACAGTGTGACGAGCAACAAAAACTGTGCGCATTAGGTTGTAAAGAATTTTGGTTTCATTTATCTTATCTCCCTGGAAATAACTGTTATTACTGTGTAAGCTAATTTAAAACAGAAAAGTCTACCTAATTAAGTTTTCTGAGAAATTACAGCAACTTATAAACCTCCACAAAGAATTAGGTTTTCTGTAAGATAAGTATCATCAAGGACAGACCAAAGGATTCAGTTTCCAAACGACACATAAGAGGAAAAAAGGGGGAAAGCTACATTGGCACTTCTGCCACACACGTGCCCTGGCCAGCACCACGTGAGAAGCGCGTGGCCGGTCTGTGAGGGAGATGCGTCGCCGGCACTGATGCCAACGACGTCAGAGAGGGACGGCAAAGACTCTTCCTGGAAACTGGTGGATATTCAGCAGACACACGAAATGGGTGATACTACGAAGATCTGGAAACACCCCAAAACTGTATTAAAGCTCCGGAGGGCAGGTGTGTAGGTCATATGATAGGTCGAAGCGAAATGCGAAGGTGAACAGGACACACAGAGAGCAGGAAGGAGCCAGGCGCTCCGCTCGGTCCTTCTAAAGCTCACGTACATAACCACGATCTCAGGTGCACTTCACAATGCCCCACGAGTTAATGTTAATAACAGTAAAACAAAAGGAAAGAGTAAAGCACAGGACATTAAACAAATTTCTTGACTGGCTGTTAATACAGTGAGACAATTTCTGAGAAATTAGTATTATGAAATTAGATGCCTGACTACATCACAGAGCAGATGATCGGCTGTTGTCTGTCTCACAAAGTCATAACCGGCGTTAATGTAGTAGTAAACTGCTACTACATTTACTAATGTAGTAGTAAACTGCTACTACTATGGCAAATAACTTCATAAACTCATTTTATCTGTATATTTATTAGAAATCAATTTTCAAAAACAATATTTAAGAAAGAAAAAAACTTAGAGAACTCCTATGATTAATTTTTCAAAGTTTTCAATTGACTCAAATAAACTATTTCCTTAAGTCAAGAATATAACCAAACTAGTAAGTGACCAAGGAGACATGATTATTAGAAAAATAATTATACTAAAAGATGGATTACCAAAATTGCTTTAGAAACACAAGCTAAGCAGACCTGGTTAGCACTTGGATGGGAGACCCCCAGGAAGACCAGGTGCTGCAGGCGTAAAAAATAAAATAAGGGATTGTGAGCTGACAAACAAGGTTCTTGAAATCTGTGAGGTCAACCAAGGGTTGCCTTGCCTAAAAAAAAAAAAGGAACACACTGTAAAGTTTGGCTTATCTATATTATGTGGGCACTGAGAATAAAAGGGAGATTACCGAAAGGCCCTTGGTATCAATCTCAGAAATTATCTTTATTAAAATCTATTGCTGTGATAGATTTAATTAAATACCTTCGGTTTAGGGAACCATTCCCAACCGTGAAAAAGAACACTGGAACAAAAGAATTATGACTAAATCAAAGACCCCCAAATGCCTACAGTAAAAATTAAAATTTGTATTCAAAGAGTTGACTATTAAAGTGAAACTCAGACAACCATGTCTACCACAGAATAAAATTCACCTGTTTTAACATGAGTTTTCAGTGAGAATCTGAAAGACTTTTTAAAGCTAATCTGTATGTAGCTAGATTCCCCTCAATGTCAAAGCAAGTTTCCTGCTTGTCTCTGTAACCCAGTACTTAGCACAGTAAAAATAAAAATTTGCAGAATTTTATCATGTTATAGAACTAATGCTGCTAGAATTATTACTTCCAGATTATCATCTTTGTTAAATATATTATAATTTATATTAATATTGTAGTTTATCAATTATTCAAATGGAATGATTGGTCTTACACTAAGTATGTTAAGAAACGTTAGTAGCAGACAACTAGAATGTGAAGGGAATGGCAAGGGTTAGAAAAGAATGAAGAAGGTAAAGAACATAGACATTTTCTAGTTTTTAATAGAAAATCATTACATTTAAATGTAAACAAAGTTAATCGACAGGCATATGCAAGAACTATGTGCAGAAATCACTGGTGGTCACCTCATAACTTTTCTTATTAAGTCCTGCATTACTGCCTCACCTTTCTCTAGACATTCAACATCAGCAGAGACACAGAAGCCCTTGTAACTGCAAACTGCGCAGCTCCACGCTTAAAAAATTTGAGACTTGTACGTGTGCTGGGGTGGCAGTGGCAGAGGAGAAAACATGGAAGCAGTAGTAAGACTTGTTTCCAAGGCCTTTGGGGTGAATAAAAGCTCAAGCACAGCCTTAAAATGCAACTCAGGAAAGCCAACGGCAAAGGGGAAACTAAAGTTAAAAAGTGATACTAACGTTAGTGACATGGAACCTATTTCATCTCTTCTAAGGTGTACATTTTTTCCTGCACATTTTAATACTCATGAATGGGGATACGTGTCTTTTAACTAACAGTGGCTCAGTTTATCTGCCTAAGTTAATTTTCTTTCTTATAAAGATAGTATATTAAATTGCATATTAAGGCCTCTTAATGAACCAATTAAAAAATGCATGAAAACTTTTTAAAACCTAACAGCAAGAAACATGTTAGGGAACTAACATTCCAAGAAATGTACTTTACGAACTGGCTTACAGTGTCTGAGTCCAGATAACCTACCATTTAAAACTGAAGTACTATCTTAAAAGTTCAAAAGTTCTCTAAATAACAATAAAAATGATAGTTCAATTTGGAGAACACCGAAAGAGGCCTGCTAGAATAAACAACTCTACAGCCCTCTAATCTCTAAAAGTGTGTTTCTCCTTTCACAGAGCACCAGAGGAAACACTCATGGAGGAGAGAGGCTTTTAAAGTATAGAAACATGGGCACAGGGCGCTGCAGGCACCCCCAAGCAGGCATGACGAGAGGGCCAGACATGCAGAGGATTAAGGTACTCTAGAAGGGGACCCTAAATTTAACTCGTGTGATTTTTCTTTCTGATCATTCTCTCCTCTCCATCGGACACAGCATCTGTGGACTGGTGAAGGAGAGGAAAAGTCCTAAACCCTGCTGGTGGCCGCCCTTCCCGCTTCGGCCTCATCTCGTCACTGTGACGGGAGGCGCCAGTTCCCGGAGAAGCCCTGGCAGAGCCGCAAGGAGTCAGCAGAGGGGAGCCGGGGCGGCAGAGGGGAGACGGGGCTGGCTGCCCACAACGCCGGCTCCGGGGCTTTCCACTGGGGAATCTAGAAAGAATTTCTTGTACACCTTTGCCCTTTTGTGTTTACAAAAAACAATTCAAATTACTTAAGAACATCAGCAGAAATTTCCTGTTTAAGAAATAGAAAACAATGTCTAACTTCTATATGGAATGAAAGATTATCAAAATAATTTCCCGAGCTATTACTAAACATGACATTCCCTATATAACTTTATCATAAAAAGCATTAAGTCCTTCCTACAAATCAAATGAATATTAAAATAGTTTCTCTACCTAGCTAGGAGAAGAGAGATTACCTGGAAGAATTCTGGAAAGTCCTACCTTTTCCTTGCAGCTGGAAAGCATGCTAATAATGCTAAGACAGACTGACTGGACTGAGAGCGCTGGGGACCAGTCTTCTGTTAGAATGGACAGACAGATATGACCATTGCTATACACATGAGGATGAACGGGGATATTCTCACCAGTAAACATGACCTGAGAAAGAATAAAATTCCATTAACACTCAAATATTCTGTATTACCAAGAAAACAAAATATTCTCTACGTAACTTAACAGTTTTAAAACCACATCAAAAACAAGATCAGTGCTAGGAACAAGATTAACAACTGCTTGTTGTTTATTCTCATCGACTCGGTAAGTGCTGGTTTTACTGTACTGTAACAAATGCCCACGTCATGGTGGGGAAAACCCAGATATCTATTTTATATTTCAGCTACTTTTCACAAATCCCCTATAAAACGTTCCCAATTACCATGTATTTTTAGACTAGTGAAAGACAACTCCATTTATAACAATAGTTTTTCAAATTCTATTCATTGTTCTCTGCATATAGAAATCGGTATACTAAAATTCCAAACATTTAATTTTGAGACTGTGAGTAACGGGGTAGGAACACCCCTTCCACCTGTAACCATACTATCATCTCAGGTGCTATAAGCAAAAGGAAATAACTGCTACATTACCCACCTCCTCTAAACTCACACCTCCATTATGACAGGCACGAATTACTATTTTTTAATCAGCAAATAACTACGTGCCTAGACAAAAAACAAAGGTTGAATGAGTCTCCCAATTACCTGCTGTTTTTATCTTTTACTCAACTCTTCTAACAGTTATTCTTTTCTCCATCTTGTCTCACCACTATTTTGAAAGGTAATAAATCTATTATTTCCTTCCTTCTCCCTAATAATTTAACAAATATCTCAATAAGAGTGTTTCTTAAACAAAGCTACTTAAGCATCTGAATAGGCAGGAGAATAAATTCATATACCCTGAGGAATCTGTAAGCATAGCCAAAAATAGGTCAAAGAAAGTAGAAGTCTTATACTTAAGAATGTTTTCATGTTACTTCATAATATTTATTTTGATATAAAAAGTAATCCACCAATCTTTAAGTGATTTTACACTGCAGTGAGATAGATACACCATTTTTATTGTTCGGTATTAATTCCTAATTCCTGATGTGGCCTTTAAAAAAATTACTTGGAAGTCCTATGGCCATGCCACCCTGAACAAGCCCAATCCTGTCTGATCTCAGAAGCTAGGCAGGGTTAGGCCTGGTCAGTACTTGGATGGGAGACCACCTAGGAAGACCAGGTGCTGTAGGTGTAAAAAGTAACGGATTGTAAAATGACAATCTGTGAGATCAACCAAGGGTTGCCTCACCGAAAAAAAAAAAAAATTATTTGAAGATCTAGCTAAAAATACAAATTTAGGAACCCCACTTCCATAGATTCTAACTCAGCAGGTAGGTATGTTGGGATTTTTATAAAACCCACCAAAGTTTGGAATTTTTATAAAGCCCAACCAGCAGTTCCCAAAGCAGACTTATGGTACCCTTCTCAGCCCCGCAAACTGCCCTCACATTTGAACATAGCAGAATTTTAGTAAAGAGAAACCCTCCTGTAAGTTATGACAGAAACTGACAAAACACATTTATTGCTCTAGGCACACCCCTTCCCCCCCTTTATAGAGAACGGAGATACAGTGAAATAAAAGTAAGGTATGCCATAGGTTACTCTGGGATATGTTATGGGACATTACCATCGGCTAGGTTTTTGTTTTTAAACATCTAGCTACACATCTAATTTTATTCCAATTTTACAAATATTTACATTTTAACAAAACACTCTTTCATAGAAGCAGGAGTCCTCTAATATTTCAAATATAGTAACGTATGGGACCCATTTCTTTGGCTGAAGTATATTTTTTTGTTCTTTAAATGCTAGACATCTACCCTCCATTCCCACTAAAGAGAGCTAAAGTAAAGCTGAAAAATAAAGTCTCAAAACAAGAGACAGCAAGTCGTTTCCCCTTGTCCGACTGCAGAAGAGCAGGAAGACTTTCGCGCAGCTGTGTCCGAAGAACAGCATGTACCTCAATGTTATCTGTCAGTGCTTGTGCCTTGTTCATCACTTTTTGCTAAAATAAAAAAGTACTGCTCTGCGGAGAGAAATGAATGCTTCGATGATCTTGCAGGCTACCCTTTGAGTTTATCCACAATTACTTTAATCAAATTTTATTTTTTATAAATAGGAACTATAGTTTATTATGATACACATTTGATATTCCCACAATGTGTTACAGACGTCCAGAGTGGCAGTTTACACATCACAGAACGTGCATCTGCTTTAGGGTGTTCACTTTGCCACAAAATGCCACTGGACCAGTAAGATATATTCATTAAGAATGAAAGCAATGTCCAAATGGCTTATTCTCTGACCACAATTATTTTTTTAAAGGATATTTCTTTTCCAGTAACATCTCTTTTTTAAGATGTCAAGTAGACTAGCCTCTAAAAGTGCCAAAAAATAAAGAACTGCCAAGTTATCTTCTTTAGCAAAAAAGAATCAATGTATCAGCAACCATCAAGGAAAATACAGAGACAGCTAAATACAAAGATGACCACAGCAGTTTGACTAGGAAATTCACAGAGCAGAAAGAAAGCAGGATTATTGGAGAGAAATGATATAAACTAAATCACTTGGCCTGGGATCCAAGAAGTATGCATGAACCAACAGGAAATCAGGGGAGAAGAGAAAGAAAAGGGAAGAGTAGCAGTAAAAGGCACCTACAGCAGGAGCAGCAGACATTCTACCAGCAGAGAAAGGAGCCAGAAATCAAGACAGAAACAGCTTTGAAGCCTGAGGAGACTGAAATTAAAATAAATCAAATCTCAGTAACCCTAATTAAAAACAAAAAAACAAACAAACAAACAAAAAAACAGGAGTCTTTTTAACATGCTGCATGCAGGACAAATGCAGCCAGCATGAAACTTTTTGCAACCATAAAACCAAGGGAATGAATTAGTTGTACATAACATATTGAAGTAACCCCTAGGCCCTAATCAGCTAGATATAAAATTTTAGAAGTTTTTCTAAACATGGAAAGGCTGAGTTTACATGCCAGAGATGAATTCCTGAAATAAAAGAAAAAAACTTTTTCAACAGCTTATTCATGTAAAAAGCTGCTAAGCAGTTTCCACAGACTTTTAATGTAAACTGTGCTACTCTGGTTCTCTGCAAGCGATGGGGAGAGTAACCAAGGCTGAATTTCTTTAAGATCACTCTCCTAACCATCTCATTTACTTAATTCACAGCACAAGCCAAAGGAGGACATGGACATTTCAATTATTTTAATGCAGCAAAGCAGGATCTGAAAACTTGAGGTGATTAAGCTATTTTCAGAGTTCAAAAACTTTTTATTTGGAGTCTCAAGTAGCTGATAAGCTATCTAAAACATCTGACAACTGACTACAATGAATCTGAAACCAAAGAGAATAAATAAGAATGTTACTAATTTATTGATTCTTAAAATAATTTATTCATATTCAAACTAGTCATATAGATCCAACAGTTAGCAACTGAAGACTGCACACATTCTCTATGTTACAAACTTAGTACAATGAAATGACAATTTTTTAAGAATAAGCTGTTCGACGGAAATAAAAATCACAATTTTAGAAAAGGATCTTAGACCTAATGCATGTGAACCACAGCCAAAGTCGAGTCTGCATCAGAAGTGGTCCTCACATGTCTCTAAATTCTCAAAACATCTATCAGTGTGGCTCATTTTCAAGAGCAGGACCTGTGCTCAGGATCCGAATAATTCTGTACTTATGCATATCCCACTTCCAACCTAAAACTGTAAGCAAGCCAACCTCTAGGTAACTTTTGGGTACTAGACAGTATACTATCTTTAATAAAAATTACTAAAATTTAAACTGAAAGCTACCAATAGTAATAGTAATAAGGGATGGGGATTTGAATGCTAATTCAAATTGGAATTTCTACTGTGAAATTCATGGTACATACATAAGATTACCAAATATCCAGCTCAACATCACAGTACTGAGATCTCGTCATAAGGGAAGCACACTACTGTGTTCAGATTAGTGCACTCTGAGGTAATTACAAAGTCAGACACCTGATGTGGTGTCAGGCTTGGTCAAAACACAGAATATACTGAATGAGCAGCACAAAATATACGACAATTGTAAAAGCGTAGATAATATGGATACCAAGATTTCTCCAGGGACAATATGAATTTTTTTTTCTGATTAAAATTGTACGTTGATGACAATACTTAATGTGCAACTATATAACTGAACATATAAGCAGAAAGGTTATTGTAATTTAGCAGAAAGTCTAAATCAGGTAGCTATGAATAATGTGTGATATACGGTCTAGTGTAAACCATAAAATTTTGACAAAAGTGACTGGGGGTTAGAATTTTAACACAGTTTGCAATTCGATTCTTTCCTTTTAGTCATCTAACATGTATCATCAGTGTCAATATTAACGGTTTTCCTGATCTCCCATAATTACCACTACCATGCAGCTACAGGTGTACTGCAAAGACAGGATTTCTGGATACAATGAAACCACCTGGGCTCCCTTAGAGCTTCTCTCTCCTGTACACCGTGTTCCTCTAGCCTACCTCCTGCACCTCCCCTCTGCTTTACCTCCGAGGCTCCAATGAATGGGGTTGGTCACTGTTCACTTTCTCCTTGTCAGGTGTCCTAGATGCTAAACAATTTAAGGCAATAAAAATTGTTATTTAAGACTTCGGAAATTTTAACCACTATCCTATAAAAGAGCAGGGAGAATCATACCACAAATAAAGGATGAGGACATGATGAAAATAGGTTCTGGATCTCTGCGATGAGGGAATTTTAAGCAACAGAATGAAAGGGTCTGTGTTAAGGGGGCATGCACAGGAGGGGAAATAGGATGGGGAAAACGATTACTCTCTGCCCCAGTGTTTCTAGAGCTTTATAATCAAGGCAAGTTTATTTTCAGCACCACTCTCAGCATGATATGGTTTCAGGACTAAACAGTGTCCTCTTCCCCCTAAAAAAAATATTTCCCCTCCTAACTCTAAATTTTTTTCAACAAAAACTAGAACTGAAAAGCTCAAAATAAGTATAACTAGGATGTTTACAAACTAACATAGATGTGTTTTAGATTTGTTTCACTGAAACAGGATGTTCACGGAAGAAGGGGGTATGAGAGAGTGGCCATTCGCAGGCAGAATGCTCATGTGAAGGAGGTGGCAGGAAGGAGGAGAAGCAAAGCGGTTAAAGGTAAAGTCTGAAGATTTTGTTTTGATGGGGACTGACCACACCTCCCTATTCCTTTGGGATAAACTTTCAGCTCCCTCACACTGCAAGACCTTCTTTGACAACCCCCAAAACATCCTTCCTCCTTCATCTTCTGTAGCCCCCCCTGTACCTACACAGAAAACTACAACAGCATGTGTTCACAAATCTCAGAAGAGGCCATGTCCTCTCACGCCTTGTCCCGCTTTTGACGTAAGTTCCTCTTACCCCTTAAATACCAGCGCAAACAGGTTTTTCTTTGTCCCTTCATTCTATTCTAAATCAGTTGATGCTTTCTCTTTTCCTTCTGACGCACACAATTCATACTTCCAGTTGCAGAGGCCAAAAATTGTGCAGTCTTCCTTGACTCCCTTCCTTTATTCATGTTTCACATTAAGCCATCAGCAAAGCTTGCTAGCTCAATGTTTAAAATAGCTCCAAAAGATGGCCACCTTCCACAGCCTCCACTGCCACCCTTATGGTGCAAACAGCCATCACCTCTCACCTGGATTACTGCAATAGCTTGTCTGGTCTCCCTGCACCCTACGCCCCCAACAGTCAGCTGCCACACAGCAGCCAGATTTTATCTTTTCAGTAGATCATGTCATTCTTCTGTTTGAAATTTTCAAAAGTGTCCCCTCTTTCACAATAAAAGTCAAAATTCTAACAATGGGCTATAAACGTCCCATACAATCTGTGATGAATTCTCCAGCCCAAATTATCTCTACCCTATGGCCTACAACTCCCCTCTTGCTTATCTACAACTTCAGGGACCACCACACGAGCAACAGACTCCAGCCTTCGCTCTGCCTTCACCGATCTTTCCCTCGCCCTCCTCCTGGCTCACTCCCTCACCACTTTCAGATCTCTGCTCCAACGCCACCTTCTCAGTGAAGTCTTTCCTAATCACTCTTTCCAAAGGTACAAACGCTCCTTCCACTTTTTCCCGCCATCTTCCATACTGCTGTGTGTTTTCCTTATGGCTTATCGTCTGTCTCTTCGTACAAGAATGTAAACTACACACATATAAGGTTTTTTGCCATTTTGTTCACCACTGAATCTCTAATTATAAAGTGTCTGTCCTATGTTTTGTGCTCAATACTCACAAAATGAATAATGAATATTTACTCTCCAAACACTAAACAGATTATAAGCTGCTTAAAGGCAGGACGAATGGTTTTTAATTTCTGTAGTCTTTCCTATCTCTAAAGCACACAAGAGAGTATTTGGCACACAATTCATGCTCAGTATGTGTTAAATTAGCCAACCATTTACCTGTATCCCAGGAGAGGAAAATAGAATGTATAAAGATACTTTATTTTCTGTATGGCTAATGGTAGGCGCAATTATTAGACAACAATGATTAAAAGATGTCTCATCTTTGCTTCCATATTAACTGAAAAAGTTTTTTTGTGGTTGTTATCGTTTTCTTTAAAGCAAATGACTGGGTAAAACACTGTATTTTAGAAAAGTAGCTTTTTCACTATAAAGTGAGATAGTATGAGAAATTAATTATAACAATTAGGGGGAAAAAACACAGCAGACTATAAAATTTATGTATGGTCTTACAGATCTCACTCACAGATAAAAAGGTAATAATTTCACAATGAGACTGGTTTACTCACGAGATATTTCGCCAAATTCTACTCTTATAAGTAGTGAGAAATTCAGTACTGGTTATTGCATAGGAAAATGAAAGGCTGACTATCTAACAGGTGCAAGTGCTGCCAGGTCTCATCAAATAAAATCTGTGGTGACTGGAGACCGTTATTGCCCTAGAGAGGTTCCAACCGTTTCCTGGAGCAACGGACCTCTGGGAAGTTTGTTAATGGAAAAATCTTGAAATCTATATGCACGTCACGCATCTATGGTTAGACCCATTATCATTATTTTATAATCATACAGACGATGTGATTAATAAAATTTTAAAAAATAATTTTGTATTACTGGACTCAGAGTAGCTATACCATTTTCTTAATCATGGGTATTAGAATGTATAACTTCTATGACATGGGAGAGACTACAAAATTAATTACTGTTAAAAAAGGAACCCTCGTATTCTGAAAGACTGGGTACAAGAGCCCTAGTGCAGCAGTCTCCAATCTTTTTGGCACCAGGGACTGGTGCTCCTGTGAGAATCTCATGCCTGATGTTCTGAGGCGGAGCTGAGGCGGTGATGCTAGCGCTGGGGAGCGGCTGCAAACAGATGAAGGTTTATTCACTTGCCTGCCACTCACCTCCTGCTATGCAGCAGTTCCTAACAGGCCACGGACCAGCACCAGTCAGCAGCCCAGTGACGGCACCCCTGCTCTGCAGCTTTCAAAGGTATCATTCTACATGTAAGTATTCACTTCTAGAGACTGCATTACTGTATGGATAAATAAGCATTTTTCTCATGCTGGTATTCCTAACTGGCGATATGAGACAGAAGTAACTTAAGTTTAAGTCTTGTCTATTCTACTAGCTAGCTTTTAAACTATGAACAATAATTCCACAAGCTTCAATTCCTTCACTTATAAAATAAGGATGAACCCATCTCCCCTAACCACTTCATTAAGAGCTGTGACAAGATAAAAGCAGAATGGGTGTCACATCATAAAGTATGATATAAATATTATTATATAGAAGAATGCATGGAGGTATGTGTGGCTGAAATGATTAAGTTTAGACTTGACCGAAAAAGGACCTTACTGCTAAGCTAAAGAGTTTTTAGACCTGACCTCGAATAAAAAACCATTAGAGATTTTACTGAGGAGGGTGGGGATGGTGGTTGTGTGCATATGTGTGAAAACCAATGAGATAATTGTGCCTTCAAACAAACCTAGTGGCTCTGTGAAAGGACGGCTAAGAGTAGAAAGAACTAGGGGCTATTTTATAATAGTCCACATGCAAGGTACAAGCTTGGACTATAGCACTGACAGTAAGATAAGAGTGGATTGACTTCAGCACTGCAAAAGGATCTATGTTTAAGAGAAAGGGAAGAATTTTAATAAAAGCAGATAGGTGGACAATCGCCCCTCAAAAAAATATTCCCCTAATCTTGTTACTGGAAAAGACTGAGTTTAGATGTGTTCAATTTGAGATGCCTGGAGGTATTCAAGCAGAGATGCCCAAGAAGGTGTGTAATTAAACATCAGAAAGAATAGGCTGTGTAAAGAGCTATAAATCTAGGAGTCAGCTGCTTGAGATGGTTGAAGACGTTAGAAAGAAGAGTGAGAAGACCAAGGGAGTGCTGAATAAAGAACCCGGAGAACATCAAAATCAGAGGAGTGGACAGAAGTAGAACCAGAGAAGGAGAATAAAAAGAATATGAGATAAGACGGTAGAGGGAATTTATTGCAAATGCTCCAACTTGCAGAAATATTAAAGATGAAATTCAAAGGATGCTTAAGTTTGAAGTTTTAGAATTAAATACTAAGGATTAGAGGACACTTCTGACTTAATTTCATGTTTACAGAAATATTCATTTCCTCTGAGAAAAAATTTGTGAGCTCCCAGAATAAGCCTCCACTATACCCCTAAGCAAAAGCTTCCTAGCTGGTCAGCCCTATTCTTCCTTCACACACCTGAGACACCACTGCCTTCAAGCACTGACAGTCAGAAATAACGCTGATAAACCAAAGGGCGACAACACAACCTTAAGATCATTTTCTGGAGAGAAATAAGTCATTTGCTTTTGTTTTTGATTATAGCCAACAGATAATTTTTATTAGAGGCCTCGAGGTCCTTACAACGCATACCCCTTTGCTTTACTTTTGTAAAAATGATAAAAATTTGCCCTCCAAATCTTAACTTTTCTGCTCAAATGAAAACTTAAGAACTCTAGGAGTCATTTTCCATTTAACCCTAGGCCTTAAAACAATTCTCTTTATCTATAGCACAATAAATGACTTCCAACTATACTCCTACATGGCCAACGGAAGATTAAGCTATGTTTGAGATATTCTATTTCAAATGGCAATGAGATATGATTTTTCATAAAAATAGCCTATTTTAGGACCTAACAAGTTGAATTTCAGGTATTTTGGAAATTTCATCATCCAGAACACCTCATTACCTAGCAATGCTAGAGACAGCTGGCATTAGTCTTATCATTTTGCCACCATTAGTAATTCATTTACCCATCTGACCAAGCCAGGAATCTGGAAGTCATCTTAGTCTCCCTTTCTCTAACCTCTGACAATTAATCATTCTTCAGTTAAACAACTCTTAAAAATGGTCCTCACCAACACTATCCCTTATCCAAGTATTAAGCAATTAACTAAACTGACAGTGCCTCAAATTATATTTGGTCAGATTTGGGGCTGATGTCTAGACATTTAACATCTTGTAATAAATTCTGCCCCTGCAGTACTAAAAGGCTGCAAAGACAGCGTATCAAGGCAAAAATCGATGAAGTGACCCCTGAACACCAAACTCAATTCCTGGTAACACCATCTCATCATCTCACCTGGAAACGGGAGCCTAGTAATTCCAAAATGCTAGATTCTCCTACAACCTATGGGCCTGGGTTAGATTTCTATCCCTTTATTTACTACTGTCTACGAATAAGAGAGTCTTAAGTTCTTGGAAGTACAAAAGCAAGAAAGTCCTAATCTCAATAATGTAAATGTTGATGAGATCTTGATTATATTACAGGAAGAGAAAGGAACAAATCTATTTGCATTAATTATAATAAATTTACAAATTTTTACAGTCAAAAATCACTAATTCAGCATTCTGCTATAATCTAAAAATACAATAAAAGTTTTAAAAGTAAGGCAGTTACCTGAGGAGAGTCAAAAGGATATCGACTACTAAATTTAAATAGAAGTTGAAATTTTTCCCCTTCATATAAGGTACCTGGTGCACCTTCCATGTCTACAATCCACCTAGAATAGAAAAAAACAAATTTAAAACTTGAGATAAAAGGGACTGGGGTGAGAAGGAGAAAATGGAACACCAACACTTGCTCTACACCAGGCACTGGCACAGGGGTCATTCACATGGAGCAGCACACTTTATCCTCCCAGCAACTGTAAAAGTCGGTGTTAACATTCCTGGCCTTACTCCCTCCCTTCTCTGCCGCTCGAGGACAAAATAACCAGATCAAGGTCAGACGGCCAGTAAAGGACAGAGCCAAATTTTAGCCTGGGTCTGGAAAAAAAAAAACCCAAAACAAAAACCCGACTCAGGTGTGTTAACACCAAAGCTTGTACTTTTCCTACTCAATTTATGCTATCTTATTTTTTCAAGACTATTTTTACAATAACTAAAAAGACTGTACAGACAAAATCAAACTAATCAACTGCCATTCTGATATCAATTATTTTAGAACAGGGGAAGTAGGTATCAGTAACGACTACAGAGAATTGCAGCAGTCACTCTGCCTTTCTCATCAGTATTCTAGAGCAGACTAAACAGGGAAAAGGAAGTAAGCTGACATCAGTCCACTTCACACTGATGGGTATTCAAGGCTCTGTATGGCCTTTCCTTTGTCTCTCATCCCGTTTCAATTGTTCAATAAAAACCAGAATAGATTTCTATGGCATCTATGCAAGCTGATTTTGTTTCCATATATAACCACCATGAAAATAAATTTGCTTCTAAGTATATTCTGTACACTACTCCTTGTTCCTTTCTTTTTTAAAAAAAGGTGAGGGAGGCAGGGATTATGATGGCAAAGATGATGGGGCAGCATTTGGAAGCAAAAGTGGACCAAAATCATAAGATTTGAGTTCCTCATTATAGCTCTGCAACTTATAGTAATTATCGTACATCTGGCCAATGCCTTTAATCTTATACTCTTCCGGTATAAAAATTTATCATTTTAAATACTGGAAAACAAAAAGAAGATTGAGAATACAGTTTCGGGGTTCTATGCATCGCCTCATATACAACAGATGTAAGAGAATATAAAATAACAAATGTGCCTATCCTCTGAGAGCAATCAACTAACGCATACAGACCCTCAAGGGCATGGCTACTCATTTTTCAGAATGCATGCTGAATACCATATGTGGTACAAAAGTTACAACCACAGACCCAAGATGAAGTACTTTACAGTGAAATTACATAGGTCTGCCCCTTAACTAGCTGTGAGACCATGAATAAGCTGTTTTACCTCTCCAGTTTTAACTGCTTCAATTGTAAAACAGATATTTAAACAACAAAATAACAGATATTCAATTCAAAGTATTGTTGGAAAGACAAATGATATTACATATGCAAAAGACAGCACATTCCTGACATCAGAGCCAGACGTAATAAATTATGTACAAAACAAAAGCTGCCCTAAAAAAAAAAAAAAAAAAATCCAAAATTAAAACCTGTTCTCTCTGTAAACTAGGTAGGCCCTCCCTAGCCATCAGAATCCCTTTATCTTCCCTCCCTGACACCCACTACCGAGAGCAAAAGTGATATCCTGAGAGAAAAGCAGGACTCCCTGGTGCCCTTTTATTCTGTTTGTAATTTTTAGGGTACTCAATGTACCATAAATTTACATGCAATCTATCCAAACACAGGTTTTAAACAATAGCGAAGCAAATATCTCAATAATTCTTCAAATAGCTGGGTGAGAGGTCAAAGGTGGCATAATTTTCAATATAGTTCAGGATAACTTTGAATAATATTTTACTAATTAGAAAATAATATGTTCACTATAGAAAATTTAGAAAAAGTATAAAAAAAAAAATCACCCAAAGATAACCACTGTTAAAGTTCTTTGGGTACATTTCATTCTAGTCATTTTGCGGTTTCTATTGATGGTATCGAAGTCCAGTGGAATGCATTATGTGCACACTTAAATTTACATAAATTCAGATCGCCAGTGTTTATGATCCTAATCACGAGCACACACCCCAGAGTAAGGATGAGGCGGGAGAAGTCTCAGTTCTTAACTTCTTGTGAGTAGCTATTGCTCTGTGATTCTAATATTTAAACAGTATTTTTCAAACATTCATGTCTCCTAATCAGAGAAACAGCCATCTATTCTCCTTTGAAGGGAAAACTAGCTTAGTTGAGTTTATTAAGACAGGATACACGCCAATATGGCCTCTCTAAGGGATTTTCAAAGGTAATTATAACTACACATAATTTTGCCTTACCTGCTGACTACAGACTCTAACTCAAGAGATAACATTTCCCAGTACTACCTAGTGAAACCATTTCTCTGTTATTGACATTTACACTGTTTCCAAATTGTCCCTAGAAATAGTAATGTTGAAATGAGTTCACAGTTGACCCTAGAGCAACATGAGTTTAAACTGTGCAGGGCCACTTATATGTGAATTTTTTTCGATAAATATATACAGTATTATAAATGTTATATTCTCTTCCCTATGCTTCTAATAACGTTTTCTTTTCTCTAGCTTTCTTAAGAATACAGCATAAAAATACATAAAACACTCAAAATCTGTGTTAACCTACTAATGTTATTGGTAAGGCTTTTGGTCAACAGTAGACGGCTAGCTAAGTTTTTGAAGAGTCCAAAGCTGTATGAGAATTTCTGCCTGCGTGGCAGGAGGGCCATCTGCAGCGCTAGCCCCACGTCGTTCAAGGGTCAACTGCAGCTAGTTCTAAAATCAATCTTTCTATGTCTTTGTTCGTTCCTTAGGATAGCACGTGGGTTTATCACCTCAAAAGATATGATGATTACACTTTTAAAGGTCTTAGTACATGCCACCGAACTCTTCCAGAAAGCCTGAGGTGCTTCATCATCTTCCTTATCCATATCCACATCCCACAGAACTCCACTTAAAATTACTTTAAGATCTGATATTCACGGGACTATTTTTATATCCTGAATGATGGTCCAAATATAATTAAACACTTATGACTTACAATAAATTATTTTAAAAGAAAAATTATTGCCTGACAAACATCTCTAAATGACAGATTTATTCTGCAACACAGATGTTTATAAAAGAAACTATCAATAAAACAAAAAGGCATCCAACTGGATGCAAGGAGATATTTACAAAGAATTCCTTTGATAAGGGGCTAATATACAAAACATAAAGAACTCATACAACTCAATGACAAAAAAAAACCCCAGACAATTCAATTAAAAAACGGACAAAGGACCTGAACAGATACCTTTTACAAGAAGACATACAGATGGGCAACAGATATAAGACGCTCAACTTCATTAGTTATAAGGGAAATGCAAATTAAAATAACAATGAGATATTGCCTCGTACCTGTAGGAATGGCTATTATCAATAACAAGAGGTTAACAAGTATCGGAGATGTGAGGAAAAGAACCTCACACACTGCTGGTGGGAATGTAAATTGGTGCAGCCACCGTGGAAAAGAGAATGGAGGTTCCTCAAAAAATTAAGAACAGAGCTATCACATGACCCAGAAAGTCCTCTTCTGGGTATCTACCCGAAAAATTTGAACACATTCGTAAAGATATATGTACCTCTGCATTTACTGCAGCATTATTCACAATAGCCAAGACATGGAAATAACCCAAGTGTTCTTCAAATGATGATTAAATGTAGAAGAGGTGGTACATATATACAATGGAATACTACTCAGCCATAAAAAGATGAAATATTGCCATTTCAGACAACATGGATGGATGTGAGAGTATCATTATAAGTGAATTAAGTCAGATAGAAAAGGACAAGAACCATATAACTTCACTCGTATGTGTGATATAAAACAAAAAGCAACAAAAGAACGAGCTCATAGACACAGACAACAGTATGGTGGTTAGTGGGCGGGAGGGACAGTGAAGAGGGCAAAGGGGCCAGATACCTGGTGAAAGGGGACTAGACTGGGTGGTGGGCGCACAACAGAATATACGAACGATGTGTCATGAAGCTGCATACCTAAAACTTACGTTGTTCATCAATGTTACCCTAATAAATTTAAAAATAAAGATAATGCTGTTTGGGGAGTTATTATTTGTGGTATTACTACTTATGTGTAAAAATGTAAAAAACTCCTTTAACTTTTTATAAATCATTGTACTGTATGGTTCACCATGAATCCGTAAGAAGTAAAGGTTGAAAGAGGGAGCAACAAATACCAATTTCCTTGAAAACTGTAGGGCTAGCTGTTACAGAGTATTCTGAGGTAGGTTAACAAAGGAAGAGAGGAAAAAGCCTACAGGGCTCTTTCCTCTCTGATTTTATAATTAAACAGGGCTCGCTGTTTAATTATATTGAACAAAAACAGGTCACTTGTTTAATTGTATAGAACAAACAACACTCTAAATGTGTGATCCATTTTTAAATTCTGATAGAAATGAAAAATCAATCGAGAGCCAAGAAAAGACACGGAAGAACCTTAAATGCATATTACTAAGTGAAAGAAGTCAATCCAAAAGGGTTGTTACATATCATACAATTCCAACTATGTGACATTCTGGAAAAGGGAAAACTACAGAGACAGTAAAAAGATCAGTGGTTGGGGCAGGAAGAGAAGGATGAGCAGGTGGAGCACAGAGGATTTTTTACGGCAGTGAAAATACTCTGTATGATCGGAAAATTCGTACACATTATACATGTGTATGAATCTACGGAATATGCAACATCAGTAGTGAACTCCAATGCAAACTACAGACTTCAGGTGATTATGATGTGTCAATGTAGGTTCACCAATTGCCACAAATGTCCCACTCTGGTGGGGGATGCTGGTAATGGGGGAGGCTATGCGTATGTAGGAGCAGTGAGTATATGGGAAATCTCTATACCTTCCACTCCATTTTGCAGTGAACCTAAAAATGCTCAATTGAGAACCAGCGATGTTTAAAGGGACCGCTATAGAGCTGGAGATGGGGATGTACTACATTTTCAAACATCACTATATCCATCCAAACATCAATATATCCATTCTTAAAACTTGACTCCTGTCTTAAGTACTGACTCAAATGGTAAAGTCAAAAGTAACCAAAATTGTTTCTTCTGAAAGGATGTTGTGTGAATTTTGGTCACTTTTGCTCTCTGGAGCTAGAAAATCACTAAATATCTGACTTGTTCTATTTGTGCTAAAAGTTGGTCTACAGTAAACTTTCATCTTGTTGGTTCCTATTCTTTTTATGCTTTTGGAGATTTTTTAAGAGGGTCAATTATTTTAAATTTCTGCCCTATTTACCCTAACAGGATTATTAAATCAAAGAAGTGGTAAGAATAGATCATACTGTGTTGTAAGACCTTAGGATGATACTCTTGAAAACATGTCACACACTCGAAAGCTCCTTTTTTAAGAGAGGGGACGCCGGCATCTCTCTGCTCTTTTGGTACCCTGGCTGGAAGACACTTCTGCTCCACTCCCAGGGAAGGAGCTGAATTAGAATGCCTGTGTCCTCCTTCCGCGCTTCACTTTTTCATGTTCGGAATAAGCTGTTTACTGTGTCTACCTCTTGCTAGAAGAGAATGTGATGAACACAAAATTCTGAATTTAAAAAAATGAGGATATATTCACACATTAATAATAAAAGAAACAAATAAGCACTTTAAAAACTAAATACTTACTGTGTAATTGAATTTTGAACACTCTTTTCATTTAAAGTCATCCCAGGAGGTGGGTCATTTTGCAAAGCCAACAATTCTTTCTGCAGTCGTTTCTAGAATATCAAAAAAAATTGCATTTTTTTTTTGGTTATGACATAAAATATCCTACTAGTTATACGGTCTGAAAGCCTTGATTAAATTTCCTCCAAATGCTCCCACATTTCCCTTTACAAAACCCTTACATCTTCTATATAAGCCTAACTCTCAAATTTTTAATTGCCTGTCCTATAAATCACAATCTATTGTTAAAATATTTCTAAATGTATTTGTAAACATTGACACTGTAAAGTTGTTATGAAGAGCAGCTGGCTACCTAAAGAACTTTATAGCCACTCCACCAAGGTTTATAAGGTCTCAGCCTAGGTTATAAGTGCTTAGAGTTTTAGCCTTTTCAATTATGAAAACCATACTCCTCCACCATAATCCTTAAAGAATGTGTCATTTCAGACAGACAAGCTTTCCAGAGCAACTACACAAGCAACCAACCTGTGATGCAAAAGTATTTTGAAAAAGTTCTAAATAATTTTATTTTATAACTTACAGCCCATATTTCTGTTTTCTTAAACAGAATCTTCTGCACACAATTTAAAATTTCAGCACCAGAATATAACATATCAGGGCCTGAGATATGTAAACTTACTTTTCCACATACTAGATGCCCCCAAAAGGCTGTGTATTTTGCAATCTTGTTTGTACAGCTTTTCCTGTTCAACTTTTTCTCTAATTATTATTAGTAGATATTCTTTTTCAGGACAAAACAAAACAGAACCCACAGCAGCCCACAATTTATGGGTTTAAAAACCAAATAACCAATGTTTAATTAGAATTGCAAGCAACATCCTATTCTTAATGTGCACCTTTTTTTTTGGATTAGACAAGCATGGATTATCTGTATAGAACTCAAGAATTCACTGCTTAAAAGCTAGTTTCTGCTTTTTCTGGACAATGAAACTTTACTATAAACACAGCAATATTTCCAGATCGTTTCGGTTTACAACACCTTTAAATAAGCTTAACATCATCAAATACCACTACAGATTAGAAAACTCTTCTGCTTTGAGAATCACTAATATAACTTTAATAAATGGTTATGAAAACTTCTCCACAGATCTTACAGTATTATAATTGCTAGTAACAATGAAAATAACATATCAACTACTTGCAATTTCTGACCCCCCACATTCTAACCCCAACTCGCATTACCCAGCAAAAGGGTTTATTTATTTTGGCAAATATATCACATCATTTTGGTGTAACAAATCACAACTCATCTTCAGTGCCGATATTAATACTGCTAACATTTATTACTTCATGTGTTCTTAAACTATATTATATATTGCCTCACTGTAACTAAAGAAATTAGGAACTATTTCTCCAAGTTCTCATAAAATAAAAGCATGACTCAGTACCTCTTCCATAGATCACAATTTGTAAAGCACAGCGCTAAACCACAGAGTTTTATTCCAATGACGTGATCTTTACTTTTTTGGCTCCTGATCATTTTCACCAATGCCCATGCTTACATATCGGTTTTTTGCTTTTTCAGACAGCTGAGGATGATGGGTATGATGGCATAAAAAAGTACTAAGATGGTTGTTTTATCGTGAATTTTACTGTTTAAGTTGCTGACTACCAATCCTTTCAAATGAAATGTCCCAGTAAAAAAAATAAGTATTTTAAATAGCATCCTAAAAGGTCATTCATATCCAAATCAGTTCAGCTCCTCAACTAATATATTTCTATAAGTATTATCTCACACTAATGTATATTTGAAAGTAAGACAAAAAATTTAAACAACACTCTTGTGGTTATAAATCAAAACCAGGATATATCCCTCTTAGGTACTAATAATAACAATACAACAAGGAACAAAGTGACAAGATCTGTGGCCCCGTAAAGCTTAAATTCTAGTGGAGAAAGAGATGGTCAATAAAAAATAACAAAACAAATAAGTATATGGTACTTTAAAATGAGATGAAAGATGGAGCAAGTTAAGGTGACAGAGAGTTAGGTCTCCCGTCTTATTAAGTTTTATCTCAAATTGACAGTTTGAGGAACTATTCTAAAGAGTAGAAATCTTTACTAAGCATCGGGAGAAATATCAATGAGAGAGGGAAAACATTAAAAATGTAAAGCTATACGGCAATAGCTGCTAATGCAACAGTACATAAAATGGCTAACAACATTTTCTCCAATTTCATCTAACAACCAACTAAAGATGGAAGGTTAACAATAAGGGTGCATAATAGAAAAAAAAGAATCCCATACATAGTAACATCATGACACTAACAAATAACCACTATTTCCTCCCAACAATATTAAGAAACAATTACAACAACAGCCATTTCTCTTCTTTCAGGGTGAAATGGTAGGCCATGAAATTTTAGTTTAAAATACCGATGCGGCAGGAAACATTTTCTTTCCTGCTGAATTTTAAGTACTTCTACTAACCTTAATTCCTAACAGTTACTTATTGAAACTTATCTCCCTTTTAGAAAATGGTAAGCCTTCGACAAATGCAGGTATTCGTTCTTATTTTAAACTAACGTCTTCAACAATCAGGCTGGGATGCAAAAGGCGACAAAACTAAAAGAGTTCGATTTTTAAAGAGCTCATAACCTAAAAAGAAAGTCAAATACGTAAATAATTTCTACCTGTTTTCAGTAGAAGGAAAGAGTGGTCACAAAGGAGAACAACCAGGACTGTGGTATACTGAAGCCAAAGGAAGAATGTGTTTCAAAGACTGAACAGAATTTCATTTGCAGCACAAGGGCAGAGTAGATACTCTAAGTAATTCTAGAGAAAACAAAAATAAAGTGAATGCAGGAATTCTGAAACTTCACCGTGGGGGGAGGGGGGGTCCTACCAAACGAAAAGGCAAAGACCAAAAAGTGAAGAATCTAACAGAAGACTTACATAAAACTATGACCCCTCAGTTTAAGGGTGAACAAAGTAAGGATGCAAAAGGAAAGAACAATGAAATCTGCCAGTTTTTAACTTAGCAATGGGAAGAAGGGAGAAAAAACCCCTTGTGAAATGTCATAACCTCAAGTGGACACCTACTGGGTTTGCAGTCTGAATTTCTGCTTCCTGAGACCCTCCGGCAGGAATTTAATCAAAAGTAGTCCATGAAGTAATGCCCCAGGCAACTGAGAGAAGCAAACAAAAACCCTGGAGGAATACAAGTTCTATCCTTTGACGTAACAATTTCACTTTTCAGAATCTAGGAAGATACATAAAAGATGAATACGGATCAAAAAAGAAATTATTCAGAAGATGACAGCATTCAATGCCTGATATGAAAAAAAATCTATCTTTCCTAGCTGGAAAAGCACCAGATCCTCAATTACTTTACTTTATGTTCTTGTAGCATTTATATAATTAAGAGTAGCCCAAGGAGGAAATTACGGTATTTATCTTTGTATTCATAACATTCAAAACTGTGTCTGGGCATAACAGTTTATTGCCTCGGTAAATGTTTTTTAAAAAATTAATAGAGATATTGACTGGTCCATTGTTTGTAAGAGAAAATACAGAAACAATATATGTGTCTATCAACAGGTAAGTTACACAAATTATGGCACATGAAAATAAAACCATCGCAGCCATTAAGAATTACGTGAATCTCTGTGTATTGAGGAAAGAACTCCAAAACATACTGAAATAAAGAAAAAGCCTCAAAAGTATATATATAATCCCTATATGTTAGAATAAAAGCAAGAGATTTATTTACAAGCATTATGTAAATGTACACAAAGGAGACCAGAAGGCCACAGACAACTATTCACAGCAGTCGCCTCCTAGCGGTGGAGGTGAAGAGCACAGCCCTACTTGCATTACATACTTTTATGTTACAAGTGTTTTACAAGAAAGTAGAAGTGTATTTCTTGCATAATTAAAGATAGATTTAAGGGATCAATGGATGATAAAAAACATGTCCACATAAAAACATGTCTGCAAATGTTCACGGCACCATTATTCATAATAGCCAAACTATGGAAGCAACCCAAATATCCATT
Organism: Rousettus aegyptiacus; assembly: GCF_014176215.1. Classification (NCBI taxonomy): domain Eukaryota; kingdom Metazoa; phylum Chordata; class Mammalia; order Chiroptera; family Pteropodidae; genus Rousettus; species Rousettus aegyptiacus. The sequence goes on along the minus strand of NW_023416290.1, from coordinate 6,381,056 downwards.
AACTGATGAATGGGTGAACAAGATGTGTTAGATCTATAAAAGAGAATGCTATTTGGCCATAAAAAAGAATGAGGTACTAATACATCCTGCAACGTGGATGGACCTCAAAAACATTAAGTGAAAAAAGTGAGTCACAAAGGATGACACATATGATTCCATATACATGAAATGTCTAGAAGAGGCAAATCTAGAGATAAAGAAAGCAGACTGGTATCTGCCAGGGGATGGGGGGAATGAGGAGAGCAGTGATGCATGCTTATGGGCACAAGGTTTCTTCTGGGGATGATGAAACTATTCTAATATTATTGGGATTACTGCACACTTGATTTACACTTTAAATGGGGGAACTGTATGGCATATATATCTAAATAATACTTTTTAAAAAATTCTATGATATTCAGCAGATTAAACATAGGTAAAGAGATAATTAGTACCTAGGAAGATGATCTGAAGAATTTACTCAAGATATAACAGAGAAACAGAGATGAAAATAAGACAAAGAGAACACAAAAGAGAACGAGAGGCAACATTTCAAGAGAGAATGCTTGAGAATGTCCCAGAATTGCTGAAGATATCAATCCTCACACCCAAAAGCCCAATGAATTCCGAAAAGCACAAATAAAAAGAATTCCAAACTTAAACACATCACTGTGAAAGTACGGAACACGAACTAAAACAGTGCTTGCTCTAAAACTAGAGAGAAAACGTAAATTACCTACAACGATATAGAAATTAGACTAATGGCTGTCAATTTTCAAAACTAAAAAAAAAAATTTCAATTACAGTTGACAATATCAGGTGTATAGCATAGTGATTAGACATCTATATAACTTACAAAGTGATCACCCTGGTAAGTCTAGTACCCACCTGACACCATACAGGTATTAAAATATTACTGACTGTATTCCCTATGCTGTACTGTATGTTCCCCTGTCTTTATACCTGGCAATCTGTATATCTAAATCCCTTTCCTTTTTTCACCCAACTCCCCCAACCCCCTCCCATCTGGCAACCATCAATTTGTTCTCTGTATCTATGACAGTTTGTTTGTTTTGTTTTTTTGTTTTATAGATTCCATACATAAGTGAAATCATAAGGTATTTGTCTTTGTCTGATGTATTTCACTTAGAATAATACTCTCTAGGTCCATCCATGTTTTCAGAAATGGCAAGATTTTGTTCTTTTTCATGGCTGAATAATATTCCATTGAATATATGCACCACATCTTTATTTAAAAACTGCAACTATGTTTAAGGGTAAAAAGGCTCAGCAGAAGCCAGTCTGCATTTCAGACAACAGACGTTCTGTGCTCTGCAACAGCTAAAAAAAAACAAAAACAATAAACAACTCCCTATACCAAAACACTTCCACCCTACACAACCTCATACCTCCTCCTCCCACAAACATGCACAGATCTACTCCAAAACACACCCTAAGAATAAAACACTTGGAAAAGGGGTACAATATCAAGAATGAGAAGTATCCTGAGATACATTTTGTATTTAAAGAGAAAATAATCACATAATTTTAATAGCAATGAAACAAGCGCTAAGATTAGTTGCTGTCAAGGTAAGAGTTGTGGACTGAAAGCTTAAGGAAAAAAGCTACCCCCAGAAAAGAACAGACTTTCACTGAAGCATTTTCTACAAAGTGAAAGAATCATCAACCGAATATTAATCTAAAGAGAAGCATATAATTAACAAGAAATTTACACTGATTTTAAAACACTACAAATTTTTCCCTATCCCTCAATTCTTTAGTTTCTTTAATTGGGCCAGGGCAGAAGCTGAAGCAAGAGACATCAAAGGAATCAAAGATAGAGCAATATTTTCATATCTGTTCTGACCTATTTTGGGAAAAAAAAAAGTATTTACATGAGTATTCTACTTATTTACTCAGAAAACAACTGAGTGTTTACTACCAGTAGAGCACTGCCCTCAGTGAGTTAAAAATCTAAAAAGACAAAGAAAGTACCTTTATAACAAGTACAAGGCAGAAATAAAAAAAATCCTATGAAAGAGGCAAAATGTGCTGAGGGCACACAAGGTAAGAAAAAATGTGCACAGCTTTGAGGACTGAGGCTGTGGTGGACTCATGATCTCAGGTATAAAGCTGTAAAGAAATGAAATGGATTTCGAGTAAAATATGAATTCAGAAAGATAGTACAAAGAATGGAAGGGCTAACTAACCTGCTAGATAAGACTAGATAGGATTTTTTTTTTTTTAATATCCCAGAAACAATGAAAAGAAAGGGGAGCTAAGCTGTCAAAACTAGCCAGAATTCAAAATAGAATTTCGATATAAAAAGTGACTGAAAAGTGTTGCTAAGTGTTCCTAGCAAGTAAAGGATACTGACAGATTGCACGTGTGCAGTAATGTCCACTTCGACCTAAGGACAAGCGAAGTGGACAGAGGACCCAGAATCATAACAAACAACCTAACTCTCAAGGATTTTAATGGACTGAAAAAAGTTCAGTATAGGCCTTAGAAAAGAGAGATGCAAGGGCTAGCAACGATGACTCTAAGGAAGGGCCAAGAGACTAAAATAAAAACAAGGGCTATTCATATTTTAATACAGGGCTCCTAAAACAAAGAGGAAAATAGAAATCTGAGAGCTGTTAATTATCCATATCCATTTCCTGATGGTAGTCTTTATTCCAAAGATTCATGATATAAAAGTTTCAAGTTTGTCTAGATACACAACTGGCATAGAAGAGTCAGCTAATAACTGAGCCTAGAGAACCACCCAGCAGCCCTATCTTAATGTCGTCTGTTTATTAAGCCTCCTGCACAAAGAACTCTCATGGCAGATACTTTCTTCGTGTAAAAGAGCCATGAAACACGAGATTTCACTAAAACTGATAAGGCAGTCAACATTCGTGCAAGAAATGGATGTTCTCCGATAGAAATGTAATTATGGAGACAGCCAGGAACATATATAAACATTTTCATAGTCTCAAATTTGGTTCTTAAAGATCTCTTCAGAGGTATCAACTCTGATATGTCTACATCTCCTGAATTTTAAATCCAGTTCAAGGAGCGGTATCACATCTTATCAACTTACATAATGCACACACCTGAATCTCTCCCTTGTAGTGAAGGTGAGCTCTCAAGTTGGGCTGCACATTAGAATTACCTAGGAGCTGAGAAAAATTCCAATACCCAAGATGCATGCCAGACCAATAAGATGCCTCTGGGGACAGTTTTGTTCTTTTTTTTTTTTTTTTTTTTTTAAGCTTCCCAGGTGATTTCAGTATAATGCCAAAATTGAAAACCACTAACTTGAATTTTCTAAATCCAAAAAAATAAATCAAAAAAGAAACAAGCAACCCAGAGGTAGCAACACCACGTTTTACCAGTTTTAACCTGGCTTCAATATATTTCAAATCAAAGGTGGATTGATATTTAAATTAAAATAGTCAATTCTCAATATTCACAGCAGTTATGTTCCATAAAGTCACAGCAAATACCGAACCACTGTTCCTAGGGGAAATATAGGGTTAGGCTGCTGCGATCCCTTGGCCACATTCAATCAGTAATGTTGGTGGTTGCATGTCTCTGTTTAAAGACTCTTTAAGGTAGACTGGTGATACCATTAATATTGAACCCCAGGCCAAGAGCCCAGGCCTGAATGAAGGTTATCAACATACATTTTCTGCAGAAGGCACATCACAGTCTTCTTGCAATTACAAACACTAGATAGCACTTCAGTACTCCACTTGGAGGCCATTTTAAACAGTGAAATCACCAAAAACATAGAAGTGCAAAAAAGTGGCCCTAAATAGACTGAGAAAAGGACACCTGTTGACAGCATGACAGCTGAAACCAAACCAGGCAAAGCATGACCTTGTTTAACCTTGACTGGGACTGTGAACATTCAGAACTCACATTTTTTGTTTTTCACTGCTCTGCTGCACAGATCACCACAAATGCATCACAAATATCAACTTTTAGAGTTACAAATAAAGTTTGCTGAGTAGGCCGATTCACAAGTGCGGAATCCATGAATAATGAGGATGGACTGAAGAAGTATCAAATCGAGGCCGTGCAAACTAACTGTTGTGAAGAAATGACTTCCACGAGGGTTCAACTAAGCAAACCGAAAGCAAACGCGGCTTCTGTACGCCCGGCTATGTAGTTTTCTCCACTAGAACCCTTAAGCTGGTCTCCCTAGGAACATAACGGTTTTCTCATATTGAAATCTATATACTAAAAGACATCTATATACTCGATTTGCTCAATATATCTGCCTTTTATGTAGTAAAAAAGTAAACAAATTATATTTTATCAACTCCCTCGACTCACAAAATGCAGCAATGGTTTAAAGAAAAGGTATGGTGGGTGGACAACAAAAGCTCTAAAGTGCCCTATGGCTCGAAGTTTTTCTAAGTCTAAAAATTAAAGTTCATATGCCTATTTTATTACAGTAAAAGTCAATGTACGAATATGTAAATATTCTCAGTAACAGTTTATAGGGTTACAATCATACTTTATTTTTAGCAGGAGGCCTGCAACATAAATTCCCATTTGGAAAAACAGCTAACAGCTCCACTCACCTAGAGAAATAACTTGAATTCAGCAGGATACTATCAAACATGATGGACTCTCAGCTTGGACCCATATAACTTCAAAAAGAAAACTCCTGACATATTAATGCTATAGAACTAAAAATATCTCACACCATATACAAAAGTTAATTCAAAATGAATCAAAGACCTAAGTGTAACAGCTAAAGCTATAACACTCTCAGAAGAAAGCACAAGTGTAATAAAGTATAAATCTTCGTGACCTTGGATTAGGTAATAATTTTTTAGATATGACACCCAATGCACAAATGATGAAAGAAAAAACAAAGATAAACTGAACTTCATCAAAATTAAAAAATGTTGTGCTCCAACGGATACCTCAAGAATGTGCAAACACAGCTCCCAGACTAGGAGAAAGCATCTGCAAATCACTCCAAGCAGAGGGAATAACAGAAAAGCAAAGGCATAAATAAATAGCAAGGAAACCATTAAGGGGGTGGGGCTGGGGGCAGGGGTGGGCGTGGGGGGATGCAGGTGACGCAAGATAGATGACTTAAGGCTTTTTAGGCCCTAATAGGGATTCTGGATTATATTCTGAGTAAAACAGGGACACCACAGAAGAAATGTGAGTAATGTGACAACTGACTTTTGTTTTGAAAGAATCTAAGTAATGGGTTCACAAAAGACAGTAAGGGAACAAGGGCAGAAACTGTGATATAATCCAAATGAAAAATGATGACTTATATCAGGGAATAATTCAGAAGAGCAGAAAAAGTTGGATTCTGGAAATATTTTGCAAGTGGAGCTGGAGAGAATTTGCTGATGGTATGACTGTGGAATACAATGAAACCAAGGTCTCTGGTCCAATAGAGGAAGAATTAAGTTGCCATGTACCAACATGGGGAATACCATACAAAGAACAGGTTTGGGGAAGGAAAATCAGAAAAGCAATTTCATACATGTTTACCTTTCTGTTAATTTGCTTTTGTCTTAACCACCACACACTGATTTTGTACAACATAGCTGTTAAGTTGTGAAACAGAACCTGAATTCAGGTATTTTGATTCAAGATCCTGTGCTTTATTTCCTGCTGAAGTTTTACAAAAGCGACGAAATGAGATAAGTTTCTCAGAATTAAATGAGGAAAATTTTAAACATCTGACAAATATGAACAAGTCCTTTTTTGATAAAATTAATAATTAAGCAGACAGCAATGATATAAAGATGCAATAAAATTCATCTAGCAAATGCTCAATTTAGATAAATATTGCACAGTCTATTTTCAGGAAGATTTTCACTCTTACTTTTAAAACTCCTTGCTAATATTATTTTTGAAAAGTAAAGACCTGTCATTATTTTACTCAGTGAACAAGTATATAAACTTTAAAATCTAATGCATAAAGTAACTTTATATTGTAAAGTATAAGGCATACTTTCCTCTCATTTTCTTAGCAACGGAAGCTACATTTTAGTAAATGCTTAAATCTTGACTGAAAGTTAAATAATTATCCCAATGATTTCTCTATGCCAAACTTGTACATTACCTACAACTTTATGGCATCAATGGATTTCAGAGCTTGGTTTCTAATCGCACCTTCATTACTCAGTTGCTATGTAATCCTGGATAAGTCACTTTCTAAATAAGTGATTACTTACCAAAAGTTTGCATTTTACAGGGTTGGAATAAAAATTCAGAGAGAAGGAATATGAAATACAGAAAATGAGCTCATTTATACTATTCCTGTACAGGTACTCAACCTTACTATTAAAGAACTGCTGAACAGATTTCTCCAGAATAGAATTGAACTGTTGCAGAATCTGCTATTTAGAAATGCTTTCTGAAGTGTCAAGTGATACACAAACATTTACTGTAATCATTATGTGCACATTTAAGGGACAGAAAGCATTTTTCCTATTCTCATGAAATCTATGGCCCAAAGGAATGAAAGAACTAAATAAAAGACAAAAACAAACACTTTGGGACAAAAAATAGAAGGCATCTCACAAAGTGGTAACTGATTAACAGCAAAAAGTAGCACAATGACTGCTTTGAGAGTTAAGATGATTACCCCAGCTTTATGCCTTTGCTTTTGTTCACCTATATATGAATCTACTATCTACTTATGTTTCTCATTCACACAGAGCACCTTCAATTCTATCATATGCTGTTCCCCTTTTCCATTGGCACTTGCTCCAAAAGCTCCCTGGCAGCCCTATTCCTAACCAGAGCATCCATCCAGCCAACCTTTCAAATATGATAATTCTAGGTATACTCCAAGTCTCCAGTGCTCAGTAAGCCTCAGGATGCAAGATGACAGCCAATTTTTAAACTTTTGATTATGCCATAACCCTTTATGAGATCAAACAGTCACATGGAATCTAATTGTCAAGGCAACATGACTACAATAGTGTTGGTAAGAGCCCATATTCCACTACAGCCAATTACTTGAGTAAAGAGCAACGCAAAGTTGAAAATAATCCAAAAAAATTTATTTCTAAGTCATCTGAAAATTAGCACACACTCATAATCCATCTTTCGTTACTAAATCTCAATCTCCTTCCAGCTAGCCAAATCAACAGTCAATAGTCTAAGACCCAGGTAAGAGAAAGGAAGAAAACACAGAATACTCACAAGAGTAATTCGATAGACCAATTTCTCTCAATTACATCAGTTTTTAGAGTTGACAAACATCAACTATTATGTCCCGACTTTCTAAGATCCTAAGAGATAACATAAGGAGAGTTCATATCTTAAGTTAATAAATGAATCTAGATGGTCAAATTAGAAAAGCATATCAAATATACTTAAAAATTCCAAAGTGAGAGAAGTCTGAATAAAACAACTAAATTCTAAAATCCGAAAATAAACCAAGGAGGCCAAATTAAACATTTCATAATACACACTTGTGAATGAAATGAGCCAACAGAGAAAGAAAAAAAGATTAAATACAAAATGAAAATGAAATAACACACAAAATATAATTTTATGGTTTAGCTGAAAACAGAATACCCTAACACTGCTATACTAGCCCACTATTCTCATGAGCCCACTATTCTCTAAGAATGATTTTCTTAAAACAATCTAACCATAACCTTACTTGGTGATTTTTGACTGTTACAGGAAGAAAAAAAAAGAAAAAGTGGTAAAGAATGTCTCAGAGGGCTCACATAAGTCTGAAAATGACAATCTTAAACTGTATCTTAAAGAGCAGAGCTTCCCCCAGCATTACAGGTGTGCCAGAAATACTGATCTCCCTCAATCGTTCACAAAGAGCTGCCTAGCCAGGTGCTTCCAACCTCCAACAACCTCACCCACCCTAGTGTGTGATTCAAAAACTATTTTCTACATGTGCCACAACCTGAAAAAAAAAAAAAAGGTTGGGAGGCACTGATAAAGCACACTAAAGCAGTTACAACCTCAACTTGAAAATACACATTCTCCAACAAGAAATTCAAAGTCTATCATTAGCTGATGTTATTGATCCCAAAGACTAATTTATTTCATCAGTTCAAGGAATCAAATCTTACATTTGTATAACATGTATTTTTTAAAATTACAGTTTTTCCTACGGTTTAAGTAACCTCCTCAGCAGCAGTACTATCCTGGTGTGAGTAGGATAAAGAAACCTGAAAACTTTTTAGGTAAGAACATGGTCAGAGCAGCGTTCATGCATGGCACTTTTTCCTAATCATTCTAACTGAAATCTCCAAAATACCCATTTTCCTAACCTCCTTCCACATTTTTTCTTTACAGCACTGATATATAACATACAATTAACTTAAATATTTTATTCTTATCTGCTTCCCCAAACTAGACTATTATATCCAGAAGGGTAGAAGTCACGCTTCTGTTCACTGCTCTAACCCCAGTACCTGAGCGTGAGCCCTCAAAAGAAATCCCAAAACTGATGAGTGAATAAACAAATGTCATAATTTGGTTGCAGTTTATGTATAATTTAACTGTTCTTAAGAAAATTAAACTTTACTATTAAGATGGTCAGGAAAAAACCTGTTCGCCAAAGACACAGAATAACCACATAGAAAGTAGTGTTTCAAAAAGCTTGATTTACCTATATTAAAATATTTTTCAAGATATTACCAGAAAATGTGTATGAGACATTTTAAAACACAGATAAAAGGAGAGATTTTCATTAAAATAGGTAACATCAGTTTTCCCCTCCTCTCCTCAGAAGGCACAAAGGAATGAAGTGCAGTGAGACAAAGGTAGTATTTGGGACACAGAAAAATGCAGTGTAACACTGGCAAGTGTTTTTTTCAGTTGCCACGTCAAATTCAAGATTGTCAATATTAAATTCAAGATTATCAATATTAAGTTCCGTACTGACTCATTTTTCTCTTTAAAAACTAAAATCTGCCTTTTCCAGACACTTGAAGGCTACCTAAATCTAAGCAGCTACTTATCCTTAGAATTTTCTTATGAAATATAATCACAAATATTGTGGATTTTAATCTTTAGCATTAAACACTTTTAATCTTAACACAAAGAATCTTAAATTGGTCATATAGCCCATCTACTGTTCAACTAGTGTTCCACAGTTCCTTTTTTGGCCTCGAATGACGAAACTTCCCTAACGTCTCTGGAGAGATTAGTGTAAAGTATAATGTTTCCTGAAATTGTTCTTGTTTTTTCCCTGCACCATTTTGTGACATATTCTCAACGAGAAATGTTACATTTTTTTTTTTTTAATTCTGCAGGAAAAGTCCAAAGGGAGAAGCAAAGGTGAAAAGAATACTGTATGGAAAACGGGTTGAAAGGGGATTACACAAAAGTACAGAAGTAAATGTGAAGCAAATATGCGCACAAAAAGGAAGATGATGCAAAAAAAGAGAGAGAGATGAAAGAAAACCTCTGTTCTCGCCTAGAAAGGATAAAAAAAAAACGGAGGTGGGGATAGGGAGACTTGCTTATTCTTTTAGAAACAAAAGCACAAAAATCCTTCTAAGAAAAACGTGGTCTCTTTTTTTACTTTAGGAAACGCTGTTAAAACTCTAAAAAGCGCCCAGTTAACACTCCAAATGAGAGTTCTACCTTCTCTTCCTAAGTGCTTCGATACAAGTATTCATCTGTAAATTAAACGCAGGCTATAGATAATGCGGAGTCAGTCTCTACAAAACTGCAATTGTGGTTGCCATCTTTGCCAGAAAAAAAACCCCAAACTCCTTGGATTTCGGGGGGGAAAAAAGGACTGTATTAAGTTGGAAAGCCAGCAAGCCACGCAATGCCAAGTCAGGTAGCTATGACAAGGGTTAACAAACACCTCCTACCGAACTAAGGTTCCACTAAAGATAAGGGCAAAGGGCTGTAGTCCGACTGCAAGGGTGGGGCACCGTAGGAAAAAAAAGATTTGAGGGCGAGCTATCCCGAGAGGTCTAAGGGGGCTGGTGACTTGGCTCTCGGGGACACTGCATATTAGGCGGCAAGTGATGGTTATGGACTAAGTGTGGCTTCGGGGAGAATGGGACAGTGGGCCGCTGTTCGTTGGGGGTGCGGAGGCTGAGAGAGGAAGGTACCCAAGAGGCACAGGACTGAGAGTCAGAGGAGGAGAGGCGAAGGGCCGAGCAGTCAGGGAGGCCGGGCATGGGAGGCCCGAGCCGAGGCCGCCAAGGGCCCTTGCAGCCGGCCGCCTTCTCCCGGAACGCCCTTCGTGCTCCTCCACACTGAGCCCCTCTCGGGGCCGCCCCTGGCCCGGCGACGACGGCGAGAGCAGCTGTTTCCGCCCGGCCCGGGACTGCGAAGGGAAAGGCATCCCGGGGGCGGGCGGGAGCAGCGTCTGTGCGAGCGGGCGCTGACTCCGAGACGACTGCCGCTGAGGCAACGCCAAACTTCGCCTTCCCCTCCCCTGAGCCTTCTTTATCCCCCAACTTCCCGGCCGCCGGGTGTCCGCTTCGACCGACCGAGCCCGCCCCCCCTCCCGTCTTCTCGCCGCTTCTCGCCCCTCCCCAAAGCCCTACGGCTGGGGAAGGACTGGCCGCCACGGCCGCTCCCGAGCCCGCCCGAGCGCCCTAGAGTCCCAGACACCGCCCCCCGACGAAACGCTCGCATCCTCTCGCGGCTCGCTCGCCCGCCCAGATACTGCAAACTCCTCTCACCTGCATTGACGCCATGATGGAACCATCCCCCCTAGGCCGGCGAGGCCAGAGACGCAGGGGGCGGAGCTGCCGTGCTCGCGTCACGCCGTGGGCGCCCCGCATCCTGGGCGGGGCCTCGACGAGCTGGAGCGGCGCCGCGGATTGGCTGGCGGCGCGGCGCCGCGGGGAGGGGCGGGGCGCGCGGGGAAGCGCGCTGTCAGGGCCCTGGGGCTCCGCCAGCGCTCGGCGGCGTGCGCCGTGAGGCCGCCCGCCCCACCCCCGGCCGCCGGGGAGCGGCCGCTCCGCTTCGGACCTGGCCGCGGTCGTTTCATTCTGACGATGCCCGGGCCCGCGGGCTGGTTTTCTGTTTTGTTTTTACACACGACCATGCCCACTTTCACAGCCGTGGGGCCAAATAAAACTTTCCGCCGGCTGCTTTTTTTGGTCTTTTCGAACCTGAAAGTCTCTTCATATTCCTATTTTGAGAAGAGAGACAGGAGTTCCCGTACAACAGGATGAGAATTGACAGCAGAACAGCACCTTGCTTTAAAGGCAAGGGTAGATTTGTACAACTGAACGTGTCCGAAAGGGAAGACGCAGTTTTGAAATTTTTTATGTCTGTGTGCGATTTCCGCCCCCTTCACTCCAGCCCCTAAATTTAAAACCTCATCTGTATCACTGATAGGGTTGTGAAGCCACTGACATTTGATCAGACATTTGCCTCTAGGCATGACTTACTTTCTTTAATGTACCAGTGTCATGTTATACAAATAACCTCTACCGCATCCAGATTTCTCAGTCTGTTCCGTGGCGGGCACTTTTGTGACCAGTGGACCTAGGGATGTATTTGAGTAAGGAAAACCGAGCATACAGAATTTATTTTGGGAATGCACCAGTTCTGCCAACATTTATCAGAAGCCACGTTTTAAAAAGCCACAACAGAACTGAAGATGTCATTGGTTTATAAAATAGAAGCCGAAGCTTCTCGGGTTCTATCTCTAAAAAATTAAGGGAGTGGATACAATGAGTAGAAAGCTTTTACTTTATCAGAATGAAAGCTTAAAATCTGTCATTTTATTAACTCAGAGATCTTTTAGAAATTTCTAAAAGTTAAGATTTAAGTATAAGAGCAATGTAAGATATCATCCGTTCCACTCTTAAGATAATGTTCTCTGGGAAATTTCCTAATGTAAAATGTGTTCATAAAGGAAAAAGATCTTTAAAATACACTATTCTATAGTTTAATAATAAACACACTATTCTTCATCACTAGAGAGGAAGTTATATTGGTAGACTGTTTTTTTTTTTCTCAAACATCCACCCTTATTGCTAGAAATGTTTTTCCCTTTGCTGTGCAAAATGATCATATCCTTAAGGATGTTTGGAGGCTCTTGTAACCAAGAATCATCCAGAAGCATATCAGGTGTTAGCCCAATGTGTTGTTAACATTTCAACTATCAGTAAAAACCATATATCCCGATGAAAGAGGAAAGCTTTTCCAGAGTTATTTTCTTCTGGAGATCTTTATCCCTATGATCTCAGAAAATTACTCCAGAAGATCAGATTTTATGATCTAAGGTTCATTTTGTTTAAAAGTTGATTATCCCTAAGGTATAAGTGATATCAGACGACCCCACAAACAAAGCATTATGACATCATCAGAGCCAACAACCTGCCATGACAAATACTAACAGGGAAGAAGAAGGGCTACAAGAATCTTGACACTCCTTACAGGAAAGTCAACACCTGGTCCCCTGGGTTTTATGTGTTTAAAAAGGTCTTCATAGGAGGGAAAAGTCAGTACCAGTCGTATCTTTCCTGGGAAATATTAAATAGTACTTTCTTTAATATATAATAGAAAGAGCCCAATGTATTCAGGAACTAAAACAGTGACTTTCAGATGGCATGAAGGCATACAATTATTTCCAGGGAGCCTGAAATTTTTATGTCTAAAACACTTGATTACACAATGTTTAAAGACTAGGCCCACAGTCCATTTCTTTATAGAGTGACGCTTACTATAGACAGGCAAAAGATTAATGTCTGACAATCCCAAAAGTGGGAGAGGAAGTGGAGATTTCATAAACCCTCTAGGAGTGAAATTGGTACAATCACTTTGTAAACAGTTCAGCAATAGTGAAGTTCAAGTGTCCCATACTCTTAAAGAATCTTTTTGCTAGCATAATTTGCAATAAAGGTATTTAAGGGACATATTAAACAAATGCTAACCTTGTTTGGATACTGATTCAAATAAACCAAATGTAAAAAAGATATTTTTGAGACAACCGGACAAATTTAAACATAAAATAGATGTTAGATGACATATAAAGGAATAATTATTTTTGTTAGATTTGATCACGATATTCATTTTTGAATTGACATAGCAATTAGAAATGACCATCAGGTTCGAGGAAGTGATTCTCCCTCGTCTCAGAAAATATGCCCTCTCCTCCCCCCCCCCCCCCCCGCCAACTGCCTCCCTGGAAGCAGGAAAAACAAAAACAAAAACAAAAACAACCAGGACAGATCAAAGCTCTATGTATGCTTGACGTCTTCCCTTCCAAGGAAAAAAGGCACCATACTAGGAATCAAAAGGCCTCAATCTGAATCCTAACTCATCTGCTTCCTAGTTGTGACCTGGAGTTGGTCATTAAACTCCTTTGCACCTTAGTTTCATCATCTGTAAAATGGGGATAAAAATGTCAGCATGTAGTTTGCGGTGGAGTTGCTATGGGATTGTGATATGAAGGAGCTTTATATCTGCATAGCACCACATGGGTGAGAGGCAATACCTGCTTTTTCTGCCAAATTACTCTCTGTTCTCTCCAGTGGGCAGATAAAATGCTAACTACAGATAAGAAGTGTGGTAGATGGCAGTGACTGAGACTCATATTAAGATCCCCAAATTTCATATCACTGTGAACATAGAAGAGTCCGGGTAGACACTGCTCTTAACTGAGCTTGCCATAGACAAACTTCAAAGTTGGGATGTTGCCTCTCCCTGCTCCACCCAGTGTCCTTGCCCACGAGTGGCATCCTCCCAGACCTGCCCTTATTAATGAGTACAGTGATAAGAGCTACCTGGGATTGAATATTTACATGTGCCACATAGGCACTCTGAGAGGCACTTTCATTTCCTGTATTACTCAATCTTTAAACCAGCACTATGAGGTACACAAACCAATTCCCATTTTTCAGGTAAAAAAACAAGCTTAGAGAGGTTAGGTGATTTGCCAGGGTCACCCAGCTTACGAACAGCAGAGTCAGAATTCTACCTTGGGAACTCTGAACTTCATGAATCTACAGACTGAATGACTTATTATACAACGTTGTCCTCCCGATTCCATTCTCTTAATGACCCAGATCAGCGAGGTTTTAACTAATCAGACTGATTCATTTTAAACTACGAAATGTAATAGGCAAGGTGGGTTTTACATTTCAGTGAGAATATCTGATGACCCCAACTATATCTAATTGGTGAATTTTCACACAATTTGACCAAAAAAAAAAATTATATGGCATTTTTGACCAAAAAGCATATATTGAATGCCAGGCACTGGGGATATAAAGATGAGTAAGAAACAGTTTCCATATTCACATTGCTTACAGTCATGAAAACAGATGAAAGAAAGGATTTTGATAGTATATGGGAAAAGCTACTTACTGGTTATGATGGGATCATAAGTGAGGATCCCATGGTCTTGCCTAGGAGCTGAAGACGGCTTCCTGGAAGAGCCGAAGCCTGAGCAGAGGTGAAAGGGGTAGAAGACAGGCATCCGGGCCTAGTGAGCATGAACCAGGTAATTGGTGGACTACAGGAGACGGCAAACAGTTTGGTGTTGCCCAATGGAAACTGATGAAAGGAGGCGGAAAACAAGTGGCGGGCAAGACCTGGTCATGAAACACTTTGAAGGCGGACAAGGAGGTTGGACCTTATCTTCGAAATCATTTGGCAAATGGGAAGTGTGTTTCAGATGGGAAGTGGTGAGGCCAGATTTGTGTTTTGGAATGGCTGCTCTAGCGGCCAGATTTGATCAGGTGAGATCAGAAAACAAAGATCGGAAAGGGGAGGCCATTGTAAGAGTTTGACAGATGGAGGATGAGGGCTTGGACTAGGACATGTACAGGAAGGCAAAGAAGGACTCTAGAGATATTTAGGAAGGGGACCACAGGACTGAAGTGTGTTGTATGTAGGAAGGGGGCAAGGCAAGAGTTGAATGCCAGGTTTCTGGTTTGAAAACATAGGAGTTGGTAGAAATGGAATAAAAGTAAAGAGGGAAAAAATTCATTTTGGACATGTTTGAGGATTTTAAGCTTATATGATAGGACATATGTCATACCAATTTCAAGTAGAGATTGCAAAAATCTATCTTGAATGAATTTGGTAAAAATCCTGGGAGCAGGGGACTCTTTTCTGTCAGTCTCTGTGGTGAGCAAGATGGCCTCTAGCCTCCAGACTCATATAAATCCTACTGACGCCAGCTCAGTAACCCCAGTGGACAGTACCAGCAGCAGAGATCTGGGAGGGGCTCTGGTTGGCTTAGCTTTAATGAGCTGCATCTCTCAACCAATCAGTGATGAAAGAGGTGAGGTCCTCTCATTGGTTGGGCCTGGGCTGACTCTTGTAGCATAGGCGGGAGTGGGGTCAGCCCCACTCAAATCACATGTAATGAGACCTCTTATGAGAAAGAAGCTGATTATGCCAGAATGAGGGGAGATACGAGGAGAGATGCCAGAGAGACAGAAAGCGTAGAAGCCCACTACTGCATCTAAAGGGAATATATTCCACAGGCAATTCTACATCACGGCCCTTAACCTGGAGAAGATAGGGAATAGTTTTCATTTAAGTGAAGTTTTGGATTATAACATTGGATGGCCTGAAAATTTTAATGCCCGATAAAAGACTGTTCTTGTGACAGATGGCCTAGAGACGTTCTCACACCTTCCTGAGATTTCATCCAGGGCAAGGAAACCCCATGGAACAGGTTTGAAAGCACAATGGGAGACAACTTCACACAGACTTCAGCTCATTCAGCAAAATGATTACACTTGGAAGCATGAAAATAAAGAGATCACCCCAAGAGAGAGTTTTGGAGAAAACATGATGCTGAGGTCAGAGGCTAAGGGAACACTGATATTTAAAAGGAGAGTGGCCTAGACACCAAGTCTTGAGGAAGGAGGAAGTTATCAGTAGTGTAAATTCATCCAAGAGGATTTGTAAAAAACAAAAAGCAAATAAACAAAAACCTGACTGAACTGGCAATGTGGAGTAGATCAGCGATCTGCATCAGATCTTGAATTGTGGAGTGAACTGGTAAGTGGAGATATAGAGACATTGAGAGGCTTAGCTCAGAAGAGACAGAGAGAGATTAGACTGTACTACAGATGAAATGCAAAGTCAAGAGTAGGGGAAAATTTTTGTTTGTTTTCAGAAAGAGATTTACAAATTTTCATAAGCTGAAGGGAACAAATAGAGAGAGAGATGGGAGTTTGAAGAGGGCAAGCTGTGTGAGTCATATATATTTAGATGTTGAGGAATGCCCCTAATAGCTCCTTGAATCGTAGTGTCATAGGCCTGGGGGAAATAGGATATGACGGGGGTGTATGAAACTGCAAGATAAACTTGGTACGTCTTCCTAGAGCATGAATTTTACTGTTTGCCAAAGTTATTTAAAATAGAATGTTCTTCAGACTCCTTGACATGCAAGTGCACACTTAGGATTACTTAAGTGGAAACTCAGAGAATCACTGAGGTAAATATTAAACTTCATCCTGTTTCTGGCTTCTTTGGCTCCATTGGTTTTGTCAAATGAAATTTGAAAGAATGAAGAGTTTTAAATAATTAGAGAAGCCAACTTTGAAGGGACTCTTCTGGTCAAAGATAAGATGATTTGAGCATCAAAACAAGTACGGACTTCTATAAACTGAAGCACATAATTATATACATGAAAATATATGCATATGTTTTATATCTATATACACACACACAATCATTTGTGTCATAAATTCATAACTATACTAAAAAAAACATTGGTCACTTTTGGAGTTTGCTAGGTCATCAACTCATTGGGGGAAAAAGGGGAATATTCATCTTTCTCTACCCTTCCTATCAAAAATGGTATTTCAAGGTAGCTAAGTGGTTGATAAAGGGAAGTTTTTATAGAAAATTTTCAGCTATTGCACATGGAAGCTGTGAAGAAAGAATAATAATAATAATTGCGCAACCCTTAGTGAAATAACGAAGCCCGGCATCAGTCATCGATGGCTGCTAAAACGATCAGATGCGAAGTTGAGGAGGAATTTTGTAATGGATGGATCATGCTGACACACCTGAACCAACTCGTCAAGGTTAACATCAGTGAAAGTGCAGCAACCAGATACGATGCGCCCCTTGAAGATGGTACAATAAGAAGTAACATGAAATGCTCTTGCCAAAAAAAACCAAAGTAAGACTACGTCTCGGGATCAGTTTATAGGAAATAAGGGTGAGAGAGGTACGAAACAGATCAACTTGGTAAACCACATCATCAAACAGCTGGTCAGATACGATTTTCTACAGGGCAAATGATGCAGTTTCTTCAACAAATGGTTACCTAAGGGGGAAAAAACAGAGAAGACACAAATTTCTAGTAACAGAAATGGAAGAATGTATGGACAGAAGAGGATAAAGGAGTGTTATGAACAACTCTATGCTAAGATCAAATGGGCCAATTTCTTGAAAAATATAATCTGCTAAAACTCTCACATAAGAAGTAATAGATACATAAATAGGCCGACATCTATTACATTGAATCAATAATCAATAACCTTCCAAAATAGAAATTATCATGCCCAGATGGGTTCGCTGGTGAATTATTCCAAGTATTTAAGGAAGAAATTATATCAATTCTGTACAACCTCCAGAATACAGAAGCAGAGGGATTCATCCTAACTCTGTCTATAAGGCCAGCAATATGCTAAAACCAAAACGAGACCGAGACATTACAAGAAAATTACAGACCAATATCTTTCATGAATGTTGATGCAAAAATCCTCAACAAAATATTAGCATACCTAGTTTAAAGATGTATGAAAAGAGTTACACATCATGATCAAGTGGACATTTTCCCAAGTGTTCCAGGCTATGCGACATTTAAAATCAATTAATGTAATCCATCCTATCAATAGACTAAAAATGAAAATCGCATGGTCATATCAATAGATACGGAAAAAGCATCTGACAAAAGTCAACACCTGTTCATGATGAAAGTTCTCAGTAAACTAGGAATAGAGGGGAAGTTCCTCAACTTGATAAAAAATATCCTTAAGAAAACCTACGGCTAACATACTTAATGGTGAGAAACTGGACACTTTCCTACTGTGATTGGGAACAAAGCAAGGATGTCCCTTTTCACCACTGCTTTCCTGGGAGGGTATGTCCAGGCGTGAGAGTCTAGGAGATGGTGGCACACTGATCTGGCAGTTGAGGAGGGTCATGAGGGGTTCGAAACAATCCCTGTTTAATTTGGGAGTTCCTACTCTTTCCTCAATCAATATTCTAAGCTTTAAATGGGAGATGTGCAACCACCAGCCGCCAACCCAACTGACATTTTAACTCAGCAACTTAACGGATCGATCCTCAAGTCTGGTTTTACAGTTGTTGGAAAGCTGTCTGTGGCTGAAGAATAAAATGCTAGATGTTTCCTAGGATTCTGATTATGCCTTGAAAAGAAACAGGACCTGAAGTTGTCCTCTTTCTTCAAGCTGTCCAGTATCATTAAAAGCAACCATTCCACTCCTCCCGCTATAAATGCACACTGCTCATCCTTCACGTCCTCCATCCTGTTCTTTGATAGGTGCATTGCAAGCATCCAAAGTCCTGCCCTCAATGGACAAGCATTCACTCGCATAGCTTTTTAACCCTGCTGAGTTCCTGGCTTTCAAATTCCCTTTTAAGAATACTATGGGATTGCCACTGCCTTTGGCCCCACCTGGACAAGGTAATTGAAATCAGATCCCCCTTCTCCTGAGGGTTTGTTGCCTGCAAACTACTCTCAATGTACCCTCAATATCAATTTCTGTAAGTCATAGTTCTTAACTGAAAGCGACTGAAATCAACTAGAACTGCCTAGGTAGGAAAGAAAAGGCAATTCCTGGAAGAAAGTGAAGGGCTCCCTGGTCACGTGCCTGGGCCCTGGTAGTCAGGAAGCAGGAAGAAGCCTCTTTTTTGGCTTTTGTAGTAGGATATTGGGGCCCCATCTTCATGGATGTCCTAATTCTCAATGGCCCCTTTTCCTTTTTGTTTGTGAAAGGCAGGGAAATGCCTTCATTGTCGTGCTCCAATGACATGAAAGCCAACGCAGGCCCCTAGGGTGCTGCGGTCCACCATTAGACACCAAGGTCTCCCTGCCTGCACGATCACAGTCACAGCCACCGCCAAATTACTGCAGCACGTGGGAGGTAATGCGTTCTCCACTGACTCTTTATGCGCCTTGTGCGGTGGAAGCCCTACTCAGCGCTCGTCACACTCGGTGTCATCCTCGGCACCGCTCTGCTGGCAGACGGACGTCCTGCGAAGGTCTTTGCTATCTTCATCTAACAGGACTACACTGCTCGCTGCGATACTCTGAACCCTGCGGCTCTCCCCTTTCTCCCCTCACGACTGCCTGACATTAGCAGACTAGCAACTCCCTGAATCGACTTACAGGAAACACCTCTTGAAAATGCTGAATTAGTTTGGTTTACGATAGTTCTTACCTAAAAGGTGAAACTGGCCACTATCAAGCAGGCTACGTAATTATCTCTGTAATGAAATCACGGGGGCCAGTCCGGTGCCTCAGGAAACTCGTGCCTGACAAGCAGAGCCCCGCGCACTAACCTGAGCTTGCAGTGTGGCCAAAGGTACGACAGCTAACATTTACACCGCCAGCAGGCATGCCCTTGGCTTTACCCATGGTTTTGGTATGCTCAGAAAACAAAGAATTCTTGACTTCTTCCAGGTGAAAGATGAAAAACAGCTCCTATGTTTTAGAACTCTTAGAGGCTATCGAATTACCTACAGTTTTAGCAATCACAAAAATTCCTGGACGCTTAGTGGCCGACACAAAGGAAAGCAGAGGCAATCACGCGGCTGACGCCGCCGCTAAGTTAGCAGCATTAAAACAATCCCAGCCGCGAAAGGAAGCATCTGCGCCTCCGGCAGAAGCAGCTGGGGCTTTAAAAGATAACGTTATGGAAGCACAGCACTCAGCTGTTTGACAAAACAGGAATGGTTAGAACAGGGCTGGAAGCATGACCCTAAAGAAACTATGGACAGGTCCGAACTCTCGCCCAGTCCTCCCTGACTGCATGCACCGTGTATTATAACATGGATGTGACTTAACTCACTGGAGCCCTGACAAAATGGTTTTATCGGGAAAACAACAGTACTGGAAGCCATCGCCAAAGACAGCTTCCCAGGTACACCCCAAATGCCACACCCGCCCACAGCGCTGCCCCGGAAAGCCCATCATACCTCCGTGGGCGCGGTTCCCTGCCTCCAGGCCCCTGAGGCCTGGCTAATGGACTTTACTCAGCTGCCCCATCTCGGCAATACAAATCTGTTCGTGATGATCTGTACATTTTCATCGAGAGGGGTGGGGTGGATGCATTCTCATGCAGTAAGGCGCGCCTACATCCTCCCACCTGGGGAGCCCCTCGGAGCTCCAGAGCGACCCAGGAACTCATTTCATAGGACAAACGATACAATCTGTGAGAGCTGGCCGATTTCACATTTCCACTGTGCTTCCCATCCGTGGTCCTCCTGTCTCCAGAAGGAACTAATGGGCCAATCAAAACTCAAGTACAAAACTCACAGTCTTGTCATCTGCCTTGGCCTAAAGCTCTTCCTCTGGTATCACTCAACCTAAGATCTACTCCCTCCCCCAAGCACAGACCGCCTCCTCTGGGAATTACTACCGGCAGACGGATGGAATTAGATGGAGGGATGTACGAACCCGCACTGCGGAAAGGAAGCCTCCCGATTAACTGCACAGAACTCACCAGGGCCCCGAAGACGAACTCAGTTCACAGAGCAAGCCGTGCACAGCGCGACCCCCCGGGAGAAGCCTTCCACCACGCTCCCCATCCGGATTCCGTCTCCGGGAAATGCCCGCTCCATGAAGATGCCCTTCTGCCCACCAGAAAGGGCCGTATCGGGCATGATTTATTAACCCTTGTGCTGCTACTTAAGGGTGACCCATGGACTCATGTTTCTCATATAAAAAGGACACCCACACCTGAGTGGTCATCTCCGCTTGCTGGAGATCTTAAGCTGAAAATCTCTCAACCACCCAAGACCAGCAGTAGAACTGTCATGTCACTCCAGGATCAAATCGGACAGTGCCTGAGGGAGGAGGCTCTTGTGAGACCCCAGACCAGGCCCGTAACACCTGATTCCACTCAGCGACCCTTACCTCTGGCCCCCCTTTGACCACCTTTGTTTCGTTTACTGATTATAAAAATGTGTAACTGCACTCTTACATGATTCAGACCATGAGTTCACACCTCGATAAGCCTGAAGGGGCTATAGTGTTACTTCTTACAGTGTCTCCTTCATGTGGAGAAGTTTAGGGAATACCACTCAGTCCTGGAAAACAGGTAGATCCCCCTGCTCTCCACTATGACTTAGGGACTAGACCAAAAATCTGGTATTTGGTGAAAAACCAAATCAAATCTCTTTTAAGGAATCCCAGCCCACCATCTTGGAACCACCTAACCCAAACTAATCTCTCAATCCTGACCCAAACGTATAGAAACCTCCTTGATCATGATAAATCACACGATGACTTAAATGCCTCGTATTGACTATCGTGATCATCCAACATATGTAGGACACGAAGTCCCTGCCTCAGAAACAGGACTTCAGACTTCCCTCGGTCTGGGTTGAAGGGCCTCAAAACATGTTCTCACTTGAGGGCGCTGGGTGTTTCTTTGTGGGATCCAAATACATCACCTTGCCAACCCAAAGGCAGGTACGCTACTGTTGTTACCAGATTCCATTCCCAGGCTCACCCTTCCTCTGCCATTATCCCTAACCTAGGAGCTTTTGTCTACAAATTTTAGCCAAAACAAGGAAACTGGGATTTCAGATATGGTCTTTTCTCAGTCCTCCCTCCAGCAAAAAAACCCCATAACCCATTTCCCCTTTGCCCTGAGAATACTTGCCTGCAGTGCTTGGGGCTGCAGCGTTTACCCCGAGATAACTCGTAGAAGAGTCCTAACCTTCCCAAATTTGCCCCGAAATAGCTTGTTTTTTATTATTTTCACATTGTTCTAGTATCTCTAAAGTCTTTGGAAACAAATGACATCATTCTATTCCTAGCATTGTTTTTAGTAGTGGTATTTCCATTTACAAGATACAGTAATTGTCGATTGCTGAAAATATCAAATCCTAGAAAACGTAGCATGCCTATGCGTGATGTTACATTAACGCTGGGAGCGAGCTGCACTTTTTTTCTACTGGGGAAAAGGGATAATAGATGAGCGAGGCTCTTTGGCTTGCTTTCGCTTGCGCTTTCTTTCCTTGGTGATGAAATCGTTAAACTAGAAAAGCCGATCGGATCATGGAACGCTACACCTGCGCTTGAAGAACAAGGAGTAACTGAGGTAGCGCTACAAAGCGACAGGGCTCCAGTGCATTAGTGCCTAGCGAGGTGGGGCTTGTGCCCTACTGGAGAGGAATGTTATTTCTATACCAGCGAACCACGCAAAGCGATACAACAGCTTGAGGTTCTGAAACGTTAAAATCCTTGAATAGATAGAACATTATCCCCTCAATTGGGTCTAGACAGACTTAATTAGCTGGTTGCCTTGCAGGAATACGGAATTGGCTTCATTCTATATCACAGGCCGTAAGTCTACTGGTTTTTGATTATACTGTTTGCTACTTAATCAGGTGTCTCACCAGGTGCATTGAACAATCAACCGCTAACAGCCACTACCAGAATCATGGGGGCCCAATGCCCAGAGAAGTTAAAACGAACGAACCTGAGACCACCTCTACCAGAGAACTTCCGATGTGCGGAACAAGAGATTTAGTTCTGCTTCCAACAAGCCTCCTTGTTGCTCAGAGGCGGCCATCAGCTTGCCTACTATACATTCAGGTTTTCCCTCCTGTGTGGACACGACACACCAGAAATGAGCCTCCCTGGGGATGAGGGGTCATTGTTACTTTCCAGTGACACAGACTAATGATACGTCCTAATGGTTGATTATCAATGCTTCCTAAGGAAAGAGTGATAGAAAGGGGGAAATGTGAACGAAAGTACAGAAAAACAAAGTTGGTATTGTCAAGAGAGTAATTTAAAATGGAGCCAGGCCTCCAGGAAGCTGAGCTCACACACCCCACCCTTAAATACTCAAGGTACTCTCCAATGAAAATCTCCCTGCCTAGCTGAGGCCATCCACATCTACTGGTGGAGTGGCTGTAAGTTACAAAAGGCCCAACTGCAATGCAGCCACTTTCTTAGATGTGGTTTTGTGGCACGCCACGCTAACCGAGCCAAGTTACTGGCTACTCGAGAGAGCTACTCTAATTTCCTTAGGTATGTACCTTCTCCTTGACACAGCCTGGCTACTCAGCTTTGCTCACCGGGTTTGGATCAAAACATTTATTGCAAAGCATCTAAAGAAAAGCCTCTCCCGCTACTGAGGCTATTCAAAAGAATGTTTATTGTAAGCTCTAAAGCCAGTTCCAGAAACATTTTCAGGAACTACAGTCCTACCAAGTGAAGGATGATGTTCACTACATAGGACAGTCATGTATTTTTCAAGGTATTTATTACTTTACAGGTACACCTCAAGCAGCAACTCCCCACCACAATCCATTTTAATATTCTGTATGTTATTTATTTCAATATTCTAACATGATTTTATAGGTTGTCTCTAGGAAATAATGGTTGGTCATCAGTGCTTGTCATGTTCGTTCTAATTTTTTTTTTTTTAGGCGAGGTAACCTTTGGTCGACCTCACAGATTGCAAGGACCTTGTCAGCTTACAATCCCTTATTTTTTATTTTTTTTTTTTACACCTACAGCACCCAATCTTCCTACTTCCCATCCAAGTAGTACTAACCAGACCTGGCCCTGCTTAGCTTCTGAGATCAGATGGGATTGGCCATAGACATATTTGTTCTAATTTGAACCACAATCTGGATCTATGATCTCACTGCAGTTAGCTTTGTGACTTTGGACTATCATGTTTTGTCTTGGATCCTCATTAAAACAAAAAAAATAAAATATATTGAAATATATTGGCTGATTCAAGGGGCAGCTGTTAAGAAACTAATGAAATATGCATTTGCAAAAATAGCTGAAATCATTGAAAATTACTTTCCAATTCAAAATTATACTCAAGGTGGATGTAGAGATGAAGTTTTCTAGAGCAAAAATGATACTACACTGATTCAAAAGCAAAAAATATTATAAGTCTGCATCAAATTTAATATACCTAGAGTTAAGATCCTACTAATGTATTAAAAAAATTCTAACATTAGATCTGGGCCAGCTGGTATACATAGGCAGAATTAATCCCTTTATTTCACGATGTAAAAGAAGGCTCTGATTAAAAGATTTTAGACAATTCCGGTTGCATAAAAATTCATGAAGTTTGAATTTTTTTATTCTTAGCTGTCATCTACTTGCTTCTCTAAATATGAAGCAATAGATCTTATCACAAATAAAGGTCTTAGCATATAAATACGTATCTAGGTAAATGTAACAAAACATTTCCTATTAAAAATGAATGTAAGCATTTAGTACTATAAAGGGCAAAAACAATCTAATTCAGACACACCTGTGTCCTATAAGGAAGAAACACAAAACGTATGGAACGGTTTGATGATTAAGACTGTAAGTTCTATCTCAAAGCAACTTTAAAATTTCTCAATTAAAAAAAAAAAAACTTGGGGCGAGGAATCAACTAGGGAATGTGGGAAACAGAATATTCCTCAGGGCATTAAAAAAGTCGTTTTCAGCTAGCGATACATTAAGTAGATAAATTACATACACACCTAATTCAGGATAAATTACTAAATTAAAGCATGAATGAAAAATGTTTCTAGTTGATCTGGCATTGCTTATGCTGTTATAAAAACAGCATGTAAATTTTCTTTTATATTACAATTACTGATAATCAGAGCTGCAATCGGATTTTCTTTATATGGCAGGCAATAGAAAACTACAATGATCATGAAGTAATCTAGTTAATCTATTTAGTCCTGATGTGTCATATTTAATGCCTAGTCAAAAGTAGCAAAAAGTGAAATTTATAGATTAATTTAGAGATGCAGTAAGAAAGCCATTTTCTTATAATTCGTCTAATCTAATCATCTGTAATGTTACAATCTTGGATTTAAGCAACATTCATAAACACAATCTTGTTTGCTCATAAAAAAAAGGTAAAGATCACTCTATAGATGTGCAATTTCCTAATTTTCTAGATGTGAAATTAAGGTCCAGTGATTTGTTCAAAATCATGTGGCTGATTAGCACAAGATTTTACATTCCCTACTTCCAGCTGATGCTCTAATACACCAAAATACTTCTGGGCTAATAAATATTCGTTTAAATCAACAAACCATTAGGTACAAATAAGAGTTTAGCCAATAGGAATAAAAAATCTTAGCACAAATATGACTGGCTTGAAATTAAACCAGACTTATATATCGTAAATAAAACCATATATAAAAAATCAATGACATCTATTGATTTCCAGATCATGTTTTATGAAACTTCAATATAACCAATTAGAAGCTCAACTTAGTACTGCTAAGTCTGGATACATCCAAGCTTTGTTAATTTGCACGAAATTTCCTCTATATAGACAGGAATTACTAGGGTTACTTTAAACAGTCTTCAGTGTTGAACAGCAATTTCAGATTATTTCTCAGAATATTTACACTAATTTGAAAGAAGTGATAAACTTAGCAAAATGACTAAGATGACAGGTCTATGAATAGCAAGATGTCTCTAAATGTATTTTTCTTTTAACATATGCTGAATTGGCTGCTTACAGTAAATTGTATTTCTCGATATCAACAAGATTCTTCAAAAGGAAACTGTTATCCATCAATAACTATTGCATGAAAGATAAGCAACCTCAAAGGCATACAAGAATCCAGACAGTACAAAAATGAATAAAACAAAGGATTTGGTGGTAATATTTTCTATGCTGAAAAAATTAGAGATTTTCACATAATTTAAAAAGTAAACTAATTACCAAGTATCAGTGTCGAGGTTTCAATGCTATATAAAATTCTCTTTTAAATTTAACCAAATAAAAATCCCTGCTATTCAATTATATGGCAAGAGGTCCTGAAGCAAAGTTTCATGAATCTTCGGAAAGAGAAAATTAAGGCTAAAAAGATCAAACACCAAGTGTTCATCAAACCTTTCAGTCAACAGAACCTTTATTAACATGCAAGTATCATTTGCCACAAGATATACAGTTTTCCTAATCTTTCGGTTCTTTTTCAATATTTTAACTTAAGGTTACTTGTGGATCTAACATATAAAGTAACCTATAAAACCCGTCAAAGTTAAACTTTATTCTAGTTATCACCTTAACCTTTAAGATCATTATTTAGGTTTATAAATTGGCATTGTCACCAAGTAGAATAAAATTCTTGTACTTGATAATCTTCTATACTAAAATATGTACCAGTATGTCTTAAGTTACTAAAATATATGCAATTAACATATTTAACTGCTTTCGATCAGCTAGAAAGTACAATGTTAGGTCTTCTAAGAGGAAAAGTATTTGTTGAACTTGGTTATTTATGGTTTTTGCAGTTTCCAGACAAACTGGTCCCTATTAAACCAGTCTTGAAGAACTAAGCTGAAGACTTAATTCATAGACCCTGTATGACAACTTTGTTTTACCCCCAAGATAGACATGATAGTAAACCAAACTACGGTGATGCTCTTCCCACACCTCAGCAGAGATGCTTAGTTTTCCAAACTTTTTGTCTGCTTAGTATAAAAGCTGAATGACCTCTTTATAAGTTAGACTTCCATAGAAGACCCACAGATTACAGGTATCAGATTTTCGGGACATATTTTAATGACTAGAAGATAATGTATATACTATATCAAAGTGCATTATAAGATCTGCACTGCATCTCTCCATATATTTTTCATATTTTGTAACATTTCAGTTGGATGCAGGAAGATTGGAAGAGTTCATAAACGTCTAGCTTTTCAGATCTGGATAAAGTTCATAGTGAGTCTTCTAAAACATATTTAAATATCCAGAAGTATAATCATAACAACAGACTATGTAAGAAGAATGAATATTGCAAAGGAAGCTTTATAGTCAGTGTAAGTACAGTACTTTGGATTGGCTAAAATGCACAGTGCACATGAAACCAAGGTCATGTAGTTTACTTGTTGACCATGTGGCTACAGTTCAAAAAGTCAGTGCTCCAAAAGCTGTACCTAGTAATCTTCCAAAATTGCTTTCAAATAAAGTTCTTAAATTGTAGCAATAAACAAAAAGACAAGATACACTTAATACTGCAGTTTATCAAAAGACGCATAAGAAATTTCAACTCTTATGTCTTCGACAGTTATAAAAATCAATATTTGGCTAAGTTATAAACATGTTTATAATGCAATTATTTGCATAATTCTAGTAATGCTAACGACGGCTATAAGATCAGAATAGTTTTTTAAAAAAACACTAAAAACATAAAAATACGTAGCCCCATTATTTACCTGTAGAACATGTTCATTATGCCTAAATTTCAGCATTTACTGTATCATCACCGCTCTAATTTTAAAAATCATATCCAAAGGATAAGAAGGCCAAACTACCTACGAACTGGCATATTAGTTTATTTCTCAATTTGTGAAAATGTCCTTAATTTGTTGATGTAGCAAACAAATTTCAACTGACTTCTATGCAAAAGAACAGAAGATAATCTGCTTTGCAATGAACTTGAGAGTTCAACTGCGCACAGGCAACATGCTCTATATGAAAAAATTACTAACTGAACTACAGGTATTAAATACTGAAAAAAGTTAACAGTTTATTATAATTTACTTTATTTAACAATCTAGGAAGTTCGCAGCCATCAGCAGTTCCAGTGCAATTTCAGGTGCAATGGGGAATTCAGGAATCTCCGTGGAGCTGTTAGTGTAGCGAACCTTGTAAGTAAAATACATGCATACTTTTGATAGCACATGTGAAGGGATCTCTCTAAAATTGACTTCATTAGTTTCGTTCTCAGCAAACTGACCTGGAAAAGAAAAGAAGTACGTTCGTTACGGGCTGAACTGTGTCCTAACCCCGCCCCAGTGCTTCGGAATGTGACTGCGTTGAGAGACGGGTCTTTTATTTTCTGGTCAGGAAGCATTTTAAACAAGCGCTTCCCATATCTGCATGGCATCCTTGAGCAGGGGCCATGCAGATCTTCTCTGTATCATTCCAATTTCTGTATGCGTCTTGCCAAGACGAGCATGGAGCCGGTTCTTAAAGAGGTCATTAAAATGGGGTCATTAGGGTGGGCCCTGATCCAATAGGACGGTGTCCTTATAAGAAGAGATTAGGTCACAGACACAGAGAGAGGACGACATGAAGGCACAGGGAGAAGAGGAGAAGATGGCCATCTAGTGAAGTGAAAGCAACCCTGCCAACACCTTGACCTGGAATTTCTACCCTCCAGAACTACGCGAGAATTAATGCGCTGTTTAAATCACCAGTCTACGGGACTTTCTTATGGCAGCCCTAGCAAGCTAATACAATGTGAAAAGAATAAACTAACTGGCGTCGAATGAAATATCTAACTCCAATTTCTGAGTATAAGCATTAAAAAAAAAAAAACTTCATTAAGATAGCATTTGAGATTCATCAATATTGAATTTTAAAATTCTAGTTCTCTCCCAGAAGTCTGGACACTTATGTACCTTTTCCTAAGAATCTTCTTGACAGGATTACTGAAGGATGAATAGGACATAAAAAGCCAAATCTTTCAGAAGAGTCAGTCTAGGGAATCAAGTCTTTCTGGACCATCAGCAGCCCTGTGCTATACTGAATTGGCATCCAAAAATAAATTAGTGAAATACTACTTAAAAATCTTTTCAGGAAGGTCAATCCACTAACCTCCCCTTTAGTCTTTAAAAATATTATCATGTTAATGAGGTCTCCTTATACGCCACTTCCCTTTAATAGCATTTCATAAACAGTTTCTAGTGATTTCTCGAAGTTTCTTCTGCTAGATACAGGTTTTATCATTTAGCTTTTATTATAGGGATAAAGTATTTTCCTAGCAGTCAAACACTAGCAATGTGACCTGAATACAAAAGGCAGAAAAATGTACTTTTCTGAGATGTAGTATTTTTAGAGCTTTTTAATAATTGTGTGTTGGTTTGAGGTGAGGTGAGCCAGGAGAAAGGAGATTGGGATTCAGCAAATAATTCAAAGGCATAAGGTAACTTTTAGTTTACCAATAATTAAAATTCTCTTTCTTGAACATATGCATGAAATATTACCAACGAGCACTTAAGCCTTTGAGACTAGAAACACATTAAGATTTATTTTTTTGAGGTGACATTCAAATCACATAAAATTAACCATTTTAAAGTGTACGATTCAGTACACATCCACAGTGTTGTGCAACCACCCTTCTATCTAGCTCTGAAATATTTTTATCACCCCAAATTGAGCCCTGTGCCCTTTAAGCAATCACTCCCATTTCCTCACCCCCCAGCCTTGGGGCTTTCTATCTATTCTGGGTATTTCATACAAATGGAATCATGTGACATGCAGCCTTTTGTGTCTGACTTCTTCCACTTAGCATTATGTTTCGAAGGTGCATCCACTTTCAAAAACACTGTGTAGCATGGATCAGTACTTCATTCCTTTTCATGCAAACATTAATTTGGGGCTGAAATTTGATCTTCAGAACAAAGCTCTTATTTTTAAATTTTAAAGGAGATCAAGTTTACAAAAAGCAAACATCCTTTAGTTTTAATTAAAACTTTCTCAGCGTCCATGATTTTCCCTCTAAAGTACACTGAAGCTCTGTCTGGGAGAAAAGACTAAAAGCAACTCGACCCAGGAGCAATGAGTCCTGCCTGTACCCAGACCAAGTCCCTAAGTACCACTTCCCACTAAAAGAAAACAGGGCTCTTGGGGAAAATGGCAGTTTTCTGGATTGACAAAAAATGTACAAAATGAGCCCGAGAAAGCTTGTTATTACAGAAAGTAGTACAGCTGTACAACAGCGATGGTGAAGCCATGTCAAAAAGACACAGGAGCCATAAAATGGAGCATATTTTGGGCATAAAAATGGAGCAAATGGAGCAATTTGAGCAACCAGTGAGAATAACTACATCGGATTGAAAACCACCAAAAATATATAGTGATGAGCTAATGATGACATGAAAAAACAAAACAAAACAAAACAACACTTTATTATTGGAGAATGCTGGAGAACCAAATTCATTACTCCGAAAAATTATATGTAAAGGGAAAAATCAAGCATTTACCTTTTTTCCTGTACAGACTATATTTCAGGGCAACCAAATAGTTCTTTAAAAGAGAATTCTAATAAGTAAATGCAGAAAAAACTTATAGAATTAGAAAATCACTATTTTGTAATTCCAAATGAAGTAAATCTCAACAATAATCACAGTGAGTGCTAAAATAATTATATGAAAGTCTGACTAGGGAACTGGGCCCCCTAATCAATCTTGACATGGCTAAAACACGTGTTACAATTGTATACGACAGCACGATAAAGTATTCTTGCCTAGTAAAATGAACCGGATTCTAATTAAGCCTCTAGAGTTCTAATTATGAGTTTACAGGATGAAACATTAAATCTAATCGGAATGTGGACATTATATAAATAACCTTGTTTCTTTGTAAAACCGATGGTCTGGAAAAAAGGGGAGGTGCAGGGGGACTAGCGCAGATTTTCTAAGTGAAATGACACGATGTCAGGAATTCCCTGGAAATACTCTTTAAAACACAAGGACAGATGAAACAAGATCGGAAAAATGTTGATCACTACTGATGCTGACTGACAGGCACATGACAGCGTATTATACCATTCCCTCTACTTCTGTGTATGCTTTAAAATCTCTGTAATAAAAAATATAGAAAGGGAATTGTAAGCGTTCTAAAAGAGCCAAAACGATCTTAAAAAAGAAAAAAAAGTTGTAGCCTCGCACCTCCCAATTTCAAAACTTAAGAAAAAGCTGTGGTAATCAAAACAGTGTGGTACTGGCGGCATAAAGAACAGAACAAGGGAAGAGCACCGAGTCCAGAAATGAGCCCACAAATCTACAGTCGACTGATGTTCAAGAAGGGTGCCACGAGCAATCAATGGGGTAAAGCATGGCCTCTTCGACAAATGGTGCTGGTATGTCCACGTGCAAAAGAACAGTTAAATCATTACCTCACACCATATACAAAAACTAACTTAAAATCGGAGACCTAAATGTGAGAACTAAAGCCAATCAAACTTTTATAAGAAAACATAAGAGTCAATGTTTATGACATCGGATTTAGCAATGGATTTTTAGACAGGACTCCAAAAAATACAAACACCAGCAAAAGGGAAAAGAGATAAAGTGAGCTTCACCAAAATAAAAAAAACTCTTGTCCATCAAAAGACATTATTAAGAAAAAGATGACCTATGGAACAAGAGAAAATACCTGTGAATCATATATCTGGTTAGAATATAGTCTCCAGAATTTATAAAGAACTCTTACAACTGAACAACAAAAAGACACACAACCCAATTAAGAAATGGGCAACGAACTAAAATAGACATTTCTCCATAGAGGATATATAAATTGCCGGCAAGCACATGAAGAGATAGTCAACATCATTGGTCATTAGGGAAATGCGAATCCCAAGACACAATGGGATACCACTTGACATGAGCATGGCTAGAATGAAAAAACTGCGACCTGCCAGCGAGGGCAGGAAGAAAGCCACACGAGGAACCCTCGCACTGCTGGAGGGACGTGCGATGTGCAGTCTGGCGTTTCCTCCAAAAGTTAAACACAGAATTACCATATGCTCCAGAATCACCATATGCTCAAGGAAATTTTTTTCCTGAGGTAAAAAAAAAAATACCTCCAAAGAAAAAAGAAAATGTTAAGAAAAGATATTTGGGAGGTGGTAGCTTCTACAAACTTTATGCATAACTAGGAACACAAATCACCAGAAGCTGACCACGGAAACCAACCAAGGGAAATGGTCCTCCCAAAGAATCAGCGTGGTCTTATTGAAACCAGAGTAAACAGCTCAACACAGCGAATGGCAGAAACCAACTTTCTCCCAATGCGACATAATCATGCAAATGTTCAAACAGTTACCGCCTCTCTTTTGTCTTTAAATGTTGAGTCATTTAATTCGACTTAAAAATACCTTCATGGAACATTAAAAGTGAAGATCTATTAAGAGAAAATAAAGGAGAGTTCCTACCTGGGCCACTCAACATGGCTTTTATTGTTCCTGATGTTAATGCATGTTCTCTTTTTACAATGAATTCATGACCATCCGAAGATATCAATTTGACATACATGGCATCGGGGCCTTCACAGCCACCGTAGGTTTTTTCTTCTCCATCTAAAGTAAGTAGTAAAATGATTTTTCAATCTCATTTACTAAAAATAAACAGGTTAACCAAGGTTAATATTTGAGGAACTCAAACCAGAAACATTTCCGGAGGGTGAGAGCCACTAAGATTTTAAAGTTTTTAATTCCTTGTCTATTATTTTCTACATATTTTCCAATGTCAGAATAACCTATTCAAGGATGTTACTTTGGATGAAATTTATCAGTATTTTCCAAGGAAGTATTAACTTTTTTATGATCACAGCAGCCCATCAAATTTGAAGATTAAGACACAATATTCAAATAGTAAAACTTGAATTTTATCACCTGAAATACTCATTTTAAAAATAAGATGCATAGTGTGTTTACGAATGAATGTTTATGTCATGTGAGTGCGACTTTTGACATGCCCAAATGCTAAAAGTTAGGGCTTTACTCAGCATTTTACTCTTGATCCATGAAAATAATAAAAACATGGTATTGATCACTTTACATTGCTGAAAGTAATGAATACAGACAGACAAATGTCCATCTTTAAAAATTCGAAGCAGAGGTGAGGAGACGGAGGGCACAGCTGTCATTCTGCTGCCACCCGCCGCCCCGCCGCCACGGTGCTGGCTTCGGCCACAGCAGCCAGCTCAGTCTTTACGGTCTTTCTCACATCGGTAACTTGTACAATATCGTACTGACAGAATTTAAATTTTTATGGTTTTCAAAATCTAAAAAGCATCCTATGGCCTATTCTAAAAATTTAAGAAGCCCTAGAAAGGAGCAGCACAGAGGATAAGGCTGAAGTAATATTAGCCACAAAATTCCATGTACTCGTTGAGTTCTCAATAGTTAATTTAGAAATCCCTAAAATTAAGATGTACAACTATCGAAAACACTTGTGTAATACTGCTGCCGAAAACGTTTAATCTGATTCTAACAGGAGGAAACACTGAGACAAATCTAAACTTTAAAATGTCAGGAAGGACCTCGTTCCTCACTGCTCCTCCGCAGGACTAGAGACAAGTTAATGCAGTAAGTAACCTCTGACAAGGTCCTAGATTTAAATAATACACCTGCTGTAAAGAACATTATTGCAACTGGAAAACTCTGAATATGGACTGAAGACATGCCAATTTAGGTGTGTCCAACTAAATCTTAAACGGCACAGAAAACATTTTTTTTGTATGTGTGTGCATGTATAGGTGTGTATATAAACACGTACACACAGAGGAAAAGCAAATGTGCCAAAACATTAACAATTAGTAAAGGCCATGTAGTGTATTTTTCTTGCAATTCCTCATTATAAAAAGCTGGAGGATTCAGAAGATGCAAGTAACTTCTAAGTTACAGACTACTCCAACAGAGTCCTAGCAGTTTTTGTCAACCTCTGAGAACGAAATAAATGTAATTATCAATTATTTAAATTTATACTTCTACTACTCTTTGTAAGCTAAACCATTCATGTCTGTTGGGAAAGTTTCTAATATCTTAATATATAAGCGCTCACTAAGAATCACAAATTATATTTCGTACAATAACGTTACTAACCTGTCTTCCTGGAATATATAGTAGACATAAGCTGTTGATTTAAACAACTTTTGGTCCACGCTGACTGTTTTCTTACTTGCATTCACTGACATCAAAGGTCTATCTTGAGAAGAAAAACCAGCATTTACTGGTTGAAATACTTACCCGTTATTTTCTTATGAAACTTACCCATTATGTTCTTATGAAATTCTACTTTGCTTCCACAGGAAGTTTAGTAGTTTCCTGAAAATATAAAAATGCTATATTAAGACTAATGCTGAAATAACATGTTTTCACCCATTATGATTTAACATGTCCTCGGTGTTACAAGTTTAGGACTCTATATTTCTCTCTCTTTGCTATGCAGAAGTTTCCCAGCCATCGTAATACAAAATAGTATCAAGTTTCTGAACATCTGAGGAAAGACGATCACTTCTAGGACAATAAAGTGTAAATAAAGATTTGTTCTTTTTATTTTCTGACAATAGTTTAAAAACACAGATGCTGTTCCTTAGGACCTTACCTGAACTGAACTTGAACGAGATCCCTGGCCTTAATCATCTTTGTATATGCACTAAAGCAAGTATTTGCTGAATGAATGACAACGAGATAAATCCAAGGACATGAAGTACTGAGAATGAAAAGGACAAGGCCTGCCCTCTTCTTACATAAATGTACACACTTTACTACATTTTATTGTTCCATCCCTTCTGCATGCAGGCTGCCAAAGTTCTGAAATTTAACAGCAGAGTGGTAAAAAATTTGAGAATTTTTAAAATCTTAAATTTTACAAAATAAGATGATTGCTAAAGGATTCATGTTTTCAGTACTTTATATTTTAACAGCATTTCTTCAAAAGAGGATTTCTTAGTATCTATATATATATATATATATTTTTTTTATGTGTCAGGAAAACAACATATCCTAACTATCTTATTCTCTAAGAAATTCTAGCCTAATATGTTAATTCTAGCCTTACGGGTAGGGTCAAGAAAATGAACCATAATGTTTTAAAGCAAGAAAGGCGCTCGGAGATAACTCATATAATCCCTCAACTTAAACAAGTAAACAAACAAACAACAACAACAACGAAACCCGATAACATCACTGACGTAAAGAGAGGCTGAATGATTTGTTCCAGGCAGTGACAGATTGGGAGCAGAAATCAAATCTTTCAGTCCAGAGCGCTGGCTAAGCATGGAAGGAGATGTTTAAAGTTCAATTTCTAATGTGAGATAAGGGCAGCTGCAGCATTATTACCAACAATTTGAGGGCCCTACAAGGGGCAAACACTGACTAAACGCCTTATATACATTTTATTTTAAAATGACACTTTCGCAAGGGAATTATTATTCCCATTGTAAAGATATGAAGACGCTAAGAGGCTGCTACTTGCTCAAGGGTTCTACAGCTTAAGTGACAGCACAGCATGAGGATTTAAACCTAGGTAGGTTTGTTTTACAGCCCATATTCCCTTCCGTTATTCCACGCTGCCATGGTAAAAAATTCTGGCTCGTTAAAACTTCTTTTCCACTACTTCTGAGAGCTCCTTAGATCATTCTCTAAAATGTAAAAACAGGACTATGTTATTTTATGATGATAAGAGTAGACAATTAAACACTCATCAGCCATTATTTTCTTCTGTTCATATTGCTTTGTTATTATTCTTCTAAAAAAAAAAAAAACAAAGCAAAATGAAAAGAACAAACTGCTAGAAAAGCAAGAAGAACAAGAATTTCAAGTGCCAACTTTTCTATCTGGAAAATTTCCAGAGCAAAACATCTAGAATGTTTACTTAAGTAGCAGTAGCTAAGCAACCATGCAAAGTAACATTTTAGCAGCCCTTTGGGTAGCAACACTTTCTCTAGACTTCCTAATACAGTAAACCAATTCTACCCTTTCTACAGCAAGGGTTAAATGGTAGTGGTGGTGGGGGGGGGAAGACTCCCCATCACTAACAAAGAAAGTAAATCAACAGTAAGACTTAAGAGCAAATCCTCATTTCTAGGCAGAAACTATTTTAAATATGATTAAATCTAGACTTAGATGTCACTGTGCTTCCATAGTAGTATATAGAAACATTATTCTTTTACAGCTTTTTTATTTTTTGGTGACAAATGGAAATCCTACTTGAGCCAAGGGTCACAATGAAATCAGTTTTGAATCTCGGACTGCACACTGAAAAGATCTTTGAACAGCCCATTCTATTTCTGATTTGAAATGTTACCTTTATCGTATACTATACGTTACCTGGATTTCTAGACTATATTCAGTTCCATTGGTCTGTTTATACACCTGACCGATACCCCTCTTTTAACTACGATAGTGATAAAATTGTTCTGCTAAATGGTTGGGCAAGTCTCCTTTTTGTTATTACACATTTCTTGCTAGATCTACTCTTGGGTACAGTTTCTATTATGAATGGATATGTTTTCCAATTATACTTTCCGAAAAGTTATTGCTAGTATTTTAAAGAAAAGCTTTAAATTCACTGAGTTGACCTTGTAACCCATCACCTTTGCAGAACTCTCTTAATAGTTCTAATAGTTTTTCAGTTAATTTGCTTGGATTATTTAAACAGCAATTGCTGCAAATCTATTTTTTGTATATTTTTGTTCTTTTACACTGGTAATTACTTGAAAAAAAAAAAGTTAGCTGTCTGACATCACTAACAAAATACACTGCAGATTAAAATAAGAAATATAAAACCCCCCCACTGAACTCTGGAAAAATAGAATACAAAATATAAATAGCACATGGATCTGTAAAAAAAGTGCTTGATCCATCCCAATGGCAAAATGCAAACTTAAACATTAAAATTTGTGAAGACCCAGTGTTGGAGAGGAGAAATGGGTGCTATCAGATAAATGGCACAAGTTTTGGAAGGCAGCAGCAGAATCATCGGCACTAGAAGGCTCCTTCTCGCTATCTCCTTTAGAAAAACACTGGCACCGTGTGCAAAGGCAAGATTATTTACTACAACATGTGTACAAATGAAAAACTGAAAATACCCCACAAAGTTCATCAATTAGAGAATGACTAAACATAGGCAGTATTCCATATTTATGAAATATTACAGGGCAGTGAAAAGGAATATTAAATCTATATTTGTCATGACATGGAAATACCAAGATAAACTGTTAATTTTTTAAAAAGCAGATTAGATGATAGGAACAGTTTGATGCCCCTACATAAAATAAGTGGCTTTTTGCCTATTAATCTCATGTTTTCCACATATAAACACATAAAAATACATGTTCAGAAGTGTAAATAACTAGAAAACTATGATTTAAAACTGAATTTTAAAAAGGAACTAATAAGTGCATGGAACCGAGGAACTCACAAAGGGAATAATGGTCAGTTAGCCTGATGATTTGTCCTTAACTACATGTAAGAATATGATTAATTTGGGTCTAACCAATGTACTGTCTACTTGAAACTAATTTAAATAAATTTTAAAATAAAACTGACATCTAAAATTATATATATATATAAATATAAAAGATTAATTTGCAGACCAGTAAATTACATTACCTAAAAATTATCTCGTGTTCAGGTCTATCTGAAGAGGCTTTGGCTATATAATACAAATTGACAGAAGTTAAGATATAATGCCATTTTGTAATAAGACATCAAAATATCCTGCCTAGAATGTGCTTACAGTGTCGCTGAAGCCATGTCTTCCAGGATGAATTAAAATTCTCATTCTGGTCTATTCAATTATAACAATGCTATATTTAACTCTAGTGTAGACAGTCTTAATACTTTTAGCAAGAAGTGCCCTTCCTCATTTTTTCCTCCACTGTGGAATTTATAGTTTTCTTCACTATTAGATACAAATATTTCGCAGCTGCTTTACAAGTGTCTTTTCAGATCTACTTGTCGCCCTAACAAGCTGTAAGTTTCCACAAGGCAGAGAGGTCTCTCTATGACCCACATATCAGGCACAGAGGCAATCACGTGGCCATACAGTGAAGGACATGCCACAGACAGAGATAGTATTAGAGCTTTCTGACAAAACAGTTATTCAACAGCACTACGCTTTTCAGCAAGTGATTTTCATGATTTTCCTTGATGTTGGCATCTAACTTGGAACTTTTAGACAACCACAATGAAAACTGTTCTTTCCAGGAAACATCTATTTACGTTTATTGAAACATCTTGTGTTATATTAAGGGGAAGGAATGACTAAGGAAGAAGACGGTATTCCATCTTTCACAACAAAATTTAGTCAATATGAGTTCTAATTCTTAAAACAGTTTTATTTTAAAGATTTCCAGGGCATAGCCACATGTTTCTAATATCAAAATGTAAACATCAGTCTCACGATTTTGTACCCACTGTCATAAACTGCTAATTATAATACGAGTGTATCAAACATGTATTCCTGTACATTTCTGGAATTTCATGTTCCCTAGAACTAATTCAGTTATATTTGCATTTCTATCTCAAGATCCAGAGAGTTTAAGACGTGATAAGGCTTGTTTCGCCCCACCCCCCCACCCCCCGAATGAGGAAATTGGGCTAAAATGCATCTACAAGTCCCTTCTGGCTCTACCATTTCATGGTTGAACCCCTCCATAATTCATCTGCTCTAAAACAAATGCTTGTAAACTCCCAATTTTCCATCTTAATTAAACAGAGTCACTCCCACATAGCACAGAACTTAAAGGCTCCAGGCGCTGTGTGTTCCCAGAGTTTGTCTAACTCCTGCAAACTATCTAATCTCCCTCCTACGTAATGATCTCCAAATCCCTTTATTTTGGTTTAAAAAGTATAAGCAAATACTTCCACTATACAGTGTTTATTTAAGTATATTAAGAAAACAATTTCAAGGAACCATTAGAATGATGGGCTCAAAAGAAATATAGAAAGAAATATAAACTAAGTTCTGACCTTGCTTCGCTCCATTGTTAAGAGTCCGTGGAACTGGCACCACGCCCATCTCGTCCTTTTATCGCTAACACCCAGCCCTCTCCTCTGATGTCCCCACCCACACAAAGCCCAACCCCGCCGAACCCAATTCTCTGCCTGGTACAGTCCGGAACCGCAGAGCGGAACGTGGCTGGAGAAGAGGCACATCCACTGACTGGCCTTAACCTGACATTTATGGCCGCGCACTTTAAACAGACACTTGGCACGGCAGCGATCCTCCTAGTGAACTGGCTCTCCTACTCTGAGAAAACGTACGGCTTTTTCCCCGAAACCTCCAACACTGCCCTGACTTCACTTACTTCGCCAGGAAAACGGAAACAAATCACTTCAGCTGCCTTGTCTTTCCTCCTTCATCCTACCTGCCTGTATATACCATATTCTCTGTTCGCCCTCCTGTTAGAAAAGTTAATAGAAACCACCCTTCCCTCCAAGGCCAAGCTGCCCACTTAAGCTCACTTACCAAGGATTTTGTCCTGCCATTATTCCCATCAACACTCAAAGTGCTATGTCACCGTCCAGTGCTTGACCCGCTCAGATCAGATTTTTGGCCCACTAGTTCGTTCGAAGGGCTCTTATAAAATTTCCACTACTTTGCTTCGTCACCTGACCAGTTTTAATCCTCATTTTACTCCCAGCAGGGCTTTACAGTTGACTAATCTCTCCTTCTTGAACCGTTTTCTTCTCTTAGTATTACAGATGCCACGCCCTGTTTTCTGATTCCACCACTGTTCGTCCCTCCTCTAACCAGAGAGCTCCCTTTTCTCCATTCAACACTCTCTACTTGATGTCCCCCAGTCAGCCATCAGGTTCAAATACCACCTATGAAATACAACTTCCAGATTATCTCCCTAGCATCGCATCTCCCGAGTCCCCTGAGAAACAGCCGTGGAGATACAGCTCGGCCACTGCACACACTGAGAGCTGTAAAAAAGTCATCAAACTCAGTACATTCTATACAGAACTTCTGATTTATTCCTCAGAAACCAGTGTACCCTCCCAGCCTTCCTCATTTCAGTAAATGGCACTACTGTTCGGCCAGATGAGCAGGCAAGACACTTGATTTCTCAAAAAAATTTTTTTCTTCTTCTTCTAGGGGTGAGGGCAAGACCTACTTGGCTCCATCTTCAAATTACATTCCAAATCAGACCATTTCTCACTAACTCCCAAGCTACCATTTCTCAACTGGACTATGCCACAAGCCTCCCCAGGAGCTGGTTTCCCCACTTTCCTCCAACGTGGTCTATTTGCCACCCAGCAATTAGTCATCGAAAGCACACATCAGATGTCACTCCCCTGCACAAAACACTCTGATGGGTTCTCATCACAGACAGAAAAATGACTATCAAGTTCCACCTTAGTGAGTCTTTGGTAATCAGTCTGACCTCACCTCCCATCACTCCTCACCAAGCACCAGCCACAATGGCCTTCTTAGTATGCTAATAGGTCAAGTTCTTTCCTCCTTAAGGTCTCTGCATTTGCAGTTACAGCTATCTTAAATTTCTTCCCTCACGTCTCCCTCATCATTTAGGTCTTCAGGCAAAACATCAACTCCAGAGGTAGGAGTTTGATCACTTCCCTGTTGAAATTACATACCCCCAACCTGGTCACTCTAACTTAATCAAACTCTAATCTTGCTATACTTACTTTCATATTTATCATCACCTGAAACTATATTTGCTTATGTTTTGTAAAGCCTCTCTCCTTCCTCAACTCCATGAGGGCAGGCCTAGTATTGTGCCTAGCATATAACAGATGCTTGATAAATATTTCTTGAATGAATGGTGCTATTAGTTTCTTAATCACCTAGGCTTGAAATTTCAGGCATCACGGAATGGGCTTTTTTGGTTCTTATGAACAGTAAACATTAAGGACAGGTTAGCTAAAATCCATTAACACCTATCAGTGCAACTGCAGATTTTCCAGATTATTTTCTGGTACCGAAAAATCTATCAAAACCCTCAAAACATTTTATAAGGCACAAACTAACATTACTTTAGAACTTCATAAATAAGGCTCACTATAACTTCTAACTATAAACTATTGTCTAACGATATTAAAAATTACCATAAAGCAATGAAATTGGCATCCTCCATTTGAAATATATATTTTCGAATGGTAAATAACTGGATAAATCTCATACATAAGGATAAAAGAATATTCATTTAAAATTAAGTATGAACCCCAAATCACTGGCAATAAATATCAGATATCCACGGTGCCTGGGACCACAGTTGTTGCCTTGCCGTTGCAGCTCCAGAATAAATGAATCCACGTGGAATCTGTGATGGTTCGACATTATGAATTATAGTTATAACGCAAATGAGATTTATCATTTTAGTCCACTAAAAAGAGAAGGAAAGTATCTGGAGATCAAAAAGCAAATCTGTCCGTTTGAAAACGAGGTTTTAAAACGGAAGGATTTAGGCTGCTTTCCACACTGAAGGCGATGCAGAATAGAAATGCACTAGTGACACGAACTCCATAGCTATGCGTTACTAAAACGATTTTAGTTCCATAAGAGAAACTCGATGGGCACTGTAGTTAACACTAGATACCTCCTTTCAGACAAGGCTGGGAGGTAGATGCATGACACCCCCAAACCGCCAGGTCGGGCAGAGATCGCTCAGTAAGTTGCCCAGAAGGGAAAGTTCTCGAGGTCCCGCAGCCAGAAAAAGTGAGGGCCCTCTCCTATGACTGCGGACTGCCCCCAAGAGAAGGACGAATCTCAGTGCACACGGGGAAGGCAAAAATGAAAAGCGTCAGGGCTGCCATGCTCCTAACTCCACCCTCCCCGCGCCCAGCCCAGAGAGAAGGCCCCGTCTCCCCGGCCGCCGCCCCTCCTTCCACCCTTTGCCGAGCCCTCCGAACGCGCCGGGAGAGGTCCCGCCGTCCTCTTCCCCCTCCCCCAAACCAGGAGCCGAGGCGGCCAGGGCAGGCTGAGGGCTTCCGCTCCTTCCCCGCCCAAATGGGAAGGGGTGGGCAGTAGGGCGGCGAGCGCGCCCACTACGAGCCCCCTTCGTCCTCCACGGGGGCCCGGAGTCCCGTCCCCACTGCAGCCCGAGACTCACTCGCCAGGCCCGCAGTCACCGCAGCCACCGCACCCGGTCCCCGCGCACCGCCACAGCCCCCAGTCCAGGGCCGCCCCCCCACCCCCAGATGCCTGCCGCCGTGGGTTCCGGGGCAGTTGAGGAATCACTTCCGCCGAGTCACGGACGCCTTGTGCGACGCGCGGGAGATTAGTACCTGGTGAGGCGGGGACGCACTGAGTCTGTCGCCCACTTCCGTCCACGGGAAATGCGCAGCGCCCCCTCCCCTCCCCAGTCCTACAGCACCGCAGGCCAGCGTGGGGACAGCGATCTCTGCAAATCTCAACCAATCCGCTGCCAGGCCTTCTGATTCCCAGCATGCAGCACCGGCCCCGATCCAGTTTCCACGGGGACGGCGTCCTCAGCGAGCTGCTCCGGGGGCTCAGCAGCACTGCATCCTGGGACTTGTAGTTTCCCGGGTGGGCGTGTTGGTGGTTGGCCGAGGCAGCACTGCATCCTGGGACTCGTAGTTTTTCACACTGGGTGTTAAGATTTTGGGAAATTTTAGGAGTTGTTCGTGTTTGTCTTTTGGGGGAACTCCTGGAAGTCGGAGACTGTCTGCAGAGGGAAGACTGAAAAGTGGGAGTACGGTCTCTTTGCTGACAAGATCGGCTCTTTATGAGGCAACATCTGTCTTTTGTGAAAAGTTGCAGTACGTGTACAAGAGCATCTCAACGCCTCGCGTAATCGCCTGGCCTCATTTCCTCTCTTCCCCGTACCGTTCGATATTTACTGAAAACTAACCACGCCCCCACCCCCACCCTGGGGCTCTTCCCCCACCTTTCTAGTCCTCTTTCCTGCCCAACATTTCTAGATTCTGATTTCATTCGCAGAACTTCCAGGCGTCTGGCACCAACACTCAGTTCTGAGACCATCTGTCATTCGACACCTCCTCAGCCCCTACACCTTTCCAGTCTCTTTCGCTCTCTCGCTCATTTGCGCGCTCTCTCTCTCTCTCTCTCTCTCTCGACGCGCCTATCTTTTTACTTGCTTTCCTGTGGTTAAATTAAGGCACTCTTCCAGGAAGGCTGAAACAGCTAAATAAAGTTCACC
This sequence comes from Rousettus aegyptiacus, assembly GCF_014176215.1. Lineage (NCBI taxonomy): Eukaryota > Metazoa > Chordata > Mammalia > Chiroptera > Pteropodidae > Rousettus > Rousettus aegyptiacus. Next base: position 6,338,256 of record NW_023416290.1, on the reverse strand, counting down.
CACTGTTTACAGGACTAGGGCACAAAGAGAATGCAGAGCCAAGAAGCTCGCCATTGCAAGTTGCTCAACCGGGCTCTGTTGTGTAACAATGTCCACAAAAGGAAATATACAATCCATCCAAAGTTTGTAGACCTAATTAATGACTTTTGCCTGAAAGACATAGGTGATTTGGCCGATAAAAATACTGCTTTTTACAGACAGACTGTCCTGGGTTAACTTAGAAAAGCCTTTGCAAACAGTGTTCCACAAGGTTTTTTGGTTGTAACAGTACTTAGAGTTTGGTTTGGAGGGAGAGGCATTAGGGTGAGAGGAGGCGGCCGTGGGCTCCTTGTTAATCATACGGTTCCCCCTTGACTTCAGAAGTGTTCTTTTCTCTCCTCTTACCCTTTGTTTCTCACTGCATCACCCTACGAATGTGTTAGTTGCCTAGAGAATGATAGATTTCAGGCAACTGTTCCCAGGCTAGCTAATGCCAGTTCTAGGGCTAGAATCTAGCCCTTTTTTCCTATTGTACAAAATTTAACTATATTCAAAAATTTTATTTTGTCAATATAATACACATTCGTTATTAAAATGCAGAAATTGCATTTTTATAAGTTTGTTTGTTTGTCCATGTGCTTCTACATAGATCAGGCACTTGATTGTCCCGATGTGTAGTTCGTATTGTCAACAGGAAGTCACTGTCAGGACAGAATTAAGGAGAGACGGATGCTTTCTCATAGGCAAAGGTGTCAGCCGATGGTGTATTTTATCTCCCTGTTTGTTCAATTTGTATGCATAACATGTCATACAAAAAACTGGGCTAGACTTAGAGGAAGGAGGAATGAAAATTAGTTAAAGGAATATCAATAAATTAAGATATGCAGATGACACCATCATATTGGCAGAAAGTAGCAATGATTTGAAATGATTTCTGATGAAAAGTGAAAGAAGAAAGTGCCAAAGCAGGACTGTGAACATCAGGAAGACAAAAATCACGACCGCAGAAGAAATACAGAACTTTAACTTAGACAATGATGACACTGAAATTGTTAAAAGAGTTTGCTCACCTTGGTTCAGTCGTCAATTCAAACAGAGACCGCAGCCAAGAAATCACAAGAAGACTGAAACTCTGAAGGGCAGTGATGGAAGAATTAGGAAAGATCACCAAGAGCAAAGATGTCATTAGAGACCAAGGCTGAGATTGTCCACACTCTCGCATTCCTAATTCTTATGTACGGATGAGACAGTGAAGAGGCTGTTAAGAAAAAAATTGTTTCTTTTGAAATATGATGTTGGAGGAGAGCTCTATGGATACCCTGGATTGCCAGAAAGATGACTAAGTGGGTCCTAGAACTAGAGGCAAAAGTAAAACTGAAGCTGTCCTACTTCGGTTACATCATGAGAAGGCAGGGTTCTTTGGAAAAGATAATAATGCTGGGAAAAGTAGAAGGCAGCCAGAAAAAAGGAAGACCAAATATGAGATGGATTGATTCCATAAAAGAAGCTATAGGCGTGATTCTACAGGAGCTGAGCAGGGCCGTTGAAGACTGGACATTGTGTATGTCACTTATTCATAGGGTTGTCAGGAGTCAGAGCTGACTCAATGGCATATCACACACACATACATATACAAATTGTGTAGGTACTATTAGCAAATATAATATGTATACATATATATGCATATATAATATATAGATATATAGAGTTCTGTATACTATTTACTTTCCAACGTAATAAATCTCAAAAACTTAAATCTCTGTAACCAGAATCTCAACAATTATTATTTTAAATGATGCAGTTATTTAGAATTACATTGCCTAAATGTACCATAATTCACTTGAGTATTTCCTTAATATCGGATATTTACCTTATTTCTATTTTAAAATCATTGTAATACTGTGTTCAGTATCTCAGCAGAAATCTTTGACTATGTTTCTTATTATTTCCTTAGAATATGAACATTTAAAAAAATCTTGATAATCTGTTGACAAACTCTTATTTGGAAAGATTCTCCCAGTATGTGCTTTAAACCAGTAGTGTAAGAAGAAGTATTTAGGATTCTTATCAACACATTAGCTTTACCAAAATTTTTTCCACCATGCCATTCTGCCCTTAAGCTCGCCTTAAAGATGGGGAAGGGAGCTAACTGATGGATGAGTAGAAAAGACAATGAAAAAACAGAAAAATTACATACAATAATGGTGGTCTGCAAGTGATGCCATTTTTAATTTTCCCATCAGCCTCCATCTTTAAAGGGAACATCTCAGGTGATATGGGGAATCAAAGCTTATTTTTGAACCAGTCTTAGTGTCATTCTAAAATGCCGTTCAAGTAGTTTTTATTCAACAAATGTCTCTAAGAATTGAGAAATCTCTTAAACGATGAGTAAAATTTCCCTGTAATTCATAGCCATTTTCAAAATATGATTTCATTTTAGCTATTTAGAAACTTTGAGCAGACCAATTTTTTTTTTTTTTTTTTTTTTTGCTTATAGTACCTATAAAAAGAGACTAAGCTTAGCAGAGATAAAAATACAGGTTTTCTCAGCATACAGTTGAAGCGATTAAACATGAAGGGCATTAGACTGAGATTGTTATGATACTTGGTAGCCTACTAAGCAAACCAGAATCTAAGCCAGAGTCAATTCCTGTAGTGCCTCGAGGGAAAGAACAACCAGTCTTAAACAGCCAACTAGGTTTTCCCAAATAATGCCGCTGCTTCAGTTATAGCCAAATGATTTTCTTGTGTTTCTTGTGCTTCTTCTCTATAAAAATCTTGCAGGTGGCTTCTTTCTTAAGTTAATCCCTCCTAACCACTTCCACTTTGCCACTGCCTGATTTAAATACATTTTTGCTCAAATAAACTCAAAATGTTTAATATGCCTCAATTTATTTTTTGAACAATATTAAAAAACTGTATCAACAGAAAAATGTAAACGTGTCAGGAAAATAATGGATAATCAATGTTGGTTGTAGTATGAATTACACTATTTAGAAGTTTTTAAAATGTGAGTGGAAGATAACTTTCAGAATGAGGTTACTCAAAAAGAAAAATTTTATTTTTTTGGATACCCAGAAAAAAGTATACAGGATTCGGAGTTGCCAAGGCGATTTATTTTAGACTGTTTGTTCCTCTCCTATGCAAATGTGTGGAGTAAAAATATAGTTCTCAAATAGTAAACAAAAGTGTGTCTCTACTAGTTGGTTGCTCATCCTTCAAGACTGTTGAATCTGAAGCCTTTAGATGTTTTGAGGCCAAATGAATCATGCTGCCTTTCGGGTTTCTGCTGCATTTTGCAAACTGGTATATTTCAATTCTATTAGAGCATTATGGTTTATTTTTAGATGCTTCCTCCACTGTGTGAGAACTGTGGATTCCCGTTTTTATCAAGTATCTTTGTGTTCTCTCTCCTAATTTAGTCCTGGCCGATGCTTAATACTTTAGTAAGTAGCGAACAAATGTGTATACGGATGTGAATGATCCCCAAAGACAGATTTAACAAGTATCAACACGACCTGAACGAGTTTCATTTATTTTTCATCAACCCATTAAATTAAATTATCATTAAATTATCATTGTTGCATTAAATTATCATTCGTTTTTGTGCAAATCGTATAAAGTATTATTCCTCTGTACCAAAAGACTAGAATCATTTTTCCCAAAGAAAATAGTTTCCGGGGCCTACAAAAGGACCACGAAAATGAAAGCTTTAACCCTGGCTTCCAAGCTTTGTCCTTCGCGCACGGCTCTCCCCTCAGCCATCGCGCACTGTCACACGGAGCTGCGGACGCCGCGCGCAGGCCGGGCGTTTGCGCCTTTCGCGGGGCGGGGGCGCGGTGCAGCGGCTCGGAGCTCCCCCGGCCGGAACGCGAGCGCGGCGGCGGAGGTTGCAGGCGGGCCGCTCATCCCGCGCAAGCGCGGCGGCCAATCCGGCCCGGCGGGCCTCTGGGGGGGCGGGGCGTGCGCGGCGGTCCAGCCGTGGTCCGGCGAAGAGCCGGCGGTCAGGGTTTCCCGCTGCTTTCGCGGCGCTGTCCGCCGCCCCTTGTCGCGCGTGCGATGCTGCTTCTGGCTTTGAGCGGCCTGCGGGTGGCCAGACTGCGGCTCAGCGGGCAGAGGGCGGCGCCGTGGGCGGCCACCGCGCTGCAAGGCCCCAGGACGGCCGTCTCGCGGACGGCCTCCTGCAGCGGCTCGTCGGGGCCTGTCGGCCGCGGGGGTACGGGACTGCGCGCGACCGCGCCGCTTCTCCCGCGTCCCGTGCGAGCGCAGGTGGGCCGTCCGAGGGCTGGAGGATCCAGAAAGGGTGGGAATCTGTGAGTGTAGTCGGAACCCGGAGCCTCTGTTCTCTGACAGCTCTCCTCGCGCCTGCGGCTGGCTCTAGGGCGGAGGGAGTCCCCTCCGGGGCTGGCGGGAGTAGCAGGCCTCGGCGTTAGATGCACCACCTGGAGTCCGAAATGAAAGACCTTGGATAATATGACATTGAGTTTGTTCTATTTTTTATTAGATGGCCCTAATTTTAGGAATTTCTTTGCTCCCTGGAAAAAGGGAACGGAGACGTTAATCTTCTGATTTTAATATGAATAAATTGCCTCCTAATCCTGCCTGTAAAGTATCGAAATTAACAAATGTGGTTGAAATGTAGAAGAAAGGCCTAACATGGGAATTGACATCTAATTAAAGTTCAGCATAAAGGAATTAGGCATGCCTTTTGAAGTCTGTGTGCTGTGAAATTCATTTTCAGACTTTCAGAGGACTCTCGCGTTCCCGTGAAATTTGATGTATGATTTCAAGTAAAATATTCGTTAGGAGTAATAAGAGATGCAAATGGATGGCCTTTAGGGAAAGACTTACCTCTTTTTTTAAAGTTTTTATACTAACTATTGGTATAAATATTTTAGAAGTATTAAAAACGGTCTGGACTTTATATAGACATTCCGAATTTGCAGTGTTTTACTTGCATTATTGTGTTAAAACGTTATTTTTTGAAAAGCTAATGCATTTAACTCTGACCATCAAACAAGAGTGAAGTTCTCATTAACAGTAGAATAAAAGAAACCATTCCACTAAACTTTTTACACGTTCAAGGTCACACTTTACCTAAAAAGCTTGGAGCTGGGATTGCAAATCTGGATCTTCAAACTCCAACTCAGCACGCGTCTACTTGTAACTGGAATTAAGGAAAGACATTCTGTTAGCCAGTTTGATTTCTCTACCTCTGTAGATTATTTGGGAGAATTCTCTAAATCACCTCATGTGACAAGGTCTCCTCATTGTCTTAAAATTTTTTTAAATTTAAAAGTTTTAAAATGCAATTTATTATGTACTTACATTATAATAGTCTCTGTCTCTATTTCATTAGATACCTGTGAGTTGGGAAAGATGTATTCGATGCTTACATACGCAAGTTGAAAAGTCAGAAGATGGAAGGCTGATTTATACTGGGAATCTGGCCCGAGCAGTATTTGGTGGGTAATCAGAAAGGAAGATATTTACTTTTTTTTAACCCTTTTGATTGTAAAAAGTGTTCTTAGCATATTTTATGTATTATTTTAGCCCTCGTAATTGTAAGATATAAGGAAAAATTAGGTTGTAATTTTTTTCTTCTGTCCCGTTGATAAAAAGATTTAGAGGTTGAGACCTTTGCATTTTTAGATTTAAAAAAGATTTTCGAAGACTATTATAACTTTATGATCTGATGGCTAAAGCTTCCTTCCTTTGGTCACCTCTTGGGATATTTAACAACAAAATAAAACAGCAAAAGTGTATATTTGTGTACTGGTTGAATATACAGAGAAAAAATGTGGAATACCTCTTAGGAGTAGTTATTTTGGGGGAGTAGACATTTACTTCAGGTATTTTTAAGTTTGGTGTTTAAATGAACATGTAATACTTTTATAATTAAAAAATATATTTTACATTTTTTCAGGTTATTTTAGAATTGTCAACACAATATTTACTTAGTGGCTTTTCCAGGTGGTAGGTAGAGAGCTATGGAGAGTTACAGACAGTGTGCTAAATAGCTACAAGTTTAGAGCTCTTTCCTTAGATCGTAATTTAGGATTTCATATGGAACAGTTCAGGAGGGAAGGCCAATGAACTGAGGTATGTGATTTGTTTAATTTTCTTGGGTTGTATTTCATTGTAATCTTTTTTTTTTTTTTTTTAAGTATGACATGAAATTTCTAGAGGATTACTTTATAGCCAGGTTAGCCCAAGATTTCAGCATGCTCCTTTGCATTTGTGTTTTTGATCATGCTGGTATCAACTGATCACCAAAAAATTTATTCTGGAAATCTAAGTTCTCAAGTGTGTGACATTGAAATAGAGTATGTTTAAAGTATAATTTTAACTGTTTAAAACTTTTTAAGGATAAGGACTGATTATAATCACCATTGAGTGGAGCTCTGAAGTTATTGGAATAATCGATTCTGGATCTTAGAAATTTCTTCAGAAGTCAATACATGTGTAGGTCATTGAGCCTCTGTCACATCTCTGGCCTGGGCTACCCAGATTGGATCCACTGAGATGTGTTAACAGTGACACCGAATGCTACCTTTCCTTCTGAACACAGACAGCATTCCTTCAAATACAGGGAAGTCTTACCAATTTATTTTATGTTCCAGACTCTATCCTGGAAAGAAGAGAATATAAATAGGAATTAATTTTGGTGTGGGTAGGATATAATATTTGTGGAAGAGCATGGCTGTTCATGCTCTTCAAAGTTCTAGAATTGTAAAGGAATTTAATGTTTGACTTCTTTTAATATCACGAACGCAGACAGTCACTCTGTATACTTATCAGGGATTGATATTTTTTCTAAGTAGAAACAGAGAGAACCATTTTTTCTATGTAAAACTGAGTGAGAGACCACAAGACATAGAGGTGCCTTTCCTGGAGGTTCTTTACCAAATGGGTCCTAGTTTAAAGATATTTGAAGGTCCTTTTAGTCAACAGTTCTTGTTAATTCAGCAACTCGTAATTATTGATGTCATAGGATTCTCATTTTAAGGTGAGTAGAATTTGAACATGAAGAAGTATGAAAGAAGGGGTACCCGAGGCACAGAGTGGTGTGAGCAAAGGTAGGAAGATGGGAAGGCCTTGAATGTTTTAAAAATAGCAATACTTCAGTCCAGGCAAGATCAAGTATATGTGCATGTTAGTTTCCTAGGGCTTTCGTAATAAATTTCCACAAACTTGGTGGGTTAAAACAACAGAAATTTATTCTCACAGTTCTGAAGCCTGGAAGTTTGGAATCAAGGTGTTGGCAGGGCTGTGCTCTCTGAAGGCTTCAGGGAAGAATTCTTTCTCGCCTCTTCCAGCTTCTGGTGGCTCCCGGCAATACTTTGTGTTCCTTGGCTTGTAGCTGCATAACTCATCTCTGCCTTCTACTTCACGTGGCCTTCTCTTTGTTTCTGTTTGTCCTGTTCTGTCCTTATAAGGATATTCTCATTGGATTTAGGGCCCACCCTAATCCAGTATGATCTTGTCTCAATTTTTCATTGCCTGCATAGACCCTATTCCCAAATAAGTTCACATTCTGAGGTTCTGGGTGGACGTGAATATTTGGGGGAATAGTATTAACCTCCTACAATGTGACAAAAGTAATGGGGAAAGAAGAAGAAGTTGGGAGGTCTGAGGAGGCTTTCATGTAGGAGGCAGCTTGGTCCGCACTGCCTCCCATGTGTACCAGTGTCATGGCAACTACCTGTGGGAGGAAGGGGAGGAATTATTTTAAATTACTGATTCAAGATAGTTAAGCCGTCAGCCAATAGTAGTGTATGAGTGTCTGCTTCCTTACAGCCTCACCAACAGAGTATGTTGTCAAACTTTTTTTTTGCCAGTTTAGGGAAAAACAGTAACTCACTGTGGTTTTTATCGCGTTTCATATGATTGAGGTTAAGCATCATTTCATCTGTTCAAGGACCATGTGCACTTTTGTTTCAGTGAACCGTCTGCTTGTATTTCTTGCATGTTTTTTCTTCCCCCCTTAAATACTAGAATCCTGTATAGCGGTGATATTAACCCTCGCTGATACAAGTCGTAAATATTTTTCTCATCTGTCTTTTTACATTTTTAATGTAATCAGATTTATCAGTCTTTCTCCTCAATTGCTTCCGTACTTGTAATCACGATTAGGAAAGTTTTCCTATCTCAGATTATGAAGCATTTTATGAATATTTTCTTCTTGCACCTCTGTGATTTTATCTTTTACATTTAAATCTCTGGATTATTTGGAGTTTCCTGGTTTATGCTGTGAGCAATGGATTGAATTTTTTCTTTTTCTGCATGGCCGTCCAGTTGTCCCACCACCACTTTTGCCCACTTATTTTAGATTTTATCTTTATACTAAATTTCCATACACAATTAGGTTTATTTCTGTATTTTTTATTTTGTTCTTTTGATCTGTTTGTGCACCAGTGCCACACTATTTTAATTTTAGAGTCTTATGTTTTAGTATCTAACACCCCCCACCTTTTATTTTTGCTTCTTTAGTTTTTCTAAATTAACTTTATAATTAACTTGTCTGAGATCTCAACTTGTCTATTTTCCAAACAGATAGTATTTTTATTGGGATCATGTTAAAATTATACATTCAAACTAAGAGAAATTTATATTTAAAGTCATTTATTTTCTTATCGTGGCAAAATATACATAACATAAAATTTATCATCTTAACCATCTTTAAGTACATAGTTCAGAAGTCATTGATTTTTAATCTCTCTAATATAATAGGTAAAAATATCTCATTGTTTTAACTTGAATGTCTTTCCTTGGTAAAGGAGTTGAATACCTTTCCCATATGTTTTGTAACCACCAGTGTTGTTTTTACCTTTTTTTTTTTGGTCATTTGTTGTTTTAACCATGGGCCCTTAGCTCGATAATGTTAGTTCCACATTTGAAGACTTTATGTTAGAGAGTGCTTGTTAACAGAGTTTTATTCGATAGTCTGCTGACTGAGTTTTTATCATATTAATAAGGATCTTTGAAAAATATCACATCTTTTCCTAGGGAACCGAGGTCGAGGCCAGTTAACCCTAATGCAGATTTCCTATTTGAAGAGGTAATGCAGTGTAATGGCCAATGGCCTGGACTCTGCAGTCATGTTGCCCAGGTTTGAATTCCAACTCTGTCGCTCGATAGTTATGTGACATTGAGCTAGAGCCTCATTTTTCTCATTTCATGATGATAATTGTATATCTATGTCTTAGGGCTTTCTGTAGATTTCATGAATAAAATATGTAAAGTGCTTAAAACAGCCTGGAACGTTATAACACTTTATATGTATTTTGACTTTGTTGTTATTCTGATGATGGTATAGTAAGAAAAGTGGAAGAATTAATTGGATAGGTTGATTCTTTTATAAAATTTAAGAGTATTAATCCTCTCCCATTTTTGTTCCTATTCAGGTGTGAAATGTTTCTCTTATTCTACAAGTGTGATCAGCCTTGCATTTCTGCCATACCTTTTCGCACAAAGCAATATCATATTTGGAAGTCTGCCTTTGCAAGTCTTATTTTACGGCGTCATAGGGAGCTTTACGTTGATCACGCCAGCGCTGCTTCACTTTGTTACGAAGGGCTATGTCATTCGGCTGTACCACGAGGCCACGACAGACACTTACAAAGCCATTACTTATAATGTCGTGCTTTTGGAAAAGAGTACAGTGTTTCACCAGAACGATGTGAAGATTCCAAGCAGTGCACATGTGTTTACCACATTTTATGCTAAAACGAAATCATTGTTAGTTAATCCAGGTCTCTTTCCAAACCCTGAAGACTATGACCATCTAATGGGTTATGACAAACCATTCACTTTCGATATAGAAGAAACCAGTGAAAAGAAACAAGTTAAAGATGAGAAATGAATCTTTGTTTTTATGTTTGTGCTTAAATACGATTTATGTTCCAATGCATAATAATAAAATTGCCTTTACTTTTGCTTTTGGTCAGTGACTGATTGTGCAAAATAATTTAAAACTGTAGCAAACAGAACTTGGAATTAATTTTCAGAGAATTGCATTCCTTTATAATAAAATAAGCTCTTTTATTATACATGAAAAGCATATGGTATTCCACCATTCGTGTTTTTAAAGAAGGTGTGAAAACGTACAGGTTGGCATATGTATGGATAATTTACTAAGTGGCTTAATCTCAGCTGTGGATCAGGCGTCAGAAGCAAATGGGGAAAGTATTTTTCTTTGCGTCTAGATTTTTCTGAGTGTGTAGATGGTATCTCTTCTCATTAAAAACTCTTAAAAATCCGTAAATGATGGAAAGCAATGTTAATCTGCTCTGAAGATTTCCTGGCTCTGAACACAGGTCGTTGCCTAGGTTTTCTCGTAAGGCTGCCCACAGGGTGTCCATGTGCAGTGGTTAGCTATAGGGGAAATGGTCACCTGAGCAGTTGTCTTTTGTGGTCCCGTTTGCCATTTGTGCATTCCCCCCCGTGGCGCACCCTATCAGGGTGGGGAAATCATATGTACTAAACAGGCGGAAAGTACCTTTTGTAAAATAGCAATCTCCTTGCTTGCTTTATCAAGTATTGACATTTCAAGATTTTCACCTCTAATTGTAAATTGAAAGTTGGTTCTCATGGAGGATTTTCAGCCAGGAGCAAAAGGCCTCACACCATGCTATTTAGATCAGTGTCCTTAAGCACATAGAGTGTGCCAGGCACTGTGCTAGTTGCCAGAGTCACCGTTAAGAGCAAAACACCAGTCTGTGTTGCTGTCTGACACCTGCTGCCTGCCACTGCGGTCAGTATAATCTACGGCTCGCCGTGTATAAGGGAGGTCAGTGGAGAAGCAGCAAAGGCATCACTGGTTCATGGGGAAAGGCCATTCAAGTCCGAAGCTGCGAGAAGCTCACGGGAGACAGCCTAACGTAGAAAAGTGCTCGCCTTTCTGAGACCGAGAGCCTGCCTTCTGCTAGGGTCAGCCAGCTTGCCTCGCAGAGGGCAGGATCTAAGCTCTTTGGAAGATGAACAAGCTCTGTTCATGGGTTGGGCCTCTGCTTGCATGTTCCTCTGTCCTATGTTACCTAGATAGAAATGTTGCTATCCTAGTGTGATTATACCTTTATAAAAACTATTGAATTGATCGTTATCAAATATTTGAAAGTAGAAGCAAGAAAAAAGTCGCTCCAAGTTCCATTCCCGAAAAAACAAAACCCAGCATTGTTAACATTTCAAAGTTTTCTTCCGCCAGAATAATTCAGAAGACAACTTGGTTGTTTAGGGAAAAGAAAAAATACTTAAAAGACTGAGAAAGATGACTTCTCAGGAGCCTGGTGGAGTGAGACCGAGATGTAGAAAAGGGTCAGCATGATTCATTGAAAGAAGTCAGCGGAAACGACACAGGCCAAGGTAAGGAGAAACATACGCACGTCGTTCCATGCTACTTCGCTGTCCTCCCCCCACACGGGTGACCTTGGAAAGACTGGGAAGGTGATGTCTGTATGGGAAGAGCATCAAGTCAGTTTTACCTGAGTCTCAAAAGGCAGGGTGACCCGGGCTGACATGTGGGTTACATCAGATAATATACCCCGGGATGGTAAAATATAATCTTTTGCCTCAACACGGATTTCACTGGACTGGAAGACCTGGGCTTTTGGGAGCAATAGTAACAAAATGGCCATTAGGTATGAAGGGCAGGCAGCCTTAGCTTGGAAACAATTGTTAAAACTGCATTCTGATGTTTTCAGAATACTTCATCCCTTTGTTGTTGCTTTTCATTGAGAATGTCTAACATTCAAAAGTAGGAGTGCAGGAAACTAACGTGACAAATTCATGGTCAATGTTACTTCACCCAGACCCCAACCACTTGCCCTCTACTTCTACCTGGATGCAGATTTCAGACATCATAACTTTTTCTCCTTAAATATTTAACTTTGTAACTCTTCAAGATAAGGACTTTAAAAACACATTTAAAAGCATGTTATTATATCATTATAATACCTAAACTGCCTTCCGCTATGCTATCAAATATCCAGTCTTCAAATATCCAATTGCTTCATATATTCCCCCCACATTTCTTTGGATTAAGACCTAAATAAAGTTCACACTCCAGTCACACCAATTTTTGAAATGTCTTTAAAGACTTCAAATTATGGGCCCCTCTATTTTTTCACTTTTTTTTTTCCTCCTTGCAAATCTTCTGTCGCAGAAACTGATTTGTTTGTCCTTTACCTGTTTCTGTGGTTTAGATTTTCTGATTATATCCCTGAGGTGTAATTTAACATGTTTGTCTTCCGTGTTTCCTATAAATCGGTAGTTGGACTTGAGACCGAGGTGCGAATATTTTGGACAAGACCGATTCATAGATTATGTTGTTTTGTATCATCTGTTGTTGTATAACAGATTACTCCTAAAACTCAGAGGTGTAAAACAACAATAACCACGTATAATGCTGCCCAACTTCAGTCGGTCAGGTGTTTGGTGGTGACTTAGCCAAGTGGTTCCGGCTCAGGTGTCTTGTGAGGTGGCAGTTGGGAGAGCTGCTGCCGCCGTCGTCTGAAGGCCGCACTGGCTCGCACGGGACTGACAGACTGGTGCCGGGCTTTTGGCGGGAGGCCTCCGTTTCTCACCACGTGGATCTCCCTCTCCTTAGGGCTATTTGCTTCCCCCTGAGCAGTTGATCCAGGAGAGCAGGTTGGAAGCCACAATGCTTTTTATGATCTACCTTGGAAGTTGCGCATCGTCATTGTATAATATTTTGTTAGTTACACAGTCAGCCTTATTCATTGATGGAGAGAACTACACAGGATTTGCATTCCAGGAAGTGAGGATCATTGGGTGTCATCTTGGAGGCCGGCTACCCCCGTGTTCACCATCTAGAGGTACATAATGTCTTTGTGATGTTAGCAACCGCCGATAATACTAAGCTCACCAGTTCATTAGGTGTCGCAAAATGGTTCTATTCTATCTGTTATTCCTTTTTCATAAATAGCCGAAATACTTCTGAGAGCAGAGAAAAGAGTATGAAAAGGCAAAGGAAAATTGCCACCCTCTATGACTTGGTTCCCAGTTGTTCCGTTTCTGTAGGAAAATCAGGACCAGTGCTCGATTCTTTTCCCTTTTATCTACCAGTTCTCAAAATAGAGTTTGTTTCCTAGCATCATCTGATGATTAATTAGATTTAAAAAAATTATTACAAGCTCATGGATTTAAATATATTTGATGTATTTCAGTGCATTCCAGTTACTTTCTTAATGATCATATAATCTATAAGATGTTCACATCTGGAAGCTGCACATGTTATATTAAATGGCAAGAGGGATTTTATAGGTGGATCTTGAGTTGGGGAGACTGTCCTGGATTATCCAAATGGTTCCCTCATAGTCATAGGGCCCTTGTGAGAGGAGGCAGAAGGCGATGTGGAGACGGAAGCAGAGAGGCGGCGCTGAACTTTGAAGATCAGGAATGCAAGGATGGTAGCTCTCGAAACTGAAAAAGACAGGGAAACAGATTGTTCCCCTGGAGTCCCGAAGGAACCCACCCTGCTGACACCGGACCGGAACTGTAAGATAATATATTTGTATCGTTTTAAACCACTATGTTTGTGGTTATTTGTAACAGACCACGGGGGACATTCATGAGGTTTTTCCTCTCCAACCCCCTCTCCAATTTTTAACCACATTTTCAAATTATGGTAAAAAGACGTAACAAAAACTTGCCACCTTAACCAACTTTAAGTGTGCAGTTTAGTACAGTTCAGTATACCGTTAACTATATTTACATCGCTGTGTAACTGATCTCTAGAACTTTTTCACCTTGCAATCCTGAAATTCAATATCCATTGAACAACTCCCCATGTTCCCACCCCTCCACGGATTTTTGCCTTTTAAAAAATGGGAAGTGGCACAGTTCTTTAGTGAAATCTTTTAATAACATGATTATTTTCCTCTAAACTTGTAGATTTTTGGGCCCTGCCATTTTTGGCTACTGACTCCAAACGGTATCCTATAAAGGGTCTCAAGGAGCAAAGCATCTAAAGGGTTAGCTGTTTTTCTAGAATGGAGTGAGAGTTTTGAAATGAAATACATGTCATACACAAAATAATAAGCATTTTATTATCAGGGCTCAAAATAGTTCCCGGAGCTGCAGATCACGTAAGCAGGTGCATTTTCAAGCTTGGCGGGGCCCCTGCCAGCTGTGCAGAATGGCAGCTAGCGTCCCGTGCCTGGGGTCTCGTCCAGGACGGCTCTGCCCCATGCCTGACCCTGCTGCTGAGCAGAAAGGGTTTGCATAAGACCCTTCAGTTCCCATCTATAGGTCCAGCTGTCTGGGGCACGAGAAATTATCATATAAAGAGCCTGTGAGAGAGAAGAGTAATGCAGATGGGAAGGGGTTGCCTGTTGGGATTCTCGTTTTGTTACTGTCGACTGGGAAGTACCTTGTTTTCGTTCTTAAAACTCTGTGCTCTCATTCACATTGAGTGTTGGAAAATCATTTTCTTCTCTCCTACCAGGAAGTTCTCAAATATTACACATGCATGCACACACACACACACACACACACACACAAAAGAGGAACCAGTTGGATCAGAACTTAGAAATCACATGACTGATGACTAAGTTCAATTTTTCCTACTTACTGAAAGGAAAGAGTCCGGTGATTAGTTATTGATATGTCCTTTTTAGGGTTCTGGCACTATTAAATCATGTTCCCATTTATGCTCTTTTCCACCCTGTTTTCTTCCGTATTTACTCAACCGGCAGAGCAGCACTGGGTCTGCAACTCCTCTGATACCGACATCTGGTATACATACTGCGGTAAGTAAATCGGCAACAAGGAGTCGTAGCATCAGCTGTTTCGAGGGTGGGTTTTCACAAGAACCCGACTCCGCTGTTGCTGGAACACAGGAAATGACCACATGTTCTGGCGGCCGCCAGCAGCAAGAGTGATGGCTGATTACTTCCCCGTGTGGATTTCCTGCGCCCTTCGCAGACCTCGCCAGCCTCTCAACTGTGTTGTGCTTGACCTCCAAATGTTTCTACTGTTCCCCGTGGTGTCGACCTTGAACCCAGTTGCCTATTCTTCTGGGCTTCGCAGAACAGTCTGCTTCTGAGTTGTTGCTTCAGCCCCGAGGCCGGCTCTTCCTGAGAAGGAAGAGCTGTCCTAGCTGCGTCCTGGAATTGATCATTGCTCTAAGCTGTCATTTTCCTTTCAGCAGGGTCGGGCATATAATGGTCGTTCTCTAAGCGTTTGGGGCTGCGATTTCTGAGGACTCTTGGAGTCACCCCCCTAAGTGGATGTAAGCTGGTTCTGTCACTTACGTCGCCTCTCTGCACCCCAGCTTTTTTTTAATCTGTAAAATGAAAGTGACTTTAATTTTACAAGGATTAGTATGAGGTAAAATTTTTAGCACAGAGCCACACAGCAACAGTCTTGATTACTTTTTAAAAAATTAGCCAGACCCTAACGCTATTGACTGATCGTATGACCGTCGGTCTCCCTGCTTTTCTCCGCGAGCGCAGCCTCGGGCCTCGACCACATCTTTTGTTTGGTTCTTCCCACCGCGATGCTTCCCTAGACAGCCTAAGGGTCCATTGATGGATGAATGGATAAGAGAAGTTGTGGGGTGTGTGTGTATGTGTGTACACGGTGAAATATTATTCATCCATGAAAAAAGAGGAAATCTTACTATTCGTGATAACATGGATAGATCTTGAAGGCATTATGTTAAATGACGTAAGACATATAAAGACAAAAACTGTATGATTTCACTTATATGTGGACTCTTAAAAAAAAACAACAAAAACCAAACTTACAGAACAAGATAACAAACTTGTGGTTACAAGAGGCAGAGGGGATGGGGAGAGGGAATTGGAGGAATTTGGTTAGAAGGAACAGACTTCCAGTAAAAAAGAGAAATACGTACTAGGGAAGTAATATGCAACACTATGACTGTAGCCAGCACGGGCGTGTGATGCACAGGATGGTCGTCATGGGAGTAGCTCTAAGAGTTCTCATCAGGAGAAGACATTTTCTTTTTTCTCTCTTTTCTTTTTCTTTTATTATATAGATAATAGATGTTAGTTGAACCAATTATAGTAATCACTTTATAACATATGTAAATCAAACCATCATGCTGTACGCCTTAAGCTTATAGTGACATGTCAATTATTTCTCAAACTAGGAAAACAGAGAAAAGAGCAGATAAAAAAAGTCACAAAATGGAACAAGTAATTTTATAAAAATATGTTTTGGGGAGTTTTTTCCGCACGCAGAGTTTAAAATAATTTAATACCTCTAGCCTCCACCTTAACGACATTAAAGGACATTAAACACTCTTCTCTTTACATTATGGGGAGATTTCTTTTTCGTATTCATACTGCATTTTTTATTTTCCTTCACTGTGGCAAGAACACTTTGTTTTGCATGAGATCTACCCTCTTAAAAATTTAAGTGTGCAATACATCACTATCGATGACACACAGCAGATCTCTAGAGCTGCTTCATCTCTCTTGAAGCTTCATGCCCATTGGCCAGTAACTCCTGGTTTCCTTCCCCCCAAGCTCCTGGAAGCCACCGTTCCACTCTTCGATTCTAGGAATTTGACTGTTTTAGACATGTTATATAAGTAGAATTATGTAGTATTTGTCCTTACAGGACTGGCTTGTTTCTCTTAGCATAATGTACTCAAGATTCATCCATGTTGTAGTGAACTGCAAAATTTCCTTACATTTTTAAGGCTGAATTCCATTGTATGTATGTATCACATTTGCTTGATCCATTCACCTATCAATGGACATTTAGTTTCCACGTCTTGGCTATTATGATAGTGCTGCCGTGACCATGAGAGTGCTAGTATCTCTTCAAGATCCCGATTTCAGTTCTTTTGGGTAAATACCCACGTAGGATTGGATCAAATAGTGAGTCTATTTTTAATTTGAATCTCCATACTGTTTCCCATAGAGGCTGCACCATTTTGTATTCCTACCAAGAGTAATGCAAGTGTCCTAATTTTTCTACATCTCTGCCAACACGTGCGTGTGTGTGTGTGTTTTAATAACCATCCTGACAGGTGTGAGGTGATACCTCGCTGTTGATTCTGTGATGCCTAGCGACGCTGAGCACTTTTTTCATGTGTCTGTTTCCCACTGGCATGTCTTCTTTGGAGAAATATCTGCTTAAGTCCTTCGCCCGTTTTAAAATCAGGTTATTAGTTTTTTTTACAATTGAATGCGTAGAATTTCTTACACATTTTGGATACTAACCCCTTACTGGGTCCATGGTTTGTAAACCATTCCTCCCATCCCGTAGGTTACCTCTTCTCTCCGTTGGTTGTTGCCTTCGCTGCGCAGACGCTTTTAATTTGATGTGGTCTCCCACGCCCCCGCCCCGCCCCCCGTTTATTAATGTTTTTGGTGCCTGTGCTTTTGGTGCAATATTTATGAAGAAGTCACTGTCAAGACTAATGTCTTGAAACTGTCCCCTATGTGTTCTTTCAGGATTACGGTTTTCGAATCTTACGTTTAGGTCTTTAACCCATTTGAGTTGATTTTTGTGTGTGGTTTAATTTAAGGGTCCAGTTTCATTCCTTTGTATGTGCACGTCCAGCTTTCCCAGCATCATTTATTGAAGAGACTGTACTTTCCCCCTTGTGCGTTCTTGGCTCTCTGTTAAAGATCATTTGATAATATATGCATAGATTTATTTCTGGGCTCTCTGTTTAGTTCCCTTGGTCTGTATGTCTGGTTTTCCTGTACCATACTGTTTGATTACTATAGCTTTGTAATGTCGTCTGAAATCAGGAAGTGTGATGTCTCTAGATTTTTTTCCACTCTCCCAGGATTAATTTGGCTATTTGTGGTCTTTTGTGGTTCCATAATCTTAGAGTTGTTTTATCTATTTCTGTAAAAAATGCCATTGAGATTTTGATAAGGAATGCATTGAATCTGTAGATTGCTTTGGGTAATATGGACATTTTAATAACATTAAATCTTCCAATCAATTAACACAGAATGTCTTTACATTTGTGTCTTGCGTAATTTCTTTCATCAATCTTTTGTAATTTGCAGGATAAAGTTTTTTACCTCTTTAGTTAAGTTCAATCCTAGGTATTTTACCCTTTTTTGGTGCTATTGTAAATGAGATAGTTTTCCTAATTTCCTTTTCAGATAGTTTATTGTTAGTATATAGGAACACAACTGATTTTTGTATGTTGATTTTGTATCCTGAAATTTTACTGAATTCATTGATTAGTTCTTTTTTTTTCCCCAATGGAATCTTTAAGGTTTTCTGTATATAAAGTCACTTCATCAGCAAACAGAGAAATTTTACTTCTTCCTCTCCAATTTAGATGCCTTTTATTTATTTTTCTTGCCTAATCGCTCTGGCTAGGACTTCCAGTACTGTGTTGAAAGCAGGTATCCTTGCCTTGTTGCTGATCTGAGAGGAAAAACGTTCAGTTTTTCACCATTGAGTATGATGGTGAAAAAAAAAAAACAACTCTGGGCTTTTTATATATGGCCTTTATTATGTTGTGAGCACTGCCTCAAATTCTTGTTTTTTGAAAGTTTTTATTACAGAAGGGTGTTGCATATTGCCAAATGCTTTTTCTTCATCTATTGAGGTGATTATGTGATTTTTAAAAAATCCTTCATTCTATCAATGTGGTATATAGCACATGAACTGACTTTCATATGTTGAACCATCCTTTCATCTAAGGGGGAAAAATTCCCACTTGGTCATGGTGTGTGATCCTTTGCATGTGCTGTTGAATTCAGCTCACAAGTATTTCGTTGAGGATTTTTGCATCTATATTTATCAGGGATATTGGCCTGTAGTTGTCTTTTCTTGTGGTGTCTTTGGCTGGCTTTGGTATCAGGGTGATGCTGGGCCGGCCAGATGAGTTTGGAAGCGTGTCCTCCTCTTCAGTTTTTTGCAGGAGTTGGAGAAGGGTTAGTGTTAAGTTTTATTTAAATGTTTGGTAGAATTCACCTTGAAGCCATCTGGTCCTGGGCTCCTCTTTATTGGGATATTTTTGATTACTGATTCAATCTCTTTACTAGTTATACGTCTCTTTGGACTTTCTATTTCGGGATCCCCTTGGAAAATTTGGGGATCTGCATGCGTGAACCAACCTCTTCCCCCGTGAGTGTAGCTGGAGGCTAGGGGATTTTTCTTATTGTGCTGGGCCAGGTACAGGGTCCCTGTTGAGAAGGGTGTACTGAATCTCCCTACCAACTTCGGTGAGTCTGGATTCAAGTTCTCCTAAGATATAGGACACTTTCAATTTGTCTTTGATTTTTCACGAAGGGCGTTTTCCATGAATTGTTGATAACTCTGTGTGTTTGTGAGAGGAAGAAGGGTCTTAGACTCCCTATTCTGCCACTTTGCTGCTGTCATTCCTCTGGAGAGGGGGCATTTTTAACCCCCCTCAATTTTTCTCATTATACAATTCTAATGCTAAAGACATCTTTCGGGGACTGAATTTCAGAATACTTTACTTATTGGAAATGATTTATAATAATTTATTGACATTATCTTTATTCTTTCTAGATGACATGAAATTCCCTATTTCGTTAAATGTTAACCCCTGTATAACATTGAAGGGAACCAGGGGAAATTTATATGTTTCCTACATTCCAAGTAAGTCCAAAGTTTTGTTTTTTATAGATCAGTTAAAAGGGTTCGAGAAATATCAGTGATAAACGATCGTGTTCCAAATGTACATGTATTCGTTTTCTATTGTTATGTAAAAAATTACTACAATCGTAATATTTCTTATTAATACTCAATGAACAGTGCGCATTTATTATCTCGTAGTCTCTGTGTATCTGGGGAGAGCTTAGCTGTGCTGCTCCAGGACCTCCCACAGGGTACAGTCAAAGTGTCTATGAAGGCCCGGGTCTCTTCTGAAGGCTTAACTGGGGATCCACTGTAATTCGCATGGGATTATTGACAGTATTCAGGTCCTATCTGGCTGCTGGCCAGCCCTCAGGGTTTTGCGACATGGGCCTTTTCAACATAGCTTTTTGCTTTATCAAAGTCCGCGAGTGGGACAGTCAGCTAACAAGACAGAAATCACAATCTCATGTGTCCCAGTCATGAAAGTGTCACTCTATCAACTTTGCTATATCTGTTTGTTAGAAGCAAGTCACGAGGCTCACACTCATGGGGAGGGCTTACATAATGGCAATGGGGTAAATGGGAATGACTTAGATTTTTAACAATCTAATAGATATCTCCTAGGTCAATCATTAGCTATTTAACTGATAAGTGATGTTGGGTTTCCACTAGTTAAAGATCTGAATGAGAAAGCCAGGATGTCTGTGTCTAAAGTTGACCTTTCTAAAGAAAAACATGACGACGATGGGATGAAAGAAGACAACGTTTTTTATTTTGCGTTTCATCTTGTTTTTCCCGTCTGTGATTTTACTGGTCGTCAGCGTAGGTGACAGTGATAGAACTGGGCTGGGTCTCAGTGCTCGTGAAATCGCACGCAGCTTTTACCCTCCCTCACCGGCCAGGTTTGCTGTGTGGAAGTTTTAGGACTCCAGAAAACGTCAACTCTAGTCGTTCTCACTCCTGTGATTGTTTTCATCATCGCCATCATTATTTACCTCCTAGCTTATATTTGGAGCTTATACTTTACAAAATGCTTTCACATAAATAAGCTTAAAGAAAGATTCCCTCCGCCCCGATTTTAATCCTCCAGTTTATAAGAAAAGAGGTAGCTGAGAACCTAGAAATAATAGACGATAAATTCGTGTTTTGATATTCCTGAATTTAATTGTTTAACCTGCACTTTGACACTTTGTTTCTGCATTCATTTATGCATCAAAACATATTTAATAAATGCATAGTGTATTTCAAATATTGTGATAGGTACTCTAAACTCATTGATAAATAAGACATTCTCTTGACCTTCAAGAATCTGTTAGGATGGGAAGAGGGGCAGATCTGTAGAAAATATGGCACGATAGTGAAACAATAGCAGTAAGACTTAGTGGCAGCCCGGAAGAAAGAACGATTAACCCTGTTCACTCTACTTTCTTGGCTAAGATTAAAAGAAATAACTTTTTTTTTCCCTAATTTTTGCCTGGCTAAGGCTCTACAGTTTCCTCTTCTTTTCTCAGGTTTTGTTTTCTGGTCTACTCGGTGTGCCCTATCCCTAGATGTTTGGCTGAAGCGATTATGTACATAATGAATGACCTAATTTTCCAGCAAACTCCTTCCTTGCCCTTACACACAGGAAACAAGTTGTATCCTTCCAGGCCCAAATAGTAATAACACAATATAGTATCACTCAGGATTTGCTGAAAAGTAGATACCAGAGAGTCAGACACAGAAGAGAGTTACTGGGGGAAATGCCTGTGAACAATAAAGGGAAGAGGGTACCAGGCAGGTGAGGGAAGGGTTCAGATGGTGCCGCATGTCCGATGCCTTTGAAATGAGAGAGAGAGAGAAGGAGACTCTGGTAGATGATCACCAGACCAAAATGTATCCTTGAGATTGTCTCAGCTAGATCAATGCGGAGCTTTAGAGCAAAGATTGGCTGTTGGGAGTGTCCCATCAGAGGGGGAGCAGGCTGGCCCTAGAGTCCTTGCAGTCATTAGAGTTTGGCCCCTGGGGAGGGATGGAGGCTACCTACCAACCACCTCACTCCCAACAGTTTCTTTGGAAGATGGTTCGAGGAGGGTACTCCGTGGCCACCCGAGCACCTTCATTATTCACTAAATGGATGGCATTATATTAATGCAGTGACAAAAGAATTATTCAGTCATGTTTTTTATAGAGTTTTGCAATAATGACCCGAGTTTCCCTGGAATGTAATAGATCGTCTATGTAAAGTGTGGGGCCATGCTGTGGAAATCTAACTATTTTTATGGTGCTATTTCTTCTTATATTCAGTAAGAGCTTTAAGTACAACCTTGAACCAAAAATGAGTTGGGAATAGAAAATATTTATTTTGATACTTTATGGCCTTGCTGGTAAGTTGTTTGTATACCACTAACAGATTGGAAAAGCTGAACCATAAGTCTCCCTCAAAATTATTTCTGGTAGTTTCTGGAGTTGTCTTAGGTGAGCTCAAAAACAGTCTTCTTTGTTACCACACGACAGCCGCCAGGTTTCTCGTCTGTCCCTCCAACACTCACATTAGTATCTCCGCCCACTCAGCCGTGCAAGGGGCACCTCACACTGACCATTGTTCACGTGACTAACGTGAGCACAGTGACGTCCTAGGACAAAAAGCTTCTCAAGATGTAAACCGTTGAGATGTCGAAACGGCAATTCCCTTTTTGGAGTCGTTGAACACCAGGGACGTGCTGTGTCCCACACAGAAATGGAAGGTCCTTTGTCCTGCGTTGTCACCGGCCACCACGGCAGTATTGCCGCATCCCTGCTTCTGGAGAGGGTCAAGCCAAAGTCTGTGGAGGAGAACGTGGCTCCACCGTTTGAAGCAGACCCTATGATGTTCTTCTCCACGTTTGAGTCTGAAACTGTAGAAGTGCAGACGAATTAGGAAGTTTGGTGGTACTTTGGGCTCTGAGTAATGAGGGCTTGTGTTAAGACTTGTGGTAACAGGGATGAAAAGGCGCCCAGTAAGATGTATTGGGATTGGGAATTCCAGTGCCGACTTGGAGATGAGATGAGGAGTCAGTTTGGGATCTGTGGAGTGAGGTGATGAGCAACATTCCAACAGAGAGATTGAATGTACATATGAGACAGGTGCTCAGGAGAAAGGTTGAGACTAAGGGTGGCGATTTGGGAAGTATCACCTTCTGGGGTACTTTAGGCCAGGGAGCGTGTGCAGAGTGAATATTGAGGAGCACTGAGGCTAGGACCCTAAGAAAGGGAGGTCAAAGAACTAGACTTTGGGGGAGGAATCAGAGGTTGGAGGAGAACGGGGAGAATGCGCGGGAGCACCAGCACTGCCTGGAGGGGAGTTTCGCGGAAGGAGCTGGCGGCTCTGCTGAGCGCAGCGACGTTCACGTTAAAGATGGAGAACTGTTTCTTTGATTGTGGCTACCGTGAGCCACGGTGACCTTATTAGGAACGTATTTGTAATGAGGCAGCAGTCACAATAATTTATTTTCATTGTAAAAAAGACCGTACATCTTTTCTAGTTGGGCCAGCTGAATAACTTGAAAGAGTTGGCAAAAATGCATCATTTACTGGATTTTCCCATGTTAATTGCTAATAGGGAGAGCACGAGGAAGTAATAAACAGCTCACACATCTAATTTTTAATCAAAAAGTTTAATTTTGTTCTCCAAGGAGTCTTTTATCAAAACGATTAAAAAGTGGGCAATTATCGTTACTTCATTTTCTTTTTTTTGAACTTCCTAGCAGAACTGTACCTAGAACAGACAATTTTATATCTTCATCTGATAGTTTCCTCAAAAAAAAAAAAAATAGGTTTCTCTATTTTTAGGCATAGCACACAGAATTCTTCCTGTGGAATGTTCTGTTTGATTTCAATCTACCAGCCCCTCATAACTTCAGTTTTCTCATCAGCAAAACAAAGGTTGCAATACCCACGTGGTGGGTAATTGTGATGATTGAATGAAACAATGTAGGAAGAGCACAGGGCATATTGTAAGCATGTAATAAACGTTAATTATTATGTATAATAGAGCCTCTTACTTGAGGGACTAATGGGATATTTTTCTTTTTCAGGGAGAGACATTAAAAAATTGTATTTCAATCTGTATGTATCTTTCAACTCCATGAATTTCCCATTGCGCACCGAGGTGGTTTGCCACGGGTCCGATGATGTGTACTCGTTTTGCAGAGCGCTGAAGGGAGGTGAGCATCCCTTTTACGTCGCTCCCAGGATAGACTCTGTGAGAATGCCGGGACTGTTCCACACACCGGAAATGTCGGCTTCCTTTTCTGACGATAATTCTTTACTTCCGGTCGAAATTTTTACTTTTAGCGGCTCAAACAACATTTTACAATTATGTTACTGAGTTGTTATTAAGGTGACGCTTACCTTAGTAAAGGGATATTAACGTTTTTACTTTGTTCAAATTAACATTGTACATTTACTCTTGGTTATGGATCTCTTTTTCTAAACACGATGTTTATTTCTTTTCGTAGAAACTCACTAGATTTTCCTGTGCAGCTCCATTGGTTTCTTCAATGTTTTCCCTTTCATTTTTCCGCCCTGGAATTATTCACAGAATTATAAAGTTTTATAGTTTAAGACCTTAAGATAACTTATTGCAAGCTTATGAATTTTTCCATAACAATTTAAACTAGTATTTTAAATAGTTTAAAAGATTATGAATATTATGCTGTCACACTACCAAAAATTGGAAAGTATAAACAACGAAAAAGTCATGGAATCATATTTCTAAAGTCATTTTAGACTATTTTTTCTCATATTTTAAACTACGTATATTGTTTATGTAGTTGTAAGTATAGTTTACTACAATTTCTAAAAAACTCATTTAATTCTTTGACTAGATAACCACATCCACGTGGTTCAAAAATCAGAGTACAAATATTTCACGGTGAAACATCTCCCTTAGTGCATTCTCCCTGGTTTACTTTTTACTTACTCATCCTCCTGCTGGACATTCAGTGTGCTTCTGGTATTTATACCGTCATAAATAATATTATAGTCAATATGTTTTCGTATATAATTTTTCTCATATTTTAGATTGGAATATTCCCATGTTTGAGAGAAGGAGTTATAGATAACTTCCAGGGAGATTTCTCAGCTTAAATGGTTTTAATGTGTTTGTGATTTTGTTTATATAAGGCCAAACTGCTTTTCTAAGGTATTTTAGGTAGATTTTAGGTAGTTTACATGTAGACATTAGACTTGGCAACATAGCACGAATTAGTTATAGATGGGCTCAAAAATGTCATAAACAGTAATAGAATTACATGCTCTTAGCTTTAACTATATACACAATTATCAATTTTCTTTAGCAGAAAAAGTCAGTTAAGACTTCAGAGAGTGTTTTATTAGAGTCTTGAATCTGAGACTATCAGAGAGCGGGGATAAAGGATGTCTTCTGGAGAGGAAACAGTAGTTGTGGACCCATCTAGCTGTGAAAGAATATGGCTTTTTTGGAGAGTAGTTTTTTTTGTAGCCGGAGCAGAATGTGCTTGTGGGGAATTGCAAGAGAGAAGCCTAGAAAGGGGGAGGAGCAGACATGTAAGTCACGCACAAAATATTATTCTGCAGCCTGTTGTCAGTGGGTGGGGACGCCCCACCGAGATGTTCATATTTGCAGATACCTGGTGTCCATGTATCTGATGGAAGTGAAGCTGGGAGACTGCGAGAGGCCACGAGGGCCCTGGGGGTACAGGGGAGGGGGCGACAGAGAGCACATCGGGAGACGGAACTGGCAGTACATACCGGTAGATCGGAGATGGCAGGCAAAGGTTAGGTAAAATCGAGAACCGCTCGAGGGCCAGAGGCCGGACGGATGGCAGCGCACTATCTGAAATGACGCATGCAAAAGAAGGGACAGATTTTTTTTTTTAAAAAAGATGATGAGTTCCGATTCGGGCATGTTGAACGCAAGGTAATTTGGGGACATTCAAATAAATATGTCCATCTGGCAGCTGACTCTCTGGGCCCAGAGCTCAGGACATTCTTCTTCCTGTGTTCCTTCACAGTCTTCCCTCTCTGCACGCTTGTCTCTGTGTCCAAATGTCCACTTCTTTTAAGGACACAGTCACATGACCTCATCTTGACCAAGCTCTATTTCCAAATAAGGCCCTGTGCACAGGCACAGGGGACTGGGACTTCAACATCTTTGGGGGGACATAATTCAACCTGCAGCATCATCCGAGGCTTGGGTCCTGCATCCTGTGTAGTTGCTGGGATGACTGGACCGGACCACAGGTGAGCTGCATGAGAACAGCAGAGAAGGGCCTAAGAAGAGGTTCCGTCTCCTTTCCTGTGGCCCTACCCTGGTTCTCACTTGGATTTTTCACTGCGGGCAGAGGCTTCACGCTAACTTCCAATAACAGTAGAATGGGAAACGTGACCAAAATACGAACTGTCCAAGGGAGACAGAACAATTGAAAAAGGGGGTTCCCCCGCAGAATACATTAGTGCTCCTCTTCCCACCCGACAGGTCAGCGTTTGGCCGGTCTCCCCAAATAGATAGCTAGGAGTTGCTCTTGATTTCTTTCTCAAATCTCAAGTCCCCGCTCCGCGCCCTGCCCCCCACCAAAGCTGGCAGGGCTGGCTTCGCAACCGGGCTCTACTCAGAAGGGCTTCGTAGTCGGAGTTGTTAACGTTCCGTGACTGCGGCCTTGAGATTCTTGGTCCTTTCGTCTCCGAGCGTGTGTTTGGTAAGCAGTCTGATGCGACGGGGGGGGGGCTCACGCCCATCTTCCCTCGACAGGGTTTCGGCTCCCTGCTGCCCCCTCCCCTGCTGGCATCCTGGGCCCTGCATGGTGTCCCCCTCCCCGGGCCCATCCAGTGACACCTGCTGCCTTCTGCTGCGGTAGAGGCCTGGCTGCAGGTCGGGTGGGGTACGGCAGTGACCGCCAGCCCCGGCCAGCAGCACCCTGAGGGAACCTCCTCTTCCTCCCTCTGGACTTCCTGAGTCTGGCCTGTGTCAGACTCTGTCCAGCACGAGGTGTCTTTGAGGATGAGCCAAAATACAAATTGTGTAATTTTAGTGATTCTGCCTTGGAGTTAAATGCTCTGATATTTGCACTTAAAACTGGCATTGTGCAATATAAAGATCAATGGTAAAATTCATGTTAATAATTAAAAATTTTGTTTTATTTTGAATGATATTAAATAGCAAATAAAAGACTGTAGCAAGTCTAGAGAGAAAGAGACTGTGGAAGAAAGGAAAAGTGTCATAATTTCGAACCTCGAACGGGGTGACTCCCCTGATTCTTGAATGAGGGGCCCTCGTGTTCGCTTTGCACTGGGCCTCGTGAGTTATGTAGCTGGTCCTGGAGCCAGGTAAGCAGGGACCGGGTGCTGGGAGCTGGAAGTTCAGATGCGACACAGACCTGGCCTCTGGGAGCTTGTGGATGAGCGGAGGAAACAAGATCACCACTCAGTCATGAAGTAAGATAAAGATAATGAAATAGGGTTCAGTCTGTGATAAGTGTCTCAGGAAAGCAGCAGGCAGATGAGCTGGACCATCACGAGGAGAGCACCTGAGACGGACGGTATTGAGGATGAATTTACCTTCTGTCCTCTTCACCCCTCACTGCCTCCTGGCCTCTAACTGGCCTCCCTGACTCTTCGCGCCCCCTGAACCCACCCACCACGCGGCCATGTGACTCACGTTTCTGAACAGAATCTGACCATGTCACCCCCTTGGATGGTTTTCTGTCACGTTCGCTCTCTCGCACGGGGAGCCCGAGCCCATTCCCGCAGCCCCTTCGCCCCCGCGAGGCTGAGCCGCGCGCAGGGACGTGCGGGTCAGGCTGATTCTCACTCTCCTGCCTCTGCGCTCCTTTTCCTGCCACCGGGAACGTCCCCTCTGTCTCCTCTTCCCGCCTTCACGGCAGTTCAACTGTCGCGATCATGTTAATATCAGCGAGAGTATAATGGCGTCATCATCATATTTCTAAAGATGCCATGGGAAGGGGTCTAGAAAGGGGGCATAGCACTTAGTGTTGTAATAAATGACATTTTAATGTCGTTCGTATTCAGTGCACGCCACGTCCAGACACTGTCCTGAGCGCTCACAGAGCCCTCATCATAATCCCGTAGGGAGGTGTTATTATCCACTGTCATTTTGCGGAGACACAGGGAGGTAAAGTGACTTGCTCAAGGTCACACACCCAGTAAGGAGAGGAGCTGGGATTCAAACCCAAGCAGTTCTGGCCCCAGAGCCATCACTCTTTCCAAAAACATGACACCGCCTTTGTCCTTACTGCGCCTTTTCATTGCATGTCACAGTCGGGGTGCCTCTCTGCCTGGATCCCCAGTAGGCTTTCAGTCTCTGAGGGAAAGGACAGTGTGTGGTCACCCCCGTCTCCCAGCTCCTGGTACCCAGTAGACTTTCGGTAAACATTTGTTGAATTACTAAATTCGGATTGGGCTAGCCTCGAATGAAAGGTCACAAGATCCTAAAGGCACGGCCACTTTACTAAGCTCCAGAACCAACATCTCAGTGTATCAGCATCCTTAATCAGGACCCAGCCCAAAGCAAATAGATGCTTATTTGTGAGAACAGAAGGTAAGTATGTAGACATAATCCGTTTATTTGCTAGTAAGGATTGTCTTTAGCCAGTTCTGAGAACGATCACCATTATAGTTTTGCACTCAACTATTTATGTATATTACTTAAAAAAAGATTTTTGATCGCTATTGCTTTTGTTAGAAATTCAGCACATTTCTTTCTATCCTTACTCGGTTAGTTCATTCTTTTGTTGTTTCTGACTAGGTCAGTGGACCGAGGTTTTTCCTGCCCTCCTGACTCTCTGCGGTCCACAGTTTCTGCGCAGCTCGGCCCGTGGCTGTGCATTTCAAAAGTGACTCAATACCTAGGCTTCTCAGTGGTGCCATAGGAAGGAGCTGTGTATCCTGCTGCCTCCCAAACCTTCCTTCTACCTTTGGGAAGCGTCTTCTCAGACCCTGCCGAATGAGCAGCAGTATCAAACAGCACAGATGTAGCTTGGGGCGGAGCGTTTTAGCAGTAGCTTCTTCATCGCTTGTTCATTGTTGAGACCGGGAGGCCTTCAAAGCTCGCATCTCCTAAGGGACGAAATAGGGGCTGGTACTGAGAGAGGTTCCAGTCGGCAGAGGAAGCCCCAGGCGACTCGCAGACGGGATATAAGACCACTTCTCTCCGGTTTTGCTTGGGACTGCTGGTACCTGTAGTTAAGCGTACAGGTACGTGCCGTTCTATCAAAAAAAATTTTTGTGTTTTGTTCGCAGAGACAGTGAATGCAACAATACCATTCTCCTTCAGGGGACTACGCTTCACTAAGGTATTGTTCAAGGACCATTTTGCACCTTCTTAACCTTTGGCAGTAACAGATGTGGTAAAAATTTGAAATAAGCAATTCACGACGTCTAAACATTGCGACTCAAGATTACCGAGTTTCAGATTTAAAAAAAGTTTTTTTTATTTGGTTTGGGGTATTTTGCCATTTCTTCTTTTTGAAGGATATGGAACTATAAAAGAGTTACACAGAAGAAATCTCTTTTTTACGTCGTGTTTGCCCTCTAACATACATGGCGACAGGTGCTACAGATGCTGATTGTTAATCTGTTGAATGATCTGTGGGTGAAATCGCCACACGGCCGCTGTGCAGAACTCTGTGACACCTCCTCAGTCATACCGGGAATTTTCGGTGCGGGCCTTGGATACCTAGCAATGAAATTCTGCACGTTTCACTTTGGGCGACTGTTTTAGAACAAACTTTAGCAATGCATAGTCTTTACCCATTGTTTATGACTGATCTCTAAAGTTTGAAAATCTCATAGACTAGTTTCGAAAAATTGTTTTAAAATGTCTTCTCATAATTGGATGGTAAATGGGCTTTAGGCTCGCCGAATTCAAAGGCATACAAAATTTTATTTTATTAGAAAACTGAGAAAATGATAACCCATTCAATTTAAATGACTTCCTCCTAGCAAGAAAAAATTCTTATAAATTTCTTACAAAATAGAAGCAGCTAACGTTTTGTATTGTGTTTCTTATTCCTCGCTTTAGGGACGGTACAGATGTATTGCAGAAGCCTTCTCCGGGCACATTGAAGAAAAGCTCTTTTGTTTGAATTTCACCATCATACACCACCCTGATTTCGATTAGAATAAATCGATTTTCTTTTTCAAAGGTTTTATTTTTCACTTAAATTTTTTTTTTTTTTTTTTTTGGTACAGTGTATTAGTTTGCTAGGGCTGTCATAACGAGCCGCCACAGAACGGGTCATCTAAATAACAGGAATTTAGTTTCTCAGGGTTCCGGAGGCTAGAAACCCGAGGGAAGAGTCAGGCCGCCCTCTTTAGCTGGTAGATAACCGGGGTCACAGGGTCCCCTCTGTGTGTCCTCTCCTTATAAGGACACCAGTCAGCTGGGAGCAGGGCCCGCCCATGTGACCTCATCTCACCTTAACCGCCTCCTTAAAGACCCTCTTTCCAAATCCAGCCACATTCTAGGTGTGAGGGGTTAGGGCTTCAGCATATGAATTTGCGGGGTGAGGTGGGGGGTTGGGGAGGACACAATTCCTCCTGGAGCACGCAGGTCATGAAATCTCTTGAACGGGTCAGCTTTTCTCCACTTCCCGCCTCTGCCCTGGGGCAGGTTGCCAGCCCTGCCGCCCCCCAAGGACTCCGCTGCCTCCTGACAGACCCCCGCGCACCTGCTCAGGAGCCTCAGGTAAAGCATTCTCCACACAGGCAGTTCCAATATGGCCTTCACAATGCAGGTTCACTCATGTCACCGCGATGCAAATGGAACACAGCGAGACAACAACAAACAAGGCCCTTCCTGTGGCTTTTGATTTTTAGGGGGTGGGTGGGGTGGGTAAAGCTGGAATCTGTTGGAGGGCCTGCGGGACTCCGCGCATCCTG
The DNA here is from genome assembly GCF_014176215.1 of Rousettus aegyptiacus. Lineage (NCBI taxonomy): Eukaryota > Metazoa > Chordata > Mammalia > Chiroptera > Pteropodidae > Rousettus > Rousettus aegyptiacus. The sequence goes on along the minus strand of NW_023416290.1, from coordinate 6,307,803 downwards.
TCCCTTCCTAGTCCCTTGTCCGGCCACCTTCCCCTTGCTCTCTGCGTTCCAGAATGTGCCGTACTCCCTCTAGGATCTTTGCCCACACAGTCCCCTCCGGCTCATCTCCACTCCTCCACTCCACCTCACACTCACGTCTTCACCTCCGCAACCGGTGTGGATCTTTCCTGGCTCAGGTGCTACTAAGGGACTTATCAGCAGGTGGCGTGGAGCACACTTCATGTATTTCAATACTGGGCAGCGGCAGTCCTGATGAAAATCACACAGAAATCGTGCCATGCAGAGCCTTGCTACCAGTCTCCTGTGGTCTTCCTGGTCCCCCAGATCCCTTCTCTCCCACCCACCTTCATCTCACCCAGGCAGGGCCAGCTTCGCGATGAGCTTTTGTGGACGTTTCCCTTTCTTATAGCGCTGACCACTCGTTTTTCATTATTTTAGTCGTCCATCACTAGGCTAAGCTCTGTGAGCCCAGCAGGGAGGTCGGTCCTGTTTTGCTCAGCACCTAGCATAGCACCTCAGCTTGAATTTACCCTGACTCTGTATTTGTTGATTGGATAAGTGAGCCTTTTCTTCTTGTAAAATATTTAAACAATACATAACTACAGAAAGCAAAACATTCACGCGATCCTACGGCTAATATTTATTGAGCACCTGCTGTATGTCAGGCCGTGTTCTAGATGCTGAGTACACAGAATTTAACAACCAAGATTAAAAAAATACACCTGACCTTTTGGAGCTTATATATTTGAGAACGAGACTGAAGAATAAGTAAATGATAGGGTGCTTTAGGAGCAAACGTGCTATGTGGCCCGAAGAGCACTGAGGTGGGGGAGAGGGTTAGGGACCGCGGAGTGGCGGGACTTCGTCCGTTGCCGTGAGTGAGATGGAAAGCCTCTGGAGGGCTCCGTGAGGGAGAATGACATCAGCTCCCGTTTCAGGAAGGCTTGTTCTAGCCGCCGTCTGCTCAAGCATGGGGAAAACACGGGAACTTTTTGCAGTGATCGAGGTAGAAGAGAGGAGAAAGTTGGGAGGTTTACGAAGTAGTCCAGATGAAAGATGATGGAGGGGGTGGCGAGAAGCGGTCCACGCTGGATGCATTCTGGGGGTACAGACAACTGCAAAAACACTTTTGCCTCCGGGATGGATGTAGGATATGAAACGAGGAGAGGAGTCATGGCCGATATCTGCTGGAGCAAACGGAAGGATGGAGTTGCCGTTACTTGAGAAGGGGAAGTTGGGAGGAACAGTTTTGAGGGAGAATCATAACTCTATTCTGGACACGTTGCGACATCTATTAGGCATTCAAGTGAGACTTAGAAAGGGCCGTGGATAAGGGAGTCTGAATTTCAAGAGCAAGTTCCAGGCTGGAGATAAACTTTTGGAAGATGTCAACGAAAAGAGAGAAAGAGTGTGGGGAGAGGAAGTAAGAGGCCCCAGGACTGAGCTCTAGAGGGCTCTGTCATCCAGAGGTTGGAGATTTAAGAGGAGCCAGCACGAGAGGGGTCACCGAGTTGGAAGGGACCCCAGAATACCGGTCTGTTGGGAGCCAGGCGAAGGGACCGTTCCAGTGGTTTCGATCGGCCGATGCGCTAAAAAGCGTGAAGACTGAGTGTGAACCTGTGCGCTGAGCACCGTGGAGCTCCTCTGTGGCTTGATGGCACCAACAGAGAGCCCTCCACGTTTTCCAAGCATCGATTCCAACAGGGTGCCACCCGAGCGTGCGGGTCGCAGGGTAAGCTGTGTGTGCGGCTCCATGGGAGCCCCCTCCCAGGGTTGAGGTGAGAGAGCAGGTGCTCATCCATCTCCATTTCACCCCTTAAGCCGGTGGTCCCCGGCCTTTGTGGCACCAGGGACCGGAGCTCCCACGAGAATCTCATGCTGTGGATCCAAGGTGGGGTGGAGGCGGTGATGCCGGCGCTGGGGAGCGGCTGCAGACAGATGAAGCTTCGCTCCTCACCGGCTGCTCGCCTCCTGCTGTGCAGCCCGGTGCCTAACAGGCCACAGAATGGTACCCGGTCCGCGGCCTGGGGGTTGGGGACCCCTGCCTTACGCAGGGAGTTTGGAGGTGAAGCTCACGGCACAGCTTTCTCCAAAAACAGTCTCCACAAATCTTCTCCTGTAAGATCTCCTCTTGGATTAAAAGGTACCTTGACCTTTTTATATAATTGATGGAAATACATTTTACTACTTGATGTAAATACTTTATATGCTTGATGTAAATATATTTTATCTACTTGATGTCTAATAGCTCATCTCACAACGCTTGCACCCTTGAACTCTTGAGGGGGTTCAAGCGTTGCGGGGTGGGTCATCAGACATTTCCTGTTTCCTGATTTTGTTCTGGTGTATGCCACATCCCCAGCCCCAGGGCCAGACCCCGATCTGCTAGGTCAGCCAGTGCAGCGTATTCCCAGGGGACTGTTAGTGGTCCAGATTGGGCACGTGACTGAGGTTGGCTCGTCAGATTGCAGCAAGGGACTGGACTTCCCCAGCTGCCTCACTGGATGTAAACAAGGAGGGAAGTTGCCTGCATTTCTGCTGACGGGTATCCGATGACCATGGGGAAACAGGCTTGGGATGAATGATGCTGTGGACAGAAGAATGGAGCGTGAGAAAGAACTGAAACTACAGACACTGTGAAGTGCTCCGATCAGCGAGGCCTGGACCCCGCCGCGCAGCTGGACTTTGCTGGTTTCGTGGTTTGGAGTGAGGACTCTTACTGCAGCTAAAAGCCTTCGAGTTGAGTCACAGCTACACTGTCCGCCCCATCCCAGGATTCGGGCTGATTCCAGAGTCTGGCCCTCCTTCCGGTCCCTTCTGAGCTTTTCCAGTTCTTTTAACCCTTCCATTGCTGTTGCTTTCAGGGCCAACTTTCCAATTAGGCACCATGGGCACGATGGTTAGGGTCCTCAAAATGTTTTCATTTCAATTTCTCTTAAAACCAGAATTAAAAAAATGAACATATAAGCAATGAATATATACCAAGGAACCTACTCTGGACTCTATTCATCTTTATACCAGAACAGTTATAAAATATAATTTTTAATGTGTATCTTTTTAATACAAAGTGGGAACCCACAAAGGCCCAAGTGCCAACACCCATCAAAGTCATAATGAGGCCCTGGGTGCTGGGTTCCCACATCCTCCACTTTGGGGACTTTTGTTAATATCGGAAGGTGGCTAGGTGAGTGGACTTCTTCAGTATTTATTTAATGCCTGCTGTTTTTTAGGCGCTGCGTTGGGCCTTGAGGATACTGGGATGAACAAGAGAAACAAGAAGGAAGAAATACTGGGATAAGCTTGTCTCTTTGACACCAAGAAGATATTTTGGTCCAAGCGTTGATATGCATCCCACGTTTTCTACTAGATGCTTCTATTCTGATGCTTTACATCCTTTTCTATTACACACACACACACACACACACACACACACACACACACGCACACACACTACCTTTCTGAAGTTATTTTAAAATTACATTCATTGTGATTCATTCTCATCTCTTCTCTAGTGAGTAAATATAATTGTTTTTAGAAACTGGGTTTAATTTAGGGATGCCAGGGAGCTGCCCTGATTTTATTGACAATGCGTTCACAAGCCTTTCTTGCAGTACGGGTGAGGACTTCAGAGAGAAACGTCCAGGAGGAACACTTGCTGATTGGATTGTCACGTCTTAGTGAGATCATCATATTCTGGGGACATCGTCTTCAGTTTTGCAGGCAAAAAACCCTCAATTTTTTCAGTTCAGTCAGACTTCATCAGCACTAGTTGGGATACAAGTTTGGCTCCTGTGGCAAAAACCTTATATAACAGTAACTGAAATCGGATGGCAGCTTATTTCTTGCTTGTCTAGGACTGCTGGGGGCACCATGAGCACCCTGGAAACTTCTGCCTGGCCCTGGTCTGAGGCCTAGATAGCACCTTTCCATAAACAACCACACTTAAAAGACAATTTTATAGAGTTATCAGACATCGCTCTTTTAATTCTTTTTTCTGGTCTTTCATTGCTCATAAAAGAGTTAATGACTTGTAAAAATATTACGTAGATAGTGGCCTCGTATTCTTTCTCTTGAAGTCATTTTAGGGCTTTTTGCGTAACTGCCCTTTGAATTTCTTTACTGCATTTTATAGTATCCTAAAGATCTCAGATTTCACTTCATCCTAAATGTCCCACTATTAAGAAAAAAAAAGTTTATGGAACTGAACTTCCCCTTGCACGTGAACTAGCTTAAGATCTCATATTTCTCCCAGCAACCTTCTCCCTTGCCCTCTCAAATAATTGCTTACACCTTTTGATGAATTATGCACTTAAACTTTATAAGAACCATTCCTGGGGATTTCCATATTGCCCATGGAAGAGTAAATTTTATTTGCGATGTTATAAAGTAATTCGTAGCTATTATATATGCTACCTTTCTGAAGTTATTTTAAAATTACATTCATTGTTATTCATTCTCATCTCTTCTCTAGTGAGTAAATATAATTGTTTTTAGAAACTTCTACTTGCTCTGCAAACATAATTCAAGGAAATCCTGAACATAGCAATTATTTTATTTTGATTGGTTTTTACGTCACCATTGTAAGCATATTATGGAAAACCCCTCAGTTTGTGGAAATAGCCATTTTCCTTATATTGATTTCTTTTAGGAATTAAGAAAAGATAATGGTTGGAATGGTTTACTCAATTGTCTTCAAATGCCAAGTGGAAGTTCTGAGCTGGACCATCTCTGATGGATGAGGCTGGAGGAGGAAACAGGATTTCACCCTCTCAAAGCATTCTGTTACGTTCTGATTTTGTCTTGGGTGTTGCATGCTCTCATAGATCAGTCAGAAAAGTTGTATATGTGAGTTACAATGGGAGATGAACCTAAATCCTCACTTTCCTTCGGAGGTAAAATTTTGTTCACAGATAATAATGGATTATTAGAAATATAAAAAGACATTCTTCAACTTGACAACCCACCAAGTACCAGATGGCTGAAATGTGTGAGAAAGAAATACTTTTTCTTCTTTTCTTCAAAGTAAGTTAATGTGATAAATTCGTGAATGTTTAAATGAGGTAATTCTGTCAGAGGGGAGGAGAACTGTTTGTCTCCGAGTGTTTGAAGGAGGAGGGAATCGAAAGGCAATGTCAGTGTGAAACGGCTCAGCTCCTGAGTGCTCAGGACCACGCCGGGCCACGCTTCGCCCCTCCCCGGACACGCTCTCCGCCCTGCTTGCTAAGCCTCGTTCACTCTTCTCATCTTTATCCTCCCAGAAGAACACCGTCTGATGATCCCTGCTCCCTAATAACTGCAACCCAGGATAGCCGTGATGCTCCATTCATCCCAAATGTCCAGCTGGAGTCGCACGCCAGACACCGTGCCCGACACAGAGCGTCCCCACAGGAAACATGTCCCCTGCCTTTGGGGTCCCCACAGGAAACGTGTCCCCTGCCTTCGGGGTGTCCACAGGCCTGCAAGTCCAGAAATTAGAACGTCACTTGTTTTTGAACGATGGGAACGGAATGGAACTTCTGTGCCCTTTGACCTCTGTCTTCTTTCTGAGCAACGCGGTTCTTGCGAGGCCCCCCGATATCGTTGCTGCAGGCGGGTACGCTCGTTCCTGTTTTCCACCACAGACGGTGCCGCCGTGAGCGGTCCGGTGCGTGTGTCCCGGTGCCCGCGAGGCCGCGGCGCTCGGCAAAGGCCCCACTACGGTCTTACCCAAACGCCAAGCGTACCCCGATGCCGACTAAGGAGCCGGAGATGGAACGCAGGTCGCCCCCTCTCATTCTCCTGCTGAGAGCGGTTTCATGGTTTCCCACTGTGCTTGGAGCAAAGGCCCCGCCTTGGAGCCCTTCAGACCATCGCCGGCTCTCCCGCCGTTCTTACCCGCTCTTTCTTGGGGTTCTACAGCTACGGCGGACTTTCAGTTCTTTCAACGAGTCTCTCCCGGGCCCCTCCTGCCCACCCCAGCCCAGCCCGCAGCCTAGTTAAGCGCACCCACCACCCATCTGAGCTCAGCTAGTCAGATGAGCCCGCCTCCACCCCAGCACACGGCGGAGGTCATGACCTTTCCTGCACGTTCTCACAGAGCTCTCTTTCTAGAACATGTGTTAGTTAGGACGGAGATCTGCCACTGAAACGGAGACCCGGGTGACTTTAATTAGATAGAAGCTTATTCTTTGCTCGCAGGACCGTGTATGCCTAAGCCCAGGGCTTGTCTGGAGGCTCTGAGACGTTGTGAGCCCAGAACCTTTCACCTTGCTGCCGGACATCTCTAGGTCATCGCCCCTCGGGCTTGCTCTGAGATGACTCACCACTGTATTCACATCCCAGCCAGCGGGAGGGAGGAGGAGGAGGAAAGGGAGGACACACCCACCCGCTTTTAAGTGCTTTTAAGGGCACGAGGGGAATTACATTCACTACTTTAACTCACCTCTCAGTAATTAGAACTTGGTCACATGGCCACACCTAACTGTAAGGGAGGCTGGGAAAAGCGGCCTTTATTTTGGCTGCCTGAGCCTAGCAATGCGGCTGGGGATCTGTTACTGCAGGTGGAGTGAATGGCTATAGGGACACCTAGTGGTCACTGTGGCAGAACAGCCAACCCAGGTCACAAGGACACACGGATCAGTGTGATTCTTTGATCCACGCGCTGGACTGTAACCTCTGCGAGAGCAGGGGCCACTTCTGTTTTTGCCCACCACGTATCCCGGTGCCTGGTACAGAGTAGGACCTTGACATGTATTCGTGCGATGTATGGATGAATAGATTGGGTCTCCGACTGCCACCTCCGGCTTTTCCCGGTCTCACGTTTGACAGTCCGGCTAGACCAAATCGCTTGTGGTTGCCTAGCAATGTGTTCGTCCTCCGTTTAAAAAACCTTTGCTCATATAGTAAGCAAAACCAGTCATCTCACTGTTCGACTTTCTTGGATAACTTTTGAGATCACACACAGTTTTACAAGTTTCCGTGTCTATTTCTTGTTTCGGGACGCGAGGTGACTAGTTCCATTAACACCCGCTGAGGGGCACGGAGGGTGTAACGAGATCGCAGCGGCACACTCGGGAGTTGGGGAACACGGCGTAAAGCCGAGCCGAGGGCATCTGTCCAGTCGTCGGGGCGCACCTGCACGCGGTTTCTCAAACCTGAGCGTCCCACGGGCGTCGGGAAGCCAAGTGGTGAAGGTTACATTCTCTGTTTAGAATCTGGAGGTTGGGGTGACATTGTGATTGATAATAAGTAATGCATGTATATTTATTTGGTCTTCATCCCCATTTCTGGCACCTGAAACCCTTGCAATTTCTGAAGCGACGAGGCCTACAATGGTGTCTTGATATTCATAGCAAACCCCTGTCAATCACGCCCGAGTTTATGTCAGTGTGGTGACTTTGAGAAAGCCCCCGAGGGCGAGGGCTCGTTGTCAGGGGAACCAATACTGTGGTTACGGGGTTGGATTTTTCACTCCCACCCCGACCTCCACCAGAGGGGAGGGAGAGGGGCCGGAGGTCGCACCGATCACCGATCACCAATGGCCAATGGTTTAATCAATCATGTCTGCATACTGAAGCCTCCATAAAAACCTAAAGGAACCGGGTTTAGAGAGTTTCCCGGCTGGAAACCAGCGGGCTTCCATATGCCGGGCCCCGCACTCCACTGGGACGGAAGCGCCTTGGTTTGCAACCTAATTCTCTGTGTCGCTTCATCTGGCTGTTGATTCATATCCTTTAATATCCTTTGTGATGCCGGGTCATCTAGTAGGTAAGCTGGTTTCCCGAGTTCTCCGAGCCACCTAGCAAGTAAATTGAACCCCAGGAAGGGGTCGTGGGAACTTTCGCTTTTTAGACAGCTGGTCAGAAGCACAGGTAACAACCTGGACTTGCGACCGGCATCTGAAGTGGGGGTGGCCTTGTGGGACTGAGCCCTTAACCTATGGGGTCTGATGCTGTCTCCTGGTAGATAGTGTCAGGACTGAGTTAAATTTGTGGGGGCGCCGAGTCCCCATCCTCGCATAGTTAATTGCTTGGCAGTATAGAAAAAAGTACACCTATTCTAGACAGTATTTTAAATTGCTATTTACTGGAATATCTATGAGTTTTGTCAGTCAGTAAAGATTAATGTTGTATTGATAAATAAGCTTGATTAAGACTTGATGCGGATAGTGGCCAGCTCGCCTATAATCACCCAGCCACGCCAGCCATCAGCAGGTAGAGGTGTTTTGCTTATCATACATTAAGTGATAATAAGAATGTAAAAAATGTAAAATATTTAAAAAAGATGCTCTGAATGAAGCTATATGAAAAAATGGATATGTCGTGAGGATGGTAGGATTTGGATATCGCTATTAAAGACTTTTCTTTAACATTGTTTTTATATTGTTGCTAATGAAGCTAAATCATATCACCGTCACTTTCGGCAAGCCACAACCGCCCAAAACAATTCCATTAGCAGTGCCCTTTAAAACATTCATGAGACCCGTGGGATATTATGGGGAGCAGAAGGCTGTACGTGGCCTCTGTGCGGAGGACACGTTTTCCTGTACGAGACTCGGTTGTAGTTCTGAAAGCTGAGAGAGGAAGCAATAACTCAAGGAGAAGACAGAGAAGAACTTCTGCTTCCTTAGTGATCGTGGCCGGGCCTGACATGGACATTACCGCTAATGAGAGCAGTGCGCTTTCAGACAATAAGGACTCGCCACACAACCGAGATCAGCACGAATCCAGCAATAGGGACTCGGTGGATTTGTTATTGATGTAAGCTGGGCATGACTCAAAGTTGTCTTTTGATAAATTACTCAGTGGCTGCTCAGAAATGCCCCAAATGCACACATAGTTCCTCTTAATCACCTAGTGTAGTGGGAAACTCCTCTTTCGTAATCCAAATTCTTAGCAGGGTTCGATTTTAGTCTCTTCTCAGTTCAGATCACTGAGTTTTCAAGTTTGACTACTGTTTGAGTAAGGTTTACTCACACAGATATTTAGGGAAGCTGAATGTGCAAAAAATAAAAAAGAAAGAAAAATGAAAGACTTGGTAACATGAATAGAGAGACAAGAGATTATTTGGGAGGAGGGGAGGAGATTTTGGTGGATGGGTGATTTTGGTCAGTAGAAGGGCCGTGTGTGTGTGTGTGTGTGTGTGTGTGTGTGTGTGTGTGTGTGTGTTGAGGGGGAGCTGGAAACCAGGGTTGGGGCTGGTGGGGGTGGCAGCTTACAGGGGCTGATAAGGGACAGTAGAAGTATGACATAACTGCCTCTGTTACAGTTGGTGACAGCCCTCGATCAGCACATGTACCCGAAGGCGGTAACCTTTGGTTTCCTCCAGCATAGCCCAGTTTGTCCTAACTAGGCTGACCCGTTTCCGATGCTTTCCTGGTCTGATAGAGGCTGGACTTCCTGGTAGGGGAGGGAAGAATGGCTAAAAAAGACAAAAGAAGGGAAAACGCTGGGTGGGGGCTCAGCACTTAGGGACAGACCAGCGTATCTACCTGGAAACCTGACATTCCTTCTGGGACCGAGTGAAGTGGCAGGAAGGGCAGAGTGACCAGTGGGGGAGCGTGGTGACCAGAGGGTTTGGTGGTGGCAGGGGCTCCGGATGCTACCAGAAATGTTTATCTCACCAAAAGACATGTAAAAGGATGGTCACTGCAGCTTTATGCTAGTCCCAAACGGGAAATAATGCAAATATTCGTCAACAGTTAAACGGAAGAATAGATTATTATAGATGTAATCATGCAATTGGATACTGCATGCCAATAAAAAACAAACTACTGCTATTTGCAACAACGCAGATAAGTCTCGCAGACATAACAGTTCGTGAAAGAAGACACAAAACATGATTCCATTTACATGAAGTTCAAGAACAAACAGAAAATCTAATCTGTAGTAATACATCAGAATAGTGGTTTCTTTTTTGGTGGGGGGGGGTATTAACTGGAGTGTATGAAAAAGTCTTTTGGGGTGCTGGAAATGTTCTGTGTTTTGATCTGGGTAGTGGCTATAAAGGGGTAAACATTTTAAAATCTTTTGAGCTTTGCAGTGAAGATCTGTGTCCTTTATATTATCTAAGTTATAACTATAAAGTTTTTTTTAAGATTCTACATTACTCATCAATACATGCTTAATTGGATTTGTGACTGTGTTTTTGATTAGGTACCTCTGAGACTAAGCAGATGTAGCCTAATAAGGCAGAGTCATATGTGAGTTTATGTATAAATAATTACCTTTCCAGGCTTCTCTTCAGTGCTCCCCAACATAAACTGTACATTCCAGCCAAATTAGATTACTCATTCTTCCTTGAACACCCCCTCCTTCTCACTTCTTGGTCATTGCTCAAGTATATTAATATTTTATAAGTTAAATCACATTTTAAATGAACCCAAAGAGCTTTCTTTGGAAAGAAATCAAATCTTATTAGGCCTTTTGCAAAATGAACCTCAAGATATTACTATACTATTTATGTTTTTGGAAAAAACCAGATTTTCATTTATTGAGCATATACAAGATAAAAATCACGTGATCTAGAAAGTCACTAATAATAGCCAATAAAAATTAATAACTAATAGCAACAGCTAAAAACAATAATTCTGAGAGTCAGAGTAAGGAGGAGTGAGTGTAGACGTTGATGTCAGACGGACGTGATTTTGATTTGTTTTTGCTGCTTCCTAGATGTGAAGTCACCTAGGTCAGTGAGGTTCTTTTCGATAAATAGCAGTAGCCTCCAAAAATTACCGGTAGTGGTAGTGGTCCTACGTCTCCTTCCAGTTTTTCTGTTAGTTTACAAAGATAGCATGTTTTAGACCAGTTTTTACCACACGCACGTATTTGTGAATAAGTGCGCTCTTTGTTCTTTTAGGTGTCCCTACGGCCTCTGGTGGTAACTGTCCCAACAGAGGGACAGGATCCAGCTCTAATTGGCTAACGAGAGTCAGATGACCCCAAATCTTCTGAATTGGTGGCTAAACTTGGGAGTGTTCTGGAATCACGCACCATTTCTAAAGGGACAGTTACGGGGGCTTGCTGGATTTTCACGCCCTGTTCGTGCGTAGATGGAAAAGCCTGGATCCTAGTTCTTGAACCCTTAGCTTCGCCCATGAAAAGCCATTCATGACCCCATTTTGCTAATAACCCAAACCTCTGTAGACGATCAGAGAAAACATCGGAGGCTCCCTACGGATGCAGAACGCAGCTTTCCCTCCCGGGCTAGCGGGTTAGCTTACCGCTTGGCGCCCGCAGCCTGTCTGCCTAGCACGGCAGTGCCCGCTTCCTGGGCGTGGGCAGAAACTGGCACATGAATGTTTTACCATGTTTATAGTGAATTATAGGTAGGCCACACAGTGGTTTTAGTAAGTCGCTTTTCCTCTCAGAACCTGGGACCCTGACGTGGTTATCATAGCTCCTTTCTCATCGCTCCTTCCACCCCAGACACGATGAGCTCTGACAGTGTGCGTGGCTCTGGAGAGGTCAGGAACAGAGGAGCTGGCCGTTTGTCACCTCGGTCATGACCGAGTTTTCATTTTACACTGTGCCACGTACCTCTGTGCTGAGCGTATGTCAATGCCGTGACAGAAAGAACAGTGCGGTGCAGACACAGGAATCATAACACTAAAGTAAAATTTTTAAAAGATTAAACACATAATTTTCATGCAAAAATAAAATAAATATGTGTCAAGATTTTCTTCAACTCAATTAACGAGAGACCCGGTAAGATGTTACAGCCCATTCAAAGGGGATTTCAAGGGTAGCAATGTACAGGCAATCAAGAATGCTGAAATAAAGATACTAACAAATGCAGAACTGGTTAATATCTTATAGGACAATAAAATGAAGTATTTGGGGCCATCTTTTCTACAAGTTGGAAATTAATTGTATCTCTATGGATAAAATTTGTTTGCATCGCCATGGACAAGAACATATGCCTTACAATCAGTTTTCTACACCTTAACTTTTATTTTTACAGAGTCGATAGAGAGACAATTACATAGAATCGAATAATTCGGGAAGGGTCCATATAGTGTTTTTAATATGCCCCAATTTTTTTTTATTCTTTCCTCAAGAGGCGGGTCCTAACTCCTCTCCATTTGAGTGCGGACTGGGTTTGGTGACCTCCTTCTAACCAACAGCACGGTGGAGGTGATAGTGTGTGGTTTCTGAGATTAGGACACAAAACACATGGAGACTTCCTTCTCTTCCTCTTCTTTCTCCTTTCTAAAATAACAGCTTTATTTAGATATAATAATATCATTCACATCTTATAGGAAATTAACCTATTTAAAGTATCCAATTCAAGGGTTTTTAGAACATTCAGAGCTGTGTAATCATACCTACAGTCAGTTTAAAAAAAATATTTCGTCACCCCCTGAAAAGAAACCCCTTACCCACTAGCAGTCACCCCTCTTCTCCCCAGCCCCCTAGACTCCCTAGCCACGGGCGACCATGCGTTTACTTTCTGTCTCCATAGATCTGCTTGTTCTGGATATGTTATGTAACTGGAGTCATAGAATCCTTCTCTCAGGTGGCCGTTCTTCTTCCTTGTTCCCTCCCTCTCAGATCACTCTCTCTGGCAGAAGCCAGTTACCATGCCGTAAGGACACACAAGCCACTCTGTGGAGAGGCCTCGATGGCGAGGAACGGAGGCCACCTGCAAGGCCTGCTGGACGAGCCAGCTTGCAAAACGATCCCTCGGCTCCAGTCACGCCATCAGATAATTGAAATGCAAGCTCTCGTCCTGAGCGTAACCTCGTGAGAGACTTTGAGCCAGAAGCTTTCAAATAGCTTCTCCTGGATTCCCGACCCACAGAAAAACTGCTTTTTGTTTGTTTGTTTGTTTGAAGCTGCTAAATTTTGGGGTTATTTGTTACTCAGTAATAGAAAACTAAAAGTCCGCCACACCAGAATTCCCCTGAAATGAAATCTAGTCATCTCTTTTGAACACATATAAGCTTTAGTTAATTTTTTCCTTGACATTAGAAACAGATTACTTAATTATGTGGAAGTCATAGTGTATATGTTTTAAAGGCCGGATTTTATAATTTCTTTATAATCAGTACATATTTCTTAGGCACTTCTCTTATTTAAGATTAAGTAAACGGTCATTTTACTTGGTTTAATTTTTAATAAATACCTTTCTGGACAAGTTGGCTATTTGAAAATGTAAGGTTAATATGGATTGAGTCAAACAACTACTATATTAAGAATAACTTTAGGGAAAATATAGTCTTACGGAGTATACAAAAGAAAAGCCAGTCAGGAATTTATGTTGATTGTGCCCAGAATGATTTTGACAATCGGAACCATTCACGTGACTCTCTAATATTTTGTGACGACACATGCTCTTGGATGCTGAAGCAGCCATATAAAGAGTTGGAGGTGTCATGATAAAGAACACAGACTTTGGGGCCAGAGTTCCCGTGCTTGAAGCCCATTAGTGCCACCTACAAGCTGCGTGACCTCGGGCAATTTAACCTTTTTGCTTTGTTCCCCGACTGTAAGATGGTTACAATATTCAAAGTGGCAAATCGTATGATTTTTGTGGTGCTCTGATTCTTGTAAAGCACCCCGGACAGTGTGTGGGACATATACGCAACATGTCAGGTATGGTGGGCCGAAAGGCCACGCAAAGATGCCCGCACTCGAACCCTTGCGGCCGGTGAATAAGTTGTGTCATGGCAAACGGGACTCTGCAGCTATCAGCAAAGTAACAGATCTTAAAATAGGAGAAATTTCCCTGTATTATCCAGGTGGGTCCAGGACACGAGCCCTTAAAAGCAGAAGACTTTCTCCGTCTGGAGGCATCTAAAGATGTTGTCAAGAAAGAGAAATGACAAACTACAAAATGGGAGAAAATATTTGCAAATCGTATAGAAGAGTCTAATATTCAGAATATGTTAAGAACTCCAAAAGCTAAACAACAGAAAGACCAACAACCCAATTAAAAAATGGGCTAAGAATTTGAATAGACATTTCTCCAGCGAAGACGTACAAATGGCCGATAAGCACGTGCAAAGATGCTCAACATCGATAATCGGGAGGGGAATGCAGATCGAAACCACAATACGATACCACTTAACGTCCACTAGGATGGCAATAATAATGACGCCAGAAAACATGGAACGTGACGAGTGTCGGCAAGGATGCGGAGAAGTGAGAATCCCCGTTTCTTGTTGGTGGGAATACAAAAATGGCGCAGTCGCTGTGGGAAGAGTTTGGCCGCCCCTCACAGAGCTAAACGTGGAACTGCCACCTGACCTGGCAACTCCACTCCAGGTATGTACCCCAAAGAATTGAAAACAGGGACTCGGACGGAGAATCGTACACCTGTGTGCGTTGAAGCATCATTCGCGACAGCCAAAAGGTGGAAACAACGCAAGTGTCCGTCAACACACGAGTGGATAAACAAAAGGTGGTTTACACAAACCGTAAAATATTGTTCGACCATAAAGAGGAATTAAGTTCTGGCGCGTGCTACGACATGGGTGAACCTTGTAAAGATTATGCCGAGTGAAATAAGCCAGACACGAAAAGACAAACATTGTATGATTTCACTCCTACGAGTTACCTAGAGGAGTCAAATTTAAAGAGATGGAAAATAGAATGGAGGTGGCTAGGGGCCGGGGCCGGGCAGGCTGGCATTATCATCTCCCCCTACAGACGAGTGAACGGAAGCCGTTCCGCGGCTGGTCGCTCACTTCCCGCAGTGGCACGGTTAGAGGCAGAGCCAGAGTTTGAGTCCGGCCGGTCTGGCCGAGCGTTTGTGCTCTCGGTGACTGAGCTGTGACGCACAACTAACTTCCTGTCCTGTCTCCCACTGCGTAACCCACTCCTACCCCGGGCGGCTGGATCGCAGCCGCGTACAGCCCCGTGGGAACAAGCCCGTTTCAGGCGCCAGCTGCCTGGCTCCAGACCCCCGCCCCTGTGTGAGCAGGTGACTCAGGGCCTCAGCCTCATTTCTGTCATCTTTAAAAGGGGGCTGATCCTAAGGTCCTACTATATTTCACTGACATGGGAATTAGATCGTATAATTGTGTAGTAAAATGCTTGACGCTGGATGTTCGGTAAGGAAATGTTCATATCTGGACATGTGACATCCCGGGTACCCAGAGCAACACTTTTGCTGAAAATGAAGCCAAAAACAGGTGCTATAAAATATTTAAAATTACAAAAATAATGCATCCTTAAGCCGGCCAGAAAATATAAATGACTCATATCCTGATTCTGGCTCTAGTACCATTTTCCAAAAAAGAACCTGGGCTCCTCAGAGGAGGAGCAGACTCCACAGGTGTGACAGGAGTCGCAAGGCGAGCCTGGGACATTTTTGCAGTCCCCAACAAGGGAACTTTCAAGATTAATGAAACCATAACGGAAGGGTTTAGCAATGTCTGCACTAGCAAACAACTGGAAACGACCCAGGTGACCAACAGGTGAAGGATAAATTGTGTCATATCCTCACAAAGCAGCCTTAGGGCCTTTGACAAAGCGGCTGTAAAACAGGAAAAGCTGGAAGGCGTTGGGGGTGGGGGTGGGGGTGGGGGTTCCTGGGAGAAGCTGGAGGGAGATGGGGCTGTGCTCTGGAAGGCTGGGAAAGGTGGGAGCAGGGTGTGTTTGGAGGTGAGGGTGTGCGTGTGAGTGAGTGTGTGTGAGTGTGTGTGTGTGAGCCAGGGGCAGCTCCGGGAGCTGGAGCAGTGGTGTCTGGAGGGTGGGCGTCGGGTACCGGAGCTCACAGCCCAGGGGGCCGGCGGTCAGGAATGGGGGATAAACGGACAGTTGGGAAAGCTGGGGCAGGCTAGAGGCTACAGGGCAGGCTGAAACCGCGACGCCCCTTCCTGCCTCTGCCCCTGACGGAGTGGGCATCCTGGGGCGGCCTGGGGCCTGTGTCAGGAATCCACACACGCGCCCGGCTCAGGTGTGCGAGAGGCTGGAGGAGAAGGTGGAGCCGTTCGCCTAGCTGCCGCTGCTCACCGACCAGGTGAGTCAGCAGAGGAGCAGCAGGGGCGTGAGCGCAGGTGGCCCTGTGGCCGGGCGAGCTCTGCGCAGAGCTCGCCCCACGTGCTCACATACAGCCCAGCCGCCCGAGGCCCGAGGCCCGGGGCCCGAGGCCCGAGGCCGGCAGCGTAATTGGTTCTGATTCCCAGGTGAGTGAGATGAGATTCCAGACAACAGGTGGCTGTCAAGGCCTTTCTCCAGAGATGGAGTTGAGACGGCTTTGGCTCAGCCAGTGTTTTATCCACACGACCTAGTACCGTAGGACAGGCTTTGCGTTCTAACTGGTTCATTCTCCCTGCATCCTGTGTTTGCTCAAGTCGCTCTTGATTGAGGTGATAAAAATGTTTTAAAACTATAGATCAGTGATGGTTACACAACACTGTGAATGTGTCTAATGCCTTTGAACTGTACACGCACAAATGATTAAAACGTCAAATTTTATGTTACATGTATTTTACCACAATAAAACAATTTTTAAAAAAGGGCTGGATTCATTGTAAAATAACCCCGTCTCCCATTCTCTTTGCTGCCCCTAACATAACTCATTCGTAATTTCTTTTCAGGTTCGAGTCCTTCTGCTCTTTTTCAAGTTCTCATAGAGATCGATGAATTTATTATAAATATGACAATAGTTATTTTTAGGAATCTAGACTTCTTTGTGAAGCCAATTGTTTTGGTGAGGTCAGAAATTGAATAGGCATGCATCCGAAATAGATTGTTTTTTTTAGACAGTAAGGTGGAACTGTTAAAGTACATCTTATTTATCTTTGATTTCTTTTGATTTTGGTTGAGCAGAAATTCCTTTTAGTAAAAAAATAAGAGAATGTTTGGCTTACAATTTCTGCTCTTGAGCAATGAACGCGGGGGTGCTGAAAAAATGCTATAAGGTCAGTCCTCGTTTTGTCATTTATTTTGTAAATGGCGTGAGAAGGAAGGGAAGAGTGCTATTGCTCACTGTGTCCTGTGGGGGCAGCTGCTGAGACCGTGAAGAAGGCAGGTGGCTAAGACGGGCCAACGCCTGGGAGAGGCAGGTGTTGGGGAGCATAGGGCGAGGGGAAAGACCCACTTGTCACACGGGCCTGGCAGGGCCTTGGCCAACCCAGTGGGCTCTGTGGAGCAAATGTTTTCCGTTCGCCTTGTCTGTCCAGCAGGGCCTGGGAGCTGGAAGACAGTCTGGGCATAAGGGGCTCTGCGTTCAGCCTGATCCACCTTGATTCGCTCGAAGTGTGTGCATCCGAAGCCCTTTTTGCTGCTCATGGCCTTGGTTGGAAAAAGCAGCAAGGCGTCGGGGAGAAGGGTGCCGGTAATGACACTCGAAACGCGTCCGGATGACTTCGCTCTAGGGCCTTAGGGAGATGCAAGGAATCAGGCTTGGACAAGGAATGACTGGCTCGTGCCAGCCCTGAGAGGGAGACGGAGCAGAGCCACGGGGACCTGAGGCTGAGGTAAGCGCCGCTTTCTCAGCACGTTTACGTGAAGGACTCTCCGCACGGCTCATGCCGCCTTCTCCATTATCACTTTGGCACAGTAACGCTGGTTCCTGCCCCATGGCTGCTCATTTCTTGCTTCCCAACATTTTCCAAAAAGCTCCTCACACGCGCTTTCTTGCTCAGAGAGGTGGATGTCGATGCAAAGGATAGAAGTTGCCAGCAGGAGGCACAGAGGTGGTTTCAGCTGCTCAGGACACGAGCTCTCTGCCGGCCCTGTGATGAAGCTTCGAGGCCCTTTAGAGCCCAGACTCACCTGGGGATGCACGACTCATTGGCCCCAAGAGAGACTGCACCAGCTTCAAGTCATAAACCGCATCCCCAGGCAGCTGACTTGTACTTTCACTGCTGCCTGGCAAGTCCAGGCGGACGGGTCTCCATGTCCTTCTCCCACCCACATTTCTACAAATTCCCTTTCTCCTCATTCAGTCACTTGGGGTGCTGCTGTGTGCCCGGGCTGTGTGCTCAGACCGGGAGTAGGAAGATGAATAAAACGTGGTTCTCTGGTCCTGAGCAGCTCACAGTGATCTGAGGCAGAAAGCCGGGAGCTCGTGGTGAGTGACTCTTCCCTTCCGTGCGCCCGGACCCCCCACCCCCAGTGCAATTGTACCAGGGTTCTGGCTGGGCGTGTTCCTGGACAGGCTTTAGGCACGTGTGTAGGTCGTCAGTCAATGTTAGTTGTCATTGTCATTGTCCCGTGTCAAAGTCTTTTTAGTGCCTTCAACTCACAGAGCCCTTGGTCGTCGGCGAAATGTACGTAGGAAGTGCCAACCTTAAGGAAAACTGTGAAGTTATTTTCAAATGTTTCTGATTTGATTTTAATTTTTGTTACTGTTATTAAAAACAAGCACTAGCTTTTGGATTAATTTGAAGAAAATCTCAAACATTACATATTTTACATGTAAATATGTTTTCTAGATATTACAAATATCTATAAACATAGATACATAGCAATATTTTAGTATATATTAAAGATAAGGACTCTTTAATAAGTGACCAGAATACCATTATTACACCTAGAAATTTAACAGCAATTCCTTAATATTAGCAAATATCCAGTCATGTTTCACTGATTTCATTATAAGCTTTTAATTTTACAGTTGGTTTGTTTGAATTAGAATATTTCAATAGGTCCATGTGTTGCAATTGGTTGGGCTGCCTCTTAAGTCTTTATTGAATTTACAGATTTCCCTTTACACTTTTTATTTTTCCTTGCAATTTATTTGTGGGAGAAACTGGGTGATTTATCCCGGGGAGTTTCGAACAGTATGAATTTTGCTGATTGCTTCCCCGCAATGTTCAACATGTTCCTCTATTCTCCGAAAAAACTGATACCACTAAAGATTCAGGCTCGAGTTTAGGGCAGAAGTACCTCGTAGGCGGCGATGTGTGTCCTTCTGTCAGGAGACACACAACGTTGGGCTCTTTCTGTGAGATGAGCAGCCCTTGGTCATGACCTCGATCCATTAGCTCCTTAAAGATTGCTCGATGGTAGTATTTCAATTCTACCATTGTTTCTTGTGCTGTAAGTAGAATACTTTTCATAGAGACTTTTCTCATCATTTGGTTACCCCAAAATGAAAAGGCAGATAAAAGCTTCATTGTTTCCCTTTAATAGTTTTCAAATAATTTTAACACTGAAGAGTCCAGAGGCTATAAGCTTCTAGTTTTCTCTTCTTTGGTTCTTCTGAGATCTGGACTTTCTTCTGTCTCTCAAATCCAACTTTTTGCAGCTCTAGAGAAGAAAATTGGCAGACTAATTCACAGTCTAGTACAAATGACTAATAACTTACAGTGCAACTACTCCTGAGAGGTTTTCTGTTTACCTTGTATCAATGTCTTAAATAAGGGAAATGAAATGAAGCTTCTTGGATAAGCACAGCATTTGCGTTCACTTATTATTACGTGCCAGCAGCTGTCGTAAACGATTCACATATCTCATAATGCCCACAACAACCCTGTGAGTAAGGTAGTCACGTTATCCCCATTCAATACGTTAAAAACGAGGTGCGGGTTGTTTAATTAACCAGCCAGCTAGAAAGTGGCAGAGGCGAAACTGAAGCCTGGGCTGTCCGCGCGAAGCCGGAACCTCGAGTCTACCTTTCTGATGTGATGTCGGGCACCTTGCACAGGTGGAATGGGTTAGGGGGAGAGGGCGGCTTCTCAAGCTTGAAATCACGTACCTGACAGATGTAGGTTACTCACTGTGTCAGCGCATGAGGCCGAGCCCGGTGACTGTCCACAAAACCAAAGCTCCGTCACCTGGAGCGTCGCTGACTTGTCCTCTGGCCGTGCCGTGGCCGCTTTGGCTTTGCCGTGTCAGGATGCTGTTTACTTCTCTAACTCCTCCTCCGTCTTGGTCACTTATTACCACCACGCTGGCCTTTTCCCTCTCCCCAAACACGCCGAGCCCCCTTCTGCGTCAGGGATTGGTACGGGCTCTTCTTCCCCTGGATATTTACATGCTCGGCTCCTTAGCGACATTTAGGACTGTGCTTAAATGTCACTCTGGCCAAGAGGTTTCCCCTGGCCCCCAGTGCAGAGTAGCCACTCTCTGCCTCCCCGGGACACTCTTTCCCAGTTCTCACTCTTTCCTAGCGCTGATGGCCACCCTAAAGGATCTCGCATCTTTCCCTACGAGACTACAGGAAGAACATGGCCGATTTTGCTCCCTGCTGGGACTCAGGCCTGGCACGCAGTAGGCACTCAGGAAGCCTTCGATAAAAGGACGGATCACGGCCATCCTTTGCTTTCTGTACCCTACGCGGAGGCCTGTCTCACCACCGCAAATCTATTCCTGCTGGCTCTCATTAATCACAGGACCTACCACAGCTGTTAGAATCTGCTCTTCGTTTATAAGGTCAAGGGCTCCTGCCTTTGGTGTTTATAAAGCGAAGCTCGGCAGAGATGGCCAGATTTACTCCCAGTTACGAATGAGGCTGGGGGCCGAGACGGGTCGTGTTTTAGGTAGAACGTTTGCTTGAGCTTACTCTTTCCTGTGACGTCAGACTCGCTGTGGAAGAGGAGGGGCGTGGGGGACACGTGTTCAGGCCATTTTCCACAGCAGACCCACTGCCGCTCAGTTTTGAGGTGCGGCACCTGTCTTGGCTGGGGCTGAAGTAACAGACACTCCTCCCTCTTCAGCAGGCCGAGAAGTCCAAGTTCAAGGCGCCGGTGGATTCGGTTCCCCGTGCGAGCTCGCTTCCTGGCGTGCGGATGGCCGCCGCCTTGCCGCGTCCTCACGTGGGAGAGAAAGGACGAGCTTCGGACTGTCCTCTCTTACTGAGTAAGTAACCCCGCCATGGGGGTCCCACCCTCACGACCTCATCACAACCTACCTATCGCCCAAAGACTTCGCCTCCAAATGCCGTCACCTCGGGGGTGCGGGCGTCGCCACCATGTGGATTTGGGGGGACGCGAACATTCAGTTCACAATAGCACCCCTCAAGTTCTCCCTTCTTGACCAGAACAACGAGTGCCTCTGGGCAAAAGGATATTCTGATAGAAATGGGAGTTTCTCAGACATTCTTCCAAAGTTGGGTGGCAAAGCTCCTGACGTGCTCGACACTGAATTGCAGTTGTGGGTTTGCATCAGAGTTAGCGAGTGGCTGGGAGACAGCTCATCAGGCGGCACAAAATGTGGTCCGAGATGCACCTGTGTCCGAATCACCTGGCGGTGGAGGTGGCTTAAGATGCCGATGACTAAACTGCAGTCAGACCTGCAGAAGCAACATCTCGGGGGGGTAGGACCTGCGGGTTGACACCGTGCTAAGTATCCAGGTGTAGCTCATGCTCCCAAAAGTTTGAGAACCACTATCATTAAGAAATGAGATTGTACCTTATCACAAACTGCTTATCTAAGGAGCCTGAGGTAAGTCGCCAAAAGCAAGCTATCGGCGCTCATAAGCCATGAATTTTGGAACCCCTGGGTCCCACCCCACAGATTTGGACCTCAGGGTCCTGGCGCGGTCTTAGCAGGATGTTTTACAAACGTTTGGGAGGCCAGGGCCAGCCATCGCTTTCAGGGACGGTAACCGCGTCACCGTTTCCCTTGGGACTTTTGCGTCTGGCCTGCCCGCATTCCAGCTCACGGTGTGAAAAGTGAGCCTTCCTGATTGCGTAGTCTAACAAAAGATCTTCGCGTTTTCTAGAGTCGCACCCGCCACCCCTCAGTCACGGAGCTGCTTCTGCTCTTTTAGACGTTGCGTTTATTTTTTTTACCTGAGGAAAGGCGTGGTTTGTCCTCAACCTCATGTAAACAGTGCCTGACATTCAAAGTGCTGTTTGGCCTCAAACATTGTCTCCTGTGTCTGTTCTGGTCTCTGGGTCTTTCTCTGAAAGCCTCCCCTCCTCAAACGGATTCCTCGCAGGCTTTTCCCCTCCCTGAATTCCCAAAGTAGTTCCGATGGACGTATTGTTTAGTGCTTGTGTTCTCCGTGTGGTATAAGTTCGAAGACAAAGAGCCTGACTGACACCTTCCCTGAGTACCTGGTGGGCACCTAACAAGTTCCCATTGTTTGATAATTGATGGGATTGTTTATTGACACTGGAGTACAATCAGGACAGCTCAGGAAGAAGGAGACATTATAGAGTTTCTAGTATCTATTGATGGGGTTGATGGGTGGATATTTGGCAGCTGTAGACTTGTTAGTCTACTCAGTATTTAAAAACAGAAACATAAATTGTTCTAGGAACATAAATCTTTATGCCTTTAGTTACTCGAGTTTTGAAGTTAGGGCAATACCAGTCTGTATTTATGAAATCATGTTTTTTAGACATTAAAGGAAACAAGAAACCTTTTAACTTTAAAACCTTCAGAAAGGAAAGGAAAATGGATCCCTGTGTGATAGACAAAGTTGTATAATTTTTTTTTTGTTCCATCTTAAGGTGTTTTAAACAGTTTTCTGCAAAATTCTGTCCAGATAAATTTCTTTGAATCTAATGAAAATGGAATCTAATTTTCACCTCATGCTTAGTGTTGCCGAGGGATATTAGAGAATTTACTGGAACTATTTTGAATGTAAAATGTTGCATTTTGTCTGGACACTTCTCAGGACTACCTTGGCTCAGGCAGGGAGGAGAGAAGCAAACTGAGAGGCAAAATAAACATCTTAAAAGTTCCATGTTTTTCTGTTCCATCATCGCGGACTGCAGCTTTCTGGTCTGTATTACAGGCTCTGAGGGATGACTGTTTGGAGATCATTCTAGGCCCTCTCCAAAAACATAAACTGCTGTTTCTGTTTCCACAAGGATCACCACGTGATTACTCTGCTTAGAGAAATAGGGTCGAACGCATTCTTTACCCGCGCGTTAGCACGTCCCCCACCCCCGGGATCTCGCTTGTTTTGTGCGTACCCATCATTCTGGAAAAACCCCGGGAGTCCTCGCCAGCACTCGGCATCGCCCGGACGGTCCTGGACGTTGCCTTCGAGAGCCAGCAGAGGTCAGCTGGAACACCCACTGCTCTGGCGTGCCCCGTTGGCCACTTCTCTCGCCCAGACCAGGCCCGTGCGACTCCCGGAGCCATTCGTTGGGTCCCTGAGCTGGGGCAGAGCCGTGGCTAAGGCTTCAGAGGTATTTCTCTTCCTTTCCCTACCTTTTCGCGGTGCTTTTTCTGCTTCGCACCACACACCCTCAAGCGTTTCGTGGGCTCGGTACCTCCCTTCTCTCCCATCGACATCTGAGCTAACACCACCAGATGTCTCTTTCCCACGGCCATGAAGCTCTCCTATTTAAGTTTAAGCTCTGCAGTAGTTAATCTTACAACTTAATTGTTATTAACACGCCTCTCTCTTGCCATTCCTGGACGGCGACCATGACGGTGGGGAATTCCAGCTGTGGTCCGCCGTGGGGGGTGGCGGTGGGGGGGGGTGTGTGTGGTGGGAAAGCTGCAGAGGAGAAAACTGGAACGACCCCACAGCTCACGGAAGGGTCTGGCCATCCTAGTCTGAAGAGAGCAGAACCCCACGTGCCTCGGGGCTGAGCTGCCTTGCCTGAATTATTGACGATGGACTAGCTGGTGGCTGTGACTTGTCAGAGACATGCGCAGTGAGGATGGTTCGTCTTTCGGTGGGCTATTTTCCTCGCACCTTACCCCAGATCCTCCAAACGGGACAAGCTACATGATTTGTGGGGGTCCAGTGCAAGATGGAAATGCAGGTCCTCTTATTCAGAAACTGGTTACAGTTTCCAGTCAGTGACCAGAGTTATATCCAGGGCCGCTCTGAGTGTGGAGCCCCGTGGGACTGCATGAACCACTGAGAAGCCGACCTGCCCCAAACACGCAGGGCGAGCTCTTCTTTGTCCTGGACCAGGGGTGAGGGTGAGGGCTCCTCATACAGATTCCTTCCCTGTCCTCAGGAACCAGGGCCTGGAGAGTGAGAAGATGCTCAGGGAAGTGAGTGCGATTTTAGTCAACAAATGTACGAGGCTCACTGCCACAGGCTCCGGAGAGTCTACGTAAACAAAACAAAGTCCCTGTCCTCCTGGAGCTTGGAATCTAGGTGGGGAAGACAACCACCAATGGGCAATCAGCTGCCTACAGTATATCCAATGGTGACAATGGTACTAGGGAGAAAAAGTAGCCCAGGGCCAGTAGGATGAGAAGTGCCAGCACGGACAGCAGGGCCTTGTCGCTCTGTGAGAGGGGGTCAAGGGGGCTATTTGAGGAAGGATCTGGAGGAGCGAGTCATGCCAGGGGTCTGAGGTACGGACCCTCAGCCAGGGGCGCGTGCATGCAAAGGCCCTGAGGCTTCTCAAGTTCGAGGAGGACAGGGCGGGTGGCTTGGAAAGGGGCAGTTGGGAGGGACCGAGGCGGAGAGGACAGGCTGGATCTCATGCGAGAAGGACTTCGGATGTGACTCTGGGTGAGACGGAAGCTTGGGGGGCTCAGAGCAGAGCGGGCGCGCTCTCCGACCTGGGTTCTAAGGGGCTCCCTCTGCGTCCTGCCGAGAAGGGGTTGTGGAGGCGGGGTGCCGGTGAGGACGGCCTCGCAGCGGAGGCCCCGCGAAGGGGTCAGGTCCCGGGAATGTTCACAAGGACAAGGGCGCAGGCCTGTCTTGCTTCCTGCTGTAATCATGTTGCCAGACGCAGAGTGTGGCACAGGTAGGTGGCCGACAAGGATGTATATGATAAGCCAGTGAGCGCGAAAAACATCGAACGAGATTTCCTGCAGCGGAGACGTAAGAAGTGACATTGAAAGAGCGGAGTGAAGGCGGAACTCTTCGCCGGCGTTTCGTGGTTCTTATCCCCACTTTGCTTCTGTTACATCTGCAGAAAAGCATAGAGGTCAGTTCACGTGAAATGCGTCTCAAGGGCGCCCAGCCCGTCGGCCCCAAAGGGCTAACATGGACCGAAGGACTGCATTTTTGGCGTGTGGTCAGTAGGTGGTGCTGTGCTGTACCTTGTCAGGGCTTGGTCTCCGCCAGGTCCCGTGTGAGGACGCCTATGACAGATCACAGTGCTACATGCAGCCTTACCTGGAGCACGCGCTTTGTCTATTGACGATCAGATTAGCTTCTCGAGGACTTTGGTAAGACTCTCTTGGAATCGTATATGTAAAACTCAACATTTGAAAATGTCATTCTTCCTTAAGTGGAACATTTAGGTATTATTTCAATGGCACAGAATATATCTCAATATTGAAACTAAAGCAGGGCCCACATGCTGAAGATGCCTTCAATGCTTGATGACAATTTCATTTCCTTGTGATTCTGACATAGGTATGTGCTTTGTTATTTATGTTTTATAGAAAGACCACATGAGGCATCGTTAGATTTATTTTCCTTATTGAATTTATTCGGCGAGGTAGACGTGCAGGAGGAGAGGTGTGGGGAGGGGGTCTTTGAGGGGGCGGTGAGGTTTTGCGGGAAATCGTGTGACTGCTTTTCGGGCGGCGTTTCCTCCGCCCATGGGCCTCCTCCGGCTGCGGGCCGCCTTCCTCCCCCAGAGCTCCCCGAAGCAGCAGCCCCTTGCGCGGTCGCGCCCCCCGGAACCCGTCCCCGGCCCGTTCTTGTCCACTGCCCGCCTTCCCGCCCCTGGAATCAACGCTCACGGGAATCTAGCGAGGGTCAGGCTCCGGGGATCCAGAACTGTCAGGCCTGAAGGATCGGGCGATCTGAGGTTCTGGGGGACCCCGGCTTGCCTCTGAGTCAGGCGGAGTGAGCGCCACCTTACAGGGTGCCTGGTGTCCCTGAGGCGCCCCGGGTAGGGCAGGGCTGTGGGCCTCTGAGGGTGGGGCTCTGAGGATGGGCTGCGCGGCATTAAGAACGCGGATCTCCCGAAGTGCAAGGTCTCCGGGACCGCCTTTGACCCTGGACCCGCAAAGTGTCCAGGGCAAGGTTGTTTTTCTGGCTCAGGTTATTCTTCTCTCCAAGCAATACTTCTGTCTTTCCCCTGAAACTGTGGAGAGCATGCCTCGCCTGCCTCGCCTGCCTCAGGGTGAGCAGAGACCGTCCGAGGGACAGAGCTGACCTAGCTACCACGTCCCTGCCCGGCCCTGCCCTTTCGCAGAGGCTCCCGGCTCTGCGGGCTTTCGTCAGGACTTCCGCTCTGCCGTCCAGTCACTATTCAGCGATGGAGCAAACGTGGGCGAGTGCCTGCTCGGCATCCGGCGCGGCGCGGGGGCCAGTGGCACAGGGCCCGCCCTCGGCCCTTCCCTAGCCCACCTTCCCTCCCTGCTCACCCCTCCGAAGCCCGGGTTTCCTCCGGCGCTGCTGCTTTTCTTCGGTCCTTGCCTGCAAGGTCCGCACAGCTGGGCCGGACGGTGGGGTTCTCCACCTTTTGCCTAACCATCATCAACGTCTTGGCTTTTTGTCACCTCACCGGTGACGGGCTGGCTCCAAGAACCCCTCGACGTCATTTCCTCATTCGAGGCAGACCACCTGCGTGCCTGTCGTCAGAGAAGCGAGTTGTCTCACGGGTTCCTGTAGGGCCGCTTTGCCACCTGTAGCTAAGAGAAACCCTGGGAAAAATGAGTACCTGGCTTTAGGAGGAAGGGGTTCGGGAGTGGCTCTCGAGTGGGCCAGCCAGGAGCATCCGCCCCGGCGGTCCCTCTGCCCAGCCGGGTTAGGCTCTTTCACACAAGTCGCCATAACGTATGGACATCCAGGTGCCTCTGTCACATCCATTCACTCCTGGGCCACCGTTTCTCTCCTGGCTGTCTCCTGTTTGCATAACCGGCGGACTTTCACGTCAGCATTGATGAGTCTCGGCCTTAGAGTTCTCTGACCTCCTCACCCCCACCCCCCGCCGGAACACACTTCTCGTAGGCAGCTCACTGAGCAGCTGGAGTGAGCTCACTTCTGCACCCACCCTTGTCCCCGATCTGGGGTCACGAAGGTCTGTCTCGTAGTCATTGTAGTTGGGACCCCTGGGTTCATCCTGTGCTGCCCCGCCTCGCCCGTGACATCCGGAGGCCCGTGAGTCCTGGCCCCCTTGTCTCTGGATTGCTCCTGCCTCCTCGTCCTCTCTCTGCTCTGCCATAGTTCCCCTTCAAGTCCTGAGTGCCTCGCCCTGTTGCCTCCGCCCATCCTCCAGACCGCCACGATCCCGTAAGTGGATCTGGCTGTTCTTTATTGACAAAAACATTCGTGGTTCTTTGTAGCTTCAGCATAAAAGAAAAGCATGGCCTTCGAACCCTTCCCCTTCCGGCCCGTCTCCTCTCTGCGCTCTCTCTGGTCGGCCCAGGTTTCCCGTTTCCCAGACAGGGGTCAGCGCGGTGCAGTGTCTGGAACACTCTCTGCCCTTCTCCCGCGGTGAACGCCGCCTCGTTCTTCTGAAGCCAGCTCCAATATAACCTCTGCAGCGTGCTTTCCCTCAGCCTCCCAAGCAGAATGAATCACGCTGCCTTTTTTTTTTCCCCTCCCGCTGCCCTGTTAGTCTCGTGTTTGCGATGCTGTTTTTCACATACGTAGCCATCTCTTTCAAGAGCGAACCAGATTCCGACTTGGCTCTCCGTCTTTCATTGCTGCCGCGGAGCCTGGCACGTAGCAGGTGCTTCATGGATGTTTGTTGGACAAATATTTGTGAGCTCTTGTGGATAGCAACGGAGGGAATTTTCTGAATGTTGTGCATTTGGTACCTTCTTCCCACGGGGTAACTACGAATTCTAAAAGTTTTAGTTAAGAAAACTTCAGAGAACAACTGTTTACTGCCGCGAAGAGGGAGATCTTCGGTTTCTAGGATCGGAGGTGGTGTGTGTGTGTGGGGTTGGTGTTTTTAGAACAAGGCGGTGGCTCAGCCCCGTGGGAGCAGATTGCGTGAGAGCAGCACCCAGGACGGGGGAGATAATGCCAGCCAATCTGTCAGATTTCATCATCTGCCGGGCTGAGGCTGGGAAGAGTCTTAATATATGCCTCTCAGGCTTGCATCTTGTGAGGAGCTGCCTTCAGTTTTCCTCTTCTGCAGGTTGCTTACACAACCCATCTAAAAATAATATTTCAAGAAAGCATGCTATTGGGAATCCAGTAAATGGGTTTTGGTGTATTGTGAGTATTCAGCATGGGTTCTGATTTCTGCTCCACGATGAAATCTAGAGACACGGAGAAGAGGCACATGTCTTTTTATGGGTTATTTCTTAGTCGACAAAGAAATAACCTGTCTTTTTTTTTTCTTTTCTTTTCTTTTCCTTTTAATTTTACATTGCCGAAGTCGCGATTATGTAATTTTGAAAAAGCAGCCCGGGGAGGAGTCCATTTAAGACTCAAGTACAGAGGGAGCCGCTGTCGTGGACAAAAAGAAGGGATCGGGGACGTTATTATTTTTTTTAATCTGGGAAACCTGTTTGCTGGTGGGGCGTGGGTGCTGGCAAATAAAACGTGTGGGTTGGTGAGTCGTTTGTATATACTTACCTGATCGTGCGTGCGTGTGTGTGTGTGTGTAGATCAGTAATTATAACAAAACCTCTTAGGTTTAGGAAAACCAGTGGGTATGATGTAGTGAATTCATGAACACGTATCCATCATACACAGGTGCTGCCTTTCTGCGCTAAGAATGTACAGATCACTCTCCTTTAACAAGTGGATAATATTTGAAACACTTTGTGTTTGAAGTGGGTTAAATATTCTTCCTGAACTCTATTAACGTTATTAATTTCCTCTGCAATACTGCCTTTTTCACACATGATATAAAAATAATCTTCAATGAAGACCGAACTACTATTATTTTTGAAGTAGTAGTCTCTGAAATAAGTTTTACTAAAATTCCTTATTTTTTAGTCACAGGATTTAGTGATAGTTCTTTCCACAAAGCTGAAATAGCAGAGAATAAGCAGTGTAAACAGTGTCTTAGGTACTTTCTAGGAACGTATTTTATCTTCCAGTTTAACTGGAGAAATACGCAATTGGTAAGTGCTAATTAGTTAGAAGGTCCTGCTCAGGAATTTTCAAGGCAGATCTTCCATTTCCGAAAAATAACATTCTGATGGCTTTATGTATGTCATCGCTTCTGCATTCCACATCTGACCGTGTGTGAAAAGGAAAGAGACAGCCCTAAATGGGGGGCTCGGCAGGCATTCCGGGGGTGGGAGATGATCTTGTGGGAGGCGGAGTGTGTGGTGCCAGAGTGAGCCTGGCCCTGAACCTGCAGGTCTGGCCTCGGGGAGAGGACAGCGCGTGTTTCCTGACTTTGTCGTTCCAAAGGTGTGGCAGCCATATTAAGAGCAAGAGTCTCTTGGTGGGGTGGTCATTCACAAGTCGAAGGAGAATGTCGCAAGCCTCCCTTTCATGTAATGAATTAAGTCCCAGTTTCAAGCGAGTGAATGGCGTAACAGCTGTTAGGTGACCTTTTATGTATTTATTTATTTTGTCCACTTAAAAGATTAAGTTTTATTCAGGTGTTTTTTTTTTTTTTTTTTTTTGTCCACTTAAAGGATTAAGCTTTATTCAGGACAGACGGAGATGAAGAGAGAACAAAAGTCAGTAAGTTAGCAGCATAATCTGTTGAGTTGTGAGAAAATAAAGACACATACGGAAACGTCTGTGCTCGGCTCACACCCAGATCTCTCTCCAACGCCAAAGGCAATGCGGCTTCTTCCTCCACCCCTCCCTAAAAGTTTAGTGCCAGGGACTGTGCCCCTGTCCTCTTTCTGTCATTAAGATTTTCCTATCCTTTCTGTAGATTAAAAAAAAAAAAAATGTCGCCCGTGGCCTGCGCCTTGCCGAATCTGAAGCCTGGTCCCCCATCTTCACCTGACTCAGCCTTTCGGTGGAGTCGGCACAGCCGACCCTTCCGTCCCCTAGTGAACATGTTCTTCTCTCGACTTCCCAGACGTCACGATCTTCTGTTTTCCTCTGCCTCAGTGGCCGCTCCTCCCCAGAGGCCCCCTGCTTCCCTCTCCATCGACGCGTCCGGGGCTCAGGCCTCAGATCGCGTGGTGTTTCTCGCCTCGGCTCTCCCTTGGAGATGCCGTCTGGTCTCATGGCGTCACATGCGACCCCTCCCACGGGCACGTCCCCAGCCCGCATCCGTCCCTGGATTCCAGACTCGTAGCCCGTTCGGTGACTCTGCACTTGCATCCTCACACGTCTGAGGCTGAACTCTGCGCCTTTGCTCTGGGTCAGCTTCCCTTGGCGTCCTCTGCCTGTCGACGGAGGACGCCCTCCTCCTCCTAAGTGCAGGAAGCATCCCCAACAGCCCTCGTTCCCTCCCATTCGACGTCTAACCCTCAAGACGTCGCCACCTCCAGGCTCTTCCTGCCCGTCTCGCCGGCCACTCTCCCCACTGCAGTCCTGTCCACCCGTGTCCCTTACACGGATTATCGCCGTCGCCATTGGACTGGTCTCCCAGCTTCCGTCCACGATCGCAGTCGGTTCTGGATGTGGCAGCCCGTAGGCTGTTGGGTACATCCATCAGATCGTGTCGCTTCTCTGCTCCGAACCCCTGTGACTCTGTTTCCCTCAGAGTAAAGGGTAGAGCCGCATCAGGGCCCGTGAGCACCTGCACGGCCTGCCCCTCACCCACCTCTCACCCTGACTTCTGCCTCGTCCGCTGCAGGGTCGGTGGCCTCTGTTCCTCAAACATCCCGGATGTGCTTCCATTGTAGGGTCTTTGCACCTGGCGGTCCATCTGCTAGAATGTTCTTCCCCAGATGTGCAGACTTGACTCCCTCGTTCGACCCCTTTCTCCCATGTCCCCTGCTTCCTGATGGCCCTAGTTACCACTGCAGTCTGCCTTCCCACCCCAGCACCCCGATCCCCGGCCGTATTATTTTTTTCATAGCAGTTTTCTAAGACACTAACTATATAATTAATATGCCTGTTCATTCTGATTTTTTGACTGTGGGCCTCTCCACTGGAATGTGTTCTTCATGGGCGGGGGCGGGGGGGCTGTTGTCTGTTTTGTGTCCCAGCCCCCAGGATGGTGTGCGGCACAAGTTCTCAGTACATCAGTTGAATGAATGAATGAACTGTGGACACCGGGGGCCGCAGGCTGGCTTCCTCCCCTTCCTTGGGATGGTTTCTTAGAAGAAAAAGGAGGAAAAAGCTTTCCCGCCGTTGCTGTAATGGGTTGCCTCCATCCCGCAGGAGGGATGGAGCCGGGTCCTCAGGGTCCGGCCTGGTCTGATGTTTCTTGTATTCTGACCTTTTTATTTAGCATCAGGTCACGAGCATCTCCTCTCCTTTTTCTCTTGTAGTTTTCATGGTTATTATTTGAATGGCTACATATTTAAAATTCAGTCCGAATGGCGCAGGCTGGAAGGCCGGCACATGTAAGCATGGAGGTTATCTTGAGCTGTGTTCAGAAGCTGAGGATAAGGTAGTACAGGTATCCCCACTTCTCGAACATTCACTTTATGCTAGCTTGCTTTTACGCCTACGTTAGTACCTGTTTTGACTGACCAAAAAAAAAAAAAAAAAAATCCAAAGAGGACTTTTGCTCTGAGGAAAAGAGGTGCAGAGAGAAAATCGCGTTCAGCATTTGTTCCGCGGTGAGCCGTCGCGGGGACAGTGTGACCGTGAGCACCAGGAGGGACCCCGCTTTTACTGTACGTTAGGGTTGGTCTAGGTTTTATGGGTTATCGGGTATGATCTGGTAGATTATTTCGGGGGGTCTGGGAATGCACAGACATTGTTCGATATAAAGTAACGGTAATTGCACCTTCACTTTACTCCATTTTGGCTTAGAAAAGTTTCCTGGGCCCGCTCTGCTTCCGGACAGCGGGGGCACCTGTCGTGAAGAGCAGTCTAGAGTTTGGGTCTCTGGGCGCAAATCCTGGCTCTGGCCCATGTGGACGTGCGACCTTAGCCAACTCATTGAACCGTGCCGCACTTTCCTCCTCTGTAAAACCGAGATAGTGACAGTGCCTACGCAGCAGAACAGGGTGATTCTGGGGAATAAAGGAGGTAATATTTATGAAGCACTTGGAGCCCGCTACTCACCGCATGGCCTTCAGACCAGCGTCAGCAGGCCCCGGGGGCACTGGTGGGACGGCAGAGTCTCGGGCCCGCCCGGGACCTCCTGAATCACAGTCAGCAGCTGACATGCTCCCCAGAGCCGGCCACGCGCCTCGGTGCCCGGGACACGCCACCTGCGGACTGTGGCCGGCAAACACCAAAGGTGGCATAATGTCGGTTGCGTGTTGGAACGGTTCCGGTTTCTCACGGTCACACCTCGGAGATGCATTTCTTACAAGCTTTTCCAATAACGAGCTGTAGGATCTCACACTGGACACTGCGTATCTCTGGGCCCGAGCTCCGGCGCGTGATGTGGAGGAGTCGGAAGAGAATCATTTGGGCAGCCCCCCGCCAGCTCTGGCCCTCAGATTCGGACCTGCTCAGTTCACATTTTACTGAGCAGGGCGTTAAACAAAAAGCCCAGGCTTTCTTTTGGAAACTGGATGAGAGTCAGGTCTTGGGGAAAACACTCACAAACACTCCCTGTGTCACAAGCCAGCCAGGCCACGTGAGTGGTCCTATCTCACAGGCACGTCTTAGTCTGTCTTGCGTCGGCTTGACAGTATTCCCTAAGAACGACCAGGATCTTGGTGCTCTCAGTGGAGGCCACTCTGCTTCGTCATGAACCCTTTCAGAATGAAAAACAATGGCCCTGAAGAATTATCTACCTTTCGGTGACATAATTGGTCCACAGGCTGTATATCAGAGAGAGAACAAGACATTTAGGAGATTCTTCTCCTAGAATGTAGTCAGTAGTCACAGTCTATTTATTCAGCAGGGTCCCTAGAAAATAGCTTGTAAATAATGTTAAACTCTTAAAATTATTTTTTGGAATTCATTTTGAAGAATGTGATAAAAAACTTTAGCACCCACAGCCTGGTAAAAGCATAATTTACAATGGCATTTATTCAGAGCCAGGTTGTAGCGTAACACTGTGCTCTAGATTATTCGGAAGGCAGGGATGTGGATTTTTAAGGCAAACGTTTACATGCAGATGCCCAGAGAAGAAAGTGGCAAATCAACTCTCAAAGAATAAAATCTATGTTTGTGTCAGTGACGTGGTATAGAGAGGTTAGTTCTAGGACGCAAAATTATTAAAATGCTAATTCTGGTAATTCCAGCTGCTTGCTGAGAAAGGGAAGATAGAAACCTATTATAAGGCATTGTAGATGCGAGTGGCCTTTAAAAACTTTCAAAAGAAACTTAAAAATATCCTTTATAAAAGATCACATACGAAGATCAGAGCAGAAATAAGAGGCTAAAAACTATAGAAGAAATTAATGAAACTAAAAGCCAGTTCTTTGAAATGATATACAAATCAACAAACCTTGAGCTGAACTCACCGAAATAAAGTTAGAAATGAAAGAGGAGACATCACAGAAAAACAAAGGGTCATAAACTATGAACAATTAATTATATGCCAGTAAGTTTGACAATCTAGAAGGGAATGAAATTCCTAGAAATATACAACCCTCCAAGACCGAATCGTGAAGAAACAAAATGCGAACAGACCGATGACTGCTAGTCAGAAGATAGAATTGGTAATCGAAAACCTCCCGACACACAAAAGTTCAGGGCCAGATGGCTTGCTTCATTGGTGGACTCTACCAAACTCAAAGAACAGTTAATACGAATCCTTCTCAAACTCTTCCAAAAAATAAAGTGGGAAACACTTCCACATTCACTTTGCGAGTCCAGCAGCACCCTGATATTGATTCCGGAAAGGATACCACAAGAAAAAGTTACAGGCCAATATCCCTGATGAACGTAGATGCAAAAATCCTCAATATTAGCAAACCGATTTCAGTGCTACATTAAAAGGATTATACACCATGATCAAGTAGGATTTATTCCAGAGATTTGAGGACGGTAAAACATCTGCAAATCACTCGACACGATATATACCACATTAATAAAACGAGGGCTAAAAATCATGACTCAACAGATGCACAAAAAGCATTTGACAAATTTCAGCACCCATTTATGATTTAAAAAACATATTCAGTGGTGAAAAGCTAAAAGCTTCCTCTAGGTCAGGAACAAGACAAGGATGCCCTTTTATTTGATATAATATTAGAAGCGCGTAGCCAGAGCAATTAGGCAATAAAAAGAAAAGGCATCCATGTTGGAAAGGAAGAAGTAAAGCTCACTATTTGCATATGAAATAATATTATATACAGGAAACTGTAAAGACTCCATCAAAATACTGTTAGGACTAATACAGCAAAGTTACAAGATGCAAATCATATACAAAATGAGAGAAGGGGGTCAAAAGGTACAAATTTCCAATTATAAAATGGATAAGTCATGGGGATGTAATGTACAGAATGGTGACTAGCTAAAACACGTGGGTCTCGAAAGTTCTCATCTCAAGAAAAAAATTTTGTAATTATGTATGTGATGGATGTTAGCTGGACTTATTGCTGTGATCATTGCAATTGTATACAAATACTGGTCTATGGCCCTGCTGCCCTGGATGTGCCCGATCTTATCTGATCTCAGAAGCTAAGCA
The DNA here is from genome assembly GCF_014176215.1 of Rousettus aegyptiacus. Taxonomy (NCBI): domain Eukaryota; kingdom Metazoa; phylum Chordata; class Mammalia; order Chiroptera; family Pteropodidae; genus Rousettus; species Rousettus aegyptiacus. The sequence continues at coordinate 6,273,449 of NW_023416290.1, read as the reverse complement.
GGGTCAGGCTTGGTTAGTACTTGGATGGGAGACCACCTAGGAATACCAGGTCCTGTACGCATTAAAATAAATAAATAAATAGATAGATAGATAAAATTGTCGTATGCCTGAAATGAATATAATGTTATGTCAGTTATTCCTCAAAAAAACATTCTTTAAGCAAGATTATGTGGTTGGTTATGTGAAAGATCGTTCTTTTAGGTAAGACAACAGGGAATATGAAGTTTGGATAACCACATTTTCAGCCGGGAGCTTATTTCACACTCTGATAAAGAAAACATTTTACTGGGGAGTTAGTTCCGTGGTTGTGGCAAGCCGTACGTCTCAAATTAAGGTTACAATTTGCTAGATCTATGAAGAGCCGCATCTTTAAATGACTTAACAGGACATTTTCAAGCAACTCAGCACTTGGCAGATCTGATTCTGACGAGCAGGAGCAGGTGGGTGGCCCGGGCTTCCTGACCTTGAGAAGATGACCCCGGATGACATTTGTTTTTCTTCCCGATAGAATATGATTTAATTCGGGAACGACGTATCAGCTGTTCAGGTGAAAGGGAGAAGAATGTGCGGCAGACGAATAGAGACAGACAGGTGTAAGGAAAGCGCGAGCCCCGGGAAGCCTGGGAGTCCGGGGACTTGGCCGTAACCTTCCAGAACGGTTTCTGATCAGCACGAAGAAATCAAACGCAGCCAGCAGCGGCCCGCTCGCGAGCGCGCACGCTCTGGTGACTTCGAGCGGGAGGCGCCTCCTGTTTCCTGTGGTCAGGCGACAGGGGTCTCAGTGCCGAGGGAGGAGCCCCCAGGCTGGCTCGTCTTTTCAGAGCTTTCGGGAGCGCTCGGTGCTTTGAAGACTATGTGCTTTTTGTGCAGTTGTTTCCAATGGTGACCATGTTGACCCGATCTTTCACGTTTTCGAAGGATTCTGTTTTCTTTCTGAGCCCCCCGCCTCTTCTGTGTCCTGTCCTCTCGTTCCTGCCGCCTCCGGGTAGAGTTTCTGGCACTGGCCTGTTCGCCAGCGAGAAGACAGCTGCTCGCGAAGGAGGAACCCCTTCCCCGCCTCCTGGGCTGCGCCGGGAGCCTACGCTCCGAGCCAGGATGGATGGGGCTGGGCCGTGGGCCTGTCCTCGTGGAAAGGGAACCCCCCCTCCCGCCCCATACCCCTTCATTTCAGAACATGGGCGAGTTCAGGCTTCTCGTGAAAGATCGAAATCTGTGAAGTCACTAGTCGGCCTACCTTTCTAAAGACACTTCTTTGGCAGGTTAATCATTTACTTAACGTTTTGTACTTGAGAGCGTGTGACAATGGGGACAGAACGTGGTCTCGCATGGCTTCTCAGAGAAACTCCTACGCACGGTACTTTGGGGCCGTATGTAACAGCTAAGAATACTGGGAGAATCCGTGTCGTTGGCTCGAATGGAGTTGGAATGAGGTGTTCGAGTTTGGTTTTGTTTGTTTGCTTGGTATCAAAATTCTATCAGATTCTCTTATGTTCAGCTCTCTCACTGAATTCGTAAGTTTTGCAAACCAGGATAAAGGGATAAATACTAATATGTGTTCACACTCACATTTAAGAAAAAATCAGAGGTCTATCAGTTTATACTGTTCTTTCAAAATATCACCTTCTCCCATTGTTACATCTTCTTAGATATTTCTATGAGTCTGTTTATACCTATAAAATGGAAAATTAAGTAGCTGTTTGCATAACATGAATCCCCAAAAGATTTATAGATGAAATAGGTGATTTAAAAATTCTTACTTTAGTTTTTCTCAACTTTTAATTCCATTTTTATTTTCCCCAATATATTTATATACACACACATATACCTATGTATAAATATATATACATAATTTTATGAACAATAATCACTTGATTAAGGTAGTGTTTGCCAGTCTTCACTGTAAAGTACTGTTTTTCTCTTTGCAACTAGTAAACAATTTGTGAGGATATGCTTTCTGCCTGTTTCTCATTCAATTTTCACCCACTAATGTTAGCATCCACTGATAATTTCCTATCTCTGTAATGCAAGTAATAAATGTAGAAAAAATGATGGAGATAAAAAATCAAAACTTTTTATAAAAAATAATCGGCAACACTCCCTTTACTATTCTGCAAAATGTTTTATAGATGCGGTAACCTACCTATACATAACTTCCACTGTGACATACAGAGGAAATGAAATAATAGTGGTTTATAGTGCGAATGGAATGTGTTTCCGTAAGAGGATGTTTTGGCTCTTCTACGTGAGAAGGCATGCGGAAGGAGTCAGGAGTGAGTGAGTCCTGGTGGTGGGGATAGCTCACGTGCAGAGGTGGCTTACCGACGTCTCGGCTCGGCGGGATTAGTAACGTGATTTCCGAAAACGGTGAACAACTCTGGGCAAAGTTTGGAACAGAATAGTGCAAAATGTTCCCTTAATTTATCCCATCGTGGCAACCCTGCGAATCTCCAAAACACATTAAAATGGTAGATCTAAAACATATACATAGGATTTAGACAATTATAAATAGGAGTTTACCTACTTGGATGCTGGGCAAGCCACTCGACAAATCATATAGGATGAGGGCTAGCTCCTTGCGCTGTGGCACCAGCCAGCTCATTGCAGGACATTTGCCATCTCTGGCCGTCACCCACTAAGTGTCTTTAGTGTCCTCTAACCGTCGAGACAGTAGAACAATCCCCACAAATGTCCCAAATGTCCCCTGGAAGTGCTAACATGGGTTAAGAAGTGTTATTTTAAGATTTCTCAAAAGCACAGATTACTGCTGCCCAAATCAAAAAAAAAAAAGTATTATATATTAATGTTTTCCTTTGTGTTCCTTAGTAATTAGTCCCTCACCTCTTTGTTTTAGACTTCTCTACAGCCTCTTATAGGTCTTGGACACACGAGGCCTTTACACTTCCACGAATGCATAGTGTGTTGACTTGAGGTTTAGGAGAAGAGCGAGAAGTCGCGTGATCCCCCACACTTAGCACTTTGCGGGGATGAATACGAAGATTAATATCTCCTTCAGTGAAGACCAGAAAGACAGGGACATTTCTTAGAACTCCAACCAAGGCGTCAAACGTTCCACATGCTTCTCCCCCCTAACATTTTGTAGACACCTTCAACTTTACTTTCCAAGGTTTTGCGTCTTGGTCTTCCTGAATTTAGATTAAAATCTGGAACAGAAGCGTGATCGGAAAACGGGAAGCTCTGATTTTAAAAGGCAGCTCGACACACTGAAATAACTATAAACAGGTGCTTGAGTAACCCGCGTCCAATGCGGAGAACCAGCCTGTCGCTCATCTAAGTCATCAAGGATGTTTTGAAAAAGGCAGGTCTGGTCCATCCGATCAATTCATCGGTTACATACAACAATAACATGAGCTAGTCAAAGGAATCTTAAGGAAGGAGAATTCTATTTGATCCGGGGGGTGTTTTGCCGACTGAGATGGGGCAGGCATGCCATGCCACTCAAGCTGGTCATTATTCCGGCATTCCTTCAGTCAGTTTTGTCTCCGTCTCTCCGTCTTTTTTCTCTTTTGCTTTCTGAGGCCTCATAATTTCACCTTCTTTAACTGCGTTCATGTCCCAACTTTTTAAATATGACGAGTCTGACTTCTGAGCTGACCAAATGATTTCATTACATTCATGCTCTGGAATCACATTCACAAATTTTCACAGGTCAGCAGCAGAGAGACACGGCAAGTGCTTGCCCAGTGAAGCTGGGTGACATTAATCGTGTGGCTTTTAAATTTGTGGCTTTTCCTTTGTTCTTCGAGATCGTTTCATGCAAGCTTCCCTATCAAGCAGTTTCTTCCTCAGGGGTGTTCTGGGTCCTTTGACCTGGATCAGTTTCTGCTTTGGCTTGTGGCAACATGACAAACTGGCTTGACAGGACAAAAAACGAGTTGATTATTTCAGACGAATTTGGAATTTGCGGGGAGTTTCATTCACAAGACAGGAGAGGCAGAATGAGTAGAGAACTGGGACAGGTACCTCCTCATCGTCCCTTTGTCCCTTTGTTCCATCCCTTCGGCAAATGTTTACAGTCCTTTTATGTTTCTTAGTAGGAGCCCCTGAGGGGAGAGTGCCTGGGTCCCACAGCCGCAGTGGGTCGGAGGCAGGGAGGAGGTTCGAAGGGTTCAGAATGAAGAGTTAGACCCCCCGGGTGCCCCTTCTTACCGGCTAACATGTCCGAACCTCACACTCCTTATAAACATAATGCCCGTTTCGTCTCCAATGCAGTGCGATTGTGATGGGCAAGCAAAACAAGGGAATTCCAAGTATGATTAATTTTTTTTTTTTTTTTTTTGGTACTGAGACACTAGGCAGCTTTTTTGAGACCACATAGCTGAGAATTAAGTTTTGGGAGTCTGGGGTCCAAATCCGACAGCCAGCCAGGTGGCAGCCCAGCTCTGCGTCTCCCAGGACAGCTGGAAGGACTGTGTGTGGCTGAGCAAACCCTCTGAGTGAGGGCAGAGGGGACGAGAGAGCAGGCTAGCCGTCCCATAGTCTCCGCAACCTCAAAACGCCAACGTTGAACTCATCACGTCTCCGCCTTGGCTGTAGGCCACCAACTGCCCTTCGGGGTCCTCCCTGGCCCTAATACCCTGGTCTTTCAAAGCCAACAGCGCGGAAGGCAGCCATGTCCTCGGCTGCACTGGTGGGGACGGACACAGGGCCAGAGTGGACATGGCTCTGGCAGCCTGTGATCCACCTTGTTGTTTGCTCACGGGGCTGTCTGCCGAGAATGGAGACTACCTAGAGCAGGTTTTCACTAAATAATTCGGAGCGCGTTGAACAAAATCAATGACAAGTGATAAAACCGAAGAAAAGGAATTGGATCTAGAGTTAGATGTAAATAGAGACGCAGGCTCTCTATTTACTTTTCGTGAGGCTTTGGGAAAACTACTTGGCTTTTGGCACCTCAGTTTCCCCGTTTGCAAAAGGAGGCTAATGACAGCCCGTGGCAGAGCTAGGAGAGTCACATGGACTGCTCCCTGTGGCACGATGAGCACAAAGCAGATTTGAGTTGTTTTGTTGTCAAAGGCAATTGGAAAGGGGTCAAATATGTGGTGACAGAAAGAATTCTTTGGGCAGCGAACGTGCGATGCGATGTAAATGACTTGCTGTTGAATTGTACACTTGAAACTTACTGGGTTTCGTTAACCAATGTCCCCATAGTAAAAATTAAAAAAGGAAAGGCAATTGGAAGGAACCTAGAATCTCCTGAGCATTTATTATGAACCTGACAGTGTTAGGAATTTTACATATAGGATCACACTTTATCTCCCTAACGGTTCTGTGAGGTAGGGGTTATTGTCTCCATTTTTGTCAGAGAGCTCAAGTAACTTGTCCAAGACCACACACTGCCAAGTGGACTTGCCAGAGTTCAAGTCCAGGCTAGGCTGACTCCCAAACCCTTGTTCTTTACCTGACACCTGCTGCCTCAATAACAGAACAAATACATATTTTGACTCTAGGTGGTACGTTAGTGATTTCTCTGCTCGGATATACAGGGATAAAACAAACAACCCTCCCCTGCAATCCAATCTTTGTATCTTAATCCAAATGAGAGTTTTGTATCTGAGAAAGGAAAGGCCGGGCTAAGCGCATGTATGAGAGATTCAAAGCTGAGGCTCTTCAAGTCTAAGGATCAGGAGAAGGATGCTAAGTGACCGGACTGCCCTGAGATCCCGTTGGGAGAGGGAGCAACCACAGTGAGGCCTGGAGCCAAACACATGCCATCAGCAGGTGGTTGGATCAACAAATCCAGTCGAATCGACAAATCCGGTTGAAGCTGGCTGCTGGGAAGCATTTCACAGCATCCGCGCTGGCCAGAGCTTAAACTCACTTGATTTAAATGAAAACTATAGACAGAAAATGCAGCAAATTCCTAGAGGAATGTGCTAAGTGGAAACTGAAGTGTCAACCTTTAATTATTTTGTTTCTGGGGAACTCAGACGGTTAAAGATCTGGGTATTTTTAGATCTGTTTAGTCCATGGCCAGTTTTTGGCATTATGTTTAGAGTCACATTTTGAAGCTGGCCCCCTGGATTGCAGAAAGACAGAAAACAATAAAGCCATTTGGTATGACTAGTTATAAAACTTAGCTAGTGCTTTTTAAAAATAGTTCCAAACCAAATTAGCTCTGGGCACCTGCTGGAGCTTACTGTGTTTTCACATAGATTTGTTTGCTGTCAGCCAAAAAAAAAAAAAAAAAAAAAAAAAAAAAAAAAAAAAACCACCACCCAAAAATAAAAAAAAAAAACTCTAACCCAACAAAACCCTCCACCCACATGATTTGTTATAAAACCCAAGACTCCTAATGCTTTTCCAAGCTACTTGCCTTAGATCAAATCATTCAAATGAGGAAAAAAGACATCTGATGTCTTCAAAGAATGGGGCGAATTATTTGTTGTTAGATTAGTCTCAGAAATTCTCAGGGAGTCTACGGCCATGCCACCCTGAACATGCCTCATCTCGTCTGATTTCGGAAGCTAAGCAGGGTCGGGTCTGGTTAGTACTTGGATGGGAGACCACCTAGGAAGACAGGTGCTTGCAGGAGTAAAAAAAAAAAAAAAGGATTGTAAGCAGACAAGGTCCTTGCAATCTGTGAGGTCAACCAAAGGTTGCCTCCCCTAAAAAAAAAAAAATTGTCAGAGAAAGAAGAAAGGTAGAAATGGTGGATAATGTGGCACATTAATCACAGTGTGAAAGTGTTTCTAATTCCTAATGTGAATTTGTTTCAACACCAATGTTATCATATGGCTAGAAAACTGGGATTTATAGTTTTACTGGATAAGACCTCTTAATGTACGTGAATAGCTGATTCCAGTGATTTGGACATTTCTTTCATTTATTCAGCAGAAGAGATATAGATGGTGTCTAAATGAACAATGGTACAATTACAGGAACGAAAATGGCAGAAGTCATTTTATGGAGATTTTGTATTTTAGGCAGTAGCGAAAGCTGCCATTCGCTCACAGAAGATGCTAAAATCTGACAGACACTGACAAATGAAAACCTCATGTCTGCAGTGCTCTGTGAGTGATCGAGGGTTTTCAGGCCTCGGCTAAGTTCTCGCCTACACTATCCTCTGGCTGTTTTATTAATACCTATGTTCGATATAGTGAAAGGCTAAGAGAAGCCTGTCTTACCATCCCTTGGTACCTGTCACTGAATAAAATACAACTGACTTACTAGTGATTCACCCTGCCTTCCTGAATAATTTTGAATAATTTCTTTCCTAACCACTGCAGGTTCTTGAAATCAAATTGGTATCTTAGAAGTCCTGATGGTGTAATTATAATAATAACAACAGGGATAATGATGACTACTCTGCTGCTACCACTTATTAAATGCATGGTACTGAAATAGATACTTTATATGCATTTTTATGTACCTGATAACAGCCCTGTAAAATAGTTATTATTAGCCCAATTTTATAAATGGCAAAATTGAGCATCTTAGAGCTTACACCATTAAAATAAGGGGAATGTTAGAATTTGAATCTAAGTCAACGTGATTTAAAAAAATGTTCTTTCCGTTGTATAATGGGGGGGGGGGAGGAAAGGTCCAGGAAAAGGTAAAAGGAAACATTTTCTCCAGGAAGTGACCTGCTAAATGGAAAACTTACTTTGCTCCCCTTCATAGGGTTCTGAAACCAAAGACATAAATATGATATAGAAACACACTTTCGTTAATTCTAAGTGAGGAGATGCGGGTCAAAACTTGCAGGCATTCTCTAGATACCCTTCTAAACAGGTGTCGTTTAAATTAACCCAGTGTAGCAGAGTAGAAAAAGCTGCCTTACTTGTTTGCTAGAAGCACTGGTCAGAAAGAACCATTAAAATGCACGAGTTCTCCAGGGAGTTATCTGCTTTTGCCCGGAAATCTTAAAATAAACTTCTTTACGAATGTGAAGGCTCACTAATTCTCCTTTTGCGAATCCCCAAACCCTATAATTTTTACTAAGTACCTGAGAATCTCACAAATGCTAATATCAGAGCATGGTAGTCTATCACAAATACTTCGTTTAAATTATTATTGCAAAATCATATTCAGTATTTCCTACAGACGATTGAAATAAATCTCGATTTACCAAATAAGGAAAGTATTTAGTTGAGCATTTGCCATTATCTGTACTATTATCTAAGGTTATCAGATGGAGTTAAAGTGTGGCACTGTTATTTATGCATTTAATCATTTACCTCATAGTATTTAGATATTAGTTTAGCAACCTGAAAAAACATTTATTGGTCTGGGACTCTTCCTTTTTACTGAGAGAACCCAAGCTTTGTGTAAATCCTTATCTGAACACCTGTGGCGAAATCAGAACGCATGAACTTTGCTCAGCGCCATTTGTCACCACTTATTAATATAGTTGAGTCATGAGTTAAGTATCTGGAAGCATCTCCCACTCAACTCATTGGGGTGAGAGTTGAAAAAAATCCTTTTATGATTTGTCTGAGGTTATGTAGGCTTGGCCAGAAATGCTCTGTCTTATCCTCGTAGTATATTAAAAGTTTGTAATAACTGAATCGCAGTGCGTTTATCTTACGAGACATCTCCTAGCTGAAGTCTTTCTTTACTGTCCCCAAGCTGCTATAAACCTTTTCTCTTACTGCCTAAAGTACTTAGGTCTTATCTTTTTCTTATGCAAGACTACCTGCTAGAACGATTCTTTGCGCATAGCACCCAAAGGCATCCCACTGGCTGGACTCATTACAAAAGGTTACCCCCTTCCTCTGGGTCTGGATAAGGCTGCCCTGTGCCAGCTCTATGCCGACCGGATCTCAGCCACACTGTCTTTCCTTGTTGTGTGGTGGCCTGTCCTATGCTATGTATAATCTGTCCTGATACTTGTATCAATCGACAAATGTTTAACAAGCACCTATTACAAACCAGGCAATGGGTAAGCTCCGGCGAATACAGCAAAGAATAAGGCACAGACCCTGAGTTATATCCGGGGTTTGCTGTTGGCCTCTGCCGTGGGCAGGGTGAGGCCTCGGCAGGTGAGGGGGCTGGGTGAGCTTTGGGGTACCCACGCATAGGCTTTGTCATTGCTGCCATGGCCATTTTCACATGGAGGGAGACTGCCCAGCATACTGAACAGGTCGTTCAGTCCACCCGATTACTGGGGGCCTCCTACAAGGTGGTCCTTCTGGTCAGTATCCTCATACTTCGTGTCCATTTTAAGAGTCCATTCACGGATCGCTCCCTTGTCACCAGTTTTCCAGTTTTGTTCTTTTTAGGCCTCTGACCCGCCAGCCAACACCGTTAGCCCGGGCGTCTAGCTGTAGGTCCAGGCCTCGGCAGTTCTTCCCTGCTCATGGAGCAGACGGCCGCAGGCAGCCCCCTGAGCTCTGCCCATGGGGAGAAGCACGCTAACCGTGATCTTTCGGGGACGGCTTGAAGGACGCAGAGTGCAGATGTCTCTGGTCCTGGGCCTGGGAGCTTTTCTCTTGTCTTCGCTGGTCCTGGGGGCACTTCCGGTGACCCTGCAGGTGGTCGGGGGAAGAGTGGAGGTACAGCTGGCTGTGCCGTGCCATTTCTAATGCATCATGGCATGCCGCCGTGTGCACTCAGTTCTGTGATTCGGTGGATCGGATCAGCACCCGGCTCATGACCGACGGTTCGAACTGCGACGTTACTTGCTGTCCCCTGGTGTGGCATTGCTCTCTACCAGGGCTTGGGAAGAAGCCGGAAGCTGCCTTTCAAATGCAGAGTCATTGTTGGCAAAAGAGGGCGTGGTTTGCTGAGGCGGAGGTGACAGCTGCAAATTCTCTTCCAGGAGGGGAGATCGCTGAGTCAGGCTTTGGGAGAGGAACATTCCCGGGTGGGCGGACAGCATGTGCGCAGCTATGCCAAAGTGAAACAACATGATCCTAGTGCAGTTTGGAGATCTCGCCACGGGGCCCTGTAAACCCTGAAGAGAAGGTTACGGGATTCTTTTACGCAGAGCAGCTATCTCTTTAAAGAAATGGGGTATTCTCTGTGTCTCCTCTGGTGTCTTAAACAGCTCCTTCCAATAATCGATCATACGAATTGTTTTGGTTTTGAATTTTAATCGGCAATATGGAAATATGGTTAGTTACATATTACATGATTTCGGTAAGCTCACTCCCCCTCCCCCCCCTTTTTTTTTAACTAGGCCTCTAAATCTCTACCCCCCAAACTAAGATGTTACATCAGGCATCCTCTGTAATAAATTTTACACGTGGCCTGTTTAGGCCCCTCTCTGTCTCTTCCTTCCCACATCTCCGCTTCCTCTCCCCTCTCCTTGTAAATGACTCCGTGGGGACCCTTAAAGGAGAATCGGTTTTTATTCTGTTGGCTTATCATTAAAATTTCTAGCCTATTTAGGTTCTTTGCCATGTAACTTCCTAAGAATAAAGGTTTCGCTGCCTCACTTCTGTGAGTAAGATACTAATGCAAATATATCCTCTCTGTTAACCTTTTTGTACTCCCTCACTGCATGTGAAAGTATTTTGCTTAAACTACCTGAAATAGTCTGTGGATGATGAGTACGTGTTTTTATAAGTGCAGAGTGTCTTTGAAACACAAGTGAACCCATTGCTAAAATAGTTATTGCTTTGTCAACATACACAAGCTTGAAGAATGATCGGTTGTGGTAACAGATATTGAAATCTTTGAAATCTCTTAAGAAGCATCTTACATTGCACAGTGGAATAGCATCAGTCCCGAAACATTGCTTCCGTATTTGGAAACGAAAACTTTTGTTGCTCTATGACAGGGGCAGGGCACGGCACCAACAAAAAGTGCCATCTGGGCCAGGATCTCAGGGCGGGGGGCGGGAAGGCAAGAGGGAACAGATGGCAGATCAAAAGTGTGGGTCAGAAGCTGACGCGGCTCTTAGCGTAGGTCTGAGCACGCCGTGTCTTTGACTCCGAAGATGGCTCTGTGCCTGGGCAAGTCTCGTGGACCATGGAACTCAATGAGAACTGGCCCCGGAGGACACCCAGCACACTGGGCTCCCAGAGGAGAAGGCGGAGATCAAGGGTGCAGGGAAGACGTGAAGGGGACTTTGACCAGTTCACCAGGGCTGGACCCCGTCCAGCGAGCGTCCTGAGAACACGCAGATGATGCTCACGCACTGAGCAGGGCTTCACGTTTGGTGGGACAGGAGTTGTGTTTCTGGTGAGCTGGGGGCTGATGATTCAATAAGAGCGAGGTGCAGAAGGACTTATTTAAAACTTTAATTTATCCCTTCGCCTTCTAGGCGTGGCTCTAATAAACCCAAAGTGCTCAGCCTCGCCAAAGTCCAAACTTTCGTATTGTTCCTGAAAATATCAGTGTAAGGACCATGCTTTTATGTTTAAAACAAGTGGTTAATTTCAAAGTAAAAAAATTTCCACTAAAAACATAAACCAGAATTTCCGATTTCAAAACTCAGTGGAGTAGTGATAGTCATCAAACATATGTTGTAAATGGGACGGTGAGCCTACAGGTATCATCCAGGATGTTTAATAAGCCTAAAATGATAAATTCTCTTACTAGGTTCTATGCAAAGAAATCCCCACAGACTTAGCCTCTGCTAGTATCTTATAAAAACACTAGCTTTGCCATGAATACTTAGTTATAGGATGGAGAGAAGAAGAAAAAATAGTCTTTTCTAAAAATTCTTTTTTAAAATTTATTTTTTTAATTACAGTTGACATGCCATATTATATTGGTTTCAGGTGTACAACATAGTGATTAGACGTCTACCTAAGTGAAAATGAAGAAAATATAAGCTTGACTTAAAAATGGCTATCCTGGTCAAAGCCACCAGGATAACTGGCTATTCCTGAGGGAACAATGTAATTCTTCATTGTCACTCCATTATGATGCTTTTTATTTTGCTGAATAGGAAGCCAGTTTTACTGTATCAATTCATTAGCTAGCTAGCTATAGGTTTAAAAACTTTTAAATGGTTTTTCAAGGGTTACATTTGGAGCTCTACAGATCTGCATATAGCTTTAAATAAAAACTCAGTTTTTACATGAAGATGCTTATATGTCTAGGCAAAGGGTATTGTTGGGGTGAAAACACAGATTAAGTCACAAGGAGGAAATTGAGACCTTTGGTTTGGGCAAGAATGAGCAAAAAGAATCTTACCGGTTATTTATAGGTTCCAGATACTGAAAATAATTAAGTATATATTTTTAGACCCTTTGAATGACTTCCGGTGCCTAGGAGGGTTTATGGAATAAGCATCTAGAATGTTCCTACGTGTCGTTTGTAGCAGGATCTGCTAAAGCATCAGGCACTTCTCTCTAGTAATTACAATGCGCACTGGTATGAACACTATAAAACCCGTTTCTGGGGGAGTAAATGTTATTTTCTCACCTGAAATAAAGGAAATGTACCAGAGCCCACTCCAGCTCCTAGATACTAAATAATTAATAGCTGATCCAGTAGGTAATTAAGAAACCAAAATTTAAATCTCCGCAGGCTTCTGACTGATTTTTCACAGGTAAAGAATAACACATTTGCCTTTTGAGGCAAATTTGACTGAAGAATCTAGAGCTTATAATTCTTTACAGGTAACAATAAAACTTAAGTTGGAGCATTTGCCTCCGGGCATTTATGAAGTAGCACCTGTAAGGCGGACCTGGAGCAAGGTCCTCACGTCCACGACTGTAAAAGGGCAGCTAGGATGTTCAGGGCACTGCGTGGCCGGGGCCGAGGCTGGTGACGCTTTTCTGTTCTAGGAGTGGACAGACTTGTTTTACCGCAGTAAATGCAGTCTTCAACATTTTCGGTGGTGTGCTTTGCGTGTGACTCAGCAGTTGACCACTGTCAATGATGTCTGATTGAAAGTTACTAGTGACCTGGAGAAGTAAAAAATGTAAAATAATTCAAAGCCTTTTTTTTTTTTTTTAAGTTTATTGGGGCCACATTGGTTAATACAATTATATAATTTTCAGGTGTGCATTATCATTCGACGTCTGTATATTCTATTGTGCGTTTAGCACCCAAAGTCCAGTTTCCTTCAGCTACCACATATTTGATCCCTTTTACCCACTTCGCCCTCCCCCTACCCCCTGTATTTGACCCCCTTTACCCCGTCTACCTCCCCACCCTTCCCCCACCCCGCTAGTAACCACTAGTCTATAGTCCTCTGGAAACTTCTGGAAACTAGTTCATATTGCATGTCCATGAGGCTCTGTTTGTTTGTCCTGCTCATTTGTTGCTTTTAGCTTTTTTCCCACATATAAGTGATATCTCGTGATTTTCACCTTTTCCTGTCTGGCTCATTTCGCTTAGCATAATTATCTCTACCGTTGTGTTTATATCAGTCATGTATGGGGTAGGTCTCATGGTCTCAGAATTCACTTCAAACAAAATAATGATGTCATTCTCTGGGGTCCTGTCTCTGGAGGAATTAGAAACCTCCCTGGGGGGATTATTGTGTCCTGGTTTTTCACCTGAAAATCCGTCTCCATGTTGCAAAGAAACCGGCCTCTTATTACGTGAAAGATTTGCTCTCTCCAGCATGGCCAGTAAATCATAAAGCAATATTTCTCATCTTGCCATTCTTGTCTACATATTGATCATCATGGAAAATTTGTCAACCAATCAGTTCGCAGCAGCATCTTGCGATTCCATTTTGTCGTATTGTCAATAAGGTTTATTCTTGGAGCAATTTGTGAGCCGTTAGTGCTTTTTTGGTGGGCCGTGCACATAAATGGCATGTACAGTTGGTAAGCAGCTCCACAGTGTTGGCAAGGTAGAGGTTCTATTTTGAAGTGGTTTTTCTCGTAGCTTTCAGCTGAGGATTATTTTCATATAAGCATAATTACAGAAAATGTGTGCCTGTGAGGGTAAATGTTACGCTGGTTACAGAGTCTCATATGTATTCTGTGGCATGCTGTGATTATGGGTCCGAGTTATTTCACAGGAGGAAAGAAGTCTTCCCAGCAACTGCGAGACATAGGATTTGAGGTCAATAGAATTAGGGAGTGTAGGTGACTGAAGTTTTTGTAAAGTCTACATTGTTTTGTTTAAGGAGCAGTTTTGGAAAATCTAAACACTTGGAAAATCGATACAGAAATAAAAACACCTTGTATTTTAGTTGGGAAGTTTTAAATAGACAGGTGCCAGAGGACTTAAAATGTCGACAGCATGGCGGGGCGCGCCAGAGAACGGGGGTGGCGTGGAGTTGAGGGACAGTTGGGGTGTCGAGCACCAGCCGAAGAACCTTCTCTGCGCTCCAGGGGCCTTGGTGCAGAGGGAAGGAGCTGCCCGCCTCACAAGGTCGTGAGGTGATGGACGCGGAGTCCTTGGCGTTCGCCTTCGACCAACCATTCGAGACAAGTTTTTAAACTGAGTCCACACACCTTCCTCACGTCCCTCTACTGTCCTCCTTGCCCTCAGGTCCGCCTGGGTGGTGGACGTCAACAACGGAGAGGACAGGCCCGAAGAGCCAGCTCGGAGGCCCCCGGAGTCCAGTGTCACCCCCTCGGGAACTTTGGCCTTGATGGTGGGTGACTTAACGCGGATGACCTTGCGAAGTTCCAGAGTAATGAGCATGTGTCACGTTCATGACTGCTCATCATCTTTTGGGTGGCTTTTCTATGTTTAGGGAAGCCTCTCGTAACGCATTTTGACCTCCCCAATACAGAAGTAGACTCAAACTCCAAGCCCTTGGTAGTGAAGATGAGAGTATGGGCTGCGGACTTTGCCCGTCAGACACATCCACGTGGGTCCGCGATTCAGATGTGAAGAACGTGGGGAACGTGCTGGGGGCGTTTCTCCATTTTCGGTGGCTCCGGTGGCAAAGTTTTTCTCCAGTGCTCGGTGCGGTGGTGGTTTACTTATCTGGCAAGTTCTGTGGTTTGAAATTGGCCTCTGTTTTTTTCTTTTTTTTGTTCGTTTTGTTTTTTAATTATTATTTTTATTGAAATTTTTTTAGATGAGGGAACCCTTGATCGACCTCACAGATTGCAAGGATCTTGTCTGCTTACAATCCCTTATTTTTTATGCCTATTGCACCTGGTCTTCCTAGGTGGTCTCCCATCCGAGTACTAACCAGGCCCGACCCTGCTTAGCTTCTGAGATCAGACGGAATCGGGCTTGTTCAGGGTGGCGTGGCTATAAGTGCTGTGTTTAGAAGGCAGATCTTGCCTCTGTTCTCCAGTCCGAGCAATTCATGTGCTACCCACTATCTTTTAAATAAACCTTTTTTTTTTTTTTATTCTAATAAGTCAGAGTTAGCTTCTGCTGCTGGCAACTGAGAACCTGATAAATGACCTGGTATGTTTGGACTCTCTGACATGTCTCATCTTTACAGATCATCCCCGCTTTCTCATAAATTAAGGGAGACTTTGAGGTCGAATTCATTTGCTATTCAATCAGCAAGCATTATTAGACGCCTTTGAGAGTGTAAGACACTGAATTAGGTCCAGAGCGTTCCATGAAGAAGCCTGTCCCTGGGCGCCAGGGACTTGTGATTTTGTAGAACAGAAAGATGTTAGCGCATAAACCAAATGTGCTGCGACAGAGGCCTGAGCCAGATGTGACCTGTGAGTGGAACCATAATGGATACGCAGCTGAGAATCGCTCCCAGCCTTTTGGCGGAAGTTGAGGACAAAGCAGCTGGGGATAATTTATGCTTAGATGACCTCATGTCTAAGAAGAACGTTTTTAAGCAGGCGGGAAAGTAGGCAAGGCCATGCTCATCGATCACCTTCTTGTTTCCTCCGACTTGCTCGGGGGACGGGTGTGGATGCTCGGGTAGGTTTTATTTCGAGCTTGTGGGACATTTGTGATGGGGGCGGGGGAGTGGGCAGAGAGGGCTTCAGAGTATTGGCACTTGTTTACCAGTCTTTTTGGTTGGTGGCGATGATCTGACTGAAGGGTAAAGGAGGTACGGAAAGCTCAGACTCAGGTTCCGTTATTGTTTAGTGAGTGCCTACTATGTGCCAGACCCAAACCTTATTTCAGTCAGTCTGTCTTTCTCCCTCCTTATCCGTGTATGTCTATTTATTTTTTAAATTTTATTTATTTTCGTGTATGTCTCTTTAAATTGCAAGTGGAAGAAACCCCACTCGAAGAGCAAAAGGCGGATGTTTCGGTCCATGTAACAGAAAAATTAAGTAGTAACTTCATGGAAAACTGGACCTAGGTGCTCAAACAATGCCGCTGGGAATTGCATTGCTCTGTCTTTAGGCAGGGCCCCCCTCTCTTCTGATTTTATTTTTTCATTTTTGCTGCCTTCATGGAGTCTGGTGAGAGCTACAAGGTCATATCCAATCTGACTAGTGACATCAGTGGAAGAAGAAACTACTTTCCACAAGTGGCAGCAAGGCCCAGGTTTGAGCCTACATCAGTTGGGATGCTTTGGCCACAAATAACACAAAACTGGACGGAAGGGGCTTGCTTCTCTCACGTAGCAAGAAGCCCAGAGGCAGAGACAGGTGCACCATAAGTTAACTCAGGGAACCAGTCGTGTTAGGGCCCCTGGTCAGCTTCTCCGTGTCTCTCTCAACTTTCTCCTGATAGTCTCGGGTGGACCAAGCAGCCCCCAGCACCACATCCTCCTGTGACAATGCGCAAAGATAGGGAAGATTACGTCTCTGCTTGCGTCCTCTTTTGAGAGTGTAGACACACTCTCCAGAAGCCACCGCACAGATCTCTCCTTACGTCTCGTGAGTCAGTCACATCGCACGCCCACTCTTGACCAATCCTTCAATCCCTTTAAGCTTATCGACATTTGTCCCTCGGAGCTGGGTGTGAGCCCATGAATGTCTCTCAGGTCACCCAGTAACTGAAGAAGATCAGCAAGGAAGAAGGGGCGGGCTGTGTAAAAGCCAGGGGGTGTCCGCGAGCGTCTCGCTGCAGGAGCTCGGGTCATGCACGCACTCCTGAGCCGACCACAGTGACATCCTAGTCGCTCGCTTACTCGTGGTGCTGTGGAGGTGGTGCCGATGGCGGTAGGTAGAGGTGTCATGGCAGTCCGCTCAGCTTCTATGCAGTCGGAGTGGCAGAAATCCTAGTTGTCAACCTAGGATTCCGAAGTGAATCCTCCTACCCAAATCCACTGTTAGATTTCTGACCCAATTGTTAGTTGAAAAAAAAAAAAATATCCTGTTCCTGTCACTCAGTCTTAACCCGAGATTTTGAGTAGCTCGTAAATCTGTCAGTCACCATAGACGGTGACCCGGGTGGCCGAGGATAAAGGGAAGCATATGTTCCAGAGGCTCTTTCATGACAGAAGGTGTATTAGAAGCTGCTCGGTACAACACTGCCATCATGGACCATCTGCAGAGCGTGAAGTTATTTGTCAGCCGAGTAACTTATTGTGACGACGCTGGCGTCGTGAAATCTCACCGTTATTCTGCTTCTTCACCTTGGTATATGTTCTGTAAAGTCTCCTCTCGAAGAATCCTCTACGTGTAGGTAGATGATCCGAGGGCTTTGCTGAGGAGATGATAACTTTGTATCGGGCGCAGACCCCTGAGATGACGGACACCCGGGTATAAGGTGCATTGGGATCGGGTGGTTAAGCATTTCCATGAGGATGTGATGCTCTTCACTCCAAACGTGTGACAGCTTTTTGCTCTCTATTGTGACGAGACCACGTTCTTCCTCCTGGTTTTCAGGACCCTTAGCAATCGGCTCTGCCCTTACTTTGCACTCGCGATGCCCAAACTGTTTAACCTAAGCCTCTCCCCGAGCTTCCACGTCTGCATCTGACTTGGCCGGTGCAGGTTGTGACCATGGACATGCCCTTCCCCCACTTTGCTGAATTCTGTTCATCCCTCGGGGACAAGCTCCCTTCCCCTGTTCTGCCAGCTGACCTCTCCCTGCTCCGTGAACTCTGAACCCATGATTACCTTAAATGGCCATTCGGCATATACAACATTCCAGGGTTCTTTTTGTTGTTCATTGTTTCCATGTGTACATCCTGTCTTGTCTCCTTAGATACTTCTCTTGGACATAGAACAGGTATCTCTGGCTTAGACGTTTCTCTTAGCACCAAATAGATTCTAGAGAGCTGACCTTGGCTATCTCAGAGACATCTCGACGTCAGCATGTCTGAAGTGGTACCTGTTACCTGCCTCGCCCTTCCGTTCCAACTCACTCCCGTTCCTGTAATCAATTTCTGTAAATAAGCTCCTGTGTAGTTGCCCAAGCCACTCCCGATTCTCCCCTTTCTTTCAGAAGCTCATTGTTCAGTCCCCGAGTTTCGTTGATTCTGTTCCTATACACATCTTGGGATCCTCCTCTTCATCTCTGGCACCACTGGCTTAGTTCAAGCCTCCGCCATCCTTCGCTGGGACTATTGCACGGGCTTTCCAACGGGTCTCTCTGGCTCCAAACTCACCTCTTTTAATTCATCATCTTTACTGTTGCCCAGAGAGCATATAGATTGTGCTACTCCTTTGCTTAAAACCTTCAGAAATTCCCACCGCCAGAAAGAATTCAGAACTCTTGACATAGCTTACAAAGTCATTAACAATCCAGTCTCCCCCCTAGCTCTCCAGCTTCGTGTCCTATAGTTCCCGATGAGTCCTTTATTCCAGCCAAATTGAGCCCCTAGGGGTCCCCTGAACACCTGTGCTCATTCGGATCTGCCAACCTGGATTTGGCACCTGAAATTACCAGGTGCTGTGCTAAATGTGTCATACTACCCATTATTTATGTGTTTCTACCAGTGGACGGTGAGGTTTTGTCTCTTAATGTCTGGTACAAAGCAGGGACTCAGTGAATGATAGATGAATATATAACGAGGTCATGATGGTATTTTAACTCCATGTGTGAAGGGACTACATAGTTTAACTTCAAATCTCACAGATGACGCACAGGGTTAGGAGCACACAGGCAGCCAGTACATACTTGTCACGTGATGCACTGTTGGCTCGCGCTCAAGTCGAGTTCACTGACTTTTAGAAGAATAACCTTAGGATTCATCTGGGTCTTTACCCTTATTGAAGGCATTATTGACTAGGCGGTACTGGGTTTGCATCTCCTCTGGTCCCTTTGTGAGTAGAATTCTGGGCACCTCATGCAGTCGTCTGCTGACGTGCTCTGGGTGTGGTGTGACGGTCACTCGGATTGGTCCTGTGCTAAACCATCCGCATAACAGGTTATTCAAAGGCATAAGAGAGAGATGTGGATTAGAACATAGTGTAGAGATGCGAACCTGCTCTGAGCTCCCTTTTGGATGCCCCACGAATGTGTTTTAAACTCCAGACTTCGGGCGGAGGCAGGTGCGTAAACACGTTGGGTGTAGGTACGTAAGGCAAACTCAGCGAAGGTTCCAGGGGAAGTCTACACGCAGAATCTACACGCGGAGTTGTCGTTTCCAGTGATGAGTCACGTCAGGGGAGAGGACATCTATCCAGAAACAGAGCTGTCACATCAGGAGGGCCTGATCTTCCAGGGATCATCAGCGGTTCATAAAGGGGAAGCTTCTGCGTGACTCAGCCTTAACCCTGTAAGCCCCCAAGCTTTTCAGTGGTGTTGGAAGGCAATTTTAACAAGAGAAAATAATTGTTAATCTTAAACGAATCGAATGCTCTTCTACTTGGTAGCAGAGGGACTTTGGGGATAAGACTCAACTCATTTCTTTTTTCGAATTCTTCACACGGTGCCAGCAAGAGTGACTGAAATTTTGTTTGCTCTTCAGCTGCCAGCTGTCTTAGAGCCTCTCCCCACCCCATGTTACCAGGTCTCTTGTCCACTGTCACCTGCTTTCCAAGAGTTGCTCGCTCTTTCTGGTCCACTTTTTGCTGTTAATTTGGCTACAAAGGGGAAAATAATGGCAGAAGTATGCTGGTCATTTAGTAGCAATGCTTGTTTCGGGTTTAATTATGTTCCTGAATTTCAAAATTACCCACGATTTGGTCATAGCTCTCTGCTTTACTGTGTTCTGTTTGGCAGAACATGATGGAATGCACAGGATATGGATAAAGATTCATTTGATGGAATCCGTTTCATTGTGTCGTTCAGCGTTTATTGGAACATCTCCACTTAGGGATTATACAATGATAGACTTGGAGTCGATGTAGACTGTTGGAAAGACAAACGCTGACCCTTCCCCCTGACACCGAGACTCTCGGTCTCTGATTGACAACATGGGTTATCTCTTGTTTTATGGGAAACGATTTAACTTTCGGTTTGGCCTTGTTATACCAAACACAAGCTTCGCGATGCTTCCTTATGCCTCACAGAAGCAGCACTGGTTTGAAGAAGGAATTAACCCAGTACTGAAAGCTTCTTATATCATATTAAATGTTCAGAACCAACTGGCAGCAAACCTAGTCAGTTCTCCGCAGGTCCCATTTCATTGGCAGTTTGTTGCCGAGAGGGCGGGCTCAGATTTTTAAGTCGATGTTAATTACGGAAGGATGTCACGGGGAGCACACCAAATGTCTTTAACCCATTTTTCGAAAAGCAGGTCAGATCCAGCATCTGGAGGATAACTTGCAATTTGGTTGAAAAATAATTGAACAAGTGAAACATGAAATTCAATAAAGGGGTCAGGGATGGTCTAACTTTAAAATTCTGAGATAAATCTGTTTGGCCCAAGGCTCTCGTCAGCCGTCTGTGATTGCCAAGTCCGGGGGAGACCTGGGTTTTCATTTTCACAGAGTGCATCTGTCTTGTTAAGATTGTGCTGAATCACTCTTAGTAGTTTTTTAGAAAAACATAAAGTCGACGGCCTCTTGGCCATAAGACGTGAGGTCTGTGGAAGAGATGCGGGCTGTAGAAGGGGTTCGCGCTCGCCCCTTCTCGGAAGGAGCAGGACAGAGGGAGAGGGGAAGGGACAGATACCCAGGTTAGGCCCGGAGAGCAGGTGCGCATGCACGTGACGAGTTCCGGACAGCGGCAGGGAGACGGGGAGGAAGTGAGGCCTCAGCTCACAGAACGAGGCTCCGGGGGCGGCTTCATCCGACCCTGCGGGGGGACTCCAGGGCACGGGCTGTCTTGACCCACAGCAAGTTCCTGCCTCGTTAGCTGTTGGTTACGGACCACGGGGTGAGGCAGGGGGTTGGGCACAGGGGACATGAATTCTCAGACACGTCCGGTTCCTATGCTTGCAGGTGAAGCAGGCCATCGGGGCTCTTCCAGAAAGGACCCTCAGGTGCTGGTTGTTGACGACGAAAGCTAGGGAGCACACAAAACGACAGGAAGGGACGTGAGGGGTCCTAGACACAGCACGGACTTTGTCCACTCCAGAGAGGAATAGAGAAGGGCTCCTTCATTTTCCCTGCCTCCCGACTCTGTGGGCCTGGCTTCGGTGGCGGCCCTAGGGACGTCTGACAGAGATACACAGGGCAAGGGCTGGACGCCCGCACAGGGGAGTCCTGCACAGTTAGGGGCGGGGGCACTGGACAGAGCTGGGTCTGGGGCTCAGCCCTGAGTCTCCTCTGCTTTCTGCAGAGCAAGGAAGGTGTGTGGACATTCCCACGCGCAGGTGGGCAGCACGGGGTTGGGGGCCAGCTAGAAGTCAGCAGCCGTCAGGAGACAGCATAGTGCCCGTGGGAACCAAGGTGAAAAACTGAGCCATCCGGGAGGACCACAAGGTCGCGAGGCCAGGGGGTGGAGGTGCAGGCGAGGTGGGTGTTTGAGGGACGCATAGGGAGAGCATGGGAAAGGCAAGCTGGAGGGGCCGTCCCCTTTTCCCCCCATGCTCTCATTTCTCTGGCTGGGCTTCTGTTTGTTAGGCTCCTCCTGCCCTGGATGATGAGAGAGGGGCCTGGGGGTGGGGCCTAGAGGAGGGGAGACAAGGAGCTGGAGCTTTGGCCTCCTTCTAGGCTCTAAATTCCTGGATGAGAGCTAAAGGGGACTCGAGGGATCCTCAGAGGAGGCAGACAGGTGTTCTCAGCAGAAGCCCTACCTGGGCATCAGGAGCAAAAGCACCTCTCGCAGTCAGCTTCCTCTCCTGCAGGCTTTGGGGGCTGGCAGAGGGGGCCGATGACAGGAGGGTGAGGGGTGAGGCGAGTGTAATGTCTCTCACGTCCGCCCTTGCCACGCCCTCCTCCTTTGCTGGACCTTGGACGCCTTAATCAAAAATTGCAGCCCCTCACCTGGGCTGGCTTCGCCCTACGTAGAGCTGTCTTGTCCTGTCGGAGCCTGGCAAGCATCTCTCTCCCTCATGTCCTCTTATCAGCTGGTCGGCTTTGTAACTAGCAGCAAAGTATGAGTATCTTCTCATGCTCACAGCTCAGTGGGCTTCCTGCCCCCCAAAAATCATTGAGACGTTTTCTTTCTTACTATAAAAATACCTTAGGCTCATTTTAGGAAATATGTATGTAGAAAAAAGAAAGATACTAAATACCGATAATTATACAACCCAGAGAAAACCACTGTTTTCATTTGGGCATGAGTCCTCCTTACCTATCAATACATAAATATTAAAGATACACACACACATTAAGTTTATTTGCGTTTAACAGAGGATGCTTAGGGAGGCAGGCAAAGTTCTCAGCCAAAGATAAACATGTGTTCAGACTTAGGCATTCTTTTTTTTTTTTTTCTTTTTTAACAAATCTCTATTATTTATTCATTTAAAATTTATTTTTTCAACCAATGTTTACTAAGTTCCCATCAGCTGCCAAGCAATCTGATCAATGTGGCTATCATATTGACTTATTTGTTATATGCCTAGCAAGTAGACTTTTGAGGTCTGCCAAAGCGTTTTTCTTAATGTCGCATTCCTGGTATTTGGCAGGGTGCCTGGCGTGTAGAAGGTGCGCCGTAAATGCTGTTTGCATACATCAAGGTACAGTGGTAAAATTTCCTAAACTGAAAATCAGGACGTACGGTCTGGCAAAGCATTTTTTTCTTACTAGTAGATGTCTTTATACAGAATCTTATTAAAAACGTAATTCATTCTGTTGGCTATGTTGAAAACAACAAAGAGACGTGGAATGCCACAAGCTCCCCAACTGCTTTACTGTGATGAGGAGGTCACTTTTGGGGGGGCTGCAGTGGGTTCCACTCCTTTCTCATTAGCACCCGTTTTTTTTAAGGGCCGATCCCGGACGGGAGGGAGTAGAGATGCTGGCTTCTCAGATGCCTTTCCAAGAATCCACGTTTATGCCGTACCATTCTATTACAGGCCAATTCCATAGGAAAAAAACCCATTCTCCTCCTCCTCGCTTCGCTTTTCATTCCTTCTGTCCTTGAGCTTGGCTTTGGACGTGCAGGCTATTTCAAGATTTACTTTCATGCTAGGTTTGCTTTGGCGCCTCTAAACCGGGCAGCCCTTTGAGGCAGAATGGCCGGCAGGAGCGGCCGCGAGCGCCTGCCTCAGCCTCGGGACACAGCTAGATCAAAGTGGACGCTACTGTGATGGCTCTGAAGACGCTGCCACACGCTCCCCAGCGGTCAGAGTCCCAGACGGGGGCTTCGGGGCCGGTTTGCTTTAACTGTGAGCTCTTGTGCTTCTGGAATGGAGGTGTGGCACGGGGCCATCGTGTGGGGTAGAGGGCGGTATGCGAGTGCCCAGAAAATATCAGTGTCTTCCTTGACTTTTAGCTCTCCTTTTTTTTTTTTCTTTTAACAACTGTCAGTAAGGAAAGAAACCAATTCTAGACATTGCTATTAACATGGCATAACTAATCAGAGATTTAAGGAACTTCAAAAGCACAGGGAGTTCCGTACCAAGGGGACGTTTACATTAAAAATGACCCTGGGCTGGGGAGATGTACAAGATGGACAGTTTGTGTTAGGGAAGAACACTCTTCTCTCCCTGATACAAGCCCCCGCTGCTCTTAGAAAGTGGCCAGACTTTCTCTGATGGACCGATGACAGGTTCACGCCTTATCCATAATGCCATCATCAAGAGCTGGAGTCTCTCCCTAACTGACTATTATCTGCCATTTTTCATAATGGGCGCTCATCAGGGAGTTCACGCCTCACTAATTTATGTGTTTTGACTCAATCGGTCTGGCTGCATTGTTTGGTGATCTGTCATCTTTTTCATAGACGTTGATCGGTACTGATTCATTCCAGACCAAGATCCATTGACTTTATCTCAGAGTCTAAAAGTGTTTTCTGTTTGGAGATTTTATTTATGAGCCATGATTATAAAATCCTTATAAATTTAAGTAATTACAAAAATCTCTTCCGGGCTCACACACATTCCTTAATGGACATCCCGAAATCATTTTATTCAAGAGGAGGCAAATCGAGATAGATTTCTTATATCACCCTTTATGTTCTAGAGTCAAAGGGCATATGCCTTTTATTTTTGTTTGTTTCAAAATGCATTATTTTAGTAGAGAATACAGGCATCGTATGAACTACATAAGATACAAAATCATATGGTGAAAATTAAGCCTTCTAGAAAATTAGACAACCCCGTTTTTCTAGGCTTACTTAGAGGTACCTTCTTATTATCGATAGAGTTCCAGAAATATTCAATGCACATCAAGAAGAAAAAGAGTTTTTAACATAAAGAAAAAAGCTTGCTTTTTCCTTCCATTCGATAACCCCTCATAGAGACGGTGGCAAACGTTGCTGCTCACCACTTCTCATCTGGGCTAGTTCAGTTGGAATGCGCCTCTCTGACTCTGCAATCAGGTGGTCACATGACTCGCTTTAACCAAGAATGCGTAATCCGTAGCGACATGTGTCACTTCGGGTCGAGGGATTTAAGCGCAGGCGAATAGTTCTCTTTTCCTCCTGCGGCTGTATTCTGTTCTAGGTGATGCACCCAGGTCCCCAAGTAAGGATCATGTGAAGCAGAGTGTTCCCTGCTCCACGAATACATGTGGTATGGTTCCCGAAGTAAGTTTTGTTACACGAAGTTGGGGTTGTTCGATATTGCGGCAACACAGCACGGTGGTTCCTGGCCGGGACAGAGCACTTAGTCTGCGTGTGCAGAGCTACCGCAATCTTTTCAACAGATGCACAGAAATCTCTTGTTTGGAGGTCCTATGATTTATTTAACTTGTCGCCTATTGATAGACACTTCATCAATTACGTGGTCTGATATATATTTTCTGTTATCTTTGTTTTGGGGTGATTTCCAAGAGAAGAAGGGATAATGTCAGTATTCTTATGTCCTTTTGAAACCAGACGTTTCCTCTAACTTTTAAAATATTAATTTGATAGTTGTCGCTCACTGCTTTTAAACCCAGGCTGACTCCTGGAAAGCTGATATAACTCAGCTGGGGAGTTATTTGTTTAAATAGTATGAAATTTGCCGTTTTTGTTGTAAAAAAAAAAAAATCGTGGATGATCAGCAATTTTGTCGGCCCAAACTACATACACTAGGAAGAGTTTGTTCACTGCAGAAAACACTTCGCATCCTCTTTGCTCCCGCAAGGGCCGGGGGGGCCTCCTCGTGGCAGTGCGGGTGATCATCGCCCTCTCTGACTGGCCCAGACGCTTGGCCATCTGGAGGACAGGAATTGTAGCCTGTTATTTGAAATCCCGGGCCTAGCTCCATGAAGCAGAGAATAGGATGGAATTTATGGATTTTTTAATGCTCAGCAACTATATCGATACCATAGTTTATATTTTTAATTATTTTTTATTTTTTTAGGTGAGACAACCTTGGTTGACCGCACAGATTGCAAGGGCCTTGTCAGCTTACGATCCCTTATGTTTTAATTGTTTATGCCTACAGTACCTGGTCTTCCTAGGAGGTCTCCCATCCAAGTACTAACCAGGCCCGACCCTGCTTAGCTTCCGAGATCAGATGGGATCGGACTTGTTCAGGGTGGCATGGCCGTAGATTATATTTTCTTTATTTCAAGATAAACCGTGACAAATTTTAGAGAGAGCATGTAAATTATTTGTCTCCGAATGGCAGTGTTCCCTAAATCGGAGTGTGGTCCTCACTAGACACAGTTAAATGACAAACTTTGGGAGGCTGCGTCTGAATGTGGGGTGACAGGCAGACGCCTCACAGTGTGACCCGAGAAATAACCAGGGAAATGGCTTCTGCGGGATGTCTTTTGTTCGCTCTGGCCTAGCGTTCTGTCTAGAAGTTGCCCATCCCGAGCTCACATGCCAGGAGAGCTCGTTCAGTGGGGTGGCAGCAGAGGGAAGGCCGTCGTCAGCCCTGGAGCAAACACTCTCAGGGTCTGTCCCGTGTCCTGTGAGGAAGGTGACCCTCCCGCGTGCCGGCGGAGACCGCGGGTTCCGTTCAGCAGCTGGGAGAGACTGGAGCCGCTTCGACTGCAAACAGAGTTATTTTTCTGCACTTGAGCAAATGGCTTTTTACCTTTCTTGGCCCTGAGCACTTAAAGAAAAAAGGTCTGTTTGTGGGGGGCAGTGAGGAAGGAAGAGTGGGGCTCCCTTTCTGCCCACGCTCCCATTTTGGAGTTTACCTCGCCGCTGCTCCGGCTCAAGCCCGCAAGAACGGGGCACACAGTTCCCCCTGACACCGAACCGAGTCCACTCGTTATATTGGGGGCGCGGCGGCCGAGGTCTGCGCTCCCCCAACGCCCTCGGCGTCGCTGTGAAGCAGGCAACCGCTGATTCTCACTGCCCAGCCCGGCACCCCGTGCAAGCTGTCGCAGGCTGTCTCTGGCTGCACGGCCACAGCTGGCCCGTGCCCGGGGCCGAGGCCAAACAGAAGCCCGAGAAAGCTAACACTCCCAGGAGCAGCCCTGGGTCGGTGACAGGCGGGAGCCGGTGGGGACGCGCCCGGATCCTTGTCCCTTCCTCGGGCGGAGACACCGCAGTGAGTTCCGTGGCATTTCCCAGGGTCCTCAGTGGCCCTCAGCGGTGGCCGGCTCGTCGTTCACGTGCCCATCGCGGCTGCTTTCTCTCTGAGCGCCCCACTCACAGAGCTTCCCGGGGTCACCGCCTCGGGCCCGGGCCTCGTCCCAGGCTCCCCTTCCCAGAGATTCCCGTATAAGGCAGTTGGTACCGGGAGTGGTCCCAGGGAGCAGATTCCTGGGACGAGACCCTACACGTGGGTTATTTTCTGGCCACATGGCAACGAGGACCCCACTGCTGGGGTCCCTGTGGTGGTGGCGACCCCCGATGTCCTGTAGGGTCACACTGGGGCGGGCTGAGTGTGGGAAGGAGGACGCGGACCGGCTCGCCCCGCAGGCCGCGTGCTTGAAGGATGTGGGGCAGTGGTGATTACTTGGCTGGTGTTAACGGCCATGGGCCCCGAAGGAAGAAAACGACATACTTAGACGAGCCACCTATCAACTCGCCACAGTGTGGAGGCCGCGAGGCCTTTAAGGCAGCGGCGAACTAGGCTCCTCTGTCCCGAAGCTGGAGGGCGGACTGCTGAAAGCCGGGCTCGAGACTCGGGTCGCGTGTGGCAGTTACGGCCTCTGCAGTCTCTACGCTAGCGGGTCCTGGTGGGGGGCGGGGGCCCCGCCGTCCAGACAAGGACGTTAGGGTCTAAACCCAAGACCCCTCTGACTGCTCCGGCGGACGTGGAGACGAGCAGCCCCTCCGTTTACTGGTGGGCCCCTGTCCTAGGGCCGCTGCCACCGACCCTCACAAACGGGGCGGCTTAAAGCGACGGACGTTTGTTCTCTCTCAGTTCTGGGGCCCGGAAGTCCAAAATCAAGGGGGCTCCAGGGAGAAGCCGTCCCATGCCTCCACCCTGGGCCCTGGTCCTCGGATTCATTCTGTTTCCCTCTTCACAGGGAGCTGTCCCTCCCTCTGTGTCTGTCTGCGTCAGCTCCTCTTGTGAGGAAGGACACCAGCCGTCATGGATTAGGGCCCCTCCTAATCCAGGATGAACTCATCTTAGCTCGATTCCATCTGCAAAGACCCTGTCTCCAAATCAGGTCACAGCCACAGTGCTGGGGGTCAGGGCCTCAGTGCATTTCTGAGGGGGCACAGCTCAGCCTGCACCCTCCGGAGGGGCTTGCGAGGCTCACCTGAGATGGATCTTCTGTAGGTTGGTGCTTGTCCCCATCAAGACCTGCCTGTCCTCATTGTTCTAGACCAGTGGCTAGGGTCACATTTCGGTGTGGCCCAGGTAGGGGCAGCCTTTCTCCGTTATAGGGAACAAAGGATTTTTCCTCGCAGGAGCTGCAGCCCAGAGCGTGTGGGTACCAGTGGGAGCAGGAAGACCAAGTCTAGGACTCGATCCTGAGAGTTTGGACCAGGGAGGGCAGAACGTAAACCACAGTTTTTGATGTGGGGCAGAAACTGACATATCGGCAAAGGCACGTTGGAGCTGGTTTTCCCGTGCTGACGGGACGGCCCCGGGAGCTTGGGGACAACATTGGCATGTGGTCCGTGAGGCGGATGTGCTAGACCTGGCTCGGCAGGTGCTGAAGAAAGGGGTCAAGGGCTCAGAAAGCTGGGTCTGTTAGAATGATGACCACGTGTGGACATGGAACCAGATAATGGAAGCATACGGTGCTCTGGGCACGATGGATCAGAGACATTCGTCTTTATTACATGTCGCCTCATTATTGGGAAGGCTTAGAATCAGTACCCAAGGCAAATTGTAATGAGAGCTGCACAGTATTTAAAACTCTGTTTATCGAAGTGGGAAAACTGCCCCGTACGCCCCTGCTGCGGGGGTCTACGCCATAGCACTGAGACCTTCCAACTCCTTGCAGGGGGTCTGGAGTCGGAGTGGGGACTTCTGCGAAGTTCTCCTGGTGGCCTTCCTGCCTGAGATTCGAGGCATTCACTCTGGGCTTTCGTCTCAGATCAGGAGAGACACATCCCCCTGTGCACTATGGGCTCCCAGCGGAGACCCGGGGCAGGAGCCGCCAGGCCAACCCAGGGCCCAGCTCTGTGGGCCCACAGCCCCAACGTCCGTGTTCTCACTCTGCCGTGACGCTCACGTGACTTCTCCCAAATCCACTGGCCATGCAAGCACTTCCCAGCGTTTTCCCATGCCTTTCAGCTTCCCCCTAAACCCCGAGTTCAAAGCAGCTCTTAGGGGTCACTACACATGCCGACGCATTTACTGAAAACTTCGTTCTGACCTCCGGCGTGTGGGATCTGTAACTCGCCGCAGAGCCGCCTCTTCTGCAGGAATCTTAACCTTCCTTCCAGCCGTGACGGGGAATCTTCGGAGACAGCACGGGAGGTAGTCGTTGAGGCTGTAGGCTGTGACACAGATGAACCCCCCGGCTCGGGAAATGGAGACAACTTAATTGAACAACCGGTTCAGCAACCGGTGGAATTTTACATTTTCTGAGCAAGACCATCAATTACCATAAAAACAGAACATGCTGTGTTTCTCGAATTCGAAGCAGCACGTAGCAATTAGGGAACGGGATCCATTGTGCAAGGAGCTCAAAGAGGAGAGCAAAGCCGGGTTCAGACAGACCCCGTGGGAACGCAGCGCGCTGCAAGGAACCGGCCACGGCTCGCCTCGCCGCTTCTCTGCCACCTGGGGAGTCGAGGCGATGCCTTTGACCCTGAGATCTTTGCGCACAGTCCCCCTTGGCTCATCTCGGTGACGTCCCATGGAGCCGCTAGCCAAAGCTTCGGGTGAGAGGTGACCCGCAGAGCTGTCAGCTCTGCCATGGAGGTGCACGAGCCGATGATGTCGCCGGCACCGATCTCCAGGAAGCCGGGTGACGGCAGGAGTCTTAGTGGTTCCTGAGCCCTCTGGGAGGGTCAGCACCGTCGCACCTGGGGCTGGCAGCTCGACTGACGTTTAGCCCATAATTCACCAATCGACTGAAACGTACATTAAATGCACATAATTATTTAGATTAAGATGAAGGGGGCTGAACACCTCGCTAACCTCAAAAAGAGCTCCGTTGTGCTCCTGGAGGGGGGGCGGAGCCACGTTAGGCTGTAGTGGGACAACCAGGTGACAATACGATCGTACCCAACACCTACATTTGTGTGTACCATCGCATTCAAACTCAAATCGTGATTGCCAGCGTTTATCGAATGTTTACTACGCACCTGGCACTGCCTACATGCTTACACACGTGAACGTATTTGATCCTGTGCCAAACTTGTGAGATGGATAACATTGTTATCCTCACTTCACAACGGAGAAGCTGAGGCGGAGTGGTATGATCACATACCCAAAGCCAGGCAAACGGTCGGGGGACGGGCTGGGATCAGAACCCAGCTGCCAGCTCCAGGAGCTAACGTCCTTTGTCATGGCATGACAGCTACCTCCTAGCTAACAGCAATCCCTTTGGCTAACCATTTTGCCCGAAACAATTTGCTCACGTTGTTACAGTACTGAGCTCAAGCCCCGGAGGTTGTGGGGTAACCCGCCTGTGTGCCCATCATTCTTTTCCATGGCCTCAGATCGCACCGTTGAGGCAGACTGGCTGCTTCCCACCAGAGCTGAGGCGGGAGGGTGAGGATGGTTCAGTCCGTCTTCACTTCTTTTCCTGGAAATACAGCCCAAAATGATGCTCGGTGGGAGTAGGTACGGTCTCCTTTATCAGCGTGGAGATCTCCTAATTCCCAAATCAAACAATCCAATGGGAACTCTTCAACTCCATCCCTCCTCGTTAATGGAAGAGGCTGAAATCACGGGGTACAATGCGAGATAAGACAGGCCGCTTCTCATCGGCTCGGATGGAGAAAACAGTGAGATTGGATGAAGGAGCTAATAAAATTCTGGGTATTAGGGTTTTAAGGGATTACAGTTTAATACTTTATCTTTGCTCCAGTTCTGAACTGAGCAGCGGACGGAAGGGAGAGAAAGGCGGGTGTCAGGAGCCACCCTGTGTTGGACAGGCATTTCCGCCCAGTCCCTGGAGCAGGGGCCAGTGCTGGCCTCATCTGCATGGACCGTGGGCACCTCTCGTGCTCCTAGGATGGCAGCCGCAGAAGCCTC
This sequence comes from Rousettus aegyptiacus, assembly GCF_014176215.1. Taxonomy (NCBI): domain Eukaryota; kingdom Metazoa; phylum Chordata; class Mammalia; order Chiroptera; family Pteropodidae; genus Rousettus; species Rousettus aegyptiacus. The sequence goes on along the minus strand of NW_023416290.1, from coordinate 6,242,740 downwards.
TCTGCCTCGGGGCCGGCTCTGAGAGAGAACCCGGAGGACTTGGGTGGAGTCTGCCCAGGTCACTTTTCCGAGCTCGCCAGTCACATAATTCACTCCTTCTCCAGGGTAAGGGGCGGGGTGGGGAGCGGGGTGAGCGGCCAGCTGTGTTAGCGACTTGCTGTTCTGAGTGGGCCCCGAAGGAGAGGAGGAGGCGATCTTTGCTGAGGTCAAGGCTTGTAAATACGGGGACACCTGCAATCAAACAGGGACAAGACCGCAGATACACTGAGGCCGGAATGCGTGAATGCACCGCCAAGGAGCAAACCCCGGAGAGCCGACAGGGCGGACGGGCCTTCCGATGTCTGCCCGAAGGAGGTCCAGCAGCGACCCTGAGCATCCCATGACACGAAGCAGGCAGGAACAGCCAGGCCGCGTGGCCCGGGGCATCCAAGGGGCCACCGCGCCATCCGGCCTGGTCCTGAGGCCCTGGTACGTGGAGCTCTAGCGAAGGCACCTGGCGTTTTAGTTGCATGTTATACTGGTTTGTGCGGATGGCACGTTGAAGAAGAATATACTTGTTAGGTTCACACAACAATTTTCCTTATGCTACCTTACTGGATCCTCTCGATGACCCTAGGATGTACTTATCACCATTTTATGGGGGAGGGGGCAAGGACCAAAGAACGAAATGACCCCAAACCGTGTAAACCAGTTGGAAGTTAGGTTTTCGGATTCCACATTCTGCCCTCAGAAACCACCCTCTCTCTCACCGTGGGGACTTGAAGTAAACTGAAGTTTAAGGCTGTGTTTCATTCCTACGAATAGGTGGTGAATGTTTTGGGGCACGCACTCTGTGCCACGCATTGTGATTTGTGTCTACCCGAGTTATGTCGTTGAATTCCTGCATGAACCCTGCAGGCTATGCACCATCGTGACTCCATCTTGCAGATGAGGGAGTCACCTGAGCGAAGTCATGTGGCTCATGGAGGTCAGAGCTGGATTTGCACCCCTGTCTGGGGCTCTGAAGCGCAAGCTCTTACGTCACCTCCCTAAAGATCTGGTTTAATCTTGATGACATTGAGAGGCCCTCTGAGGCCCGTAAGTGAGAAGTTGGAGGGTGGGGTCCCATGGGTGTCTGGAAAACACAGTCCTGGAGCCGTAAAGAACTGGGGGGCAGCCGGGCTCTCACAAGCACCTGCACCTGAGCCGCTGGTGCAGCAGAGAGCATGACGTGCTGTTACGGGAGAGGACCAGGGCCTCGGAGCAACTTCGAGCTTTGACTGTTGGTCCTTTTAAAAGCAACTAGAAGACAGAGAGCCCACTCAGGAAACTATACGCTCGTGAGCTGGGTTTGAATTGCCCAGGGATGAGCTGCCACGTCTGAGCCCCTCCTCTAAGCAGTTGTGGTGCCGGGGGCAGGGGAAAGACAGTAATTTATTTTTTGAGGGTTTAAACACTTATCGTCTTGGGTTACATCTCGCGTGTGCGTGGTGTTTAAAAAGCGAAGTTGCCTCTTTGACTCCAGATTATGGTCTCGTGATTACGGCAACGACGAGCCCCAGCGGTGAGGCATTTTCTTGCCGTCTCTTAGCAATGACGCTTCCTTTGGGACGATCTCTAGGGAGCCCGGACTCCAGTGCACCTGGACGCAGCACAGAGCGCTGTTCTGCTCGCCGGCCCGAGAGCGCTGAGGGACTGCCGCTCCAGGCCGCCCGCCACCCTCGCGGTTCCCGGCGTCCGTGCGCCGTGATGCGCCTGTGTGTGACCAAAATCGGCGTCGCCGTGATGGTTCGGAGTGTTAAGGAAGGCGCAGAGGCATTTTGCTTTAGACAAGCCCTGTAGGTCGGGTGACTATATATACGGTTTATTGTGCAAGACGGGATGCTTTTGAGAGTGCAGAGGGCACCGTGCCTAGTTATACCAGGACGACCACCTAGATCGTGACGGTCCCAGGGCAATGGGACATGGGGTCGCCCAGCTTCCTTGAGTCACGCTTTGCAGGGAAGAGGGTTCTAGAAGCCCCAGGCCACGTATTGGCAGCTTTTCCCCCTTCCCCACTGCTTTTATGTTTCCAGGTGAGCCGCAAGGTATCTATCTGGGGGGTCACCCAGGCATAAACGTCAGCTTCATGTTGCACGCCTCTGCCGCCCTTGGCAGGGCGTCCTGGCTCGTTTACCCCTGTGACCCACAGTGCCGCGGGACCCGTCACCCGAGCGTGCCTCCTAAAAAGCCAGGGCCAGCGGGCAGCGTGCTGTCCCCGCCCCGGGAGTCGCAGGCTCGGTCCTGGGCGCTGTTTCTCCCCAGATGTGCGAACTTAGAGAATTTACTTTTCTTCTCTGGACCTCAGTGTTCCCTCCTGTGGAATGGGAATAATGGTAATACCGATTTGGTCCGTCTTTTAGCTGTGAGGATCAGTAAGCAGAGACACAGGGCCATACGGGGTGGTGGTGAACTGAGTATGGCTTCTACTATTAATGAGCTGAGGGCCGGTGGACAGGTTATTCCGCCTCTCTAAGCTGCCCTTTCCCTCCTCTGTGGAAAGAGGAGGATTATATCTGCTTCTGCAAGGGACTGATTAAATATAGACAATGCCTACTCTAAACAAACACGAATGAGCATCTCTCGAAATTGGCTGTTCCTAGAACTTTGTAACCGAGGGATAAACAGGTTCTTTTTCTCCGCATAGCCGTCAAGGTGTCTCAAACTCCTCCGGGAAGCCGTGTGGACCACTCCGGAGGCTCCGAGGTGGGAGTGTGGATGTTCAGTGGTGCAGAAGACGAGAGTGACAGGAGGATTCGGGGGACAGGCTCAGGAGCGGCAGACTCCGAGCCTGCCAAGAAGCGGCGCAGGGAGCGCCTTCCCTCACACTGCTAAAAATACCTCCGGGAGAGTAATTTCTGTGGTCCAATTTTAGAAATCAGAGACAGATCTACCCTGTTCATGTTTGGATCCTGGTCAGACTTCTGGTTTCAGTTTTAAATTTCAAGAGAGATTTTTCTGGGGAGAGTTAAAATAATCTGCGTGGAGTTTCAGAATCAGAATTTGAAAATACCTTTAAGGAAGATGTGTGTTGGGCATCATCAATTTTTCAAAAAAGCTTTAGTAGAGGCAGTCGAGGTGTCTGGTGACAAATCCTTTTAGCTGTGTACCTGCTTATGTAAGTCGGTGATTATGTAGGTATATAAGAGGATATTTGCCTTTTTCTCGGCCTTAGTTTTCCCTTTCCTTCTTTTCTTTCCTTCCTCTTCTGAAACCTTTCTTCTAGCTCTTTCCTTCCCGGCCTCGACGACCGTTTCACACTGGGATGGAAAGGCGCCCTGTCCGGATTTGTGTCGGTCTTTCCCTGAAGCGTTTGTTCACTCGCTTTCATTCGTCAAACACGTGCTGAGCAGCTCTTTGTGCAAAACACCGTATCGGGCCCTGAGAACTGGGGAAGACTCAGAGACAGCAGCACACGATTCTCGCTCCCAAAGGATTACACGGCGCCGTGGGAAAGACAGGAAGTTTGAGACCGCCGCAGCATGGGGGGCGTCGCGTGCGGAAGCAGGTCGCTTTACCAAAAGCCAACGTCATTTCCCCCCAAGACCGATATGCTGAAAGGCCAATTCACTGAAAATCACTTTGCCGTTGGTCCCGAGATGCTGAGTGTTGCTCGGCAGAAATAATCTCCCCAATTTTCCACAAGAACAGCCTTGTGTTAGGAGAGGGGCCACTGTGAAGTTTGGGCTTAGCGACACGGCCATGGTTAAGTTCTCTTGAACCCGGCCGTGGGAGAGCATTTTGTATTCAATGGCGCAGTCATCAGAGGTGTGGCTTGCTTAAATAACAGGTGACTTTTTACTCAATCATGGCTCCGGCCGGAGGCAGATGGTACCAGCAAACTTGGACATGTGAAGCTAGTCTAGTAAACGGATATTTTTCAAGCATGGGTGAGATTTGGGAAATCAACAAGGTATGGTGCCCAAAGGGCATAAGAGCAGGAAGCCGTGGTCACTGTGGGGTTAGAATTCACGAAGGTGGCGCCGAGTGACCGTTTGTTCCGTCACCTTTGCGATGTTGGGCTTGAAGCTCAGTGTTACTCCGGAAGCCCCTCAGTGGTACCACATTTACTAATCAAGAGTGGAAATGTGCAGCAGGGTGCCTGGTAAAACTGTCTATAGCAGGAGGAGTTCTCACGACAGAGGTGGATGCGGCAAGCAGGTTTGGAGTCGATCTTCGCTCAGAAAGGCCACTTGGGTGGAATTCTGTCGCAGGCTCCACGCGGGGCCTTTCCGGACGGCTGGGCCAGGCCTTCCGCTCCCCACTCTCCCGCCTCCCAAGCGGCGCCCTGCTCTGGTCCTGACCCCCTTCCTCCTCTCCTCAGTCCTTTCTGTCTGCGCCGCCGGGTTAAGCTCTGCCCTCAGGAACGGTTCGTGGCACTCCTGCACATCAGCCTAGAGTGGCTTCCTCTGTCCACTGGAGGAAACCCAGCGTCTACAATAGAAAATGTGAGGTCCCCCGAGGTTCCTGTATGAGTTAAAGTCCCGCAGAACCCCTTTTCGGCCCCGTCCCTCACTCTGTCCCTCCACATGCGCTTAGCTCTGGCCGAGAGCCATCTGCTTCTGGGCTTCGCTGGCTTGGAACTGTCCTGACTGTGGCCAGATAGAAGAAGATGCCACCTCCTCTGAAATTCTGTGGCACTTTCCTCGTGCCCTACTTACGGGGTGATCGTCACCTTTTGTGTTGCCTAATAAGGAATAAGGCGTGTGTTTTTGTCTTCTCCACCAGACAACGTCCTGAGCGAGTCTTACGCCTGTGTCCGTCGTCCTTGGACCCATCTCATTCCCATCAGGAGCGTGGCTCCTGAGTAAATATTTTAAACTGGTTAATCCTGCTGGGTTTAGCTGGAAGAGCATGCCAAACTAGGCTCCCCGGTCCACTCCGTACTGGAATTAAAGCTGGGGCTGATCGTGAACATTAATTTGTTCTGCAGTTCTTTCAAAAGTCAGGCCAAGTTTGAGACTAGCCTTTAGCGTTTTAGGACATCAACGCTTTTGTACCCGATTCCAATGGGTGTTTGGAGTGGGGGCGGGGCGCTCCACACTGGGCAGCTCCCCAGCACCTGCTGGGTGTCCGACGATTCAGCCCAACTCTGGCCGCATCTAACATCAGGTCGCACAGGTTGAAGGCTCAGTCCCCAAAGAGCATGCCCCCCACTCAGACAATGACAACCCAGACAGGTTGTCACCTGCGCTTCCGACCCACTGGCTGCAGATCGGAGGCTCCACCACCCCCTCCTTGGGCTCCGTTAATTTGCTAGGGCGGCTCGCAGGACTCAAACGTTTTACTTCCTCGGTCACCGGTTTATGACCAAAGGAGATCACTGAGGAAGAGCCAGGCGGAAGAGATGCGGAGGGCACGGCACAGAGGAAGGGCGTCCACGCCCCCTCCGCGTGCCCTCGCCCCTGATCTCCGCCTGCTCGCCAGCCCGGAGGCTATCCGGACCCTGTCCTTTCGGGTGGTTATGGAGGCTTCAGCACGCGGGCAGCGTTGATTAAGTCACTGGCCATTGCCCACTGAACAGTCTCCAGCCCATTGCCCCTCCCCTGATGTCCCTGTCTGGGACCGAAAGTTCCAGCCCTCTAATCACAGGATTGTCTCTACCGTCGACCAGCCGCCCTCCTTAGAGACTTTCCAAAAGTCGCCTCATTCATCAAAAACCAAATTCCAAGGGTTTTAGGAATTTTTATGCCCGAAATGGACGAAGGCCAAATATATATGTGTATATATATTTCTTATTATGAATCGCAACATCACAGGCATCCTTGCAAGGGTCGGACTCCCTCGGGGTTTTCCGGTCCCAGCCGCGATTCCGAAGGGACCACCATTGAGACGCGGGGACGCGTCTGGGCCCTCAGTGGGTGGCCCTTGGGATTCAGCGTGCGCTTTCTGAGAGTGACGCCTGTCGTATGTGTGGCCGTTGCGTTCGTGTGTTTCAGGAGACTTCGCTACCCCGTTAGACTGAAGAGGTGGGGGAGGGGGCGAATCGCACAAGGGGGACGAGCCCCAAACAGCAAGGGCCAAGTCAGTCCCTTAGCGTGGGCAGCTGGGGCCGCCCTCTCGGGTGCGACTGCCGATTTGTGACCAGTGTGCCGCAAGCCGCTGGGGGCTCTGCTCGCCTGTCCCATTGCCTGGTTGTGGCCCCCATGCCGTCTGGTTCTGGCTCAGTCAGTGATCAGGCATTTACGGAGACTTGGTGCGAGGTACTGGACTAGATAGTCTAGCAAAACAAAAAGAAGTTCGAATCATAGGCTCTGCCCTTTGGGGGTTTGTAGTCAGGAGAGAGGCATGTTTCAGGTTGAAATAGACATGGAGAATGTCGATAAAATAAACCAATACTGAGCGCGTGGCACAGCCATGAGGGGCACCTAGCTACGGAATAGTGGTGGAAATTCTCACACACACACACACACACACACACACACACACACACACACACACACACACGTGATCTAAGTCGTTCCTCTTCAAGACAGGACCCAGTTCCCAGAAGTTTTTAAGCTTCTCAAATTAACTCAACAAATAGAAATCACACCGCAAGTCAGAACATCTCTGCCGTTAACTCATACTCTGATCTCTCTGGCCCATCCAGCTGACTTAGGGCTTCTTTTCTTGGACTCAATAAAATTGTTTTAACAAAACCTGAAGGATTATCGCTTCTCGGCCTTTTGGCAAAGATTAAGTGTAAAACCTAAAGGATTAGAAATAGCGGGTCGCTGGAGAGATTCAGAATTGTCTTATTTGGATGAAAGTCCGAGTCATAAAATACTGAGAGTATTTCGGCGACCGGATGAACAGGCTCTCGTTCCCGCACCTTGCAACTTAAAGCTGGAACATTTACACGCTTCCGGGCGAGACATGCAGGGGGCGGATGCGAAGGCCACCTGCCGACAGGTACTAGCTCTGTCGCGAGAACGTCCGAAGCGCCCAGTTCATTACCGAAACGAGAAAGGTCCTTTCAATTTAAAGTGACCAGTACTTACGAAGGAGGGATAAAATCTATAAAAAGCGACCATTCCACGTCTCTTAATCAACAAGCCAGGAAGCGGAAGCCGAAGCCGCTTAGGGTTTGCAGTGTCTCCGGCTGGTCCGTCTGCTCGGCCTCCAGAATCACCCTCTCTGAAATAATTATGCTGCTATCATTCCCCTCATCGCAACGCGGAGCACTGAGAGGCGCTGAGACAGAAGACAGGTTCTCCTCAGCAGTGAGCCTGATTCTGACACATTTAAAAGGGACCATAATGTTCAACCGCACGAGGAGCGCGCAGGCATCTGATTTCGAGGAGCCGAGCACCCGGTGTGGCTGGTCCAGCCCCGCAGTTCCACGGTGCTGCGCGCTTTTTGTCTGTTTCCCTCCGCGCCGTCGGGACCCTAGGGGCGTGATCCCAAGGGAGAAGGAATCCCCCCCCACCCCCGGTTTCATGTCCTGGGCCATCCCTGCACTGTGGGCTCTCCTTGGGACCTCTAGGGAGCACCCCAGCTTTGCCCTGTGTCTCAGGGAGCCGCACCCTGGTCGCCACACCAGCCTAGATCTCTTCAGGTGCAGTTGGGAAAATGGAATAATTCAGAGGGAATTTTTACTTAAAAAATAAGAGGAAAGATGAAAAAATAAAAGTTGAATTTGAAGTTGATTTTGATCCCGACTTAACCATAGATGTGCTCGGTGGGTGCGATTTCGGGGCAGCTCCTTCTGGACCCTGTTCCTCCGTGTGGCTCGGCGGGGGGTGGATGCGTCGTAGCTACCTGGCTTATTGTCCCTCGTGGATTCCTGGTGTCGGGTCCAGGGAGATTGAACTACTCTCGAGCTGGTGTTTTTGTTCTTCAGTTTGACCCTCTGGCCTGTGGTTCTCGAGAGCTATACGAGTCCCCTTAGTCAGCTCAAAACAAACCACACCCGACACTCTTCTTGATCACCTGCTGTCATCCTGGCGATGTGCTGTGTGGCATGGGTCGTGCAAGGAAAAGCCAGACACTTGCTAGGGTAGCTCACGGCTTATGATACAGAGGGACAACAGCCATACATCGCGAAAGCACGGGGCACAAGGTTTATCAGGCATTTCACTATTTTTTTTTTTTTTTGGTCACTCAACATCCAGACCTTTTTTATTCTGGGGGCTGTGCCACTGTGTGGCAGGGCTTTCCTGTCACCTCGCGCCAACTGCGGGAATTCTCACGTCCCCAGCGGGCCTGAGCTCATGCTCGGCCCACCTAAGGCTCCTGCCTGGGATTTCAAATCTGAATGGGGAAGAGAGGAAGATACAGCGACCATTGAGGAATGTTCGTAAGGTGTGGCAGCCTTGACACCGAGTCAGGAAGCTTATTTTCTCCTTGGGTTATTCGGGGTGTTATTTCCCCCTTGAAATCACCTGATCCAGGATGGATCATGACTGTGGAGCAGGCCACAGGCCCTCCGAAAGGTGAGTAGGACAGCGAAAATTCCATTAGGATTACGCGTGGATCCCGACAACCCTTGGTAGGCGGTGGCAAATACTAATTAAATTATCGTGCATCGTCACCTGTAATGAAGCACTCACCGAAGGCCGACAGTGTGAAGGTCTGCGAACTTGGCAGTCGCGGTGGAGTGGCTTCTGCTCCCAGCACCAGAAAGCCACAGGTAAGAGGGTGCTGAGCCCAAACAGGTGAACTCTCAGCTGGAGGCGAACATGGCGCCCCTTGACTGTGCGTGACCTCACTGAAAAAAGCCTCCTACCGCTGACGCCGAGCGGGTGAGGCAGCCCCCACCCAAAGTCAGTGTTTAAGTTGCTGAATTACAGCATTAGTTAAAGCGAAAGCTCTACCAATTTTTTTTTTTTTTACCACAACCTGTTTAAGAAGTAGATTTCATATGATCCAGCACACAGCCACCCACCTTGATACAACTAAAACAAAGTTCTTAAAAAATAACATTTGCTCTCATTGTAAGCCAAGTGTTGTGTTTTCATTCTATTTTTAAGAATTTTGCTTACAACCAACCAAATTGAAAAACACTGTTACAGGAGAATCAGAATAAGGTAGTGTGGGAGGATCTGAGACTCAGAGGAAGCTGGACTCCCAGACCCCCGGGGAGCCTTGCTGGCCACTCGGAGCAGCCCAGGGCCCTGGTCACGGGAAAGGCAACATTCTCTTGCTAGAAGACTCTCCAGCTTTGTCCCGATGCAAAGCAAATTTTCCTCAGGTCTTAGCCATTCACCACTCCCTTACCCCTCGACCTCACCCACCCATGTCTCGTCTGCAACCAGCATCAGATCTCGGCATGACCCAGGAGGCTGACACAGCTAAGCAGGAAGAAATGCTTCCAAAACAAAGCATTATAAAACTTTGTGGACTTCTGGTATCAAAACCCTGGAGAATATATGCGAAAATGAATTTCGATGGGATGCTTCCCAACCGAGGAGAAAGAAATCTAATTTTAAATCAGGCCGAATTTGTCGATAAGCCTGGGCTTCCTGGAGATTCTGGAATCTGTGCATTGGCTCCAGCAGCTGAGAACCACTCCAATTTTTAGCTTGATTAGTGGATAAAGGAGCAAAATCGGGGCTTTGCAGCATTCGTCGGGGGTCTCCGTTGCTCTTTTTGACCCTTTCCGTGCTACCTATCGTTTTTGGAAAGAGTCGCTGTGTGCAGCCCACACCCAAGGAGTGGGGAGTCATGCTCCTCCCCCAGGGGGGAAGGTCCACATAAATTATTATTTGGAATTCATATGGAAGGAGGCGTGGCTCTTCTGTTTGTTTATTTCATAATCGGTTTATGTACGTATGAACTCTCGAATCTGTATTTTACACTTTGGGTTATAATCCGATACTTCATTTATTTCGTGGTCGCGTTGTTCTAGCTTTGGCCGTCGGGACCGTCAGGAGCTCCCATGTCCCTCTGTCCCACGTCCCTCTGACATAAGTAAGCACGTCCTTCCGTTCTGGTACAAGGTCCTCCAGGCTCGTATGTTCTACACCATTCCCAGAATCAGCCACTTCTCCAAGGAGCCCTGGTTCCTTTACCAGAGGAACCAGGATTCGGGCATTAGGTGCGCTCGTCGCCACGGGGGTGTTACTGTTTCTGCATGGCACGTGTTTTATGGCCAAGGTGTGGCACTATCTCCAAAGTGTGGTCCGTAGACTAGAAGCATCACCTCGTTGGAGAAATGTTCCGTCATAGGCTCCAGACCTGCTGGATCCGTATCATTTTTGCAAGACTGCCGGGCGATTTGCACAGACGTTTGAGTTTGAGAAGCACGGCCCGGACCTCGGGCTGCAGCTGCCGGGGAAGCAGAAAGTGGGGGCCCGGAAGAGGAAGTAATGTGGGGAACGTGCCACGCTGTCTCTGCAGCTGTGCGCGCCGCGTTTGCTCGGGACCGGCGATTCGTTCAGATAATGTATGCGTAGAGTACCTGTTTTATTTTCGTCCTTGCTCTTCCATTGCACTATTTTTTTTTTTTTTTTACATAAAACATTTCTTTGATTAGATCCTTATTTGTCAAGTACCCGCTATACTTCCGTCACTGGCGTGAGTTCTGGGGACGCGATGGCGAAAACAAAAAGATAAACATTCCCGTCGCCTTCATACAGCTTATGGTTCACGCGCTGGTGGAGCGCGCGGAAAAAAAAATACGTCTGTGAGATGCGGTAACTGTTAGAAAGAGAAGCAAGGCCCGGCAAGGGGCAGAGGGTGGGGGAGGCGGGGGAGGGCCGCCGATTTCTGCCGGAAGGCCAGGCCATCCGAGACCTGCATAACGTGAACAAGTCGAGCCTGTGGCCGCGTGACAGCCATTGAGGCACAGGGGACCGCAGGCAGGGGTTCTCTTAAAAGCCGAGACGCCTTTGGATCAAACCGTTAAATCTTGGCTCCAAAGCCAGACATCACAACGTGCAGGGGTCGAACGGTTTCGGATCCTGGACGGATGCTTTATTTCCCCCACCGAGACTTTGACAGCACTTAGATCCTGCTGTGTTACCCCAGCCTCTTGGCCATCGATGCCTGCGACATGTCGATGCTCATTTTGTAGGACACGAAAGAACGTCCTTCAGCCGTTCACAGGCCTTTGGATCTCAAGACCCTCTCACACTCTTAAAAATGATTGAGAACCCCAAAGAGCTTTTGCTCACATGGGTCACATTTATCGATATTTACTACATTACCAATGGAATCTAAGACAATTTGAACACATTTATTTAGTTATTCATGTAAAATGAGCATCATACATCCGTTACATCTTAACGTAAATTTTAGGAAAACATCCGTCTTTTTCAAGACGAAAGCGCTCCGGCGAGTGGAGCGGCTCCGCGGCCCTTCCGCGTGCGTCTCGGGTCTGGCAGCCCGCCGGACCCGCGTATCTGCGGCTGCGTCTCACCTGCTGCCACGCCGCCTGTCCCGTAGCACCCGGAAAACGCCGTCGCACACCTGCGAGAGCACGAGACTACAAAGGCAAACGGTATCTCATCACTACGAAACGGTCATGGCTTCGCGGACCCCTCGGGCCACGGCTTCCTCCACGGGGCCCCGACGTGCCGTCCGGGAACGTCCCTTCGCCGTCGCCTGGCTCCGCCGCGGGCGCGTGAGCCCTTCCGCATTCCTGTGCCCGAATCCCCGCTAAGTGGGGAGAAGATCAGTATTTACCTCCCGGGGCCGACGCGAGGATCAAACGCCGAAGCCTGTGATGCGCTTAGCGGCGTTCCTGGCTCGGAGGAAACCGTCCTCGTTGCCGCGATTTTCACGTGGACGCACGTTGGTTACGAGTGTTTCAGATCTGTCATAGAGTACTATTCACGGGTAGGATTTAATTCTGTATGACTTCCTTGGTCAGGAAAGCCCCCCCCCCCCACCCCACACACACACTTAAAATCTCGTTATGGAAAATCAAGGCATGGGGTGAAAAGTATTAAAAACCCACACGTTGCTCTTTATTTTTTGAAGAAGAGTTGTCTGTCTCACTATTTTTAGCTCCATTAGCATTTGTTCAAATCGATGATATCTTCGTGATCAGGGCTGGGAAAAATATGTCCTCCCACCCCCCAGGTTGAAACACGCCTGCCCGCGACAGTTCTCCACACACAGATCTCACTGGCTATTGACTCTTGACTGGTCTTACGACGCTCGCCGTTGATCTGAATTCCTGAGCCGTCCGGGAAGAAAACTGCCTTTGACCACTGCCATAATTCCTTTGGGATCATCGGCACACATGCTTCTTTCATCGATAACCATTTTGCATATTGGCTCTAATCAACTGCCTGTGAAGAGCATCATCACGGGGTCTTGGAATGTTGACTTTTCCCCCATGTTCAAATTGTACTGATTCTCCCTCAGTTCAGGACGTATGGCCTTCCTTTCCCGTTGTATTTCACCCCGTGAGTTAAGACGCAAAAGCTTCGCATTTATTTAAGCAACAGACGTGCCCTGCACGCAGAGTCGGGCGGTCTCGTGAAAACGATCTTCAGTGTGAAAGAACTTCAAACGACAATCATTCTGGGTTAATCCAAGAAGCATTAGCAGTCTCCTCCTCACACACACCGAAGAGGGAAGCATTTATGTAACTAATTAGTTTACCATAGTAAATAATCCACTGACATTTATAAGAAGCACTTCCATTGGAGCCTGGACTAAATATTATGTTGCATGTGTAACTATAAATAGGGCGAGTCGTGGTGCCAGGCCCCAGTTTTAAAATGCTGTGGAAAATAAGTGAGCTCTGTCTGGGTGACATGGGTGTTACGAGTCCTCTGCACACAAGTGTCTAGTTGCCCGGCTCGGGTTCCTTATGGCCGCCGTGGAAACTTGATGACTCACCTCGCTTTCCGGCATGACTGTACGAGGCAGCGTTAAAAAAGCGAGGGACTGTTTCTCTCGGGGAGGAAAAACTGTAGAAGACGAGGGAAAACAGAACTTGTAACCGAGCGGAGCCCATCTAAATGAAAGTGACCGGAGGAAACGAGGCTTCGTACGTAATCGAATTTTGCAGCTACTTGCGGCCTAGGTGATTCGAAGAGTTTAGACACAGAAATTGCATCATCGCAGCCTTGAAGGTCTGCGCATTTAGCGATATATTTTTTTTTTCTTCCAAAACTGCAAATTAGGTGCAGCAAGAATGAAGCCTGGCATAGAGAAGTCGTTGATGGCTCAGAACCCTTACAGGGAGGCTTCTCGAGCCCACAGATTTGGGCGAGGCACAAACCAGGGGCTCAATTCAAGGCTTAATTAAGAGGGAGCGAGCAGAGGAATAAAAAGAACCAGTATTTTTAGGGCTCAGCCAGGCAGAGCCGGAGAAGCAGCTGCCCTTCCGGGATGCAGAGGGGCCGGGATTCTCATCGGCCCCATTCCCGAAATTCCTGCTGCGAGAACCACACGGTCAGAGGAAGGCGCTCCCTGTGGGGCTGTCCGTGCCTGTGTGCGGCCACACGGTCACCCAGTCAGCTCACCGACTCCACCTTTCCCGGGCCCTGTGGGTTGTTCTAGACAAGCAAAGATGCCAGGCAGAAAAAAGTTATATTTCCTGTCTCAAGAGCTTCATGGTCTAGCAGAGCAGAAAGATAAGAAAACAAATGCCGATTCCTTAGTCCTTTTGGGCTACTTTAACAGAAAACCATCGACATTAAGTGATAGACGTTCATTTCCACGGTTCTGGAAGTGGCAGATCGAGGGGCAAGCAGATGAGCTTCCTGGCGAGACATCTCTTCGTGGCTTGCAGATGGCCATCTTCTTCTGTGTCCTTGCATGGCAGGGAGAGAGCGAGCGAGCGAGCTCTAGGTCTCTTCCTCTTCTTATAAGGACACTGATCCCATCATGGGGGCGAAAAAATATCAGATGCTCAGTTCAAGACGTCGTTGAAAGAGGCCTGTCGACCCTCGCTAGCAGCCCGGGAGCACGGTCTGATGTGTCCCTCACATCCGCATGGTGGCTTGGCGGAGCCTTCGTGAGCGCTGCGGCCCGGGCAGGTCACCCTCGGCTCGTTCCCCCCACTGCTTGCTTCACGGCCGCCTCGCGGGCTTCTTTGCTGACCCTGGAAGGGGACAGGCGCTGTTCCTTGTGCCCCGGGCTGTTTGCAGGCCTTGCTGCTTTGAATGTTTCCTTCAAGCATCAGCTCAAATGTCTTACCTGAGACCCCCCTGTCCCCCACCTAAATCACTGCCTTCCCCCACCCCGCCTCTCTCCACCCGCGCTGGCTGCTTGCTTTTCCTAGCTCTTCCCATGTCCGACATGTGTTGTATCTTCGAGAGGATCATCTGAGCGTCTCTCTCCCATCACCCAAATGCGAGGTCCTTGAGGGCGGCGACTTGGGGTCCCCAGTGCCTAGAACGGCGCGTGGCACACCATGGGGACAGCCAGAAACTTTTGGAATGTTTATTGAATAGGTCAGGGCAGTTTTCTTTTCTTTTCTTTCTTTTTCTTTCTTTCTTTTTTTTTTTTTTAAAAAACTGTACCTTTACTGTCTGTTTTTATGTGTTCGCCTCGTCTTTGCTCGGCGACTCGCCGCAACGAAGCCTCCCCTTTGGCTGGACGATGACTCCCTCCATTCACCGGCCCTGTTCAGCCCTGTTTGACTTTCCGAAGCCATTTTCGCTATGGAGAGAGTGTCGCGGCCTTTGCAGCCAGCCGGGTTTGGCTCTAGCCCCCCGGTTCACCACTGAATAGCCGTGCGCTCCTGGGCGAGTTGTTTCACTTCGCTGGGCCACAGTTTCCACTGGAGTTAAATCAGGATGCAGATTGCTGCTCACTCCTGGGGCCTTTCCCGGAGGGCGAGGGCAGAGGGCTCACGCGAGCTCCTGGGGCAGGGCCGGGTAGGTAACCAGGGCACTCGGCGCCTCCCGTCCCCGTCCTCGTCCCTAGTCACTCCCCCGTGCGCCCAGCACGCTTCTTTATCCTCTTCCCGCCTCCGGAACCGCCGCAGGTCTCCAAGGCTGTCCCGGGCCCGGTTCTCTCGCCCGGGTGACACCCGGGTTCCCTCGCCCACCCCAGTGGCCACCTGTACAGCGACGGGTGCCCAGGCCTCCCCCAGTCCTCCTCTGGGCTCCGGACGCCTGTTCCCCGCCACCGCTCCCCCCAGGTGCCCGGCCGGCGCCTCGGCTCTGCCCGTTTCGCTCGCTGGTCAGCGTCCCTGCTCCTCCGGCCTCTCTCCCCCCGCCTTAGGCGTCTTCCCAGCCGAGCACGGGACGCCGTGTCGGTTTTTATTGTCTCTCTCCCGTGTCCCGTGTCCTCAAGGCCAAGACGTTCTGAATGTCCCGTGCACGTGTTCACCCTGCCTGGAGCTCCCTGAACTCAAAACCCTAACCACATCCCACCTCCTCCGGCTGCCGTCGTGGTGAGCTGGTCTCCCCGGCCAGTACCCACTCTCTGCTACGCGGCCCTCCAGTGGGAACTTTCCGAAAGGGGTCACGTAACTTCCGTGTAAGAGCAAAATCATTAAACGGTTAGCTGTCGTCTTCAGGGTCGAATCCAAACCCTCTAGCATGAAAGGTGGCCTCTTGCGACTCGGCTATACCTGCAGGTGCCCCGACAGGCTGTCTTCCTACCGCCCCCGCCTGGCCGTGGACGTGGACACCCTGTGCACACGTCCAGCCCGGGATTCGCAGCTCTCGATCTGCTTCAGAAACACGCATTCTCCTCGAGGTTCTCCAAGCCTCTCCTTCCACCCGTCAGGGTGGCGCGGTCCATGGGACATCGTGGTCCACGGGACAACACAGTACGTGGGACAGAGCATAAGGCCAGTGCTGCTCAGCTGGGTCACCCTGGGGTCTCTTCCTGAGCCTCAGCTTCCTGAGCCTCAGTTTCCTCACTTCTGAAGCAAAGGCGTCGGAACAGAAGTCTTCGGCTGTCGAATCCCACGGGTTCTGCCGTATGCTGGCTCCTTTGTGGAACCTCATTAGATTTCACTGTTTCATTTAACTCTCTGTGGAGCCGCTGTCTTCTTTGACTTACAGATGAGAAAACTGAAACCAGGGAGGCTGAGTCACTTGCCCCGTGTCACTGAGCAGGTTAGAGTCAGAGCCAGGACTAGACCCATTCCACCGACGACCCCAAGTCCAGTGTGACTTGCAGGCGCCACCGCCAAGCCCACGCCATTCCGGGGTTCTCGCCCCGTCGTGGCGCCCTTCCTCATTCTGACCTTACTCTGGTGCCCCCGTCTTCAGGGACTACAAGGTGGCTTGGTGGGGAGCCAGGAGACAGAAATGAGCAACAGCCCCCTGGACTGGCTACGAAGCCCCTACTGCCATGCTGTGTTTAATGCCCCTGTCTCTCTGCCTCATTCCACCGTGGTCCCCGTGGGCCCGCAGCATCGAGGGGGTAGGAGAGGCTCAGGCAGGAGCGCGGAGCCCGTGGGAGCGGGCCTGAGTGTCCTAAGCGAATCCGACACACAGCGACATGTTCAGCAGTTACTAAGTTCTACGGTGTTGAAAAATAGGACCTAGTAACAATAACTAGTAAGTGGTTTACATAGGTACAGTCAGCATTAGATTTTGAAAGTTATGCCGAGTACTGATATTTCTAGAAGGGAAGACGTCTTGGCCGCAAGAGAGAGTTTCCCTGCGTGCCCCACCCCCAGGTTTGAGCCCCAGGTCGGCGTTCCCTGGCACAGCTGTGAGGATGCGCACAGTGTGCCACCATCGCCTCGCTCGGCACGGAGGGGCTCTCAGAGACAGGGAGGACACGGGGCAGGTGGCATTCGCTCACGTGGGCACGACATGAGAGCTTGTGCAAACGAATTTCTGTTTCCGGACGTAACGTGTCCCACCTGACCTTGGCTGACTGAGAGAGAAGGGGCGCCTCAGACGGCCGGACAGCTAGGTCGGCATCTTGGAGCGAGAGGGAGGGGGCCCCTCGCCCGCCCGGGGCTGCGAGCACCGCGTGCGTTTGGCGGGTCATCCTCTGGCCTCAGAACTGGCTCCCTGCTGCAGAGGCAGAGGCCGATGACTTTGCAGCTGCCTCAGAGCAGACGGGCGCCTGACTCGTGCGGTCGGCAGGTTCCGGCTGAGATCGTCTGGCTCCGAAGACCAGGCCGCCGGTGCGCTTTCGAGTCTGTGTCGACGTGGAAACCAGCGCGCGGCCTTGGAGTCTGTCACGTTGACCCTGCGGTCTGCGAGATCGGATTCCAGGGCGACGGGGTTGTGACGTCTCTAAGGTCCAGACAAAGTCAGATGAGGACAGCACGGGCAGGTGTTCTCCTGGGTCCTTGGTTTGGGGATCTGTCCCTTTGGGTTTCGATCGTTCGGTGAAAATCCAGATCCTTTCGTATTGTGGTTATGAACCTGCCTTTACTGCTTGCCACTCTGTGTAAAAGGTCTGCTAAGACACCCTAGGAAAAATAAAGATATTAGGACGAAGGGCTCACATGTATTTTTTGGTTAACTGCAGAAATGAAAGTATTTATGGAATAGGAAGGCTCCAGATCCACTGGCTGGGGTCCAACGTCCTCATTTGTTTTGCTTGTTGGTTTTTCTAAAAGGTTAACTAGTTTTTTTTCCCTCCTCTCTCTCTTTAATGGAAAAAGAAATACCCGCACATGCCTTAGCCCAGGGACTAGAGCTTGGAGAAAAGCTTAAGTGCTGCTGGTCAGTTTGGGGGTACACACCGGAAGGACTCTAAGGGACAGAGAGGACGTGGGGCGGGTGCCCAGGCGGCCAGCCCGAGGGGATAGGCAGGGAGGTCGGGAGGCGGTGGCAGGGTGCTATGCTGCTTCCCGTGGACTCAGAAGGTGGCTGCCCCTTCGCGGGTGGCTCCACGGGGCAGCTCCGATGTGAGGCGCAGAAACTGTTCCCCGGGGCAGTCCACCGGCAGACGAGTGTGGGAGCCGTTTACTTGTTGGCCCTCGCCCCTCTCCCAGCTTCCCACGCAGCGGAGGTCACCCCGTGAGGTGTCACTGCCTCTGACCCCCAGGTTGCATCGCCTGACTGCTTAGCAGCTGCTGGAGGAGTCAGACCCCACCAGGAGCGGTGGGAACAGGGCAGCACCGGCGGCAGGGGGCGGGGCCAGCAGGGCCGAAGCCGCAGAGACGGGGGCAGCCCCTAGGCGTGTCCGCAGAGACGTGGCAAACATTCACGCAAGGCGAGAGAGCATCCGGTTAACTAACAGGTGTGCCTTGCCTCGCCGACGTCCAGTAGATCGTCACAGTATTCCGTGTATACCGCACGTTCATCTCCGGTTATCGAATCGTCTCACGGGGAGATGTTGCTGCTTGTCACAGACACCCCAAACAGGTGGCTGAACGAGACAGAGATTTCTTGCCCTCTGTCGTGTATAAGTCAGAGGAGGGCGGATGAATGGCAGCGTCCTGCATCACCTTTACCACGGCTTCTGTCCTCGGAGTCGCTTTCTGTTCTCAAAACTGCCATCACGCCCACGTACCAGGCCGAAACAAAGACGGACAAACGTGCGCGCCCTCCTAGCTGAGTCGGCCTCACAGAAACGGTTTGCTCAGAGGCCCTGCCCAGCAAGTGCCACTGTGTCTCGCTGGCCGTAGCGGCAAGCGAGGCTGGGAAATGAGGCCTTTGCAACAGGTACTTCGCAGCCCAGAAAAAAGTCAGGGTCCAGTTAGTAAGAACGAAAGGAAGAATGAAGAGTAGGTAGGAACGAGCTGCTTCCTTTTATACAAATTCTGCACTTTGCTTCTAGAAATTTGATGTGTCTTGGACATTGCTCCAAAGTACTGCAGATATACTTCACATTTGCTTTTGTCCTCTGTGGGTAGATATTTAAAATATTTCCAATATTTTGGCCATTATAAACAAGCACTGCAGCCGATATCCTTATACGAATGTGTTTACTCACTATTTGGGTACATGACTCCAGGGTAAATTTACAAACGAGGAGTGGCTGGGTCAGAAGGGTTTTACATTTTGCTATGTATCGTCACATGACTTTTCTAAGTGTTGGCATTAATTCACCTGCTACCCAACAACACGAGAGGGCTTACTGCTTTCCAGGTGAGCCCCGTGAGGACTATACAGATGACGCTGTGTCTTACTAAACTTTATGACTTCCTCCAACGTGACAGGTAAAAATGGTATCCTGCCAATCTGAATTTCCTGAATTGTCTCATTAACTTTCTAAGTGATCATAGAACTTGTTAATTCCCTCGGCCCGTTTGGATCAATGGCTATTTTTTTTATTTTATTTTATTACTGTTTAGGGTTCAGAAGGAAAGATTTTAGTTCTCAATTGGCAATCCATTTGAGTGGCTTAAAAAAATTTTAAACATTTAAAAATAACTGTGATTGATATATAATTTACACACCATAAAATTTACCCTTTTAAAGCATACAGTTCAGTGGTTTTTAGTATATTCACAGAGTTCTGCAACCATCACTGTTACCTAGTTTCAGAATATTTTCATCACGAAAAACCACACTGGACTCATTAACAGTTGCTCCTTGTTCCTCCCCCTCCACCGCTCACCGACCTTCCATTCTGTGGATTTTCCTATTTGTCTATTCTGGCCATTTCATATAAATAGAAACACACACTCTGTGGTCCTTTATGACTGGCTGCTTTTACTTGGCATGGTGTTTTCAAAAATCCATCCACGATGTAGTATGTATCAATACTTCACTCTTTTTTATTTTGGGGGTAAAATATAACATTTATCATTCTAATAATTTGTAAGTGTACAATTCGGTGGCATTAAATACATCCGTAGTGTCGTATACCCATCACTACTATCTGTACCCAACACTTTTTTTTTTTATCATCCCCAATATAAATGCTATACCCATGAAAAAATAACTCTCCCTTCCTACCCCTCCCCCCCAACCCATGGTAACCCCTATTCTACTTTCTGTCTCTCTGAATTGCCTATTCTAGGTACCCCTTAAAAATGGGGTCACACAATGTTTGTCCTTCTGTGTCTAGCTTATTTCACTAAGCATAACGATTTTAAGGTTCACCCATTTGTAGCATTTATCAAAATCCCATTCCTTTCCCTGGCCGAATGGAATTCCACCGTATGTGTACACCATGTTTTGTTCATCTGTGAATGGTGGACACTTAGATCCTTTCTGCCTTCTAGCTATTATGGATAATGGTGCTATGAATGACTGGTGTCCAGATGTCCGAGTTCCTGCTGTCAATTCTTATGGGTCGATACCTAGGAGTAGAATTGCTGGGTCACGGGGAGTTCTATGTTTAACTTTCTGAGCAACTTCCGAACTTTTCCACAGTGGCTACACCATTTTATGTTTCCATCAGCAACGATGAGGGTTCCAAATCTCCACGTCCTTGTCAACACGTTATTATTATTACTGTTTTTAATTAGAGCCCTGTAGGAATAGGTGTGAAGTGTGCATTTTCCTAGAGACTGACGGCGTTAGGTATCTTTTCATGTGCTTATTGGTTGCTGGCGCATTTTCTTTGGAGAAGTGTGTTTTCAAATCTGTTGCCCATTTTCAAACTGAGTTGTCTTTTTTTCATTGAGTTGTAAGACTTCTTTATTCTAGATAGAAGTTACTATAAGATGTATGATTTGCAAAGATTCTCTCCCATTCCATGTGTGTTTTTTTTTTATTTTAACAATGGTGTCCTTGAAGCATAAAAGTTTTTAATTTTGGTGGAAGTCTAAGTTATTTAGCTTTTCTTTTGTTGTTTGTGCTTTTGGTGTTGTATTTAAGAAACTACCGCCTAAGCCAAGTTCATCAAAGTTTATTCCCACGTTTTCTTCTAAAGATGTCATAGTCTTAGCTCTTACACTTAGGTCTTTGATTCATTCTGAGTTAACTTTTAAATGTGATATGAGGTCAGGGTAAAACATTTAAAACATTTTTATAAAACGAGAAGTTTTTTCATCACATTTGAGCCACATCCATCCTCTCTTAGTTTAAGCTCATTTTCCTACCGTGGAGATTTGTTCATTTGTTTACACATTCAACAAGTATTTACTGAGCACGGCTTTGTGCCAGGCTCAGGCACGGAATGCCAAGGGGAGTCAGGCATAGGAGCTAACAGCGTGGATGGAAAGAAGACAAGACGGCCACCAGTTCCTGTGGCAATAGGTGGGGAGCTTAATTCATCCTGAGGCGGCCACGGGGGACGTTTCTTGGAGAAACAATGACTGACTTGAGCCCTGAGGAGTGAGGTAAAGTTCGTCAGTGGACAAACGTGGGAGAGGGACGACCTTGCAGGTAGGGTGAAAGTCACAGAACGCAAGAGAAAGCGAGGCACACCTGCAGACGTGAACCCGAGGTGGTGACCCAGGGAAGGGTCATCCTGGGGATCGGAGTACAAAATCAGCGGGGAGAAGCCCTTGTTCCCGGGGGGCCTCTGCTCTGACGCAGGCACAGGCGAGAAGGGACGGGCGGCTCCGCGGAGTCGGGGGCTGCGGAAGTGGAGCGGAAGGTGGGTCCGCAGACGATTTCAGAATGCTGTTGCTTTGCCAGGCGCTGGCGTGGCTTGGATCTGGCCAGTGAGAAGGGGGACCTGCCTAGATGTACAGCTTTGGGGGAAAGGGGGAGCAGGGGGTACGGTTCACTGAAACGATGAATTACGTTAGGGACCTACATGTGGTTTTAGGTAAACTTGGGGCAGGTTCAGAGCTTTCAAAAGGCTTCAAAGGAGGTTGTTTCAGATCCTCTGCCCATTTTTAAATGAGGTGGTTCATTTCGTTGAGTTGTATGAGTTCTTCATATACTTTGGTGATGGGTGGTAACTGGGCTTGTGGTGGATCACTTCGTAGTGGATGCAGATGTCAAATTATGCCGTTCGCCTGATATGATATAATAAAAAAAGACAACCCTGTGCCATAAAACTAGTAAGAGTCTTGCTTTTTAAAAAGGTTTATGTACATCTCAAAAGGACAGCGAAGAGATGTATAATGACGAGTTTTCTCAAGGAAATACTCTGAGAAGGCAGGAAAGGTCTTTTTCCTATCTTGCACCTGAGAAAATTCTATTTTTTTTTTTTTAATATTTGTATTTACCCCTACAGAAACCTCCTATAAAACTTGCACAATTTCTTGAAAACCACGACGAAAATTTTGGGTAGAGAAAAAAAGAGAAGTTTGCCTAAGGGTTTGTTCTTCCTTCACAGTCCAATTCGGTTTCTCCCGTTTGAGCTCTGAGGCTACCGAGTTTCTTACATTATCAGCACGTCTGTCCGTCCGTCCGTCCGTCCGTGGATCAGGCTCACATGCCTTTCCCTCCCTCCACCCTCCTCCTGCTTTTCCCTTCCTTTTCAAGACTCTGCAAGTTGGAGTTGCACCAGCCTCCTGCAGGCCTGTGGGGTGGGGGGAACCCGGGCCTGTCCTGCGCGCTCTTCCCGGCTGCCTCCCCCTTGCAGCTTGTCTCTCCCTGAGGATCTCCACAGATCCTCGCGGGTGCCAAGCCGCGTGCGCTCCTGCCGGGCCTTTCGTTCAGAGCCTGCACGTAGCTCGCAGGCGCCTCAGGAGGAGGATGAGCTGCTAGAAAGGGCAACGCTTCCTCCCGTCTGCGGCCGCCCCGGGAACCTGCCTCTGCTGAGTGCGGCTGGGGCCCCCAGCATGCAGCATCTGTCCTTGGGGAGTTAGAGACACCTCAATTTGACCAGTAAGAGCCGGTGGTGGCTCGAGACAGTCCCATCGCGTATGTCGTCTGGGAGTGTGGTGTGTGGGTCTCGGGCCGTGAGCGAGCTGGCTTTGCGTTCTGCTTTTGCTTTGTTGTCACCCACCTTTTCAATAGCGGATGAAAGGGCAGGTACCCCCCGTGCTCAGGGCCCGCACACCTGGGGGGCCATGCGCCTGTGTCCTTTGCTAGGGTGCAAGCTATTCGAGGACAGGGGGTGGAACTTGTGTGTTTCCTGGGGCCCCTGGCACAGCCTCCGTCCTGGAGGGGAGTTCGCTCCACCAGGGCACTCAGTGGTTCAGGGAAGGTGGCATCTGGGCTGCGTCCTTGACCCTCCCTTGTCCAGCTCATTCTCAGGTGAGCTCGTGAGGCTCGGAGCGGGCCACCAGGGCACCACCTTACTGGGATCTCAGGGTCCCTTCTCCTTGGCATCTGGGGGAGGTCTGAGGGGCTGGCTTGACTCTCCTGGGGCCCATGGCAAACACTTGTCCAGGGAGCTGAAGCTGGAGAACTTCTGCCTGTGTGACTTTCGCCGGGTGGTCCTGGCCGCCGGCGGGGAGGCCCCTGCTGAGCCTCAGGCTTGTGGCACTGATGCTGGCTGCTGGCAGAGGGCCCGCCACCAAGCCTTGACTGCTTGGCTCACGCTCCAGAGGCCCTGACAGGTTGACTTATCTGCTTGCAGGGCTGGGATGAGAGCATGGGACGCAAGGCCACGACCAGGCAAAGACAGACTCACAGCCACGGGATGCAGAAGCCAAGCGGGACATCTGGCCCAGAGGACTCCTCGAAGCAAAGCTCTTCCCACGGACAAGGTAGGAAAAAGCTTTAACCAAAAAGCTACGCAAATTCTTAAGGAAATAAGAGCTTTCGAAGGTTATCCTGGAACTCAAGAACTGTGGTTTTTGAAGCAATTCAACAGCTGCGTTTCGAGCACTTGCTGTTGAAAACAATCGAACAAACTTTATCTGGGTACAATGGTGACCGAGATGGTCTCTTACGGAGTTTATGACCTACTGAAGGAAAAAGGGTCATAAATAACTAGACGTGATACAAAGGAGGACGTAAGAGCTCACAGGAAGTAGGAGCAGAGTGTTCTGCACGTAGAAGGAGCTGTTAACTCGGAAGGGCAGATGCAGAGGCTGCACGGAGGGGGTGCCGCGGCCGGGCCCTGGGAGATGGGGCGGGGTGGGGGGTCTCCGCTGGGAGGGCGGGGATGGGCGGGGTATGGACCGGGGAAGTGGCTGGAGGGACGTCCTGGGGGAGGCCATCGCGGAGAGGTTTGCAGTCGGATCATGGAGGGCCTCGTTTACGCTTTAAGACATCTGAGGGCCGAGAGCGCCATGGGGTGTGTCACCCCGCGGAGTCTGGTCTGTCGTTTTCCGTTTGTGAAGTCTGGGATGACAATGACTGCTTCATGGAGTTATTTACTGTAACGAACGAGTGAAGGGAGAGGTGATCATGAAGGATGTACAGGAGGTCAGCACTCGGGAAGTGGCAGTGACTGGGTAGCGTCTGGTCAGTGCCACGTCCGAGGCTGGACTGGGAGACCGGCCCGCAGAGGAGAGTGACCGGTTCTGGCCTCGCTGCTCGGGGGAGGCCCGCGGAGGTGACGAGGGATCGTGCTGGTGTCTCCTCAGGTCTTCGATGTTTTAGAAGTCCAACTCTCCCAAGCACAGAAATGAACTGATCTACAAAACAATCCTTTATTTTTCAGACCAGCTGCAAGAGACAAGCGTGAGCACTGTTGATAATTTTTATCATACTTGGGTGATGTTGAAATTATCTATCTATCTATCTAATTTATTTATGACATAACTCTTTATTCCAGCAAGGGCACAGCCCTTTCTTTTATTATTTTTCATAGCTGATTTTTTTTTCTTTGAAAAGGGAGGATTAAGCCATAATGACATTTACTGTTTGTTTAACAAGGAAAGGTCAATGACATTGTTCAGGATCCTAGCTCTCCCAGCTTTCTGCTTCCCCGTTCTCGTTGGGTTTTCTTATGCGCGTCGTTTCGTGGTTGCAAAGTGGCTGCCACAACTCAAGGCATCACATCAACGCTCACGGCAGGAAAACAGAGGGAGCCGCACGTGGCGCCTTCGAGGTCTCGGGTATCTATTGCTTCTATCGGGAAAGCAACAGGTTTTCCTGGAAGACTCAGCAGTGTTTCATTGGCCTGAATTATGCCGCACGGTCACCTCCAAAGACTGAAAGATGGCGAGAAAGCAAAAGTCTGGTAATGGTTTGGGGAGATTTTTTAAGCAGCTGAGATTTCGGCCTAAGATTTTGGCAACTGAGAATTCTAGTTTATCCAGTGACTTATCGTTTAACAATAGATCGATGGAAATTTGCGTGGCCGAGTAGGTAGCCTTTTTTTTCTAGGGGATAAGAGAATTAAAATACCATTTTAGAAGAAGACAGGTTTTCGCCTTTTTGGCTTCCCAGGGCAAAAGCTTTCATTCCCTTTCCCTTCTTCAGAAGCTTTAATTCTCATTCTTTTCTTTTTAAAAATTTCAGCAAATGAATAGTGGCCCTCCCCAGCTAGATAATAAAGACATACGGGTGGGTTTAAGATTACACCTTATTGTTGCACCTTAAGGGAGTCTACGAGGCCAGCCGTAGGCGGGCCGTCACAGGAAACGGACGCAGTAGGGAGGAGGACAAGGAAGCCCATTCCAGCTGGGGCAGGACGCGGCCCCAGGGTCGTGAGCAGCAGCTGCCCGTCTTCTGCCCTCGGCCCAGAGGCAAGGCCCGGGCTCCTGCTCGTAAAGAGAAGCTTCCTGGACCCTTGATGATTAAGCTGAAGGTAGCCGAAGCATCCACAGTGATTTACAGTAGCGTAATCATCAGGTCCTCTGTCCTAAAATGAATTAGAAAAAGTGTATATTTGATGTGCTATTCAGTGACCTCAGACTCGGCGATAAAGCCACTTAGTCCCGTAACTTCAAACACCTCTGCAATAGTAAAAAAAAAAGCCCAAATTCGTGAAATCCATTACAAGAGAGTGATGTTTTTGAAAAGACGGACGGTGGTGACGGTTGCAAACAATGCGCAGGTGCCTAATGCCACCGACTGTGGTCAGAACGCAAGTTTGCATTACGGCCGTTCTCCCACAGCAAGCAAGCAAGCAAACAAACAGCTGCCAAACGTCCTTCTGAGGGACCCGCCGTGGTAAAGGGACGGGAGGACTTGTAAAGAGCAGAGCACATAGCCACGTCCCAGGGCCGTTTCCTGCACCCTGCCCTCAGCGCGTCTCGATCGCGGGGTGCCGCTCGCGCTCTGGACCCGACGGCGTCCGGGCCACTGGGCCATGCCACGGACGCCTCCGGCCACGCTGCCTCACCCTGAAGTCGGTGTCGTCAGCCCGCCCGTGCGGGCCTCCCCCTACCTCCTCTGCCCTCGCTGGCGGCAGCCTGCAACCGGGGCGTCGCTCCTGAGCCCCGCGTTTCCCCGCGTCATTCGGCACTTGCGGCCGACTGTCTCCTGGGTGCCACCTCCTAGGCCTGCACAGCTGCCGCGCGAAGGCGAATAAGGAATCGGGCCCGACCTCCGGGGGAGCTCCTAGCTTCCATTCTGCCGGCCACTCACCTTGAATGCCCGAAAAGAATTCCAAGGGGCTGAGGAATAATGTTAACAACTTTTTAACATTTGCGGCGCGAACACTTACCATGAGATTTACCCTCTTAGCAGATTTTTAAGTGCCCTGTGCAGTATCATTGCCTATGAGGCGATTCTGTACAGCGGCTCTCTGGAACTTATTCGTCTAGTTTAAAGTGTCAGGCCTGTTAATTAGAAATCATTTTCTTAACCGAGATCGATGATCCGCTGCTGGTCTTCTCGGACATATTGTCAGATTGCTTGGCAAACCAGTTTTACAAAGGCACTCGGCCATCATTTTCGCGTAATAGAAACGAGTCATATCTCAACAGGATTTCTACATATGCTTAACACGTCTTCCTCTTCTACAAAGTATTCCCCCAGACCCCTACCACTTAGCAGAGTAACATGAACACTGTAAGACGAGAATGGGGGGGGGGGTCGTGTCCACGGGAGATAGATGGCTGTCTCGCGCTCGTGTGTGGGCCGTCCCAGGGCAAGGCTATTTCAGTTTATTAATTAACTCATCAGGCTTATTGGACATATGTGTGTCCAGGCACCACTGGGGTGGAGAGATGGGCCGCCGTCCCCACTGGCAAGGAGCACACAGTCGGTAGTGGAGACAGGCTTGAGAGACGTGATTTACACAGTGAAGTGCTGAGAATTGGGCAAGGTCGTCTGGAGTCACTGAGGGGGGACATTCTCAGACCGAGTCCCCAGAGCCGGAAAGTAAAGACGAGGAGGATTTGAGATCTGGTGCGGACTCCAAGCCTCTTTCCCATTTCAGCTAAGGGTGCAATCAGTGTGGCAGACACGGGATTTTGAAAATCTCATTTTAATTCACATTTCCCTGGCCGCCAGTCCAGCTGAGCATCTTTTCGTGTTGATTGGCCCTGTATTTTTTTTTTTTTCTTCTTAGTATTGTCTATGCTTCCCATTTGTGGAAAATCTCGAGGTTGAGAGTCAGTTGTCTGAGGCCGATGGGGAATTGTCTGATGGTCTTTGAAGGGTTGGTTTCCTAAATCCTACTCACAGCTCCCGACAAAAATAAGGATCAGGATGTTTGCCGAGAAGCCCCCTCGCTCCCCGCCGATCTCAGACAACCAGGCTTCCTCTCCCAGCCCGGCGGCCACTGGGGAAGGTCAGCGGGGAACGCGAGGGACTCTGTGTGCAGACGCTCGCGTCACCGGTCACTGCTCAGTCGTTTTCTTTCCTGTCAAAACTAGGGGAGCTGGTCCTCTTGGATGGACAGAGGGAGCTCGCGTAGGCCTGCAGGTGTAGGCGCCGTCTGAGAAAACGGGGTAGCGAGACGCGCTCGCGTGTGCAGATCCGAAAGAACGAGGTCCAGTTTCGTGTCTGGTCGGAGAGACGCGTGGACAGATAAACCGCTGGACGCCTTTGGCAGTGGCTCTCATTTGCGTATCAGGCAAGGCACTGCCTTCGGCCTCAGTCAGGAGCACTCTGTCCCGTTAACCTCGAGGACGTGACCTCCGTGTTATCCCGCCTGATGGTTCTCAGGCCGAACGGCTGTGCCTCGTGTGCTAAGCTCTCGGTGGCCCGAGGACAGAGCTGCTGTCCTGAGAAGTAGCCACCCAGGACGTGGAGCCAGAGTCCCTGGGTGGGAGTCTGGCTCTGCTGCCTGTCAGCTGTGTTTCGTTAGACAATTATCTCCGCCTCTCTGGGCCTCGGTTTTCTCACATGCAAAATGGGGAAAATGCTTCCTAGTTCACTGAGCCGTGAGAAGGATCCAGTGACACGATTGCTGGGCAGATGTTCGGCCACGCGCTTCTCACGCTGCGTTCTCCTCTGTACCACGCCAAACGAGCATCCAAGCAGAAGGCCTCGAACGTGGTCGGTGCTCGATCCTTGCACGTTCTTGACTGCGCAGAGCCGTGGTCCCCAAAGTGCGGTCCCCCGGCCAGCAGCGGCTGCCGCACTCGGCACCACGTCAGAAATGCGGACGCCCGGACCCGCGGAGCCAGACACGCAGCCCGCGGGGGCCTCGTGCCTTTGTCCGTGAACCTCCGAAATAGTCTCCTCCCTAGATGAGATTTGGTGAGTGTGTTTTAATGACATACAAGCGAGTTACTATCCCGGGAAGTTGAGGTTTCCTTAAAAGGGCGAATGAAGAATGTTTCATGCGGAACTGTTTCCTGTGACCCGTCGCAGAAGATGTGCCCGAGGTTAGCTTCACGTGGGATTTGAGGTAAGCTTTCTGCACCTACATGGGACGGGAACAGTTAACTTCCTTTCTGTTCTTTGTAAATATTGATGTTTTGCTCTGGGAGAGCTAACATTGTGACGTTTTGCTATTATTTGTGATTAAATATATTTTAATTTTACGTACAGCCAGAGCCACTGGCCTATGTCCATAACGATGGTGATCAAACATGATGGCTAGGCCTGTGAACATATTTCTGCATATCGGTGAGAGCCTCTACGCTCAGCCCGCAGCAGGAAGTTCTCTCCTACAAGCCAGAGTACGGCCATCGTGGCGAGCCTTTGTCAGGCTCGTCCCATACACCTCGCTTGAATCTTTTCATCATGCAGGTTTTGTGACTAACAGACATTAGTAAATAGCTGTACCTAGTGTATATAATAAGTGTCCTGAATTATTAAATATGCGTAAGCCTTTCATGAGGATGTATCAATACTTGCCAGTGTGCCTTCTGATGGCCATTAGAAGCTTTTAATTTTAATTGCCTGCCTTTTGCTTTTGAGAAGGAACCCATTTAATTGTATAAAGTACTGGATTGTATATGCAGAATACATTCCTTAGGGCAGGACCTAGGGGTTAATTAAGACCAAAGGCGGGTAGAATTTCATTTCAATGAATTTTAGGAGACATCAATTATGTGTAATGAATGTTTGATGAAGGAATACATAAAAGTTGCTACTAAGGTGAGGCTATTAAGGGGTAATAGCACTGACTGTTACGTGAGAGATCACCATTGCCAGGCAGTGGACTGAGGTTACCGGCTTTGATTCTCACGAAAACACTGTGAGGCAGATGTGACTGTTCCTACCTCACAAAACGACCCCGAGCGTGTACCAAAGCAGACGTGCGATGTTCGGTGCCGGCACATCGAATGCGTACGGGGACGACCCAACAGGGAGCATGTGGCCGGTGCCACCAATAGGGCCTCAGAGAAAGGGGCACGCCTGCATTCAGGCCGCCTCCTGGTCCTCTAGCTGAGCGGACATCCGCGGCGAAGCTCGCCAGGCTGCGGTGGTGGCCTGCGGCCGGTCTGCGGAGCCTGGCAGGGAGTTCCGACTGGGTGCCACGCAGAGCTCGGGCCTTTCAGGGCACCGAGGCTTTAGGTGGCGTCCTGAGCACCAGGCGGTGTTAAAATTCCTGAGAGCGCGGGGGAGGGTCGCGTTAGTTTCGAGAGCTTCTTTTCTCATTTACCCAGGCGGTCTTCAGAATGTTGACACAGATACACGTAAATTGTTAATAGCTTGAACCAATGGAAACCTCACAATACAGTCCGTCAGGATCTTTAGATTTTTACAGTCCATTAGCTCTTTGAGATTTTTTATTTTTGTGGTAAAAAAAAGGATGTGATTACAAAAACATGGAAAGGTACTTCTATGCACAAAAATCCTAATGGAAGAAAATCAAATTGTAAAGTAAGGAAAGGCAGGAAAATGAAGTGGACACTGAGAAATGACAAATTATGCTGACTTCCTCATATCTTGTGTCACGACTGGGTGTAGACCACAAACCTTATTTTGAGCAGATGTATTTCATTCTTTGCGTTGAGATTCCTCCCCCAATTCTTGCTTGGTTTCAGAGGACCGATGAATTACGAGAGACTCGACGCTCGTTCACCCTTGTGACTAGCGCGTGGGTTTGGGTATTTCTAACTGCTGCTTTTTATCAGATGCCCAGTTATCAGACGTAACACTGCTTTCAAAATTCTGCCACCTCTAGTTCTGAGACAAAGGATCCCACTGCTCGTGGGCGCTGCAACAAAGCTATGTTTGAGCACCTTCTGGGCCTTTATCAACGTAAGCAGCAGCGACCTGTCCTCTGGGTTCCTGCTCGGCTGGTTGGGAGCTGTTGTCAAAACAAGCCCAGAACATGAGAAAATTAGATGGCAGTGGCTGCTTCTCACCTTTGCATCTGCTTTCCCTGAACAGGGAATGTGATATTTACCTTTTAGATTATTTTCTTCCAAATATGTGCCACAAATGGCAGGAATGTGACATAGACAGTCCTGAAACCCAACACCTCCACTGCTTTCCCTTCAGCAAATACCACCTTGAATTCCATTCAGTGTTTAATGCTCCTCTTGATAGTTCAGGAATGAGTTTGCTTGGGGCAAGTACAGGGACAAGAAAAGACTTGTATTTCACCATGATCATCATCTTTATTGAATTTATCCCGCCTCCAAATCTTCTCTCCAAAATTCTATTCAAAGGCTGATATACAGTGTTCTTTTCTTAAATGTTTTATGTTTCAATGATAGTTGACACACAGTTTCAGGTGTACAACATAGTGATTGGGCATGTGTCTGTGTGTAACTTAGGAAGTGATCCGATCAGTCTAGCGTGCATCGATACCATACATAGCTATCACGACATTACTGTCTGTCCTCTACATCCGTCCCTGTGACTGTTTTTACAGCGGAAAATTTCTCCTCCTCAACCTCTTCCCTTCTTTCCTCCAGCCTGGCGACCATCAGTTTGTTCTCCCTGAGTTTGTCTGTTTTGTTTGTTCACTTACTTTGTTTGTAGAACCCACGAATGAGTGAACTCACGTAGTATTTGTCTTTGTCTAATTTTGCCTAGCGTAACACCCTCCGGGTCCACCCATGTTGTCAATGGCAAGATTTCATTCTCTTTGCGGCTGAGTAGTAGTCCACCGTGTGTACATACCACTTTATCCGTTCACCTGTTAACGGACGCCCAGGTCGCTTCCGTAATGCTGCAGTGAACAGAGAGGTTGCATATGTCTTTTCGAATTAGTGTTTCGGATTTTCACGTTTTTTGAGGAACCTTTACATTGTTTTCCATAGTGGCTACGCCGGTTTACGTTCTCACCAGCAGTGCACGAGGGTTCCCTTTCCCCCACGTCCTTGCCAACACTTGTTGTTGGTCGATTCATTGATGACAGCCATTCTGACCAGGGCGAGGTGACAGCTCATCGTGGTTTTAATTCGCATTTGCTTGATGATTAGTGATGCTGGGCCCCTTTTCATATGTCTGTTGGCCATCTGTATGTCCTCTTAGGAGAATGTCTATTCAGGTGCTCTGCATATTTTTTTAAACAGGCTGCTTATTTTTCTTTTTCTTCCTTTTCTTTCCTTTTCTCTCGCTCTCTCTTTTTTTTTTTTTTTCGGTGTTAAATTGTGTGAATTCTTCATGTATTTTGGATATCAATCCATCATTGGATATATCCTTGGTGAATATCTGCTATTCAGTAGGTGGTCTTTTTGTTTCGCTGATGGTTTCCTTCACTGTGCAAACACTTTAGTTTGATGTTCTTCCATTTATTTATTTTTTTGTTTCCCTCGCCCGAGGAGACATATCCAAAAAAGCATTACTAAGAGCAATATCAAAGAGTTTATTTATTGCCTATATTTTCTTCTGAGTCTTATGGTTTTGGGTCTTACCTTTACGTTTTTAATCCACTTCGAGTTTATTCATGTATATGGTGTAACAAAGTGATGCAGTTTCATTTTTTTTTTTGCATGCGTCTACCCAGTTTTCCCGGGACCATTTATTGAAGAACTGTTTTTGCTGCATTGTATGCTCCTGCCTCCTCTGTCATGGATTCATTGGCTATGTAGGTGTGTGTTTATTTCCGTGTTCTCTATTTGGTTCCGTCGACCTATGTGTCTGTTTTGATGCCAGTACCATGCTGTTTTAATTTCCACAGCCTTTGATATTAGGTAGTGTTATACCTCCAACTTTGTTCTTTCTCAAGATTGCTTTGGCTTTTCGAGGTCTTCTCTGGTTCCATATAAATTTTAGGATTTTTTTGTTTTAGATCTGTGAAAATGCCACTGGTATTTTGATAGGTGTTGCGCTGTACCTGAAGATTGCTTTGGGTAGTATGGACATTTAAACGATGTTAATTCTTCCTATCCATGAGCACAGTATACCTTTCCATTTATTAGTATCTTCTTCAATTTCCTTCTTCAGTGTCCTATAGTTTCCTGAGAACAGTTATTTTACTTCCTTGGTTAAATTTATTCTTAGGTATTTTATTCTTTTTAATACAGTTGTAAATGAGATCGTTTTCTTAATTTCTCTTTTTGATAGTTCATTATTGGTGTATAAAAACGCAACCAATTTCTGAATGTTAATTTTGTATCCTGTTACTTAACCAAATCATTTACTAGTTCCAATAGCTTTTTGGTGGATATTTTTAGGATTTTCTCTAAATAGCATCGTGTCATCTGCCAGTAGTGACAGTTTAACTTCATCTTTTCCAATTTGGACACCTTTATTCTTGTCTGATTGCTACAGCTAGGACTTCTAATGCTATGTCGAATGAAAGTAATGAAAATGGACATCCTTGTCCCTGATCTTAAAGAACTTTCAGCTTTTCACCATTGAATAATATGATGTTAGTTCTGGGTGTTTCATATATGGCCTTTATCATGTTGAGGAATGTTTCCTCTATCTCCATTTTGCTGAGTTTTTATCATAAATGGATATTGAATTTTGTCAAATGCTTTTTCTACATCTATTTATATGATCATATAATTCATACTCTTCATTTTATGTGGTGTGTCACGTTGATAGATTTGGGGATATTGAACCAACTTTGCATCCCAGGAATCTCACTTGATCATGGTGTGTGCTCTTTTTAATGTATTGCTGAATTTGCTTTTCTGATATTTTGTTGAAGATTTTTGCGTTTATGCTCATCAGGGATATTGGCCTATAATTTTTTTTTTTTTTTTTTTTTTTTTTGCAGTGTCTTATCTGGTTTTGGTATCATGATAATGCTGGCCTTGTAAAATGAGTTTGGGAGACTTCCCTACAATTTTCTGTAGTAGTTTGAATGTTTGCTAAGCACTTTGAAAATCATTTCCCTGGTTTTCATCGTCAGGAATTATAGGGACTCCTCTTCTCAGCACTGGAGCCTCAGGCAGGGGAGCTGGTGTGGGGCTGGGACACCTCGCTCCTCAGGGGGTCACTTGCGTGCTAGTTATCCCTCCCGATTCTTAACTGCCACACCACAGGTGTGGGACCTGCCCATGCTGTGTCTCCATCCCTCCTTCTAGTCTTGCTGTGGCTGCTGCTTCGTATCCTTACTTATAAGAATTGTTTAGTCTTCAGGTCTTAGTGATGGTTGTTCTATTATGTAGCCGTAATTTTGATGTGGTTGTGGGAGGTGGCAAATCACAGTGTTTACCTACTCTGCCATTTGACTGGAAGTTGATATACTGTATTCATTACCTCAGTAATGAACAACTTTATCAATCACTAGGTGAATATACCTTAGGCCCTCACTTTTGCATTAATTCTATTAATAGTTGATCTATATCAGACTCGCGATTCCACAGAATACCAAGGGAATGTTATCAAACACTGAGCTAAATTGTCAAAAGTACACTACAATATTTGTTTAAACCTTTTAAGCCTTCTAGGTACTATGTATAATTTCTGGGTTAATCACAGAGATCAAGTTCAAAACACATACAATTCATTGATAATGTGCCTCTTACTCCAAAATACCAAGATATCTTTGAAGTGCTGGACTTTTGTTAATGTTTAGTATTTCATAAGGTTTGAAAATAAGTATCACAGATACTTTATTGAGTCACCTAACAGTAGGATAGCAAATACGTTATTCAGAACTTTTAATAGACTCTACTATAGTTACATCAACCAAGTGGCATTAAGGAGCTTATGAAATGGGCTTATTCATCCCATACTGTTGAGTTTCATGCTTTCTACCTTTTCATGGCCGATGAGTGTGACAATGAAATGATGTTAGCCAACATGTGAAACGGAAAAGCACAAGAACGTCAGGTCTGGGACTCATACAAATTTTTATAACTTTCGGCTACATGACCTTGGGCAGGCTGTTTAACTGCAGGAAATCCTTCAGAGGAATTTTGTATGAATTTCAAGAGGGCTTGCCATGGAAGTTCCTTGTAAAGCCAATGTTTCATAATCTATGCAGGGGTCCCTAACCCCTGGGCCGTGGACTGGCCCGCACAGCAAGTGAGCTGCAAGCAATCGAAGCTTCATCTGTATTTGCAGCCGCTCCCCAGCGCCAGCATCACCGCCTCAGCTCCGCCTCAGATCGTCAGGCATTGGGTTCTCATGGGGCGCCGGTCCCTGGTGCCAAAAAGTTTGGGGACCGCTGTTCTGTTGTACTGGAAAGCATATTTTAGAGTAGAGACGGAACCCTGTAAGTGCGGCCTTTGATTTTTAGTGAGAAAGACTGATCGTCACTGAAGGAAAAAGATCATATGACCCGTGGCCTAATTAACCTTTATAAAGAGGCTGTTAATGGGATCTGACTATATTTTTTAAATGTTTGAGATACTCACAGGCATTTAAAAAGTCTTCCTAGTGCCATCAAGTAGTAAAAGCTAACATGTACAAAACAGTTACTACGTGCCGGGTGCTGGACTAAGCACTAACATAAACAAGCTAATTTCATCCTCAAAACGGCCCCGTGAGGTCAGTGCTACGGTTACCCCCATTTTACAGAGAAAAACCGGGGCTACAGATGAGAGAAGACCCACAATCAGTCACGGCTACGGCCAGAACGTCGCCCACATTCACGGCATTCGTCAGTATCCGTTATAGTTTATGTGTTCCGTGATTTTCTCCGCTCCATTAATTAGACCCCTGTGGGACTGCTGTAGGAGACTCAAGCACTTTTCAGTACCTCTTGGGTACGAATGAAACGTCGGGCACAGGCCACGAACCTGGGGTAATGAAACACCGCCCGATGACCGCTGCCCTGTACCGGCAGAAGGTGCCACGTCTGCACGCGCGTGAAGTCGGAAGGACGAGGCCACGCAGCCTTCGGGAGGGCTGCTCATCGCGACTCGAAGTTCCGCGTCACAAGGGAGCGCAGAGTAGCTCCAGATTCCACAAGCACGGTCTTCGCCCCAGCTTTGGCTCCCACCATTAAAGCGTGCGGTTCGGACACGATTCTGGACTCAGTCGTCTTTCCAGCGCCCGGCGCTTTCCCTGCCTGCTCCCCAAACCGTCTGTCCTGTATTGGGTTCCTTTAGGGTTTGCTAGGAGGATAATCATTTAAGTTGATAAATGGGTTAATACCTAGAGGTCGTAGCTTTGTGCATTATTTATATGGGGGTCTCCACTGCATTAGCCCTCAATAGGAGTGACAGACCTGGGGTTTTAAAAGCACGCTGGCAGCTCCCGGCAGCTGCTTTGGAGAAGGTCCCTGCCGATGCCTCCGAGGTCGCGTGCCTAGGCCAGCACCAAGGACAGCTTCGGAGGGAGCCCAGCGCAGGCTCACTCGCCTCCATGGGGCCCAAGCTCCCAGCAGTGCGCGTAGCAGCAGGGGCCGTGGCAACGTACTGACTTATTTGGGGGATAGTGGTCAAAAATCCTTAATCGAAAGTAGCCATGCAGGGGGGAGAGTCACCCCAACTTTGAGTTTTCCTTAAAAACAGGGGCAGATTAAAACACCGAATAAGGCACTAATCCAATTAATGAAGGCGAGAACAAGATCAATGCATCTCATTCTGCAAAATTATTTGAAAGGCCCAGGATGAAGTCACTCCCTTCCGCTGTGGAGCTGCTCTGAGCCCCGCCCCTTTCCACTGATAATCTTCAGATCTTTCCTTCGACACCATCACCAAAAATTCCACGCTAACTTAAGGCAGTAATTCACTCATAGAGGAAACACACCTGCACCTTTTTAAATAACCAACTTTTTTTTTATTAGAGCAGATACAGTTGTGAAAACTGTACATTATACATTTTGGTTTCAAGGATTATAAATAAAGGAACTCACAGGTACGGAGTTCTTTTTCACAGCAAGAAACTTTAAACAAAGTCATGTTTTATTAAGTACGTTGGCAGACCTCATGTGCTGTCCAAAATGTAGAGTACAGTATAACAACCCATTAGAAAGAGCCTTTCATGTAAAATACAGCTGTGCACATTTTAGAAAAATACCAACAATTTGAGCTTTGTTTTAAAAAAGCTTATAAATCATACATATATTTATAAATGGAACCAACATGCTCACTGTATAAACATATCCTTTAGTTATGTTACCCATTATTTCAAAGCATTACACATTTTAAATAAACACTTAATAAGATTAAATATTTCGTTGTTGTTTTTTTTTTTAAAAAAATCAGCTTTCCCAGCATAAAGAGCTATGGGGTCAGGAAGGAGAAATGAGAGACTGACAAAGGAACTTAAACGTTTCTTGGGTAAAAACGTACTTCCTAAATTTAAAAGTCAAAGCAAAATGTAAAAAATAAATAAATATACAAGTTGTGATTTTCATTTGCTCTCTCTCTGCTGTCGTCTTTGTTACGTATTGGTCACACCCAGGATTCTGAACATATTGCACTTCTGCAAAAAACACCACTGGGTCACTACCCTGCAGGTGACAAGCATTTAGTCCACACCTGTGCTAACGTGTGAATTGTCTCTTCTGCATTGAAAAGGTAGCGAATAAGGCAAAAAGGATCTGATTAAACCGTGCAGATCGTGAAAACATTTAGGAATAGCTCCCTCTCCTTTCATAGAGATTTAACAGAAACCTTTCCTCCCCTGATTTCTTTTTAAATAATCACTTTTTATAAAGACCATATAGTTTCTTGAAGTAAGCATGCTTCTGAATAATAAAGGATAAATTATAAAACAGCCAAAAAAAAAAAAAATCAGGTCGTGTCAGAATGACAAAGGACTGCAAAAGACAAATATTTGAACGAAAATGTCTAAGCCTTTAGAGTGTGAAATAAAAGTACAAAAGGACTTGGGAAAACATGAAAAGGCATAAAACCGAGAAGCAGTGATTTCGTCAAGCCCTACCTGGAGACATTCAACAAACATTTTGAGTTGGAAGGAAAGAGAAAGAGAAGAGCATTTATTAATAGCATCTTGCTTAACTTTCATGGGAATTAACGCAGCCGCTGACAAGATTTTATTTGGTTGTAAAGTACGTCAGCAACGAAACCGAATCCTCCGGACACCGATCACCGCGCTCCGAGCGGCGTTCGACTCCGCCCCTTGGAATCCCGGTGCCTTTCAGCTTCGAAAACTCAGCACCTCCCAAGTGCACAAATACTTCATCTCGGTAATATTAAAAATGTGTAAAATCGAATTTCTTAGGAAGGGAGAATGAATGCCTTCAAACTGCTAACTGTGGAAGACGAGTAGCGTTCTATCAGGGGTGCGGGAAGACTGAATGACGTGAAGAAAGATGTTATCAGAATCGACACGTCTTTCTCTCGAACGCCGTCGTTTCTTCTCCTTGAGAACGCGACACGTGGCGTTTCGCCCGGCCGGGACCGCGCGTCGTAGGTGACCGACTCTGCGTCGTGTTTCAGTGAACGGCGAGTGTGAAGGTCGCTGTGCACAAGCCAGCGTCCCTCCCGGGACGTTCTGGGGGGCGCGTGCAAGCAGCAGGTCGCGGCGTAGGACTGGTGAGCGATGCTGCTGCCCGCGTCTCCTGCCGCGGCCGGAGTGGGTGCTGGAAGCCGCGGCAGCACACTCCCCCGACCGCGCTCCTCGGCCGTCGGAGCTTCCCCAGCTCCCTACCGAAAACGTCAGATGGTAAAATAGTAAGGCAGCTGTTGACTTCCATCAAAAAAAAAAAAAA
The DNA here is from genome assembly GCF_014176215.1 of Rousettus aegyptiacus. NCBI lineage: Eukaryota > Metazoa > Chordata > Mammalia > Chiroptera > Pteropodidae > Rousettus > Rousettus aegyptiacus. The sequence goes on along the minus strand of NW_023416290.1, from coordinate 6,204,829 downwards.
AAATGCAGCTCCATACATTTCCAGTTTAGTCACACTCCGCTAGGACAGATGGCGCAGCCAATGCCAAGAACTTCTCGGGATGGGGCTGCTTCAGCAGATTTTAAAAAAGAACGGTTATTAAGGTCTGCTCTCCGACACCGCCGCTCGCTTCAGCTCCCAGAGGACCCCAAAGCCACCACGCGCGCCCGGGGCGGGGGGGGGGGGGAGGCGAGCAGGTCCTCTGGCTGACTTTTCCGAGTTTCCTCTCTCTGGCGATCCCTTCCCAATTCCAAGCCTCCTGCCCCGTGTCTGAGTCTGACTGGGCCGTGCCATTTTAAGGGCTGATGCCACCGCTGCGGAGAACCGTGGGCTAGCTCCGCCGCTGGCTGGCACGCCTTCACTGAAGGGTCAGAACGGTTACGTCATTTAGTATCTATGTCGAATCACATTCGGGCGCAGCCAAAATTAACGTGAAGGACCACAGGTAGTTGGGGCGGGGGGGGAGGAATTTGAATACGGGAAGAGAATGTTATATGCCGTGATCGTGATTTAGAAATTGAGGCTCTTCTTACCTTTCCTAATTCCGATCAGGTTAGAAAGTGAACGAAAAGGATGGCCAGCCCGATATTCAACAGCATGACAAGGACAATCATGACCGAATTAGGGCCCTGGAGATGAAACAGAACAGAAGCAGCATAACGTTTCCGTGTCAACATCAGTGTGTAGATTAGCGCGCAAAGCCGATTACCAGCCCAAACGAGAAACAGAGCCCGACGCAGTCGTGGGTAAACGCGGCACAGATAATGGCCGCAGTCGGACCCAAAATAGCAGTGCCGTTTTTAGGTGGAGCCGCCCCTGAACTTTCACTTAAAAATGAATCCAGTCTTGGTTAAATCTAAAAAAAAAAAAAAAAAACAACTTAAAAAACAACTGGCTTCGTTCACCGTTCAAAACATGGAGGTGAGACATGGTTCCCGGTCCCGGGGTGAGGAACCGATGGGAATCAGATATGCGGTTTTCGGTAAGACGTGATCCAGACGAGGAAGAATTATTTCCTCATAAAGGCAGAGTGTGGGAGTAAAATCTGCAGGAGAGGGAGGCCTCCCAGAAAAAATTTAGGAAAAACTCAAAACGAGGTTCTCTGACCTTTGCTTTTTTCCTGGTCGTCTTTTTGGACACTAACCACTCCTCGAAGTAAAAACTGCAAGTGGGAAGTTGAACACTTTCACGAATTATTTTATAGGTCTGATTTTTTTGTTTGTTTCTCGGCTCATAACCACATTTCAGAAATCCAGTTATATTTAATCACAGTATCCTATTTTGATAAATATTACTGTAATAAATACCATAGCCCGAGGTACCCAAACTCGTTTAAAAAAACAAAGCAGCCTTATGTGGCCCATCTTTTCAGATCTGTCCAAGCTCGGCTCTCTTTATGACAAAGCCACCATCTTGGCATTATTAAAATAGCGTCTAGTTCTTAGCGTTACAAGTGATCAAGTGCTGGCCTCGAGACGTTATGGGGAGGTAGTTTTGTTCTTAAAGACGAGGAAACAGTTGTACTCTGTTTGAATGTCCGGTGCGCCTACATCGAAACCATGTTGCCAGTTCTCAAATGCCCTACGTGCTGCTGTTATTTTCAGGGGTCGGGGCTGCGTCAGGGAGACTGGAAGGGCCACTGGTCCCGTGCTCGTCTCCCGGGGTCTGCGGCTCGGGTCATGTGTCCTTCGGGGAGGCCACAACCTCCCTGGCAGAGGTTGGAGCGCGTGCGGCATTTGTTTCTCCATCCTGACGCGCTTTCTTGTCATTTCTTACTAACTGCCGCCGTACCCCCGAGATGGAGTTCCTGGTGGCAGGGGCCCTCGCCTGTTCGCCCGCACGTGGGGGGCTGCCTGGCTTGTTTGGGCAACCAGTGTTTAATGGAAACCCGCCACCTTCCGGCACTTCTCCAGGTGCCCTGGATGTGGCGTTTGAGCAGGCCAGTCCACTGCATGAAATGAAGAGCAGGGTGACCAGCAAAACCAAGGTGGGGGAAAGGAGGAAATAAAACTGGGTGCCCTTGACATCGGGACTGTTAGAAAGAAGGAAAGCCTAGCTCCTAAACCCCAAGTCAACGGAATTAAACAAACAAACAAAAAACACTACTTAATGCAGGTCTCTGTGTGCCCGGCAGCAGGCTAAGATTCCTGTGCAGATAATTTTTGCAAGTGGTCATTACTTCCATTTTATGCTGCCCAAGGTTATGCGGCCAGTCTGAACAAGTGCGAACTGGAATTAGCCTTCGGGCTGCCCACTTCCAAGCTCCATGTGCTTTTCTCTCCCTCTCCATCCCTATTAAAGCCACAGGCCTTAGTTTCGAAATAATTTCCATCAACTTCTCTTAAGTGGCATTTTCATCTCCATCCTATGATTCCACTGTATTATAAAAAGATCAAATTTTGGTAACCACTAGTGGTTCTTTCAAAATAGTTGTTCTAAATGAGTTGAGAGCCAAGTGACGTCTCGGTTATGGTTAATGCAGACAATGCTGGGGGTGACCTTTCAGCATCGTAACTCGGCGTGGGGATTCAGGAAATCTGGACTACTATAAACTTCGATTAGATTTTGTTCATGTAGGTGTTAAGAATTTCTGGAGGTGGATTTAATTAACAACTCCCAAGGACAGCGACGTGAAAGGGGAAGAGTAAACGTAGACAGAATCAGGGCAGGACCGCGTGGAGCTGCGTCTCACAGCGACCCGGCCATGGGAGCGTCACACAGAAAGGGCCTTCAGGGAAGCCGGCCTCAAAGCCTGAGGTGCGCCTGCGCCTTTAACCCCCATTTCATAAATCCTTAGGAGGTTCCGTGAGTTTATCTGCCCTTTTCGAATTGGTTAGCATGTTGAGTTTGAGTATGTTTTTTTTCCTACTGAACACATGTTTCATATGTTTATCGTGCGCATATGCCAGAATGCACACCCGTTCACCCTGCCAGTTCAGCTCCATTTATCAAGCTGTCTTCAAAGATGATGGCAAAGCAGCAATAAAAGGTTCAAGCAGCAACCAGGTGAGAAATAAATTCTGGGACGCTGTTGAACAGGCGGAGACCCAGATGTGACCTCTGTGTTCTTCAGATGCCTTGGCTGGGGACAGGGCAAAAAGCTCTCAGTTTCATAAATATGACTGGTGGCCAGTTGTAGCTTAAAATAGCAAAATGAAAAAAAAAAAAATCAGTCTTGCTTTTCAAGACCGATGGGGACAGGTGCAGCAGGGTGCGACGAAGTCAGGCCGGGGGGAGATCGAGGGCGGGAAGCCGCGGCATGGAAAACAGTTGCGACTCAGGAAATCGACCTTTGTCTGAAGGGGCGACCCGCCAAGTGAAAATTGTAAAGAAGTTTCTGCTAACTATGAGAGTTAGTGTAGTTTGTTAGACTGAAACTTCTCCTCCAAAAAAAAAAAAGAAGTAGCTTAATTCGGTATTAATAGCAAAATTTGATGATATGTATTTACTGTTTTGATTGTGCTATGTGTGCGGTTCAAACAGGATCTGACAGGAACGCCTTAAGGTTTACGATTTGAAAGAAACAGCAAGTAAACCTCAAAATAAACTTGGAAGCTGATTAGCGTAATGGCTGAGAAAACAGTGCAGGCAGTTTGCAGGGTCCTAAAGAGAAGACCCCGCCCCAGTACATCCGATGAGGCCCTAAAGACGCCACCACTGGCTGCTCCCCGAGTCAGCGTGCTGCGAAATCCTCCCAGACTCACGGTGTCGCGTGCTTTCCTGGGACCTGAGTCCCCATGCAGCCCCCGCCCACAGGGGTCGCCCGGGTTCGCAGGGGGCTGCAGACTAATCCCTGCCATTGCCCCTTCTCTGCCCACGCACGTTCAAGGGCGTCAGCCTGTGCCCCGGAAGATTTTCTGCCTTTCCAGGGGATCGGCCACCAGGGTGAAGCTGAGCACGGGTCAGAGTCCATTGGGACACAGCAGCGCCTCGAATGCCGTTTTGTTCAATGTGGTTTTGTTGTAAAATGGATAAGCTGTCTGTGTTTTCCCAACCCTCCCGTGTCTGTGGGTGTTTTCTGGCTAAACTGGTTCCCTCCCACATCCCAGAGATTTGCACGTGAGGTGCGCTGGCGTGGCTCCACCGTCCCTGTCTGAGTGTGGCTGCGGGTGGCCCTGCGATGCAAGGCGGCTGTCCAGCTGGGTCCTGCCTGGCACCCCAAGCTGCGGGGCTGGCTCTGGACGCCATGACCGTGGACTGAACTAAGCGGGGCAGAAAAGAGTGACCTCGCTTGTGTTTAATCGCCGTTCTCAAATACGTGTGCAGCTCGCATTTGTTTCGGTGTTCGCTAATAGAAGTGTTTCGGGTCCTTATTTAAAAGTTTGGTGATGTTTTCGTGAACAGAAATACGCAGGAGGAACTTAACGCCCGTTTCTGTCGATCAGCCTGTGGTCTACTTTGTCTCCCCTGAAGCCAGTTTTCAAGAGCCTATTGATGACATTATGGGAGGATGCACTGTATCTATAGACTAGGCTTCGACTGGTACAGGGTTGAAACAAACTTAGTAACTGCTGATGTTTTTTGAGTATTTACTACGGGCTAGGCACCAGGCTAAGAACTTTATAAGCATTGCCTCATTTAATCCTAACAACTCTGATACAGGTACAGAAGAAACCAGGTCACAGCAGTTAGGAAACCTGTCCCAGATCACACAGCAGGTGGCCACACAGCTGGGATGTGAGCTTGGGCAGTCGGTGCCACAGTTCACCCCCCTGACCACTAGCCTTCACTGCCTCAATAAGCTCGTTCACTGAAACTCCAGGTCCAGCGGGGTGAGCCAGTCTGACTCAGACTGGACCCTGATGCAGTCTAGTTTGCCCTCAAATATCTGCTTTAGTGTGAATGTTTCTGTGAGTTTTCAGGCTGCTTACAAACCTCTAACCTCAGGACACCTTTGTTTTAAAGGCCATTCAGTGACAACTTTCATGATGTTATCGCTTCTATGTGAAGGAGGCAGTTATCAGGGCGTGGAAGGCAGCTTCCTGCTCTTGTTGGGAAGAGAAGGTGAACTGTTAGACCCTTCCCGAGAAGGTGCCAAGTCGGTCTTGACTTCCAGGTCTCATCTCCCACAGGTGAGAGCTGCTCGGCCTCCTCCCGCCTTGGGCTGTAGAAGGGAACCCCAGAGACCCACCTGCGGAGCTGGAGGATACTTGGCTAACTCCAGGAATTGCATGATTCTGCACATAAGTAGAACAGATGCTTTTTCTAAACGAGGAGACTGTGAAGTTTATAGAAAGGCTCTCGCAGACAAGAGCTAGGGAACTCGCCCACCATGCAGGGGGCTGAGGCACAGGCTTCTCTTTGGGCAGTTCTGGAATTCACCTGAACCCCATGGCATAAACTATAGGGCATTGCACTGTTTGAATGTCCACCTGTACCTCGGGGAATGCTAATATACCTGGGAGGCTTTATTAACCTGTGACTATAAATGCTGAAAGCCAAATGAGGAGCCAATGATTTATTACATTTAATGAATCCAACAGTGATAATATTACTATGTTAGAGGTATAATATCAAGCTACCGAAATATCAATGTTAAAATTAGAAAAAAAAAAAGAATGCTTACTGAATGGAGTTTGATGCTCAGGAAGTTAATCCAGTTAATCAGATTGATATTTAGATAATTAAAAAGAATTTGAGAAAGGGTGGGAACCAGTATTTACAGATATTAGAAAAACAACCTAGGGAATTTCAAACATAAGTTAATTAAATGATGAATTTCAATTGCTTAACTCTAAGTTGAACAAAGAAACTAATGGTTGTGTTATACTCTTGTTGGCCAAGATATCAGTCCACACCTTCATGCAGGTATTTTTCTGAAATTACCAGTGAATGTTAGGTTGGCTGTGGCTTCTTCCCTAAGCTACGATTAACAGGCAACGCCTCTGTTGCAAAGGCGTGTGACTTAGATTCAGATTCTACAAATTCTACCGAATTCCATAAATCACCATCAAATCTCACTGGAATGAGGAGGATACAGATAATAATCGAATGCTTTCAGGTTGAATAAGAAAACTGAAATTTCAGGAACACTGACAGGCTGCGAGAATCGAAGACCATTTTCTTAAACAGTTGAAAATTTTCAGTTCTCATATGGGAAAGAAATTATCCAGGCTTTGCAGCTAGAATGTTTTAAGTAAAACCTAAACTAAACATTGATGAGGATAATTCACACTAGCTGGACAGTTTCGGGGAGACGAGGTGAGGCTGGGAACTTGGCCAACGTCAGTGAGCCCCGTTCTCCGCGCTCAGAGAGGCCGGGGCTCCTTTGTGGCCATTGGAGTTGGCTACGGCTCTGGAGATGAACCTGTGGGAGGACTCAGGTCACCAGGGTGGTGCCCCCACGGTGCGATGGGCAGCCTCTGAACAGGAAGCGGGTGCTCACCCAGCCTCCTGGTGCCGTGGTTTTGCGCCCCCAGCTCTGTCTGCAGAGCTGAAGCCTCCAGCAGCCTCTGTTACGGCAGCCGGGACCAGGCTGCGGGGAAGCTCACCGCAAGTGCTGGCAGGGACCTGCTCACACAGGACGCCGTGACACGCGGGTCCTGTCTCAACGCCCCTGCATCTGTCTAAGGTGGGTGAGGGTGCGGCTCAGTGACCATGGAGCAATTTCTGCTCAAAGAGCTCTTTCCTGTCTCCCGCTACAAATGCGCTTAGATTCGCTCTAAATGGCCTGTGTAAGTCGGGACTTCTGCTTGCCCAGCCATCGTCAAGGTGCAAGTCACCCCCCACTGCCACCTGCAAGAACCAGGGGGGGAAGGGAAGGGGAGGGGACAGCCCGTTCCGCATGACTTACTGAATTGGCTTCCTTTTCTGGCGTCGGGCACGAATCGTTGCTTGCTTGGTTCTTTGGTATAGCGAGTTCAGACTTCTTAGCTTTTGGCTCAGCTTTGCTTTCTTTGGCAACTGGTTTTGTCACAGATTTAGGGGGGCTCCATCTGTTGGGTGACGGCTTGTGCGCCAGTGCTGAGGAAGGGTGTCCGGACCCCCCGTCTTCTTCCCCGTCTTCTGGAGGGTGCTTGGGGGCGTTCAGTTTCACGTAGTAGCCGTGGTACTGAGAATGCAGCTCCCCGTTGCTGGGGTTGGGGACGTGGTGGCGGCCAGAGTACTTGGATGGGGGCGCGGTGGCGCCCGCCTCCTTCGAGGGAGCCCTCGCCATCAAGGGTTTGTTGACGGCGGCTGTCACCTGCTCGTCAGCCACGCTCCGCTTGTCTCGGTTGAGTCTGGCCCCTGGGCCGGGGTTCTGCTTCCGCGTGGGCTTTGGGGAGGGTGGGGGAGAGTGGCTTTGTTTGGGACTTGCCTCGGGAGACCTTGGGGGTGTCGTGCCTTTGCGATAAAAATGAGGCGATTCCTTTGGGGTAGGTGGCTTCTCCGGCACCTTTTCTTCTGGATTTTCTTTAGCGTCTATACCTTCCTGAAATCTCTGCTTGATATAATCTGGGCCTGGGGAAAAATGACAAACGGAAAGGGAGGTGATAGAGGCACACGGGCTCGTTCCTCATGGTGCGCACACAGCGGGTGCTCGAAGGGCGCTGTACCCAGCATCGCTGCGTGACAGCGTTGGCGAGATGCCCCAGGGACTTCACTCGTGTGTACATCAAGCAGCTGGTGGTAAAATTGGTCTGTTAGACATCATTTAAGTTAAAGTCACAGAACCCATCGACAACATTAGGGGGGGACTTTACAGTCAGCTTTCCTCTTTTAAATACATTTACGAGGCTTTCAGTAAGCAAAAGCACATTCCACCCCTCAGGGAAGAAGGATGTTGAGTTTTCATGTGAACATATACCATTCTTTATACTGTTTTGGTGGCCATCAAAGTTAAGCAGTTGTGACTTCCCTGAGGACTGCACTGCCCCGGCTGCTGCCCAAATGCAGCCAGTTAACGGAAACGCAGCTTACATCACTAACACTGACTGGTGTGTCTGACAGTTACTCTACGAAAGCATTTACATAGACCCGAGATGCTAGGTTAACGTTTGGTAAATTACTCACACTGTCAGAGGAGAAGCTGCAGGTGCCGTGTTTTTACCGAAACCTCCTGGTTAGGGCCGGGACTGTGGTCGAGACCCTGCTTTAGAAGTGACTGGCCAGCAGGCATCGGAGGCCAGACGGGACGGCTGCCTGTGGCTCTCTGGTCTTGGGACTTTGAGTACTTTAGGATTGTTTATAATGACCACGTTGTGTTTATAAATGGGAAACCTGTCACTTCAAAAAGGGGGCCGTGGTGCGTTGTTATTTTGTGGGGGAAGACACAGTGCCTCCTTCCAGGCACGCCACCTCTCGGCCCGGGGCGCAGGCAGCCCGTGGCCGCCTCCCCCATCAGCCCCGTTTCCTGTCAACAGGTAAGGTCAAGGTCGCCCCGTGCAGTTGGCGCGCTCTGCACATGGGCAGCGCTGACAATGTCACCTCTCACGTACACACGGGAGAACCGCCCCCGCCGGGACCTGGGCTCTTGTGGACGCCACGGCACGGCGCCTGCACACCTTCCTCCGCCCCCGTGGGGCTGCAAAGCAGTTATCCTTAAAACTACAAACTGCCCACTTACACTTTCCATCGCTCTCTTCGTGACGGTGCGAGCAATCACTTCTCGCCAGGAGGCTGCTATTTATCATAGGAAGCATTTTCCGAAACTCGGAGCCTCACTCGAATCTTAGGAAGCTGGCCAGGGGTAGAAGCAGCACCATGGAGAGCCCCCGGCAACACAGGTGGACCAGGGGAGCTGCTTTGCAGCAGCATCCGGAGTCACTAACCGGGCACTAGGCGGTTTCCACGGAGGCCGCCCAGCAGTAACGGAGGCCCAGAGCGATAGAGTCTGAGAAGATGGCGTAAGTGGTAGGGGAGGCTCTACCCCTCCGCCCTGTGGGACCTTCCGGGCCCCCAGGTGACAGTGCGTCGGTTCTGGGCACACAGTCGTAGTGGCCTTGTCTGCGAGCGCAGGGGGCACCCGTCCCCGTCCCTTCACGGGGCTGGCATGCCACACACAGGTGTGGAACGGAACCAGTGGTGAGAACCAGCAAACTCGTGAATTAATTATTTCCTATTTTTCTGTGAAAAAATTCGGAATTTTGGCTTTTGGAAGGTGAGTGGAGAAGTCATCTAGCTGAGGATGCTTCCCTTGTTTTAACCCAAAACATTACGTTTTAACAGGCAGACAGTTATGGAATGAAAATGATTTCTAGAAACTTCTAATTCATCCCAGAAACGTGACAGCAGTTCCCAGGCCGGCGCCGTGCGACACTTCACCTTTGACCTTCAATAATCACTTCGGTGTGTGGCCGCACAGATGCCGTTACGGACTAAACCAATGTGTGTGCCGCACACTCACGGGCTGGTATTTGCAGGAGCCGCCTCCGGGAGGTGAGGAGGTTTACATTAGACCACAGGGGAGGGGTGCTCGGGATGGAACTCGTGTCATTACGATAAGTTCCCTGTCTCCTCTCGAATGCAGATGAGAAAGACCAGGTGGGGAGAAGGCGGTTTACACCTGACCCTGGACCCTCAGAGCAGGTACGCCCCCACCTCCCGGTTCCCTTCTACCTGCCTGCCCCCCTAGATCTATTTCCCCCTTGGGGAGGGGAGAGGGCAGGCCACCACCTTCCTGCCCCGCCTCCCTGGGTTTACCCTGTCATTCCTCCAATTGATAAAAATCTTATACTTTAGTCAATATCGCTGAATATTAAAAACGCAGTGTTTTGATAAAAAGGAAATCGAAGCAGCAGAACAAACGACCATCACTCATGGTCCCACCCTGACCCCCCCCCCACTTGCTCAGTGATTAACCCAAGCCTCATCTCACCAGCTCGACTCCAGCAGCCCCGGAGCGCCAGTCCTTGGGGCAGACGCGCAGTGCCCCCGCGGCTCACAGGGGCCTGACCTGTAACACCAGGAGGCCGATTCTACTTCACAACCGCCAATGTCACCACTGCCTGCTCTCCTTGCTGGTACACGTCCACCGGAAGCTCCACCAGAAAGAAAACGTTACCACGGCATCTGGGCGAGGAGCATGAGACGGACCCCATCTCTGACGTGCCCCGAGGCTCAACTCACCCGACGCAGCCATTTCCTCAGGGACAGTCTTTCCCACAAAGCCACACGCACCGCTGCCCGCGATGTCCCTGACGACGTGACGCGCTGGCCTAATGCCACGGCCCCTCTCTCCTCTGCTCGGTGTCTGGGTGGGCGCTGCCCACTGTTGCCTCTGTGACTTTTTTCTATACTTCTGTGGGTGACCACCTCTTTCTTTAAACATGCTCAATGAGGGTACAAGGAAATCTTGCAGCCCTGAAACTCAGGCTATCACGATCACTTTATAAACCGGGCTTATTTTAAAATTAAACTTTGCGGGCTACCGAGTTCTCGGTGGATGACTTCCTGTGTCACACGGCAGTTCCTGTGTGTGTACGCAGTTGTCTATACACATATCCACAATGTTTTATTTAATCCTTTACTCAAAGCCACCCTACAAGGTTATTTTTTTCTTAGTTTTGACCTGAAAGCGTAAGATTTACCAACTCTTGAAAACAGGTAACTTACCACGAAAGTGATTACAATGTAAGCTACCACAGACATCTTTTCCCTGCAAAGTTAACTTCTCTGCACACCACATGCACCCCCGACAATGAGAACACAATCTGAGATGTCAGTTAAATGAGTGGCCTGACTTGGGAAAAGTACCTGAAAGCCCTTTTAGAAACACCTGAGGCCGTAACGAAGAAATGAGGTCTTACCACCTGTGGCAACATGGATGGGCGTGGAAGGTGTTATGCTAAGTGAAGAAAGTCAGATAAGCAGCCTATGACCTCACTGATGTGTGGAAACTAAGGAACAAAATGAACAAAGCAAACAGACTCATATACAGAGGACAAACCGCTGACTGCCAGGTGGGATGGGGGAGTTGGATGAGAAAGGTGAAGGCAACTTGGAAGTTGCAAAACAGTCCTGGGGATGCAAAGTACAGCATAGCAAAGTACAGCATAGGGAACATAGTCAATAACAGTGTATCGACCACACATGTGGCGCCAGACTGAATGGGGATCACTCTGTAAACTGTATAAACATCTCACCACTATGCTGTGCACCTGGAAACGTTATCTGAATGTCAACTAATTGAAAAATAAAACTGCGGTGACAAATGAAACTCTGGTCTGATCACCCCGTAAGTGCAGAGGGGGGACTATGGGAGCTCTGGTCCCTTGAAAAGATCAGTAATAGACAACACCTTCTAGACCGTTCTTCAGGAGGGTGGCCGTGGGTCAGCGGCCCCCCAGCCCCCTTAGCTCTTGCCTCACACAGACCGTTCTCACCTGCTGCTGGGACGTATCCATTGCTCACCCACGACTCTTCTCTGAAGCCGTTTTCACTAAGAAAGGGTGGAATTACACTTTCCCACAATACTTGTTCCCTCAGATGCTTTTACACCATAAAAGGCTTTTAAAACCATTTAGTAGTCTCGGGAAACTGAGATGACCTCTATCGTTTACCCCTCGGTAACACCTAATAGAAATCTGTAGAGTCCCCGTTCCCCAACACAATTAACAACAATCTAGAAATTACCAAACGCAGACAACAATGGTAAGTCTGTTTGCTTTCAAACTGGGCTCAAGCCCAGTGAGACGGTGGTCTCCCGACAATGGCCACGCTGCAGCAAGGGACGGCAGTCCGCCTGGTGGCGGAGCCCGGTCCCCCGCTCACACCCTACCGCAGGGGTTCACCGAGGCGCTGGGGTACCAGGAAAGGAGTTCGTGTCGCACCAGAAACTACTTCCTTCCCAGCGGTCACCATTAAACCTGGGAGGTTTCCCTGTCCTGACGAATCGCACACACAAATGACGACGATCTCACCCAGAGGGCTAAAGCAAATGCGCGCCAAAGAAAACACCCATTGTCACCGGCTGCCTCCCTCGTGCCATTACGGAAGTCACTGCGACGACGGCCTCGCCCGGCCGACGGGGCCTCGCGCCCGCCCGTCTCCGGAGCCGGTCCTCCGCGTGCTCCCTTCTCCCCCGCCAAGCTCCGCGAAGGCCGGCGTCCCGGCGTTCACACGGACCCCGCCGTTCTGCTCACGCCGACTTACCTGGGCCACTGCGCCACAGCAACGTCCCGTGGTTCCAACGTCCGTCACCTTCGTTGGAACCAAACGCGTACTGAACACGCGTTGGGCAGGGTGCTGGCTATCCGGCTCGACAGAAACCAACGTGGAAACACTCTTTACCAAGACAATGTAAATTCTGATACTGACAAATTCGGAACGTTTTTGGCCTCTCCACCTAGAAATCTATTGATCTCTCAATCACAAGATGCTGTTTATAAAACCATGGAAAAACGCATAAAAATGGCTGTGACCGTCTCCTTAACACCAGTATATCATAGAGAGGGATGGAGACTGTCTGCTGGGAAACCACTAGCCAGAGACTTAAATATTGAAACCCGCAGCACGTGTTTGTGGATTGCTGCTTTATGACACGTGAGAGGCAGGTACTCAGCACTGACTTTTGCTTTCTGAGGAGTCACTGTCACCTCCCCCTGTGCAGACGACTTGGCTCTGAGGGCCACGCCTCTCTGCCCCGGGACCGCATTCCTCTGAACTTCAGGAAGGTCAGTTCTCTCGGCTCCTCTCTGACTTGTTATTGTCAGAGGCACCTCCGTCTGCCGCGGTCGCCACGCTCTGACGCGCTGGTCAGCTTGGCTCGCAGCTGGGTGGGGGGCAGGACGGGAGGGACTGCGGCTAGGCCGAGTCCCCAGAGACGACGCCGTTTTCCAGTATTTCCAGCTTTCGGTCAGACGCCAAAGACCCCGAAGGCGAACCGGCCGCAGCGCGCTCACCTGCTCCGCCGCGGGCCCCGACGACCTTACCTGGCTGGTAGAAGTCGGGCGACAGCTCCCGGGCCACCGCTCTCGCGATGTCACTCTCCTGGCGGGCGGCCAGCGCGGCCTGGTCCGCGGCGTCGGCCTTGGCCCTGGCGTGGGCGGTCCTGCGGGGGGCGCAGAGGGCCAGTCAGCGGGGTGGCACCCGGCACCCAGCACCCGGCACCCACGCGCAGCGCTCCCTGTGACCCCGGCCGGCGCCTCCCTGCTCTCCCCTCCATCACGAGCCCCACTGCCGTCACGTTCCACTGGAGGCGCCGTGCACGAAGCCGCCAGTAAGTGGCCTCGATCCTTATTCGGGGGACACGAGGGATGAGCCTGTGCGGCCCGAGAAACCCCGGTTTTCAAAGCTCACTGCGCCACATCCCGCCTCGGCCGCGGCCCGCCTTCCTCTTCCCAGCCCGGAGAGAAGCGAGGTGTCTAAGGAGGACGCTGGTCGAGAAGGACGCGCTCTCCGGGCGGGAGCAGAACCGATCTGTAGTGCTAACTGACGCAAGACCCTCGTGGCTGGTCCAGGAGGCCAGTGTGATGCCATTGCGTGCGTGCGTGTGTGTGTTTGTGTGTGCGTGTGTGTGTGCGTGCGCGCGTGCGGGGCTGCAGGACCTCGGGCCCGCTGTGGCAGTGCACTCGGCAGGGTCCAAGGAGCCCCCTTAGCTGCTCCCTAAGCACGCTTCTTGTGTAAAACGGACAGGAGGCCTTGGGGAGGGGCACGTGGCTCTCGCGGAGTGACCTGGCCTCTCCCGGGCCCAGGGGCGGTCCGCAGAGACCTCCTACGCTTCTAGCGGGCGAGGGAGGCGCAGTGGGGGTGGAAACGGGACTTCTTATGGCAACGACAGGGAACGGACATCTGCCCGCCCGAGGGGAGGGCTTGGAGGCTGCGACCGAGAACTCTGAGCCGCCACTTCCGAAGAAGGCCCCGTGCAGTTAGCGGTCAGACGGTGACCAACGGCTCCTACTTCTTGTCACTTTGTACGCTTCCCCTTCTCCCCCGTTAGCACCGGGCAGGGCTACAGATAACTGCTAGGAAACAGGCATCAGGCCTAAGAGAGGTGCTCGGACCTCTTTCAGGAGAGGAGGTGGGTAACGGCGCTGCCCTAGCTGGTGGCAGCTGAGGCGGCCGGCAGCCCGTCCCCGGGGCTAGACCGCGGGAAGAAGTGGGAGCCGAGGCCTGGCCCGAGACCGTGGGCTCACCGGTGGGGGCCCCACTGTCCGATTACTCTCTCCGCCTATCCGCCCTCGTCCACACGGGCCATTTCACACCTACTTAGGACCCAGGCGAGCCTGGAGCTTCAGGAAGCCTGGGATTTTAAAGCTTCGGCCCTTTGCCTTATGCCCAGTGCCCGGTGGACAGCATTTGTTGAGGGCTCACGTGTTAAGTAAAGGAATGAAGGGGGCTCCGTTAGAAATAGCTGAGCAGGTGCTTTAAAATGAGCAGAGAGACAAAACTGTAGCGGAAATAAAAAGATCGGCGGGTGCCAAGGGGTCAGGGAAAGTGGGTGAGGGTGAGGGATGGCCAGGCGGATCCCGGGACATTCGGGGCGGCGACACCATTCTGCGTGATACTGTAAGGGGGGGTACATGACAAGATGCATTTGCCGAAGCCCAGGGACCTGTGCGGAGTGACCCCCATGTAAACCGCGGACTTTGGTTGACACCAACGTATCGGTGCCGAGTCATCGATGGCACCGAATGTGCCCACCGTGCAGGATGTTAGTAATGGGGGAGGCCGGGTGTGGATGCCGGCGGAGGAGGTGTATGGGACTTCTCGGCACTCTCGGCTCAATTTTTCTAGAAACTTAAAAACCGCTCTAAAAAAACTAAGTCTTCTAAAAAGAAGTGGATGAGCGTTTGAGCGTCAGAATGGTTGTTTCTGAACCCTGGAGGGTGTTTTTGATGATCTCTGTCCGAAGGGTGTTGGGACATGGAGACAAAATGCTGCGGGTAGGAACGTGTCCCTGGCCCGGCCTCGGGGCCCCGCGGGCCACAGAGCAGGGGGGACCCGGCCCCCGGAGGCGCCTGGGGACCGTGGTGCCCTCTGCCGCGTTCCTTCGCTTTCCCGGAACCTCGGCTCCTTTTTCCCAGAATCATTTTTCGCGTTATCTGCTGTTCTTAGCTGGAGCCTAATTACGTCTGCACATCGTAATTAATGAAACCATCAGAGTGCAGTCAGGCTGCCTCGCAGTGAGATCCGGCCCTTCAAGGATAAACTTACAAGCTTCAAGTACAAACGACTTATTCTGATACAATCGCAACCACCACCACGTTAGTCAAGTAAAACGGCAGTGTTATTTTCACCACTTTTTATAATGGGCTAAAACTAGACGACGGACAAACAGAGCTGAACCTTCCGGCAAATGCGTCTTGGAAGCACGGCGCCGGCCAAGCCTTAACCCTTTACTGCTTTACTTGCTCTTTGCTGTCAGGCCAGACAGGGAGTGGGGACCTTTCTGTCTGGTGCCCGTCCCCTGTGCCGATGCTCCCGCACCGCTAACGAGATGAGTCCAAACCACATTCGCGCCTGAGACCGGAGATCTCAGCAGCCCTGGATCTGATCACGGGGAGGAGGAGCGGACGGGAGCCCGTGCTGAGCTGCTGTCACTGCTAGCTTCGTCTGGCCCGGCCACCACAACGCCCAGGATCATGCCCCGGGGAAAATCCAGGCTTGAGCCTGGCTCGTGGTAGTGAGTTCACGTGTTCAAACCCCAGGCTCAGTTAGAGTGACACACTGCCCCTTAAGCGGCCGGCTGGCTGCAAGTGCCCTTGAGCATGGGCTGCGGTCGGGGGTTCAGGCCGGGCGGTCGGGAGCCCCTCACGGCGGCTGCGCTCTGCGTTAGCCGGTCGCGTGGAAAGCGCACGCATCCGAAAGGAGCCGCGTGCCTCAGAACCTCCGGCCACGCGGACGAGGGCCGGCGTTGCCAGTCCCCAAACTCTCTCCCGTCAGACGCGGTAAGAAGTAACTAACTGAACGGCGGCTTCGCTCAGGCATCGGCCGCTGACTCTCTTGTAGGGTCGTGTTTTTATAAATAAACCAGAGTTTGACCTTGTGCAGATTCCTACGTATGAGTGACGAGACATACACACCGGGGTGACCGGCTCAGCTCGCACGGCAGCTCAGCGGCTCCCGCCTGGATGCGAGCCCTGCAAAGGCCACTTGTACACAGCCCGAGTCCCCGGGGGACTTCTGCATGGTAGGCATCCCCTGCACTTACGAGCTTAATTGCAGCTTTTTTTTCTCAATCCTAACTTGATGAGTATCTGAGGTTGTTTTCTCTTAATGATTGAAAAAGTGTTTCGCGAACTCTCAAGTCATGTTACTCAGAACAGTCTCGCTTCCCCAGTATCTCTTAAACATAATATTTTTACCAAAAAAAAAAAAAAAAGCACATAGAAACAGTACACTGAACACACCCAGCTAAGGTAACACGTGGGTCCCTGACATGTCCACCCCAACTTCTCTCAATCTTTTATGCATCTAATCACTGATAGAGCTGATAGTTTTAAATCTAGAATGTACAATTCTGCTAACGATAAAACTGTACACACTATTTACAAATTTTCCTATTTCTAATTTTTCTATATTCTTTTCCCAACAACAAATGGCTCAAAACACGCTTTGCTGGCAGAGGCTATAATAATGTTTGGTTCAGGGGATACACATGTGATTTGCTTTGATGTCCAAATATTTAGAGAAAATCATTAGCAACATTTAAAAATGAGAGCGACTGGACCTCAGACCCAAAATCTCCGTGGGAGGCAATGCCGCGCTCACAGCTGCTCAGGCCAAAACCCTCCGAGTCGTCCTGACGCCCCCTTCTCTCTCTCACATCCGCGGTCAGCAAACCCTGTCGGCGCTACCTTCAGAACGCGCCCCCAGCCGGCCCTGGTCACGTCGCTGTCACCCGTCGCCAGGGTCACCGCAAAGCTCACGTGACCCCCCTGCTCCCATCCCAGCTGCCACCTCTTCCGAATTCCTCTTGAAAACACCTGCCGATCACCAAAATTCTTTCTGGGTTTTGGCATCATGGTAAGAAAATAAAAAAATATATATATGACCTGTTATCCTCCCTCTTGGACTGTGACGTTATTCAGTTATGAGAGAGGACCGATCATCTTGTGATTGCGCTTTGCAGCCCGAGAAGCAAGAAACGCTCTCGATGAGGCGGCGTCACAGAGCTCAGCGAAAACGCGGAGGCCAGATTCCTAAGCCGTGGCCCCTGGAAGAGGCTGGTTCTCCAGTGCGGATTCGCTTCTCTGAGAAGAGCGACCCGGCCAGGCTCGGCACGTGCTCCTCGGGCGGAGGGACCCGAGGCCCTTCCACGTCCGTCCCAACTGCTGACTTTCCATCTTTTATACATCTATCCGCTGACGTGGCCGAAAAAGATTTCGACCCAAAAAGGACGGTGATTCTCGCTCGTGAGAGTGAGAGTTGCATCACGTTACTTTAACTAACATAGGAATGTCCTCATAGAATCATAATTCATATCACGCCCTCGGCTCTTCAACAAGGGCAGACAGGAGGAACGGAGATTTACGTGGGCAATGCTCACACACTTTTGGGTAAAATGCTGTCCATGGTGTGTCACTGTCGTGTTTATAGAGATCTAGGTGACATGCATCTTAAAGTTTGGCTACTGGAAAAGTTTGGTCTCTGGTGGTAAACTGATGTGCCCCCTGCATCATACGACGAGAGCTACGTAATTGCGACTTCTCTTTCCCCTAGAGCTGCTGGGAAGCGGGGGGCAAATCTACTCTTGATGGACGTGAGTGGTTACCTCCCCCGAGCTATATGGCGTTAACGTGCCCCAGTGTCGGGAAGGCCATTCCACGTGCGACTCACCGTAAGGCCCTTGCGAATCCTTCTTGGAAGCTGGCAAGGTAGTGACCCCAAATCGCCAGCTCACTAAGCTCCTGCTACAGTGTGCTCTGAACTCTCGCCCCGCGCAGTCTGTTAACGCTCAGGGACACACGGAATCCCTTGGGGGCAGCTGAACCTACCAGTCAACTTCCTGTGTAGGATTTCTTCCTAGAGCCAGAACATTTTCAAGCTTGGAAAAATAAGTGCTTGTTCTCAGGTACTTTACAGGCTTTATTCCCAACATTCGATCAAACGTAACGAGCTTAAGGGCTATATTCTCTGATAGGCCGGGTCAAAAACACGTTCCTAATCCTGTTAAAATATGCCAAATAATTGGCTCTCTTCTACTTTATTCTGACTTATTAATTTCTCGAAAATCTACTTTCCTGAGTAATTTATGCACTGAGAAGAACCAGATGTAAAAAAAAACAAAACAAAACAAAAAACTTAAGGGATGTTTAATTCTTGAAACAATTTTTAGAGAAAAGTCCTTTTTAATGAGTGTTTAAAAGTTCTAAAGTTCTCAAGCTCAAAAACACTACCACTAAATAAGATTAAAACTTCGCTTTGAAAGAAGAATCCCCTGCAGCCCAATGACTGGGAGAAAATATCTGCTGACCACATATCTGATAACGAGTTAGTACCCGGGATATATACACATTCTACAACTCGATAACAAAGGCGACAATCAAAAGCGGGCAAAGGACTCGAACAGACTTTTCTGCAAAGATGATACAAAGTGGGCAACGGACGCACGAAAAATGCTCAACATCACGGATTGTAAGGGAAACGCAAATCAGAATCGCGAAGAGAAACCACCTCGCACCTGTTGGGATGGTTACTGTACAACGACGACGACCCCCCCCCCCGACCCTGTAAAACGACATGTGCTGGCGAGGACGCGGAGGAATTGGAGGCACCGTGCGGAGCTGGCGCGAATGCGGGGTGCTGAGGCTGCTGCAGAAAACGGAATGGCAGCCCCCCCCGCCCCCCAAAATTAAAAACGGAATCACCAAATGCTCCACCAGCTCTATTCTGGGGTTTATACCCAGGAGAACCGAAAGCTGAGTCTCGAGGAGATATCCGTATACCCATGTCCACAGAAGCATCGTTCACACCAGTCAAAAGGTGCGGACGACCCAGGTGTCCCTCGATGAATGAGCGCGCGTGCACACGCGGTATGTTCAGTCACGGGCCGCGCGACGACATTTTGGTCAACGACGGACTGCACACACAACGGCGGTCCCGTAAGGGTACAACAGAGCCGAAAAACGCCTCCTGCCTGGTGACGTCGCAGCCATCGCGAGGCCCCCGCGCAACTCGCGCGCGCGGTGCCGCTGCTGGGAACAGAGCCAGGGCGCGTGCAACGGCAGGCGCAGGCCGCGCCATCTGGGTGTGCGGGCGTGCACGCTGCGATGTCCACACCGCGACGAGACCTCCCAGCGACGCGTTGCTCAGGGCCCGCCCCGGACGTGACACGGCCCGGGACTGTGCGCGTGGGGAATGTATTCTACCTTAAAGAGGAAGGTCGCTCTGACACGTGCTATGTACGACGTGGAGGAACCTCGAGGACGTTACGCTGGCGAGACGAGCCAGTCACAAAGGACGGAGACGGCGTGCCTGCACTCACGCGAGGTCCCCAGGACAGTCGAGACCCTGGCGGGAGGCAGGACGAGGGGTCGGTGGTTCATGGGTCCGTTTGTTCTGCGAGATGAGAACGTTCTGGAGATGGGTTGCACGACAATGTGAACGCACGTCACACTTCTGAACTGCACCTCTAAAGACGGTCCGGGTGACGAAATTCAGGTCACGTACATTTCTTAAGGTAAAGAGAACAGTCGTGTGATGGAGAAACATTCCTGGAGCATCCCACGCGCCCAGGAGCGGCGAGGGCGGAGACGGAGGCCGGGCTCTCAGGGGAGGCGCCGCACTGACCCCAGCCAGGCACGAGGTGCAGGAAGGAGGGGACCAGCGTGAGATGAGGGACAAGCAAAGGCCGTTTCGCGGGAAGAACCGTCAGAACTTTGAAACGCAAGGGCCGCCTTTGCGTCTGTGCGGCCAGCTCTCAACGTCGAGCCCGGCACAGGGGCTGTCCTCAGCACGTACTGGTGACGCGGAGAAATGGGCGAGGAGGAGAGAGACCAACGATAACCCCAAGATTTCAGCTTGGTATCCAGACGAACGTCTTTACTACACTTAGACACTGTGCAGCTGGCCAGGGGACACCATCCCATGGTGATGATGAGTTCAGTTTTAGACAAGGAGGGTCTTACAGGACACAGGCACTCACAGGGGCATTCAGGGCTGCAAGGCCACGCAAAGGTCAAGCTCGGAAGCAGGAAGGTGGGCATCAAGGTCACAGAAGATGAGTTCACGCAAGGTGGATGGGCCCATCGAACAAGCGAGTCAGAAAAGCAAAGGCCTGAGGACAGAGACCACAGCGTCCGTGAAGCTCAGTGAGGGAACTAAGCTAACCGAGAGGCGGCGGTGCGCAGAGCCATCCGAAGTCCCCGGATAAACCCGCGCTCCCCCTCGGAGTCGAGTGGCCAGATCAGCGTCCCTTCCTCGTGGCGGAGCACGGACCGGCTGCGTTATGTGCAGCCACCGTGACAAGTGTGGTTGGAATCTGGGGACGGGATGGCCTGTCGACCCCGCCACGTGCCGGGGAAGGTGAGGGCTGCGAAGAGGCGGCCGGATTTGCTGAGAACCTTGGAGATGGCAGTTCTGACCTGAAGCCACTGCAGAAGCCAGACTGAAGGGGGCTGGTGAGGAAAGGGGCCGAGGACGTACAGGAAGCAGGCGTGGGCGACATCCGGAGGCTTCTCTGACCCGGAAAGGGAGGAGGGAATTCGGACAGTAACCAGAAAAATTAGCTGGGCCCGGGGCAAAGAGCTTTCACTTGTATCTTAGGAAAATGAGATCTGTTCCCGTCACGAGACGGGAAGAAAGATGCTCAGAGAACGGAAGAAAAGGAAGGAGGTTTGAAAAGGTGACAATTGTCGGAGTCTTAGATGAAGCAAAAGGGAAAACATATTAATAGTGATGGGTTGATCCAATGTTTTAAGGCAATTTGAAGGCTCCTAAGCGTGAGGGAGACGGAGAGAGCTGTGGGGTTGGGGGCCGCACCGGCCTGGGTTCAGTCCCCGGTTCGTTACATCCTGGTCAGGTCACGTTAGCCTCGGTGTCCTTCCCTGTAAAATGGGGGTGATATCGCCTTGCAGCGCTGTTCTCGAGCAGAACCGACTTACGTGCAGTACTCAGCACCAACTTAGGGTATTTTATCAGTAGATGGCTAGTATTAGTCTTCTGCTGAAGTTTAGGGCTGTTAGGAAGAAATCTGGGGGCTGAAAGAGGTGAGGATGGGGAACTAGCTCCGTACAAAAGTCCCTGGAACGGAAGGAAGGGACATCGGAATTGCTGAATGGGACCAGGAGGACCTGGCCTCAGGCCTATGTGAGTCTAGCTCTTTCTCTAGCAGGGCTCTCTTTCCTGGGAAAAGCGGAAAAGGTAGAATATGGTCTTGACACAGGGTAGAGACCCCTGTGAGCAGGATGGGGATGCACCCAGCACAGAGCTCGGGGCAGGGAGGAAGGGCGCAGCCAACGCTGGGCTCTGGACCAGAGGAATCCGAAAGGACGAAGTGAGGAGCAAACGAAAAATGGGAAGGCAATCGGATCGCTGTAAAGCCATGTAAACGCAGACTGTGTGAGAGCGTCGGGTGTTATTTCCTTGACTGGAATAAGACCTTGGTCTTTCTTACGGCAAGTTCTATGGAAATGGCTTTCTTCTGACTAAATCTGGCTTACTTCTTAAAAAGGGTATATCTTTAGTTCAAATGATCAGCTGGAAGGCTTTGGGTAAGAAAAGGTGGGTCCAATTACTGAAAAATGGATACGTGTTCCAGAAAACAAAAGCAGACATGATCATGACTCCACTCTCTTTTTCGCGCTGTAGCACACACCTGGACCTGCCTGACAGACACCTCGCTGCCTCCGGAACCGGCGACGGCTTCCTGGGAATCGACGCGCGCGATCGCGTCAAAGCTCCTTTCCTGTGCGCACCGGTGTCACGATGCTTCCGGTCCCTCGCCAGAGGCCCGCTATGCGTACAGATTAAAGTATGACTCGGAATTAGAACAACTGAAGACTATTCTAATGATCGTGGCGGCCAGCAGTGTTCGGCTAAGGCGGGCCTAACCTCCAGGTACTGCTCTGAGTGCCCACTGAATGCGTGCTCTGTGGTACTCAAACTCTTCCATTTGATAAATCCTTATACGTTTTTAGAAAATTCAGCAAATATTCACTCCTTTAGACTACCTTCTTCAACTCAGTTGGAACACATTCTTTTTGGGAAATAAACATCCATTTTCTATCTTATATTACATACGACGGCTTTCTAAATTCCATCACTATGTATGATGACGGATGTAAACTACTGTGGTGATCATTTTGCAACATACGCAAATATCAAATCGTTACATTGCACACTCGAAATTAATGTACTGCATGTCAATTATACCTCAATAAAAAATAAATTGCATAAGTTATAAAAAATTAAGAGACTAAAACTAATATCAGCATCATCAAAAACAAAACAAAATAAAACATGGCTCTCTAAAAAATCTTGCATCTACCAGTTCACCATTTCCCTGTGCTCTGTCTAGATTTGCCTAAACAGTGAACAATGAAAGGATTTAGTCCTTATCGGGCACCTGATGTCGAACGGTCTGACCCAGAACTTGCTTGGGACTGGCACGCAAAACCGTCCTGCGTCTCAAACTCCCACGGCCAGCGTACAGGTTTGGAAGCCGAGTTTATGAGAAAGCCGCTGTGTGAGGGGTGCCACACCGGCAAGGGGCTGAGTTATGCTCCTGGCGAACTAGTGCTGCTCACTTGGCGTTTCCTTGTAGAAACCGTAGGAACCGTAATTCTCTCATAACCTCCATTTACTTCGCACCTGGTCTGCGACAAGGAATCACTCAACAGTTCGACCGAGAAGTCCTGTTTTCCCTCTACATCGTTAGCCTTTCACTGCAACGGGCACTGAGGCCAACGGTCCAACGAGCTACCAAGGATCTGGCCTGATTTATGTGGATCTTCTGGTCTGAGAAAGTGGCTCTTGAAGGCTCCGCTTTATCAGACAGATTAAAAGACACAATGAGAACTGGAAAGGCCTCCAAGAGCCCACACGGTCCCTCCCCTGTGGTCGACCACTCTCCCTTGTGCAGGGACTTGAGACTTAGGGAGCCTAAGGGACACATTCAAAATTACAGAGCAATTCAGTAGGACGAACGGGCAGCAGCTAGGTCTCCTGACCTTTGGGACAGAGCTGAGACGAGGCTGTGAAGAGAGATTTCTGTACTACTGTGTTCGAGGTTTTGCTTTAGCAAACATTCTGTCATTTAATTATTTCACCTTCTAGTTATAATTTTTATTCTACTATAAAAAATCATTCATCCACAATTCTACCTTCTTACATTCATGCTTTCTCTTTGAGTCTGTTGCCCTCTTTCTCTATTCTTTAATTTTAATAGATTTATAATTCCCATGGAAAAATGCAAATTTGAGCTTTCTTTCCCTATATACATATTTTTTTTTAAACCAGTTTTGGCTGACTTTCAAATGAAATAACACAGCTTAGAAAACAACTTACTGAAAACTATGGGAAAGATTTGGTTTTTGTCAAGGTTATTTTTTAGCAGGAACATTTTTAGGTGGTGTTAAAAATACTGCAGATTCATCCAACTCAGAGTTGCCTTCCCCAAATCACCAAATTAGTAATTAACGCCTCCAAATTTAAAGGGAAATATCAGAAGATCATCCCATTCTTCCTGAATTCTTAAAAAGTTTTCTTCTTTTCCCTCATGAGAATCTAAAAAAAAAAAAAAAACTGTTGTGGTTTTTACCTGTTTTTAGCATTTGCTGTGCTAAACTGTGAAGAGCAAAATTTCTTCCCCATACTCAACAGATAAAATAATAGCTTCTCCTACAACACTGAGAAAAATGGAGGCAGAAACAAATATATAAGCCAGGGTGACTTGTTTTCTGTTTAGTGTGCTCAAATAAAAAGCACACTTGGTACAATTTGCGGAGGCGAAGGCAATTTTGAAGATGAATACGGGCACATCGAGATAAAAACGTATACTTCTCTGTTATTAGAGATGATGGCAGAAATGCAAAGGATTCAAGAAAAGAAGGTACAGGGATGTTAAATTCTGGCTCAAATAATCAGCCTATTTCCCTCTGGTCCTGACAGACTGTCAGTGATCTGCTTCAACAATACGTTACGGTGCTCCCGATACTCAGAATTTTCTTGACCGGGAGTGTGCTGTCTGCCTGGACACATTCCGATGAACTTTTAACCTTTGTTTCCTTCACGATGGGATTAATTGACTCTGGGGCTTGGGATGCGTGCCTGTCAGTAGGAAGGACAGACACCTGCTGAAGCCGCTGGGGAATGCGGGGTCCGCCTCCCGCGACCCCATTCCTTCGTGACAGATGCGATGGCCGGATGGAATTGCCACTTGCCGGTCTGAGAGCCACACGGAGTCCAAAGACTCCTGGAAGAATTCCAGGCAGAGCGGGAATGCCGCCCACCCCCGGACATGGGGGAAATTTAGGGTGTGGCTGGCTTGAACGTAAGGATTTCTCTCGAGGCCCAAGAATTCAAAACCCATTGACCGCTATCTTGGAACTTCTCGGGGGCAAAGTCAGGCTGACCTTGGGAGTGGCGGGGGTGCCACCTGCCCTCCCCAGCTGGGGGCTGTCCAGGGTCAGCGTCCCGGCCCGGGGCCTTACCTGCTGCTTTGCTAGCTTCTCACAGCTGCCCCAGAGCCACCACGTGACCCTCAGAATAAGAGCCATGCTTTCCAAGGCAGAGTTCCTGACTGTGCTCGGTTCCGGCCGGCCGCAGGAGCACTGGACATAGTGCTTCCTTCCTTTTTGATACAATCGTAGCATCTACCAAAATGACGACAGACTTGGCAACACAAGGATGTGCCCTTGCCTTGTGGCTGCTCTGCGCTACTCGAGGTAGGAATGTGAAAGACCGCCTTGCATTTAAGGCAGAGAACCCTGGAGCCACGAGCGCCTCTGTAGGATTCTGGCAGAAACCTGTGAAATGTATTTGTATACAATCTTGGACCCAAGTAATGACTCAGTGGACGTGACGGAATATGATCCTTTACATCTTTCTCTCTGTCTGGCATGAATGAAAGGGGGCACATAAAGCCCTTTCACGGCTGCATGTAGTTCATCTGGGTCGACCAGTTACCCTGAAAACATGAGGGGCAT
Source organism: Rousettus aegyptiacus (assembly GCF_014176215.1). Lineage (NCBI taxonomy): Eukaryota > Metazoa > Chordata > Mammalia > Chiroptera > Pteropodidae > Rousettus > Rousettus aegyptiacus. The sequence continues at coordinate 6,179,801 of NW_023416290.1, read as the reverse complement.
TAAGGAAAGGAGACGCCTAGGAGAGTCAGTCATGATGTCCAGAACAAGCCCAGATTTCTTTTTAAACTATTTCAAAAAACTGAGGGGATGGAACACGTTTGAACTCTTTCTGCAAAGCGAGCATTACCCTGATACCAAAACCAGACAAAGACACTTCAAAAAGAAAAAAAAAAAGTACAGGCTAATATCTTTGATGAACATAGGTGCAAACGTCCTCAACAAAATATTGGCAAATTGGATTCATCAACACATTAAAAGGATTACACACCACAATCAAGTGGGATTTATCCCAGGCATGCAAAGATGGTTCGACACCTGTAAATCAACAGGATACACCACATCAATGGAACGAAGGATAAAAATCATATGTTCATCTCAGTAGATGCGGGAAAAGCATCTGGCGAAAGTCAACATCCTTTTATGATTAAAAACTCTCAACAAAGTGGGTTGAGAAGAAACACACTTCAACGTAATAAAGCCTATTATGTGACAAGCCCACAGCTAAGATCATAGTGGAAAGCCCAGAACTCTTCCTCCGGGATAAGGAACGAGGATGCTCAGTATCACCACTTCTATTCAGCACAGTATTGAGATTGTTGGCCACAGCAGTCAGACGAGAAATAAAAGTGCTTCAAATTGGAGAGGAAGAAGTAAAACTTCCGCTATTCACCGAAATGACACATGATACTGTATACAGAAAACCCCAGACTCCAATAAGAAACTATTAGAACAAATGAATTCAGTAAAGCTGCAGGATACAAAAATCAATAGAAAAAAAAAATCTGTTGCATTTCTATATGCCAATAATGATCGGTCAGAAGGAGAAATTAAGAAAACAATCCTATTTATATTTACATCAAAAAGCATAAAATACCCAGGCATAAATGTAACAAAAGAGGCAAGTGACCTACACTCTAAAAGCTGTAAGACACTGAAGAAAGCAGCTAACGAGGATACGAATGGAAGGATGTGCTGTGCTCATGCCCTGGACGTGTCAATATTAAAATGTCCCTGCTACCTAAAGCAATACGAGATTCAATGCAACGCCTGTGAAAATACCAATGGCATTCCTTTCAGGACTAAAATAATCCTAAAATTTATATGGCACCACAAAAGACCCCAAATAGCCAAAGAAACCTCGAGAAAAAACAAAGTGGAATGTATCACGCTCCCTGATTTCAAACTATACTATGGAGTTGCTTTAATCAAAAGAATATAGTATTGGCATAAGACCAGAAATATAGATGAACGGAATAGAATAGAACCCAGAAACAAATCCTCACTTATATGGTCAATTAAACCATGATGATGGAGGCAAGGACATTCAATGGAGTAAAGACCGTCTCTTTAGTAAGTGGTGTTGGGAACACTGGACGGACACACGCAAAAAATGAAATTGTACTTTCTTACACTATGTAAAGAAATAAGCTCAACACGGACTAAAGATTTATACGTAAGACCTGAAAACGCAAGCTTCCGGAAGAAAACACATGGGTTTTGGATGTGTCTTCTCAGAAAAGGAAAAACAAACAAACAAACAAATGAGGCTACATTAAACTAAAAAGTTTTTTTCACAGTGGAGGAAACTATCAACAAAACAAAAAAGACAACGTACTGAATGGGAGAAGATATTCGCCAAGGTACATCTGATAAGGGGCTACTATCCCAAATATATAGGGAACTTAGACAACTCGACAAAGACACAAAAACAATGATCTGATTAAAAAATAGGCGGAGGACCCGAATAGACATTTCTCCAAAGAGGAGAGAGAGGTGGCCAACATATATGTATGAAAAGATGCTCAATAACATTGATTAGGGAAATGCAATTTAAAATCGCAATGAGATACAACTGCACACCTATCAGAATGGCCATCATCAATAAATCAACAAAACAACAATTGCTGGCGAAGATGTGAAGAAAAGGGAACCCTCGTGCACTGTTGGTGGGATTGTGAATTGGTGCAGCCGCTATGGAGAACAGTACGGAGACGCCTCGAAAAATTAAAAATCGAACTGCCATACGACCCAGCAATTCTGCTCTGGGTATTTATTTGAAGAAAACAAGAACATAAATTTGAAAAGATACATGTAATCTTATGTTCATGCAACATTGTTTATAATAGCTAACATATGGAAACATCAATAAGAGAATGGATAAAGAAGATATCGTGTGCAGATACACACACACACACACACACACACACACACACACACACACACCCCACATCTTATCTATTCACCCACCCACAATGGAATACTACTCAGCAATAAAAAATAATAAAACCTTGCCATTTGCAACAACATAGATGGGAACTAGAGAATATTATGTTAACTGAAATAAACCAGGGAAAGACAAATATCGCATAATTTTACTTATATGTAGAATCTAAAAAACAAAGCAATTGCACAAAACGGAAACGGACCCACAGGTACAGAGAACGAACTGATGGGGGTGGGGCCGGGAGGGTGGGGGCAGTGACAGCATCTTTATAAGCTCACTTCCGCATGAAACGAAACGACCTCTTAGTCTCATTTCTTAAATAGACTGGGGAGGGGGAGCAAGGCCACCCTGAAAAGGCCTCCATCCCTGAGGGGTACGTGGGGCCCCTCTGTCTGGCAGACGCTGTCCTCCTTCCAGGCAGGAACTGGAACGCCCTGGTCAATGGCGTTCGTTCCACAGCGTGAGCGGAGAGGTGCGAAGACCCCTCCCCCACACGGCGAGGGGGAGGGGGCCGTGTGCAGCCTGGGGCTGGTGAGCGGCTTGTTGCTGGCGTCCACCCCACCAGGAGCCCTTGCTGCCCCCTGTCTTCCTGCGGATGCTCCCGCAGGCCCCGACCGCATGTGGACGCGGCTCCCTCCAGCCGTCACCGCCGGCCTGTGTCTCCCGCCGGCCATCCCCCAACATTCTCTACCTCAGATAAAACCTCAGCACGCTTCGCGATTCGCAAATGTCTAGAAATGCTTTTAACTTACTTGCTACTCGGGACGCACATGATTCCACCTAATTCTAAGTTTCAGGCTCATCTTCCTTTCGCCACTTGTTATGTCTACACTGCACGTTATCACCGCCCTGTCCTGAGCCCTCTGCCGTCCTGCCGGGGAAAGCAAATCAAAGCTCCGGTTCCCCTCACGCTCTCCCAGCAGAGGACAACTGGCGGCAACAGTTGACTGTAAACACGAGAGTCCTCTACGATGTCTCTCTGAGACCCACGGCACCTCGCAGAGTGATCTTGCATGGTCCGGGGCAATGAGGAAGGTTCTGGGGCTGGTCTGAGAGAGAGGCCTGTCACGCCCTGGGCTCTGAGACACTCAGAGGTCACCACAAGTGGCGTATGTGAACGTGACAGATGCCTTCCTGCGATTTACTCGCTAACGTCCCTTTTCCGTAGTGCCAGCTTAATCCCAGAAAACGACTGATCTCCCTTGGTTCTGGAGGTCTGAAACTCATTTTTGAAGCAAATCCTTTTCATTCTAAATATAATGAAAAGACCTAGGATTATTTTTTTTCAAAATCTGCTTTGTCATCTTAAAAGTACCTATCAATTGTAACTATCAGTCTGAATGCCATGAGAAGATGACTCTCATGTCGTTAAAATTTCTAGAGCAGCATGAAATGTGTGCTTGGTAGGTTTAATAGAATAGGGAATTCTGGGGGAAGAACATATAAATATATGTAAATATAATATATACATCTTAATATATGTGTTATATCTGATTAAAATATGTATTTGCACTAACAAATGTCAACCACTATTACGTGTGTCTGAAGGGTTTGTTTGTTCTTATTTGGGACAAATAACTGGATTTATTATCCTCTAATAATTTGGGTGGTTTCATTGAATCTCAGGGGACATGAGAGTTGGAATAAAGAAAAACTAAAAAAAAAAAAAAAAAACAACCAAACAAAAAATGTCAGGAATAATTAAATATGCAATATTAGCTAAGACTCCAGTACTGACTGCTACCCCTGCCCTAGCAACTAAGTCAGGCTGCTCATATTTTAAATCTTATTTCATGATGCCGGGCACCAGGCTCCTTTGTCAAACAAGGCTTTAGGACAGGGTCACGATGTATCCAGTTTGTGGGTCAGAAGGGGGTCTCCTGCGCCTGGCTGCAATGCCAGTGAGCTTGACTTTCGATGACAAATCATTAAACTGGAATTCCACAACCAGATTTTAATTTTAAAATACTAGCTCACTTCCAGCTGTTTCTGAAGCAGTCTTCCCTGTCACGCTGCGTGCGTCTGCGCCCCCCGAACGCCAGGCCTGCAGCAGGAGCCCCGGCGGGCAACCTGCCGCGGCCTTCCGCCCTGCGACCCATCTCGGCTGCCCGTCTTTTCAGTCCCTTAGTCATCGCTTGGCAAAGAGCCCTGCTCCCTGCCATTTGTCACTTGTTCGGGGCTATTTTAATTCTGGACAAGTTGTGGTAGTAGCTATATTTAAAGCGGCCTCCTCGGTGCAGAAACACGGCAAGTGCTCACGGCGCCTTTTCCCTTTTTGACATAATCCCATTGCGCTCTGGATTTGAGTCAAGCTGCATGAGAGGGTCTGCACCACACACGATGGCTTAGCGCCCACTCTCTGCGCCCAGGTGTTCGCCCCCACCAGGTGGGCCGGGGTGATTTTCTGGGAGGGGGGAGCCACGGCAGGGGCCTGGGAGCAGTCGCCGAAAACTAGAGAGTAAATGGAGAAACAGGAACCGCAAAGGAAGGTAGAGGAAAGAGGCCTCAAGCTCCTGGCTGTGTGCTACTGGAATATCTATCTGCAGAGCAATCTTTCAAAGACCAACGTCCAGATATGAATTTTGTAAAATATCATGAAATGCGCCTGTTGAGAGAGCCTTACGAGAAACTGTGCACGTGAAAAGCAAGCTTTCTCAGGCTCCTGAGCTCTGAGACAAGGACAGTCTTGGTTCTTACCTGGCCCTCCCTTCTACTCCAGGGCCGGCAGCTTACACACTTCCACGCTGGACAGAAGGTGTCAATTCTCATATGGGACTTAAGCTGTTCTTTCTGAGAAGAAAAATAAGTCCGAAATGCCCCCTAATCATTAAAACATAAACACAATGTACAGAACCCTTTTTGGCGGCCTGTTCTAGAGGTCTTACAAACATTCACAGCTCAAAGCCTGAATCGATCGTGAAGAGTCAGAGGACAGCCAACCTTCAAGGAAATACTTTACAAATTCAGGCCTTTCGCCTCAAGACTTCGACGTGCAGATGCTGGTACTGACAAGCTCATTTGCTGGCAGGGGGACTAAAGTCCAGACTGGTTATACGACCCGATTCACCTCGCTGGTCCAGAGGAGCTGAAGTACAGAAATCAGGATTTCTGCCTAAATAGGCCTTTTTACGCATTTACTTTGCTTGGGCTATTAGAATATTAGAATTTACCTCAAACTGACTTTTTTTTTTTTTTTTTTTAAACTGAATAAACTATTCCAGCCAAGCAGGTCGTAAGACTGGGCTCTTGTGTTCCAGACTGAACAAGAAAACCACCCTAGAAATGTTATGCTAGAAAAACTATTCACCCAATGGACCAGCCATTCACATGAAACCACTTGTAAACGTCCCTAACAGAGGACGGCCCCTGAGCAGCCGATTCAGTTACATGCAGTGGGCTCTAGGCTTTCAAATCTGTTTACATAGTAACCAGACAGAGATGAAGAGAAAGGAGGGAAACAGAGATGCCTGTTTTCATCGGCTGGAAGCCGCACAAGGGGTACTGAGTATCATCACGCTACTTGAAAGGCATTAAATCACCCTCAGAGCGCTAAGCTTTCAGAGAGCAAATTCCCAATTTTCAGAAATAAAATGTCACCTTCTTTCCCAAACGCCCCGATATCCCCGTGGGTAAGAAAATGACCCGAGGCCTTCCTGGCCGGTCAGTCCTTTTCCTGTGAGGTCGCCCAGGCGCGTTTGTAAAGGCAGCAGGCCAGTGGAAAGGGCGAGAGGCTCTTCCAGCACGACCTGCTCCACCATTCGGGAGAGATCATGCATTGACGAGTGTGGGTCAGGACCCTGCCACGGAGATGCCGCCAGTGGGAGCAGAGCCGAGGCCAGCGCGACCGGCCGGGGGAGCGTGGTGGCCCCCAAGGCGCCTTGAGCCCCTTCACGTACCAGCTCCGCCACCCCCCGGGACCCTCCTGCACACGGGGCTGGATTCTGCATGCCCTGCTCTGAGAACCACAGGGCGGAGAGGGGACAGTCGTCTTCTCAGGTGACAAAGAATCAAGGCAGGAAAGAGACTGACCCTGGCCTTTAAAAATAATTTAAATGATCACGAATGCTCTTAAAGCCACATTTCCCATACCTCCCAAATCATTATTTCTGCTTTTATTATACTGTGTGCTTCTCTGGGATTACTGCCCACTAGAGCGCGCGCACACACACACACAGATATCCCGTACTCCACGACTGCAATGAACCAAGGGCTGACGTGCCGTGATGTCTAGGAACGACGGGGCAAAGGAGCCTGGGAGGGGACCGTTTAGTAAACAGACAAACACAGCCACAGGCGAGAGAAGCTGAAAACCAAGGGGCGCAGGCCAGACTCCGTGTTGGGGGACAGAGGCGGGTGAATGGCTGGGACACCGCCCGCGGCCCGCGGCCCAGGCTTCACGGAGGCGGACGGGCCAAACCCAGGCTGGGAGGGGCGAGCGGGGAGGTGACCTGCGTCTCTGCCCCGTGGCCTGGAGAACAGCCCTCGCTTCTGGGCACTGACAGGATAAGCCACAGAGGAGAGGTGCAGACTCTTGCCATCAATTCAATGACTTAACGGTCTATGCCCTCCCTTAATGAACATCGTCACTGATCGGCTCCGCGACTAAGCGAAGGGACGTGTGAGGAGACCGGTTCTCGCCGCGGCCCGATCGACACCAACAAGGGCTCCTGCCCCAGCTCACCTGCATCGCAGTGAAACGATGTCACTCCGGCGCCTGCTGCCTCCCCGCCGGAAGAACAGACACCTGGGAGACAGTTACGGCGTGAACGTGGAAGTGCTGCCGCCGACCGCTGCCGACAGAGCTTTTACACGCCGGGTTTACCGCGCGGCACGTCCTGAGAACGTCCCGTGTGCTACCTCCTGCCATCCGCCTGGGCTACGGGCCGCTGAGAGGGGGCGCGGACGCGATCCGAGGGCACGGGGTGTGCACGCGCCTCCCCGCATCCTAGGCACGCGGTCGACTCTCCCTACGGTGGTCTTTCTTTTCGTCCTGGCCGTAAACACTTGGATTTCCTCATGTGAATTACCAAAAGATGAACTTGTTTTTCTAGATGTCGCTTTTAACATTTTTCTTCAACTATTACTTTTTAGATACGTTTATTCTTGTGTGTAATAAGCTTTTAGGGACAAACATTTTTAGTTCACGTGAAAGTATAACTGATGCTATCAAGTAGTAAGTGAAGATTAGCTGCACCAGCTTTTCCAATGACATTACCCTAAAATGACATCTCCCTCAGACCTCTGTGAGATGTCTGGGTGCTGCTCTTTCATTAGGTTTCAGCGGTGACACTCACCAAACCTTCTAGAGCGGGCCCTGCGCACCTGCGGCGGTGGCCTGTGAAGCCTTGTGCCTGCTGGGCCCCCCTGAGGCCCCCGTCAACCGTCCTGGTCCCGCCGTCCCCGCCGTCTGGAGGCTCCGACTGTTCCCTCCCCCACTCCCGCCCTCGGGGTGTCCTTAGGCGCCTCAGCATTTGTACCGTTTGGCACAGAAAACCGACACCTCAAGCTCCGGCACCCTGTCGCAGGCACAGTGCAGCCGCGATCGTCGGATCGGATCCGCGTGGCGGACGTGCCGCGGGCCCCCGGGCCTGCCCTATACGTGCAGACGCGTTGCTGAGGATGCGCCGGCTCCGAAAGTGCCACACTGAAAACACCTCTTCCATCATGGCGGAACGCACTCAAACGTGAGTTTCTTGCCGTTGGTCCAATCCCTTCCCATAGTGGCCCTGAGCACGAGTTCTCGAATCCGCCTAGATGCGGATCGGCTCTCTCCCGGGGAAGCTACCTGGCTGCGTCGCGCCTTCGTTCCTTGGCCTGTAAGTCGAGAACGGTGGTGGAACCTGCCTTGTGGGTCAGCGTGAGGGTTACGGATGATGCGGGTAACGCACGTGAAGCCGGACACAGAACGCGCAACGTCGTCATAGATACTATTTACCCATCTGGTTAATTTGATAACTGAGAAACATATTGTTTTTGGATAAGTCATGCATTCAAATGGTTCAATAACATGAAAACTAACGGTAAAAGTCTCCTTCCTGCCTGTCCTAACTCACCCTGGCACTAAACCAGCCACGGCTGGCCAGTGTCGCTGTTTTTTAAAACGTACTTTTCAAAAGTCTAAGCAGGTACGAGAAAACATGAACAGCATAAGTTCCTGCTTCCTCCTCTTCTACAGAACAGGAAGGAACAGGTACACGGTGCATGTGCCTTTGTGAAATGCAGCCAGGAAAGAGAATGAAAGGACACAGTCTGTCAGACGGGACGCGGGTCTCAGGCTGGGCCCTTCCTGCCACACGTCCTTCTTGATAAATGTTAAAATGCAGCGCGGTATGTTGCGGACACAGCTCTAAACAGACTGAGCGTGACAGAAACTCAAGGGGGTAAGTGCAGACAACCGCCGGGAAGCAAGCGCGTTAATTCACCGAGCGGCTAAGCGCCTGGAGACAGAGCTGCAGGGTAGACGAAGGGGTCAGGATGGGAATTCTAATTCATTCTTATAGCACAAGTGAACATGCTTCCCCGCACCCCACGCAAGATCGGGGGGCAGTGCGCGTGTTCTGGCTGGCGCGTGCCTGTCTCCACGCCCTCGCTCTCCCGGCCTCCTGCCGGCAGCCCCCCCCCCCCCCCCCGAGACCCGAGAGCGCCAAGGTCTGGGCGGACAGTGCTGAGATTCCTGGGAGGTAAAGAGTTCCAACGCTCCCTCCCACGTGAATATTCGATAACTGTGGCAGCTACACTTTTATTTCTAGAGAAAGTTGATTATTACATATAAAAATTAGATCTATTATTTTTTTTAAAAAAGTGACAATAGTCTTCCTACTAAAGATTATTATTTTGGTTAGTAAATAAAGTTACAGGTAGCGGATTCAAGTAGGAGAGGCAACCATACCTTCTGGCTGTGAGTGGATCTCTGACGTTAACCACGGTCTTTAAACATCCTATAATCTGCTAGTAAACCTGCAATTGTTACTGTATCTACGCATTTCACCAAACCTGGGAGTTGAGAAAGACCTCAGAGATCACCGAGTTCCAACTCACTCACGTCGATCAGGAACCTCAGGCCAGAGCAGGTGAGGCGACATCACACTCACACCCACGTCATGAGCACTGGAAATGTCGGAGTCACAGGACCCCCGGCTCCCCAGTGCCAGCACCACGGGGGGCATGGTCGTCACAGAGCCATGCAGCATGCGAGGCGACAAAAGTCCTGTGAGTCGGGCAAAAGGTATCACGTCACCAGCCATGAGGCAGCAAAACCTGGGGGGCCGGCCACCCCCCCTGGGGGCACGTCACATACAGGGATGGCTTTAATGCTGACGGCCAAGAACTGGTCGACCCCTCAGCAAAGCAGACACGTGTTTTCCAAATGCGTGTTTCTAAGTCACTGTACTACCGACGCATTGACGCCTCTTATTGGTGAGGAACGGTGTGGGGAGGAGGAGGGAGGGAAGGAAGACCCAGGGTGTGGGGAAAGCAAGGAGGGGCGGGGACGAAAGACGGGGAGCCACGGACTGTACCGTGGGGTCACCACGGCCGAGGGTTCCCGACCAGTAATGTCCTGGAGTGAACTTTGAATAACCATCTTAAGTTCCCGCGAGAAATGCGAAAAGCAGAGTTATCGGTATTTGTATATGGTAATGTGTGTGTAGACGTACGCACACACACTCTGAAGACACATAATTATATAATACCACCCTGCCGTTACCGAGCATCTATAGGCTGGGAACACTGCTAAACGTTTTATGAACAAAATTACTATGCTAGACGCTCGGCGACCGCCCAAGGTTATTCTTCCATTACGTACAGGAAAGCACACTGTGGCAGTGGGCGTCCAGGGCGCGCAGAGGAATCGGACTGAAGCCCGGGCTGGCTCAGCAACGAAGCCCACTCTCTTTCCTCCGCATTATGCTCCCCACGGGCCGGAAGGAATTACAGTGTCATGGGGGCAAACTGCCAACTTGTGGTGATTGCTTATCATACCGGGTTTTGTATTTAAGTCGAACACGATCCTCATAAAGTGAACTTTTGTTGAAGTTGGTCGCTTAAAGATTCTTATCAATTCTGTGAGCTACAGATAAAACTAATAATCATCAACTGGAATTAAACAGCATTCTTAAATCAACGCTGCTCGCCACTGTCCTCCCCAGATCGGAGCCACCACTGGTCACTCGGGCACAGAAGGAGCAAAAACCCTGCTGATCCCGCCACGAGCCAATCTGGTTAGGGGAGCCCAAAATACTGGGTGGACAGATGTGTTTGCCCAATTATCGGGCAAACAGCCCCAGTCCGGGTGTCCAATACACTGAAATACTCCGTTCTTTGGAAGCAAGTGTCTGCGGACACGTTTCTAACTGAGGTGTGATAAGATCCTTCCGGGCTCACCGAGAGTCTGTGACAGACGCTCTGTGTTCTTCTGACTGCTGAAAATCCACGGACCCGGCGTCGCCAGGCGCTCCAGGTGCGTCCTCGCCTGTCCCCTGGGTTGGTGGGAGCGACCGCAACCTCGACCCGACTCCGCCACAACTGTCCCCTCACGTTCGTACGTGGATGAGCGTTGGTCATGAGATGAGCCTTACGTCTCCTACACCTGCCCTTTTCCTGTGGCCCCCGGTGCCACCCACCGCGAACCGCTCCCTTCCCAGGAGAGCCGACAGCGGCTGTCTCGACGTTGCAAGGCACTGGAAGGTGCATGAGGCTACACAGAAATGACCACGCGGGCTCGCGGGAACCTCAGAAACACACCTGCGAAGACGTCTGACCCAGCCCGAGCTGAGGCGGCTTTCCTAACGTCCACTCTTCACGAAGGCTGCGTGTGGTGCGTCGTGCAAGACCCACGCTCCACGAGCTCCCAGTGTCCCTACGAGGACGGTTCCATAATCGCCCCGACTTTCCCGATAAGTTGCCCAAGGAGGAGGCAAGACTTTGCCTGACTCCAGAGCATCCGTTCTCCACACTCCATAACCACAATTGAGGAGTGTGAACAAGATCCCTCCTTACTAGTCTAGAATCTTCCTCCACACGCTGCCTATCAAAGACCTGAACCATGATTAGGGAAGATGTGTGACTATTTCATTCTGCCTAAGCGCGGACTGCATTCCACACCCGATAGGAAAGTTTTAACTCCTTCCGTGCCATTGGGGCAGAAATGCCAGGAACATTCATGCCGTGATGGGTATGCACAAGTACCCCAACCTGCAGAACAACACTTCGCATGAAGCATGTTAACTGTGCATGTTCGAATTTAAGCAGGCGCTATGGGATTTTGCTAGGGGTGCTCTAATGCGCTGACGGCACCTTGGCTTTTAAAAGCTAGTTGAGCGCGGCGTTTACTGCAGCGCTGCCCGTGACAGCGGGGCGCCGGCCAACCTGCGTGTCTGGCACTGCGTGAACCCCAGCAAACGGGTGCCTGTGTGGCCGTCAGAACCCACGGCCCGGGTGTACCTGCGGCTACACGGGCACACCTTAAAACCGTGCTGAGCGGCAAAACCAACCAACCAAACGAAAAACCAACAAAAACCCCCTAAAAATGACCTACAGAATGTAAAATGGTGTTACTATACTAAATGTGATTACAAGTGAGAGAAACTGAGCTGTGACAGTGCCATTCGCACAGAGACACAGGAGGCACTGCAGGTTCCCACGTACGCAGGACCGAGGTCACCGCTGGGTGCTCGCAGGGGGGCCTTGCGCTGATGGGGACCTGAGGAACGGGGAGGGTGGAGAGAAAGGAAGGAGACAGGGAGGGAGGGAAGGAGGGGAGGTCGGGGGGGTGGGGTGGGGGAGGGGAGACAGAAGAGCAGGCGGGTGGACCTGGGTTACGCGCCCAGCTCCGGGCTCTGTCCCCACACACTCGCCGTCAGCTTTTCGTTCTGCTTGACAGTCTGTAACACACAACCATCAGCTTGGGGGAACCCCTGCAATGTGTGCGCGCGGTTGCCCCGCACCCCCAAGCCCTGCCTGGACGAACCTGCATCGGCAGCCCGGCTCATGGGTTTGAAGAGGAACATAAACTGAGAATAGCACTTGTGGGCATTAGCATCGAGCCGTCGGGTCGAGTCCTCTAAAAAGGCTCCACTTTCCTCTCCTGAACCCACAGACGGGCAGCACTCAACGCTGCAGGAGGCAGAGGCAGAGGGGAGCTAAGGGCGGGTGTGATTAAGAGCCCAGCCTGCCCTCCTTCCTCTCCCCTTCCCTCCCCTCCTCCCGGCGCACCCGAGGGGGCGGCCGTGATTGCAGATCTCCTCCCTGGGACCCAGCCTCCCATCGTCCCGTCCCGGAGGGAGGGAGCGGCCAGCTGCGGGGCGGAGGCAGGCGCTGTGCCGGCCGGGCGGGAGAGGCTGTCGCGAGCCAGGGGCGGTGAATGGATTCCTAAACAAACTCTCCACTGACACATCACTAAAAATAAGCATGCTTACACGCACAGCACATTTTTGGAACGGCAAACGGGACTCTCGCCTTCCTCCTCTCTGGAGACCTAACGTTCCATATTCCGCCTGAGAGAGGATGAGACGCGGGTGCCACGGCGGGCGCGGGGCGCAGTCGGGAGTAACTTCTGACGCAGGCGACGCCCGCGCCGCGCCTGCCAGGAAGTGAAGGGCTCGCAGGGAGCACGCGGCGCGGCCGCCGGCCCGGCCCGCTCCGTCCCCGGCCGATAAGGCCGGCTCGGGCATTGCCTTATTTAGTCAGGCTCCTCGCCCCAGCGCCAGCGCAGGGTGACAGCTCCGCTCACGCCGGTGCCTGCCCCGCCCCCCCCTCCCGGGCACCGCGTGTCACCGTTTGAAAACAAGTCTCTCCGCTGCTTGAACCACCTCTTGCCTTTCACAGCGGCGGCGGCTTTTCTACAAAGAATGATGACATTCCGAATAAACCTCAACGTGTTTACTCGCCAAAGAATTCTCGTAAGGAGTAGTGAAAATTAAATGTTAGTGCTGAAGGCTCCCCTCCCCCCACACCCGGCTTTCCCAACACTGAACAAATTGTAATGTAATGTTGTTTCCGATGACTCTGCTGGTGTGGCTAAACTGCTTGTTTTTTCATAAACCAGTGCTATTACTATTTATAACTACGTTACTTTTTAAAAACAGGTACTACAGTAATACAGACAGCCTCATCTGTCGACAGTTTGATGGAGACCCGGGTCTGCTCTGCTCTGCTCTGGGCTGCAGCCACACATATGCACCTTGTGCATCTTGTGCATTTACATCTGCACGCACACGCACATGCACATACGTGTCCGTACACAAACCACTGCATGCATTTCAGTGATCTTCTACAAGGCGGCTGGCACGTGAGCCAGTTTTAATGGCTTATAGAATGAGGAAACTCTATGTACTGATATGAAATTAGTTCCAATACAAATTGCTAATTAAAAAAAAAAAAAAGCCAACAGGGTACAGAACAGTGCATTCCAGCCCACAGTCCTTTATCTGCAATTCTAATATCTAAAAAGCTTTAAAAACTAAAATTTTTTTATAAGCTTTGTGCCAAAACTTATTTGACAGTAACACCTGAACATAACTGACATGAGGCTATTTGTGATTTTATTTATCCCACTTGGTGTGAGCATTCAGTTTCCCCGGAGAATTATGATGTTTGATTATCTGGTGCTGCTCAGACCTCCTGGGGGTACTGCCTATGTTATGCCGTATGCACCATATTACTTTTCAAAAATCCAGTAAGTACTGAATTATGAAACGCCTCTGGACCAGAAAGGCTTTGGAAAGCAATTATGGACTTGTGGTATGTAACCATCTGTGTCAAAGGACACAAAGTATATATATTTGTATGTATAAATATCAGAAAAAAATTATGAAGATACTAATAACATTGCCTGATTAGCTGGGGTCAGGAGTGGGAGGGAGAGTTATCACTCAATCTATACAACATTGTAATAAGCCACTTATGAACCGTAAACACGTACTGTTAAAAATGGGGAAAATTAAATTAAAAAAAAATCACCAATTATAGGTACACGACGACAGCTTCATCTATTCAAAACACACCCTGTTCATAAGTCTTCGGTCAGCCTCGTTTCCCACCCTCTGTCAGCGAGTCCCTCTGACCCGCCTTCCTTCATCACCTTGAACTCCACAATTTCTCCTGATTCTCATTTTAAGCACGTCCAGCTCTTTCCAATGCTGCTGGCCTTTCCTTCACAACACAGTGAGCCCTCGATAGGCTCTGCGACTTTAAGCGAAACGATGTGTAACTAAGCCGGTGTTATCAACGGCTAATTGATGTAAGAGTTAAGTTCCCACCACATCGACACAAGATGACGATGGGCAGTTAGTTATTCGAGAACCTGCTCGTTTCTTCAATCAAGCTTTTGTCTCCCGAACCCACCTGTGGGTACCTCCGTTACGCCTGTAATTCCATACGACTCGTCTAATTGGCCAGACACACGCTCCCTTATTCGTCCTATCCTTTTGATTACACTGGAATTTCGGGAAGATGCAGATAAAATAATCTAGCTTTAAATTTTCTTTCTTTCCGCTGGCAGTTTTTCTTACCGTGATGGTTAATTATACTGTGTGTATATTTGTTCTTCCTGAGTGTGCAGGGCCTGCCCAAAGAGTAAGTGATAAATATAGCTAAAGTGAATTAAGCCTATGAAACAAAAATCATTCCCCAGGAAGGCTTTATAAAGGAAAGGAAATGGAAAAAAAAAAAAAAATCGAGGCAGACTCAGTACCACTTGTAGAGGCAATGAGAAGTAGAGTCCTGGCTACCGAGAGCTATGCTGACTTTACAGACCCCTGTTCCGTTCTGTGCCCTTCCCTGCGCAGGAAGTGGGCTGATAAGAATTCCTGCGACTTAAAATTGCATTTGTTCCACGTAATATTAAAGAAACGAGTTATCTACAGATTATAACGAGTCCCGAGGGCTCGTGGGTGACTAAATTTAGAATAACCCGATCCTTATCTTATTTAGAATCCTTGAAATCACTTCAAAATGATTTTCGAAAAGGTCATACACATTCCATTTAACAGTGAGTCCAGTTTTTCTTAAGACAGAAAGCAAAGACCTTCGAAGAGGGACATTCATTCCACACCATGAAGTATAATTCCCCCCCTGACTATATATTTCCTTCAGTTCCACTGTTTGGTTGTGGTAACAAACCTCTGTATTCAAAGCCATAAAAAACCAAATACCCAAAATAAAAACTCCATTTATTTTCGATCCTTGGAAATTAATCCTACTAAAGAAATTCATTTATAAACCGTCTGTATAAACACAAAATAAAGACAAAATGTTGACACAGTTTTCAATACAAATATGTACTTGTTTTAGCTGACAATCACAGATTTTTTTTCTTTTTTTTAAGCCAGAAAAATCTTGGCAAGAACTCTAAGTCACCATTCTCACTTCACAGATGAAAAGCCAAGTCCAGGGAAGTCACAGTTTGTTGGGTGTGCTCTCTCCGTTACGCGCTGGGAGGTGGACGGTTATTAGTAAGAACCGGCAGGACTTAAGCGTGTGTACGTAGCCCCGTGAGCACGGACGCCGGTCTGCACCCAAAGCCGTGGGAGCAGGGAGGAGGATGGAGGGGCTGGGGGAGGCAGCCCGCCGGGTCTGGCAGGGACGGGTCCCTGCCCTGCCCCTCCACGGGTCGCTAAGCCCCCCGCGGCCTCTCCGGCGGAATTTCAGCCCTGTTAAGCGCTGTTTTCTCGTCGGCCTGACCCGAAGGGCGAGCACTGCCTTCGAAAACCCACTTCGCGGACATGCATCACGTCGTGCTGACGCCCATTAAGCAGCTTCGGGGCACAAATGGGCCAAGGAGAGCTGGACATGCAGGACAGTGCAGGGGCGTCTAGACGCGGGACAGGTGGAGATGGGCGGTGGGTGGGGGGATGGCGGCGGAAAGGCAAGAAAAAGCAGGAGGCGGCAGGCGAGATGGCTACGGAGCACGTGAGCACCAGGAAGAGGCTTTCCGTGCAAGGCGGGAGGAAAGGAAGTTAAGCCCGTGGACGGTTTCTCGAGAGAGAGGAGTGTGTGTCCTCTTCGGTCGACACCCTATAAAGAGGTCACGAGCCAACGGCCTTCTACAACTGCAACAACAGTCTTAGTTCATCTGAGCAATCTTTGGTTCCTGCGTTTCCGAAAAGAGCCAGTAAATATTTTAATTGCGAAGAGCTGACTTGGCCTTAACAATGACTTTGAGAGGACGCATTTCCCGTGAGCGGAGAGTGAGGATATTTACGACCCCAGAGCTCGGCAAACATGGACTCGCACGGGAAGGGGGTGGACGCCCCCCGGCAAGGAGGCGGCTGCATAAACTCTGACAGACGCCAACGCACCAGTCCCAGGAAATACCCTGCCCGGAGCCACCGGCTCCCCGGAGCCACGCTACTTTCAATAAGGGTTAAAATACACGTTCCGTACAAACCGTACTGGAGAAGACGGTGCAATGGCTGAGTTAGACCCGATGTGCATGTCTTCGCAGGGGTAGGAGGAAATAAATGACCACGGCGGCTCAGTGACGGAAGAGCGGGCTTGGCCACGAGCGCGCGTCCATCACAGACGTGCCGCCAGCTGCGGTACGGTCCCCCTTGGAGGACGACGACAACGCCTGCCTGCTTAGCAAGGACAAGACGATCTGAGAGAGCTGTGACGCGTGGCTTTGATTTTTTTAAAAAGGAGATAGCCCCAAAGGCTTCTAATTGGTGGGGGCGGGGGGAGCACAATAACCGCGAGCCTCCGGTCACTCTCCGGGACCTGGGGGAACGTCGCCAGATGCTCTGCGTGCGGCGCTTTGGGGCCCTTTTCCTGTGCGCTTTGCTCTGTGTGGACACGTCTCCCATCCCCGTTTCTGCCCGTCCACATCCTTCTCGTGGTTCAAGATCCACCTCCAAGCCCCTCCCCGCCCGATGCTCCCGCATGGATAAATCCCTCTGCCTTTTAAAACTTTACCCAGACCTGAGAAGACCCGAAAAACGCAACTATCAGGGCTCGTCCTCTTCGCCTTGCACCGCGGTGACTTGTCACGTTCCACGGCGCGGGAACGAGCCAGGGTGACCTCGTGCTCCCTTCTCGCTTCCTGGCAGGGTTTACTCACGGGGCGTCAACGAGCAGTCGCTGTGACACGGGAGAGCGGCCCAGGCTTCCGCCAAGTGTCACCCAGGACACGTGGTGCAATGGGTCTGTGAGCACCGACTTCTGTCTGTTTTTTTACTCTATTCTGACGTCACTTTGCAAATGGCAAATCTACCTGACTGTATACGGGGAAAAAGCTGGTTTCAGTCATTTCACTACAGCCTAAAAGACAAGCTTGGAGAAGGAGACCATGAAGACACAGTAATAATCTTACGATAGACATTTCATACCCTTTTTTCTTCAATCGAATAGAAAAGTAGTAGAAAGAGAATTCTCTAACTTAAATGCTATTTTCTCATACTTCCCAGTCTGGCTATTTCTTCTGAATAAGCTGAGGTAGGAATGCAGAAACATAGTGAGCAATTGTTTTGAAAAGAGAAGTCCAATCATATCTTGTTTGCCATGCAAGACCCAGGACAAAGGCACAGGTGTTCGGCTCAAAGCTGTTTAAACTTCCACATCACGGAGACAGACACGGGCCGGTCCGAGTCTCAAAATGAAACCTGCACTGCAAAAACCGGCCTCTCCAGGGTTCGCACACACCCTGGAGCTGCCTTCGGGCACTTCACACAGAGGCGTGGCCGTGCACGCACAGGCCGGGGCTTTTCCTTCCTGTATTAGGAGAAAATCACCCCACTCCAGAACCGGGCTGAGACTCTCCACGGCTGTCTTTCCCAGAGACGCGTGCCAATAAACTTCGACCCAGTGACAACATGAACTCATAAGTCAGTGCCTTGGAAAGGGCCTCCGAGGTGTTAGCATCTCCTCGGACATGTCCGGCGAGACAGCAAGAGGACGACTTCTCCAGAATGAGTGAGTGGGCGCCCCGGCACTGCTGCCTGGTGCCGGCCTGCCCTGCACTCCAGCACACGCCGGCTCGCGCCTGTGCTCACCGCGGCCCGTGAGGCGGCGCCGGGAACTATCACGCCCACTTCGCACACGAGGAAACTAAGGATGCGGGGTGGTCCGCTCGAGGCCGCTCAGCTGAAAAGGGACAGAGCCAAGACTTGAACTTGCTGTGGGTCTGTCTGTGCATTTACCTATGACACCGCTTTACACAAAGATGCCAAAAGAATTCCCCAAACCTCTCTGGGCAAAAAGGTTTACTGCCGCATTAAAAGGTGTGAATCTTTCCCTTCCTCCCTGAAATTCTCTGCGATGCAGCCAGCTCACGCCTACTTCTTCCTTGATTTTCCCACAACCGACAGCGACTTAGAGTGGACGCACAAGCCTCTCCTCGCAGGATCGGACTGACCAAAGAGAAGGGACGGCACTTTATCACAGAGCTCAGACTTCGGGACAGAGCCAGGCACACGCCACCATCTGTGAGACGGTTCTGCCCAAACACCACAGCTCAGACCCAGCTGCTGGGAGATGCTGGGGGCCAGCGGACAGCCACCTCTCACCTGTGAGCAGGTAGCTGGGCCACACGGGCACTCCAGAGAACACAGGGCAGGACACCCTCCGCTCTCTGCTTTCTGGGGCTCGGCCTCCTAAGCACAGCACGGGCCTCCCTCTGGTCTGTCCTGGGGGGCGATGGGGGCGCAGCCTGAGAACCGGAGGGCGCGCCCCTGGATGCGGGCATCA
The DNA here is from genome assembly GCF_014176215.1 of Rousettus aegyptiacus. Lineage (NCBI taxonomy): Eukaryota > Metazoa > Chordata > Mammalia > Chiroptera > Pteropodidae > Rousettus > Rousettus aegyptiacus. The sequence continues at coordinate 6,160,897 of NW_023416290.1, read as the reverse complement.
GTGTGGCCGCCGGAGCCACGAGGCGGCTGGACGGGGAATTAATTGTGTGAACGGCCCTGAAGCCTGGCCTGGGCAGGTGTCTGTGACCTGACTTCCCACCATGGAAGGTGAAGTCCCAGCCTTGCTCTTTCTGCACCTCCTTCAAGCTGGTAACGGAAACCTCCCTGTTCACCTGCGGCTTCAGCTCTGAGGTGGGGCATCAGAGCCGGCCAGGTAGACGGGAGGGCCACAGGGGACGGAACGGAGCCAGCGCCGCCTGAATGGACCCCCTGACGCACACGAGACGGAGCCGAAGGAAGCCATGGGCAGGGGCAGACGCCCACATGGCCCCCGCCGCCCCCAGGACGGCCCCCTTGTCCCTGGCCCACGCCCCTCCCAGGCGATGCCTCGCGCACCTCCTCGTGGCTCGTCTTCACCGCCAGCTGCACCCCCGCTGGTCACGTGTCCAGCCCGCGGGGCACAGGGGCCGCACCTTTCCCATTCTGGTCTCTCCCAAGGCGCCAGCTCCACCTGATTTACACGGGGCAGGCATCTGGGAAATGGCTGAGCTACTTACAAGGTCTGCTACCTACCGAGAAACAGTATCCAGTTCCCACTCCAAACGGATGAGCTCGCGGGAGCCTCGCGGCCGCCCTGCCCCCTCCCGCCGTGCGGGCGCGGGGGCCTGAGACGTGCCCAGGCGGGCGGGTCAGGCCGCTCGCCCGAGTCGCACCCCTGGGGCGGCAGGATCTGGACCCGCACTGGGGCTGACCTGTACAGTCGTCCCCCTCGTCCCGGGCGCCGCGTGCCGAGACCCTCGGGGATGCCTCGAACCACGGCCAGCACCGAACCCCAAATACACTGCGTGTTCCTCCTCCGCCCGCAGGCCTTTCCCCTTAACCACGGCACCTCCCAGCTGCCCCGCGGCTCCCCCGGGGCCGCCAGCACCTCGCTCTGGAGCTCTGGGGACAGCACGAAGCAGAACACGGTCTGAACACGGCACTGTGATAACCCGGGCAGTGGCTGACAGGTGGGCAGTGACGGACAGGTGGGGAGTGGCTGATAGGTGGGCAGTGACGGACAGGTGGGGAGTGGCGGACAGGTGGGCAGTGGCTGACAGGTGGGCAGTGGCTGACAGGTGGGCAGTGGCTGACAGGTGCGGAGTGGCTGACAGGTGGGCAGTGGCTGACAGGTGGGCAGTGGCTGACAGGTGGGCAGTGGCTGACAGGTGCGGAGTGGCTGACAGGTGGGGAGTGGCTGACTGACAAGTGGGGAGTGGCTGACAGGTGCGGAGTGGCTGACAGGTGGGGAGTGGCTGACAGGTGGGGAGTGGCTGACAGGTGGGGAGTGGCTGACAGGTGGGGAGTGGCTGACAGGTGGGCGGTGGCTGACAGGTGGGCAGTGGCTGACAGGTGGGGAGTGGCTGACAGGTGGGCGGTGACTGACAGGTGCGGAGTGGCTGACAGGTGGGCAGTGACTGACAGGTGCGGAGTGGCTGACAGGTGGGGAGTGGCTGACAGGTGGGCGGTGACTGACAGGTGCGGAGTGGCTGACAGGTGGGCAGTGACTGACAGGTGCGGAGTGGCTGACAGGTGGGCAGTGACGCACAGGTGGGGAGTGGCGGACAGGTGGGGAGTGGCTGACAGGTGGGGAGTGGCTGACAGGTGGGCAGTGACGGACAGGTGGGGAGTGGCTGACAGGTGGGCAGTGGCTGACAGGTGCGGAGTGGCTGACAGGTGGGCAGTGGCTGACAGGTGGGGAGTGGCTGACAGGTGGGGAGTGACGGACAGGTGGGCAGTGACGGACAGGTGGGCAGTGACGGACAGGTGGGGAGTGGCTGACAGGTGGGGAGTGGCTGACAGGTGGGCGGTGACGGACAGGTGGGGAGTGGCTGACAGGTGGGGAGTGGCTGACAGGTGGGGAGTGGCTGACAGGTGGGGAGTGGCTGACAGGTGGGCAGTGACGGACAGGTGGGCAGTGGCTGACAGGTGGGCAGTGGCTGACAGGTGGGGAGTGACGGACAGGTGGGCAGTGGCTGACAGGTGGGCAGTGGCTGACAGGTGGGCAGTGGCTGACAGGTGGGCAGTGGCTGACAGGTGCAGAGTGGCTGACAGGTGGGGAGCAGCTACGGTGTGGACACGCGGGGCAGAGGCAGGAGTCACGACCCCACGGGGCGGAGCTGGACGGCGCAGGGTTTCATCGTGCTATTCAGAATGGCGAATAATTTAAACCTCATGAATTATTTACTTCCGGAATTTTCCATCCAATACTTCGGGACCACGGCTGACCGCGGGTAACTGAAACCACGCAAAGCGGGTAAGCGGGGACTACTGTGAGCTCTCGACCACCAACTGGCCACTAACTGCCAGGACGGCCTCTCTGCGCCCTGGAGCTATGCGAATATAAATGACCACGGAGTTTAGCAGGGGAGAAACAAGCCAGCTCCTAGCTCCGGGCTTTGCCCTTACAGCCCCCTCTGCTTAGAAAGGCCTTCCTCCCGCTTCTCTCCCGGGAGACACCTACTTGCCTCCGCAGATCTGCTCCAGAGTCACCCCTGGAAGTGTCCCCTGGCGGCTCCGGGTGTCTGGGCTCTCACGTCTACTGTCCTTTGCTAGGCCACGTCTAAGGCCTGCTGGGTTTCTCCCCAGACTCCTGCATCAGCATACACGAGCATCGGAGGGCCAGAGCTGTGCTGAGTAATTGAGTACTCAGCACGGAAGTATGCAACGACTGACCGTACTGGTGTAGTTAGCGCCTACTTATTCTGCTGGAATTTTCCATCTAATGAATGAGACATACACTACTAGTCTCATTCATCCCGTGAGCTGCTAGGTGCCAAATCGTTTTTCTGGATGAGAACCATGAGGCTTGAACAATGTTTAATTAGACAACATGTGAGTAAAAGTTACCACCTCGGCACGGTCTAGTAAGCTCTAGCATCCCCGACCCCAAACGCAGGGTGGGGCTGGTACCACGAGGAAGAGTGGGACGTTCTCTTGGGGTCAGCTGCAAGTGGGTCGCTGGGGTTCGTGCTCCTGGGACGTGGCCTGAGCCTGGCCGGGAAGCGGGCACAGCCCCCGGGCAGAGGCTGGCTGGACCTCTCTGGCTGTAGCTCGTTCGCCTGCCATTGTTCAGGTCCCCCGTGCACGTTTTAGCTGAGGGCCAGGAAATCGGTGTCACTAACCATAGAGGACTTTCACTAACGGATGATCACTTCCATTACACTGAATGACTCTCACGTGGGGATCTCGGTACAGAGATTTCTAAAAAAAAACATACACTATATGAAGAATGGCGCGGAGAGAGGAACTGTCAGAAATCTGATCAGATCCTAGCTTTGTACTGCAGACTCTACATCTCTAAGAAAGAACACCAATCAGTCCAAACCGAGTATTCGGAGCATCTACAGGGCCGCGACACTTGTGCTGGGTTCCACGGCCTCTATAAGAACCAGAACTGCTTTTATTAGCTATGTAGTGTTTGTCAATAAGCATAAAGCAGGGCACAGACATCTAAAAATGACCTTTCGTGAGTCTCATCTTCTTTCCAGGAGTAGTATAAGCGAGCACTCTACGGTGGGTATGACCCTCAGCATTCTTACCGAAACGACTCCAGCTAGCTTTAGATTTATGCCTAATTATTAGGAGAAACTTTTAGTAATTCCTTATGGCTTTACGGCTTATTAGTACAGCATTTATTCGGAGTTTGAAACACTACTTAGAATTTAAGCAGAATTTCACACTGATCACAGAGATCGACGAGAGGAGGAGAAAAACGAACAGAAAAATTCAGAGGAAAAAAATTCCTCGAAATGTTGGGAGAAAATGCAGGTATGCACAGCCTCTTTCAAGTTCCTAAACGTCTTTACACCTACTTGGAACAGGGACTGTAAATATATAAATTTGCCTAAAATTTTCATGTTTTTCCCTATAAAGAAATCCCTTTTTAATCTCCACGAATTGAGAACTTAAGTTTTTACATCTCTGCTAATTCGGAGTCCTTGCACAGACAAAAATTATATAGCACGACTCGATGCAAGCCCATGATTCTGCAAGAGCAATTTATACCTGAAGAGAGTCTGATACAAACATTTTTCACATTTTGATCCATTTAATAAGTGTTCATCATTCAGTAAAAATATTTTTTATCACATTTTTCTGTTTAATGAGGAAAAAGAAAAACTGTCGATGGATGAGAACAGAATATACATGTCTCTTCTTATCAGAAAAACTGGACTGCTCAACGGAGACCCCTGTACCTCACCAAGCACCCCGATGCCTGCCTGCTTCCTACAGGGGAGGTGCTTGCTCAGGTGGCTGGTTAGACTCAGCGGAGCAGGACTGGCGCCTGCTCAGGACCTGCAGGAGAGCTGGACAGGACAAGGGCCTCCGGCTCTCGAAGGCGAGGCGGGTCCTGTCTTCGCCTTCGAGTCACCAGTAGGAGCAGGGGCCAGGGGAAGGGAGGCCGCAGACACACGGTGACAGAGCAAACAACGAACGGAGCCCTCGGCACCGCCTCGGTTTTGATCCTAAGCGGAGCCCAGGGGCTCTGTGAAGGCCCAACACACTCATGGTCCTCCGACCCACACATGCCACGGAGGCGAAATGCCTGAGAACGGCCTTCTGGAGGTGGAGCCCCGGAAGGCAAGGTCCGGGCCTGAAAGCAGCCACCGCCAAGCTCAAGCTCCTGTTCTTCTTGGCTAGTGACTAACGAGTATCTTCATGCGAGCCACGTGCTCATTCTCTTGGTCCATTCTGCATACACAGTAACTAATACAAAACGAAAGATGCCTTTTCTGAGGCTAGGAAAGTCGTAAATGTTCACGTCACTCTTCTATGTGGATGTAGTCGAAGACGACAGGGTGCGTGAAGATTTAATGACGGCTCTGACTACTGCGTGGCTGACCAGCTGGATGCTGTCGTACTTGTTCTATTAATAGAGAAAAATTTTTTTTGAAAGTACTTGCTAATTTGATTTTAGCTAATGGATTGTGTGAACAGAGATGCTCATTACAGCACGATCAACCCGGTTCGGCACCTTGTCTTTGCGTAAAATAACTCCCTGCTTCTTCCCTGTCTAGGATGGTTCCTTATAAATTCCTCTCCACTCGCTTTCCTAAAAACCCTTTATTAGAGATGGCAACGCACACCTTTGATTTTGACGTTTTCCTGGCCTTTGGAAGTCCCCGAGTCACGGTTCCCCTCCCCCACGCCCCCAGCGCCACTCAAGGCCGGCGTGTGCGCTCAGCCGGCTCCCTGACACACGGCCGGCTGCTTATGAGAGGAGGTCTCCCTTACAGACGCCCGGGGTCCAGTTCTTAACTCCTGGACCGATGTACTCGCGTCCTCGAGGGTCCTGTCCCCACTTCTGCTGCTGGCGACCCGCCCTGCACACAGCAGCTAGGGCATCCGGCCACTAGGGACGTCAACGCACAACATCGGAAGCTGAATCAGGCCCCGGGGCCCTGGGTCAGATGCACCCCCGCACGCCGCCGGCCGCCACAACCCACGGCCGCCGCAGCCCACAGGCGACACAGCCCACGGGCGCCACAGCCCACGGGCGACCACAGCCCACGGGTGCCGCGCACCGCACCGCGGAGCCTTCATGTTCTCCGCGCTCTTCAGGCTCCGAGTCACCAGACGCGCTTTCCTGCCCCCACTGGCAAAACATCCGTTTGCCTCTTAGCGCACCGGGCCTGAGCTTCCCTTCAAAACGCTGCTCAAGGCTCAAATGATTCCTCTATGAGCTGGTTCCAGCCCAGGGCCATCGGCACCCGATGTGCCAGTGTACACCGGGAACCCCGTTGCTGATGCTGTCTGATTTTTCTCCCTTTTCCCATTATTTGGCATTTCTTTGGGGCTAGCATTCATATCCAGGCACACGTGCATAGAGTCACCCACACACATTTACGAAAGATACACGTTTATACAGACCCTGTTAATGGGGGACGCTTGTTTAAAACTTTCGAACTTTCTTCCCTGTTGGCTTATGCCTTGTTTCCCTTGAGATACTGGGCACCAAACACGGTGGAGGCTCTAACTGCTAGAACTGTTACCAACAGGGCAACTGTCACTTAAACTTCTCAACAGTAAAGTTTAGTAACGAAACTTTGATACCACGAAATTAACACATTACTGACGACTCTGAAGGAAGAAAATGAAAACTCCTAAATATGCTCTTCTTTCCCTCATTTTCGTTTGCGGAATGTTAATGACTGCTCACTCCACAATCAAAAGGTCAACGTCCCAACACCAGGCTGAAAGCGGCTCTACTTTAGTGAACAGTAAGAACAGCTTTGAAAACGCTTTTACGATCAAGTTTGTACCGAAACACACACACACACACGCATCCACCCACCCACCCACCCAAACAGTACTGGGCTGTACAGCCAAGTGAAAGGTCTTTAGGACGCTCCATGAGCGTTGACCTATTTACGAGTCCCTTTTTGACTCCCTAAGACTGACCGTGCAGACAGCCCCGTAAACCGGTTTGAAACCTGCGTGGAATGATGTAGAGCACCAAAAAGCCAGGTGCTGACTGAGCGAACTGCTCTGTCCGTATTGAACTGCCGCCTGGAGTCACCTCGGGCCCACTGTGCTGGAGGCTGCGTCAGGCCCGCACCCCCTTCCTCCCTCCAGGCCTGGCGCCGTCCTAAGGGCCCCGGGGACGACCCGGAGTGACTGGTCCGTGAGTGTGTTCCTTTCGAGTCCTTCGAACACGGTTTTCACTTGGGCGGGACAGCGGGACATTTTCCCTTTCTCTCTACCACCCTCGGATGGAGGACGAACCCAGGTGGGAAAAGTGAAATCTCGGCGGCCGTTTCGCTACGTTTACTGGGTAATTTCTACGCGAAACGTTGGCGGGAGAGTCGTGTGAAGTCCGAGGAAGCAGAGGAGAGGAATTCCCGGGGCGCTGTGATGATCTGGTCACCGTCCCACTTCCGGACCCCCATGGTGTTGCTTAGAGACCCAGAAGGATTCCTCGTTTCATATGCTTGAGAGATGCCTCCCGTGTTCCAGACGGAATGAGCCTTTTCCCTGACGATACTCCGGGCCACTGGACCATCGGACACTAACATCTCGGGTTTGCCTCTGTTCCTCGCCCACCACTTCCGGTCCCTCAGGTCCTGCTGACTGTATCCCTGGCTTCCCTGTCGCCCTGCCCTTGCCTGGGTCTTCATCCTCCCACCACAGACCAGGCGGCTGTCTTGGCCCCACTTAAATCCACCTCGAAGGCTGCTGGCTCCTTTCAAATCCCTTTCAGACAGCCCCCACCCGAGGCCAAAGTGGGAAATCTGGCTCTCAAACCTTCGGGATCTCAGTCCTATCACGACCCAGCTGCACTCACCCGCCTCCACTGCGCCCAGGAATAACCTGGCTCTCCTGGAGAAACGCTGGCTCAGCACTGGGTGGGGGGCGCGGGGTTTCTGAGCGCCCCTCCCCCATCGGCTGCGGGGGAGGCTGGGTCATACCTGGAGGTCCCAGTGCCCGTGGGGCCTGGTGCTCTGTTACCGGCTCTGTCTTCCCCACTGGCTCCCTACAGCGCAGTCTCGGCTCTGTCCCCGGAAAGAGTCCCCCCTCCTTTGCATTTTCATAGTTTTTTTTCCCCCTTAAAATCGACCTTATCACACCGCCGTCATCTGTTTACGTTTGCCTCACGCGCAGGGTTGGTGGCCGCTGAAGGCACAGTGTGTGTTCAGTGGAACGGCGAGACGGCCTCGTGACGAGGACCCTGCTCCCGGACACGGCTTCCTGCACGGGCGGGAGGAGGGAGCGTGGGGTGACCCAGGGAACTCCTGCCCCACGCCTCAAAGTCGAGTGGGGGCTCCGATGTCATGCTGCCTCGTAGTAAATGAGGGTAAATTTAAAAAAAGGAGCCGTGCTCGACGGAGGAACTGTGACCTTTCTGTGCCCCCCCTCGGGGAAGGCACAGGGGTCAGATGAGACGACAGGTGTAAAGGTCACGGTACGGGAACCGCCCAGGACGCGGCAGCTCCATCTGCCGGGGCCGGGAGGTGCCATGGAACAGCCATCCTCAGCCGAAGGTGGGGGGCACTGACCCCCCTGAGTGTGTACACAGCCGGGGGGTGGGGGGGGGCACATTTAGCCGCATCCACGCTGCCTCCGCAGCTGGAAACGTGGACAGAAAGTTACCTTCTCTTTGCAAAACAGCTAACCTGGACGTCTGTATCCAAACACTGCTCATGAGCTCACACCGCCATCGAAAACTGCATCTTATAGCCTCTACACAGGAGTCCCTTTAAATTGTGATTTTTTAAATGAAAAGTTAATTACTGAAAATTTATTTTTTTTTTTAAAGAAAGCAGTAGTCACCTTACCTTTAGGTTTACAAAATTCTTATCCACTTTGTACTGTCGATGACAGCCCATTGTCAGGGGCAGAATTACTTATTTGAAGAGACGTTTTGTTAGGCTGTCATAATTTAGTCCACGTCTGCTACGGACCGTGAGTGTGACCGCAAAGACTAACAGGGGTTAGGCAAAGAAGGGGGACCTGGGGGTGAGGGCCTCCCAGGCAGAGAGCCAGCTGCTTATGCAAACAGCCCCAGAAAGTGCCTGGACTGGGCTCACCCGGCCAGCCCAGGTGCCTCCAGGCCACAGCCCCGCAGGCTGACCGCGCCCATTCCACGGGGGGTGGGGGGGGTGGGGGGGGAGGGGGGGAGCTGTGGGCCACCTGGGCGCCTGCTCTACACGGCAGGTTTGCTTCTGACTCACCTCTGTGTTCCCAGGGCCTAGTGCCACGTCTGGACAGAGCTTCCGCTAAATAAGTGTTTGCCAAACGACGTTCTTTAGCGTGATAGTCTGTGGGAGTGATACCTTGTTCTAGTACGTTGCTGAGAAAGAAACAGGGCAACAGATCCTGCCCACTCGGGAGGCCCCTCGAGACTGCGTCTTCGAAAATGTAATTCCAAAAACTCAAGAACAGACATTCTGATACCTGCACTGCATCACCCTAAGGCAACAGATTAGACAACGGCTTTATCCGCACTTCTGAAAAAGGCTGCGCGGAGCCTCAGGTAGGTGCGTGGCCTCCCCCAGCGGCTTCACGAGCGCCTTCGCTCCTGAGTCCTGGTCTGAGCTCGCCTGTGTTTCAGGCCCGTGTTCCCTGTTGCCTTTTGGGGCAGCATCTCAAAATTCTAGAAGTCAGAAATCCGAGCCAAATTTGTCTTCCTCTCTGGTCCCTGTCCGAACACGCAGGGCCACCGCCCATGCAGCTGGCCACGCCGGAGGCCCAGGAGTCACGCCGACTCCTCTGGGCCCGCCGCGCTTGTTCAGGCCGGTGCTGCTGAGTCTGCCCGGGAGGCTCTCAGCCGAACAGCCGCGGTCCGACCCTGCTGCCGACGCTCAGCTCGTCTGCCCGTGGGCTGTCACCCAGATCGCTACTGAGCCGCTTAATAGGTGATCTGTCTCCAGTATTATTGCCCCTGACTCTTCCCAAGCCCTATGTATCATCTGCAACCAGAGAGATTTTTCTAAATTTGATCAGTTAATTTCTCTGTTTACAACTATCGACAGCTCTCCCCTGTTTGGGGGATAAAGTCCGAACTCCCCCTCACAGTCAGGGAGCCCCTGCTTGCTTCTCCGCCTCCTCTCTCAACACCCCCACCTGGCCCTCTCTTCTTCACCCATGCCAAACATTTTAAAGTGCCCCAGATGCTCGCAGGCCCCTGTCCCCTGCACCCTTCTCCGTTCTACTGGAAAACGTCCACATGCCCTGCGGTTCTCAGGCTACCCTACCGTGGACTCGCGCCCCCGGGCCCCGGCCGTGATGAAGCTCCTTCTGCAGGCCACCTAAGCTCGCAGCAAGACGCCGGCCACTCCACGGGTAACTGCGTTATCTGTCCCACTTGCATGGGGAGGCCTGGGTCCCAGCCGTAACTTTACGTTTGCATAGTACATAATCGATTGCGATAAAGAGTGATTGAAATTAATACGCCACCGAGATAAGAACCAAACTTTATAGAAAGGGCTGGTAACTGAGTGTCTTTTCTGAGACTCCTAGGCAGAGTGTCAACTAGCACGTTGACCGGTGACAGGTATGGGCTAAAGGTGCCACCCGCCCTTCCAGGGTACCTGCATCTCTGCCAGGTGCTCTATTGGCCCACAGCGCGAGTGATTCTTGAAGCATCGGGGCGAGCGGGAGGGTGTGGGGGACCCGGGCTGGCGGAAGGTGGGTGATCCCCGCCCCTGGCGCTCCTGCCTCCCGCTCAGCGCCTAGGCTCCGGCTTCCACGGGATTCCTCGGTGTGTTTCCACTACTTCGATACTGTAAAAATCGGCCCAATTTTTACCTTCTTTAAATGTTTTTTAAAAACGAAATTATTTGTTAATCTCTGGCATAACTGCTGGCTTTAAAAATGCTAGAAAGTGAATTAATATGTTTTCCTTGGCTGGAATAAGTTTCTTTTGGCGTACGGAAACCCTAAGAAGATTTGACTTCTAAGAGTTGTACTATTTTGGAGGCAGTCTTAATTCCGCACATATTAATTAAATTTCTGACAAAGGAGCTTATTTTGAACTCGGCATATTACACAAATACATGTGCAACCCCAACTAGGACAGAAGGGCAACATTATTAAAAGCTTATTTGGTTAATTCTCGGGAGGCCGTTGTACCGAAGCTGCATGACTTACATAAATGCCTCTGGCATTTGCTGGATCCTGGTTCTAAACACAATGTTCATATTTCATCTATAATAAGAAAAGCATCTCAAAGATTCGCAAGGCACTAGTCTTGCAAGCGTCCAGTTTGGTGTCTTGAGTAAAGTGAGATTGGCAGAGTCAGCTTAATCCATAACGGAAAGTTGTGAGCGGGGCGCGGTGCCCGGCGCCCGCTGCTCCAAGGAGGCTCCAGACACGTCACACACACACACACACACACTCAGGACGCGGCCACTCGACCGAGAACGGAGTTTCTCCAGGCCAAAGCTAAAACTCAGACGGAGCCCACGGGACGGACCACGAACACCGTCACACCTTCGGCTTTTCAGAAAATATTATAGCAGTGGCGGGGCGGGGGTGGGAGGTCTTCATGACCGTCGCAGTGATACTAAAAAGTAATTGTTGCTGCAATGCTTCACAGCCACAGAATCTGGAAAACGTCACGTGTCAGAGCTCAGGGAGGTCGTCTGCTCACGTTCGTCCTGCCCAAGCAAACTCAGAGCTCTACAGTGAGAAGGAGGCCAACTCGTGTCCCCGAAACCTAGCTTCTCATCAGCCCGGATGGCGGTGGCTTTCCCCTGCAGTCGTCAGGGCCAGTTCCCACCAAGCAGATGCGCAGAGCTGAGCGCGGCCTGCGTTCACCCACCCACGCGCCTTCTCCTTGCCCTTCCTGCCGGGGCAGGGGCGAGCCGGGCCTACCCACCCTGGGTTTAACAGTTAGGGTTGGAAAGGCTGCACAGACTGCGTTCTTACAGCCTAAAGCTAATTTTCATTAAGTCTGTGCTGCTGGGACCCACCCGCTAATCCTCAGAGCACAGGCCGCCTCAGCCCTGCGGTTCTGAATGGGCCTGGGCCTGGAAGGGCCGGAGGAGGAGTTTTTTAAAGAAAGATCTTTAGAAACGAGGCAGCTTCAGACCGTTTTACGAGGTTCTCCCGCCACAAGCTGTTCCCACGTGATGTGCGAAACAGGTGAGGGCCACGGAGGGCGGAGCTGGAGCCCGCGGGCCAGGCCGGTCGTGTGTCTGTCCTGGTCCTGGAGGAGCTCCCTGGCCAGGCCCATTCCGCACTGAGGAGGGCGGCTTCACGGCTCCCTCGGCCTGGAGGTGCGGGGGACGCTCGGGGGATGCGCAGCCGCGGGGGGGATGCTCGGCGCCCGCCTGGCTGTATGGGGGACGCGCGAGGGACGCCCCGCCCTGCAGCAGCCCACGCCCCACCCCCCACACCCACACGTCTCCCCGCACCGCCCGGGGAGCACGCAGAGAGCAGGGCGGGCCCCTCGCGCTACCCGCGGGAACCGGAGGAGGAGCGCGTGCTCGGCGCGCCGAGGCCCAGCACGAGAACCGCGGCGCACACGTGCCACGACGCTGACCGGCGCTGACCCGCCCGGACACCACGGAGATCCGGCCCTGCGCGCCGCGCACACACGCGTGCCGCTCGCCCGCTCGCTTTCCTTTCGGTCTTGGGGAAGAGACTCGCCTGCTGACAGTGCACTAACCTCACCCGGACCCAGCCCTGGAGGCGGGAGGCGGGTCCTCCCACGCGCTCAGGCCCGCACCCCGCACGGAGGTCAGACGCCAGGCGCGGGGCCAGAACTCCTCCCCTCGGGCCTGGCCCTCTGTGCCCCCCACGCCCGCCTCGCCGCCTCCGCCCTTCGCCTCCACCCCAGTCTGCCTTCCTGGTTTGCTGTCAGCTCTCGCTTTTGGGAAGGGGACTTGTAGGACTGACACACTTCCCGAAACAGATTTAAGTGCATATACGCAGTGACTTGCAGGTGACACAGCCCCGTGAGATACCAGCGTCTCATTCAACTCTTCAGACGACCCCCGCCCCAGAAAGAAAGCAGCAAATGCAGCAAACATTGGTCCTCGCTCGGGTCACTTTCTGGCCCCTCAGCCTGAGCATGTTGACGGAGCTTAGACTGCACAGGGTTGGCAATGACGGGCGGGAAGGTGACCGGCAGTGAAGGCAGATGTGGACGGGCACAGGGCACAGCGCCGAAGACAATGGCTAATACTCTCCTTAGCTGAAGATTCCCACAGTTCAGGTGATTTCCCCCCAAGATTTCTTTGCCTAGTTAACAGACTCTCCATTAAAATGACTTACGAGGCATCACGAGGACTTCACCTTCCTGCCAAAATCACTTATGTTAATAACTGAAAATTAACCAGAGTGCCAGAAGAAGAAACGAAAAATTCATGGAAAAGGTAATTTGTTTCCAAGAAAATATGATATGACCACTGACAACTCAGAAAGACATCAAGGGAGCATAGAAACTAGAACTTTGATTTGCAAAAGAGAAAGAGAATCCTATTTTTCCCAAGAGAATTTAAGAAATTTCTAATTCCTGGCCCTTCACAACCACGTGCCTTTTTCCTAAAATTGGTGGTAGTGAGTTTAATTTGGATCCACAATGTGCACTGACTCATAGTGACTCTGGGTTTTAATTACTAATAAGTGAAGTAAGAATTAAGTCAAGTATTCTTGTGAGGGGACTGTTCTGTTACCCATAACTATCTAAGTCTAAAAAAAGAAGGCCCCCAAAACGGCAGGGCAAGAACAACTTTTGAGAGAAAAAATACGGCAGCGGAACATTCAGCAAAGTTCAGTTTTTTAAAAAGACAATCGGCTCTTCTGTTCCGACTCGTCACACGTAGCGATGTCAAGTGCGTGGTGTGGCTGTGTAAGGGGACTTCCCTGGGCGTCCAGACCTGCTCATTTACCGCGTGTGGCCCTGGACCAGCTCATACCTGTAGCTGGCGATAACGGTCTGGCTTAACCTGGAGCTGATTCCTGGCCGTGCCTGACCTACGACTCTTCAATGATCCTGACTTAAAGAAAGGGGTACCCGTCACACACACGTTGGCATTTTCTGCACTTCCTTGGGTACTGTTAGATTACAGGGTGATGAAGTATGAGCACTACATTCCCTTCCTCACAACCGTGGTTGATAAATGTCCAGCGTAATGGAATTACAAGGACGGGCCGTGTTCACACCCTAAGTAGCGAGGCTTTAATTCGCTCGTTCATCAAATGTTTACCAGAAGCCTCAGGAAAGTGGCCTGGAGCTGGGGGAAAGAGAGATTAAACAAATGCAGTGAAATAAAACAGCAGATTGATGCTACTGGGAAATTTAAACGAGGGCACGGCAGTGGGGTGGGCGGCTGTGGGGTTGGGAACCCTTCGCCAGAGAAGAGGCTTTATGCCTAACCCTGAGCATGGAGCAGCCCGAGGGGCTGGCCCGGGAGCCAGGCAAGGGCGTCGCACAGAGGGAAGGGACGAGAGAAGATGTTTCTCAGGGGGAGCTGTCGCCGCCAAATCGTTCTGGGCACGGAGGAGAGGGGAGAGTGGTAGGAAATGGTAACATACCCTTTTCAAAGAAAAGGACAGGAAATACATTTCTCCTGTAGGATTTCTTAAAAACCATGTCGTTTTTACGTTTAAGTGTTAAACTGGCAAACACGGAATTCGCCCTCTAGTTCCGCAGACGGACGCGGCAGGAGCATCCTTGACCTCGAGGCCCTCCCCATCTGTGCTTCCGCCCCCGGTGCAGGGTGCCGCTCTCTCGGGGTGACGAGCTGGCAGGGCAGGTGACAGCACAGGGCTGCCTCCTGCCGGTACCTGCCGAGGTGCTGCCCACCTGCGCTGCACTAACGGCTGTGGAGGTGATGGGCGGACCGGCCGGCCTGGCCCATCGCTGGCCCTTGACGGGGGCCCTGGGAGCGCCCAGCCGAGCGCCCTGCCTGCTTCCGTGAGGCTGGCCCCTCGGGGACAGTGGCACCTCCTCCACTCCTCCCTCCCCTCCCACTTTCTCGTCCTCTGATCTGTTGCAGTGAACGCAGCACACCCACATCAAAGGCCTGTGGCTCCCGCTGCTTAGGCGAGCCCCGCCCATCCGGTCCTCACACTCCCGTGCTCCAGCACCATAGTCACTTCCTCTGAGGCTCAGACCCCACGGAGCTCGCTTCTGTCTACACCCCCTTCTGAATTCCCTATTCACTTCCATGGAGGGATGGCTGAGGGCCACTTACTTGCTGTCTCAACCAAATGAATTACAGTCTCGAAATTCTCCCTTCAAACGTTTTTCTCAAGGAACAGTAATTTGAACCCCTCACTTCAGGAATGGCTGGAGACAAGAGTTAATATAGTAAAAAAAAAGGACCAAATGAGAAATGTCACGGGAACAACAGGAGCGTGGAGGTGACCTGGGGGCCAGGGCCTCTGTCTCTGCCTCTGGACGGGAGGGGCTTGGAGTGCGCACAGGTGGTCTCCTCCTGCCTGAACGTTTCTCATAAAACAAGGCCGAGACACCTTCTCAGTTCCAGGTGACCAATTTGCCTTGGTCCATTTACCTTGACCAAGGCAAGCGGGGAACAAAACGTTTTGTTAAAGCTTCCAAACACGGTACTTCTGGGATCAGAACAGAAACCGAAAGAAAGGTCACCCGTAGTGGCTGGCAAGTCACGCGCATCCCTCACGCTTTACCTCCCGCAGGGCTCACGCACCTGCTGGCGCACGATCGCCAGCTACTGACTACCGGCTGCGCAGTCTCTGCTTTCCACTGACCATTACGTCATGCCCGTGCTCCCTCATCTATAAGAATTAAACAGAAGCCCGTAAGAAGCCTTTAGAAATAGGCCTCCTGTGTGTTTACTGGGAAGGCACATCACGCCCTCTTCAAAGGAGCAAAGGAAAAGGTCCGCAGATCTAACATGTTTTCCTAGATCGTGGGGCCTACGGTGGTGGTTCTGAGTGTCCTGACTGCCCCGAGGACATGTTCCTGCAGGACGTGGCTGTTTTCCTCAGCGCTAACCTGAGGCTTGGCTTCCAGGTAAAATCGGGTGATGGTACGAATGCAGATCTGTCTTCCTGGGGTTCGGACACAAACAAAAAGCTCGACCGCATGAGAAATGCCAGCCACAGAAGAAGGAGTCACACTGCCTGGGTGGCAAATAGACATGATCGATGACTATTAACTGATCATCTCTCTTTGCTGCTGACGGCAAACTAGTGATTTCAAGAGTGGCGGCTGCCAAGGTCCCTCTCTCCAGTGCTTACTCGGCCGTTACCAGGGCAGGGACAGAGGGAGAGAGTCATTTTGCGGCCTTAAACTTCCCATAGTTTTGAAAACAAAGCCATGAGGCATGACAACTCCGAGGGGCCGGGAAGGGCTGAGCGGATTCGCAGGGCCCGGACGGTAACGCGGCTGGAGTCCTCCTCCCATGGGGCAATCTCCAGAACCTTGACAGAACTGTTCCTTCTCTGTACTTTGCAATAACATTCTAGAGCTAGTACAAGGGGCTTGCCAGTCCTTCGGCTCCTTTCTACAGAAACGGGTTGCGAAACCGTGTCTGAAGCAGTCATGAAAGCGAGGGGAGGAGACTAAACCGGGGGGGGGGGGGGGCAGAAGTCACGTGACAAAAGGTTGTGTTTTTGTTTTTTTGTCTGTTGTGTCGTCCAAAGAGTACTTTTTTTTTTTTCCCCCTTTGGCAGTAAGAGCACTTAACGTGAGACCTACCCTATTGACAAAATTTTAAGCACACAATGGCATATTGTTAGCTACAGGCCTGGTCGGTCGGTCGGAGTACAGATCTCTAGAACTCACTTTGCTTCACTGAAACTTTACACCTTCCTAGGTCCGCCTCTCCCATCCCCCACAACCGCTCTCTCTGAGTTTGACCATTTTTGATACCTCATATAAGTGGAATCACACCGTATTTGTTCTGTGCCTGGCTTATTTCAGCTAGCGTATTGAACAGAGCATTTTAAAAAATAACCTAGTGAAGTCTTTATGGAGTAACCTGACTAAAAGCATAGCATCTTAAGCTAAAGAGTTCTTGATTGGGGACTGCAGAATACGGTATTCCCAAACTAGGTAATACCACCCCCAAAAGATGTGCAACAGACAGAATGTGGCCAGAGCTTCGGCAAGAGTTTTATGATACTGTGATAGTTTTACGATAGTATAATTAGAGATCGTCTTTGTACCATCGCAAGCAGTTTCCCTTAGTTACGAAGAATCCTTCCATTTAAACTGATCCTAAAAGTCAGTAATTAAAGTAAGCATAAGAAAGTCATTTGCTTGAGTGTCCCGCACAGGTTTATTTTCCATCTGCTAGGATTAAACTGCCTCCAGGATATCACTAGGTTGCGAGGTGGAAATACAATGGAACAGCCTGGGAGAGCGCATTTAAAATTAGAGGCCGGGGCCTAACATAAGGTATGTGACTAGCCTTCCAGTTGTTGAGGGCCGAGGAAGCCAGCAAGATTAGGTGCGCCAAGCATCCTATCTGCAAAGCAAACTGAAAAGCAGGTAGATGCGTCGCTTGGTGATTACCGAAGACTATGCTCTAAAATAAATGATGTTTGGCGAGGAAGGCAGGAAAGACACTTTGTGAAAGTTTGTGTCGACTGACAAGAAACGTGAACTTTAAAATAGGGTTAGTTTGGGAAAAAATGAAAAGATGTTGGACACTTTAATAGAACATATATCTACAGATAATTTAAAAAAAGAAAGAGCTTTTCCATTTTCCAATTAGTATTTCAGACACTTAGAAGTAAATAGTAGCCATACACGAAAAAGTGTACAAGTATAGAAGTCACAAATATGCAGGTCGAAGCATATGAAATTGCCATTTTTTTTTGGTACACCAGGAAGTTCAAATATCAGAAATTTCATATGGTTCAACCAAAAAAAGGGGTGAGGGGCTCATTAATTCAAAGCTAAGAATTAACACCCGAAGACACGCTAAAGTTTTGTGGGTCCAAAGGAGGGCTACCTCTGTGGGAGAATGTTACTGAGGCAGAGGAAGGATTAATGTTGTACGGGGAAAGTCTGCCTCAAGTCACACGAAGCCGCGGCCAGTCCGTACCCAGTTACGTAAGCCTAAACTTATAACCACCCCTTTTTCATTCTGTCTCGCATGACATGCATCCCTAATCAAACCCCATTCCCAACAGATTTCTCCATCCCTCTGGCTGGATCCCCGAACCCAGCTATTGACGGTAAAACGCCACGCACATCGTCCTTCCCGGCCCACACACGCCCTACTCCTGGGTCTGTCATTCACCCGCCTTCTCCTCCTCGCTCCAGCCTGTCTCTACTGCTCTACTTTCTTCCGACCTTGGCACACTGAGCGCCCCTTCTGTCCACGTGGGGCGCCCCCACCCCCTTCCTTTTAATGCACCAGCGAGCTCATCTTTCCTGCACAGAATGAGGCGATTCTGCGAGCCTCGGTCTCTCTGCCTTTCCCACGTGGCCGAGCTCTGTTCTTTTCAAGAATGCACACTAGATCGCCAGGCAACTTTCCACTTCCGCCACGTCTAGACCTTGGTGGCTTCCTCAAAACCAACTTCACCTACGGGGCATCCAGAAGCAGAACCCGAATTTTATGAATCAGGATAATTTTCTAGGGGGAGTGGTTCACACCTCCCACTTAAATATTAGGATAAAGGGGGGCTCATCTATAACCAGGTATGTTTCCATGAGGATGGACATTTTCTCTCTGGCACACAGAGCATCGACCTCTCCATCATGCTAAGCATTAGGGGAGTGATTTATAACAGGAAGGGGACCTCGACGTGCCTTCGATGTTTTTATTTTTTGACGACGGGAAGTTTGAGAGCCGTGCGGGTACATTTCCGACTCCCGTTCTACTGGGCTTAACTGTTTGCCACCTTTGACTGGGCAGCGGCAGGAGGCCCTGCGCGCGCGCGCGCGCCCCCAGCAGCCCGGCCGCGCCCCCCCGCGAGGGACCCCGCGCGCGCCCATACCTCGAGTTGGCGATCTCCACTTTGGTTCTCGCCATGGCCGCGGCCCTCTGCGCGCCTGCGATCGCTCTGTCCACCTTCTCCCGAGTCTTTGCGTTTCGTATGGGAAGGAGCTGCTTGCGGACGCCGCGCACCAGCACGTTGTTCTTGTACTTCCCCTCCTCCCGGGAGCCGTCGGGGAACACGGTGCGCCCGTAGCCGTGGCGCTTGTTGTTCGCCCACTCGCCTTCGTACTTCATGCCGTTGGAGCGCTCGCTGACGCCGAAGCCGCTGCGCTTGTCGCTCTTCCACTCGCCCATGTAGGTCTCCGTGGTGGTGGCGTCCACGTGGTCTTCGGCGGGGCCGAAGTCGCAGTCCACGTCGCCGAAGCTGATCGTGGAGTTGGCGTCGCTCGAGCTGATCCTGCTCATGGCCGCGTCGCTGCGCACGGAGCTGCGCTTGCTGGAGATGGACGACTTGGACTCGGACTTGCGCATCTTCATGCTCCCGAGCAGGGAGCCCCTGCGGAACAGGCCGCCCTTCTTCTTGCCCGCGAGCTCGGCGTCCGCCTGGAAGTTGAGCACGAAGCCGCCGCGCGAGCCGGCCGGGCTGTCGGCGGCGGCCGCCGCGTCCTGCAGCACGCTGCCGTTGCTCTGCTCGCTGCGCAGCGAGGCGAGCGACGTGCGCAGCGGCGAGCGGATCACCGCGGCCATGCCGTAGGGCACGCTCTGGCGCACGCCGTAGCCGTGCCGCATGCCGCCGGCCCACTGGCCCTGGTAGGTACCTGCGGGAGACGAGAGGGGCGGGCGTGAGGCCGGGCGCAGCGGCTCCCGCCGCGGTTCCGGGGGACGCCGGTCTCCGCCTGCAACCCCCCCCCCCACCCCCCGCACCTTTTACAGAATTGCTCGGGATCCCCCTACAGTCTGGTCATTTTTGCTTCTCATTTAAAAATGCATGCCAGCTTCATATGAAACCGCTCCTTGGGAACACCCCAAGAGTGATCACTGCAAAACACCCCTTTTTTTTCCCTTTCAAACGAACACATTAGAAAGGCACTGCCATATTAGATGGAATTATGAGTCCTATTTGTGCATTTTATCTCATTTTACTAATTTAGCTGAAAAATCCTGAAAATGACTTTTGGGTCTGTCAGTATAACATTGCGACAAGTTCAAAGACTAAAAATAACTAGCAATCTGAATACTTAAGTCATCGAACAACGTGTGTTTTCTTTCTACCATGTTCACTTTTTAGGGTAGGGAAAACATTAATATTTAGGATTGTTATTTAGATTTGGGTGAAACTTTTTGAGCTAAGAGTGATTTGACAAATACAATGTATATCCTGAGAAGAGTGAACCATCATGAAAAAAAGGGGGGGGGGCGATTTGTTTTAACTGCGAACTAACTTCCAGGTGAAAAGGTTAAGGTTTGTCCCACATGGGTGATGGATGTTAGCTAGACTTACTATGGTGATCATTTTGCAAGATATGCGACTATCGAATCATTATGTACACCTGGAATGTGTGTCAGTTATACCCAAAGAATATATATATACACGCACACATTAAAGAAAGACTTGTCCCATATTTCCCGCCAAACTTCCGCTTTCTCCCAGCCATGCCCCTGCTCTGTGTCATACCGTGGGCTAGAAGCTCTCCATGGCAGGGACTACCTCAAAGAACGCAAAATTTCTAGACTCAAGCTGGAGTGTTCTGTGGTCTGTAGGTGTTTGATGACTTTACGGTAAATAGCTATGGTGGCTAAAAAGAACACACACACTATTTACCCTTAGAAAAACTGAGATAAGGAAGGGCAAAGGAAACCTTCTGTCCTTAACGTTATGGAATTCATCTCAGAGCAGAGATGTGTTGGACGGTATCCCTTGAAACTTTGATACCAGGTCACTTTTTCAATAAATGTTATGCTTTTTCAGGAACAGGATGATCTCGAATCTAAAGTATTTAGATTCCGTTTTTCTATTAATTAGTACAGACCTTTAAAAAACAATAACCTAGTGCAGATTTTTAAATAATCTTAGGAAGAAATGAATGTTTAAATTAGGGAACTTTAAATTTTCTACTCAAACTCAAGAACATTTTCTTTCAGTAGAGGCAAAATTTAAATTATAGCACCCACCTCGAAAAAGCTATGTGGAAACTTTAAGATGAAATTACTTCCATATTGTTCATAATGACTCATGGTATCATAGAAAATAAATCGTTAATAGTCTTTCTTGATCTCTTTTTAAGTTTCCGATTATATAGGTCTACCTTGCAGTCACTTTTTATTTTATATTGCCATCCAAAGATTTTCCTTATGTGGCATGCATTTAATTTTAAAATTCTGAGCAAAAATGCTAGTGGTTTTATATCATTGTGTTAACAAGGGCTGCACTTTAAAAGTTAAAACCATAATGGCTCCAAAATAAAAAGTTTTGACTAACTTCAAGACTATCTTCTCTTTCTGTTCATTCTGATCTATTTATGTCATATAAATAGACAATAATATCAGGGTGACAATGAGCTACTAAGTGGGTCTGGTACCAAGAATGTCATACTCTGGGTAGACGTGGCAGTCTTAACTTGACATCTAAGAACTTCTGAGGATGTGGGCGGTCCATAGCTTTCTCAAAAGGATAAACCCAAAAGGGAAAACAGCCATACAGAACATTTAAGAGTAAGAAGCTTCCTACTGAATATTAGCCATCTCCAATGCCACCAACTTAACAGGGAAAGAAACTGAATTAGAAAATTTTGACTCTGACTTTTCTTTTGCCTCTATAAACTTTAAATTCTAGGATAAAAATGACATGACCTGACTTACACATACTAAAACAAGCCACCTTATAATATTTTGTTTTAAATAAATATGCGATGCTAAAATTATATCCTTCCAACTTTTCTACATCATGACAAGTTAATTTTGCTAGAAGAATTTCCAAAGGTGCTGTTTGAATCAATAAATATTCATACTTTCAAATTGTAACCGATACTCTCCTAGTAAATGTTTAAACACAGAAGAAATTAACAGCTAGTTTCCTTAAATTGGTATCTCCCAACATCAGACTACTATTTGGAATTTCCAAATAAGTACTGCTTGAAAATGTAAGTGCTTTAAGGTAACAGCAATAATTAGAACGTTTAGGTCTCTGTTTAACAGTGACATGAGGAAGGCCCGACCAACAGCACTGACCCGTCCTATTCTGTTAAACCACACACGGTGTATGGAAGAATTTTATGGACTTGCTAGAAACCAACTGACAAACTGTTAGTCGTTCATCTGAAATTTAAAAGAGGTTTAGTCAACGACCCTAGGAAAAAAATGGCCTCTATTTCTTTATGAATCAGGTGGGTTCCAACTTCTCCCTGCCGCTCAAAGTTTTAATTAGTTCCTCTCGACTCCTTAAATAGAGATGCATATTTCACAAGTGCAAAAGTGATTTCTATGGGTTTTGTTTTAAATTCAGTTCTATGACTTTTCATCTGGGAGCTGATTTCATAGATACAGCCATTTTAACTAAATGATCTTGTAGTGGAAGGCGTCCAGTTCATAATGAATTCCAGTCAAATTTAGACTGCTCGATGCCAAACTTATGTTTGCATTCTATTGATGGGTTGTGCAAGTATGCATATAGTTAACCCAACAATGTGTCGTCCTAGACATTTCTGGTAGTTTTATGACAGGTGAAAAAAATGAAGTATGGTAGATCAGAATTTGCACAAAAAAATGCTGGGCATCGAAACCTGGATTCCATGAGTATGGTCCCAATTTATTAATATTCAGGGAGTTTCTATTTCAGTGCCATTTCACACACAAATCGCTAATCACGTGATACTTGATTTACTTCCTTCCTCTAATGTCACCACAAAATAGATGGAATAAGATTTTCCCTAAGTCTGACACAGTGCTAAACATATGGCGATGTAGAGGCAATAAAAAAAAAGAAAGAAAGAAAGAAAAAGTTAACTCTTAAGTATTAATAGGGAAAGTGATATAATGATCTACTTTCCTATTTGGGCCAAAACCTTTGTACAAAATAAGTTATAGCAATGTACTTCCACTTAGACTCCCATTTTCTGATTAAGGACTTCTTAGTTAAACAGAGTAACCAAGAGAGAAAGCAGGAAATCAACTAGCACAGAGTAAACATTCGATAGTAACTTTTAAGAGGTTTTCCTTCCTAATTGGTAACATGTTAGATTTTTTTGTTACAGAAAGAAAAACATAGTCCTATGATACCAAATTCAAAGTTAATTTTTTTTTTTTTAGTTTAACAGGAGGCAGATTATCTTGAACACTTATTTGAGCTTCTACAAAACATATAGACTATCTTCATTGTGATATATATATATATATACACACACACACATATGTATATGTATATATACATTACTAGGTATAATGAATACTGTAAACCAAGAGATTTTGTTTAATGAGTAGTAACTTTAAAAGAAGACTCATTTATTTTTAACCTTCTCAAATTGAAGAGAACTATCCGGAGCCTTCTTAAAGGTTATAAAATAATGGACACATTAAAAAAATAAATATTGCATTCTATTTTGGACATAGAATTTATATTCAGAGCTGGGGACTCCAATATAATCCAATCACAAGCTAATATATTGTTAGGGCTATCAAACAAGCTACCGTGGAAATCGGTACTCATAAATCGGCCTACGTAAAAGTATTTGAGAAAGTTTTTTTTCCTTCCCTTTACCCAAGGGAGCCATATCCTTTTATTTATACTGGAGGACTTGAAAAGATATCCTTTTTAGCATATCCTACCATTCCATTTTGCATTTGAAACATGGCCTCTGTTCTAAGTGAAGTGTGCAAATTATATATCTTTTTATATAAGCAACAGCATAACTGAGGTTGCACTGGGCTAGAGAAACTTTTAATTGGATCCCTTTAATATCTTCTAACTCGGAGCTGCATAATTCCGAAAGGCGACATCGTCTCCTACAATCCTTTTCAGTGAACTATGATTCTGTTTATCATCAGAAAATGAATTTTGCTGAAGCATAAGCCATCCATCCTTCTCGGCTTACTACGTAAGGAAATTCGCACAGGTTCTTGACACCTGTTTCAATAATGTATGCTTTTCCTAATTGAAAAAAAAAAAAGTCTGCTCTACTATATACACGATTTCTTTCGCAAATATTGTTAAATATTAAAATAAGGTGAGTTTTGCTCACAGCCAGCATTCCGTTTAGGTCGTACGCCTCAGTGCAAACCAGTGATTCAGCACTGTTATTCCCAGGAGTAAAGTGGCTGCTAACTTAACTATCCGGACTCTGCCTACCAATTGTATTTTTTAAACTCGCAGACTTCCCCCTTCATTTCTAAAATGTTTTCCTACTAATTTGTTCAACGATCTCCAGGTCAGCAAAGACTATCCTCCTTTCCATCAAAAAACTAAATGAAAACTGGGGAGACAAATCCACACCCTGCGGACCCCGCCTGCTTCGGGCGGCCCCTAGGATGATTCCAGGGCACCTCAAGTAAAGTTCGGCTCTCACACATCCTCAGTTACGGGGTTCTGGCGTCTATCTTTAGGCTATCAGAGGACCCGCCGAGAAATCCGACTCCACGTGAAACCAATCCGGGAGCGGTCGGCACCGACCGCCAGGCGCACACGCCCGGGGCGCTCGCGCTAGCTCCGCCGGAGAGGCGATTTCCAACCCGGCAGGGCGAGGGAGGGGTCAGGAACGTAATGTGACGGGCTCAAGTGACAGCGCCCTCGCTCCGGACCAACCCTCGCGGGCGGCGCCCCCTCCCGGTGGCCGCGTGGCCCTGGCGCCGGCCAGGTGCGTTCACGCCTGGCTCCCCGGGCCGTGGACACGGCGCCCGCTCCCCGGGGCGGGTGGGATGCGCCCCCCGGGGGAGGGCGGGAGGCCGCGCCGGGTGTTTCGGCGGGTCCCCGGCCGCGTGCGCCGCGCGTCCTGCCCGCAGCCCGCGCCGAGCCCCCGCGGCGCCGCTCACCTCCGTCCCCGTAGGTCTCCACGCCGTACCCGTCCTGCAGCCCGTTGCTCCAGGTCCCCTCGTAGCGCGCGGGCGCGCACAGGCTCTGCCGGACCCCGTAGCGCCCCTTGAAACCGTGCGACCACTCCCCCCGGTACACCCACTTGCCCTTCGTCTCCACCCCCAGCCCGTGCCGCTTGCCCTGCGCCCAGTAGCCCTGGTAGGTGTTGCCGCTGGGCCAGGTGTAGCCTCCGACCACCTCGAAGCCGTGCGACCAGGAGCCCGAGTACTCGCCCTGGCCCTTGGGCCCCGTGCAGATGCCGTGGCCGTGCGCCTTGCCCTCCTCCCAGCCGCCGCAGTACGTGCCGCCATCGTCGAAGTCGAACCTTCCGCCCGTCATTCGGGGGGCAGCCCCGGCGCGCTCGCCGCGGGGGCGCGGGCGCGGGCAGAGCTGGGCGCGGCGGGGCGCGGCGCGGGGCTGGGGGCCCGGCGGGCGAGCGCACGACAGCGCCCCGGGCAGCTCGCGCCGCCGCTCGGCTCCAGTCCGACGCCGCCCCCGGCGCTCCCGGTGCCGCCGCCGCCTCCGGCCCCGGCTCCTTCTCCGCCGCCGCCGCCCCGGCCAGCGCCGCGCGCGAGAGGACAGCCCCGGCTCCCGAGCGGACCTTCAGCTGCGCCCGCTCGCCCACGTGAGCCGGGCGCCGCCCCGCGCCCGCCCCTGTCCCCTCCCCGGGCGCCGAGGCCCGGCCCCCAGCGCCGGGGCCGCGGCGCCGCGGGGCGGGCGAGTGTCCCCAGGGCCGCGCGACAGTCCCCACCTGGCGACCAGGGCGCGGCTGCTGCTCGCGCGGGGGCCGCTCGCGGGCGGCGCAGCCTCCGCGGCCACAGCGTGCGGTGTACCCGGGGGCTTCCGCGCCTCTAAGTGCGGCCAGGTGCGCGTAAGAGGAAACTCCTGCGTGTGCGCCGCCCGCCAGGGGCTTGCGATTGTGTGTTCTCGCCATGCCGCGTGCCCCGCTGCATCTGCCGTGCTCAGCTGTCGTCATGATCGCTAACCCCAGATACAGCTGTGCCTGTGATGTGAGTCCGCGGCAGCCCAATGCCGCCGAGCAGGGTGTTCTTGGGCACCTACCCGATTCAAAGCGCACGTGTTTGCACTGATTTAGCGAAGGTGCAGGGGGAGGGGGACAGCAAGGCAGTTCCCAAAAGCACAGGCTCGAGGGGCTGGTTTTTAACAATTTATAACAATGTAAAGAACGTTCTTCACCTGCCTTCGGAGGGGTTTAGGCCTTCGCCTTGTACGCCGCAGCCCACTCACGTCATGCCCCATTTGTCCTTAGAAATTCCTGCGCCCGGAGCCGCGGACCCAGCCAGCAGACGGCGGGATCTGTGTCTATTGTGTAAGTGTCTGGAATGCACACCTGGTACCTCTCCACTGGTATGCACAGTTTAAGAAAGTCAACAGAAGCTTTCAAGGAGGAATATGCTAAGTAAAACACTGCTCGAAACTTACGAAGAGTCTGTGACCTACAAAACCGAGGACAGGTGTCAGCTGATCGCCTTTCCAGCGACAACACTGCTTTGCTGAATTCGCTTCGGACAACACTCTTAAACTTTTAAACCTTGGTTTCACCATGTTCCACACGAGAGTGACAAGAGTTGCCATTTTCTTTCTGTGTTAGATAATAACTGAGTAAATTGTGAGTGCAAAGCCAGGATTTAGAGGTTTGGTAACAGGCAAGCTGACTCGGTCAGTGTCGTCTCCGCTGAAAGCAGGCTTTGGTCTCTACCTCGCCCTCAAAATGCCCATAGGAGACACTTCTCTGTGGTTCCCAGCCCCGGGGTCTTGGGTAGCTGCTCAAGGACACGCTTCCCCGAGCCTGCGTGGTACCCCTCAGGCGAAGAGGCTTTTGGATGACTGAGCGAGGGCCAGAGGCTGCCAAACGTTCCCTCGCTAGGTATTTGATAATCAGATAAAAATACGAGGACAGGTGTTAGGGAAGGCAGCAGGCAAAAGTGGACTAAACTGCACAGAAGAGGAACTGGAATTGACCTTGAGCGCCTCCCTCTCAGGACTAGAGCTGGCCTTTCCTGCTTATCTGGCTGAAATGCTGAAAGAAAGATCTCAGCTCACACAGAACCGAATTGCCGAGGAGAATCAGAAACCCTCATCCGTGGCGCTGCCTGCAGAACTGCCAGGAACAGTGCCTACCCTGGTGGCCTGAAATAATTAGGCATCTTGCTCAGCATCTCGGCCTGGACTGGGGATTGATTCAGGCCACCGGGAAAACGAGGGCCCCGGACTTTGCAGCTGAACCCTAACTGCATGTAAGTGATAGGGGTCACACCAGGATCCTGAGCCGCAAGCGATCAATTTGGGGGTCCTGTTTCAGAGGAGAGACTGCCTGGTCACTCAAGCCCATGTTGTTTTATTTTTTCTTTTTCTCTTTTAAAACCAGCTTTCTTCACAGAATGTCCTTTGTCCCTTTACTTTTAAACAATTTTTTTTTTTGGACCTATCCACATGCGTTGGATCCACATAGGAACATTTAAGGACTAAGTTTCTGTTTGTAAGCGTGGTGGGAACATTTAATGATTTTTACTTTTCTTAATTTGCACTTGTGCGAATGATGGATTTTCTGGAATAGACAGCATGGCACACGTTTCTGGCTTCTGTACAAGATGTCTGGTCCATCTGCGGTGGACGGACACAGGATCGTGGTGCACACACATCCGGGTTAGACATGAAGATTTAGGGAAGATAAACGATATGGCCGTTTATCTCTTAATGTCCTTCCTGTTGCTATCCATAATAATGTCTCCCTCTGAAGGAGACTTCATTAAAAGTGCATATCCATCACCAGCTATCTGCTATTAAATTTTAAGTACTCTTCATCCTAACCCAACTCTCTGCCATCGACTCTCTGCCTGGGAGAAAATCAGTGCTGAATATTTGGTACAGAACAGTTTTTTGGCTAAGTAACAACGCAAGCCATGCTCCCATTTCCCTGCTCCCCGGGTAACTTCCAGGTGCCTGCGACGGTCCCCAGCTGCGCTGATGCATTCGTTGGCTGGGAAGGAGAACCAGGAAGAGGAAGAGGTGCCGAGAACGCGGAGGGGGATAGCGTGGCATTGACCAGTCAGGGTTAGCAATGTCCTTATTTTCCCTCTCACTCTTAACCTTTGCCCTGGATAAGGGGGAGTTGAATTTAGCTTTAAGAAGGGATTAGTAAGAAGAGAATGTGAATGTCGGTTTGGCAGGTGGGGTGGGGGAGGCCATGAAAGGCCAGGGCCCAACTGCCACTCCAGCAGCTTGCTTTCCTCCTTCAAACCCAGCTATTGGAGGTTGCCATTGTAGAAAACTTGGTAACTAAAGGTGAGCCATTTTGCGTGTGAGTGTCTGGTAACAACGTGTTGGTAATGATGTTTTGCTCAGCATTTAATCTTTTTTTTTTTTTTTAAATGAGGGTGTGTTTAAAATTTTATTAATGACTTCATTTTATTTACATATTAGAATTACTGAGGATTTTTAAGAAAAAATTTGCAAGTGACAAAAAGCTAATCTGCAAGTGTTTATTGTCTAAAGGATGTGATCCAGAAGTGTAAATAAAAAAGTGCATAAAATTAAAATTACTTGGCTTATGTCAAAATGAGTATTACCAGCACCTTTGCGATAAAGTGTTCAAAAAAATTTAAGAAATTTGTCTACAATATATACACAGATTAAGAAACGTGGCCATAAGCTTTGCAGACAACATGAAATCACAAGGGAATTTCAAAATGAATGATTTTCAACACTTTGAAGGCAATCCCTGTGTGCCTGATTCTATACTAGGTTCTTCCATGCATGGATTCACCGCAATCTCATACCCCGTATCTGTCAACTTAGTACTACTGTTATAACCATTTCACAGCAGAAGAAAAATAAGGTGTAGGACATTTATGTGCCCAAGGTCATTCAAGGCGGAAATGGTTGAGTAAGGATTCAAGCCCAGGTCCGCCTGGCTCCAGGCCCTTCTCTTTGTTACTGCTCTGTATTGGGGCCAGAGTGAGCGCTTGGCACTGGGGAGGCACGCAGACTGGGGGGTGGGGGTGGGGGGGAGGGAAACAGCAAGGTGGGGGGGGGGGCAAAGATGACTTTTATTTCTTATATTACAGAATGGCTGCCCGGATGAATGGTAATGCTACTGTCTAGACTTAAAGAAATGGAGGAAAAAGTAAATTACAGCGGTTGGGAAGATGGTTC
Source organism: Rousettus aegyptiacus (assembly GCF_014176215.1). Lineage (NCBI taxonomy): Eukaryota > Metazoa > Chordata > Mammalia > Chiroptera > Pteropodidae > Rousettus > Rousettus aegyptiacus. The sequence goes on along the minus strand of NW_023416290.1, from coordinate 6,132,290 downwards.
ATCTGGGAGGAGCATCCACAAATCTATCCCAGAGGAGATGTGTGCTGGGCATTTAGGCAATGCAGGTCAAGAACTAAAAATTAGTTGATGAGTACAGGCATGCCCCAGCGAAACTGCCGGTTTGGTTCCAGACCACTGCAAGCAAGTGAACGTCACAGTAAAGTGGCATGTAATCTTTTTTGCTGGCGGAGGGTCTTGCCTTCAAGGCCTTAAATTTGTAAGATACACAACATCCACGAAGCGCAATAAAGCAAGGCAGGCCTGTGAATCCTCCATTAGCATCTCCCTCCGGGGCTTGCGCCATTCACGCAAGCCACGGGGGTCGATCTTGTCACCGCCTCCTAAGGTCGTTCCCCTGTGTCCAGCCGGGACGAAAGGTTCATCTACTCTTCCCGCAGCTGCTGTCACCGGCCACCGCCCCGGCAGCTTCGTCCGGGCCCCGCCGCCTTTCTCAGACACAGCCTGGCCCTTCCTGTGACCCCGAAGCAAACCGTCTCCGAAAACTGGACCTGCGTGGTCCCACTCTTTGACGTCTCTCGCATCCTTCCCACTCGCCGGGCAAACCCTCGACGCGTGTCGTGTCGAGGTCCCTGCTCCCCCGATGCCCTCCCTGTGTCCCCGGCCCCGCCCCCTCTGCTGTGCGTCTTTTCTCCCACACCGTCCTCGCCCTGGCGGCCTCCTCGGGCGCTTGCCCACCCAGGCCCCAATCCCAAGCCCCTGTCACTCATCCCCCGCTCCTACGAAGCCCCTTCTGGAGAAAACGGCATCATTTACCAGTTGCCAATGCCAACCGTGCTGGCGAACCTCGGGCTCAGCCCTCCACAGAGCACCACAGATCTCTGCGCAGGTGACGCCAGGTGCCTGAGACTGTCCCCAAGCTCCTCACGGCGCCCGCTCTTCCCTGCCGAGCAGAAGCCTTGTCTTCCTCACAGAGCTAACACGTGGCAACGCCTGCCTCTCTTTCCTCTCCCAAGCTAACACCTGTTCTCATTCTCCTCTGTCACCTCGCCCCTCTCGACCCAGAGGAAAAGGTCTCCACATTCTGGGCCAGTTCCTGTCTCTTTTGAATATGCTGTAATTTCGTTCCTTCCGTCTGTCAAATGTGCTCATGCGTCCTCCAGGTGAGAACAGCCCTAATTCCTGGAGCCGCTTGCACCTCGGGAAGTCCGCTGTGTCTGTTACACGGCACGCCTCCCGCAGAGGGCACGTCGCCTGCGAGTCGGCACCGCCTGCCGTTCGTGTGCCACCGGATCTGGGGGTCTGTCCTCACCAGTCTAGCGGGGGATCACGGCAGACTGTTGGGCTTTGTGGCTGAAGTGGAAGGGGCCATCCTTCCAGAGACACCTCCAGAGGGAAGGAGTGAGGGGGCCCCACGTCTGAGGCAGAGGAGAGGGAAAGGGGGTCCCTGGAAGCTGAGGGGAGGAGACGACGAGCTTGTCTCCCTCACGCTGCACTGGAAACCGGTGTGCCTTCCTCTCGAGCTAGGAGAACGCCGAGGCAGCTCGGTCTTCGGAAACGCGCACACGGGGGTGGCAAAGGGCCGCGACGGCACATGCGAGAGTTGGTCCTAAGGTGTTAAACGTTGTGGAGGTGGAGGAGGTCGGTCGCCTTTTCCTGCAGAGCTGAGTGAAGAAGGGAGCGGGCCCACCACGCAGCCGAAGGGGAGAGAGACGAAGTCATCAGCAGGCAGCAAACGACGCAAGTCCTGGCCGGGGAAGGAACGGTCCCCGAGCCATGGGCGGGGTTTGGAAGGACAGCCAGTGCGAGCGGAGGCCAGGCCGACGGGGATGCTTCACGGGGCCCAGCGCTGCGGCGGGGGCGCGGCCGTCGCCTCCACCCGCACGGCCCAGCGCCCTCGCGGGGTTCTGTGGACCCCGATGTCGCCCCCAGTGAGCCGTGACTCCCTCGGCTTTCCCGCGCAGGCTCCAGCACCTTGGTCTTCACTGGCGCTTCACGTTTAACTTTCGCGTGGCCAACACGTTTCACAGCCTGCTGAGAAGTTGGGGCACCCGCTGGGTGGGGGGGGGGTCTGCTCAGGGGCAGGGGCCGCCCTGGGCCCTCGGCCTCCAGCTGCTGTACGTCCGGCCCGGCTGCAGCGTGGACATCGAGGCCACACTCACCCAGAGCCCGCTCTGCGAAGTCAGAGGCAAACGGCCTGCAACGCGGCCACCTGCAACGCGGCGGGGCCCCGGAGCACCTGGGAGGCCTCTCGGACGGTGGAGGCCACACGCACCGCACCTGGAAACCGCCCCGGCCTGTCTGCGGGGTGGCGTGGGGGGGGGGGAGCTGCAGCTCTGAGCGGCTTCGGGGCGGGAGCAGGTTCTGCCGGAGGCCCCCGCGGTGTCGCCGGCAGCCCTGACTCTTGGGCCACGTGATCGGGCCGGTCCTTTGGGGTTGGCATGTGACGTCAGCGCTGAGAAAAGATACACTATGAAAATCCCGGCGAGCCCCAGCGGAAGGATCGCAATGCGGGCCCACGGGGATCCGAAGCAAGGCCATGATCTTCTGCAAAAGAGAATTCTACGGCTTTTGAGAAGCAGTTCCTGGTAAGTTAATTGACCTTGACAGAAGAGGACTGCTTGCTTGGCCATGGGACACCAAGTGACCATCCATCTAGGATTTCCCATTACGAGCTGGGTCTCACTGAACCTGCTGAGACGGCCCCAGCCAGAGGCAGTCGCTGTGGGAGGAGCACGGCCGGTCCAGGACCAGGGGGCACGAGAGCCGCTCGCCCGGCCCCCCCCCCCCGCCCCCGAGCTGCCCGACGCCCCTCCCCCAGCCCTCTCCGGTGGGAAGACGGGGTTCCACGCACCCAGCGGGAGGCGGAAGGGACGCCCCCCCCACCCCCAAGGCCTGCAGGCCGACGGGGTCAGTCCGCGCACCACGCTGAACGTGACTGCAGGCTGCACCGCAGCCGCGGGCCGGAGTGGCGGGGGGCGGGCAGACGGGGCCGCCTTTCCACGGGACAGAGCTGTGCGTGGCGGGCCTGGTCCTTCGCTCGGTGTGAACGGAATGGCGGCTGGTGGTGGGAGCATACGCGGATGTCCAGGCGACGTGCAGCAGCCTGGCCTTCCGGTCAGAGGCCTGGGGGAACGGGCTGGAAGACCAGAGGTGGCGAGGTCCAGGGTGCGGGCCTGTCCAGGCGCACGCGGGAATGGGAGCCTCATGCAAAGGGGTCTGCGCTGCACGCCGCGGCCTCTGCGCACGAGGCACCGAAGCCAGGCAGACAGCCGGCCTCGGCCAGGGGGTGCCGCCGCCCTTCCCCATCGGCGCCCCCGCCCCCGCCCCCCACCCGGAACAAGGACACACGAGCCTAGGGGCCGCGGTGACAGGACGAACAGAGGCTATGCACGGGCCCCTCTCCCCAGCTGCCGGCAACAGCCCGTCCTTCGAGAGCGCCAAGCACCCACCTGGTGGCGAGCTGACTATGTGTTGGGCCCCCTCCAGCTTCGAGTAGCCAGCGTCCTCTCTGGGTGTGGGGTTTGCCTTTTCTGCCCACAGACCCTCAGCCTGTGTCACCACTGTCCGTGAGCTTATGGAGTGACGGATTCACATGATGGGAACATCCCACCAGGGGACACATTTCACAGAGGAGGAGGAGCCAAAGCGACCCTGACATGGGCTCCGCTGGGCTCCCTGCATGCTGCGTCTCTCCGTCCCTCTGTCATCCACGAGGGGCCCGCCTCGAAGAACGGTGGCCTCATGGGCCCCTGAGGGCGCAGGGGACGGGAGAGGCATCCTCAGGACGCAGCATGCTCACTAAGCCAGACTTCTTTGTAACCCTCCGGCGACTCTCCTCTACGTCTAGACCTGGCCTGGCCTCTGCTGCTTGGAGGCTCTGACCTGACACAGCCAGTGATTTCCAAAAAATAAACACACACACATACATTCTCATGCTCTCTTTCTCTCATTCATATTCTCTCTCTCTCTCTCTCTCTCTCTCTCTCTCTCTCTCTCTCCCTCTCTCTCTCTCTCTCTCACACACACACACACACACACACTTACATTTACAGGTAGGACTTGGTCAAAGGGAGATGAAAGGCTGATTCAGATCTTAATCAGACTGAATTGGAATTCAGATTTCATCGTTCTTAAGAATGAGAATGATGTGTACTGTGTACTGATGCGCAAAAACCGTCAAGACCTAACGGCTGGGAAAAAGCGAGGTGCGGAAGAGTGTCTGCAACGTGCTGTTTTTGTGCGTATGTAAAAACCTGCGAAGATACAAAGAAAAATGAAGGGGCGGGATGGCAATGCTCACGGAAGAGCATTTTGTTTTTATTTAAACCTCGACACTGTAATACCTGTTAATGAAATCGAAATGTCAATCTCCAGCATCTTAGCATGTTATTATTTTGAACATCAATACTTTACATGTGGTTGAATAGAACTAACTGCCTATTGGCATATGATTCGGTAACATGGGTACAGCAGCGAGGGCACCTGAAGGGTTTTAGGACCCTCAAAGAACTCGTGTCTCAGATGGGAAAGGATTCTCGAGGCAACCCAGACGGCGTGAGTGATTTCTGACTCACCAACCAATTGGCTGGTGAGTTATTCACTCCACTACCATTCATCGACTGTCTGCCTGACTGTGACAGAGTGAACATGTAACACCCTCCCTCTAGGTACTGGTGTGCCTGCCCTGCCGTGTTTGCCGGTCTGAAAAGTTCTGCAGCTTCTAGAAGGAAGTAGGTGCCATCATTTCCTTCTTCACCATTTCAGCATAGGCTCCGTTAAGCCTTGTTTCCACACCTCAGATCCATACGGAATCTTCCTTCAGGACAGACGCTTCACCAAAGTGCAGGTGAGAACCCCTTCCTGTTTTCAAAAGACGCTCGTCCCGGCTCCACACACCCTTAGCAACGTGTCTGAGACAAGCCCCAGGACGTGCGTGCTGAGCACGTCCTCAGTGATCCTGAGGTATTTCTCTGACAGAGAACCATTTCTCTAGGGCGATTTCCAAAACTCCCCTAATGACAGTCACCGGGCACTTGTTAACTATACACTTGTCCAGGTCACGCTCCCTGGTGGATTCTGAGTCACTCGATCTGAGTCGGGGTTCAGGAACCTTCTTTTTAATAACTACTCTGAGTGTTCTTCAGGGGAATATTATTGAAGGTAACCCCAAGAGTCCATAAACTGATCAAATAAATTCAAAGTTGCTTGATAGACATGATCCTAATACGAGTTCATTTTCGTCGCCTGGATTTTCTCTCAAAGAGCTTTGAAAATTATAAATAATATCCTCCTCATCATTATAAAAGCAAAGTTCACAACTGCCATGGCAGAGCATGCCTCCTGGAGATGAGGGTGCAGTAGACGGTGAGTACTTACAAAATAAAGCAAACCCTTAATGGGGTGGCCTTGCAATCCAGACCGTAACAAAAATCTGGTAACTCTAGGCAAGCGGGCGGATGTGTGAGGTCTCCGTGCCCTGCCCGACATCCCCTGCCCGACATCCGGGATCGCTGGCCTTCAAAGGCCTGTCGCCTTCGCCCATCTTGCAGAAGCAGCAGGGCTCGGGGCCTGGGCTCAGCCGGGAGGAGCTGGGGGCCAGCAGACGGCAAAGTCCCCCAGCCCCGGCTCCCGAGGTCGCCCGCTAGTTTAGAGTTGTAGTTCTGATCCTGCTGGCAAGTTTCATGTGACGGTGGACGGGCTGGGCACGGCAGCAGCTGGGCACACTGGCCGGCCCCCTGCTCCTGGGTACGGGTGTCCGGAGCAGCTGTTTTCTGTCTGTCACTCCCAGGGGATGAGAGCTAATTAGGAGGGGCTTGGGCTTGAGCAGGAAGGGACGGTGTCCAAACGATCCTGGGGCCACCTCCTCCGTATTAAAAAATATTAATGTCTGTCGGATGAAAAAAATAAGTATTTCCTTTCCATTATTTTGAGCAAATGGTTTCTTGCCTGCTGAATCACGTATATCTTCAGAGCTATCCTGTCCAATAGTAACTGAATTTTGCGAAAAAATCCGTAGCCTGTGTAGGCGCTTTTGTACTGATGACAGTGTGTGTTTTGTCTTTGATTAGTGTCTCTGGGGGCAGGAAACAAGGACTGTTTCAGTTTGTGACTCTCTGTCATCTCAAAGGCCACATGGTACTTCCCCTCAAAATTCATCGTTCTTTTGGATCGTTCCGTGTTAATGTCATCCAGTAAATAAAAGACTAAAATGTTAGAAAAAGTCTCCCCCCCCCCCCTTACAGCTACTTTAGTTATGTGACTGTAACCTTCGAGGTTCCCTGTTTTTCATTCGCTATGGATGTAGCGGATGCCTTCTAAGTGCACGGCCTCTGATGGCTGTGAAGTCCTTAGCCACCTGGCCTCATGAAACGTGCAGCCCACTGGGTTGGGGGATAGGTAAGAAATCAATATGTTATTAAAAATTGCTCTGCTATAGAAGAAAAAGTAGTGCTATAAAAATAATACTAAGGGACACTTTCATATAGATCGCAGGGTCAGGAAAGGCCTGTCCGTCCATCCATCCATCCATCCATCCACCCACCCACCATTACAATGGATGCTTCTCTAACAAACTGATGTTTGAGCTAATCCCTGAGGGACGAGGAGGAGATAGCCTGGGAAGTAAGTAGGAGATCAGCTGGAGAAGAGGAAGCAGCTCTGAGGCGGAAGAGAGCTTTGGACGAAGAAGGGATGAAAACAGGCCGGTGTGCCCAGGCTCGCTGGCGAGGCTGAGGATCTCGGTGAGAGATGGTGTGTGGGTGGGTGGGGGTGGGGGCAGGGGGGGTGAGGGGCGCGGGGAGGCACAGGGCCTGCCCGTGATTTTACCCAAGAGCTCGGTAAGAAATGACGCCTGGACTGTTTAGTCACTTGCTCCACAGAGGGGCAGTTTTGCAAAGGAAGTATGAGAAGGGCACCACACGCCAGGCTCTCCCTGCCGATTGTCACAGGTGCCCCGAAGCAAGGTACGACCTCCCTTCTGCCACAGGACAGTGTCTAACTTGAGAAAGGCACCCATGGCTTTCGAAGAAAAACAAAAACTTATCCAGACCTCTCTCCCATGGTGGTTTAAATAATTTTGACTTAATTTAAATATCCAATCGTTGTATATGTGCAGTTAAATATGTAAACTATAACATTAGGTATATCTCGGGTGTAAGGAGAGGCCAACTTGGGCATGGTCACAAGTGCCCATGGTTCCTGCTGATGGGACTTAGGACAGACGAGATGAGGTCTCTGTCTCTCTGGCCACGTGGCTGAAAAAGGCATACAGCACCGTCAGCCTCCTGAGCCAGGCTCACAGACCGATCCACTGGATTGTGGGAAGAAAATATTCGGGGCCTTATAAGCTGACCCGTGCCCCCAGCCCATAGGGAACAGCTAAAAGACAGGTGCGTTTCCTTACAAGGCAGAAAATGATGCAGTCTGCAATTGTGAGTTAATGTCTATAAAATGTCGACTGAAGTTAACGTTTACTGTTCCAAAGCGTCTCAGGTCTTCCCATCCGTCGGTGAGGCCCGTTACTTCAAGGTAAGGGGCAGGCAAGGTACAAAGAAGTAACCTTGAAACTTCCAACTTGACAGCAAGTTTTAACTGTAGAAGAAGTGATGTACAGGAGATCAAGGCTAAGAAGATTTGGGCTTTGCTGCAGGGAAAAAGGATTTGTGGGGTTCTCAAAAGCCATCAGTTGCAGAGTCGCACACAGGAGTTTTGCTGTGAGCCAGATTAGAGAGGGTGTAGGGTATGCCATCGGAGCCGCTGGGGGAAGCTGAGCGGGGGACAGGAATTCCCAGATGGACCGAGACTCTGAGGGCAGAAGTGTCCCACGTCACATTTCCCTCCTGGACACGCGGGGTGAGGGGCGGCGGCGGCCTCATCGGATAGTCAGAGTGGACTCGGGACAGCTGTGTTAGGACAGAGGGACCCGTGTGGGCCTGTGGACAGGTGGGGCCCGAGGCGGCGGGCACTGACGCCGTCCCAGGCCGAGGGACCGGCGCGGTGAGGGGACACAGCCGGACCCCTCTGGACCGTCTTCCGGCCCCAGAGCCGGCTGTGCGACCGGCTTCTGCACAGCCACGTGGCGCTTCTAACTCCTCCCTCCGCTCGGCCCGGCTCCCCCGCTTCCCTTCAGGTGTCGTTCTGGAGAACGTGTGCCGATAAAATTCGCCGTGGGCGAATCTCAAAGTCTGTCCCCTGCGGAATGCGAGCTAGGACAGGCTTCCTAGATCTCCCTGGCCGTGGGGCTGGAGGTTGGAGCGTGGACGGAACCTGAGACGGGAGCTCGCCCGATCTGGACGGGGACTCTGCGCTGGCGCGCGGCCGTGCGCTGTGGCGTGGCGAGGGGGAGGCTTGGGTGGATGTCACAGAGGCGAGGACGGAACCGCGGCCGGGTTTCAGCGGGTCGGTTAGAGCCAAGATTGAGTCAGCACTGGTGGGGGCGGGGCGGGCGGCCGCCTGCTGACCTTGCCTGACCATGCTGGAAGACTGGCCACAGGTGACCTCAGATATGAAGTCTTCAGCATATGCAGAAAGGCCAGAGGTCCGGTCCCAAAGACCCAGCTGCACGAGGCACCTCGGGGCGGCCGGCGGGGCCCAGAGGCAGCTGGGCGACCCCGATGTCCCTCTTCTGAGGGCAGATGACGCGCCAGCCCGCCGGAAACCCAGGTCGTGCTCCAGCCTTCCTCTCGCCGCCAGAGGCGGGGGGAAGGGGCACCGCACGTTTGCCCGGAGGAACTCGTGTGGCATCGGACGTGGCTGAGTTGCCACGAAAAGGACAAAAGCAAGAGTTTTTCCACCATCGGTGGGAACGGGTGTGGAAATATGCAGCTGAAAAGAGGGCGGAAGGGCACGGGCACGCATCAGGGCAGAGGAAGTCATTCACGTGACGTCGCTCTCTTAGCACAAAGGGCCGGGCCTTGTGCGAAGCGCCCTTATTTGAGTAGTTTTGCAGCTCATGGTCTGGGCAGGTGAACTCTAGCCACGCTGCCAGCTGCTAGTGCACTTTCAACATTGCTCTGCTCCCCGAAAAGGCACTTCCCCAGCGGGGGCCCAGAAACGCCGCATCTGGAGCTCCCCCCCTGGGCCACGCCCCCCCGAGGGCGAAGTGGCCAGGCGGGCTGAGGGTGAGCCCCGAGGGGCCCGGAGGCAACGTGCTGGCGCGAGGCCCAGTTCCGTGCCGTCCCCCTTCACCCATTCACAGTCTTTTTGCCTGTGTTTACGTGAGTTTAATTCTTAGGACAACTCTGTGAGGAGGGCACGACCGTCGCCCTGATTTTGGAGAGGACGTGGAGGCTCACAGAGGTCCCAGGCCGGCCAGGGCCGAGCTGGGATTCAAGGCCCAGTGGGCCCCAGGATGGTGCACACTGGCCCTGCCCAACCCCCCCGCCCCGCCCCGCTTCTGTGTAGGGCACAGACTGGACTGCGTCAGGGCACATGAAATCTGAAGAGTCATTTCAGCCGAGTCAGAGCTGTAAGTATTGCCAAGCGCAGGTGATCAGCCAGGTGAGGGCGGAGGGCGAGCAGGAGGGACCGGGCGCTATGGGGGAGGCCGGCGACTAGCAGGGCTCAGCGGGAAAGTCGGGCTCGCCCCCGTCTGGTGCACCGAGCGACGCACGGGCGATCGGTTATTTATGTGTCTGGGGTCTCCAGGAGCTGTCACCCGTGCCCTGTGCCATTGTACCCTTAACAGGACTTTCCGCGGCTTGTCACTGAGCCCCTCTCACGTCACGAAGGAGGAGTGTCTCTGTGAGCGGAGGGGCTGAGGCCGGGCAGGAGCCGCCCCGTGTCCCGGGGACACGTGCACGCTCCCCGCTCTCCGCAGCTGGAAAGCTCAGCATTTGCCAAACTTCCAAGCCGTGTTTCTCGGTCGGGCTGTCCCCCCCCCCCCTTTTATGCACGACTTCTTTCCTTAGCAAAGTCACGAGCGGCAGCGGTGCGTGATGCTGGTGGGACGCCACCCACAAACGTTTGAAACACAGGACGACCGAGCCGACGGCTTCCCACGCCGCCCAGCAAGCGCATTTGGGAAGGCTTGCGCACGTCTCATCTTAACTCGCCTCCTGGTAGACTCTATTTGTAGCCCTGGTTGGAGCCCTGCGGACTTGGAGGGCGTGGTGAAAGATGAACGGGCAGCAGCGTGGGCCACAAGGGGAGAAAAACGTCATCCGGCCCTCAGAATAGCAACAGCAATAAATATGGTCATGCAGCGGAGCGACAGACGGGAGCCCATTTGTGGCACCCGACAGGCCCCTGGCCACGGCGGCTGGCTCGGGGGTTTGAAGGAAACACGTGGAAAAGCGTTGATTTCTAGCTGTGACTTAGCTCACAAAGAGAGGGGGCCCAGACCCACGGGGGTCAGGGGGGCTCTGCAGCCTTCCGGCCACCGGGGAGCCCGTCCTGAGTCAGCTTTCGGGACAGCTGGCTCAGGGCTCCTGAGGGCTGAGCCGAGAACTGCCCTGCACGCCTGCCTGAGGACTCGCCGTTAGCCGCAGCTGCCACCGCCATCAAGGCGCATGCGCAGCGAGGAAGGGGACAAGGAGAGCCCTTCGCGGGGTCATCGGTTCTCTAAGGGGGGGCCCATGGCTTTTGACAACGTCTCAGGACCGAATCAGCACCTTGGTTCCGGGAGGTCCCGGAGGCGCGGGCACCACCCTTCAAAAGTCCTCCAGTCTCCTTTGCAGACCAAGCCGTTAGACTCTAGCCATTTCTGGGATTCCTGGTGCTCCGTCTTCACCCGCCCCTTTTCCTACACATTTCAGTTTAAGTTTATGGCCATGTCTCTGGGTGGTTGTGGCGTTTCCACCTTCACATTCTTTTGCCACTTAGAACGAGCAGATCTGGGCTTTTACGTTTGTCTAAATTGCGTACAGCAGTATTCTTCCCGACTGAAAAGGTTTTAAGCTAATACATGTCCCTGATTTTTTTCCCCGTGTGTTTTGGAAACCAAAGCATCACCTAAATTTGGCCAGTTTTCCTTTTTCTGTTAAATGTCCCTCCTCTAAAAGAATAGAGTTTCTAATCAAGCCAAGGTCCTTGTCTCTACGATCCTCGTGGATCACTGGTCTCTCCAACCAGTCCCCAGCATCACACAGGAAGCCACCGGAAACAGGTTCATGGTGGCCACATGTCACCTGTCTTGGTCATGTAGCGTTAGCAGGCACAGATTCAATTCCACGCCCTCATCTGCCTCAGTTACATGCTTAGGATTGAAATGAATCTTTTTTTTTTTTCTAGGAACCACACTATTGCTTTTATTTGACAAATGGAATATGTAAAAAATGAAGGCAAAGGTCGCTTTAGGCTTTGGTATGTCAGTGTAAAATTCAGCACTGTATTCTACTGTCACTATTATGTTCATTGTTTCAGCATCTTATTAAGACCGACAAGATGAAGGAAGCAGGTTTTATAGCGCTAACTCTCTTGTTTGTCCTCTCAATGTCCGTGGTGACGCTGGGTGGTTAAGAAAAAAATCGTGCCAGAATGCTGAAGTCCATGCCAGGGACACAGATGACTATTTGGTGCCCAGGACTTGCGGCTGCCCAGAGCCTTATCTTGTCCTATTTATACATCCACAAAGCGAAATCTCACGTAGAGCAATCCTTGCACTGTTAGCATTTTCTCTCCCTCACTCTGAGTTTTTATGGCGTTTTCCTCACACGGCTGGAGACAATGTGGCCCTTGTTTGGTGACTAGAGGGACACAGCAAAAGGAATGATGCTGGGAAAGTAAATTCCCACATCTAGTTAAACGTTCTGATTCGAATTACAAAGATAAGCACCAAATGATCTCAAATCCATGGAAAGACTCCTTGAAATATAGGAAGAGAATGATGAAATAAGGCGCCATTTACCAGGAAATAGGAAGAAAAAGTCACCTTCCGGTGACAGGACGGACGGTATTCTGCAGTTACCACGAAAGCATGAACTGTTCACAAGTACGTTTCAGCTAGGAAGAGAGCATCTAACTTTAGGAGACATAACTAATCAAAAGCTGCAATTTCAGACTTAAGGGTTAAGTATCCTGTACAGAATAGGCTTTTCCCAAGACTGTGTCTAAATATCCTGGAGGCTTTCAAAGTTGCAAACAGACCTCTTTATTATTGTTATGTTAATGAAAGAAACCTTGGTGGTATTATTCGACTACCAGTAGAAAAACTGGACCGAAATGCTTGTTTTTTTCTTCTTATTTTCATATAATAGGTGATATTTGCAAAATATTAACATAATCACCAAATATTCTTTTAGTGATCCACTCCAGTGGGTGCAGCATAAAGTTCAGAAATGATTCTGTGTATATCGATTAGTACCAGTTTTAAAAGTCATAATTCTCAATGCAGTTGACCCTTGAACAACGTAGGTTTGAACTGCGTGGGTCCACTGATACGCGGGTGTTTTTCCAATACAGCTGGCCCTCCTCATCCATGGGTTTTATGGTCCCAGATACAACCAGCTGAGGATGGAAAACAGTATATTCCATCTGTGGTTGAAAATCTGCCATAGAATGTACCCAGATTCGGAGCTAGAAGCCTGGTATGATGGTCCCCTCTCTACCCGTTATTAGTAGGGCGGTTAACGTCGCATCTCAATGCTGACTCCTTATCTCTAAAAGGGGGTTATGGGGAAAATCACGTGAGAACTGTCTTTAAGGCGCTTTGCAAACTTGTCACAGAAAATGAGATACTATTAGGGGAACGTGGGCACAAACCTGTAGTAAATGTTGGTTTAGTTTTAGGGGGATATTTTCTCCACTCTATTCCTCCCAGGTTTTTCTATGAACTCTGAACAACCTTGAGCAAAAAATTCCTCAAGTAAAACTGTCAGTGAATCTAGGAATAAATAACATTTGCGAACAAGACCATGGGATCGCAGCGGGGCTTAAGTCCCAGTTTTGATACTGAGACTGTGAGTTTGGGAAATCTCCTGAGCTGTCTGTGCCTCCAAATCCTCACCTATAAAACGGCATGACATTTCTCCCTGCCTTAAGGGATTTTGCAGGTGTTAAATACAATATATGTATAAAATCCTCAAAGTATTTTCGGGGACTCGACACTTCAAAACCTAGCAGCAACCATGTAGCGCGAGTGCCTCTCTTTGGAATTCCTTATCGGTCCGTATCTGTGTATTTACTCTGAACTGCACACCATTCCTCACAGCAGAGGGGATGGAAGGGCATGGAACATACTGCCAGTCCTGTCCACCAGAAACACAGCTCCACGTGAATTCTCCACGAGAAAATAATTCAGTGCATCATTAACGTAGCAGTCATTATTCAAAAGACCAGAAAATTAATTATTATAAGTCTGCAGCAACCTCACAGCTAAAGCCTCCGGAATTAATAAGCTGCACTTGGTATTAAATATGATTATCTGCTCTGGGATGCAGGGAAGACCAGAGGAAACATTTTAGAGTATCAGAAGCAAGCCTGGGCTATTCTAAGGTCAGTGAGGCTTTTGCTTAGAAGCCCACAGTGGGTAACCTCCATTTTTTGAGGGAAAAGTAGATGAATCCTGGCATCTTGAACCTGTGAACTCCACTGGTAAATTTGGTGCTATGGGGTTTTACCGGGCTGTTTTATGGAAGTGGTTCCAAATTATTTAACCTTTTCTTCCAGATTCCGTGAGCCTGCTTTTGGATTTCATACACTATCCTGCTCTACGACTTGACCAGAGGGGCCAACCAGGGACTGAGAATTGGGATGGTTCATTCGCTATCTACTAAGCGTGTGATTCTCACGCTTCCGTGCATCAGGAAAATGGATGGACATTTTCCCATCGGTTTAAACAGCTGAAGGGCTTTCTACACACCCGTTGCTCAGCTGCAGCTCAGCTCCAGAGCTTCCGATTCAGTAAAACAGGCACTTCTGACAAGTTCCCAGCTCACGTCGGCCTGTCAGGAACCACCCTTTGAAAACCACTGTGATCGATCAAATATCGAGGTCAAGTTGATTAGAACCCTGGCAAACTAGCCGGAACCCTCACAGTCCTTCATCAAATCAATGTACTCAGATGAGCCATGTTTTATGTTATTCGATAACGTTTAGAGTTTTGTAGATGCTTGAGAATATCAGACAGCAGGAACTGTCCACGTTTGAGATAAAAATTCTAAAAAATAATTTCTAAATATCTTCTCCTTTCCCTCATGCATGCTTATGTCGATTACAAATTCTACGCAGTTCATGTGGGTCAGATAATTGGCAAGGGTTAGCACAGGGCAGGCGAAGCAGCTCTGGGTACTTAGTATTAATGTTGATATCACTAGGAGGAAGTAGAAATTATATATTCTTTACCTACATGCAATTTTCCCCCCTAATTTCGGAAAATTTGGTTTTGAACTAGATAGCTTAATCAGTTAAATATATTCTCTAGAGAATATCACTATTTCTGTTTTCTAATTTGTCAAGAGAAAAAAAATAGCAGAGGATTGAGTATTCTTAAAAAAATAGAGACCTCTTGTGGTCATTCATAAAAATACTTTAAAAAACAGAAACCTAGAACATTCTGATTTGTCAAAAGTTTTCAAGATCTCTGGGTTAGTTAACATACATTAAAAAATATCTACATCTATAAAACATTTATTTAGAGGTTATATATCTAATAGAGGTTATGTAATCTGTTATTTCATAACCTTAATCAAATCTTTTTTATAGATTCATATATAGATAGATATATTTCCTAATAGCTATCAAAGTAAATAAGATCAGTCATAGGGCTTACATCATTCAGCCATAATGGTTCTATATGATAAATTAAAATTTGATTAAAGCATAAGACATAAAGAAAAGTGCACAAATTATAACTGTCTTGTTCGAGGAATTTTCCCAGCATATTTGGTAGATTTTTATCATAATTTTATAGGTAAGGTGTCATAGATTCAGAGAGGTTATGTGATCTGTTATTTAATAAAATCAATCAAATCTATTTTAACTTCATTCACTCGGAGATATTTAAATGAACAAAGTATTTCATTAAATATTAATATAAAAGACAATTTCCAGAGCCATGATCCTCAGCCAGGTTTGTAAATATAGAATTTTGTCAAATGAAATGACCTTTACGCGTGGAATTTCTAGAGCGTAGACTACGCAGGCTGTAATTTACTACTGCTGCGAGCTGCTTGCAGTGGTTTGCTGCTGCTGCTGCTGGTAGTGGGAGTAGGGTTCCACTCTTTTTCTCTATTAATTAATAAGCAGTTTTGGAGCATCTTTTATGTAACAAGCACTATTCTGGATTCCTGGGGTTGCTAAAATGAGTAACGTTGGGCCTTGACCTTAAGAAGCTCAAGTCTAATACACAAGGAAGACATCTAATCAGTAGTTTGGTAGTAAAGTTCGTGCTCTAGTAGAAGTATTTATACCTATGAGGACTAGTTTTTCAAGAAGGTGGTTATATTTTCCCCAGAGTCTCCCCCTGGGCTGTGTGAAGCTTGAAAGCCCACAAATTTCCCCCTTTGGTTTAAAGCTAGCATTGAGTAGTAGAAAATAATACTTGACGAGTAGTCGGAAAAGCATGTTTGAGTTATAGCTCTTCCACTTCTTAGCTCTAGGATTTTGGACCAGTTTCTCAGTCACTAAACCTTATTTTCCTCAACTATAAATTAGGAATGGCAGCTACCCTAGAGGCTATCACGAGGGGCAAATGAGATTGTAAAAAAGTGGTCTATCATCTTTAGATGCAGAAGTTCTATGTTATACTTCTGTTTACAGGGTATTATTAATGTTAAATACCAATGCGGTAATCAGTTAATTCAGTGTATGCCGGCATGTGGTTTTGTTGCTGGGAAGATGTAGATGTACGTTAAATCCACTTTCTCCCTAATTGCAGTGAAGAGAATGAAAATGCAATAAGGGAGGAGGAGGCAGAACTAAAGCTGCTTGGGACAGGAAAAGGTACCAAAAGCAGATTAATATACGAATTCACTCATTCACGGATTTACTCAGGGTTCTCCTGGTCATCATCATCATTCAAATAACTTACTAAACACCAAATAAAATTCATACATTGAATGGCGTGCTGGTAAATGCTTAATAAGCAACTCTTTGGAAACAAACGAACACAACTCTGGAAACAAACAAACACACACATGATAGACAGCACTGGCCGATTTCTGTAAATACTCCCCCCTGGGCAATTTCGAGCTACTGATACAGGAAGTTGGGAAGAGATGCGCAGGAGAGTACTTTATACATCATTGCCACTAAATGAATATAACGGACATAAGTAATCTCGAGAATATAGATAATAATAGACATAGCAAAATGATTAGGAAGTGATGAGCTCTAAGTATTTGCTAGCTGTGCTTTTGAAATTATTTAAATGCAATTCACTTTTATGTAATTGTTAATATTGGCCGTTTTGAACATCCAGCTTGCAAAACTCCGGAAAGTTTAACGATCAGCTCTCATGAGCCGGTGGTGGCACCACCAGTCTGGTGCCAGTCATGGTCAAGGCCACCAACTCTTCCGGGAAGAAACTGTGGTGAGGAGCCTTTCTCCACATTCACATCCCAAGCTGCTAGATACCAGAGCAGTTACGGCACTGGGCTGTAATCTCGTCTTGCTCCCTCCACGCCCGAGTCCCCTGAGGCCAGTGTCTGTGCCGTTCGCTGCCCTGTCTTCTGTATCTAGTCCTGTTCCTGGCACAGGTGAAGCTCAACAAAGGCATGCTCGAGAAATAAACGGACCTGGATCTGGAAATAAATGGACCAGGATCCCGCAACATAACGTAATGATGCACGGAGACGCACAGCAGCAGAAGACACATGCGCTTTAGCAGAAGCGCCGAATAAGCATGCGAATAGACAATACCGTTTTTTAAAATAAATGATCTACGAGTGACTTTTAGTGGGTGGAAAATCATAGGGATTCTGGATCAAGGAAAACAGATGCTGCTGTTCTTTTTCTACCCCTATCGTGATTTAAAACCAGAACACCACCAAGTTTGCGATCAGAATGATTCATCATTCACTGTGATCATCAGGGCCTCGGTTCACACGGTTTCCCCCGAGAAGCGTGCAGTCGCGCCTCGCAGGTGACCGCCGCGCTCCGGAGGCGAGGTGGCGCGCGCACGCCCCGCGCCTCCGCGGCCTTGTCGCCGGAGAAACTACACTTCCCAGGGGCCCGTTCGTCCCCGAACGCGCCCTGCCCAGCGGCAGGAGGCGCCCGCAGGAGCCCCCGCCGCCGCTCTGCGGGGCAGCGCCGCGCCGACAGCCTAGGCCGCCCGCGCCCGCGCACCCCGCCATGGCCGGGATGCAGGACGAGCAGAGGGGCGGCGCGCCGCTGGCGGCGCAGGGCCCGGCGGGCGCCGAGGTTAAGCTCATTCTGTACCACTGGACACACTCCTTCAGCTCGCAAAAGGTAAAGGCCTCGCGGGGGGCGGGCGGCGCGGACGGGGTTTCAGCACCGGGACAGCTCCCTCGGCGCCCCGCGCGGCCGCCCACCTAGCGACAGGCCTCCCACGACGCCCTGAGCCCTGCGTGCGCCTTCGGGGAGCACGGGGGATCAGTCTGAGATGGATAGGCTGTTACCCGGGCACTGGCACTCATGAGATGCGACAAAAAGGCATCACTTTAGGTGGGGGCCTAGTCCCCTGGGCCTTGCAGGGTGAGGCAGAAGGAAGCGCCATCAAGCAACGGAAGGCCTAGCGTATCTGTATTTCGGGGTCTAGTCTGCGGTGGAGGAGGGCATAGGATTAGGTTTAGGGTGCAAAGAAAGTAGTGGAGACAGAGAGGGTGACTGTAAATGAATACGGCTGGAATCATTTTCATCTTTTCTAATTTCTAAGAACAACACCCTAGACTATCTCTGACACGTTAATTCGAGACTAGGAGTCACACACAGTTTAACAGGGATGTGATCTCAGAAATGCGATTTCGTTGTTCTGCGCACGTCACATACTGCACTTACACACTTAACACACACCTAGACGGAACAGCCTCCTACACACCCAGGCGACATGGTCCCGCCCACGCTCCTAGGCTCCAGGCCTGGGCATCACGTTACGTACAGAAGAACACAAGATTCAATCGAGCATGAGCGAGAATGATGCAATCGGGAGCCACAGGGCACACCGGCTGCGGGAGGCTGCTGCTAGCGGAGCACGGCACGGCTTTAAAGCAGGTGCGCTCTGAAAACCCCAATCAAAAGCACCGTGCAGCACATACACACAGCAGCAGCACAGCTGTTCGTTATCACCAAGCATCGTGTATTGCACATAACTGTATGCTCACACGACTGGCAGCGCAGGAGGCTGGTTCACACCAGCATCACCACCACACAGGCGTGTGTCGTGTGCCGTGATGTCACGAGGTGGCGGGAGTGTTTCGGCTCCATTATGATCTTGTGGGACTACTGCTGTGTATGCAACCTGTCGTTGACCTGAAGGTAGTTATGCTGTGCAGGACTGTGCTTAAAAAAAGAATGTTGAAAGTGTTACTAACCCAGGGAAGCACAGAAAAGCTGCTGAGTGGTGTCTGGGGATGTCATTTAACCGAAAGCCTGCATGCGCTGTGGTAACCCCTGTGAACTCTTCCAGGTGCGCTTGGTAATTGCTGAAAAGGCATTGAAGTGCGAGGAACATGACGTAAGTCTGCCCCTGAGTGAGCACAATGAGCCCTGGTTTATGCGTTTGAACTCAACTGGAGAAGTGCCTGTCCTTATCCACGGGGAAAACATTATTTGTGAGGCCACTCAGATCATTGATTATCTTGAACAGACTTTCCTGGATGGTAATGTTAAGGCTATTTGTGATTTCTTGGATTTACTTTTAATACAAATCTGTTTACCCTTCCTTCCTTCCTTCCTTCCTTCCCTCCTTCCTTCCCTCTTTCCTTCCCTCCTTCCTTCCTTCCTTCCTTCCTTCCTTCCTTCCTTCTTTCCTCCCTACCTCCCACCCTATTTCTTTTTCTTTTTTTTTGGTTTCATGATGGTGGTTTAGTGATGAAAACCTTTTCCATTTCCATAAGCACCCAAATATAAAATAGGTGAATGACATATAATTTTGTATAAGCCAATGTAACTCCATTTAAAAGAATTTCATGTAAACTACAAATTTTAATGTTGGAACTTTCCTTTTAAATTCGCTTGCAAAAAACCCTGCAGGTGTGTAGTTTGTGCTGGTGATTCAGTAGCCTCAAAGTCAAATTCATGACATAGCTTCTAAAGGTACACTATGAAAATTGGTTTTATCTGTTCAACCATGGTTATACTTTAAAAATAAGAGGGCAAAAAGAGGAATAACTTTTAGGCAAGGGAGAGTAGAATGTGGTATACTTTTATTTTTTGGCCCTGTTACACCTGCATAGTTTGAATTTCGTATCTTTTGTAAGGAATTATAGGGCTTAAATTTATAGTGTGTTTAAGAAATAATCACATGTTGATAGCCTGTTTTATATCAGGCATTTTGTAATTATTTCTGTTCTATTTGGTCTTCAAAGAACCCACCTGAGACAGTCATGGTAGACGAGTTATTCCCATGTTGCACGTGAAAAAAGAGAAAGAGAGGTTATCGAAGGTAACAGAGCTATTTTACGGCAGAGGAGGGCTGGAATCAAGTCTTTCAAGACCTCCATGGTATACCTACCATCTCTCACAGTCATGGCCGCCTACACACTGTCTTGCCAGTTCCTAATGGCAACCCTTTGTAGCTTCAGTGATTTGCCCAAGATTACAAGCTGGTCCCTGGCAAGACTGAGAGCAGACCGCGAGGCCCCATTGTCCAGCTGGGCACCCGCCCGTGATTTCTGACATCCAGCTCCTCTTCATCTGCCCCCACTTCTGTCAGTGCTCACTGGGCAAATCGAAACCAGAACACAACCTCAGATTGCTGGAAGCCGAGAAAGGAAACTGGCCCAAAACATGTCAGGTTATTACTTCTAAGGAAAAGAGCTATGGGCCTGAATAGGGGCGGGACCCCAGGGGACCAGATGGACAGTAGGCCACTTCTCCTTAGTCCAAGTGTTTCATTCCCTAGGGTTCTGATTCGAGGTTTCGGTAGACATGGCCATTGATCTAAACCAAAGACTTTGATACAAACTGCTTTCTCCTTCACCATTACCTGCTTTCCATTCTATATGCCGAGTACTGCCCTGAGAATGGTGGCTAATTGATTTAAGACCATTTTTTCTCAACCTTGAGCTTTTTGGAAATGGACAAGTGTTAAATGATAATTTGTATTTCTTGGGAGAAGTGGTTATGCTAATGTGAATAACAGTGTGAGAATTCTACTTTAAATAATCAAAAACTTTAAAAAGATACGGTAAATGGAAGACTATATTTAAGTCTTTTGTTAGCGTCCATGGAACTACTGCGCCTTCTTCTCCTCCTCCTCCTCCTCCTCCTCCTCCGTCTCCTTACATCGTTTCTCCTCTAAATATTCAGTCATATGGAATATGTGGGTTACTTCATAATGTAGTACTGTTCATGATTCTCAGGCTTTTGTAAAATTTTCCTTAGGTGTTTCTTTTTTTCTTTGAAAATCTAAATAAAACTGAAATACATTCTGAGTCCAGCTCAAATGAGGGAAATACTAAGTTGTTTTTATCACGATTTATTGAATTCGAGGCATCGTGGGCTAAATGTTAAGATGAAAATATGGAAACTAAGGACTTTAATTATGATTGTACCAAAAGAATAAGTAAGCAATCAAGAATCCTAGCTTTTAGTTTGAAGCCAACCCTAACTTGTTGTGTATCCTTGGTCACTTGACTTCTCTGTTTGTCCTTTTGGATTAGGTGATATAGTTGTTTTTTTTTTTTTTTTTATCAATTGCAGAGATAAAGCAAGTCCAATTGGTTCTTATTTCACTCATCCCTCTTTCCTAGGAGAGTAGTCCATTCCACTGGATAGAGCTGAAAAAAAGATTATGATTAAGGGACCTAAAACCGTGGCAGATATAAAAACAGCAAGAGAACAATTAGTTACATAAATGAAGTCTAGTCTAATCTACAGATGAAGTGTATCCGAAAGTATTAAATAAAAAACAAATACGTGTTATCACAATTATCATTAAGATACTTTGTATTTATCATTAGGAACTCATGGAGATTAGGAAAAGGACCAGACAAGAGACAGACAGACGTTATCCCAGTTGTCAAGGACAGGGAAGGAGAATTCTACTCATCTTCTCTACTGAAAGTGTGTTCCACTGACGAGCCGCACTGGTACCACTGTGATCTTGTTAGAAAGGCTTCAGTCCTTGACTCTACTGGACATCTCTTGAATCTGCATTTTAACAAAATCCCCAAGTGATTCATATATAAAGTTTGAGACGCACTGCTACAGATTAATGTGTAATCAGTATTTACATCCTTATGGAATAAGTCCATTAAGTAACTAGTAATTCTGGGGAAGAAATACGATCGCCAAGAGAATTCTTTTGAAGTCTTAGCCTAAAAAAATGTGAATGTCTAAGTTGGGTGATAGCTATGCTCGATTTTCATTTTTGGAAGCTGTTACAGGAAAGACTGGTGTAGATGTCAGTGATATTCCTGAGGTCAGAACTTAGGTCAAAGGAGGAATTTAGAAGTTGTCAGTTGTGGCTGCTCAACCAAGAGGTAGCCTTGTTCAGTCTCTTCATTCTTTCGATGGCCTTTTATTGGGTATTGGCATGAGATCCCAAATCATTAATAGCTTACTAATCTTCAAAGATAATTTCATCTTATAAACTCGATAATGCCAAACTTGTCTGCAGTACCTGCATGTGCTATTATCACTACTCAGTTTTACAGACTTTTTTTCATGTACATGACAGTTTTTTTTTTTTTTTAATCTGGACATGTAATGAAGAGTAGTTATATTAAAGCAATTGATTAAACTAGATGCTGTATAGGAAGCAAACTAGGGAAACTCAAGAACAGTAGATGTGACAAGGGAACATATACACTAATAATATGGATTTTAAAACCTAGATATTTCTTATGCCATTCGTAATCTCTTTCTGTGAACTTTCAGTGAACCTTATTTGGCCACTAGATAATAAAAAAAAAAAGTGGGCTAAAATAACTACAAAATACTAGATCATATACTATTTATTACTGCCAAATAGCTCATTGGTAACCTGGAATCAAGGATGTAATATGGTGAATATTGACCTTTGATAATTTAATGTATAACAGTTCTCTGAAGATTGTGTCCCGTGTCTTCTATCTATATATGTTAAAGTATTCTCGGGAAATAGGATTTGGTTTGGAAATAATCAAAGAATTCTGGTGTTAAAGAGAAATCACAGGCCCAGAAAGGTGTCTCTTGTGCTAAAGCTCATGATACTCAGTACCTGACCTAAAAGCAGTTTTGACCGTCTCAGAAACACAATCTTAACCCACCAGTCTGTAATTTTCTGGTCAAACACCAGTAAGATCATCTGTCACGTGGACCTTCTCCATCTCCCAAAGGAAGAAGGCGCAGCCTGCATGATAAATCCCTTGCCTTTCCCTTACCCCCCAAAAGAGGATGTGCTAGCTTAAAAGAATCTTTTGCGCTTGCTAATTGCTCCCTTGTCCTGCTCTTCCTCCTAAAGGAACCTTTAATTTTGCACACTGCCTGCAGCACCCTTCTCATTGCTGGAGGGGATGCTGCTCGTTCATGAATTGCTTAATAAAGCTAATGAGATCTTGAAGTTTACTCGGAAGAATTTCGTTAGCAGTGGTTTGACCTTAAAGTATCACATACAAGTCTGATTAGGAAATATAATTTCAAAGATTCAATTTTATCAGTATATGATGCAAATCAGCTATATCAGATTTAAAAGGAACATTAACCCTGAAATCATTACTACATTAAAAAATACAATTATTTAAGTAAGGAATTTCCAATTATTGTTAAGGTTCATAGAATAATTTTGTATCTGTCAATAAAAGGTTCTCAGATATAGTCAAAAAACTTTGTGTGCCTTTTAGTACATCTACTGAAATTTCAGATTAGCACCAAGATTCTAACCCAGTGTGGAGAAAATACTGTGAACAATAAGAAGAAAACTAGTCTTTCAAACTCATCACTGTGCCAATAAAAGTGGCTTTAAAAAACTTTTTTTTAAATATCTCTGTTTGTGTTAAATGTCTTAAACATAATACCATTAAATAAAAAGTAAACATTTAAAGTATACAATTTATTGAAAATAATGCTATAAATCTGGCTCTGTCTCAGAAAATCCTGGGTGCATATAGTGCATTTGTATAATTTGACAGTAAGTCATTTTTCTCATCTGTATTGAGATTTGATCTTTCTAGTTCCAAAGTTATAACAGTCTTGAATTATAGTTTGTAACCATATCTTTCGTTTCAGGTCATAACTTAATCATTTTCTATTATTATTATATTTTTAAAAAGGCTGGTGCGTGACTAGTTGAAGGATACAATCTTGTTCAATTACTTGATACACATTATTTTATATACTAATGTCATGACTAAGTGATCTAAGTGAAATAAAAAAATCAGTAAAAAGATAGTTAGAAATGAAGTCTAATCTGTTTTCACTGAACTAAAAGGAAGATCTGCAAGTTATTCAAATAGACCGAGGGGAGTTTTTCTTGGAAACAAGGCATAATAATGTCTCCTTTATCTTCCATCACTGGGGAATGTAGGAAATCAAAGTAGTGAATTTAGTAAAATAATGGAAGTTTATGTCTTTAAGCTTTTAAAGTCTTTTTATCCTTTGCTTTTGGGGAAACGGATTGTAATTTTTATAAAATGGCTCCAGGCCATCGTCATTCTAACCAGCATTAAGGGGACTTGAGAATGTTGGGAGCTATTTGTCCCCATTTAATGGCTGCAGAATGCTTTTATTGTTTCCTTCTGATTTTGTTAAAAAAAAAAATAACACAATTTTTGTTTTCCCTCCTTGTTGTTCACCACATCCTTCTGTTTCTATCTGCCTGTTTCTAATTTGCTGCCTAAATTTAGGTGCAATACAAGACCTGCCTTGTCTCCTACTCAGTTCTTCTAGGAAGTCAAGTCTCATGCCAACCTATTTATTTATTCTTATTTATCTTACAGCTTAGTCACTAATGCTGGCAGACACTATGATGACCCTATTCCCCGGTGCTGGGAAGGCTTCTCGTTGCCTGTTTCTTAAACGTCCCCAATTCTCTGTCTTGCCCCTGTAAACCTTCAATTGCTTTCTCATTTCTGACTGAGGTACAATCTAGAAAATATTTTCTTTTTTAAGTATTACTGACTTTTAACAAATAGCTAGATATTTCTCCAGCAAAGTGGGTTTATTCCGCAACAACAAAGAATTGCAATTTGGGACATGTGATCTAATCGCGAACCATGTATAGGTCCTATGAAACATAGGAGAGGAACGCTACTTTGTGCACTTGGGGGTGAGGGGGGCCGTTACAAACGAGGAGTCCATTGGAGGAAATGGAAAATTCTCGTAGTGACTCCACTGGCTGAGTCAGGCAGCCTCCCTCTGGCTGAGCTGTTGCTGCTGAGGTCGTGGTGGCACTTCCTGCTGGGGATGCAGGGCCTGTCTCTTCCTGGTGAGGTCAGTAGTCGCGCGGAGTGACTCGAGAGAGTTCTCTCTTCTCGCCTCCCAACTCCATTTAAATGAGGCTTCTGTTGATTTATTTTCACAGTATTATGACAAATGTGGAAGGACTGGAAAGTAAAACAGGATGAGAGTGGAGGGGGAAGAAACGTCCTCCCGGAGAGTTCAAAGAAAACGTCGCGACTGTCTTTTGAACAGCCGTTTCCGGGGCGGGGACAGTCCTGCGCTGTGGTGACAGGCGGCTGGCAGCGCACTGCGCGTGGGGCGCACGGGACAGGGCGTCCCTGGAGAGGGAGCGGTGCTGGGAGCGGACCTGGGCTCGGCGGGCGGTGACGCTCTGAGAAGCGTTCCAGGGCAGAGCTATACAGCGACGGCGCGCTCAGGAGAAGAACGTCACGTTCGCGGGTTTAAACACGTGTCCTCCTTTGGGGAGTTCGGGCCTGGCTGGAGGGGACGTCCCCAGAAAGCAATCAGACGTCGCTCCTCCTGCTCTCATTCGCTCTCCCAGGAAGGAAGTGGCTCGCTCCTCTGGACGTGAACCTCAGGCCTGGCACCGTAAGGCAGCCGGGGCCAGCAGCCGTGAAGCTAAGCATGTGAGAGGCATTTTAAAAAGCGTCTCAGACCCCTAGAGCGGTGGACTCGCACCCCTCGGTTTCAGGGCCCCTCAGCCATAAACATCACTGAGGACGGCCGGGAGTTGCTGTTTACGCAGGCTGTTATCCATCGACATTTACCGTGTCCGACATTACAGCAGAGGAAGATGAGAAACACAGGACCGAATGTCAGAGTGACGGAGGTGTCAGGTGTCACGCGGCCTGCGGCCAGCTCCGGACGCCTGCCAAGGCGGCCTGGGCGGCGTGGAGCCCCCGCGAGAGCCCGGAGCGAGGCTGCGGCATTTCCAGACCCGCTTGCGAGAAACGTGGCCCTCAGTGGTCTCCGCATGGAACTCGGGAGACGTGAGATCTTAGATGGGGAAAAATTATGTCCTATTTTCACTCATTTCCAACAGAAATGTGTTTCCTCCCATCTCTGATGTATGCACAATCCTCAGCAGTATCAGGAGTGCCCGTGACTCTGCTGCCAATAGAAATCGCAGGTGTGTTCATAGCACGTCAAGTTATTGCAGATGATCTTAAAATACCATTTACGCTCACATTACTTTAAAATTATGGCAGACTTGCTACTAGATATTAATCTCTTTATCAATAGGTACCCGTATTAGTATTATTATTTTATCATTTAAAATTACTTTGATCACTATATTTTAATATAATCAATTTCTTCTGCGATCCTATGACTTGTGCTTTATGCATTGAAGAATACTATTTGGAGAAGAGGTCGGTGGCGCATGCAAGGCTTGGAATTTCAAGGGGCTTAGAAGCCTCTAATGTGTCGTCCTCCTGGAACTGCCCGGCGACAGGCTGAGCCCACGGAAAGGTAGCAGGGAGGTGTGCCCTCGTCAGGTAAATCTGTGCCAACGAGCAGCATGTAGCTGACACCCCGCTCTTCATTATTCTGGCGCGGCCTTTCGGGCTGGGCTCCTTGGCAGGGAATTAGACGTGTGCCCACTGGTTCAAGGAGTAATCCATTTTGTTTTCTTAGAGTCAGAAAATAGCTCGTTGGCTTACAAAGCTTGTTCCCCGTGGCCTGGCATTATGGAATCTCGCCTGAAATGCTCTGCAACTGACCCTGAATTGTCAGCATTTACGAATGAGTGTGCGACGTTCAAAAGGGTTCCAGATTAAATAATAACCCAAACTGAGGAATAAATCAATAGAGTCGAGGCTGTTCTTTTTGCTTGTTGGAAGAAGCCAGTTGGCGTTTTTCAGGGGCAGTTTTGAGAGTCAGGAGCGGGAAGGGATTCTGAAGTGTCAAAGCCCTGACCTTTGGGTCACGTGACTCGTCTTTACCGTTCTTGGATATTCTCTGGAAAGCAAACCCTCTGAAGATGTAATGATGACGTAATAAAACAGAGCACTGCGTTTGGGGCTGCCTAACGACCTTCTTGTTCTGCCTCTCGCCAGCCGGGGGTCTCGGGAGAACTCAGCCTCTGCTTGTCGGTGCCCTCACCCTGCAGGGCTTCTCCATCAACCCCCCTTGTCCTTGGGAGATTCGTTCCGACACCCCCAGGGGATGCCTGAAACTGCTCACAGCACCGAACCCTATGTATACGATGCTTTTTCCTACACGGAGACGCCCACGATAAAGTTTAATGTATAAATTAGGCGCAGAAAGAGATTAACAACAGTAACCGATAATAAAATAGTTACAATAATACAGTGTAGCAGAAGGATAATGCGACTGTGTTCAGGGCCATCCGGAAGTGGAGCAAGGGTGACCTGAACATAAGCACTGTGGTGTCACGGCAGTCGATCTGATCACCGAGACGGCTCGTGACACGACTGACAGGCGGGGCCGGCACGAGATTTCATCGCACTGCTGGGCCTGGCATGCGGTTCAGAACTTACGGGTGGTTTATTTCGGAACTTCTCATTTAGTACTTTTGGACCATGGTGGAGCACGCGTAACTGAAACCATGGATAGAGGGGGCGACTGAATTCTGTAATAACTAGGAATTTGGGAATATATTCGTTAACTCATTCACTAAATAAAATTCATTGCATACCGACTATGAGCCAGACGTTCTGTGAGGTCCTGGGGATGCACAGGGAACGGTCCCTGCCCTCGAGGACTCTGCAGACTTTAACCAGCGAGTGAGGGTTTATGTAGAACCCACTTTTCAGAGCTGAACTGTTAGAGATCCGTGGAGACTGTCCTTTCGCATTCAGGTGGCAGCCCCGGGGCCATTCTTGGTGTCATCTGCCTGAAATGCGTTTTCACTCACTCAGACAGCCTTCTCCAAGGGCCTCACGTGCACGAGGCACCGGCCGAGACCCTGGGGCGCAGGCTCCTTACCCTGAAGGGGTTCGGGGCATGACGATACATTTCAGAGGAGGGGGGCTCTGACGAAGCGCGGACGAGGTTCTGCGCATGCAGCGGAAGGCACTCCGGCCTCGTCCGGGGCTGGCGGGCGTCGGAAGTCAGGGAGGGACGAGCTGGCGTAAGTACCCAAACCTCGAGGGTCGAGCAGCGCCTTGTGAGGCGGAGAAGGGAGAGAATCGCAGTGGGGTCATGACTTGGGATCGGGTCTGGTACCTCAGGCCATTTCTAATTTTCAGTGTCTAGCTGGAGAGAGATCTTTTAAATAAATGCCTTACTGTGATGCTGAAAATGTTGACGATTTTTGTTTCGCTTTTGGAGGTAAGATTTCATCTGTGACTTTTCCTTCAATGTTTGTGTGTGTTTGTGTGTGCACGCTAGAGAAGACACCCAGGCTAATGCCCGAGAAGGGAAGCATGTATTACCCACGGGTCCAACACTACCGAGAGCTGCTCGACTCCCTGCCGATGGATGCCTACACGCACGGCTGCATCTTACACCCCGAGCTAACGGTGGACTCCATGATCCCCACTTATGCAACGACGCGGATTCGCAGTACGTAGGAACGTTAAAGGCCTGGGGTTTCTTTCCCTTCATTTCGAGACCTAGCACATCTCACGGTCACCGAGGGAAGACTGGGGACAGAGCTGCTGTGGGCTTCATGCACGTGCCTGTGATGGGCCAGTCCGTGCACCTGTCAGATGATTCTGGGTGCTGGCCGGATGTGTATGGTCTACAGGGCCGGTTTCCCCAGCTCTTGGCTTAGAGGGCCAAGTTTGGATAATGCTCAGAAGAGATGGCCTCCGGAAAAGCAGAGGCCACCCATGTCTCACAGACGGATGGACTGGGTGTCAGGAAAGCGGGGGTTGGGGGTCTGCTGGGCTGAGGGGGGGGCTGGGTCCACATCTCTGGTTCTTGATTTTTGCTCCTCTTGGGAGGAGGCTGAACCGCGAGCTGTCTGACCACTCCTGCACCTCGCGATCCCGTGGCCGGGGACTTCGAGGCTGAGCGGGTGCCCAGCGGCCCCCTCTCCTCCCTCCTGAGGGTAGAGCAGGGTCAGCACTGAGAGGCGCAGCCGGAGGTGTGCTCTGGGGCGCAGGGCCTGAGGACAGGCGGGTTAGACTCTGGGGGCGTTTGGCCAGACCCGCGGACACCGAGATCGTCTAAACCTAGAGACCGCGTCCTTCCCGGCCCACACGCTCTCCCTTCCGCGGCTTTCCTTCCTGATGCTTCCCCCCCGCCCCCCCCTCTCCTCCTCCTCCTCTTCGTGAGAACTCGCACATGATTTGCAGCACGTAGGGTGACGGACACAGTTCTGCCACAGAGTTAAATTATTATTTTTTTAAGTAAGGCCTTTTCCTTCCCTTCACATAGAAGTTCCTTACAGAAAGCTCGAAAGGTCCTGAAAAGTGGGCGCGCTGCCCGCACGGGGCGCTTGCCGCACCCCGGGGCCTGGCCCGAGCGCCTCCCATCGCCCCCCCGTGGTGGAAACTCCGACAGCGCCATTAAAAACGAGGAAACTGAGGCACGGGCGCGGTGAGCCCGAGGCGGGGTGTCACCCCGCGGCTGCCCCTCGCGGCGGGGTCTCCCCGCTCCCCTTGTTTCTTGCATGGGAGGGAGGAAATAATTTCCTTTTTCCGAAATGATTTCATTATCAGGCCAAATTGGAAACACGGAGTCTGAACTGAAGAAACTGGCAGAAGAGAACCCAGACTTGCAGGAGGCGTACATCGCGAAGCAGAAGCGGCTCAAGGTGAGCAGGGCCGGCTGACCTGGCCGGACTGGCCACCGGCGTCGCGCTGACCCCCGGACCCCGCGCCAGGCTCGCCCGGGGCCGCCGTGGCGCCCTGAGACAGGGTCTTCTTTCTTAGGGTTGACAGTCCTAACCTCACGACACTTGCTTTAAAAAGCAGGTATCGCATGTGCGCCGGTTGCCACGGAAACGTTACACCGCGCGAGCACAAGTTAATCTGCGACCCCGGGGCGCTGTCGCGTGCTTGGGGTGCCCAGCCTGTGCCGCCCCCCCCCCCCCCCGCCTGCCTCCTCAGGCCCAGCCTCGCTTCCCAGTCCGCGCGGCCTTTCTCTTTCCGTGGGTCCCCCCCCCCAGGCGAGCTCCACACGTGGCGGACTGCAGCCCCCCCCATCCCTCTCCGAGGGGCCTGCGCACCCCTCTCCCTACTGCCCGCTCCTCCTCACCTCGCCGCCTCGACTCCCCCGCCCCGCTGCCCGGGCGTTCACTCATCATTCACAGAAAGCGGCACCCGAGAAGTCCCTGGGTGCCCCTCACATTCTGTGCCCCCTCTGGGCGTCCGGTGCCCCTGGTGGGGCCAGCGAGCCGTGCGCCCGGCCCCGAGGGGCTTTCAAGCCGTGGCGCTCCCCCCAAGGTGGCTTTTCGAGGGTATTCTACTCGCCACTGTCCCGGATAACAAGGCCCCGCCCCCCCACAGGAGTTCACATGTGCTTTGCTCTACTTCGCTGGTTTTTAGGAGCATCGAGTAACCTGTTGAGTTATTTCTGTTAAACAGTCCAAGCTGTTGGACCACGACAACGTCAAATATTTGAAGAAAATTCTTGATGAGTTGGAGAAAGTCTTGGATCAGGTGGAAACTGAGCTGCAAAGAAGAAACGAAGAGACCCCAGGTAGGTTCTCCTGTGTCTTCCTCTCCTCCTTGCCAGACCTATGTGGGAACAGTTCTGAATGTCCTCGAAAACGTTTGGTAACCTGTTTTGCTGTTGTTTTCGTGGGCAGTTTAAGTTAGGATAGCGACGGGAATAGTGAATTCAGCAAAAGCCAGGCGTCTGACTGGCCCTCAGTCTGCATTCCACGTGAAATGTGACTGGCGAAGAATTTTTCTGCACGATTTAAATCGTGGCTGAGAAGTTCCCACCTGGCCTGTAATTACAGAGGTCAGTTTGGTTGAGTCACCGGGGTAACTGCTTGAATGCGGCCTCGAGTTTCCCCTCAGGTTTGGAGGCGCGTTCTCATCTGCGGTCAGATCTAAAACTGGAGCGTCCACGCCTCTGCCTGCGGCCCTGGCCCCGGGAGGGGGCCCCTGCGCAGGGCAGGCCCGCCCGCGACCTGACGACAGAGTCGGGGGCCCCGTTCCCTGAAGCTGGCTTCACGCTAGGGGTGCTGCAGGCTTGAAGGGGTACCCGAGGCCCAACCTCATGGGTTTCCCCAAAGCTCCCCTGTCCCTTTCCTCAGCCAGAAGGAGGCTGCCATTGACACCTCTGGCCTGGAGGCCCTCGAGTCCCTAGAATCCCTCACGAAATGACAGACAGGCTCTGAGCTCAGGCAGCTCCCGTCTCGCCGGGAGACTCGGGCGGGTGCCCGATGCCACACGGGCCCCCTGAGCTTGGGAGACGTTTGCGTGGACTTTGTTTTCAGCATGAATTTCTCGCTGCGTGTGACTGTCGAAACGTGCCGCGGCCTTACTCTCCTGCTGGCCTGCCCTCACTGTCCCTGCTCCTGCCCCTCTCTCCGGCAGAGGAGGGCCGCCAGCCCTGGCTCTGCGGAGGGGCCTTCACGCTGGCCGACGTGTCGCTCGCGGTCACACTGCACCGGCTGAAGTTCCTGGGGTTTGCGAGGAGAAACTGGGGCAGCGGAAAGCGCCCGAACCTGGAAGCCTACTACGACCGTGTCCTGAAGAGGAAGACGTTCAACAAGGTTCTAGGCCACGTGAACAACATTCTGATCTCCGCGGTGCTGCCGACCGCATTCCGGGTGGCCAGGAAAAGGGCGCCCAAGGTTCTGGGCACCACGCTCGCCGTGGGCTTGCTCGCAGGGGTCGGGTATTTCGGCTTTATGCTTTTCAGAAAGAGACTCGGAAGCATGATATCAGCCCTCAGACCCAGAGCAAATTACTTCTAGGCTTGCAGGCGCCCAGGGCTGGCAACCCACCCACCCTCAGCTCACCCTGTCCACCCCGCCAGGCCCAGTGAGGATGACCCGGGTAACCAGCGGAAGGCACTGTTTCCTTCCCTCTGTGGGTGCTTTATGTGGGGAGGGGAGGCGACGGAAATGTTTTGTGGGCTGGCAACTTTGAGCTGGCCGATTTTCAAACCTGAGTTAATCTACCCTTAAAACATGCACACGGTCCTTTAACTCAAACGCCAGTTCAAGTTCTGATTATTTTTTTTGGGGGGGGGGTGGGGTTATTATTATGAGTAGACAGTAATAATAACCTGAGCTCTTCATCCGAGACTATCCAGAGATGCTGAGCGGTGAGCGGCACTATCCTCGGAATTCAGAAGTCACCTTTGTCATACGGCTAGGACTTCAGACGGCCGCAGGACACAGCAACGCTTCAGATGAGCGCTGCTGGTTTCCAGTGGGAATGAGGGAGAGCGAACAGGGAGGCCTGGCCCATCCCATGAAGTGCCGAGCAGTAGGATGCAACGTCCAGGTGCCCCCCGACCGCTCACGGCTGCCTGTCACCGCGACTCCTTGTGCCCACTGCCCGCACATCCTCCTGCAGCCGAGAACCTTGGGAGAAGAAGGCTAAGAAGTTACTGGGGGGAGTGGGCTGGAGAAAACCCCAGGAATTACACTCACGGTGCCACCTTTGACCTGAGTGTTAATTTTAAAGGCACGTGAATCACACCCTCAGCTCACCCTGTCCACCCCGCTGCTTTTACGCTTGGCGTGAGATGCCCCCCTGGACCACGGATGCCTAGTATTTACATGACAATCTGAACTGATGTCAAAATGCTTCTTTTCTTCTCATGGTTCCCCGATTCAGTGGTGCCTGTGAGATAGTCCCATGGACTGTCACGTCCAGTCACTGGGGGCTTGGCCTCTGCAGCCCCCTTTATGCACACGAGTGGCATCAGGCAAATATCCCAGCTAATCACTAGCATGGCAAGTGTCTGGGTAGAGATTTTTGATGACCTGTGCGTACTACATGTGGCCATTCTGCGTTTGGGGAGGCTGGTGTGTTAACCCCTAAACTCATCCAGGCCTTGCATCTGTTACGGTCATAACAAAGCTTTAGAAGGTTACAGAGGGAAGATGAAATAAATGGCTAGATAGGTCCCCCAGTAGTCATTCCTACATGCCGAGGCATTTGGGGGAACCTCAGTCCATGTGGGTGGGACGATCCCTGTGCATCCCATAAACAGCCATGGGACCACTCCTTACAGTTTATGCTCAGGACAAATCTTTCATGGTGACAGGAAGATGGAGTTTTTCCAGAGCAGGGCAGAAGGGCCCTGGGAGCAGTTTTATGTCTGGTGGGAGGCATGTATAGAGATTGAGGAGTTCAGGTTCCAGCAAACCACATAATCTTGCTGGGACTAATTCATAGTGGTTTTGCAAAACAGTCACAGAACGTACTGATTTTTTCATTAATAGGAAACAGTCATACTTAGAAAACAATGATTTTTTTTTTTATGGTGAAACGATTCTCTAATTCCATTTCATGATCTAGTTTTAGAAAATCTTGATGAACTGGATGTTCCCTGCTTACAAAAAATTAATAACATTTCCAGTTTAAACTCAGTCCAACAGTCATTAACAAACTGGCGGCTTTTAAAATGTCTTAATTTTTCCCCTCAGCGCATTGTCATATGGAGTGTCTGAATTTGTTGCTGGAACATGCCACTCTATGTGTTCATAAGAGAGCCACAAAACTGATTATTCAGCAGTTAGAGGACCCCGTTAGAGGATCTCGGACGTGAAGAAATCAGAGTTGGATTTTTAAAACAATCTACAAAGGGTATTTACCTGTTATGTAAGGGTTGTTGATTAAGAAAAAAGATTAGAAGCCCACTGCCGGCTTTTCCTTAAATTTATGTTATTACTGAATTATAGAAAATCTACTAGGAGATGCTTATAATTTTCTGGCATAGTTTCACCGCAAATTTGCTTGTGTCAATATTAAAAGTGATGCATCGTGATGACTTTATGAAAACCCTCGTCACACTTTTAAACTGTTTACTTAGGATCATCATGACCACTAGATGTCGCTGTTCGCCCAGTGGTCTGCGACTGGATGCTCTGCATCCCCCAGGCCTGAAATGTTGCAAGTGAGGATACACTGTAATGACCTCAGTTTCTGAAACGAGGGCATCTTCCTCAGATCATTCGTCTGTAGAAAAGCTTGAGGCACATGTAGTATTGATTCCTAATGCCATGGAAGAATCACAGTACCACACAACGTTAAGCTGAAGAGCTGAACGTGTACTGTTAGCAAAATAGGCACTTTTATGTGTTTTCTTTTTCACAATTATTGGTGACTTGGCCAATGTGCTTCACAGTTTCCAAAATTAGTATAAATAACACAATTAGAAAAATGCCTGTGGTATTAAATTTATGTTGGCTATTCGTGTCTTAATGCATACATACTATTTCACTGTTATTGCAATTATATGCCTTTTGGATCCGTTTTCCTTAATTGCAGATGGTTAGTTGTAAATTGCTTGCTTGATTTTTAGTAATTGTTGATAGTGACACCAGAGTTGTGGAGTTTTTGGTATCGCTGAATGTAATAGAAAGATTAAGATACTATTGTGCCTGTAACATCAATAAAAGTCATTAGAAAATAAACATGTACCTTACAAGTACTAATTTTGTAATCTTTTTGAGAAAGCATGTATTCGTTTTATTTAAAATCAAAGCATAATGTGGTAATTAGTAAAATAGCAGAAGTTTGGTATTTAAGGTATTTAGCTATAGGATGCCATCTTTCCTTATAACATAAAAATTACTGACACATGATTTATTTAAATACACATATTTTATGGTTAAAATGAAAGGCAGCTTATGAATAACATATTGATTCTGATCATTAAAGAAGTTCTTTTGCAGCCAGCCACCTAACAGGGAATAGTATGGAAATGATAAACACTGAGAGTTTTTTTTTAAAAAATAGTTTTGTTACATGTTTACTAGGTTTCAAATATTCTTCTTCTTTGATATTTATGTATATTGTGATATAGCTAATTCTCTCTTCTATGAGTTACGGATTATGAACATTCAAATTACCACCCGTATTTCTAGCCTTGGTAAGCTTGGCTGTTACTCTAATCATCAAATAAAAACTGAGTACTACTTTTGTTTTATTTTGAGCAAAACAAATTAAATTGACCTTATTTTTCCTAAGTTTGCAAAGAAAACAAAAGCAACAATTTTGAATACCTGTGGAAAGTCAAGTGCATATATAATTCTGTACTCTGCTCAGAAAATAAAAAAAAAAAACACCGTGGTAAAGACACAAATGTCAAATTAATGCAAATACATCAGTTAATATTTACACATCACCTTCATGTTGTTTGGCCCATTTTATATTATCTCCACTTATTTGAATCAGAACATCTTGGTTTCCTAATTCCCCAGAATGCTTGTGTTTCGCTAGGTAAGGTGGCAGATTCTAAGCCATGCAAGGAAGCATAATTTCTAGAGTGAGGATAACAGTTTTGTTTTGTGTATTACATTATGAAAATGAAGAGGGGGGAGAGAAAGAGAGCTCCATGGACCAAAAAGGCAAATCCCTGTTACTGGCCTCTGCGTTGAGCCCTGGACTAACGCACGGGTCAGAGGACATGGGTTTGGCTGGCACTAAGCTCCAAGACAACAGGGGCCCGCGTGGGGCCAGAGACAAAACATGTTTTTGAACCACCTGGATACACTCTTTGATGCAAGGAGGGGGTGTATCTCCTCCATGGTACCTTCTCATCAACATTTTGGGGAAGGTTAGGGCTTTTTCATCTTTAGCCTTTCACTTTATTCATTTATACTTTGGCTCCTTGATTGCAATGTGCTGTCATTAAACTCCGTTATTAGGAGAAACTGATAGTATACGTGAAAATATAAAGACTTTAAGGAAACATAATGCAAAGGGTCAGGTTTCCATGCCAACAGCAGGAATCACATTCACATGTATAAATTAATTCCTAATCAAATAGGTAATTTTTCAGGTATAAAGCCAGTATATACAACTTCTGTATCATCAGATCAAACTAACTTTTAAATTTAAGAATCTAATATCCGACAAAGTCAAACATAAACATCATCAAGTACACACCATAATAAAAATATAATGATGATAATACTTGCAGCGAGTCCACATTTAAGTTTAATGCTCAAAAGAAAGTAAAGGTTTACATTGAGAAAATGATATGATCTAACCCCCCACCCCATCAAAAATCAGCATCCTCAGAGCATGATAGCTTTAGGCTCACCAGAGAGGAACTCACCAGAGCGATTAGATTCCAGTGGTGACTAAGGTTACTGGAGGTCCAGTCCAGGCAGGGGGACTTGATACCCTGTTAACTCCCAGGCAGAAGTAAGGGCCACGACTGAGAGTAAGGCCTAAGTTAGCCCGGAGATTTCCGATCGTGGCACTACTGATATTTTGGGCCAGATAATTCTTATGTAGCAGCATCCTTGGCCTCTATCACTAAATGCTCTTTCTTAACCTGTTGTGACAACCCAAAATGCTTTCGGATATTGCCAGATGTCACCTGGGGAGAAAATTATGTCCCGTTGAAGACCACTATGCTACAGCACCGCAGCGAAGCCTCAAACCAAGCCCTGACGAGACCGGCAGGGGAGACAGGCTTTGGAGGTCGGGTCCTGCCAATCACAGGTGCCTGGGAAGCATCTTGGGTTTCTACAGATTCCCATAATAAAGCACAAAACCAAACCTACACAATTTAAAGGCTATTAACCAGCAATTGAACAAGAATCAATACCCTTCAGAGGGAAAATCACAGAACCCAGAATCTCACTAATGTATCACTTACAATGTCCAATGCACAATAAAAAAGTTGCCAGATGTGCGAAGACACAGGAAAATAGGATCCACGGTCAGTCAAAAAAGTAACGGTCAACACAAAGAGAAATTGATGTCACTCAGGTGTCGGATTTAGCAAAGACTTTAAGCGGCTAAAGGACAATAATCGTTCACAGAATTAGGAAAATGTAGTCTGATGTAGTCAACAGATAAGAAATCTCAGCAGAGAAATAAAAAAACATTAAAATCCAAACGGAAAGCCTAAAATAGAAAAGTACCGTAATCGAAGTGAAACATCCACCGGAGAGGCTTCGCGGCAGTTGGGGAGAGAGCGACGGAGTCTCAGGCACGGACGGGGACTGGGGACTCCCCTAGCTCGTCTGTGACGGGAGTCCCGGAAAGAGAGCGGAGTGAGAATGGGCAGGAAAAGTGAACACGGTTAGATACCTCCACGTTTCCTCAGATCGGGTGGAAACTGCTAACTCACAAATCTAAGAAAATCATTGAACTCAAGAACGGACAAATACCAGGAAAGCCACGCCGAGGCACGTCACAGACTGCTGAAAACCAAAACTAAAAAGAAAGCCTTCCAAGCAGCCAGGGCGGATAAAAGACACGTAGCATGTAAGTGAACATGAAGATGAGTGTTTGCTGAGTTCTCATCTGGTAGAGTGGGTGTCGGAAGACAACGGAAGTGTCTTCCGCACTGCTGATGGGGAAAAAGTTCTCGGAATCCTGTATCCAGAGAAAATACCCCTTAAACACTGAGTGAAATAAAAACATTTTCAGATAAATGGAAGGTGAGGGAGTTGGATCCACAAGCCTGCAAAACAGAAATGCTACAGGTATTCTTCAGACTGATGTAAGTGTGGTACCAGATAGTATCACAAATCTACAGAAAGGAAAAAAAAAAAAAAACCCACAGTGCCAGGAATGATGAATAACTGGGTGGTATAAGAGGTTATTTTTATCACTTCGTAGTTTTCTTAAAAGGTAACAAAAATAACAACATTGGGAGATAGACTTTCTTATATATGTAAATATATGACCAAGAAAGCACACAAGTTGGGGGTGGTGGATAAATGGAATTACAGACCACTGCACGGCTATGCGGTTCACGGACTGTAAAGCGTGACGTGTGAAGAGAAAGGTGTCAAGCGGAAAGTAACAAGTAGAAAGTGTGAAGAAGTGCAGTTTGATTCTGAATAGACTGATAACACAATAGTGCATCGTTAGCTCTGGAAGAACATTGAAAATTAATTTTTAAAAAGAGCTAAGAAATCAACAGGAGGGGTAGAAACAAAATACCAATGAAAGGAACAACAGAAAGAAAAAAAAATAATTAACAAGGTGACAGACTTAAACGCACCATAGCAATTACTATATGAAATGTAAATGTAATATAAATGACATTACATGTAAAAAATGTCTCAATTGAAGGTTGGGGATTGTCAGATTAGATAAAAATGCAAGGTACAAGTATAAGCATCTGTTAGAGATGCACTTTAAATGTAAAGATATGCATAAATTGGACATAAAAGAATGGAAAACCAGGCAACTGGCATGAGAGAGTTAGAGTGGCTATATTAATTTCAGAAAAAGTAGGCTTTAAGACAAAACATTTTATAAGAGATAAAGGGGGACATTAATAAATCAAAAAAGAACCAATTCATTGGGGAGACATAATCATAAATATACACACATCTGCTAGCAAAGTTTCAAAATTCATGAAGCAAAAACTGACAGAACAAATTGGAAAAATAGTTGGAAAAATGATTACTCTTTTAGTAATAGATCAAGTAGACAAAAATTAGTTTGGATATAGAAGATCTGAGCACACTATCAAGCCAACTTGAACTAATTGACATTTATAAGACATTGTTTATCAAAGTACACATATGCTAGGTCTTAAAAGAAATCTCAATAAATTTCCAAAGATTTGTGTATTATGGAGTGTATTCTATGACCATAGAGTTAAATCAGAAACAAGTAACTAAAAATTTAAAAATTTTCTAAATATTTAGAAATTAAATAACACTAACCTAAGTAACCCATGGCTTGAAGATGAAACCATAAGCAAATAAGAAAATATTTTGAATCAAATGATAACAAAAATACAACATGTCAAAATTTGTGGGATGCAGTGAAGTCAGTACTTAGAGGGAAATTTATAGCTGTAAATGCCTGTAATAGAGGAGAAGGTTTAAAATTTTGATATAAGTTTTCACTTTAAGAGCTACAGAAAGAGAGTAAATTAAACTCAAAATAAGCAGAAGGAAAGAATAGAGTCAGTGCAGAAGGTCATGATTTAGAAATAAAAAACAAAGCTCAAAATTTATTCTTTAGAAGATTAATAAAATTGATAAGCCCAACAGAACAAATCAAGAAATAGAGAGATAAATATAAATTACTCATATTACAAATAAAGGAAGGAATATTATTCCATATCTTACCAATCTTAATAGGAAAATAAAAGAATCTTTGAAACAAAATGTACCAATAAATTTGACAACTACATGAAAAGGACAGATTTTTTAAAAAACACATCTTGCAAAAGTGACTCAAGAAGAAGATTGGAATAGTCATACAGCTATTAAGGAACTTGAATTTGTAATAATAATAATTAAAAACAACAACAACAGCAACAACAACAAAAACCTTTCCACAAAGGAGACTCGAGGCCAGATGTTTTCATTGGTAAATTCTATTGAACACAGATTAAGAAATAATACATATTACACAAATTAAATAATACACAAATCAAGAAATAGTACCCAACCATGCATAAGCTGGTTTTCAGAAAGTGGAGAAGGGAATGCTTGCCAATTTATTTGATGTGGCCAGTGTAACACTGATGACCAAATCTGACAAAGGTCGATAAGCGATCAGGGACTGTTACAGACTAAACGGTTGTGTTCCTCCAAAATTCATACATTGAAACCCTATCCCCTGACATGAGGTGTGTTAGGAGGCGGGGCCTTTGGGAGGTGATCAGAATTGGATGAGGTCACAGGGGCAGTGCCCGCATGAAAGGGATTAGAGTTTGCTTAATCTCTGCTCTCTGCTACATGAGATTCAATGAGAAGTTGGCAGCTTGCCTCCTGGAAGAGGGCTCTCGTTGGAACTTGACCACCTGGTACCTTGACCTTGGACTTTCAGCCTCCAGAACTGTGAGAAGTAAAGTTCTATTTATATCTATGATATTCTGTTACAGCAGCCTGAAGTGACTAAGACAGAGGCCAGTATCCCTCATAAACATAGATTCAAAAATCCTCAACAAAGTACTGGCAAACTGAATCCATTAATATATACAAAAAGGTACATCCTACACTATGGCCAAGTAGAGTTTTTCAAAGGAATGCAAGCTTGTTTTAATGTTTGAAAATTACACAATATAATTAACCGCATTAACTGAATAAGGATGAAACATCAGATGATCATTTTAGCAAATATAGAAAAAAATGTTGGTAAAATCCCACACACATTCAAGACAAAAAAATTTGAGCATAGCAGGAATAGAAGGCGAGTTCTTTAACCTGATGAAGGCATCCAAGAAAAATCCTAAGACAATATTATTTAATGGTGAAGGATGTTTTCCCTCTTAGATGAGGAATAAGGCGAAGATGGCCATCACCATCACTTCTGTTCGTTACCCTGGAAGAATAATGGTGCAATACAGCGACTAAAAGAATGAAGCAGAGAACTAAAAAGTCCAAAGAAAACCTGTCTCTATCTGCAACTGAGATGATTATCTACATAGAAACTCTAAGGCCTTTTCTAAAAAACCACTTAGGAATAGTAAGTTATCAAGGTCATTTCTGGTGAAGGCTCAGGAAGAAAGGAAGGTTATAGATAAAGCCTCGATTTTCTTAGAGAAAACTTCTAGAAGGAAACACAGGAGAAAATATTTGTGACACTGTATTCGACAAAGACGTCACAGTAGCAACACCAAAGGCACAATCCACAAAAGAAAAAAAAGGATAAGTTGGACTCGGTAAAATTAAGAAACTGCTGCTTTTTAAATAATCGTTATCAGAATGAAAAGAGGAGTCATGATTGGGGAAATGTTTGCAATTCTCGCATTGGTTAAAGGATTCCTATTCTAGATACATCAAAACTTTAAATGAAAAAACACATAACCCCCCAAAATACAGGCAAAAGATCTGAACTGACATTTTATCAAGGAAAATGTATGGATGACCAATAAGCCCATGAAAAGACGCTCGTCATTGGTCTTTAGGGAGACGTAAATCCAAACCACAGAGGGACCACCTACTACACACCTACTGGAATGTCCACGATTGGAAAGACACCCGGGGCTTGGCGAGTGGCAGTGAGGATGCGGAGCAACCGGAAATCTCACATACTGCTGGTGGGAACGCAGAATAAAGCCGAGTGGGTAGTTTCTGAAGACTAACGGTAGGGGTAAACCAACTATTCAATTCCCAGGTATGTGACCAGGAGGAGTGACAAGTGTATTCCATGTGAAGACGTGTGTGTGAACGTTCACAGCCACACACTGGAAAGGACCCAGGTGTTCATCAGTAGGCAAACGGATCAACAAATTGTGTGTGAATACGATACAATAGTACTCAGCATAAAAAGAAGCAATCGATATATGTAGCAGCATTGATAACGATACAAATATTGATGCTGAGCAAAAAAAGCCTGATGAAAAGTTCACTTCCTTTACGATTCTACTTACATGAAATTCTAGAAAATGCAAACTATCTAGGAGGTGCCCAAGATGGCCTAACTGTTCCCCTTATCTTGACTAAACTTTCTATTACCTTAGTAAAGCTGCCTAAATTTCATATATCTGACCCAATTATTTGACTTTTAAGACTGTTTTATTAATATGATTGCATAGGTAGACAGAGACACAGGAATAGGGTGTGCAGGTAACAGTTTGGAGCAAAAGCTGGAAACGATCTTGTTTACCAATAAAAATAAACAAATTATGGTACATCTATAATACTATGAAGCTATTAAAAGACTAAGTGGAAAGACCATTAAGAGCGAACTGAAGGTTAATATATTTTTATGTGTGATTTTGTTTATGTAAAGACATTCGTAAGCACACACACAAAGGTAACATGAAAACTCTTAACGGTGGTTGACTCTGGAGAGGTGACTGGACCGTGAAGGACAGGGGGGCCCCTGAACTTTTTACTGTGTCGTCCACATTCTGTGTCCATAGCTTGCTCGTCTCCGAGCGCTCGATCCCCCTGCCTCCGCCACGCCCTGTGCTGCCGGCCACTGTGCTGGGGTGCACGTAAACGACTAAGCGCTTGGTCCTTTTCTGTCATTTTCCAGTTTTCAAAATAGCTGATTGGTTTCCTAGTACCCTCCAAAAATGACCAATGAGAGGTTTTTTGTTTTTTTTGAGGGGGAAGTCAGGCATTTAAATACATTTCGTGCGTTTCAATCCACCGTCTTTATTATCTTGCTGATGCTCGCGTTGTCTTGTCTTTGGCCACTGTAAGTCCATTCAAGCTGGCTCCTGAGTTCTTATGCTCATAATATAATTCATTGATTTCCAGGATGAGAAAGTGCTTCAAGTTCATGTTTTACATTTCGTGCCCCTGACTTGGACTCAGCTATTTTCCCAAAGAGCTCTGGTTCCCGTTTATGGGACACCGGTGTGAGCGTTGGTTATTGCTATTGAGTTGATAATTCTTTTTCTTGATGTCTTCAGTGGATAGAGCTTGGTGTGCTCTAACAGCACCTTTAACGGCATGAACTTGCAACAGGACCTACTTTCTAGCTAACACATTGTTAGATACCTCGAGTATTTAAAAAAGGATAGCGAATATACTATCACTGATCTTCAGTAAATTTAGAGTTTGATTGGAGTTTCCTGATTTTGCCTAAGAATAAAAAAATGTTGAGTAACCTGTTTTGAATTAGTCCCTGGGTTTATCATCCTTTTTCTTTTTCCATAGGCGAATGCTGCTTCTGAGTTCTCTTTATTAATGCTGGCGCTAGATGATGATACTCAGGCGATTGGGACCTTAGAATCATCTGTTCAGAAAGATAATTAACAAGGAGCGAATGGTAGGCTGGACTTCTAGTTGTCATGTATCTTCTAGATAAAATTGTAACAAAGCTTCTCTGTTTAGAGTTCCTGCCCCAAGTATACATTTGCTTGGGAGTTTGAATTATTCAAGTGAAGACTTTTTGGTTGAACAATTCTACCTTTTATTACAATTACTCTCTATTTAGATACTCTTCTTTCTAGCATTTCTAAGGTTTTCGCCCCCTAGTTGTTGAATTGGAAACTTAGAATTCATGAAATCTGAATTACATTAAGCTAATATATTTTATATATATATATATATATATATATATATTAGTTTTTTGTTTGGGTGTATATATATACACCCAAACAAAAAGCTAATTTCTTCCTCGGTTTGCTTACAAGTCAATCAGCTTACAAAACATAAAACTTTCTAGTGCTTTTTATAAACCTGGGTTAAGTCTGGGTCTGTTCAGGATGTAGCTTTCCGATTAAGCGATGTTTCACAAAGCATGACATTTTGTTTCCTCGGGTGTTTGCTTACAAACTTATTTAAACAAATCCAAATCTGAAATGACCACTCAGCATTAATTTGTTGGCCCATCCAAAAGCTGGGTTGAGGGAAATCTTGAAAATCAATTCAAATTAGCTTGCTTTGCTACATTTCACCTGTTTGCAGGTTTCTGATGGCTTTTATCCCAAGCTTTAACCCAGTCCAGGTTTATTTGAAAAGCAGACTGCACTGGCTCCAGACCTGACCTGGGCTTGTAACTAATGTATCCCACTCAAATTGCAGCCCAGGTTAGGCCAAAACTCATCTCTTGAAATCTCCTATTTTTCTCCTGGGAGAGAAGAATCTGGCTGTATTTTCAGGAGTAGAACTGATTTCAAAAGTTTTAGATTTAATAGTCTGTTTGAATTTTTACAAATATTTCCATCCTTAATTTAAAAATGTGTTTTTCTAGCAAAAGAGAATCCAACACTGTATATAAGCCATGGCAGAAATCTTTTCATTTCCAAATCTCTCTCTTCATCTTCTCCAGTCTGGGGCCTAATCACCCTCTTAATTACATCCTCTGACAT
Source organism: Rousettus aegyptiacus (assembly GCF_014176215.1). NCBI lineage: Eukaryota > Metazoa > Chordata > Mammalia > Chiroptera > Pteropodidae > Rousettus > Rousettus aegyptiacus. Next base: position 6,089,078 of record NW_023416290.1, on the reverse strand, counting down.
TTGTGATCTGTACCTATTCACGCTCTCTTCATATAATTGGAGGAAGATATTTTTTTTCTTTTAGTATGCCAATGTATCAGTCTGTTAGCTGTACCTCTTGCAGATTCACTCCTTCCATGAAGCCTTCCAATCAAAATCTACGCGATGCCAAAAAGGAAAAGCATAAGCTCGCAAGTATATAACAGAGTCCTCCTCATCTGGTGAATCAGCCCAGGTCTCGGTTGCAGCTGGTGTCCAAGCAGTAAGGTCTAAGACTCACGTTATCACCCAGCCCCATGAGTTTAACGCAACGCCAAGTTGCAGACTTCCTGCCTCTGAAATGATGAGAATGATCATTTCATTCATTTATCTCCCAGGAACTTCTTATTTGGAATACAATCAGATGAATTAAAACAATGTACTAATTGCTTGGCTTTTTAGAACGTCCTGTTTACTTTAAACGTCTGTTGAATTTTGTCCTTTAATATATGACTTATATCAACATTTTCTTGCCCAAGCAGATTGTGTGTGGCGACACCTCTCACAGTTTCTGGGAATTCACTTTAAGAGGGAGAATAACAGCCGGCAGTAACAAACTGCATTACACAATTTCTTTAAATTCCTCTCAGGCAACCTCGTTTCAACCACTACGTTTTGTTCCAGAGCCCACGCATGCACAAATTTTATATTTTTCCAAAGTAAAAGTTGTTTTCTTCAGGTCTTTTTTTTTTCCACTAGGAAGTCATGTTTTCCCCGTGAATGGAACTTAAACCCCAATTGTTCAAGTCTCAATTCAAAACCCACAGAATTTGGTCTAAAGTAAACAAAACACATTCATTCTCTTGCTCCTAATTGCCTGAAATTCTATCCAGGTTTTCTAAAAGTTGATTGAGCCTCACCAACATTTTCTATGAACCACACATGGATTTGGAGTTTATAGACAAACCCCAAACCTCCAGAAATAAACCCCGCATCAAGAAAGTTTCATTTGGTTTCAGGTTTCAATATAAAAATTCAATATAACTTTATGAAAGAAAGCACAAAGCAACCCTGGTTGGAGATGGTCTTCGTTGCCAGTGAAATGTCATGCGTATGTATCACGGCATACCAGCACTAATTTGTCATTAAGTCTTGAATGAAGTCCACTCTTCGTTGTACAGTCAATACGGCCATGCACATTTTATTTGTAGCTGAAGTTCCAATATTGACTTTACATCTCGAAATTACACTAAAGAGTGTACTGGAGAACAGCATTATTAGGGATGTGGATCTATTTTAAAGCATAGTTAAATGACGTTAAAGCTCGCGAAACAAATTATATGGATACTAATTAAATATTAATCTAGTAACTGCTAAAAGATCTAGAATCACAGAGGTGAAAGGGACTCTAGGGTTATTGTTTTTGTTTTGTTTGTTTGTTTGTTTTTTCTCTCTTCTGCAGGTAGGAATTAGATATTGCCAGACCCAGGTGATTTATGCCATACAGAGACCTGGCCCACATAGACCCCCCTGACCTTCCCACAGAGCCTGGAGGAAATTTGCCGCTGATCAGGAACACCCACATTTAATTTCTGCTATCAAGAAAAATCTATATGGTTAAGATATGGACATGAGGGATTTTATTGGTTACAGATGCTAGCATTCTTACTAAGACAACATGTATTTTACACTCATCTTCTATGTATGTTATTTTTAGCAATACCCAAAATATTGAGGTATTAAAGAAAACTTTAGATTTACAAGGAGAAAGTTTAATACATTCAGCAGCGTTTCTGAGCTGCATCACATGTGGCATTATTCTTAACAACCTGGAGAATTCTATTGTAGCACGTAAACCATCTTTAGATTTCCTCGTTGAGGCTATATAATTTAAATAATTTAAATAACTGTTCCTTTCTAGTACAGAGATTGGCAAAAACACACAAGAGAACCTGAAAATTTCTGGCTTGGATGAAAATCGAGGAAAAACTATTTTTTCAATCCCCTATCTCCACTTCCTCAATCACTGGCTTTGAAATCTTGGCACATTGTGTTCTGTTCTTTTTTTGCTGAGTGAGCTGAGTAAGTATTGGATAAGGGATGATGGGCATAAGGTATGAGTAAAAGGCCTCGGGGAATTTTAGTTGGAAAAACTTGGCCCCTAATTTTTGTTTAATGTGCATAAACCGTGTAGAGTATCCAGGATCACAATGTGCTGAACAGCCTAGAAAGATGATAATGACCGTTTTATGTCTTTTTATTGGTACCAAGGAAAGAAAAAACACGGGGCAGAAACTTAAAAAAAAAAAAAATTCCATGGCTTTCGACTATCCAAGTGTCTCATGTTGATCTGGGAAGCAAACAAAAAATATTGCATGTTTGACTGAAAAACAAAACTCCTGCCAACCAAAAGCAGATTATTAAATATTACCGTAACTAATAGTTGAAAAATTATTATAAACCTGTCAGCTAACACGCGTTCAATTAAATGAGGACACATGTCTTTCAACGAGACCCATGCTAATGTGACTACTTTTAAGTGCTAACTAACTCTTCAGCTTCTGAGAGAGACACCTGAAGAAAACAAAGCAGTCGAAGTGGCAGCCACACGGGCCAATTCATGAAAACTGGCTCTCCCCTCGTCACACACCCCCTCTGCCCCCATTCTACTCTGACGCTGCGTGCCCCGGAGCCGTGTCTGTGACATCCTGTAAATGTCCGCCGTGAGCGAGGACAGGCGACCAACCGCTTTGAACGGCACCTTCTAGGACCCCTTCTCAGCTTCGATGGTCAGGTTAAATGCGCGCTTTGACTCCCCCAGGCAGTTAATCACTCCCTCCTGGGTTTCTAGAGCGTTCGGTTCATTGCTCCGCCATCCACACTCTCGCGTGTGTCCGCGGATATTGACCGAAGGAGGGTTGAGTGCAGAGGAACGATGAGGTGATGGTGACGCAGAGGTCGGCTGGGGACCAGATGCGCGCGGCACTGCTGGTGAAGAGCCGAAGGAAGGGGGGCTGGAAACGGGGTGCCGGAGAAGGCTCAGGGCTAGAGGGAGTCGCCACGGCGACAGGGGCGGGCCGGGAAGCGAAATCATGAAACCCCAAGTCGAGGGAACACCGGAAGTTGCACCAACTGCGAGGAAAGTACACGTATGGGGCCCAGGTGTTGCGTCAGGTGGCACTTTCAGTTTGCTTCCCCTGGTGGGAGGTCCGTGGACCACATCTGTCATCTCTGTGAGCCTGTGACCTTCTCATGGGCCTCTTCTGTATTTTATTCATCCGAATTCCCAGATTCTGGTGCCCAAACTGTGAGTGTTAAATGAGGCGGATAAATTCGGGAGATCATTCACCTTATTTCATAGATGATAAACCTAGGGCTCCATCAGAGCTTTTAAACATGTTAGTGAGTCCACACAAAGCTTCCATAATCCTTCAGTTAGACTGTCTATAAACTCCACATCTACCCATCTTACTTTGAAGTCCAAGGAGCCAGTCATGCTTTACAAGGACTGTATCTGGTTTCACCACATATCGGCTCCAGGGCCGCGGTGTTGAGGGTATGGACGGAATACTTGGAAGTGAAACCTGGGGTCACAGAGCCCTTCTTTCAAATGGATGACCCTGAGTCACTGTGCTCCGGTAACTTCCGGATGCCCTGCCCCCCATGGGTGCGAGACCGCAGGGCTGACACTGGCAGCGGGTTTAACTTCACCTTCGTTCACACCTAAATGAAGCACGTTCTTACCACACCTGCACTTGCAGGTAAGTCACTTGATTTAGGCTTAATGGAAGTGTAAACACACACACACACACACACAATTTGTTTAGCATCTAGTAAAGGTATCACATTGTTTTAGACCCTACGGTGATAGAGAAACAGGTTAAAAGAACTGAAAGACACAGTTTAGGTGTAAGGTGGCATTTTTAAGGTCGTAGTGACAATTCATTTAATGGATGGTGAAATCCATTCAGTAGACCACGACCGGCATTAAAAAGGGAAGAAAGGAAGAGTATAAAGTAAAAAAGAATAAACAGAACGCCTCACATGTGGTAAGGATGTCGGTTTTGGGACTTCTTTTCCCCATGTGTACCCGTGTGTGCACCGGGTGATAGTGTGAAAGATCTGCTTTACTGTGTGTCATCATCGAAAGAGATTGGGAGCCACTGCCTTGAGGAGTTCTGCTACATAAACACTGGAATTCACATGACAGTCTTTTGGGAACTAGAAGACTCTCTTCCCATGTAGCTTTTAATTTTTTGAATTTTCTAAGAGATATTTTTAAATCTCAGAAAAATACAAACAAAAGCCTATGCGGCTATCATTTCGCACAATTCCAATATCATATCATCTTATAAAAATAAAACTTTGTTTTTGCACTAAAAACAAAAATAATTTTTACTCAAGTGTAATTACTTTTTGCGTATGTGAAACTTCTTGAAGCTAATCTTTAAAACTTCCAATTTAATAGAAGTTAATCGTCCATAAAATTCTCAAAATATACCAGAATAGATACACTACTGATATTCCACATTCGTTTTTGTTTCTGTAGTTGGTTTAAGTAAAAAAAAAAATTTGGTCTCAATGTATAATATTCTTCAAAAATTAAGATAAAAAAGTTAACAGATAATGTAGCTGTTTAGAGGAGTAGAAAAATCTCTATGATATAGTAATAAACATTTTCATTACAATACATATATGACCATAAGAGCCGGAGTGTAATAAAATATAAGATACTTTTATATCTTGAAATCATGGGAGAGTCCTTCGCTGAGTATGTTTGCTTTATTAAAAACATTTGAATCTATTAAGTTGAATTATATTCAGGTATTTTTTTAAATGAGATAGATGCTTCTGCTTAATCGTTTAAATCTTATTAGTATTGGATTCTCCATCTTACCAGTTTTGTTGTAGCATTGCCTGCGTTTTACTGTTTCATTTGAATAAAATTTAAAAGGAAAAAATACAAGAAGAGGGGATTATAAACATTTAGAAGTTTAAGTCTTCATTTTTCCCCACCTGGCCAGAGAAAAGAGAGGCGTGTTTACATGTTTTGTTTGGGTGACTACTTTAGCCTTCTCGTTATTTATGGGGAGGGGGTGTGTGTGGGTGAGGACTGCAAATCAACCCAGAGAGTGGAATTTTCCTTCTCAATAAGGCCGCCAATTTGTAAGTTTGACATATTTATGCTTCGGCTTTTGCTGAAGAAGCACAGCCACTGAATTTCACCAGAGGCTCCGGGAAAAGCATACGGATTACGGTCAGCGGCATCCGGGTAAGGCACGTGAGCAGAATTCCCCGGGAGCAGGGCCTCAGCTGTGTGCGCGCCACTGACTTTAGAGACCACCGGCCCGAACGGCAAGGAGGAACCGCAGTCGTCTGTAAGGTGCTGCTGCTGTTTCAGCATGAAGCCCGAGGCAGCTGCCTTTTTGTTCAGACTGAGATTTTAAAAACACGCAACACTCGGATGAGGCCTATGCTATCTGGGAAGCTCTGTTTCTTAGTCTCTTTATTAAAAATATACACTGACCAATCTCGAAATATGAATCATTTTTAAAAGGAAGGAGAACAGGGTAGCGAGTGTGTTGGGTCTTTACACATAACTCAGCGTGCTATGAGATCTCTATGACAATACCACAGCGCATACAGTGATGTGCGGCCTACAGTGCTTGACAATGATAAACGACTGTTACTGGTCATGTGTTTCCTATACTACACTAAACTTCTTAGCGTTATGTGAGTGGACTCTTTCTACTCATTAAAACAGTTTGCTGTGTAACAGCGGCACCCCCCTGCCCCCTACATCTCGTGTTTTCCTGACTGCATCGTTTTCTCCTGTCCTCGATTTACCCTGCAGTGCTGAACTGTCCAGGCTCGTGGCCCAGGAGCAAGGGGCCGTCTGCAGGGCCTGGGCGTGCCGTGGGCCAGACAACCCAGGTTTATGTACACGAACTCGGTGATGTTCGCATTGTGACAAAATTGCCTAAGGGCACATTTCTCAGAACATGTTCCCGTCATTAAATAGTGTGTGACTAGATTTACAAGCACCCCAAATGACTGCGAGGCAGGTGGTCTGGACCGAACGCTGCCTTTGAAACTGTACAAGGATCCATCTCAATTCACCTGGGAAGGGGCTCAAGCAGGGATTAGTGAACAAATTCCCAGGCAATAATAAGGGGTGCATCTGCTTAGTGCCTGTGCTCTGCATCCCTCAGATCCCAGCAGAGGTCCCCAGGCCCACAGCGGAGGGACTCAGGAGCTGGAGTCCAGGTTGGCCCCCTTATTAGACACCTCTACCAACTCCTGTCGTCAGCCCGGGGCCGAGAGCTGTGAGTGATGCCACATGCAACCTTCCACCCGCCTCCGCTGGAGGACACTCGGGGAGAATTCAACAGTCTGAGGAGAGTGCATTACAAATCACCATAAAATGCAAAACAGCACCGTCCAGATATCAGGAGCAATTTTTTAAGTCTATATTCTAGAGAGTGAAAAAAGCAGGTGTATTCATTCCCATTTTCCCCATCTTCTCTTACTTCGAAGCGTTATGGGCCTGGGGTCTGGTTGCTCAGAAGTGTAAAGGGCTGTCAGATTTAAGGCTACGTAAGCAGCTGTGCTTGCATGGGGGTGTAGTTTGGTCTCTGGGTATGTTAGTTTGGGGAATTCTATTGGACTCTGGAATGTTGAGGAGGGGATGAGGCTCAACTCCAAGGCTTGCATTTGGGTCTGACTTTAAGGAGAGGAAAAGAGACAAAGCCCTCTTCCAGGCGTCTCGGCCGTTTTGCTAGCAGGATAATGGAGCATGGAATGAGGACAGACGTGTTCCCCGGGAATAAAGCCGGCATTTGTCGAGGTGTCTGTCGCCAAGCACTTTCTCTAGAAAGATATTCCTAAGATCCACTCTATCAATCAAAGCCTAAACATTTCATGGCAGAAGAGCAATTGATACAGATTTTTTTTTTTCCAATTATGTGAACTGCAATGAAGCATAACATTGACAGAGAAATTCACACTGTGATGATGCTGAGAACAGGTGGCTAAGACTCCGTGGCGGGGCAGCTCACCAGCCGTGGTTCTAAGTGAACCTTCTCTTAGAAATCAGTCGCACGTGGCTGCTCACAGGATTTTATGGACGCCATACTCTAGCTTTAAAACATGAGCTATCTCTTGGCGAGAAATTCTGGGACTTTGCTCGTACCAATCTGAACAATGAACATTCAGAAGCCACAGTCCACTACGGGAGCCCATGATAGATGTGCAGGACAAAGTGGGGTTGAATCATTATGTAAAAATTACCACCATTTGTAAGTTTCACAAAGTAGAAAAACCACTAGGAGACAGATAAACACGGTCTCTCTCTCGTCCGTTGGTTTCGAAGCAAGAATAACGGCCGCAGAGTTTATTATGTGACCTGGAAGGTGTACCCAGCATAGAAGCTCTTTAAACGAGGCTGCTGCTGTCGCTGTGACTTTCCTTGGGTTCGTGCAATGAGAAGCGAAGGGAAGTGTTCATTGAAGTTGGACCCGATGTTTCAGACCGGCCTTTCTTGGTATCACAGAGTGTTATGTCAGCGCCGAGCCTGTGAGGAGTACATGTGTGTTTACAGGGCCCGCTCCAAAGTCAAGTCTCGAGCACGGAAAATAAACAGTGTTGTTGAGTCACGGTTTGTTTATCATTGCGAACCCAGAATTCATGAAACGGCACTGCCTGTCCTAAACTTTAACTTGAGCCACAAGTACTCTCGATGCATTGCCATGTTGCTGAGAAGACATGTACGCCATGCACTCTCACTGCCTTTCGGGGTCTGAGATTCCAGCACGGCGGTGATTAAAAACAGGATTCAGACTAAGACGAGGTCAGGCGAGCGTCTCGGACGCTCCAGGGACGCGTGGGCCTAGCCGAGCCTTTGTTTACGCCAAGGGCTTGCAGTGCCTGCACCAAACGGGTTTCAAAGCCTGTGCAGGCCACTGACACTTATAAGTCCAATATATTTTTGGCTCTTTGGAAAATGTCCCATGTGGAAATTTTATGGTTCAAAATGTCTCCTCGAACATGTGTTCTCTGCCAGAAGACATGGCTTCGTTCCCCAACGGCTCCCTCGAATGTTCTCAATGTCATGTCCGAGACCGGCCTCCAGGACGGAGGGACTGAAATCCTACTCCTTCGGATGGCTTTCACCCTCAAGAAGCTCACTCGGCATCACTCCCCGTTCAACGTCAGGATTTACGAAAATGCTTCACCTCTGCTAAACCTCCGTCAAGGCTGGTTTAGCCATTTTGAAAATCACATACGACTGTCTATTTACTTAACAGGAAGAGTATTTGTAAAATCCAAGAAAAAAATGAATGGTGTCCAGATACCACGACAAGAAACTTTCGGCAAGTGCAAGTTTAAAGACATGGAGAGGACACTAGCGAAGCCTGGGGCTCGCAGGTGCTTCTGGGTCCCCGGCACGGCGCAGGAAACGCCCATTCGGTGCCGTTCAACAAATACTCTGCACCTCAGTGTCCCAAGAATATCCTCAAAGAGTAAAGGAAGAGGATGGGGAGGAGAGAGAACTACACAGATCCAACAGTCACTGGAGAAAAAAATTCTCCCTCGAGATCAGCTGCCAGCACCAACACGTGTGCCTCCGAGGAGCGCGAAGCTTTGGGAGGGACTGCAGCACCAAGGCACGGGCCACCGCCCAAACGCCGGACCAGGCGAGTGCGCACGCGGGAGAGACCGCGGTGACTCTGCTGTGGCTGCTGGACTGATGCTGGAGCCGCAGCCCCCAGAAGGTGGACTGGATCCAAACGGCCAGCTGCCCCCCTGGACAAAGTATCAATGTCATCCGTACGATAGAAACACGGCCCCGAGTCTCCTCATATAACACTCAAAAGGTCGAGGATACAATTCAAATTAATGGGCAGTTGAAGACCCAGGAAAATCTTAACTCCTCTGAGGAAATGCAACTGGCATTTACATGTTGAGATCACAGACATGTTGGAATGATCTGACAAAGATGCTACGTTAAAGCAGATCCGGTAAAAACGCACACGTGAGTAAGGATGAACATCCTCGAAAGAAATGGAAAGCTAGAAAGTCACAGCAAAGTGATACAAGATGTAGAGGATAACCAAATGGGAATTTTAGAACTAACTTTATCTAAAAAACTAAAGAACAAAACAAACTAAAAGCAACGATAAACTTACATATATTTATCTTTTCTTTTGAGTGGGCGTGAGAACATTTAAGTTCTACTCTTTTAGCAAATTTCAATTTCACGGTACAGTATAATCAACAACAGTCGCCATGTTTCACATGAGATCCTCAGACTTTATTCATCTTACAGCAGAATGTTTCTAGCCTTTTACCAAACTCTTTTTCCTCTATCCCCAGCCCCTGACAATCATTTTTTGACTCTGTTTCTGCGAATTTGAATTTTTTTTTTTTTTTTTGATTCCACATATAAGTGATACCACGATATGCAGTATTTGTCTTTCCCTGTCTGGCTTATTTCACTTAGCATAATGCCCTCAAGGTCCATCCATGTTGTAACGAATGGCAGAATTTCCTTCTTCCTCATGGCTAATGTTCTATTATAAGTATATAAAATACTGATGGACACGTAGGTTGTTTCCACAGGTTGGCTACTGTGAATAATGCTGCATCAAACATGGGAGTTCAGCTCTCTCTCTGATACCCTGTTTCATTTCCCTTGGTTATCTACTCGGAAGTGGGATTGCTGGAGTTGATGGTTGTTCTCTCTTGAATTTTTTTGAGGGCCCTCCATACTGTTTTCCACAGTGGTTGCACAGATTTACATTCCCGCCAATGGTGCACAGGGGTCCCCCTTTCTCCACATCCTTGCCAACACTTGCTATCTGCTTGATAACGGCCTAACAAGTGCGAGAGGGTGTTTCCTTGTGGTTTTGATTTGCATTCCCCCGATGATCAGCGATGCTGAGCATCTCTGCACGTACCTATTGTAGGTCTTCTTCAGCAAAACATCTATTCACATTTTCTTCCCATTTCTGAATTGGATTTTGTTGTCGTTGTTGTTGTTTTTTGATTTGATCTCCAAATACTTATCCCGTTTCATAAATTGCCTTTTTTTGTTGTTGTTGATGGTTTCCTTTGCTATGTTCTATATGTTTATCCGGCACCACACTCTTTTGATTACCATAATTTTGTAGTAAGTTTTGAAATTGGGAACTTCGTCTTCCTTTTTCAAGATTGCCTTGACTGTTTGGGATCTCCTGTAATTCTGTAGGAATATTAGGGTTGGCTCTTCTATTTCTGTATAAAAGGCCAGTGCGATTTTGATAAGGACTTGATTTTTTTTTTTTTAATATAGTGGAAATGTCATAAAAATAGAAGCAACCAGGCCATCTACGCTCAGGTTCTGGCTGTAGCAACGTAATCTGTAGACCCAGATTCATGTTTCTGGATCAGCTGCTGGATTTTCAGGACCTTACGTTCTCTATTCATAAAAGTGTTGAAGAAAAACTCTAAGCTTCCTTTTGACTCTGCTATACTGTGGCTGTAGGTTAGCAAAGAATAGAGCCGAGCAAAATGTTGGTGGGAAACTGTAGATCGTGAAGCCTTCGAACTGCTCGGTGCCCCACAACAACAGGAGTAGCATCGCCAACGGCATCGGCAGTGCCCTGTGTTCACGTGCTGTGCTAAGTGCCACCCAACTCCTTTCATCCTTCATGTGGCTCTCAGAGGTACCTGTTTTTTCCCCGCGGTACAGACGGAGCTGCCCTCAGGGCGGATAATGTGATCTGGGCTGTGGAAACGGCAGATAGCGAAGATGGGACCAAGGTCTGTTCACTTTCTACTGCAACAGACTGATTCCTGGGTCCTTTTAATGATGACTGTGATTACCTGTCTTTCTTCACTATCCTAAAACTCTTCCCTCTCATCGCCTTCGTTGCCTTTCCTTTTGTCGAATCTCTGAGATGATCAGGGGAGCTGTACGCTTCGATAGCATGCACTTCAATGTCTCCTCTACTGGCAGAAGCAACTCTGATCATTTTTGCTCATGGGGACACATACGCTCTGATTAAGCTTCAGATTTATACAGAAGCATTTGCGACAAAGAGTGAACACGTGTCTTACACATCTGGAATGCCACATTTCCCCCGTTTCAAAAAACAAAAGCCCACAACCTGAAGGGCTGATTCTCGACTCAGGAGTAACTAGGTGAGCTGGAAACCACACTGGACAAACTTCACTTGAGTCCCCGGAGGGGAAACGACATCCTCTCAGCCTTCTGCTAGGACCACGGGTCTACGCCTGCCAGCCAGCCGGGCTATGAGACGGGCAAGCGTTACGGCAACTGAAATGCTGCTGGGCAATGGGCACACTCTGCTTTTTATCAGACTAGGCACTGCTACGTTATCCTTGTTAATCATGGCTCTTCGGGATACCAAACGACTTATGTGATAGTCGCCATGGAATTTTTCATTTTTGTTATTACTATATTGCTTTAAAACTACTATTGCTAAGTGTTGTCTCTATCACACATTTGTTAAACCCCAACATTTTCCCACAGCTTAGTTAGTATATGTGCTTTGAGAGAGAAAAAGGAGCCATGTTGAAAAACTTAGAATGCAATTAGGGAGGCAGACCAAATGGACACATTTAAGCATAAACGCAATAGTAGCATGTGATGACCACGACGTAATTAGCCTTTTCTCCTCCTTTGTTTTGGAACCAACGCACTAGAACTTCTTCACTCAAATATGTGCAAAATCTCTTCTGTGTTAAGGCCATTGCATACTCTGTCTGCTCTGCTGAAGGGCTTTCTCCCTGGTCTCTGTGTGACTACTCCTTCAAAGAAAAGGGGTCCTCCCCGACCACAGATCAGGGCAGCCTCTTGCTCTAACTCTGTTATTCTCTATATATGTCATTTAAAAAATTGGCACCATCTCTTTTAGGTATGTACTATGTTTTAGAAATAGTTTATTTTTTTCCTTCTCATTTCCCTCTCATTTCTCACTTCCTGGGTTCACTCAATCAGCCACTCTTTAAAGTAAATGAGTAATCTGAAGGTATCGTATCCTCAAAGTACCCTTCTAACCTCAAATTTACATGTACCGGAGTTTAAGTCAGCCAGTTAGTATTTTCTGAAAAGTCCAGGACTCGAGCTTAGTGGGTAGAGTGCGCAATGAGAGGGACTCTAAGAACTGTAATGAATTTCGAATCATGTTACGATGACCGACTCAGACCACTTGCCTTCGGGACACGCGGCTTTTACTTCCTGCCACTTTGCTATGTAGGGGGCGAATTTGTGAACACTCGGCTTTATGGCTTCGCGGGCCCATTGTGAGTGTCATTTAGTAAGGGTGCGCCACAGATGCCAACTGCTGACGGAGAGCAGGTGGCTTCGGCACCTTATAAACACGTTGACCCAGGTTTAGTTTCTTTTTGTTCTCACCTTTGACCTACCAAAGCATAAAATAAAGAGCGAGTGAAGAACCATTAGGGCTGTGTTCTCATGCAGTGAAAGCATCTGAAAAGATTAATGAGACGGGGCGCGTTATGTAAAACGAAATTGGCATAAACTTTGTAATCGTTCTTACTCTAAATGTTTCCCTTCAAACCAGTGGAGTAATCACAAAGTCCACATTCTGTTATTCTAACCCCAGATGGGAGCGATCCTTGACATTCCGGGACCCGCCCGCCCCGCACCCCCGCCCCGCACTCCCGCTCAGCGCGGGCTGCTGAGGCTGCTCCTGCAGGCTGGGGGCGTCCTCGGTGGCTCTCTGCGGGGTGCTCTGGACTTCCCTCCCTCCCGCCCTCCTGTCACTCCGGGCAGCTCTCACGATGTCCCTGCCCTCCTGTTCCCCTTCCGTTTAAATGTGTCCACCTACAGCCGCTCAGTTTCCCTCTCCTGGCCTTGTTAAGTCTCTCGTCTTCAGTCACAAGCTTCCTTTACCCATTTCAGCCTTGCGTTTGCCTCCCACCGTTAAAAAACCATGGTGGCCAAAGTCGCCAGTGGGCATTCGTCTGTTTTCATCTTACTTGACCTCAGGGGTTGTTTGAACGCCTCTGTCCTCACCCACCTTGATTTCTACAATCCCTTAGATTTTCTCTTGTGTCTCTGGCACGTCTCAGATTTCCAAATACTAATGGAATAAAGTCATTCGTGCTGCTGTTTTCCTTCTTCCTCCCTCTGCATATAATATGCCTGTCCTAAACTTTAAAATCAAATGCCTTTTGAAATAATCTGAGCTGTCTAACTGAGTGAAAGAATAGATTTACCTTCCTTTTATACTTTCCACTGGGTTCTCGCATTTAGGGCCATTTTGCATCCAAGGTGAGAGACTATCAGTTTTAATGAAGGCTACAAGTGGAGTGACTTTAGGTAATTTTATATTTATATGTAGTCATGGTAGCAGCAGTCAGGGAGAATGCGCTGTCCTCAGCCCAGAGACAGCTTTGAGAGTCATCTACGACACTGTTAGAATGCTGGACCTAGAAAATCCCTTTAAGAGTCAGACCCTCTTACGTTTCAATGAAGAGACTAAAGTCATAATTTAGGAGTTTATCAGGAAGTTGAACCTTATGTTAATCAAGGTCGAGTTTTCTCTTTCTGAGGCAAGAGGACTTAAAAGAGAAATTAAATTTAATTACAGAAAAATAAACTTACATTTCCAGCATTCCTGAGTTTATACCCAGAGATTTTCATCTCCGCCGACACACACACACACCCCCTCCCTCCCTCCCTCCCTCCTCCCATCTGCTGACATAGGCTGTTTTCACCATTAGATGAAGATACATCAAGCACAGAGAGAACTTGTGACATTTACCAAAGTCCAGTCTTGGCATAAAATTGCCAGAAAATTTCTCAAGATTAGGGATTAAGTCCACTTGAAAACTCTCGGTTGTCAGTACTCATTGAACTCCTCCTTTGAATTCTAGGGTATTAGAAGTTCAGAAGGAGTTATTAGTGAGCCAATACTAACAGCTGTGGTCAGTTAATGGGGTAAGAATTAAACAGAAGAATTAGAGAATGATGATTATACAACCAAATAACTTCAGACTTGAATTTTGGTCACATTTATTTCAATTGAAGATTTGTAAATTTTCCAGTTTTACATAATGTGAGAAAAAGTCAGCCAAAACTGAAGGGAAAAAAAGAACAAGAAACAAAACATATGTTGGATTATGGTTTAGTGTAAGATATTTTGAAGTCAGAAGTGCTAAACTGTCTATCTTCGATGAATAAGATATCTTCGTTAAGATCCAAAGTAGGAAAATACTTAAATCAGAATGTAAATTAGATTAGTGCTAAGGATTAAAAATCTCTGAGAACATCCTTAAGAGAAAAACAGACATTCCATCTCCTCTGTTTTTTAAAGGCTTCTATTGCACACTCTTATCAAAAAGCATAATTTGCTATTTCTAGTTAAGGAATAACACATTTATTAGTTTGATTCTGAGGTTCCAGGATTTTCCAGTGAGCTGACACACTTTGGCAAATTTCTCTTTTGTGTCATAACAAATTTTCCTTTGTTTTTCTTTGTGTATTTTAGGGGTGTCAAGTTCAATGTCTCAGTCAACAAGCAAGTCTTTTGGGGATCTATGCTAAGCTGCAATGAATCATAGAATCATAGACTTGAAAGGACATCCAAAAGTAATCTAACCCTCTCCTTTGCTTCCAGGCAAGATATCAGATCATGCTTCACGCTGTTTATAAAATCTGAAAGAAGGAACTAGAATAATCTAGACTATATGAGCTGAACATTACAAAGTTAATTGTTGATAGTGTTGCATCTCTTATAATCTTCTTAACTGAATCAAGATCCATAAGTAAAAATAGGTAAAGTTGTTTGCTTCATTTCTTTTGCAAACTGTTTAAGTCTATTTAAGAACTAACGTATTTAGCTTGGGTATCTTTTAGCAGTCATCCCCAAAGGCAGCACTGGCATCCTAAAGAAATACGATCCTTTGCTGTGGCTGAATCGTTCACGTTCTCACCTAGATACAACTAGATTTCCTTTACATCATTTCTATTTTCTTTCTGGTCCAGATCCTGCCTTTTTTTTTTTTTTTAAAGACAAACATTTCTCCATCATTTCAGTCAACAGAGAATTTTCTCTCTAAATTAATTGAAAAAAAAATGTAGCTAAGAAATTATACCATTTGATATAAACACTGGCAGTGGACCAAAGTACTTTATAGTCACTGCAGGTTATGGTTAGAGACGACATCAAATCAGCTACTGTTCTGAATGAGAGACAGTCCTGAGCTGTCAGTTTCTTCTCAATGTGGCATCTCGATATGGCGTCTCGACGCAGAGGAAATAGGAAAGATGTGAAAAGACATTTTCAACCAGTTACCCTTTAGAGAAAATACGCTGGTCTTTCGATTCAAGAAAACTACACATTTCAAATAAATCTGTCCAGCAGAATTCACATACCCACATGACTCAGATGACTGAAACAAGCCTCCTGCGATCCCACCCTGGAGAGCTCGGTGTCTCCCGCAAGACCGAGATCCAAGCCCAGGGTTCGGACAGATGATTGTAACACCGATGTCCTGGGGCTTGCAAGAAATCTCTTTTCCCTTTATAGTTCAACATGTAAATAACATGGAAAAAGCCCTCATCAGAATTTCCTGGGGTAATATGATCGGCAGAGAAATAATAAAGCAACGGAAAAACAAGTCAATCTGTTTCCTTCTCTATTGTGATGCACTTTTTGGCTGCTCAGAAAATCCAGGGACCTGGAATTCATAATGTAGAAATGCTGAACTGTCTGTGATGGGTGTTGGGGACCAGGCCCAGGGGCACAGAGTGGATCTCCTTGTGCAGACCACAAAGTGTCCTTTGTGAGAAACCATCAAGACGCATTTTCTCTTAGAAACAGTTTAGCCTGTAATACAAAACCTCCTGAAATTGACATTAAGGCACCTACTTTCGAGATCAAAGTGAAGTCTTGCATTTTTCAAGTGACAACTTTGGAAAAGCTTTAAAGTTTCTCTTTTGGTTAAAAAATAAATACGAAAGCTAGTGTTTATTGAACAATTCCATGTGCCAGGCTCACATGAACAAAATGTGGTATATCCATATAATGGAATATTATTGCAGGCATAAAATAGAAAGAAATACTGAAATATACTGATTTGTACACTTAATGAAATATAACCTTTCTACATGGGCCTTCTTTCACCATCCTAAATAAAAGATTAGCTGGAATGGAAAACAAATAGATCAGGGAAGAATCTTGTCGTTGAGAATTTAATTATTTCCTATAGGTGATTAAGACATAAATTGATAATTTAAATGCAAGATAAAATAAGGTTATTATGGGCACCAAATGCAAAAAACTACCCCAAAAGTAAAGCTCAGGACAAGGTGGCTTCACATTTAAAGAATTACTATCAATTCTTCATAAGCTTTTCTAGAAAATACAAGAAGAGGAAACACTTCACAACTCACTCTATGAAGTTAGTATTCGTCTTCCTCCCTGACAAAGCTATTTCATGAGTTTGGCA
Organism: Rousettus aegyptiacus; assembly: GCF_014176215.1. Taxonomy (NCBI): domain Eukaryota; kingdom Metazoa; phylum Chordata; class Mammalia; order Chiroptera; family Pteropodidae; genus Rousettus; species Rousettus aegyptiacus. The sequence goes on along the minus strand of NW_023416290.1, from coordinate 6,072,635 downwards.
TAAAGTTTGTGACTATTGATGCTGAGACATGGTAAATGGAGTTCGCTGTTCTACTGTTTGACATTTGGGTGAAAATTTCTGTAGTAATAAATTAAAGATATTCATTATGTGGGGGAAAGCATTATTTTCCTTAATAACGTGGAGCATTTTTTTCTCTTGCATTTCTATATCGGAGGTAAAATTTACATCACTTAAATGCACCGATATTAAAAGTACAATTCGATGAGTTTTGATAAATGTAACCACTACCCAGAGATATAAAACAATTCCCTCATCCTAAAAATTTCCCAATCATTACCTCTCATAAGCAACCACTATCATGTTAGCTTTGTTTTGCCTACTTGTGAATTTTGCATATATGGATATATAGTATATACTTTTTTGTGACTGGTTTCTTCTGTTTCACATAATATTTTTGAAGTTTACTCGTGTTGTTTTGTGCATCCATAGTTCTTTTTTTTAATTGTGGAGTATTTTATTGCATGAATATGACACGATTTGCTTATCTGTTCTCCTATTGATAGTTATTTTGAAAAAATCTGTCACATGCTCCTATTAGTGTCTTCGTGGACATACATTTTCATTTTCCTTGATATTTATAACAAAATTATCTATAATTTTCCAAAGTGTTATATCACTTTACGATCTCATCAGCAGTGGATGAGCATTCTAGTTGCTCCATATCCTCACTAATATTTTGTTTTTTGTTGGTCTTCTTTACTTTAGTTAATCTAGTGGATATGAAATAGTACTTCATTATGGTTTTACTTGGCCTTTCCCTCATGACTAATAATTCTGGGTATGTTTTAAAATATTTATTGGCCACTTGAATATCTAATGTGAAGTTCTTTGTTCATTTTAACAACTAGGTTGTCTTTTGTTATTTATTTGTAGCATTTCTTTATGTATTCTAGATTAAATTCCTTTGCCAGGTATGTGTAATGCGAATATTTTCTTCAGTGTGTGGACTGTCTTTCATATTTTTACTTTTGATGAGCAGAAACTATAATTTTGATAAAGTCCAAGTTAGCAGTTAAAAAAAAAAGTTCATTGCTAAGCAATATTTGCCCACTCTGTAATGGCAAAAAAATATTCTTGCTTCGTTTTCTTCTAGAAGTTTTATAGTTTTAGCTTTTCAATTGGGTCTAAGCCATTTCAAGTGAACTCTGAATATGGTGTGAGTGAGGCTCTAAGGCTTACCCAGTAATTCCTGTACCACTTATTGAAAAGTCCTTCCTTCCACTTGAATGGCCTTAACATTTTTGCAAAAAAATAAAATGATCATATATAAGTGGGTCTATTTCTGGACTGTACTCTCTTTCATTCATCTACTTGTTTGCATTTTTGACCCTAATACCCTGTCTTGATTGCTACAACTTTATAGTAACTTGAACTCAAAGTTGAACCAACTTTGTTCTTTTCATGATTATTTTGCTATTCTAAGTCTTTGTGTTTAAATATAATTCTGTCAACTTATGTAAAAAACCTGTTGGTACTTTTTCAAATTTAGACATGAAAAATTACCTTTCCTTTCAAAATACTGCTTTAGCTGCATCCAAAAAAGTTGCTATGTTCTGTTTCTTCATTATTCACTTTGCAATATTTTCTTTAGATTTTTTAATTTGATTCAGTGTTTATTAACGTGTGTGTTGTTCGATTTACAAGTACCTGTTTTAAAAATGTATTTTATTGCTATAGATTTACAATTTAATTCCACCGATTTTGGAGAATATACTCTATAATATGTCAATCTTTTGATCTTTATTAATACTTATTTCATGTCCCAAGATACAGTCTATGTCTGTGAACATCTAATAAGTACCTAAAAGAATGTATATAGTTTGCAGTTGTAGTATTAATGTTCTATAAATGTTAATTAAAGGTCATTTACAGTATCATTCGAATATTTTATATTCTTATTTTTTGTAGATGTTTTATTAATTATTGAAGGAGCAGTATTAAATATCCAAATCTGATTGTAAATTTTTTTCCTTTTCGTTTTTAATTTTTTACACTTGTATTGATTGTATTCCATATGCCTTAGGAAGGTTTCCTATGAACTTTCACCCAGCAAGATGAACTAGAGTCGAGAGATGTTTTGTTCCATTTGCCACTTCCTCCTCTCCTCATATATTTCTGCTCTTTTGTTCTTAGCTCCCCTAAGTGGAATGAGAATATTGTAACAGGTGAATGGAATCTGATTTTTTCCTGAAAGCTGAAGAAGTCCCATCCATGTCTAGCAACAATTTTCACCTCCACAGCCCTACCAAGGTGCTGAGAAATTAGATCGAAGGGATGCTGGTCATTCCCTTGTTGACAGTCTTTGTTGTTATCTCATTATTGATTCATTGGAAGAAAACATACACATAAGAAAGTATTCTACAGACTAAGGGAAAATTCCTTCTACACCCAAACCTGGTAATCGAGATATTCATCAAGCACAGTAGGTAAGAATTACTGGAGCTAATCAGCTAATTCTGTGTTTGACCTGATATTTAACAAATATTTACTTGGTATTTGAGCCTGTGGTTGAACTTCTTTTTATGAATTGGACCAGTGAAAAGGTTTGCCAAAATGTCAGCTACGGAAATGAATCTAAACACTTTCCAAATGTGCTTACCTAGGAGGAGTCCAGGGCAGTGAAGAAGGAAGTAAGACTGGGGTGGGTGGCTCAGACGTGGAAGTCTACTCTGTGGATCAGAAGCATGCATAGCTTGGGTTTGGCTCCCACGGGCTGTGGGGGAGAGGGGCCAGGTTGAGGAGAAGGAGCCAAGGCATGGGGATTGAAAGCCAGAAGCAAGCTAATTTTAGATTTCAGACCTTAGAGACAGAAGAGATTCATAGGACAAAATTACCAAACGCATTCCCCTGCCAGCTCAGGGCACATTCGAACACAGAGAACAACGGATATACTGACCTCAACAAAAGGCCAGTGCTCTGGGCCCTGACATAGAGATGTGAGTAAAGCTTAGGTCAAGTGGATACTAGTCAGATTGAATCAAATACTTCTTCCTCTTTAGTGGAAGCTGGGAGAGCACTTTTTCTGATTTCTGAAATCAAGAGAAAAGTATTCTGGAAACGTCTCCACATTCTCTAGATAGTGTGGCTGCCATGCTTTGCTCCGAATGTTCCTTGACTATGGGAAATGGGCCGTGAGTGAGCTTTAAGAGCGTCTGTGCCACAGTACCCCAGATGTGCCACAGTACCCCAAGGGAGCGATTCCAGTACGCCAGCCCATTGATTGATACAAGTCCACATAGTAAAAGGGGCAAAAATTAGGACAATATGTGTTTTCCATATTTTTGTTTTTAGAACATTCTTTTTGAAACAGAAACGATATTATTGGTATCTGTATTTATAATTACTTTTCTTGGCATAATTAAAATTGATAAAAACTTATGTAAATCTTTCCATTAAAAAAATGAGGCCATGGCATTCAAATTCAAGGTACAACTTCTTCAGAACAGCCTAAGGGCGTTTAAAACATGAAACAGGAATGCACATCATCAAAACCAAACCTCTGCTGATTGTAAGACAATCTATTAGGTCCAACTAAGATAGAAAACACACCAGCCATCTCATCAATTGTAAGATGTACCCTGATATCAGAATACGTGGAGATGCGACCCTAAAAATCTATGGAGCGTAGTATATGATTCACATAAAGAATACTCATGCATTTAACACATAATTATTTTAAGTACATTTCTGGTGCATTTTTTTTTCATTGACGCACTGTACCTGAGTCTAGCCTTTGAAAGGCTTCTGAGTAATATGTGAAATTATGTCCCACACTGTCGTTCTTTTCCCAGTACAGAGTTTCTCAAAATTCTGAAGTATTTCAAATGATCATTTTTAGACATTTCTTATTTGATAACCATGTTTGGCTATGTAAAGCGCTCTATAGCCTCGAGTGGTCACAGCTCGGTGAACGAAGAGCAGACTTAACCACCACAATGACACACATGACATGTTTCTTTAGGTTGGGGAGGGGGTCTGTGTGCTGTTAGATGCACTCACAGTGGTAAGTTAAGAAGTAACAGCACATTTACGAGGGATCATAAACAGGAAAGTTTTCTGGTCTCCCTAAATATCTCCCCAAGTATTTCTCGAAGAGAGTTGCTAAAATTACAGTCACATTCTTTATGAATCAAGGCAATGTCTTTCCCAACATTGATTCTTCAACCTCTCTCATTAGTATTTCACTGGTGACTTTAGTTGATAGACATTTGATGCTCAGATCCCCTAGGTAGTAGAACTGTAATTTCTGGCATTGCGAAACACAAAGAAAGTAATTTGAAGAGCATCATTATTCTGCCATTGGGGAGAGGAGTCAGGGCTGGTCTAAGAAGGGGCAACTTGAGATTTTTAAAAATAATATTTAAAAATTTTAAAATTATAGCTGACATACAACTTTATATTCGAATTTGGAATTTTTCGTAAAACGGTTTCGCTTCTACCTGAAAAGCCCATATTCTAGTAAATTCTGTTACAGTGAAATTTATGAGGAAAATTTCTCTACCAGAAACACAGACTAACTTTTCATCAATTTTTATACCTTCCCAGTGCTCCAGCCTCCATTGCATGTGTACAGAGAAGAAGGAAGGCTTAGGGCAAATGAAGATGTGGACTGAGAAAACTGGGTCACGACCCCCACTGGGGCAACTCGCTTTGGTCCCAGATGTCCTCTCCCGCGGGTACTGACACGCCATCGGAGACAGTGAAGGAACATAATGACGCTCTGTGGGTCTGTCAATAGACACGAATAGGGAACGCAGCCTCGGCCGTCTCTTGAAGACAGTTATGATGAACAGTACATTCGCTCTCAATCGCGTATATTGAAAAACAACTGATAGGAAAACCACAGGGCAATTATAAAATAACCGTGATACTGAAATAGCAATCCTGTTCGTGCCGCAGGTTCAGGGGCTGGAAAGAATGTTAATATGCGTAGGATGGGGGTTTGACCGAGCATTCTGTTGTGTGATGAAGCTGAAAATATGTAACTTGGGATAAGAAAATGGTCTGTCCGGAGAGGGAGAGGAAATTTGTGGCTTTTTTTCTATTTGAAAATAATTACGGATTCCGTTAGCCAACTCCAGGAGATTTAATAACTTCTCGTATTGAAGGAGGATGGCCCATGCCACACGGCTACCCCCGCCTCTGTGTTCTAACTACAAATAGCACGATTTGGGAGCCTGGGACAATTTGTTCATTGTAAACCTATGCTGTAATTTTTCTTTATGTCTTAAAATTATATTATTCAAGACCCCTTTCTGGCTCTCGAACTGCTCTTTAAAAAAATCAACTGGCAAGCATGAGAGGGAATAATTTCTAAGTGAGTGACAGAAAACTGTGCCCTTTCCGCAAACCATTTCAAAATAACCTTTGATGAGTCCGCAATCCATTTTAATTACCTGTGCACCTATCCCATTTCTAATATTGTGAGCAATAAATGACCTTGTAACTCGGTGTAATTGCCTGGAACACTGCTGCTTAGATAAAGAATGCTTTCTAAGGGACACCTATTCGACCACAGAATTAAAGGCCAGAGTATTTTGAATTCTGAACTAAAATCCAACCATGCAACCTTGGATAATTTCAGTTTTCCTTTTAAATTTTCTTTCCCTATTTGTATAGAGAGAAGGAAAACCATGATTTTGGGATATTATCATATTGTTTCAAGCAGCGCAGCACATTATATAATTCATTGGGGCAGAAAAAACATTGACTTCAACAGATGTGATAATTAAGGAAGTACTTATATTATCTTTCTTGATAGGAACAGGAAAATTTATAAATAAATGTTAAACTTTTTTTTTTTTTAAACAAAGACCAGTTAAAGAATTTTATAGAGATTCAATTTTGTCCCTTTTCCAAAGTAGACTCAGGGGAAATTTATGGCTACTTGACAATTGACAAAAATGTCTAGAGAATGACCACAATTACTCAGATTCACTTTGATTCTGAGTAGTGTTTCAGCTAGAAGGCACTAGAACTCAGTGATCAGAAACAACTATCTTAAGCTATCAGTCTCTTATTACTTATTTTTCCAAGTAATTATGATCACCACCAGACTCTTTCTAAAATCTTTGGTAGTCCTTGGAAGTAGGATACTACTTATTTAAATTATGATAATTTCTCCTTCAAAGAACAGTCGTTTTTTATTTTCAAAAGAGTTTGCTGTCCCTACATGAGCTGCTATCATTACCTCAAAACATGCAGCTGAGGGTTTCCCTACAGTTTTAAGGGGCCATGATAAACACAATATGAACATCACATTCTCTTTCTCTTAAATAAGTCCATTAATTCATTGCAAACTGCTTCCTGAGAAGGTGAACGCAAGTGGATAACTACACTTTAACAATGTAATCACAGTGCCGATTAAGTTATTTCATAATATTGAAGTATTAGTGTTCTCTAAGCTAAGAGTAAGTGACGATGGCTGAACCATTCCAGGGCCACAGCACTCAATCTGATTTTGCCGGGCCATTTCGAAGGACACGTGCAGAGGGGACAGTGTTCCCCACGGCTGGTTCCACGACACCGTTCCGCGGACACGCTTGGTCACAGGGTGGAAGGAGTGTCTGGTGTGACCTCAGCACGTGGGGACAGGCAGGTTTAAGCGAGAAGGGCCGTCTGTCCACCACTCAGGGAGCTGCTTTATGGGGTGGACGGAGAGGAGGAGAGCGTTTGAAGGACTGAGTTTGGTTCATTTTGAGTTGACTGGGATATCGGAACATTTCAAAGACCGGTTCTCGGGTTGTGGGCAACCACCTGCGCGGTCCGGGGTTGAGTAGTGTTCTACCGGAACCTGCAAGTACGACTTCACCAGGAAGTAGGGTCTTTGCAGAGGTAATCGGTGTAGCGAAGGTCTTAATGGATTGGGGTGCTCCTAAATCCAGCAATACGGGCATCCTCACAAGAAGAGAGAGGAGAAGATACACACACAGGGCAATGGAGGCGAAGCCTAGCGTGGTGGATCTACGAGCCAAGCAAGGGTTACTGGGCACCCCAGAATCTAGGAGAGCGGCATTCAACACATTCCTCAGAGCCTCCAGGCACCTTGAGATCAGACGTTTGGCCTCTAGAACTGTGAGAAGAAAATCAGATTGTTTGAAGCCACCCTGCTTCGGTCATCTGCAATGGCAGCCGTAGGAAATCATCCAGATGATAACTGAGTCTGATAGTGACTTGGTTCCGGAAGGGAATCATAACGGTGATAAACGGGGAGAGTTAAGGTGAAAACCTTGTGTGATATGCCAGCACGTGGGGGATGGAAGTCCAAAAGGGGCAGGAGAAAAGTCATCAGGGAAGTACCAGAAACAGCCCAAAGGAGCTCTACTTTTCAATGACACGGACAGAGCGGTCTGCGGAGAATAAAGGGGTGTGTGGGTAGGCGGTGGGGTGCTCGCAGGAGCCTGAGAGTTTAGAGGAATTGAGCCGAATGGAAAGAAGAGATGGAGGGGAGGCTAGAAAGAGGGGTAGGATCACGTGAAAAGGTCTATTCGTGGAGTTGTGGACTGCGCTTTTAAGTGTGAGGACCTGAATATACAGAGAAGGGAAAGAAGAGCTAAGGAGAAGATGGAAGAGGAGGAGGAGGAGGAGGAGGAGGAGGAGGAGGAGGAGGAGGAGGAGGAGGAGGAGGAGGGTGATGATTTAGGTAGCAGCTCTGAAATCTGCGGTCACAGACCCCAGTCTCTTTCCCCGCCCTTGGAGTGGGTCCGACTTCCCAGAAGTTTTCTGTGTTGTTCTTGGACGGCGAGGGCTTCCTCCATCCTCTTGGACTTCCCCAAGAGCATCTCCTGCTTGCACCTGGATGTCAACTGTTGCTCCCTCTGTGTCTGAAGCCGTTGCCAAAGCTGTGTCCCATTTTGGCCTCAGAACGTCAGACCCTTCCTGTCTTCATTTTCCTGCTCGCAGCCACCTAGTCTTCCCTGTCCCACATCCCTCCTGGAGGAACTTCTCGGACAGCAAGCGCAGGCTTGGAGGATGGGCACAATAACAGGATGAGTTGAAAATGGGGGCCCACAAGAAGCTTCAGGCAGATGATCTCCATATAAAAATTTTCCCTGGAAAGCAGAACGTCAGTGCTCTGCTCTCCGAAACCTACTGAATGAACATACGAATTCATTGAATGGCCCCGATTATTTCTGCCATTGTAAATAAGTACTCAATATAAATTCTTAAAATGAATCTCGAAAGACTGCATTCTAAATAAGTTTTCTTTGGATGCTCATGAGCTGGGACTTTGAAGAGACTCTGGAACCCGAGGTCTGAAAGCAACGGCATGACCCAAAGTGCCACATTTGGCTGCGTTCGTGTGCTGCCAAAAACGTTCGGAAGAGCCGTGAAAAATTCACTCATTCATCTGGACGTTTCTGCATATCCAGACGTTTGGCGTCGGGCAGGCTGTTAGGTGACTGACTGACTGGGCTGTTCATGTTCCACACGGTTGACGCTGTATAAACAGACTTGGGTCATGTTTTCAGATAGGGACGTACAACGTTGTTTCATGTGTTCGCTTGGGACCCCAAGGCTAATGGTGTCAAGTGGCTTTTTCCTGCCTGACGCCGTGAACACAATTTGGTTTCAGCCATGTTTTCTAGTCCCACAAAAATGCAGGTGCAGATATTTTATTGCTTTTAAATCTCGTAAAGGACTAAAAGATTTGAATAAGAAAAATAATTCTGTTCCAGCAGAGAGCATTTCATCCCAAGGAATAAAATTTTCCTCTCTTTACTCCAGCAAATGAACAATAAAAAATACATGAAATCATAGTATCACCAAGTCTCAGAATAAACATCAAAACTTGACTCTTTTCTTTCTCTTAAGGCAGAACTAGGGGGATGAGATTTTTTAAAAAGGACTTTAAGTTGTAGCTGAACACACTTTCTTATTTCAGGACGTTAAGATTTAGAAGAGTTAGGACAACGGCTAGGTACTTTTCACTATATGTAGTGATTTCTTGAATTCTGTTTGCCTGGAGTTAATTTTTTTGTCCGGCTTTTCCCAGTTGGGCTATGCTATTCATTTTAATTGACTGTGTGTTTTATATGGGGGAATAGAAATGGGGAAAACAGATCAATTTAGGGACCAGAGAGTGACCACAGATGAGATATTCACAGTAATTTAAGAGACTCGGGCCTACAAGCCTTTCCTTCAATATGTCTAATGACTTAATTTAATTTAACAAATATTGACTGACTTGTTCCCGTTTGAGGTGTGGCTGCCCTTGGACCGTGGGATGTGCAGAGCTGAACAGGATAAAGGTCTAACATTCAGCTGACTCTAAGTTAGAGAATATTGGGCTTAAGCAAGAAACGTGATAAAACACTTGTACTGTAAGGAAGAAATAGTGGGTGCCAAATTCAAACTAATTATCAATATTTTTCGGGAAAGAAAGAAAAATCAGGGATCGCTTCAGAAAATTTAATTCTCCCTGCTTCTATTCGACACAGAAACCATTAAGGAAATAATAGTGCAAAAACCAAAGTAGGAAATGAAGATTATAGGACTTCCTTTACATCTGAATGATTTCAAAGCATATACCGACATTAAAACAAGCCTTTGAGAGTTCTGGTAAATTAGCAAGCATTTGAGTGACAACGGTACTAAGTGTATAAGTGCAGATCAATATAAATGACAGCGCCTGATAGATCTATTCACTCGAAAGAGATCGAATTATTAAAAGATTAGGTACCAAGGGAACAATCCATAAATACTGACGGGTCCGGATACACTGGGGAAAAGCAGAATGCACCAACACGTGGTGGCTTAGCTCCGGCGTGGATGATCAGAAATTGCAAGACGTGTAATTAAGGCGATAAATTGTGGCCAACGAGGAAGTAACATTGCTTAGGTTGCTCCCCAGTTTGGGCCGAAATAAACTGAAGCGGAGCAGGAAGCACGACTTTAAAAAGCGTCTTGGAGCAGAACCGCTACGTGACGCTCCGAGAGGCACCTGGAGCCATCAGAACGTCCTCGCTGCAGAGAAGTCTATTCTGCCGTGGAGCAATGTTAAAAGGCTCCCGCCCCAGCTCTGCGATTTAATTGCAACAAGACCAGGAAGGATGTCGCCCTGGAAGAGGGGCTGCCCCAATGCAGAAGTGGTAGCGCTGACGTCGAAATGGTCACGTTCGCAAGAAACCGCCCCGGGAGCTGTGACAGCCGCCGGACCCTGCCTGCGCTGCTCCTGCACACAAACAGACGCGGTGTGCACAGCCGCCGGTCAATGCAAATGCCCCAAGCGGCAGCTTGAGTCAGTCAGTGGAGACCAAATCATGCGAAGAGAAGAAAAACCCGTAAGTATGTACAGGTCGTGCGACAGAGAATCACCACCAGGCCACTCAACGTGAAGCATGCTTTCAGCTGCAGCGTGGAGCTGAGCAAAGACGACCTCCGGAGAGAATGACTTAAGTTGGATTCTAAGGATAAATATGTTTGCAGGAAGGAAGGGCGCAGATTTGGTCCAGAGTCACGGAGACTTGGATCAACGAAGCTGGCTCGGGCGAGGCGTGCTGGAGCCCCGTGTGCGGGCGGACGAGTGGGAGTAGAGAAAATCGGCCCCATGAGGTGGAAAACGCCCCACTACTGGAGAAGAGCGGCAAACTTCGGTTTCATTTAAGCTGCTGATACGCACGGTGGCCCAGCGAGGTACGCCGGTTGTGCGGTTACAGGGGACGGACCCAGGCCGCGGCGGAACTCGGCCAGGGAACGGCAGCTCTGGGTTCCGGTGGCTGGCGAGGTTGCAGCAGGACCCCAGCGTGGGCTGTGATAATAAGGACACCGCACAGCCCCAAGGGGGGAGACCCTGGAAAGGGGCCAGGGGGGCTGTCGACAGTCAGCTGAACCAAGTTTGTTTTCAAGAAACAGCCTGGAGACTAAAAGACATCCGGTCGTCTTTGCTTCCGGCCCCGCTGCCTGAACACTGGGTTTGTGACAGAGGAACTGCATTTTGTGCTCACTGGCAGCCGGAGACCCTGACGAGCGGCGCGTCTGGCAGGATGCGTCTGAGTGTGAATGAGATCGCGCATGCTGACGGTATCGAGCGGCTACCGATAAGGACTCAGTGAAGTGAGGAATGAAGAGTCAGGCCATATTTAGGAAAAGGGCTATTGATTTTATATTCGAACCCAAACACCTGCCTGTCATTGGTAGATCGTTGTGTAAATATCTCAAGTTTAAAATAATCCAAATTCGAGCTTTGCTATTCCCCCCCGGGCCACTCCCCGCCTGCGTTTCAGGTTCGGGCCCCCAGTTCTGCAGGACAGAAATGTAAGGCCCGTCCTGGCTGCTTCCAGCTCCCTCGCGCCTTGCATTCATTCCGTCACCAAATCCTGTCGGTTCTCCCTAGAAAACGCTCCTGGTCTCTGTACACTCCTGTTTCTGTGGCCACTGTCTGCTCCAAGCCACTGTGCTCTGGGGACGAGGTGCCTGCCTGCCCCGTCTGCCACTTCTCTCCTCCTCGACTCATCCCCTGTGGAACCAACCTCATGACCACTGCAAATTAGATTAAATTACTCATCTGCTTGAAATGACTTAGAGACCTTCACTGCTCTTAGCATACACGGCTGAATGTCGCAGTCTGGCCTGTGATGCTCCGTGGAACCTGGCAGCTCCTCCAAGATGCTTCTGCTCATCTCTCCCCACGCTCATCACGCTTCAGGCTCACCGATATGTTTTAGCTCTTTAATCACACCAAATTATTTCTCAACTTAAGGCTATCGTATCCTCTGCATAATTTTTTTTTTCATCCTGCTTCCGGGTCAAAAGAAAGACCCAACGATTTCATTTATTAAGTAGTTATGACCAAAGAAATGAATATGTATTTGAGTCCTAACAACTTAGTCGCTGTTTTAAAAAAATACATGTACATTGAAAATAAATTTTTTTAAAAATTCATTGTTCACCACGAATGGGTGGGATGTATTCACCACTTGCTCACAGCACAAATTCTCAAATTTTGGAGTCTGATCAGACCCTGCCACATTCATTTTCTGTTCCACACTGGCTTTTATGCGGAGCTTCTTTTTACTGCAGTAACTACTAAAAATTTTGCAAATCTGCTTTACGAAGATATCACATCATAGAAAGAACTATAGTGTAGCTTTATTTGGGGGGCGGTTCAGGAGGTGGCTCTGATTTGTCCTATAGAGATTGCTCTGTTTAGGGTTCTTTCTTGAGTTGTGAAGAAATTATGGTTTCCTAGATAAGTATTCATTTTATTCAAGTTTTATTTGCCTAGGGTTGAGCAAAGTAGTTTCTTATGATTCTTTTTATTGCCTCTGTTTTAAATGGTTTTACTCTAATTTCATTTTAAAATGTTTTCGGTTCATCTGTTTTTTCCTGATTAGCTTTGCTGGTGGTTTATTTATTTCATTGATATCTAAGAAATTAAACAATTAAGTAGATTTGTTTAAAACCATTTTTCTGTTTTCTAATTCAGAGTAAATCTTTATTTTATTCTTATAATTTTCTTTTGCTTTCTATTGATTTTGATATAGTTTTGTAAATTTCTGAGTCAGATTTTAAATTACTCTTCACCGACATAATTTTTAATGTCAAATATTTCCTTGAAACAGTGTTTTACTTGCATTTTATAGATTTGATTTGTTGTGTTTTCATTATTATTGCTTTCTAAAAATTCTGATTGAGGGTTTTAAAATTTCCAGTCAGAAAAGCCTTTTATCATTTTATTTTGTACTTAATTTCTACTTCTATTGCATTTGGAGAAAGGTATATTCTATAGTGTTAGGTGGACAGTTCAAGAAATACTAATCAAGTCTACCTTATAATCATGTTCTTTAGATGTTAGATCCTTATTCTTCACCTCCGACCACTTAGTTTCCACGGACTGAGAAGGAGAAAGCAACATCTCCTGTTTGTAAGTGCTTCTATTTATCTTTGCATCCTTTTAAATTTCTCCTTTAGGAATGTTGCTTCTCTATTAGTTGATACTGTTGTCTGCGATTTTAAAGCATTAAATGGAATCGCCACCTGTTGTCTTCTGCTGCATAGCGAACCACCTCGAGAGCTAGTGGCTTAAAACAAGCGCTCGCATTTAGTTCTCCCTTCCGTGGGTCGGTTGGTCAACTCCTTTCGTCGGGGCCAGTGTGGCTGATCCCGCTGGGGCTCTCATACCTCTGCAGCCAGCTGACAGCCTGAGGGGCAGCTGGAGCCTCTGGGATTACCGGCTGTCAGCCGGGGTGTCGGGGTGAGTGGGCTGTGTACCCTTCCTGCGCAGCAGGCTAGCCCGGGGTTCTTCACGTGGTGGGCGCATGGTTCTAAGAGCAGTGAGGTCAGGCGATGCAGCCTCCCGAGACCCAGGCTTGTAACTCACAGTGTCACTTCTGCTCCCAGTTGGTCTGAGCAGTTCACTAGGTTATTCCAGATTCCCACGGCTATCTCAGCGTGGGGGGACAGACCCCATCTCATGATGGGAGGAACTGCAAAGCGTTGCGGCATTTTTGCAAGAAACACATTCATTGTGCTGTCGCTCTGGAGGTTGGGTTGGAGGACAGAGGTTGTTTCCAGGAAGACCAGTCAGACTGTAGGACGTGCACACATGGGCTAGGGACCATTAACACTTGGGTGTTGGGAGTGAGGGAGAGCGAGGAACGAACTCTGTGCTTCGTCGGACTTCTTGCTTGGAAGATGTGTGAATGGGAGAGCCATTGCTGGGCCCAGGAAGGGGTGCGTCGCCCTAGGAAGCTCGCAGCCCCCACCCCTCTCTTCTCAAGGAACAGAGTATTTCTATGAATCGGCAAAATTGGAAATCACTTAACTGAGTCACATTTCTGGAGGCTGATGCTTAGTGAGCCGTCGAAGAAATAATCCTGCGTCGGGGTCGTGCTGTGCTGCTCTGTCTCTCGCTGCTGCCTGTGGGCATCATTCACGCCAGACTCCAGGATCTGGGCCCGCGGGGGAGGGCGGGGCAGGAGTTTTTCCTACCTGCGTCCAGTGTGGCTCCCTGGGAGTCTAGGGCTGAGGACCCTGCCTGCAATAAAGCATTCTTTTGTCTTACTTTGTTCTGGGAAGAGACGTTGAGCATTTATAATGTATCTGGCACCATTGTAAGTGCTTTTTGCATTTAAAATAATTTAATCCTTACCATAGTCCATTTGGGGAGCTAACAAATTATCATACTCATTTTCATCCAATAGTTAAAGGAATTGAGATCGAATTTTCCATGCCAATGAGCTCTGCAGTCAGAATGGGTTTGAATTTCAGCTCCGCCGGGGCCCAGCTGCTGGTCTCTGGGGAACACCCAGGGTGCTGGAGCTCTAGCAGAAAGGGCGGAATTAGAAGAAACGGTTCCTGTTCTCAGGACATCTCAGTCAAGGGGGGAATCAACCAAGTGAGCCCTCCTTCCCTGCTGGTGGCTACAGGGCGGCACCAGTAAAAAGGTATTGCTAGTCTAGATTACCTGATACGTCATTTAAAAATCTTGCTCGTTGGCTGTGTCAGCCTTACCTGGCGTAGTTTAAGCCTTATCATAGATTTCTTTCTCCTTTGACTAAAAATAAAATTATGATTATTCACCTGCATCAGTTTTATAAACTTTTCTTTGTTTGTTTTATCTCTCATTTCTAATTTTGCTGCTTTCCAAAGAAAAATTGGGCAACAACATCTCCCTTTCTGATAAGCTGTTCATCCCATGGCTTTGTTTTGCTCTGATTAGATTTAGGCCACGGTTCAGATTTGCTCATTACCCCGGAGGCAAAAACTAAGAATTGGCTCCTCAGTATAGTATTAAATAAAATAAGCTTTTCTTCTTTTGAATAATTTTCCCATCGACAATACAAAACACGAGTGCACAACAAGGAGACGAGTTTGCAAAAGCGAGCTTGAAAACTGCTGGGAAAACACCCAATCTTTTGTTTGTTATGTTTGGTAGTGGCGACTGATTACATAACTTGCCATCGTTTGTTTCAAACAGACTAGAAAAAGCCATCGGACAGTGGGGACTGACTCATGGGAGCCTGCTCTTTACGAAGGGAGTCCCGAAAAGGAATCTGGTGTGACGGAAGTCCGGCTCTGTGTATTAGGAGGAGGGGGAAGAAGGGAGCAGGAAGAGGATAAAGGCAGGAGCACTTCCCGGGGGCCTCAGACCACACCGACGTTTACCGGGAACGACCTTGCTTGCAGAGTCGTGTTACGTAACGTTGGCACTACTGTCTCGGTCATGTTTTTCCGTAGCTCCCAGCAGCTGCGTCGCCGCTGCGGCGTCCTGAACCCCTTTAAGTAAAGGAGGCAGGCCCCACCTGACAAGGGACGGCTCCTCGATGTTTGGCCTCTGTGACCACGTCAGCAAATTCTCCATACGCAGCAGTCCAACGGGCTTTCTAGAGGTCCTCCCCCTACGCCGCCCCCTGCTTTTCCTCTTCTGTTTCCGAGGAGCCACTGGGGATGTGTTCCATTCACTGGGTTTTCACACCGTATTCCAGATTCTGTGGATAGGCAGGGCGTCAACTATTCGTGTGAGAAAATATACGTGGCAGGGTTCAAAAATGAAAAAAAAACAAGAAAGAAAAAAGATCGTCCAGTGGCATGAGTATTCCTTTCATATGTGACATCCAAAAACGTCACCTGGACGACACGCTCCTGCCTTCTTTCGGAAGCCGCCCATCTGGAAGCTCTGTCTCAGGCTTTCTTCCTCTGCATCCCACGGCTCCCTTCCCTCCCCCGAAATGCGAAGGGCGCCCGGACAGGGCCGAGGGAAGGCACTGGGCCGCTGCCACTGGGCGGGGCCTGCTCGGGACAGAACTTTGGTGTGAAGTGATCTGATTCTCATCGCCGTCGGCTGCCTTCCCACACCCTCCGTGACCCTCCGAACTCAGCGCTCTCATCCTCTCTCCCCCGGTGACCAACACTCGTAGCGGCAGCGCGGCGCGGTGCTCACGCGTGTGGGCTTTGGAGTCCGAGGGCCTGGGCTCGAATTCTGGTTGTGCCACGTGCTGGCCGTGTGACCTGAGCACGCAAGTTACTTCCCGGCCCTAAGCCTCGGCGTCTTAAAACGAAAGTAAAAACAGTCCCGCTTCATGAGAGTGCTCCTGATGACAATAAACAAACGAGACCACAGAGCTGACACTCTTCTGGAGAGACGGTTAAAGCTCCATAAATTTTAGAAATCATTGAGCATTAACTAGACCCATAAAACACTGAGCTAGGCCCACGGAAAATAGAAAGAATGATAACACTTTTTTAGAAGTTATCTTTTAGAGAGTTATAGACATTTAAAACACAGTCCTTAGTTATAAGAAACTTCGTACTCTCAGAGGCATGACTGAGCAGGGGTAGAGATTATTTTGGGGCAGAAGGAACTTCCCAGAACTCCTAAAATGACATTGCACATTGGTTATGTATTTTATCAGCCCAAAAGGGTCCTGCTTAACTCCGGTCATACTGAAAGAATAGCTTCCACTTAGCAGAAGTCCATGAGCTAATTCCTCCCTTTTGCTGGACCAGGGTCAGGCTCTTCTTGAAGTGCAGCCATTTTTCCTTCTGCTCAGGGATGTCTGTCCTGGGATCACATTAAGGAATAGCAGGGTTTCTGTCCTTCCCAGTGGTCACAGGTTTCAATGGGATGAAGTGAATTAAGAACTAATATTACAAGGCAGGCGTAAGACTGCTTGCTAATGCTCAGGGATATCTATGTTGTCCCTTTCTCGTTGGAGGAAAGAGGAAATTGAGGTCAATATGTAATTGTGCAAAAGAATATTTGGAATATGCAGCAATGTTCATTTTAAAATTACTGATTAAAACTATAATTTGACATGGAAAAATGCCACAGAAACACTTTACAAAACCTGGAAGATTCTGGAACTTGAAGTCAGGTGACCTAAAATTATATCGTAAGCTGAACACTCACTCTCTCTAAATTCAGGTTGAATTTTGGGTGCTATTTCTCACTGGGAGACACTGGTAGGTTGTACTGGCATTAGTCAGCTTAGCCATAGACTTAAGTTGCTCTTTAAAGGACTGAATAATCATTCATTCATTTATTCATTTATTCAGGGCCAGACAGTACAGCAGACACTACGCATGTAAAAGCATTTCATCATACACACATTAGAAAAGGAGGACAAGAAAGCATCACAGAACATTCCAGACTCTGCAACAGTCATATGCAGTTGTGAAAGAAGAAACAGATTTCTGTTTAACTTGGATAAGAAAAGTTAACCATGAAATGCGCCTGACTCATGAAATGCAAATATGCTTCACGCATCCCAGAAGAACCAAATATATCAGTGGGCAGTGTGAGGAGACACCTGATAGTACGTCCACATTTGCACTTCTAGTGTTTTCTTTGTGTGTGTGTGTGTGGGGAGGGGGGGGGGGCGGGAGGGCTAGATGTCATCCATATACTTGTTTCCAGGGATAGGAATCTCCGAGCCTGTGCATAAATGCTGGGGACCGGCCAAAATGAGCTTGCTAAGAAGACGACATGCGGAGGCTGTAGACACCTAGTTCTTTTGCCCTTTGCTCATTATTTCTGCAAGGAAATCTTTATTATCCCGATGTGTCTACTAGTTTTCCCAAAAGTCCAGAAACCTAGTCATCTTGATACTTCCTCTTTCGATACCGATGCACAAAGTCTAAAAATCTGTGAAATCTATATCATCTCCCATTGCCACTGACCAAGCCCTCATCATTTTTTGGACTATTGCAGCAGTTGCCTAATGTCTTCTTAAGAAAGTCCATTCTTAGATTTTCCAAGTTTCCCCTTTACCACTGTGAACACACACGTCCGTACAAAAGCTGACCAAATCACCGCCCTGCGTAAAAGCAGCCAATGGCACTCTATCACCTACTGAATAAGGTTACACTCTTCCATATGGCATGTCCTTTAGAATTCCTTCCTTTGGGCTTCCCAGGCTGAAAGTATTACCCATCTCCCTCTTACTGTCTACGTTCATACAAAACTTACAGCAATCCAATTACTGACCACCCAAGTTCTATACTAGGGACTATGACAGATATAAATACGGGGTGACCATTAGCCTCAGTTTGCCAGCAACACCTCCTGTTTATATGTGAAACCTCAGAGTAATTATCAATACTTTCTTTTCACTCTCAGTTTGGGTGATAAATTAGGTGGAACCCCATCATACAAGGCACAAGTCTTGCTGTTATGAAGGTGCCATTGGGACATGGTCACAGGAAGTTATTGGACAGTAAGACAAATTTCAATGTAATCATGAATTTAATTTTCTCATAGACCCCAACGTGTCGTGTTCAGGAGGGACAGCGAGGGAGTTGGAGTCGCTAGGAAAGGCTTTAAGTGGGAGGAACCTGAAGGCTGGGTAGACAGAGAGGGAGAGCCGACATTCCACATGAGGCAGAAAGCGGGAAAAGTCCTAGGGGCGGGAACGTGGATGGCAGTTTTGTGCCCACTATGGGAGCCAACTGGAATGGAGTGGGGAAAATGAGCTACGTCATTTGGTGGGGAGGCCCGGGCTCTACCTGGATCATAGAAAGTGTGACATCTAGTGCCCTGTAACGAGAAAACACGGCAACAGGCCAGATTTTGGACACCTGGTGAATCCGGAAATGGGCGCTAGGCTGGCAATGCTCTGCGAGGTCGGCTTCTGTCATTCCATGGGACATGGTTACACAGTACGGACAGACGTTACTCATGTCCTGTGACTGACTGGACAGGAAATCGTTTCCTACAGGAAATGATGGCATAATGTTCCTGAGGTCAAGAAATCCATTAGGATTGTCATTATTACTTATTCCATTAGAGGTAGAAATCGAGGCACAGGGACGTGCTCCGCGTGGCTCACTGCCGCGTGTGGTAACGAGCTCGCAGATCGGCCTGTTCTCTCGCCCGGGCTGCACGTTCCACACTCACCGCACAGGGCAAACGTTTAACTTCCTCAGCTCCTCTGGGGCCACGCACAGCCCGGAAGTGTGAGGGCTCGATGCTTAGTGCAGGCTGTTGTAATTTTTGTCCTGGTTTGGACTATACATAAAATTATTACCTTAAAAATGATAACCATAAGATGTCTCTTCTCTCAACTGAGAAGACACATGATGTTCCCTGTTTGGATATTAGTGTATTTGAGTCTTTCTTTTACCCTTTCTGGTAATATTAGTTTCTAATATCATGTGAATCAGTAGTTAATAAATACTAAAGTTTAGGTACAGGAACTGTCCTGTATTGCATTCCCTTAGTGCTTTTCATTGTTAATTACAGCAGTTAAGACAGTCACGTTAGAAACTCAAGTGGGCTCTGGAGTCAGAAGGACCTGGCTTACGCGACTTCATCTCACTAACAAGCTGTGTGGACCATGCATAAGTCGCTTCTCTTCTCCACGCCTCCATTTTGTTCCGTAAAATAACAGAACGTTCCTCATAGAATTTTTGTGATTATTAAATGAGATGTGTATTTGAAAAACATATAGTAGGGAGGTAACGTCATCAGGACCATGACACCGTCTCTCCCCGACTTCAGTCCCCACCCTCGCGAGAACACGGAGCAGCACTGCCCCCAGACGGGACACCACGGTGCAAATCCCAGAAGCTGGGTGAGGCCGGAACGGCCCCTGGAACGCAGAGGCCGGGCAGGGCTGCGCTAGCCGGGGGGGAGGCGCAGTCTCGCCCTGCCCGCCCTGCCCTGCCCCTGGCCGGGCGCAGCGCTGCGCCCAGGGGGTGCCCCGCCCTGCGGGTCCTCTGGTGGGAAAAGAGCGCGCAGACTGGACACCTGGCCCCCCAGCGCTGTGGGACGCTTCCTGGGAGGCCCGCTCAGCCTTCGCCTGGCACAAATAGAGATGGAGACGGGGTGGCGTTTCGGCAACCAGCACACGTGTGTGGTGGACCGCGGTCCCACTCACTCTAGCGTCGACGCGGAGCTCCTGGCCAGCGGCTCCGCCCAGCCGCTGGGCTGCCACGGTTTGAATGTCTAGTCCATGGGCTATACTAGTTATGGAGCCCGTTCTGTGGCTCGGCCCGGACAGGGAAGCGCACTTTCAGCTCTGCCCAACTGCTGAGCCTAACCCAGGCCCGCCTGACCAGGAAGCCCGAGAACCGGGGCAGCAGATGAGCCCATCTTTCTTACGTTCCTGCCTGGGCAGGGAGCCGTGCCACCTGCCCTGTCCACCTGTGACGCTTCGCCTCCGGCTCCACGTAACCAGGAGGCATAAATGGTAACCATGGGCAGCCCTGGAGCCCGGCTCATTGTTCTAACCTACAGCCTCGCTCAATTCCTGAACACAACCCATAACCTCACCCGGGCGGGAAGCCCAGCCAGTGGTCCCATTCACGGCGCGTAGCTTTCGGCCTCACCTGACCAGAGAGCCTCGACAGTGACCCCACCTGAGGGTGGAGCACAGTCTCCAGCCCCACTCAATTATGGAGCATAGCTGAAAGCCATGGCTGACCAGAGAGCCTGGCCAATGACCTTGCCCAACAGCAGAGCACAGCTAGCAGCCTACCCGACTGCAAAGCCCAGCCTGTGGCCCTTCACAACTTTGGGACACAGCCTGTGGCCCCGTCTGATCACAGAGTCCAGCCACAGCCTCCATATAGTTGGAGAGCACAGTCTGAGTTTCCGCTTGGCCAGGAGCAGTTGCAGAGTCCAGCGAGCAGCCCTGCCCAATAGCGGAGCCCAACCAGTGACAGCGACTTGATGGGGAGCACAGCTTGCAAACTTGCTGAACCAGACGTGAATGTAGAGCTCAGCTGGCGGCCCTACCTGATGCCCTCGCCCATCAGAGAGCCCTCTCAGTGGCCTGGCTTAAACGTGGAGCCCAGACAGCTGGGCTACCCCACCATGAAGCCCAGCCAGCAGCACCATCGCACGCCCCTCAACCTCAGAGCATGGGCAGTGGCCTCGCCCGACTAGACACCTCAGTAGAAGCTCCGCCTACCTTTGGGTGCTACCCGCAGATCCATGCAGTACCCCAAGCGGAGCCATCTGGTGAAGGTCTTTCCCGGCCAGAGTGAACCTGTGAAGTCAGGAAGAGGAGACTGCTCACTCCAGTGCGAAGAAATCATGAAGAATCAGGTAGACGCAACTGAGGAAATTAATAAAGCTCCAACAGCTGACCCTAAGGCAATGGAGATTTATGAACTATCTGAATTCGGAATACCCCTCTTAAAGAAGTTCAGTGTGAGGTGAAGGTGAGGTCAAAGAAGTTTTGAGAAAGAAGAAATTGGGAGGTATTATGCTTCCTGATAGCAAACTATACTATAAAGCTACAATAATAAAAACGGTATGGTATTGGCGTGAAAACAGATATGTAGATTAATGGAATAACATAGAGAGCCCAGAAATAAATCTTCGCCTACACGGTCAATTAATCTACAACAAATGAGGCAAGGATATACAATGGGGTAGAGACAGTCTCTTCAGTGAGTGGTGTTGGGAAAAATAGATAAATGCAAAAAAATGAAATGGGATCTTTTTTTACACCATATACAAAAATAAACTCAACATGACTTAAAGACTTAAACGTGAATCTGAAACTATAAAACTTCTAGGAGACAATATAGGCAATAAACTCTTTGACATCGCTCTTAGCAATATCTTTTGGGGTATGCCACCATGGGCAAGGGAAACAAAAGAAAAAATAAACAAATGGGACGACATCAGACTAAAAGTTTTTGCACAGCAAGGAAACCATTAACAAAATGAGAAGACAATATACTGAATGAGAGAAAATATTCCCAAATTATACATCCAATAAGGGGTTAATTTCCAACATATGTAAGAAACTCATATAACACCAGAAAAAAAATCCAATTAAAAAATAGGTAGAGGACCTGAATAGACATTTTTCCCCAAAGAGCAAATAAATGGCCAATAGACATATGAAAAGATACTCAATATAACTAATCATCAGGAAAATGCAAATTAAAACTATAGCGAGATACCATCTTCCATCCATGAGAGTAGCTATGATCAAGAAATCAACAAATAACAAGTGGTGGTGAGGATGTGAAAAACAGGGAACACTCACGCACCATTACTGGGATTGTGAATTGGTGCAGCCACCATGGAAAACAGTGTGGAGGTTCCTCGAAAAATTAAAAATAGAGCTGCCGTACAACCCAGCAATTCTACGCTGGGTATTTATTTGAAGAAAACAAAGCACAAATTTGAAAAGATCATGCACCTCTAATGTTCATGCAGCATTATTTACAATAGCCAAGATATAGAAGCGCTCCTTGGTAGATGAATGGATAAAGACTATGTGGTCCGTATGTGCAATGGAATATTATGCAGCAATAAAAAAGAATGAAATCTTGCCATTTACAACAGTCTGGTTGGACCTAGAGGGTATTATGCTAAGTGAAATAAGTCAAAGACAAATATTATATGATTTCACTTATATGTGAATAAGATGATGGTTTCTAAAGGGGAGGAGTGTTTGGGGGGATGGGAATAAATAACAAAAATAAAAGGACTATAGGGAAAAAGTTCAGTAAACTTTAAGAATATACAGACAACTAAACAAAATTAGGAAAACAATGCATGAACAAAATAAGTTCAACAAAGAAATAGAAACCACCAATAAAGAGCCAAGCAGAAGTTCCAGAACTGAAGAAGACAACGACTGAACTAAAGAATTCAACAGGGAGCTTACACAGCAGATTCAAACAGAAGGAAAACCAGTGAACTTGTTTTATGCACTCACAACAAAACAGTTGTGTTCTGGATACCAACAATAAACTAAGTGAGAAAGAAATAAAGAAATCGGTCTCATATAGAATAGCATCAAAACCAATAAAATACTTAGGAAGAAATTTTAACAGGGTATAAAAGATCTGTACACTGGAATATGTAATACAATATGACAGAAATTGAAGACACGCATAAATGGAAACATAGCCTGTGTTCATGGATCAGAAGAATTAATATTGTTAAAATGTCTATAACATCCAAAGATTCAATGCAATATCTATCAGAATCCCAACGGTATTTTTTATAGAAAGAGAGAAAATGATCTGAATATTCATAATGAACCACAAAAGACTCTGAATAAGTAAATCAATCGTGAGAAAAAGAGCAAAGCTGGCGGCATCATGCTCTCAGATTTCAAACTGTATTATAAAGCTGTAGTAATCAAAACAATATGGCATTGGCATAACAACAGACATACAGGTCAGAGGAACAGAATAGAGAGACTGGAAATAAACCCATACATATATGGTCAACTAATTTTTGATAAGGGAAGCATGACTACTAAATGGGGAAAAAAGACAGATTTATTCAATAAATTGTGCCGGGGAAACTGGGACCTTTTTATGCCAAAGAATAAAATCAGACCCTTATCTTATACCACTCATAAACATTATCTCGAAATAGATTAAACTTAAATATAGGACCTGAGACCATAAAACCTCTGGAAGAAAACATAGGGAAAAATCTTTTTTACATTGATCTAGGCAATGATTTTATGGGTATGACACTAAAAGCATAAACAAGAAAAGCAAAATTAGGTAAGTGGGACTACCTCAAACTAAAAGTATTCTGCACAGCAAAAGACACAATCAACAAAGTGAAAGATGACTCACGGAATAAAGGAAAATATTTGCACGCCATCCACCTGATAAGGGATTAATATCCGAAAGATATTAAGATTCTGTTTGTCAAATTAGCTGAAGTTGGCTACTACATGTGTAGATGCTGCCCACATCTATGCTTTTCTGATTAACATCAAAGCTCACTGAAAAGACACTGATGTAGAGTGTGCAAGCCTGCATGGAAACGCCACCTGGGCTTTTACGAAAGGCACGCCCACGGATGTGTAAGGTGACCTTATTCCTTGCCACCCATCTATTGACCAGATCTGTGCCGTGTACCTGGGCAGGGCCAGTCACCCTGCTCAGGACAGGGACAACGCCGGCAAATGTGTCACGTGACTTGCACTGTGGCGACGGAAGAGATGTCTAGAGCTTAGAAATAGAAAAAGTCTATTTTCTATTTTAAAATATTAAATGAAAAAAGGAAACTATAAATACGGTTGGTTTAAGCAGAATTTCCTTTTATCCAAAGTCATCAAACTGGCATTATCCACTCAACTACTTTTCCTAACACTTTAGTAGCAACAGAAACAAATTCACATTTTTTTCCATAGCTATATTTGTAACAACTGCATATGTTTTACTTTTTTAATTGTATACGTTTAATGTCAAGTATACATTGTTCTCTCTTCTCCACGAATATTAGCTGGCCTACAGTGCTGAGAAAAATATGCTAACGTAATACTAATATTCAATACACTAATTTTGAATTCTATAAAAGCAAATATTTGTCACATGCCATGGAACCCTTTTTCTCTTTGCTTTCATAGTCACTAGGTTTCTTAAGTTTTTATAATAATGTTAAGGGGCAGAAGTTATCTTTATCATTAATTTATTACAGAAAAAAAGTCACAGAGAGGTTCATTTCCTAGATCGAAGTCACACTGCTAAAAACTGACTGGCTCGGGATTTAAGTTCAGCTCTTTTCGATTCCAGAGTATATACTCTTTAAATACCACATAATTTCACTTCTTCTACAATAACTGTATGAACGCCATTTATAAATTCTATTATTTCATTTTTCATCTATTTCAGTAAAAATATTTTTACTTGACTAGAATATGGCATAATCGATGCAGTCGTACCCAATCTCTGGATTTGTAACTTAAAATTATTACTAAAAGCTTGTACATAATTACAGGAAATTTATTTATTCACTAAGTATTTGTTAATGACCCATTATGTACTAGACACTGTTTTGTAGTCTGAAAATTTGAAAAAAAAAATGTGAAACTACCTGGCTTTTAATATTTCCAGCAGAAAATATTCTGATCTAAATTACCTGCCCGACAAAATCTGTGTGTGTAAATTCTGACTTTTCTATATTTTATTAAAATAGTTGAAAATGAAAAATTTCAACTATTATAAGAAACTTAGGGATTATCTTTAGCAAAGAAAAATAGTCAAAGTAATGAATAATCAAGTAATTTCATGTAAAGGGCCACTCGAGGAAATAGATAAAATTCTTAATTATTAACATTCAATTTGCAACTAAAATTAACATGCTAAAATATTTGTTTTAATATTTTTAGTTAGGTTAAGCATTCTCCTTGTAGCTGTTTGACTATATCATTAATATTCTTAGGAAGCCTTTTCTTTAAATTAATTAACCTCACAATTCAGGAAATGAAGTAAACGCCATTCAGCCTCAAGTTAAATTTTCAAAAAATTCTGAATTAGTCAATGCTATATCTATGTATGTGTAGCTCTGTGCACAAACTGAATTCTAAATTACTATTTTTTTGTTTGTTTGTTTAAGAATTAAAAAGGTAAGTATGTGGAATCAACGGGATTAACTGCTGGGTCACGTGGCTTTACCTGGGGCAGATAAGGACCCATGGAGGATTAATCCAAGGGTTTTGTAGTTCATAATTTTCTCAGCTTTTGTTCCAGACAAACCTGACTGAGTAGGGGCAGCGTAGAGGCAATCAAGAAAATAGCATTCTAGAATGTTCGCTTCATTATTGGAATCTCTATGCAAAACATAGATTTTCATGTGTGGGTGAGCACATTATTTGAGGTACATTCTGAGAGATGAAGGAATTTCAGTCAAATTTACACTTGGTCAGAGTCTCTGGATGGGAAATAGTAAGAAACATACAGTTTAGACTTATTTCCTACAGGCGCCAACATGTTAGAATAGGAAGGGACTTGGAGGACATATACCCCGACTCTCTAGATATGAGAAAACAGAAGTCCAGAGCGTAGGACGTCTGTCAAGGTCACTCCGATGGTTGGTAGTGGATGGAGAAGCCCCACCCCCCACCCCCTCTCACAGTCTTTCCATCGTTGGGTTCCCTGGGAGGGGAATTCAAACCAAGGACCTTCCAACACATGGCTTTCTTTTCCTTTGAATTCAACACCTGTAAATTAACCTTTGTGAACTAGTAATTCAGAGTGTTAGATATACAGGTCTTATTAAGTCAGTTAGAGGCAGTCATCTACAAGAGACAGAGGTAGAAACAACAGTAATTTTAAGACCCGATAACTAATGGGTAAATGGCAAGAACGGTAAATAATTTTGTGCGTAAACTATATAATTTATAATACTGACTTAGATTCTTCCCAAAGAACACAAAGTAGGCTCAGCACACTCTGTTAAATAGGTTGGGGAAGCATACTACAGTTTATAAGGGTGAGTTTCAAAAAAAAATTAAACATTGGACTTTAAAATTATCAACCTTAGATTTTGGGAGACTACATTTATATTGAGAACCTAAATCATCAAAAAAGCTAGATTATTCGATTATTTAGATCGATAATAAATAGCACTATACATTGAAAAAGGAAAGAATCACTTTTAACTTTATTTGTATTAAATGGTTTAATTACAAATTTGGGTTTTTTTTTCTGCAAGTTAAGTGAGCAAAGCATTTAAAGTCGGTGAGAAACAGTCGACCTGGGAATGGCGGTGAGTCCACTGTGCATTCGATGTACGTCCGATTTTTGTTTCAGGAAATAGGTTATCTTTGATTTCATTCTACTCGGTTATATGCACTCTTACCTACAAGAGAGAGGGTCAGTATTTCGGTTTTCTTTCTTTTTGCCGCGTGCCTGGTAGTGAGTTATTTTGCATGCTATCTTCTGGAAGGTGCTGCGGCCGCATCTGGATAGTGGGGGCGTATTATGAATGACTAGCCATGTGTGAAAAAGGCGTGGAAAAGGAAGACTCCGTGCGCCACTTATCTGCAATCTCTGGCTTACGGCCGGAAACCACATCTTTTCCCTATCATTCCCATTTTCATGTTACTACAACTGGCCAGTGCTTGGGCGTGTCTGGAGTCTAGTGATTCTGCACAACTGATGTCCAAAGGTATTTTATATGTTCACTTATATCATGAAAACGGATAAAAATACGGAGACGCACTTTAAATGACTTAAATGAAAATTAGGCATACACTGTATAACCTAAGACCACAACGGTATGGATTTATTTTAGCAATTCTGCTTACTATGAATTTTAGCCAGGCCTGTCCATACGTAGCCTTTTCTCTCTTGCTGGCTACATAAACGAGCTTTATTTTCAGACCCGCGGCCTGTCCTAGCTCGCCCTCTACTGGTGTATGTCTTCGCTGCACCTAGACTTAGGGGCCAAGAGGAGGCCTGACAAAGCAGGGCCACGGGCACTTGAAGCCAAAGCCTGTGTCGTCGGAGGGGAAGCAAACGCACACACAGATTGTATGTCAGGGGCCCGCCTCCTGGTGCCTTACAGACACGATGAGCTCTGTGAACTTACTGTCCTAGGGTTCTGTGCCACTTCTGAAGGCTCGCAGCTGGGGCAGCCTCTGTTTTTATTACAGATCACACACACACACACACACACACACACACACACACACACACGCACACTCTCTCACAGAGTTCACACCATGAGAGGTGCAGCTTGAGAAGAGGAAAACAAGATAAAATCTCTGCCTTCCGGGTGGTGATACTTTGCTGGGGAGCCAAACAATAAACAAGGGAGTTTAATTTGCGGTTGAGACAAGCATTCTGCAGAAGAGAACGGAACGAAGTAAGACATGGCTGTGCGGGTGGGCGGTGTGAGAGGCTGTGACGTGGGGGTTCAGGGTGATGTCTGAGTGGACCTGCGTGCTGCGAGCTGAAACCAGGCCCCGGGACAGCAAGGAGGCGCAGGGCAGGGCTCGATGTGGTTAACGAGGAGGAAGCAGCCAGAGTGACCGGGGCACAGCGCGGGAGGAAGACGAGGCTGAGATTAAGAGGATGAGGAAGGCAAGGGTCACCACGGGACCTGGACACCATTGTAAGGATATTTTTTCAAGTGCTTTGAGAAACCATCTGAAGTTTTAAACTGGGGAGTGATGCCATTCAACTTACACTTTTTAAAAACGTGACTCTGGCTTTTCTGTGGAAATGGATATTAGGGGAGCAAAAGAAGAGGCAGTGAGTCCAGCCCCTGCAGTGACCCGGGCTGCAGATGGCAAAGTGTCTGACTAGGCTGGCAGTAGTTGAGATGGTGAGAGCTTGTAATTCAAGATAGCTTCTTCCCCCCTGTGACAATTGGGTGAAGCTTATAAAACTCTTTTAGAATCATGGTTTCAAACACACAACTAACAATACAGAGGATTTACAGAGGGAACCAACTGTCTCAAAGTGCAGTCCTCAAAAAATATATATATATATAAAGCTCACATTTGTGAAATACTAATATATGTGCAGCTTAGCCCTCCATTAACCAATAAGAATTAGTAGTGGGTCTGATGACCACTGCAATTTCAAAGTCGTGATCAACATCACTCCGACATAGCGGCAATACTAGGACACCTGCTGGCGAAGGTGCCTGAGACTCCGTTGCTGTGCTGATGACGCTCAGAATGCAGAGAAACGTGTCGCTGCGGCTAGAGGCTGCTGAACACCAAGCCCTGCTGCTGTGCCCCTTCAGGCTTGCTGACCTCCTGCTGTTACGGCGGAGCTGACAGAACTTGCTTACACACTGACTTTGAATAATAAAGAGATGAGGAAAAGAAAGGTGTAAAATTCCCTGCAAATTGTGCAGACATGAGCGACATAGAAGAGACTGGCTGGGCTCGGGACAGAGACTTTTGATGGTCCAGTTACGTGAGTACGTGGGAGTTCGATTCCTTGAACTGAACACAGGTAAAGTGGCAAATTTAAAAGCGAACTATTTTAAAATGAGCTTTGGCCATACCGTGATAGGTCTTTCTGCATGGAAAAGGCTAATTTTATGCAGGGTTTAATTCCTAAGGATTATTACCCCAATTGGAATGGTATAAAGTCACACTGCATATTTCAGTGAGTAGATTCTTAACAGCTGTTTTTAAAAGCCTGCCAAGAAATCGAAGCACAAGAAGCCACTAAGGAAAGTAAACAACGACGACAAAACAAATAAGCCTTCGGTTATTCGTTTTTAAATTATAAATACTTGGGAGGAGAGGGAAGAACATATAACAAAATTCACGCTTATAATAATTAAAATAGAAGTTGTCACAGTTCAGGGAAACTTATATCTGGGCTGCCTCATTTTAAAACTTAGCAAGGATACAATAAATGAAATATAATTTCCTTTAAAAATTTCTCTAGTTGGTCCAGTGGATTCAAATTACTTCTTCTATTTTTCAAGGTAAAGAAACTAAAGAATTCCACTGGAAAACAGACATGCCCCCTTGTTCAGTATGAGTAGAAGGGTTAAATAATTAAAATACTAAAGGACGGGGTCAATTTTCCTGGAAAAATGAACTACTGTTCCCACAATAGTGGAGATTGTTCTTACTTTTGGAAATTAAGATGGCAAGGTTAATGACTCTGGAAAAAAAAAATTAAGCTAAATCTTTGCTTTCTAGATTAATTGTGAATTGGAATTTCACCGAGGCTGAAGGTTTCTGTGTTAATATAATTAGAAGGTGATATTAAACCTTGACATGAAGAAGTATGCCTTGCAGTCTCCGTTTCAGTCACTCGGGCTGCCTCTGTGGCTGGATGAAAATCGATCGCGGCAGGAATTACACATGCCGAGCCAAAAGCAATATACCTTTACTGTCCCAGAGCCCCGAGAGCTCAAAACGTATAAAGCTGGGACGACAACGGAGCACCTCTATGGCAGGCCGTTGCTGGAGACAAGGCTGAGTTAATTATTTTTTGAGTCAGAGCTTGAATTTCTACTTCGATATCCAGACATTGCAACTTACTTCACAGCGAAACTCTGTAGAACAATAAAGCATTGTAAAAAGAACAAGAACGACCATTGTCTGTTCTTTTAGCCATTTGAAGATAAGGTTTTATAGGGTTTTTCCTTCTCCATATAAAATTTTGTACTCTAGCCAGCTGTGGATACATGACGTGCTGTGTTCATTGTGGTTTATTTTTTCATTTTTACTTTTACATCTAATGAGAATTCCGTCGAAAAAGTTTTGTGTTATTCAGTGTGATGTTTCCCTCTGTTCCACAAATACACTGCCTGTGAGGACAGAGCGAAAGAGTGACTTGCCAAAACACTCCCAGTGATGGATACCGAAAATGTTTTATTTTTAGGAAATCGAAAGAAAAAATAAATACTGGATGTAGATATGGGGCTATGAAGCCTTCCAAGTCTGTGAGCGCGCCCCTGCTCCCCGGGGGCCCAGTGCCTTCTCGCTGGTCAGTGTGACTCTCCGTTCTTCCTTACTCTGCTCCCATTTAAACAAGGTGTGTTTCGTTTTCTTAAAGTACTGTGGCATGGCAGTTAAGAGCATGGTTTGATAAGTACTGTATTTAGAGACAGACTTGTTTCGATCCCATCTTTTAACAATTCCAAGATGTTAGGTGAGTTGCTTCTCTAATCCTCAGTTTACTTCACTATAAAGCAAAGACGACCCCTACATCTTAGGGTTTTTGTGAGGAGTGAACAAGATCTCTCTCTCTCTCTCTCTCTCACACACACACACACACACACACACACACACACACACCCAGGAATTAAGAGTGCCTGACATTTAGTAAATACTCAACAAATACTAGATTATACTAAGCTCCTGCTCTTATCTGTAGTGAGTATTCCTGAGGCTATAGAGAAAACTTACTACTCTTTCTATGGTTCCTGAAGAAAGTCCTGAAGTCCTGAGTTTTGGTTTCTTCTCAGCAGGTAAGAATTACAACTCGTTAGTTACGCAGCACATTACAGTCAATCGTCCCAGGACACATATTCTCTCATACGGCCTTATTTAAAGCATATGGGCTCCTGTGGCCCTGGAAGTAAAATTATAGGATGGGGGGAGGGACATTTCAGTCTCTGGTTATTTATTTTAATTTTATAGGTAACCAGAAAAAGGAACAGAAGTTCCAAAGAGGAAGAGACCTTGCCGAATAGTTAGGCTGCATACCACGTGAAGGACAGCTCGCTAGCTAAGCGCGGTTCAGAGGGATGACCTCGGGGCCAGGCATGACGTAAATGGTGTCAGTTATAAGACTGGGGCAACGAACGCGGCATATGGAAAAAAATATGTGGAAAAGAACTGAGAACAGATGGCTTACTTTGAAAGAATACCTCTGCGTAGGCCAGGGAGGCAACGGCCTCATCCAGAAGTTCAATGTCTGTTTGAGATGGCTTAGCTGAAAGAAGAATTCGGCATTACAATTTAGTCGAGTAACATATTGGCAGACTGTAGGTGTGAAGGTAAATGTGGGAACGTTAGAGGGACCAGGCCCAGATCTTTTGTTCCTGTCTAGAACACAGTACTTGTGCAGTCGAGGTGGTCATACACCTATTATGAATGAAAATACATTACTCATTCAACAAATATTTATTAAGCACCTCACCTCGGATTTCTTAACATTTTGGCTCCAGAAAGCATCTAGTGAGACATATATGTAGGTAGAATTTAAATATGTTGGGAAATTTTGTAAGGGAGGCAGTAAGTTCTCTAATTACCCAGACTGAGAACAGGAAAGGCAGGAGGAAAGAAGGCTCAGGAATGGTTTTCTGATTATCTGCCCAGACCCTCTGCAGGGGCAGACAGCTGCGGGACCACGTGTACAATGGGGAAAAAGGCTCGGCACGTTAGTTAGGATGAAAGTGTGAACTTAAAAGAGTGACAGCGTGACATGAAAGAGACGATATGAACGCAGTTCAAAATGGTGGCAAGAGAAATGGAAAACAGGAGAGAGTCTGATTGAGAGCAGGAGGAGGAGGAGGAGGAGGAGGAGGAGGAGGAGGAAGAGGAGGAGGCGGCGGCGGCGGCGGCGGCAGCGGCAGCGGCGGCGGCGGCATGCACAAGACCAGCACAAGCTGCCCCCAGTGCTATAAACAAGGCTGTGCAAGCTCCAGGTACAAGCCTTCTGGTGCCGGCTGCTTGCCTAAAGGCAAGCCATCAAGAAAGTGGCCCATTTCACTCTCCTTTAGCAATGAGGACTGCACATGTGAAGCCCTAAATTTAGAAAACCTGATCTTTGCACTATGGAATTTACAGACAAGAGACAAAATTGAAAGGGAAAAAAAAGAGGAAGTTTTGTGACACAGATTAAATGAAAAGAAAACACAGTGAGCCAGAAGATGACTGATTTCTAAGGGACTTTGCCATCAAATGTGGATTGGTACGTTGTGGTTTTGACCTTGATGCTCATTCCGCGATGGCCCCTACTTACACTGTATTTTTTAAATGTTCTCAGGGACCTTCATGAAGCAAAGGTAAATTGTTTAAAGAGGAAGGGTAAGCAGCTGTAGAGAATCGGATGAGGTACTATGCAGTACACTGCATGTATAAAGGGGTCACACTGGGGAGCTCCCACATTTTCCTCAAGGAGGGTTCTTGGTATATTTTTCTCTGATAAAAAAACGTGAGCAAGATCTTTAAAGCTAGTGATAATTCACGTAAGGGAAAATCATTAAGGACAATTAAAATTTCTTATCCCAAAGTGAAAATCTACCTTGGCACTAACTCTAGCTCCTTTTCTGTCTACTATGATAGCAAGGCTATTCGGATGGTAGATATTTATCTGTATTTGTAAAGAAAAAGGAATGATGAGGTAGAGTCTAAGGGAAAAAACGAGACAGATCATTCGGAAACATGTGCAGAGCGGTAGCAAATAATTCTCATGCAAAGTCCATTTGAACAGAGAAAGAAACATTTGCAAAACACTTGCCTTTTTCCCTGTTTCTGGTAATAAGAACATAAATCAGAGAGGACACATATAATAGATGAAGTGTGTTGACTTTGATAGACTTTTGCAGAGCCAGGAGTTCCAGTGATTACATGATGATATGAAAAGACAAGATATAATTCAAAACCAAGAAAAATAACTTCTAATACAAATGGACTCATAGGACAAACAAATGATAGTTGACAGACCTGGACTTTAAAATAACCGTGCTTAGTGTGTTCAAGGAAATAAAAGTTGAAAATTTCAGCAAAAGATGAAAAAGCATTAAAAAAAAAAGCCAGTAAAAACTCCAGAATGAAGCATAACAACAGAAATTAAGACATCTTAGGATGAGTATAACAGCATATTAGAGACAGTTGAAGAGGGAATTAGATTATTAGAAGATAAACCAGAAAAAAATGTTTAGACTGAAGGAGAGACAAAAACAACAACAACAACAAAAAAAAACCAAAAAACGGAAAATACAAAAAAAGGAGATTGGATGCTAAAGGAATATTGAAAAAAATCTTACATTCATGCGACTTGAATTACTGAGTTAAAATGTGAGGAAAAATGGGGGTCAATGCAATATTTGAAGAGGTAATGACTGAAGATTTTTCAAAATTAATACAAAATCTATGAATTTAAAAAGAATTAGAAAACCATGTCATGATATTTAAACAAATAAACAAATTACACCTAGGCACAGCATACTAAGATGTCTAAAAAATATAAAATGAAGAAAATCTTAAAATCAGACATGGGAAAAGGCACACTGCCATCCAAGGATCAACAATAAGACCCAAGAGCTGATTCAACAGGAAAAAAAATAAAAGGAAGCCCGAAAACAATGAAATATCTTCAAAGTACTGAAAGAAAGTAACTGGCAATTAGGATTCTAGATCCAGAAAAAATATCCTTCATACGGGTGAAATAAAGACATTTTCAGACAAAGCTGAGTTTCTTAGCAATACATCCACACTAAAGGAAACACATACGGGTATTCAGGCAGGAGACAAATAGATGAATACTCAGATACAGTGAAAGGAAAGAGTGACAGAAAAGGGAGATATACAGGTAAATCTGAGTAAATATTTGTGATATACTGATATTCTGTGGGGCTTAAAATCCATATTAAATTTAG
This sequence comes from Rousettus aegyptiacus, assembly GCF_014176215.1. Taxonomy (NCBI): domain Eukaryota; kingdom Metazoa; phylum Chordata; class Mammalia; order Chiroptera; family Pteropodidae; genus Rousettus; species Rousettus aegyptiacus. Next base: position 6,038,866 of record NW_023416290.1, on the reverse strand, counting down.
TTAAGAATGGATGTTGTAATCTCTGTAGTGCTGCCAACAGGACTTCAATTTAAATTTAAGTAGCTACCCATGGCTAATGGCTGTTACTGACAGGGCAATGTTAGAGTATGTACACACACACGCACACACATGCACGCGCGCACACGCAAAAACTACTGAGCTAATAGAAAATAATGAAATATAACAAGAAACGATAAAATACTATATATAATATAGTAAAATACAAGGCAAGAGATAAACCTGGAAGAGGAAGGACAGAAACAAACAGTGAGACGGTATATATAAAACAAAATATACCAGTAATTACACTAAATGAACAAATCAAAGGTTCAGGCTGTCAGCCTGGATTTAAAAACCACACATTAGCATAGTTGTGCACCATTAAACGTAAGAACACAGAAAAGTTTAAAAGCAAAAGGACAGAAAAAATACTATGAGAAGATTATAAAAATTTGATAAGACTAAATTAATGCCGGATGAACAGGCTTCAAGCCCAAAATAGCCAGAGATAATGAAATTCATTTCATAATGATAAACTATTTACTAGGAAGACACAGCAACTCTAAATTTGCACACACCTAATAACATAGCTTCAAAACACACAGCGCCGAAGATGGCCGAACTAAGGGAGACAAGTCCGCAATCCTAGCAGCGGACTTCAACGTGGCTCTGTCATTCACTGACAGAACAGACAGCCAAGTGGCACGATTTGGAAAATTTAAACAGCGAAGGCAGTTTAAATTTTAGCAGTTTAAATTAGCCTCACTCCTGGGACGAGGCTAGCTCAGAAGTCTTCCCCCTGGCCCATGCTCCCAAAAGGCGAATCCCAGGAGGCATTTCCCATCTGTAACCGTGAGACGGGGCGGCTGCTAAGCTACGCATCTCAGCTCCGGGAGCTGATAACGGTGCTGCGGCCACACTTTCACAGTTGTTTACTTTTTCCCCAAAGTACTTTTCATAAAATTCCCTTATCTGTGATGCTTATCTCCCTTTTGCAGATTAAAAAAAGGTCAACTTAGACTAAATTACTATCAGTTCCACAAATAATAAGTATTTGTGGTAATGATAAGACTCCAATCTTTTGACTCCAAATCATCAGTTCTTTTTACCAAGACACTGTACAGAAGATGGCTCTTTACCAAGCCTGAACGAGGAGGCCTCCGTGCTCAGTGAGCACCCGTGGCTCCCCGCTAAGCACCAGCCCCGCGCCTTCTTCCGCGGGGCTGTTCTACTGCGGGACGAAATGGACACGCAGTCTGAAGACCTGGTCTGGGAATCGCCTGGGCGGTGCGGTCAAGACACAGAAATCTCCCTGATTCTGCTTCTGCATCTTTAAAGTGGGGTGACACTACCTCGCTTAGACAGAATGATTAGAGTGTTAAGGAGATGACATGCGCATCTCCAGGTCACAGAAGGGCGTGGCTCCACGCTGACTTGCTCTGCGCGAATCCTGGCATTTTCCATTACAAATGCCACCGGCGACGTCTAAGACTCTTTGCTTCTTAGTATTTTTGAAAAATAGTGTAAGTACCAGAATAAAAAAGTAACCTGGGCAGGGATATGAAATAACGTAAATAAATAAAGTAAAAATTTAAAAGGCACCACATACGTATATAATTGGTAAACTCTAATGCAATGTCCAAAAAAAAAAAAAAAAGGATTTCTCTTTAGTGTCTAGATGCTAGCAGGATATAAAGATAAATAATATCTTGCTTCTGCCTGTGAAATCCTACATGCCTTCTAAAGAAAATAATGTGCTCTGGAAAAAGTTCTGTTCGTTCTGGTTTTATGTTGGTTATATCATGCTTGATTACAAAAAAAAATGCCAACATAATTCTGGTGATGTTAAGAAAAAAAACTACATTACAAGAAGGTTAGATAGTTCATGGCATTAACGGAGATGCTGTAGAACCATGTCCAAGAAAGCCATCAGGATAAAAGAGGAGTGGCCAAGATGATCTCGGGAGCAGTCTGCTCAGGACTGTACCTCCAGCGTCAGCTCTGTAAGACGCTGCCCACAGCGAGTGCTGGAGTTTCGGCTGCTGTAAGGGCAGCAAATAGCCTTTGGCCTTGAACTTCGCAGCATTCTCTAAAAAAGTTCCAAGTTGTAGAGGTCTGAGGCACTGGTTCACTCTGCTGAAATACGGGCCTCGCCCTAACTGCTGGAGCTGCCTCCCCTCCAGGGACAGTCCTGACTCCCACCTGTCGTGGGATTTCCCACAAGCAGGAGGAGTACTCGGGTGCTGGAACTGGAGGGCGCAGAAGGACCCATATCATCGCACTCTTGGGTTTAGAGAGTGTCAATGACGAGAGACCACGCAGTCCAAATGTAACCTTTAGATAAATGAAAAACGTAACTTCCAGAGATGTTATGAAATTCACTAGGGTTTTTGTATAAAGTCAGTGGGGGAGAGAGAGATAAGACTAAAATTTTCAAGCTATTTCCAATTCCCACCCTGTCCCATCTCCTGAATCGCTCATGGACTCCTTCTTCGTTGACTTGCTTCATGTCTTTTCTAAATGATTAAGAGAAAAGATGAACAGATGGCAGATTTCAGAAGCCGGTGCCACATCCTGGTCTGTGTTGTGAATACTGTTAGAGACCCAGACTTAGCTACACAAAAGTTAGATAAGCTTTGACAGCAGGGTAATGAAACTGGATTTATTTAACCACGAAGAAATTAGAATCTCTTTACTTCGTAAGTGCTGTTATTAAGAGACAGGAAAAGAGATAAAGAGGCAAGATAAAGAGAAAGATATCTCTATCTTACATTGGATAAAGCATTTTAAATGAATTTACCTTTAATGGGGTACAGATGAAATTCTGAGTTAAAAACGAACACTTAGAAATCAGAGGGAAACTATTTTATGGCGTTTCTTTAAGAATTGTCAAATTAATTTATTTTTAAAGGTACATAAACACACACTCACACACAACTATTTCCTTCATGGCTGAGCCTTAGAGATTCCAAGTTATTTCGGACGCCAGATTTTAACCCAGAGGAAGTTTTATGGCTGAGTTAAAACCCCCTGAAAGCAAAGGTTACAATGGAAATGCTGACAGAGCCCATGCCATGGCTACATGTGTGAGTGCAGTTTTATTAAAACAATAAACAACTTTTGTTCAAGTGCAAATGAATGTGAAAACAACAGAAAAATGGCCCCTTCCTGCATTTAATGCCTAATCTCTCTCTGCTATTTCCTTGCCGGGGCCCTGGTCCCGAGCTTGCTGGGTCGTACATGCAGTTATTGGTCTGACATCAGCCCGTGCACCCCAGCTTCTTCTAAAAAGGCCAGTAAATGCCAGGAGAGGGGCGTCACCTCTGGACTTGTTAAAGTGGACACCTAGTGAGTCCTCGGTCACAGCACTGGGTATATTTATATATAACTGGCACTAGAATCTGGGTTTTAATTTCCTATTTGGCTTTGCACTCCCGTGCCAGATTATTTTCTCTAACAAATTATCTGTGTTTTCTCTTAACATCCAAGTCACACGCCGAGGTCTACATCACACCTCATGTGGTCCACACTGTGTGTGCCCAGTGGACAGACGGAAGGAGACAGGGAGACCAGGAGGCTCAGCTGTTTGTACGATGCGGTTGGCAGACCAGGGGGACGGAGCTGGTCAATGCTTTTCACATTTGAAGCTCACGAAGAGCCGCAGTGACCCTAGGAGGGGTGCGGCCACGGGGAAACCAAGAGTGTTCTCTTGCCCCGCCTCGCTTCTCCCTAAAGTGACACTCTGTGCCAACGATGTGAACCTAACAGGAGAATAATGACCATCCCAGAAACTCTTTTCAAAGGACGGAATAGCAGAATGAAGCCAAACTAACATGAGAAGGAAATGAGATCGAACATGATGACGTTCCCCCAAAAAGATATTAAAAAGGACCTTTGCCTTTACAGAAAGGTATGAACATAAAAGGGAGTGAGATGTTGGAACAGCCAACGGAAGGGGAGGAGCAAAGAGGCAGAGGACCGATGAGACATCTTCCACTGCCCAGGGAGCTGCCTGAATCCACCGGAACGAATGAGCCCGCATCTGCTCCTCTGATTAAATCGCGTGGGGAAGTCTCCTGTGCGCACCCTCCCGCTACCGAGTCTGATCCGTTTAGAACAGGCGTCCTCAAGCCAGACTGCGGTGACAATCACTTTGGGGTGAAGAGGGGTGGTTAAAAATCATGGTGACCAGTGCAGACCCCGGAATAATTAAATGAGAGTTTCCGGGGGCTGCGAGGGAGTATTCAGTATTCTCAGACACGCCCACGTGATGCCCGGGGCCAGTCCAGGCTGTGGTCCACAGCCCCAGAAATCCTGGACGAAAAATGCCGATGTCTGTGGCAAGACACCTCCTCTGGGCAGTTTACCGGGCCCCCTGGCTGTTACCGGCATTCACGCCTTGGCTCTCTGGCTCGTGACCCAATTGGTAGAATGTCTACAGCAGATGTTTGAATGACATTAAGAAATGGAAGCTTCCAATCCTTTCCTTGCCTGAAAAGTAACGGCAGGACCCGTGTAAATACTGGTGAGTGGTCAAGGGCAAGCCCTTTGAAATGCCATTTCTTCCTCTCTTCCCTCGGCCAGCTGAGTCTGGACGCACGCGGCCACGTGGCAGGCTGCAGTGGGCTGGTTTCTGAAGGGGCCCACCGCCCTGCGCGCCACCTCATGCGGTTACGAAGAAGGATGAGAGGTGGTCGCTCACCCCGGCCGTTCCGATGGTTCCCTCCTGAAGGACCCCGCGGGGACCCATCGGTTCTCTTCGCCAGCTGCCGTCAGGGCCACGGCGCGGAACGGAGTGGGTGCTTGTGGGATGTGGGGAGGCCGGAGTTGAGCCCAGCCGGGACTCACCCCAAGGCCTGTGCAAACTGTCTTTTCCCCACGTGCTTTTACCGTTGCAGGATCGAGTCACATTTCCACGATTACAGACTGTGACCCGGGGCGAAGAGTGGCTTCCAAGCAGGCAGCGAACTGCACGGGCGTGCGCAGCCTGGTGCCCAGTCCCCGCGTCCTGCTCCCCGCCGGTCCTCACGGACGCGCGTGGAGGAGCGGCCCGCGGCCGGGGTGCTACGGCAGCGCCCGCAGACGCCGAGGCGGAGCAAGGGCTCTCGAGGGGCCGGTCGCTGTCCGCCTGCGACTGGACCACGGTGCGCCGGTCAGCGGACTCCTGCGCGTAGCGGAGCGGCTGCCCCTGCTCTGCACGGCGGCCCGACTCCGGCCCGACACTGGCCGCCGGAGCGCAGCGCTCGCGGGTGTCAGCCTCCTCCGAGACGCCTCGGTAACCTCGGTACCCACCGCTGCTCACCCTTCGGTCCCTTCGGGGGCAATTCGTTTAGAAAACGAGACTTACTGATCCTGAGAGATTTGCCTCCGCAGTCAAATGTACTTTTAAATGTGTTTTACCAATTTTATGGGATTTGTTTTTAATAAGAAGAACGGGCTGGCCGCTGGGGGTCTCAGAACACGCTCCTTTCAGCGGAAGCAATGCAGGTCAAATGTGAGCTCCTGCTGTCTGAGTTCTCCGCACAGCAGTCTCTGAAGGCGAGCCGAAATGGCGAGATGCCGAGATGCCGAGATGCCGAGACGCCGAGATGCCGAGACGCCCTGTTCAGAAGCCTGACGGTGGCGGGAGCCCTGGCCTGGCCATCGTGCCCTGCTCTTCCCCGGTCTGGGGCCAGCCGCAGGCTCCAGAGGTGTTCCCATTAGAGACTGCCTGCCTTTTGACCACGAACCACCAATTACTTCAGATAAACTTTCAACCAAAGAACCCAACTCGCACAGGGGGCCTAAGTGGCTTCACGCTCTCAAGCAAAGGGCGAGCCGAGACGGCCAGGAGGTAGACTGCGGCACCGCCGGGCAGCGGGCAGTGACCAGTGGCCAGCAGGCTCTCCCAGAAGCATGTGGTCAAGCAGAGGGCGGTGGCAGGAGCAGCGTGGCAGAGTTGACGGCGGCGGAGAGGAACGGGCCCCGTGAGGGCTGAGGCAGGCCTCCCGGCTGCCTCCCGGCCACCTCCCGGCTCCCAGCGCGTGCGAGTCCACGAGGGCGTCCAGGGACCAAGTGCCGCCGAGTCCAGGATGCATGGGGAGAGGTACAAGCGCCTTCTGACTTAGAAGGAAGACAGCCCACTGCAAAGGGATTCTAGAAAAGTGGCCTGGAGACAGCGGTGGGGACCAGGCCTCCCACGTCACCCGGAAAAGCCATCGGTTCCCCGACAGGAAGGGAGCAGACCCGTCTCTCAAAGGCCAGGCCGCCCGGCCTCCACGGGCTCTGCCTGTGGCTCTCGCTTGAACTTATTTTGAACTTAGCTATCTTAAAACATTTTGCATTAATTAAATTCATCCTCAGAGTTCTAGAAAAGGGGTGGAAAACATTTTCATTTTATCTGGGAAATTATGTACCATGTGTTACTAGAGGTGATTTGCTAGGGATTCATAAATATAATATTTTCAGTCATTATGATAAAAAAGAATAAACATACTTCATGAGAAATAATATTTTTGATATCTTTGTGATAATGATGTTAAAAAGTTTACTTTTAGATGTTCTAGGCAACCCATATCCTTTATTTATTATAGTACTTTAAAAGTTTTCTTCTAATTTTTCCATACCAACCTCCTATTTAGAGAGAGAATATTAGAATAAGGGGAGGAATAATAATTTACTTAGCCTATCCTCCTTCAGAGAGCAAACTGAGGGTGATTTGTCCAAAATCTGATTAGAGGCACGCTAGGACCTAAACTAAGGAAAATATCCAATGGATTCTTATCCTGTTTCTTCTCTTTCCTTGAGTCTTTCCAAATAAACATGTGCATAAAAACCATTCATAAAGCAGGCAATGAAGAAGGCAGACAAGGACGTCTGTAGTACAGGGCTCTGTTGGAACACCACAGACTCGAAATCAGCAGTGGCCACCTCTGGCTGACCTGGGTCTTCTCCACAGTGTCCTTTGGACATCTATTATAATTCTGGCTGCCATCTCTGATTTTTTGTGCATCTTAATTGTCAGTTTAGAAATGTATGGACTATCGACATTTAATCACTTTTTCCTTTCTCGTAGAATTAAAACAGGAATACAGCAGGTCTTCAAATAACGTCCTCTAGTTCGGGGTCATTTCATTTTAATGGTGACGAGTTACCAAAGAAACTTGACTCTTGTTTATAACAATGAGCCTGTGGGAGAACTGGTTTCATCATGCATCGTTTTGCTTAAAGTCTCAGAGCCTACCGAGGACATCGAGTGAGAATGTCCTGTATAGGGATTTAAGAATTCTATTTACTTGTTTGCATCCCCACTATCCTGTGACACTTCGCGAAGACAGGACGTGAAGCACCTGGTCCACTGTTAGATTCCTGGCGATTAGCATCTGATGAGCGTTCGAGCCTTTCTCTACCTGCCTCGACAGCCTCGGGCGTGCATGTAAAATATCTGAGCACCCGGAGTGTTGCTCGTGTTTAGGATAAACATACTTTTAAGAATCTCCCTAAAGAGGCTACCAAAAGCCTTTTCCAGTCTCTATCTGTGTCAACAATGAGAGCAACTTTTCGGGTAGTGAGAAAAAATGTTCACTCATAGGCGTGGTTTCACCTAGGACAGAGTCATGTTTTTGCAATTATTCAGTAAATCTCATTGGTTACGTTTTCTAAAATGATTTTGCATGCGACCTCTTTTGGTTTTATAAAGTCCCTATGAAACAGGTGAGACTGGTATTATCATCTTTAATTTACATAGGTGGGAGGTACAATGATTTGGACCATTTCCTGCCAAAGAGGATACTAAAGAAAAAATCTGAAGTTATTAGGAATGTGAACACAAATCTTCTGATTTGAATTCCCCAAACCCCATGTTTCTTTCCAAATAGAAACTAGGTTTTGGTAAATTACTCATAATAACTTGCTCTCTTTTGAAAGCACTGAAGCTCGTGGGCCCGCCTCTCTGCCTCCAGGAGACTGTAAAGTTACTCAGAAGAGAAAGTCAAGTTCACAGCTTCATAGACGATTTCCCCTTCCGTACGCACTCTCCTGCTTTTAAATATGAACTCTGGTGGGTTCTGTTATATGCCTTGGTGTCAAATCTCTTCCAAAATTTTATCATCCTAAAAATCTCTAGTTGACAACAAGCTATATGTTGGTCTTGGAAAAAACGTATTACAACCAAATGCTCAGATAACAGAATTTGGACAGTTCCTTTGCGTTCACAGTAATAAGATTTCAAGTCACTTCACCAATAATTACCGATAGAACCATCTATGATTATGGTACACGTTACATTTACAAACATGAGGCACCTTCCCTGTCCTTAGGAAATACACAGTTTCAAGGAAGAGACTAACATAAACAATTAGCTATGTAATGTGACATTTGTTAAATGACCAGTATAACCAAACTGCTATTAGGGTGCAGAGGAGGGCATTTTTACTTGGTCAGATCAGGGCCATTTTACAGGTGACATATCATCTGATCTTTAAAAGAGTAATTGGATTTTGTTAAGTAATAAGTATCATTCCGGGTGACGGGCAAGGCATGAGCAAAGGTCCAGTGGCGCGGTAATGCGAGGCTTCTTAAGAAAATGGTAGAAAGCTGTTGTCGTTAGATTATAAAACTCTTAAGAGGAAATGATGAAAAATAAACACGGGAAAACATATTGGACCAGGGTTTTGAGCCCTTAAATTTCAGATCCTATTTGTGCTTACGGCTCCTCCCGATGGGAAGTCCGGTGGGCCGATGCAGGTGGTGCAGGCGGTAGGACTTCAGCGTATCAAACAAGGACCAGAAACCGAGGTCCCAGACTCGTGGGCCACGTGTGATCACGATGCTCCCGTGTCACTCGTTAATGTGGTTTGAACGGGCTTTTACAGGAGAGCGATCTAGAACACAAGGATCCTGTGAACGGTGACCAGGTCATATGTAGGAGGTGCTGAAGCGGGTGCTCGCAGGGCCTCTCGACTTGATGATGCGCATGCGAGTCTCCTGGGAGCTTGCTCCCACGCAGCTTCTGCGTTTCTCTTAAGCTCCCAAGTCGAGTGAGTGTCTGGTCCACAGACTGAGCTTTGAGTAGCAAAGACCTTCTGCACTGAACAAAGGCCCAGGCTTTTTATAAGTCTGTATTCGAGTCTCATTGCTTTTTAGACTGTCACAATACAGGACAGGTTATTTAATGTTGCTGAGTTTCGTGGCTTTCAGGCAATTGTCATTTTAAGAATGTTGACATTTAATACAAAGAGCTTGCTTACTCTCGGATGATTATGGAAATTATCTCTCCTAAGACCTTCCAGCAAATGATTACAAAGCGCTAGACTAAATCTAAGACAAATGACATCATTTCAAGTAAGATATTTTCCTTGGAAGTGAACTTTTAGGCACCGAAACAATGAAGGAACTTCGTTTCTAAGCTATGTTTCGTGTAGACTGAGGTTACTCGCCGAGTGCTCATAAAAGAGAGTCTGAAAATGGACCCTTTCGGTCTAAGTGATTTAAATTTCGCCTGGAAAACCAAGGTTTTCGTTTTACAATGGCTTTTAATTGTGTCATTATTGGAGAAAGGTGTGGAACATCCCAGTCTGATCACATCACTCCGGTCTCTATAAACACCTCAGAGTCCCTCGTATTGCCCGCCAGCTGGTGCCCTCACATGCCCTGGCCTCGTCCGTTGCGCTCCCTAAATTAGTTACAGGACGATGACGGGCTCTCCTGAGCCCTGCCACCCCTGCGCTTTGCTCCCCCACTTTTTGCTCCTTTAAAAAGGCTACTCCACATCCCACTGTGGATCGAATTACTCAGAAAGACTGAGGCAGCTGGAAATTCACAAACAAGTCCGAGTTTTGTGTCAGGAAAATATATCTTTAAAAAATTTCTTGCTACGGGATGTCTGCTAGAGAGGTTCATTCACTTTTGATTTTAATCACCGACCTAAGAATTAAGGGCCAGAGCATTTTGTTACTGTATTGAGATGAATGCTTCCTTTTTTTTTCAAACCGGTTGTTTAAGCTACTTCCAACTAGTAGCCACTCAAAGATCAAACAAAAACAAAAACTCCAAACAAACAAAAAAACCTTCCAAGCCACTGAGAATTAGATCCCTACAAGAATTTGAATAAAAAGGCACAGAGTTTGTAGGATTAAGATAGCACGCATAAAACTACTTGGGGGCCAAGTCATCATACACAGTTTAGAGCCTGGTTTCATCTTTCACAAAATGAAGAAAATAAACAATAGTTTTTATTTTATTTTGTTTTGGAAACACATCCTAAAGGTACTAAGCACTTTATTATGAGTCAGGATTAGTCAGGAAATAAAACTCCAAGATTTTGCAACAGCAAGAAAACATGGAAAGAAATCATCTCTAACCATACAACACTTACTTCCAATTCAAGTATCTTGATATTTAAGGGTGTTGGCAAGTCTCATAACGGGTTTTAAGATATTTCAAAATGAACTCCTAAAATTGTCCATGAGTCATGAAATACTAGTTACACGGGATAAGAACCCCAAACACAGATTGAGTTTTCCTGAGGAAAAACGGTGTACGGTCGAGTAAGACCTGGATGAAAAATCAGAAAATCCAGGTAAGCTTCCAGGTTTGGCACCAAGTGAATGAGCAACCACCGACCCACAACCTGCCCATTCTCGGGCTGAAGCAACTCCGGTCGAGTCTCGAGCTTCTCTGGTCTTCGGTTCCTCGTATTTAATATGGGTGACACTCTTTGCCCTGCTTCTCCCCAGGGCTGTCTCAGAGACCACGACACAACAGGAGTGTGTGAGTGCTTGGTGGGGCTAGGCGCCATGGAAAACCAACGTAAGACACGGCGTTGGTGTGACTGTCGTGCAGTCTTGGGAATACGCGGTGGTTTCTATTTGCAGAAGTGACTCCGTGTGTTTTGGGAGCTGCTGCCCCTTGCGCTCCGTGAGGAGCGGATTCTGAGATGGGGAGCGGACGCAGGAGGTTTCGCCGGGAGCGACGCTGAGATCCATAGCTTGGAAGGAAAACAAACAGGCCGAGGCTGCGGGAGGAGCTGAGACGTGACTGTGGGGGGCTCTGACGCCGAGGGGGCGCGTCAGAGCTGTCGAAGGCAGCGCGAGGGGCCCTGTGCCGACCGGCCACTGCACGCGGGCTTCCCCGGGGAGGGCGCGTGAGCTCCCACGGGCGACCGAGGCGGAAGGCCACCGCCGGCGGCATTGCCAGCCAGCGTGCGAGTTCACCGTTCCTGGCGGGGATTTTGGGTGTGAAATATTCTTTAGTTAAAATATTAGCACTATGAGTGTCTCATAGTGTTTTGCTAGATTTCTACTTAAATGGTTAAGTCGCATTAAAAATGTTTCCTCGCAAATATAGTTCCAATGGAATTTCCTGAGAGTTGATCTTCATAATTCCAGAAAACTATATTTTGTTCTAAATTTTATGGTAATTTACAAAAGCAATATTTTAAGTTTCTAGCATTAGCTTAGCATATTTAGTAAAATATTTCTATTGATGGTTTTAGAATTTTTCAGGACCCACCACTGTCTTTCTGAACAAAGGGTGAGCGTGCACGTGACTTGTGTTCTGCATGGCGTTCAAACCTTGTCACCTTCCACACAGAGAGCACCTTGCTTGACATGCAGGTACATAGGGCATTCCTGTTCCTCCCATGATAAAGATAAGGCTCAGAGTGCTGATGTGATTTCCATAAGGTCACGATGACAGAGGATGGTGAAAAAATCCAGTGCAGAGTAGAGGGTTGGCCTTCATATGCGTGGACTTTGCGTGAGTCTTGAGCATTGCTTTATTCCTTAAGTCAGTGATGGCAGGCTACCCCCTCCCCCGTCTCCTGAAATCAAAGCACAGTAATATCTGCCACCCATTCATTCAGTCAGTAAATATTTTCTGAGTATTTATAAGGCTACAGCACTGCGCCAGGCCCCGGGCTTAAACAGAGACAAGATACGGCCCTTGCTCTAACATCGACTAATTCTAGCCTATCATGTGCTTAAAAGTCTTTGGACGTAGAGAAGGTTTCCGTGCCATTGTTCCAGGAAAGACGGGGCGGGCCTGTTGCATGGTTCCCGTCTTGAAGTCTCAGATACACTTGAAGAGTTGTGGCCATGCGCGGGGCACGCCTGTCAAAGGGGGGCCCCATCTGGACGAGCTCTCATAAGGAGCGGAGGCGGAAGGCAGGAGAAAATAAGGATTTTTAGAACGTTCTAATTCTTTTCAAAAAATTAAGCTTCCTAAATAGCAAGCCGCATATGTACTGTAATTCAAAGAGCGAATGTCTCACAGTTATCTTGAGAACATTTCTGCTTTAACGTCTCCGTTTACAATCTGGAAGATGTTCTCACTTTTAGTACCTGATTAATGACGTGGAATAATGATTTTTTTGTAATGATTGTGTAACTGAAATACAGGAAACCTCTGGAGAGTGCTAAAAAATTAGTATAGATTAAGTGAAATACTCTGAGCAGTTTAAAAACAAATACGTTTTCAATGCCTATTTGTTTTGGAATTATATTTAACAGCTGTGAAAAAACATGCCGATTAAAACCACCTGTGCCAACTGTCCTAGTGAGTGCTGGGAAAGGCCATTGCCTTTGACTCATGTAACGACTGGCGAAGGAGGCAGATTTGTTCAAAGTTGACTGGAACTCTGTTTGTTTCACAGTGAGGGGTCTGCACACTGGGATATGTTCATTTTCCTTTTATGTTGCAAACCAGGAGTTGATTCTTCTGCTCAAGAGCTATTAAAATGGCTTTACATGAACCAGGCTGACTAAGTGGCCCTTTTCCAATCTAATGCTTTTGTGTTTGGCAGAACTAACTTTGGACCGCTAATAAAATGACAATATATGAGGTAGTAGAGTTTGGTTTTTTTTTTTTTTTTGGAGCAAATATATTATTCTTTAGAGAGAAGGGGGAATATAAGTCATCTTGATTTCTTTACTGCTTTACCTTTTATTTCAATTGAAAATACTTAGCTTATTTCCAGAAGTCCCAATTTTTCAGGTAAATAATAAGTAGCATATAAAAGATGAAGTAAATATTTTCTAGATATAACAACTTGAATAAGAGTGAACAATTTTTGGGGGCGTGTCCTAAAGTGTTGCAAGATAATCTTATAGTTAAACAGTATGATGACTTCTTGTTTCAGAAATATTCAGGAGAGCCAAAGTCACATAAATTAATAACTACTTTTCATTGTCAAATCTCTAAAGGCAGGTAGTACTGACCGACCCATGGTTTATCACTCATTCCTTTACGATGATATTAGCTCTTTTTGGAATAAAATTAACTTTTGTTGTATAGGCTTGGGTAACTTAGTCTTTAGACTAGTGAGGTACATCAGTGTGACTATTTTAGTATACAAATATGCATTGTTGTTAAGGAAAAAAAATATTAGACGTATTTATCAAAAAGTGTTATCTGTTATTTAAAACTCCCAACCCCTGAGAGTAGATTTTAGATTGTAGACAAATTACACATTTACTGACTATAAGACAGGCTATATTTTAAATAATCAGAAAAGACAATATTAAGAAGAATAAAAAAAGATACTTTTTTTTTTTTTTGCAAGAAAATCCTTTGGAAATTATTACTGTTGGACTCTCTTATGGAGAAATTAGGTCATTTTTGGCCCAGTGCATTAAGAGAATAACCTGTTCTAGTTTTTTTTTTTCCAAGGGGCTATATTTTCTCTGAAGAATCTATATGCTGTAAACATGAAGCATAATTATGCTCGTAACACTAGCTTCCGATGTACAGAAAGATTATGAGGCGAGAATTCTTACAAACCCTTTGCAGTTATTGTTTAATCACCAACTTTTAAAAATATTTTGTATTGTTTAGAATACTTTTTGAACACTTCTACTTGTTTCCCACTAAAACAGTGTAAATTACTCAACAGTTTAAAAATTACCCGATAACTTGATTAGTAATGAACAATGAACAAGGAAGTTGTTTTCAGAGGCAGGGGAAACATCTTGGACTTCAGCTTTGGTAACTAGATTAAATAAACGTCTGCACTTCCCTATTCGAACAGTCCTGCATTCCTGACAAGCACTGGTGAATTTATTCAACAGAATGAGATCATCATAGATAACAGCCCTGGCTAAAAGGTAACAGAGTCTGACCCATCTAACTACCAACCACTTTGCGCTTGTAGACCAAACAGAACAACGAAATCAGGATGCTGGGCGTGAGGTCCGGGGGGAGCCTCCACTGCCTCCACCTTCTGGCCTGAAATATCAGGTCAAAGGAACCGAATATCTGGGAGGCTTTGACGTATGATAACTAATTTTATTTAAGCAAAATGCTTGTGTAACGTTCTTGAGTTCTGTGTGATGGGGGTGGGTAGGAAGGAGGAATGCAATGTTATCGCCCCTGAATCGAGAATGGGGTAGAGAAATGTTTCCTGACGCTCACTGCAACTATTAAATCACAAGCCCAAGGCCCTGGGAGCATATACTGTTTCTTCTTTTGTGCTAACGTATCACTTAATAAAACGTCTGACTCCTAGGTACGCAATAAATATTTGTTGGATTATATTAAGAAAAAGAGAGGAGATGAGGAAGAAAAAAAAAAAAAGAATGAGAGAAATAAAGAAACACACACGTTCTAAAGAGCCCCAAACCCTGAGTTCTTCAAGTGCTCTCAGCTGACGAGTGGGGGAGATAATCCACTTCACAGGGCCGTCGTCTGGAGTAAGGAGAAAGCAGACGGCAAAGCCCTCGCAGAACAGAAAGTGCTATTCAGACACGAGATGTGGCTGGTGCTGTCAAAGTTACGGCAGCGGGGAAATCTTGGCAGATGACATGCATGAAAAAACTGTTTGAAGCATTGTTTTAAAAGCGCCACCTGATGTAAGTATTATTTCAGACCGTATCAATTATGAGTCCTCTCGGAAAGAGATGTGCTCTGCATATCATCTCATGCACGTATGCAGAGCTAGGTAGACAAACTAGCTTCTCCTGCATGCTAGAGACTATTTATTTGGTTTGCTTGCTGTTCCATTTAAATCCATCATATTCGGCTTCACGTTGACCTGTGCCAACCACAAAACAATCCCTCCCCCCTTCAAATTTAATCAGATAAAGGTTATTAACTTGAGATAATTACTTATGTTTTTCTCTTCAGCAGGGTATCATTAAACCCCCCAAAGAGCAAATCCTAGACCATCCTGCCTGGCGGGGAGTTTTTAAGGAAACTAACACTCTCCCACATCACGTGGATGATATAGCTGGTTCTGGAGCGGTCAAGCTACTTACACATGTTCACGTGGTTACTCAACAGAGCTTGGAATAGAATCCAGGTGTAGAAACTCCTAATTCATCTTTTCATTAAAAACTAAGTCAAAATCCCCTCCCCTCTATAGAAACCTTGAAATTCTATGTCAGAAAAAATTAGATGCTTGCTTAGATATTGGAAGGGATGTAACAGTATTCTTTCTTTGCTCCCAGATGAATGATGACGTCCACAAAATAAGAATAAATTGTTAGCTGTGCTTCCCTCGATTTAAGTTTGTGTTATGAATATAATTTTACTCCTCTCGCTATTTCCAGTTGTGAGACTAACTCTAAGCATACCTGAGAGGGGGAGCATGAATGCGATTGGGTATTTGGTTGATTCGGACACACAACACTCTCTCAGGTTACATTTCATTCCGCACCTTTCACCTAGGAGACTAAATGCTTGTGTAACTTCAGGATTTGAGGTCGTCCATTGCCCCCAAAGGTAAAACACAGCTGTCTCCAACTCACAGATAAGTCAGACAGCAATATATTAGGAATAATTGGCGAGCGGGTAGGACATTGGAAAGGGTAGATAAAGAGTTGGCATTTGCTGGAGAAACCGTATGCAAAGATCTTACATCATGATCCTGGCACCCGCGGCTGGCTAAGCAGCTCGTTTTAGTGGGGGTTCTGCTGTGAGCAAACCAGTGTCAGGCCTGTCTCTCTGTCTGTCTCTGTCTGTCTCACCCTTCCTCCTTCTTCCTCTTTTCTCTCTCTCTCTCTCTCTCTCTCTCTCTCTGTCTCTCTCAAAAGCTATTCCAATCTGGAAAGCATTAAAGCAACAAGATAATTCTAAGGAATAGAGGAAAAAGCAGAATAACTTCGAGTCAGCACTGTGTCTGAGACCTGATCTTTATAAGCACATTATAAAACATCAAAGCCAAAACTGAATAAATGGAAAAATGTGGTACTTATTGGTTATAGAAAAATAAATTCTACAATATAAATTCTTCACACGCACATAATGATATTCAAATAGTTCCTTTTTTTGTAACAACTGATAAGTTTTAGAGATTTTTAGCAATAGCAGTGTTAAGAAATAGATCCTGAATGACATATAGAAAAAAAATCGTTTACACAAGGTTTTAATTAATGCCTGGAATCATGTTACTAGATGTTTTAAGATGCTTGGTCTGAACTAAGCAGAAGAAACCAAATTTTCCCTAGAACATAAGTTTAATGAGGGCCCAATGTTTTCAATTTCCCAATTAACAGATTTGAGACTAATTTTTGATAGTTATTTAGTAATAAAAACTAGCTATTTATCACATCTCTTCAAAACTAATACAGGGTACTTCAGATGCAGTCTCACTGACCCTCTCAGAAGCGTAGGTAGGACAAACGCCGCCCTCATGACCATTTTTACGCGAGGAAACCGAATTTTGTGAAACGACACAACTTGCAATTAGCAGAATCAAGATTCAGATCCGAGATTCCGGACTCTAAGTTCTATCTTTCACTCCACTGACTGATTCACTACAACTGTTCTCACGTGAAAGGTCCTTCATTATCCCTGTGATCTTCCGGAAGACGTAGGGTCATCGGGTCTCACGCATGTGGTTATCAAAACCGACCTCCCACCTGATGCGTGGCTTCCTCCCGCAGCAGAGGTACATGCCTGACAATCCCAGTCAAGCTGTTTACAGGACGGTGCATCTCATTAACCAGCTGCCCCCTTTTAGATAGTTCATTCTTAAGCAGAGTGAAATGCTCCCACGGCTGCCTGCTGTCTGCTTCTGGTTCTGCTCTCCGGCCCAGTCTGGGTGAAGCTTCCTCACCCTTCCATGTTCCCACCCTTAATTCTTTAAGACAATATTATGTCCCTTACCCCTTTGACTCTTTTCTGGGCTAAATATCCTCAGTTCCTTTAAAAACTATAATTTTTCACATCCTTCATCTTTCTTATCCTCTTTATATTGCCAAATTTGCAAGTTTTGCTATAAAATCTAATACTTAAAATTCAGTAAACTACTGAGATGTGTCCTGACCAGTAAATAATATGAGGTGTTTTTCTTATTTTTTTTGCCAAGATTTTGAAATTTAACTTTTATTAATGTGGCCCAGGTTTACACGTTGGCTTTTATTGAACTTAGGGTTCAATGAAAACCTCAGGTCTATTTTTCATATGAAATATTACCAGACCAAGTTTCCAAACACTTATCATTTAAACATCTCTCTTGGGCTTCTATTATTTTAGCTGCTAGGGGTAACTTTGAGCTCTCATTTTGCCAGCCCTCCTCGACCCTGCCGCGGAGCTCCACATTTGCTCCATACCTGATCAACTGTCCTCAGTGCCTTTGTCCTAGGCATTGATAACCACGCTGAACAGAAATGGGACAAAGTCAGGGCATTCGAGACCATGAGATGACTGGAGGGTAGAGCCCCGCGGAGCCCTGTTGCATTCTCTGGCCCTTTTGTTCTATTTCCTCACGGAGATACCAAGAACAACAGATGTCACTTGACCTGGCTCATTCCTCTGGTTCCCATTGCCACATTTAACAATTGTCACAAACACCCGCTTAAGTCTCAGTTTTCTTTCTAGACTATCAGTACCTAGCAGAGGATGACACAGATTAGGCATTAAGTAAATATGTATAGCTTTGTTCACTCTTATTTTCCCTTTATCTCATGCTGAAATAAGTGATGAGATACTGAATAACCAACCCAGCCTTCTCTGTAATCCATTTGGATATTCCTTAAACTTCCAATAAAAATCTTCAAAACGGAACTCATTATTTTCCTTTTGATCCTTTCCTCTTCTTGGTCATGCTGGTTTATGGCCTTGACTCTCTCTCCGACAGTCAGATTCTAACCCTTACCATTGTTTTGGACTCTTTTCTATTTCTCACATCTAATTAGCCGCTGTGTTCCTCAATTTTATTTCTCAGCGTTTCCTATGCTGAATGAACCCTTAGTCTTTATTCCAAATGCCTTCATCTCACACAGTTCATCATTTCCTTTCTTCTGGAACAATGCATTCACTCCTGGGACGCAAGGATGGTTCAACATATGCAAATCGATAAACGTGGTAAGTTACATTAAGAGAATAAAAGGTAAAAAATCATACGATCATCTCAATAGATGCAGAAAAACCATTTGACAAAGCATCATTTTATGATGACAATTCTAAACAAATTAAGTTTAGAAGGAACATACCTCAACATAATAAAGGTCCTATGTGACAAGGCCCACAGCTCCCATCATACTCGGTGGTGAAAGGCTGAAAGCCTTTCCCCTAAGATCAGGAACATGACGGGGTGCCCACTC
This sequence comes from Rousettus aegyptiacus, assembly GCF_014176215.1. Taxonomy (NCBI): domain Eukaryota; kingdom Metazoa; phylum Chordata; class Mammalia; order Chiroptera; family Pteropodidae; genus Rousettus; species Rousettus aegyptiacus. The sequence continues at coordinate 6,020,345 of NW_023416290.1, read as the reverse complement.
TCCCCGCTCCTATTCTACATAGTACTGGAAGCTCCTGCCAGAGCAGCCACACAAGAAACAGAAATAAAGGCATTGGTATTGAGAAGGAAGGAGTAAAATTGTCTCTGTGTGCAGATTACATGATTTTCTATATAGAAGAGCCTCCAGACTCCACCAAAAAAACAGTTAGACCTTATCAACATGTTCGGTAAAGTTGCAGGACACAAGTTTAACATACAAAACTCAGAAGTGTTTCTATACAGTAACGATGAACGAACTATCTGAAAAAGAAAAAAATCCCATTTATATATAAGCAAAAACAATAAAATACTTAGGATAAATTTAACCAGGGAGGTAAAAGACGTCTACATGGAAAACTATGAGACATTGATGAAAGAAATTGAAGAAGACACAAATAAATGGAAATGCACTTCTTGTTTACGAACTGGAAGAATTAACATCATTAAAATGTCCTTACTATCCCGGACCAACTATAGAGTCAATGAAATCCCTATTAATATTCCAACGGCATTTTCCTCAGAAATAGAGAAAACGATCCTAAACTTTGTGAGGCATCACAAAAGACCCTGAGTAGCCAAAGCAATCCTAAGAATGAAGAGCAAAGCTGAAGCTTCCTGATCTCAAACTCTATTACAAATCAAAACAGTATAGCAGTGGCATAAAGACGGACTGATAGACTAGTGGAACAGAGTCAAGAGCCCAGACATAAATCCACGCATACACAATCAATCAACATCTGACACAGGAGCCAAGAATACTCAATGGGGAAAATATAGTATCTTCAATAAATGGTGCTGGTAAAATTGGATATTTACTGCAAAAAAAAAAAAAAAAAAGATCCCTATCTTACATCACTCATGAAAACTAACTCAAAATGGATTAAAGACTTAAATGTAAGACCTGATGCCATAAAATTTCTAAAAAAACAACATAAGAAAAAGGTTTCTCGAAAGTCATTTTTCAGATACGACACCTAAAGCATAAGCAACGAAAAAGAACCAAGTAGACAAGAAACTAAAAAGCTTTTGAGCAGCAAAATAAATGACCAAGAAAATGAAAAGGCAGCCTACAAAACGGGAGAAAGTGTTTGCAAACCACACATGATTAGGGATTAATACCCAAAGCGTACCAGGGAATGGGCAACAGGAACAGAAATCCCTCTTCTCTGGCTCTGCAGGGTCAGAGACATTATGTTGCCACATTAAGATCGTCCTGTTAGGAAACATGTTCATACTCTACCTTGATTGCATGGAAAGGACTGTGTTTGCTTCACCTTTTATGGCGTCAGATAATGGCCTGGGGGTGTCTCTGCATTCTGTATATGACTCTGGTCCATTAGCTTGATGTCTCTAGACATTTAAAATTTACATCCCACAGGCTTTTCAAAATGGCTGCACCATACATATTTAAACTTGTTCACACTCAGTCTATTTACTGCTTTCTGTGGGATGTTTATTATTATACAATAGAGACAACACATCACCACCATTTTATTTAGCTTAGTTTCAACACCTCCTGGCCCAGTGGGTGGAGTAAAAATGCCTAATGGGGTCAAAATTCTTTCTTAGGTTTCAGAGAACAAGTAAAAAAAATGCATACCCAAGGGTGAAAAAAGCCAGCGCTTACAATGCGAGGGAGACCATATCTGACCTGGTTTTCCCCTTTATGCCCTGATCTCAGCGGACTGATCCCACCCCTTAATTCCACATACTTCCTGAAGGCTGTTTCCTTGGGCCGATTTAAGAAAGAGATAGAGATGCTTTGTTACCAATGGGCCCCAGAAGTTTCTGGCTTCATTCATTCATATATTTATTTTCCAAGTGAGCTGTCTTCCTGCTTTCATAAGAGAAAAATCCTCGCTGAGAGGATTCTTTCCTCTCTGCACTCTGGAGTTTTCCTGGTTTGCATCCTTTCAACTCCAAAGGGAAATTATTCACTTTAAAACACGATAAACATGAATCCCAAGAATCTCCATCCAAGGGCTTGCCTAGGGCATTCTAGTCTAATTGAAAAAGGCCCCGTGTTGTTCTATTTAATTGATCCAATTTGCAGAACAATGAGTGTAAACTTCCTATGACATTTCTGCCAGTAGGTCCTAGGCTGTCCTTGAGCTAAGCCAGAAAGTTCCTCTGAAGTTCCTCTTCCCAAGCTGTTTTCAGTTAATTTAAGGAGAGAGGGAAAAAAAAAATCCAAAAAACAAAAAAAAAAACATTTAAAGCAATAAATTTCTACACACTGGGCCTCATAGCGCAAGACCCTGAGTCGTTGAGAAGTTTTTCATCACTGCATGTACACCAGACTAACACCTCTGCTCAACTCTGGGGAGCTGTAATATACTGATTAATCAAAGTAAACCAGCCAGATGCTTTCCATCTGCAGTAAGCAGTCGAGCCATTGGCTTATTTCTCCTCTGTCCCTCTGATGTACCATTCCTGTTAATACATCTCTAGATGCAACTAATAGCGGACCCGTTCATGAGAAACACATCAAGTGTATCGGCGGACTCAAAGTAGTTTTTAAACATTATTTAAAATGAGTAGTCGAGAACATGGATCCATTTAAAAGGTGAAAAAGATAGAAGCATTTTTGGCTTAGATTAAAACAAAGACTGACTTGTCAAATAAAATAAGCTTGCGAACAGAGGCCACCACGTCCTTGTACCTTGTCCTGCATGCCTACTACCACGTCTTGGTCCACATGAATGACTGCCTTTGAAGATCGTATAGCTCCTTTTTTCTTTTCAGTCATATTGCACACTTCTTTCCCTTCAAAAGGAAAAAAAAACTTCAAAAGTGCAAAAGTGTTTCAAAGGATGCAGATAGTTTTAATTTCAGGGTAGAGTAAAGCAGAAGCAAGAAATCGAAGCATTTTTTTTTTTTTTTTGGTGACTATTTGGAAATAATCACAGTTCTCTTCACTTGCATTTTACATCTATCTCTTAAGAAGGTATTGTTCATCCATTCGCTGTCAGTCAGCAATATATGCTTATTAGTCTGTTCAAGGTGCTGTAACAAAATACCATAGACTTGGGGGCTTAAACCTCTGACATTTATTTCTCACAGTTTGGAGGCTGGGAAATTCAAGATCAAGGTGCTGATCTTGATTACTGATTCCTGGTGAGGACTCCCCTGGCTTACAGTCTCTGGTGTCTCTTTCTCTTCTTATAAGGGCGCTAATACTATCATGAGGACTCCACCCTCATGACCTCGTCTGAACCTAAATTACCTTCCTAAGGCCCTACCTCCAAATGCCATCACATTGGGGGTTACGGATTTGACATATGAATTTTGAGGACACAATGTTCAGTCTATAACAAAATGTTTACTGAGTACTCATTAGATATTGGGTACTGTGCTGGGTTAAGTGCTCAGTGATAAACAGGACCCCTTAAGAGTTTAGTGGGAAAGACAAGAAAAACCCCAAGGTGTTTGATATGTGAAGTCTAGGGGGTTATGAAAACATGTAGGAATGAGATAGTACCTAAGCTACACTGTGAAATGTCTGTTATCTCAATCCCATTTTAGTTGTAAAAACATAATTGCCCCCCGTTTTTTCCCTCCATTTGTGTCTTCGGACTTTTAAATTAATTTATTTCCTGATCCCATCAAACAAAGTGGCTTCAGCACAAGGCATCACATATTCATAGTTGATGGCCTGAATTTTCTTAAACGTTGGCTTTTAAGATTTCCACAGCATAGACATGCATGACCTCCTTTCTCTGTGAAAATACAATGCAGCTTTTCCCCCAAATCAGAATTGCCATCAGTCTCTTTTTCTATCTGTCTTTTCCTTTAGGGAAAAAAAAAAAAAAAAAAGTAATAAAAAGCCCTCCGAACAAGCAAAAGTCCAAGTCCAGATGGCTTTACTGGTGGATTCTACCAAACATTCAAAGAAGAATTCATACAAATCCTTCTCAAACTCTTCCAAAAAAAATAAGAGAGGAAGACATTTTTCCAAACTCATGCGGCCAGCATTACCCTAATAAGAAAACCAGATAAGAATGTCACAAGAAAAGAAAATTACAGTTCAATATCCCTGATGAACATAAATGTAAAGTCTTCAGCAAAATATAAACAAACTTAATTCAACAATACGTGAAAGAGATCATATCCCATGATCAAGTGGGCTTATTCCAGGGATGCAAGGGTGGGTCACCGTCCCCAAATCGGTCAATGAGACAGAACACAGTAACCAAGTGAGGGATAAAATCACATGACCATCTCAATGGATGCAGAAAAAGCATTGGACAAAATTCAACATCCCGCCATGATAAAACTTCTCGACAAAGCGGGCGTAGAGGGAACAGACTTCAACGAAGGCGAGAGATGGCAAGCTCATAGCTAGCATCATACTCAGTGGTGAGAGGGGAAAGCTCTCCCTCCAAGATCAGGAGCAAGGCAGGGATGCTCACCCTGGCCGCTTCCAACGCAGTACGGGAAGTTCTAGCCAGAGCAATTAGGCAAGGAAAAGAAACAAAAGGCAATCAAATTAGAAAGGAAGAAGTAAAACTGTCATTGTTTGCACATGACATGATATTATATGTAGAAAACCCTAAAGACTCCAACAAAAACCAGTTAAAACAAATAAGTTCAGTACAGCTGCAGGATATAAAATCGCTATGTAAAAATGTGCCGTGTATGTACATACTAGCAATAAACTATCAGAAAGAGACATTCAGAAAACAATCCCAATTTACAACTTCATCAAAAAGAATAAAGTACTTCGGGATAAATTTAACCAAGGAGTTGCAAGCCTCGATATAGAAAACTACAAGACATTAATGAAAGAAATTACAGAAGACACAAATGGAAAGATACTTTGTGCTCATGAATTAGAAAAATGTCCATAATATCCAAAGCAATATGAAGAATCAATAAAATCCCTATTATCCCTTTTTTTTTTTTTTTTTTTACAGAAATACGGCAAATAATCCTAAAATTTGTACGGAACCACAAAAGACCCTGAATAGCAAAGCAAGCTTGAGAAACGACAACAAAGCTGGAGGCGTCGAGCTCCCCGATTTCCAATATTATGAAGCTACAGCAGTGAAAACAGTCTGGTACTGGCATAATGAGCAGACAGACAGACTAATGGAACAGAAAAGGCACACGGAAATAAACCCGGGCACATGTCACGCAGGCCCCGATCCTACGTTTGCTAGGAATGACGGGGCCCCTCGCTCACTCCTCTGTCTCAGCTTGCTCATCTGGACCCCGGAGCCCTGACGGCACTTACCCCTTCAAGTTGTAATCCTACCTCGAGGGGTTTTCCCAAAGGAATTTTAGAACCCTTATGAACACTCACCGGGGAACTTAGCTAAGTCTGGGTTGCTGAGGAGCCGCTGTCATCCTCTTTTATTGACTGGAGAACATTACAGGCCTTCTCATGCCATATTAACCTAAATATTTATGTGGGGCTCTTTCTAAGCGAACAGGCTCTGCCCTAAGCCAGTGTATCTGGCTGGGAAGATACCTGGAAATTTATTAAGTTAGTTTTAAAGAAAAAAAAAAACCTCAAAAGCCTCTGGACACACAGTACCATCTGAAGCAGCATTTAGTCTGGGGGGTACTGAGAACCGTCATTCTGGCACTCCGACGGCCACCGAGGCACGTCTTATGCCCGAGCGCCTCGGAGTGACCCGAGCGTTTCCAGGCCTGCGTTATGCACTTGGGACGTCAGATCACAGGTGAACTTGGGAGAGGTCACATCCACCCATTCGAAGCCCAGGGAGGTTCCCTATTCCGTCAGCAGCAACAGTTACCAGCGTGAACCTCAGGCTGGGCAGTGAGGAAGGAAAGGGAAAAAAAGCGAGAGTTTGTGATAGACAGTACTGTTGGAAACGATAAGTTAGCGACATAAATCACAACCAAAGACGTTTTCAGGTCCTGAAGACAGAAGCGTTCACCTCCGTGAGGATAAGCCTTCACCTCTGCATGCTCGGCAGCCCCGTGAGCCCCGCCTCAGGCGCCCGGGAGGCAGGGGGAAGTGTGTCTGCCGTGCCCTCTGCTTTTCCTGGAATTATCAGCACACAGTGCAAGTTGGCGAGATACAGTTGTCTTATCTCTGAGGCCGAAATCCAAGATGTTCCCGGGAGGACAATAATCGTGAAAAACAAGCTAGCAGCAAGTACAGAGCTGGCTTCCCGGGGTGATTCCTCAAAGCCTACTGATGAGGCGAGCTGACAGAGTCCCCTCTCCGCAAGCCAGCGCCTGACACCAGCGCCTGACACCAGCGCCCCTGGCAGGGAGAAGCGGGGCTGGAACGCACCAGTGCGGGCCAGAAGGGCGGGTCGGGAAAGGCTCGCTGCGTTTATCTCGGATGGGAAACAGGAGAGCGCGATGACCTCAGCCCTAGCCGGGAGGCCGAGCCGCGCCTTGGCGGGCGGGCGCTGCCCTCGGGGCTGCGCGGGCGGAGGGCGGCCCTGCGCCCACTGAGCCCACCTGCGCCCACCTGCGCCCACCTGCGCCCACCTGCGCCCACCTGCGCGCTCTGGCCGAGGCAGGGCGCGGGCAGCGAGTGCACGCGGCGGGCTGGGCCGAGCACAGGGAAGATGCCGGGGGGCGGGAGACGCTGAGCGGGGTGGCTTCTCATGACACCCATGGCGTCGCGTAGCAACGCCGCGCGGCGCCCTCCCCCACCCCATCAGGCTCTCGCCAGAGTCTCTCGAACCCAGGAGGAGGGGGCGGCTGCCAACCGGGCAGGTGCTACGGCGGGACCCTGGGGTCGGAGTTGAGCTGGACGGGTGATCAGAGGTGGATAAACCGGATGGGGATGGGTCCCCAGGAGGACGAAGGGCCGCGTGGAGAGGGGAACTGACGACGGGGGTGGAGCCCCGAGGGGCGATGCTTGCGGACTGGTGCTGCGAGCCCGGGAGGCGCCCCCGACGAGCGCCCTTCTGACGCAGGGGACCTGGGGGGCCGGCCGGCAGGGGCGCGTGAGCCGCGGCTGGAGGGCAGGCGGCGCCAACGAGGAACCCCGATTCCTCATCTGCACACTCGGAAGTGTCATTGCAACTGTCTTCAGCTAGGCAGCACCTGAAACGTGAAGCATGGATTAGAAAACCGGGCACCCCGTTGCCACGCGGTTCGGCCACGCCTCGGAGCGGGGCAGGACTTCGGGCAAGCCCCCCGGGGTGCGGAGGAACGAGCCGCGGGCCGCGACGCCCATTCCGCCCCTGCGGCCCCTGGCCTCGCGCTTGCCGGCCTCTGGCGGGTGCCCCGCTTACAACCGGCTACCGCAACGCCGGCCACGTGCACAGCGCTTCACAGAGGATTAAAGCGCTCTCACGCACACGATCTCCTTTTCTCCTAATGCGTCTGTGGCCTACTGTTATTGTCAGTCTAATTTCACAGATGAGGCGCCTTTTACAGACGGGGTCACGGAGCTGACCACGGACACAGGACCAGAATCCCGTACTTGATTTCTATTATAAGGAAATGTGTCATTTTCTGAATTTCAAGTTAAAACAACCTCCATCACCATATTTTGGCATGTCTTACCTAATTTTAGTTGTCCCCGCCCCCCTACCTTTTTTACTACACTTCAAAGAGATGTTTGTGTGCATGTACGGAAAAGCAACCCAAGTATCATACACTGAGGACAGAGCATCGAAGCCCTCAGCCTGCAGTTACTGAGCACCACTTCCCACGAATTGGGAACGTCTTCCTGTCTGCTGGCCACTCAGAGTCCAGAACCTCAGCAGCACGAGGCTGACACGGAAGCCACCGGGCAGTGGGGTAGCGGACCAAGCGGCCACCTGAGGCTCTGACGGAATCCACACACGCTGACATCAGTTCACGCCCACAGCGTGTTGCATCGTTGACTCCTCCTCTTTTAATACCATTTTCCAGCGATATGGGTTCCACCCGATTACGTTGCTTGAGGCACAGCACGCACTCACGGTGTGCAGCAGAGCCGAGGGCCCCGAGCCATCGTGAGGCCCTGCTCCTGGGAGAATGTGCATTTTATTCTCTTGGCAACACGGCCGAGCGTGCGGGGTGGACGGCAATTACCTCACCGCCTTTCTCACAGAGGCATATCTGAGGGCTGAGAAGATAACCTGGACCACATCCCAAGTCAAGTCAGTTCGTTTTTATAAGTTAGACGTATGCTTTTAGGCCTGCTGGCAGACTAAGAGGAGGAGAGAGATGCTCCTGCAACTATGAGCGAAAGGCACAGTTTCCGACTTTTGTTATCGGGGGCAGCAGAGCTGCGCTTTGGGTGTCGGCATCCTCCGTGGTCGCGGTGACGGGACGGAGCAGCCGCCTGTGGGTCCCCGATCTCAGGGATGGGGCGACGGCCGCTGGGGTCTGGGCCGGTCCGAAGCACGATCCCCGCCTGCGGAGAGCCGTCTTGCTGGAGCGCTGCACACGGCGAGGCGCGGACAAATCACCGAGGTTCTGTGTGAGCAGCACGTATGACCAGATGTGCTGTCCCCCCAAATATGACTCTGATTTATTACATCCTAGCATCGGGTTGATTTCTTCAGGAATCTCACAGTCGGCCTGGCTGTGCTACTTGCTTGACGCACGGCTAATCTGGAGACGGAGAGCTAGTTGTCCTTTTTGCAGAAACTGGTTTCCCTGGTTGTATCACAGACGCACACCTGGCAGAGTCCGAGGGTCTAAAAGACGAAGGCGTGTCCTGGGAAAGTTAGTTCGCGGGGTTCGCAGTGGGCCATCACGTAGGGGGAAGGGCAGAACGGGTTCTGAGGAAGAAACAGGAAATCCGTGGGATCGAGGGGGGGCGCTGGGGATCGGTGCGGTGACCGTGAGGCCGGGGGTGGATGACAGGTGCTTGGACGGTGCTGTGTTGGGGGCGCGGCATCAAATTGCCGCGAACGGGTACCCCGGATGCTGAGTTCTAGAGAAAAGGCCACGCTACTTGGAGGTCACAGGCACGCGGATGGCAGCCAGCGTCACGCACAGAGTTGAGGCCATTCGGGGGATTTCTGTCCAGGGAGCAGGCCGAGGACCCAACGCGAGGAGCAGAGCACGCGGCTGAGGTGTCAGGGACGGAGCACGTCCACGGGCAGGGAGACAAGCAAGGCGGAGTTGGAGCGAAGAGGTCGGTAAACGGCGAGGAACGCCGAGGGGACGAGGGACTGTAACCGAGACGACGGCCGAGGAGCAGGCTGTGGACAGGAAATCGGCGAGACCCGCATCTCTCTGCCGGAGCAACCGCGGGGGATCTGGAGGGCAGAAGGCACGACGTAGCAGTGGCGGCGGGAAGAGTGACCGGGGAGGCAGAGGGCAGGAACACCGTGGTCGAGCGTGTGGGCTCGAAACTGAAGTTCCTGCCCTGCCACGGAGTCGTGTGGCCTCGGGCCAGCGTGAACCTCTGTGCGCGTCCCATCTGGAACTCGGCAGCAGTAACGGCTGTGAGAGCGAAGGTGTTGTTTTGTGTGTACAACACAGAGCATGGAGCGGGTAAGGGTTTGCTATGAGCGTGGGCCGTTTCCATCGCTGTGCCTGGAAGGAGCTTGTCTGACACGGGACGCGGAGGGGGGTGAGTATTGGTGTTCTACCACCGCAGGACAAATGAGCATAAGCTTCGAGGCTTAAAGCAGCTGCCCCTGCTTGTCTCACGCCACGTAGGTCAGGAGGCCAGAAAGAGTTTGACCGAGTTCCCCGCTGTTTGTCACGCATGTGGTCAGGGCGACGGCTGGGCCATGTGTCTTTCTGCCCACACCGGGGAGGACTCTGGCTCCAGGACGCAGCGCCCTGAGGAAGGGGGCCGCTCTTGGCCCCCCGTGGTCACACACGGCCCTTGACACCACCATCTTGGAGGCAGCAGTAGGAAGTTCACGCACCAGGTCTCTTTTGCATCAAACCTCTCCTTCGGGAGAGAGCTCCGTCCCTTTTAAGAGCGCACCCAGTTGGTTCGGGGTCTGCGTGACTCATCTCCTTTTCCTGAAGTCGACCGTGCCATGCCACGTAGCAGAAGCCGATCACAGGAGGGAGGTTCGGCGATGACATGCGTAGGTCTCTCTCTCCCCAGAGGAGAGAAGATCGGAGAAGAGCCTGGGCGGTTAGACTTGATCCTAGAATTATGCCCATGGCAGCGTGAAAAGTTGGGCTTTCCAGGGAGGGGAAACCACCAGGAGAGAAAGAGAGATTAAAGATGCTGGAGGAAGAGAGGTGATTTCTTTTCCGAGAGTGTCTCGAAAGAACTGGTCGTTACACGCGGGGCTGAGGACGAGGCAGGCTGGGCGGCGTCGGGGAAAGGCAGGGACGTCTGTGCGAGCGCAGGAAGGCGGTCAGAACATACACCATCCTTGTATCACTTGATAGTTAGCGAACGGTCCCAAAGCCTGCGGCATGTAAAAATAGCCAGCGACTTCTCGTGCGTCCGCGGGGTCCAGCGGACTTTGGCTGGGTTCCCTTGGGCCTCTGCAGTTCGGCTGGCCGGGGACACGTCTGCACGCCGGCTCTGCTCCACGGCTCCCTCGCTCTCCTCCGGCCCCCGCGGGGAAGCCCGGGCAAGTTCTCCCTGTGGGGACGGCGGGGGCCCCGGAGCACGAGCGGGCACGGGAGACGTCGTGAGGCCTGGGCTGCCGCTTCGGCCTGGGTCCACTGCCCCACACGAGTCTCGTGTCCAGCCCCGATCGGAGCACAAAGGCACCGCAGAGGCGAGAAGCGGTGGAGACGGGACGTCGTCAGCACGGCCACCGCAACGCCGGGCGAGCGCGGAAGCAGAGCTGGGAGCCGGCGGGGAGATTCGCGCTGACGGCTTCCAAGTTTCTGACGATGTGAGAAGACTACGGAATTTAAGTTTTTAATGTGGACGTAAGGAGAAAAGGCACACACGCGAATCTTGGCATTTTGGAGAGGACAGCAGTCTGGCTTGATTAAAGGAAGCACAGAGGCGGTTTGCGGCAGATACGGTAAAAGGCTCCTTTGAGGCCGGACCAGAAAGCCGCCTACTGTCCCCATACTGTGCTCCGTATCGACCCTCCAGGTCCGCTTCCCACCCTTCTCTACTCTTCGCCTCAGAAAGCCGCCCTGCACGAACTGTTCTCTGTTGGTCCCCGGGTCCCGTTGGGGTTCAGCCAACAGGAGGCACTGGGGGGTGGTCAGCACAGAGGGAAGGGCAGTGAAGTCTGGGGTTCGCTCTCCCGGGTCCCTTCCCTGCGGAAGGCCCCCCACAGCAGGCCACACTCCTGCGAGGCAGCCGTCTCCACAAGCCCCACCTCCAGGTTCGAGTAACTCTGCCTTCCTCTTGCCTCTTCAGGATTAGGCATTGGGAGGCTTTCCATCCTCGCCGACCCTAAGGTCCTATGTTACATCCTGCCCGCACGTAGTCAACCTCTTCTCAGTTCTCCTTAGCGGTCCAGCTGGAGTGTGTTATCTGTTTCCTTAAGTTGAGGACTTGGGATTTCGCTCAGAAGGCAGCAAGAAGAAAGAGTGTGAGTGGAGGGCCGTGAACTGAACCGTGCCGTGCGCAGGCGGACGCGGGAGCCACACGGACCGGCTGCAGGAGGCGGGAGACCGCGCCGGAGACGCACGGCTGTCCAGGCCGCAGAGCCCCAGGGCCTGCGCTGGACACAGGGCGGGGGGCGTGGACAGGGAGAATGGGCACAAAAGCAACTGTGGATGCGGAATGGGTCAGCGTCACGGTACTTGGCGAGGATGTGGACGGCCACAATGAGCGAGCATGATATTTCCAAAGTTTCCAGCCTCGGGAACTAGGAGATTAGTAATATAAAGGAGAACAAGAGAATAAAATGTTCTGTTTTCGATAGTTGGAATTTTCCAAGTGGCATTCAGTGTCCTGTATATAATTGGAAATGTTGAGCTTGGGGAATAGATCAGGGCTGGAGGAATCTGGACACTGTCCACGCAGATTCGACGATTGAAGCCATAAAAGTAGATAAGATTACCCAAAACTAAGAGAGAGAGAGAGAGAGAGAGAGAGAGAGAGACAGAGAGACAGAGAGACAGAGACACACACACACACACACACAAGAGTAGCGGGAAAAGACATAAAATAACGACCCTGAGGAATGAGAACAACAGAAGCCAGAGACAAAAGGGCGATCAAAATTTAGGCTGAGGAAACGAGCGCGTAGTGTTCTGGAGATTTCCAAGGAGAGTGACGGTAATTTTTAAACGCGGTGTCGCTTCGGAACGCTTCTGGTGGAAGGCGGAGCACGGCGGGTCAAGGGCCGATGCGGGGCAAAGCGGTGGAACGGCAGTGTAGACGCTTGTTCAGGTTCCAGGGTGTTTCACTGCCAAGCAAGGGTCTCGGGTCTTTTCTACAAAGGACCAGACGGCCAATATTTTAGGCTTTGCGGGCCACGAGGTGTCTGTTGGACTACTTAACTCCGCCATTATTATACAAAATCAGCCATAGGCAATGCGTAAACATGTGGCATGGGCTGTGTTCTAATAAAACTTTACATAAACAGATGGAGGACAGAATTGAGACCACGACTAGTCACAGTTTCCTAGTCCCTGGATAAAAGTAAGACAGTTCGGCCATTGTAAAAAAAAAAAAAAGTGCAGCAGTTACGGAGGTAAAGCGGAAGGGTTTTGTTAGTACTGTGTATGCGGGAGACAGTAATTAAGTTGAGACGCAGGGAAAGAAGTGGAAAGGAAGAAGAAAGGCACAGAATACATGGTCTGGACTGGATTTAGAAAACCAGTTCCTGAGACCGGAGGGAGGGAGGAGGGAGAGAGGCAGATCCAGGGACTGCCACTAATCCTGTTCCGATTGAATGTTTATTTCAACCCTTCTTCTGTAAACTGTTATTTTTAAAGAAACTAAAGATTTAGGAATCAGTTTTGTCATTTTTTTTCTTTGTTTTTGTTTAATTTTAAGGGCCAACCATTCTCGCATGGATTTTAGTTTCCCTCACAAAGGCCAGGAGGTGCACTTCCTTAGGAAAATTCCTGAGCACAAACATTTTCTTCTTAGTTTGTTTTTAGCCTTCTTTATCATCTAATCTTTTTTTTTTTAACTGCAAGATCTCTTGACCAAGATTTCTGAGATACACTTTCACACTTGGGGGCAAATGAAACTACAGGAACCTGGGGGAGAAATTCATGTCCACGGAGTTCATAATGTCTTCTGAAAATGCTGCTGTTTATCTTGCTTCCTTGCCCATATCCTCTAGGGATTTCATGTTAGTCAATCGATGAATGTATTTCTGTTAAAAAAATATCTAGGTCGATGGAACTTTGTGTTTAATGCTACCGAAAGAATAGCTGGTTGAAGATAAGTTCTTTAGAAAATTCATTTGTGACATGCATTAGCTCTCAAATTCACCTGTTTTGGATGCTCTTCTAGCTGTAGACTTTTTTGAATTGCCTTTTCTTAAATTGAAGCGTATCTGTTCACATTTTTTTGCTCATTTTTTCTTTTTCCCGTTATTAGCTGGGTATCTCAGGACGGAGGCTAAGCAGAGAGAAAACGTAAACGGATAAAGTAATGTATGAGCCCACGTGTACTAAACCTCTCAGCTTGTGCTTAAGAATAATTTTTAGCCTTGAACTTCAGATAACGAAATACTTATGGTGACCTCGGGATGTTAGCTGGGAACTTCTGCTCATCACAGATAAATGGTATATTAACTTGGATCCGCCAATCCAAGATTTGCTTTCTAACTCTCCAGCTTATTCTGACGGGCCACACTGACACCAGGCGACCAGGAGAGGAGAGGCACATCAAACCTATAATAATGGTCCTCCCACTTTTGTGTCCGGCACAGTCAAGAAAGGTCACTATGAAGGAACATTTGTTTGCTGAAGCAGTGTCATTTTTACCTCTGTAATAAATGGCTTTTTTTTTTCTTCTGAAGTATCACTTGGTAAAACCATCTCCAGTACCTCAGACAGTCTTCCATCAAAGTTTAAACTCTAATTCAGGACCATGAACACCTTTGCCATTCTGTGCGGTGTGTGTCAGTGGGTCTGGTCTCCACATCTTGGGATCAACTTACGTGGCATGAGTTCACCTTAGGGCTGAAGCAAGGAAGCGTTAAACCATCTGTTGAAAGTCCCAAATAATCCGAAAGTCAAAACAAACTAGATGAGGCATTCTGGGTTGGAGCGCACATTCGTCTCAACGAGTGAGATAATGTAACGTGCAGTACTGTGCTGAGATTAATTCAGGCTCACGGGACTGGCTGGATCTGGCAAGGCTTACTTTAAAGGTGGAGTTAAAAACACATGTCCATATCCAATTTTGTGTAGCAAGCGATAAATGGCGAGCTCTGCCAAAGTCATTTGTAATTTTTAAAAAATGCAATTTCAAACAACATCTTTAGCTCTCCAGCGAAAGGTGGTGTAGGACAATGAGAAGCGATCTGTTGTTCTCTGAGAGCGCGGAGGTGAGACTTGTGAAATCTGCTCCGTGTCAGCTCTGAGACCTTGGACGGGAGACGACACTTTGAGCTTTCACTTCTTTAACTGTCAGCGGGATAAATGATGTTTTCCCCAGATAGCTATGATACAGGAAGGTCCAAATGTGATGATGAGTTTGAAAAATTACCAAGTTTGATATACTTATTCGGCCAGTAACGGTTACAGAACACTGTGCTAGGATTAACAGGCTTAGTACAAAGATGAATAATAAAAGATAGATAATAGAATTTCGATCTCATATGCTCAGCGTGTGGGGGAAACAGGCATGTAAACAAATACGACCTATTGCAAATGCGTGTGAAGAGGACACGGTAGGGATCTCAAGCGGTGAATTCGGTCAGAGGAGCCAGGGCCGGCGTGTGCAGAAGGTGACCTGCGCAGGCGCCGCCAGGCAGAGGGCATGGGAGGGTAGCACTGGCAGAGGCTGCCAGGCGGAGGCCAGCATAAACGAAGGTGTGCAAGCATGAAACGGCACGGCTCGTTAGAGGCAGTACGGAACTACACAAGTATCTTCTGTTCTTGACTAATTTGTATCAGATACGTTAACAGCTATACTGATGATATTAAGTCAAATCTTAATTAAACCAAGAGCTGATGCATCCTTATGAGAACACAGAGAACGTATTGACTTTTATAGCCGCCTTCCCTGAATATAGTCTAAAAGGCAGCCGATAGTGCCAAGAGCGAACTCGCAAATGGATTTCGTGATGTGGTAAAAAGTTATGGGCAGTGTCTCTCATCAATGTGATGGTGTATGAAAAATGTCGTTTGTTACATTTGCATAGGTGAGAAGACGTATTTAGAAAGAATTTAAAGTGATTTTTTTTTAAGGCATCCATTTGCCACAAATATTTATGTGAGAAAAAAATAATGAGTTTTCAGAAAAAATACTCAAATTACCCAAAATAAATTTAAATGACCATGAGGAATAGTTTCTCCTTCCTATGCAGCTGCTCATGGCGGCTCCAAATGGACTGTCCTTACTCGGTGTTTGAAAAAAACGGCCTCTGGAATCTGGTCCTATTGCATCACCTATTGAACAGGTGGCAGACATTTTTCCTTAAAATTCCTTCCTGTTTGACTATTGCATTTTCTGTTTTAATAAATATTTCCAAGTCTCAGGGGATTCTATATATTAAACCAGAGTCAATTTCTCAAAGAAACAGGACCATATTCTCTACCATCTGTGCTTATGATCTTCTTTTCCAGAAAAATATTCATTTTAATTTGTCCCCTGAGTTTTGAAAATTCTCCAAGAATTCTCCATCCCCTCCTTCTGACCACATATCCACCTACTCATACTTTCATTCTATTACCATTAGTTCCCTAAACTTGTCCGTTCTGTTTTTTTTTTTTTTCCCCATGGTTTTGTACTTGTTTGGGTTACTTTGTCATGTGCCCAGTTTTCGTCTGACTTGGAACTTGGTGACTTACAACTGAGTCACTGAGCCACTTCCTTTTCTTAAATACCATACTGAAAACAGGAGCGTCATCGGAAAGATTAATTGAAAGAAGAAGCGTGTAACTTTCTAAACTGGTAAGGTCAAGATTTCCCTTAGGATTTAAAGCCCTTTAAATTCTATTTCCTTGTTTTGTTAACCTTTTGGAGATAAAGATAGGGAGAGGTACCCCTCAAAAATGAGGACTTTTTAAAGTGGTACTTAAAGTTCCTCTAACTTTTTTATTGAGACCCATTTCTACTTTTATTTCCAAATTACTTTTTTTAAAAAAAAAATATTCTGGAATTTTCCCCCACATTATAAAAATTATACTGTTTTGACCTATTAGCCTCATTGAACTTCTTTATAAATCACAGAAATTCATTCAGATTAGTTTTTTTTTTTTATTTTTTCAATTGAGAGATGAAGCAGAGATTTATCCAAGAGAGACGTTTCATCAAACGCAGGAAGATCATCGCAATCTCACAAGAGACGAAATCAGGAACTGGAGGATGTGCGTTCAAGCTGCCTTCTCTACGTGACATGATCATTTGTCGCTGCTGCTCCCTGCTGCTCTGCTTCGGTTTTCTTTTTGCCTTTACCCTGATTTCTTTAACGATCTATGTACACAACAGAACACGTCTTCGCCAGCCCTTCATGACAGCTCATGCCAGAGGTGCAGCAGAAGCTAAGTATGTCATTCTGTGAACCAAGTCCAATCGTGGAATATTATAGACAATGTGGAATCGAGGAATGGAAGGGTAACTTCATAAGTAGGGGCAGAATTGAAAACAGGCTGGAAAAAATCTTTTTAACACGGCAGGTAGCAATATTATGGAATTAATTTACATATTTATAAAAGGGACACACTCCAAAGCAGTGATGATCGGCTGGAAACTAACCAGCGCAGGTGTGGCGGGAGTAGGATCCCTCCGAGAGGCCGGCGCTACGACCGGTGTCCTGCCTACATGTGAGCAGGGAGCCCAGCCAGTGGCTCTGCCCGTCTGCAGAGCGAAGGAAGTGGCCCCATCTGGCCAGCGTGCTCTGCCTGATTTGGCTCCCAAAACGAGCTGCCCATTCTGCCACGCTGCCTGAGCAGCAAAGCTTCTTTATAGCCCTGCGTACTGCCGAGTACACTACCAAGTCCCACCTGACCGGGAAGCCTGGCCAGAAAACCCAGGCAACGGCGGAGCCACCCACAGCCGGGCTCAGGCAGGACAACCACCCGGCAGTCCTGGCTGACCGTTCCCAGCTAGGGCCGATGCCCCTCCCCCACTCGGAGCTCGGGCAGTGATCTCGCCCTCAACAGACACAACAGCAAGCCCACCTGCCCAAGAACAGCAGCAGCTGACCCGCCTAAAGCCCAAGCTGAGGTGACTGATGAAGGAACGTCTCCCCCAAAGGGAACCGGTGGAGGCGGGAAGGAGGGCCACCGACCTAAATGTGCAGCTTCCAGGGCAGGGGATCAAGGAACACAAAAATCAGGTAAATGACTTTCCTGAAGAAAACTAATAAAGTTCAGTAGCAGACCCCAAAGAAATGGCTATCTATGAACCGTCAGACAAAGAATTAAAAAAAATTCTCTTACAGAAGTTTAGTGCATTGCAAGAACACACAGATAACTAAACGAAATTGAGAAAATTATGCATTAACATTATAAGACATAGAAGGCCACTGTATAATGATAAAAATGACATCCCATCAAGAAATTATAATAATTACAAATATTTGTACACTCAATATTGGAGCGCCTTAATATATAAAGCAAATACTAAAAAGAACTACAAGGAGAAATGAAGAGCAATAAAATAATAGTTAGGGGCTTTATTACTTCACTCTCAACAATGGATAGGTCATCCAAATGCAGGATCGGCAAGAAAACAGTGAATTTGAACACTATAGATCACATTGACCTAACGGATACATGCAGAACATTCCATACAACAATAGTAGAATACACATACTTCTCAAGAGTACATGGAACATTTTCTAGGAACGACCAAGACAAGTCTTGGCAGACTTAAACAGATTAAAATTATACTCAGTATTTTTTCTAACCCAAGTGGCATGAAATTAGAAATCAGTAACAGGAAGAAGCTGGAAAATTCACAAAATACACAGAAATTAAACAACATTCTCCTGAACAAGAAACAGATCAAAGAAGAAATTAAAAGGAAAATAAAATAGTATCGTGAGACAAAGGAAAATGTAAATACAACATATCAAACTTTATGGCAGGAGGCAAGAGCAATTCTAAGAAGGAAGTTTATACTGATAAACACAAATCTCAAGAAAATAGAAAGATCTCAAACAGTCTAACCTTACACTTTAAGGAACTAGAAAAGAGAACAAACTAAATCCAAAGTTAGCAGAAGGAAGAAAATAATAAAGATCAGAGCAATAAATGAAACAGAGAACTGGAAAACAATAGAAAAGATTAATGAAGCTTAAGAGTTGGTCCTTTGAAAAGATAAACAAAATTGACAAATCTTTAGCTAGACAAACCAAAAAAAAAAGGGGGGGGGATACGAATCAATAAAAACTATAAATGAAAGGGACATTACAACTGATACCACAGAAATACAAAAAAATCATAAGAGACTACTATAAATAACTACATACTAACAAACTGGACAATCTAAAAGAAATGGATAAAATCCTAAAAACCTACAACTTACCAAGACTGAATTAGGAACAAACAAAAATCTGAACAGAGCAATAATAAGTAAGGGGACTGAATCGATAATCAAAAACATCCCAACAAAGAAAAGCCAAGGACCAGATGGTTTCACTGGTGAATTCTACCAAACATTTAAAGAAGAATTAAGGCCAACCCTTCTCAAACTTCAAAAAATTGAAAAGAGAACACTTCCAAACTCACTTTACAAGGCCAGCATCACCCCGATATCAAAGCCAGATAAAGACAATACAAGAAAAGTAAACTACAGGCCAATATCCCAATTGAATATAGATGCAAAAATTATCCAGGAAATACTAGCAAACTGAATTCCGTAGCACAATAAAAGGATCACGCCCCATGGTCCAGTGGGTTCATCCAGGATGCGGAGGTGGTTCAACCTATGCAAATCAGTAAGTGTGATCAACCATATTAATAAAATGAAAGATTAAAAAATCATATGATCATCTCGATAGGCATAGAGAAAGCATTTGACGAAATTCAACATCCACTAATGATAAAAGAAAAACTGTCAACAAATTAGATACAGAAGGAACGTACCTCAACATAATAAAAACCATACGTGACAATTCCATAGCTAATGTCATTCTCAATGGTGAAAGGTCAAAAGCTGTTCTCTAAGATGAGGAACAAGACAGGGGTGCCCACTCTCCCCGCTCTATTCATCACGGTACCAGAAGTCCTAGCCCAGGGAAATCGGTCAAGAAAAAGACACAAAAGACATTCAAATTGAAAAGGAGCAAAATTATCTCTATTTGTAGACGACATAGTTTTGTACAGAAATATGGAAAATAGAAAATTCTAAAGACTCCACTAAAATACTATTAGATGTAATTGATAAATTCGGCAAAGTTGTAGGATACGAAAATCAGCATTCCTATGTACTAACAATGAATTATCTGAAAAAGAAATAAAGAAAACAATTCTGTTTACAGTGTAGTCATGTGCTGCTTAACGATGGAGATACAGTCTGAGAAATGTATTGTTAGGCAATTTTGACACTGTGTATCCATAGAGTGCAGTAACACAAACCCAGTTGGTATTGTCTACTACACACCCACGCCTATTATACAGTCTATTGCTTCTCGGTCACGAGCCTGTACAGCACATCACTGTACAAAACAACATGCGCTTAGATAAAGCACAAGAGAAAACATGCAGACTATATATAAACAATCTCGCAGAAATGGAGTTTGGATGCATGGTTGCCAGAGGCAGGAGCTGGGAGTCGGGGACTTGGATGAAGGCAGTCAAAAGGTATAAATTTCCAGTCACAAGATGAATAGGTTCTGGAATGTAATGTTAACAATACTCTTGCATATTTGAAAGTTGGTAAGATAAGAGAGAACATCTTAAAAGGAACTAATTCACAACAAAGGAACTAATTCTCAACAAAGTATCAATGCATGTTATGGGAGAAAATCATTTTTTATTTTAGTCAGCACCACTAACCTAACTTCTTGTTATCACAGGGTTCAAAATGAGGAAGTAAAATTGGTTTGACTTAATTTTGGTAAAAAAAAAATTTAACTTTGATCTCAGCAAATATAATACAAATGGGAAAGAATAATTTGGTCAGAGATAGGCCAGAAGACATAAAGAGGAACTGAAGCCAGAGACTGTTAACTTTTATACTCGAAACTTATTCCTAAATATGTGAGAGTTTTCTACATAAGTTGACTTGCTAAAATTTGGTTGAATTTGATTTGAAATTTTTAGCAAAATTATAGGTCCTTTCCATCAAATAGATTAGGCACCTTAATTGTTGAAACAGAAAATCTCAGGAAGAATATAGTTTATATAAATATTTATGTATCATTTAAATATTACTTTATACATAACAAAAGAAAACAGAAAAGACTCATTCTTCAAGAGTTCCTTGGTTTATATGTGTATTTGTGTATGTGTTGATGACTTTTATTTTGATATTTCTCAGTTTTTACACTGATCATAGTCTTTATTCTGAAGTTTGATATTTCTTATATTATTTGAGCAGGTTTTATCCTTTTTCTGGTTAATCACATAGTATAGCACACAGTTGTAGTCTTATGAATTAGCAAAATGCCTATTATATTATCCAGGATTTATTTCGCTTAAATCAAAGTCCTATTAATTCATTCTATGTATTTAATTTCAAACTTTTAGCTTATATCTGAAGTTTAAAATGAGCATTTTTATATATTCTTACATATTTCACAACAGTCAAAATTTCACATTCTTATGTTTAATTAACAACGACATGTGTCGCACCTATTATGAAAAAGAACTTTTCTAAGTATGTTAAGAACATGGATCCTGCCCTGACAATACACACAATGTCTTATAGAAAATAAGATCTGCATAAAGAAGATTAATGCAAAGTAGTTACTGAAATGTTCTATAAAACGTAAGGTCACAGGAGAACAGAAGGGGTTTCAGCCGTCCTGGAACCATCAAATAACATCCTTGGAAGAGACCTGTTAGGAGCTCGTCTCCGAAGGGTAGTTAGTGTTACGACTGCTGATGAGGCAAGTGCTTTCTAGTTCCGCAGAAAGAGCGAAGGGGTGGGATTCGCTGGGGAAAAGGAAGCAGCGGTTCCTCAAGCCAACGCGGGAAGATGAGGTGGGGAAGTTGTACACAATGGTGCATCTCGAGTTGGCTGGTATTGGCCTGTCGTTCAATTTTCAAGAGTTTTGTTAGACGGCTGACATTTCAGTAGTTTAAAATTAGCCGTGATGGTGGGAGTGTTTACACCATGGAAACTGTCAAATGTTACAAATTAGAGCTGGGTTTGTTGGGATCTGGAAAGCTGGTTGTTAAACGTTTACCAGCATCCTACTTAGATACGGCTGGCCTGGAATGCCACATCCTCCGTATAATTCATCTTATACTGCTGGGTTTTGACGTCTGTTTTAGAATTTGCAGAAGATGCTTTGGACAAGAAAATAATTAGGCATAAGCGAGGGTTAAATATAAGAAAAGTACTTGAAAACGGGAGCATTTGACTTGGTGAGATGAAAGCCATAACTGTGTCTCCTGCTGCACTCAACAGTTCCAAGGCAAAAAAGAGGATAAGGCTGGTGGTGGAGGAATGATTCACATGATAGAAAAATTTAACAAAAGAACATATGTGATTATGGCAAGTTCTGACCATGAGCAAAGAACAATAATTACTGCAGTAAGTGAACAGCTTGTCATGAGGCCTACACGTCCGCCGACATGGCTCACGTCGCCGCTTGGTCTGGGGGGCGGGGACGAGCCCCGGCTAGTGGTTTCCCCCTAACGACGAGATCACTGCCTGCATGGCTCTCGCGTGCCGATGGCTGCGGACGGCGGAGGGCCAGCTCCTGTGTGGTGAATGGCTCTCTCCACATACGCCGGGGCTCAGATCACAGCAACTGAGCTTGAAGGAATCCCCTAGAAGCAAAGTGCTGTGTTCCCTAGATCAGGTCCCGTTCCTCTTGTCTGACGGGAAGGAATGCTCCTTAATTGTTTTCATCAGGAACGAGCTTGTTTACCAGAGGAGGAGACGTTCTATGAATAGCTTAGCTTGAGTGACATTCCAATAACCATAAAATAAGCATGAAAAAAAATTCCCTGAAGTCTTAATAATTGGCTTCTGTTGCCGAGGCCTTTAGGAAGCAAAAAGAGCAAAACAAGAAATGCTCTCCGCTTGGGAAGCCAGGGCAGAGACCTCCGGCCTGCAGCGCAGACAGGCTAGGGCGTGTGTGGACCCCGGGGACGCCGGCCAAGGTCTGTCCTCTGTGTCTGTGTATTTTTCTTGAAAGAAGATCCACAGTTTTTTACATTCTCAGCTGGATCTCTGCCAAGCTTCCTGCCCGTCCAATCTGCCATTCTACCTGCCACACCCAAAGGTCAAGAATCACTGGTTTGGCCATTCCTGGATATACACTTGTAGGAAATAGAAAGAAGATTCATGTCCCTTTATCAAAAACAGGATTGATATATTACCAGATGTTTTTTTTAGGAACTAGACCTGAGAGAGGCTTTTAACTGTTCTGAGGCCAGATATATTTTTATATGTTTTCTCTTTTGATGCTCATGAAGTGAACAAGGTATTCTCTCTCTTATTACCCTCAATTGAGAAGTCAGGGCTCCGTGGTCCTTAGCCTGGACTATACATCACTTTGGAGCTTTTTAAAAAGTGTGATGCCCGGATCCCACCCCCAAAGGCTCCGAGTTAACTGATCTGGAGTGGAGCCTGGTTCCTCGCATGTTGCCCGCAGTTCTCCGGGTGATTCTGGTGTGCAGCCCAGTTCAGAACCGCTAAGTTGGGCTACCTGCTCTAAGGACGGGATCTGTGTTTGGAAGCCGGGATCTGACCTGCTGCCCCCGGGCATGAGACTTATTAAAGCTTCCGCTCAATCAGACGATGAATAACAAGTTACTGTGTGAAGTAAGACAGGAATAATTTTTTAAAAACTTCATCCTACTCGAGAAGTAATGGGTTGCCCTAAAGAGAAATTTTTGGAGAAAAGGTCAAAGCAGTGAACGACGTACAAAAAAAGATGAATGGGAACTGCTAATAAGAACTGTCACTGATTCCACAAAAAAGTTAATACTTTAAATTTTTAAAAGGGAGTCAGCATGAAATAAAATTCTATACAGTGATTGTTAAAAAGAACAATTTCATTCAAAACTTTTTAAATTCAAGGTTGTCCTGTGATTTGAATATCTATTTTTACTTTGTTGCATTGGCCATGGTAAACGCCTCACTCTTAAATCTGTATAAAACGACAAACTGATGTGTTCAAGAAAAAGGAATAAAGAAACTTAGTACACTGTAAACAACTGTTTTATTGTCTTTGTCTGCTGATTCTAACGTTTAAGTCTGTTTTGGTTTGGTTTCGACTGATTTTTCTCATCATAATGGGTAACGTTTTCTCTCTTCTTTGCATGCCTGATCATCTTCGATTTTATTCATACTGTGGGTCTTATCCTGTTGGGTACTGCATATTTCTATATTCTTATACGCAGCTTGAGGATTGTTCTAGGATGTGGTTAAGCTACTCAGAAACAGTTCGGCCTTTCGATGTCTTCCTCTTAAGATTTTTTAGCAAGAGCCAGAGCAGCATTTAATCCAGGCAAGAATCATCTGAGTCCTCTAGCTAGTGTCCCATGGATGATGAAACTTTTTCCTGTTAACAGCCCTGCATGAATATCTCTACGGTTCCTTGTACCAACTCAGGCAATTTGTTTTCTTTTCTCAATTTATTCCTATTTATTCGTATTTATACAAACTTTTTTTATAGAAGAGTCTAAATCTCCTAACATTAAATTCACAGTCCTCTGCTTGACTGCAATCAATCGGTCAAGCTTTACTGACCTAATCATGTCTCAAAGCAGTCCAACTGGAACTTCCCATTCCTGGAAACGTTCCTTCTGTCCTCATCCTGTGTCTTTGTCCGTGCTACTTCCTGTATTGGCCACACACCATCAGTGGGCTGTGGATGGCAGACTGGCCCTTTCTCCTAAAGAGACTGTCATACTCCCTCATCTTTATGTGAAATCACCCCACATTTCAAGATCCAGTTCTTCAGGAAATTTTCTTCAGTCATTTCCATTGGAACAAATCTTTCTCAGTTCTTTTTCCTCATGGAGTTTCTGATATAATATTGATCACACTTTATGTTGGACTAAAATCAATGCTTTTGACAAATATTTAATTCCTACTATGTGTATAAAGCCTTGTTTTCCCACTAAGTCAAAGTTTATTTTAAGATAGGAAGTGGGTATTACTAATTTTTGTATCCCTTGGGATACAGCAAAATACCCAGGAAAGCAACTTTTGATAAATGTTTGATTTGGTTGTGAGCTGGCACTAGCTGGCATACTTCTCCTTACCAGAGTCTGACTGGCTTTTCTTGCGTTACTCAGGGGAATTATTGACCCCATTTAAGTAAATAAATCCCAGCATCTTCTCACCAAGAAGCATACTTCACTGACCATGAGAAAAGCAGATTAATCGCAAATCGCCTACACTTTGGAACTTCTGCTCTAGTAACTCTTAATTAGTATTCACACTCGAAATGATTGTTCAATCCTTTTTGTTTTGTTTTGTTTCAACAAGTCTTAATGCCAACGTTCTGCCTCTCCTGATCGGCGGTCACAGAGACCCCTTGGAGCATCCTAATTTTATTGCCCTAGAGGACAGTTCTTCTTTTTGGTTTCCTTAGGCCCTTATCTCTCCACCCTCCAAAGCTGCATAGTCTATATTTTAGGTTATCAGGACTTGCGTATCATTTTTACACGATGGGGTAATAGATGATCAGATAGAATTATAATATTAGTTAGCTATGATACGCCATGGCTGTAGCAAGGTCTGCCCAGGGAGAACACTTATAATCTGACACGAGAACTTCACTTCAAAACATGGGCTAAACATAGACACAGGAGGAAGATCGGAGTCAGCCTGGAGCTAAGCAGGGGACTTACAATATCGCTCGCCTCACTGATTTGATTCCTTCGGGCACTTCACAATGAATCGGTGAAAAGTTTCCCATTCACTGTGGTCCCCTGACATTTAGGAGGGAACTGGAAACAGGCTTGTGAGTTTCCTATTTAAGAGTTCTCTTTTAATTTTATGAGTTATGAGTAGGGCTAGCTGAGAAGAAAATACTTGGAAACAAGATGCTTTGAAAATAATGTCTGTGTTTTGGGAAGCCATAATGAGGAAAAGGTCTGCAGCCTAACTCTGAAAGGGCATTTTAGCACTTTGTCAATAATTAGGTAATTTGTACTGAAAGGGCGTTCCAATGAAGAAAAAAAAATATTTTTCACAGTCAAAAACTCAGATTTGAATGAATAACAAATTGGACTCACACAAATAAATGAAGAGCTTGGGAAATGGTTACGAGGGTAAATATAAAATGTTATTTTATTTTCATCTATATCCTTTTAAAATAAACTGTTTACATAAATTGCATCATATAATAAATTGTGTCAATGTATTGTGAAGTTGAATAAAAGTAAAATGTATGACAATAAAAGCCCAGAGGCCAAGAGGGAAGAAGTGAAAGAATGTTACTACACAGTTCTTTCCTGCAGAGACTTGTATGTGTAGTTTCACATCACTTGAAGGCAGACTATGTTAAGTTAAAAATTTATACTGTAAATCCTAAAGCAATCACAAAAATTACATAACAAAGAACATAGCTAGTAAGAGCGGAAAGAGGGCGAATAGAATGATAAGAAAACCCTCAATTAATCCCAAAGCGGGCAGGAAAATCAGACTAATTAAACAAAGAACAAGTAGGACAATTAGAAAACGAATATTGATGTGGTAGATTTAAACTTGACTATATCAATGATTATATTAAGTATAAGTGACAAGTGACATAAAAACCGCAATTAAAAGCCAAAAAAAAAAAAAAAGATTGGATGTGAAAATAATATCCCATTAGTACGGTCTGTAAGAAATCTACTTTAAGTATTATGACCCAAATAAGTTGAAAGTGAAAAAAAATGGGGAAAGTTTTACCCTGCTAACACTAATGAAAAGAAAGCTGTAGTGGCTGTGTTAATTTCAGACAAAGATTTCAGAGCATAAAAATAATATCAGGGATAAGATGATTATTTCATGATGATAAATGGAGTGAATTCTTTAGGACATAATAATTCTAAATGTTTATATATCTAATAATGCAGTGTCAAAAGACATAAAACCCAACTGACAGAATAGCAAGGTGATATAGGCAAATCTACAATTTATTTAGGGATTCAACTTCCTCCTCTTATAGGAGAGACACCAAATCATGTAAGAATATTGAAGTCTTAATAACACTATCAATGATGTTGACCTACTAAACTTTTGTAGAGCAGCCCATGAAAAAAATAAATAAAATAAAATAAAATAAAATAAAATAAAATAAAATAAAATAAGAAGACACAATTTTTTCAAGGGCGCACTAAATATTTACCAGGATATACCATGTTCTGAGTCATACGCCAAGACTCAAGACATCTAAAAGAATTCAGGTCATACAAAGAATACTGTTGAACCACAATTAGAAATCAGTAATAGAAAAA
This sequence comes from Rousettus aegyptiacus, assembly GCF_014176215.1. NCBI lineage: Eukaryota > Metazoa > Chordata > Mammalia > Chiroptera > Pteropodidae > Rousettus > Rousettus aegyptiacus. Next base: position 5,993,814 of record NW_023416290.1, on the reverse strand, counting down.
ATCTCTGGAAAATCCTTAAATATTTGGAAATTATAAACACAGGTTTCGATAAGCTATGGGCAAAAGAAAAAGGCAAATGAAAGTTAATATTACTAATAAATGAAAATACAGCATGTCAAGTTCTGTGAGGTGCAGTTAAAACAATACTTAATGGGACATTTATGGCACTAACTACTGATAATAGAAAAGAAGAAAGGACTCAAGTTAATGACTTCAGTTTTCATCTATTGTCCCAAGCTCGAACAACAACAGTCAATACATCCCCAAATAAATATTATTTGTTATAGAACATAAATAATAAAGACCAAAACAGAAATTAAATGCTAAAATTTAAAGATAAAAATTAATGAAATTATTTGAGATTGATAAAGTTAAACTTTTAGACAATCTGATCGGAAAATTACCAGTATCAAGCTTGAAATATTATTTAAAAAGTATGTTAATTAATTTGACAACTTACAAGAAATTGACAAATATCTTGAAAGACCAAAACTACTAAAGTTTATTCAGGAAGAAATAGATAACCCAAATAGTTCCATATTGAGTAAAATAATTTTAATTTGTGGTTAAAATCTTTCCCTCACAGGAAACTCTAGACCCAGATGACTTTACTAGGGAATTTAGTCAAACAGTTAAGCAAGAAATAATACCAGTACTGTATATACTCTTCCAGAAAATTTAAAAGAGAAAATATTTCCCAATAAATTCTACAATGCCAGAATTACTTTGACATTGAAACTAGACGAAGAAATTACAAGGAAAGAAAATTGCATACAAATATTTCTCATAGGCATCAATGTAAAAACTTCTAACAAAATTTTAGTTGATCAAATTTGACAATATCTTACAATGATAAAACATCAAGAGCCTGATTTATTCCAAGAATGCGAGATTGGTTTAATAGCTGAAAATCAATTTAACAAATTATCAGACTAAAAAAAGACAACAATATGGTGATCTCATTAGATGTAAGAAATCATTTGAAAAATCTATTATCCATTACCGATTTAAAAAAAGTCTCAGTAAAGTAGGATTAGAAAGAAAAATCTTCAACCTATTATGAACATTTATGAAAGAGCTACCAGTAACATAAGTTAATGATAAAAGACCGAGTTCTTTTCCCATAAAATCAGCAAAAAGTTAAGGATATTCGCTCTCACCATTTGCATTCAACACTGTACTGGAAGTTTAAGCTAATGCACTAAAACAAGAAAAAAAATAATAGGTTTTGAGATTGGAAAAAAAGTGGTAGACTTGTCTTTATTTGTAGATGAAAATAATCATCCACAAACAAAATACTACAAAATTTACAAAAGATACTAGAATAAGAGTTGAAGGATATAAGATTAGTATATAAAACTCAATTATATTTCTATATGCTCATAACCAATGACTGTAAACTGAAATTAAAATTCAATACCATCTATAATAACTTTCCCAAATATGAAATAGTTTGAGAATGAATAATCTTTAAAAGATATATAACACCTATGCGATGAAAACTATAAAATACGGCTGAAAAAATTTTAAAAACCTAAAAAAAAAATGGAGATATATATCATGTCCACAGTTGGGAAGACTTAGTATTTTTCAGATGTCAAGTTCCTCCAAATTGGTCTAAAAATTTAATGTGATCACTCAGAATTTCACCAGGTCTTTTCTTTTTAACTGACATGCTCATTCCAAAATTTGTATGAAAATGCAAGAAACCTGGAGTAGTCAGTCAACTTTGAAAAAGAGCAAAGTTGGAGGAATTACACACTACTTAACTTCAATACTTTTTTATAAAGCTGTAGTAATCAAAACAGTATGACATTGGCATGAGGATAAAAAGAAATGAGTCCAGAAATATACTCATATATGTATGGTTACTTGATTTTTGACAAAGACTCAAAGGCAATTCAATGAATAAATAGTCTCTTTCAGTAAATGTTGCCTACCATTAGGACTGTTGGACTACCCCTATGCAAAAAACGAATGTACCACATACAAAAATTAACTCGAAATGGAGAATAGATCTAAGTATGAAGTCTAAAATTATATAACTTCTAGACGAAAACACAGGGACACAGGATTAGGTGAAGGTTTCTTAGATACGACATGAAAACCATGATCTGTAAAAGAAAGCAATCAATTGAACTTCGCAATGAAGAATGATAGCTCTTTGAAAGACACTATAAGGAAATGGAAAGACAAGTCACGGACTAGAAGAAAGTATTTGCAAATCACACATCTGATTAAGAATTTGTATCCAGAACATATTTTTAAAAGTTCAAAGTTCAAAAAAAAAAAAAAAAAAGAAAAGAAAAAAGTTAAAAATGGGCCAAATATTTGAACATACGCTTCACCAAAGAAGATATATTGATGGCAAATAGATACATTAAAATACTAAACATCAATATTCATTCGGGAAAAGCAAAATAAAAACGCTACGCGACACTGTTACCTATTAAAAATGTCTACTACTAACAGCAACCGTGCCAAGTATTGGAGAGGATTTGGAGCAACTGCAACTTTCACATACGGCTGGTGGGAATGTAAAACAATTCAGCTGCTTTGGAAGAGAACCTGGCAGTTTCTTAAATATTGAGCGTACATCTACCACGTGACATAGCCATTCTCCTTTTTATTCCCCCATGAGAAGTAAAGACATATGACTATGAAAAGAATTGTATATGAAGGTCCATAAGAGCTTTACTTGTAAGAGCCAAAAGGTTTAAACGATCCAAGTGTCCATTAACTGGTGGATTGCTAACCACACATGGTTTATCTATACACTAAGATGTTCTTCAGAAACTAAAAGAAATGAACTATTCACACACACACACACAACAATGTGGATCAGCCTGAAAATAATCACGCTGAGTGAAAGAAGCCAAATAAAGGAGTACATACAATGTGATTCCATTTTCACAAGCTTTTAGAAATGTAAACCAAAGTATAGTTGACAAAAATTAGCTTCGTGGTTGCCTAGGAAACAGTGGTAGGGGAAGGTGCTGAGCAGAGAGGGACAGGAAGGAGGGATTATGAAAGGCCACTAGAAGCCCTTGGGGGTAGTGATGTGCTCGTTACCCCAAGTGCATGCTCACTACTTTGACTGCGGTAATGATTTCATGGCTACATATACTTTAAACATACAGTTTATAGTTTGTTAATGATACCTCAATGAAAGTGTATATAAAAAAGAAGCCTCCTTCCAGGCCATTCTGACACCTGCTAAAATCTGAGTCATACTCTCGTTGACCAGTTTTGAGTTTCTTGAATTAGTAATTTCAAAATTATATACTCAATCTCATAATATGCTTTTTGACCCAGTGATCAGAAATTAAGACTAAAATTTAGGGACTGACGGATGGGACTTTCACGATTTTGGAAGGTCAGGAAGGGACGCTGTCTCAAGAGGTCTATTCTAGCACTTCTCTTGCGGCTGCACTTCAGTGCCTGTGGCTCCACCGCTCCCAAGCTCACTCTGAGCTTGAGACAGCGATGTTAACGAAGAGCCGAGGCACCTCGCCTGGGGACGGAGGGGTAGGGGCAGCTGGGAGATGACCGCGCTGTCCTGACTGCCTTCTGCTCGGACACAGGCCGCACTTGCTGTTCGGTAATTTCTACGCTCTGTCTGGAAAAACCGAGATGCAGTTGGAAGCATGAATTATGCCCTGGAAAGAGGACGACTTCTGCTAAGCTCCATGCCCTTCGGAAAGTTTGCAACACGGACCATTCATTTAAATGACCTGATGACTAGTTTGACCGAGGTCTTAAGAGTCATTTTATGGTGTTAAAACATATTTCTTTCAATATGTTTCAGTTACTTTTTTCCCCCTCATGTGATGGAGTAAAAGAAGCAAGAACGTAATCGAAGATGCAGTTATTAAAAATAAAATGTTCCTCTCCAGTTCCCGTGAGACCCCGATGTCCAAAGACACAGGTGCCGACTCTGGAGAGCCACGTGAAGGACTCGGAGCTGGGGCAGGAGGCTGGGGGAGCCCGGAGCGCAGCTGTGCCGTGCTGGAAGACGAGCCTCCCACGGGACAGACAGCTGTTCGACTCAGACAGTGAGACCCGGAAACGGGGAGCCAAGGGAGGTCACTGTTGATGAGAGAGGCCGTGGCCAGCTCCGGGGGTGAAGGTTCAGTTCAGGGGCTGCGAAAGCTGAGACTGGACAGTCGAGGGACAGAGCTGAGGGACAGCATGGCAACTGTGCGTCTCCTGGTTCTCGAGATGCACGTGAGCCCCTTTGCAACGAGCAGCCCCTTAAAAACGTCACACAGTGCTGTGTGTAGAGAGCCGTTCGTCTCAGTTCAGTATTCCAGAGGGTGAAGAATAAAATGATGATCGATACAGTATTTTGGGCTCAAAATAGGTATAAACCATTTGCGAAGAGAAAGTACACGTGTTCAGGCTACTAACAAAGACTGTTTCTCACGTCTGTACATGACACTGAGTGGAAAAGATTAGGACTAGTTTAAAAGACCTGAGGTCAAAAATGTGATTTTTAAGCCATTAGCAGGATTTATTGATCTGGTTTTGAAGTTTGTGTCAGTCTAATCTAGTCGGAAGGTATAGGCTGTGAATTAGGCATGCACAGGTTACTCTCCGAATTTTAGATATTTACAGGAATTTTGGTGATGGGGACAGTAGTCTTAGATACTTAATTAGTCCTCTCAGCCTTTGTCAGTGACTTTTTTCTCTAATTTGAGAAAGCCCGATAAGTAATTTCATATCTTCCTCAAAGTAAACCAGAGGATTGAAACAGTTGTTTAGATGGTTTTAATATTGTGCTTTTACTGAATTACCTAACACTGACAGTTTCTGTATTGTTGAAACTTTGGTTTTGGAACCAACACGTGATAACTTGTAGGAGACCTGCAGTCATGACAGAGCACACATTCCCCAGTGGTCGAATGAGATCGGAACGAAGCTGAAAAACTCCTACTGCCCAGCGACGTCACAGCAGCTGTAAGGTCCTAGCTCAGCCCGTTACTCGGGTTCGTGGCGATGCTGGTGTACACGGACCTACTGCGTTGCCGGCTCCATAGGAGCATAGCACATACGATTATGGACGGCACATAGTGTTTGATGATGACAATACAGAACTGTGCGCCTGGCTCGTGCATTTACTATACTTATCAGAGTTGAGTCCCTCTGCTTACTAGAGCGCGCTGCAAAGCGGTGTACGAGTCTCGTGCTCACCACGTCTCCTGCCTGCATGGTTTTCTCTTGTGCCTGACTGATCCGACCTCACCGTTTTGTGCAACAACGTGCTGTCCAGGCTCGCAGCGCAGGAGCGAGAGGCTGTACCGCAGGGCCCAGGTGTGCCGTGGACCGGACCACGGAGGAGTGTGAGAGCACACGTCACCATGCGCTTCTCAGGGCGTACCCCCCTCCCGAAGCTGCGCCTGACCACGTGCTATCGGATGTTCCTTCCGATCTAGATACAGGGCTCTGAACCCTAAAAACACCAATTACACTCGCAGATACTCTCTGTTGGCCCTTTAAATCTCTTATTTTCTCTCTGAGTACTTTGATTTTTTAAACTTTTCTCTCTGCATTCGCAATTACGATCTTACACCTGTTCTCCAAGGCAGTACTCTGAGTGTTGACAGTAGCTATCTTGTTCCTTGCTTTTCTAACTGATTTGTCTATAATGGTGCTTTTAAATGCTCAATTTATCTTATCTTTTTAAAAATGTTACAGTCTTAGTTTCACTGAATTTATATTCTCATTAGGTTTGTTTATAGCTTAAACTCCTTAAGAAGTTATCTTCTATTTCTTAGGTAATTTTTCTTTAGATTGGGTTCTTTCTATGGTATTTTCCATTTCTTTTCTTTATTGATATTCTAATTTCTACTTCTTTTCTTCCTTCCTCTTTCCTTTATTCTCCTCTTAAAAAAATACAGGCCACTTCTATTAATCTAGTACATTTTAACAGTAGGGATTTTCCAGACCAACTCTTTGCTCCGATACCGTGTAGGTGAATATTTCTTGACACCGTCACCACCATGGACTATATTCGATACAGTTAACTGAATATAAGTACAGCAAGGGGTACAGATGAAAGCTGTGCCTCCGGAAATCAAGGGCTACGTCACGGAAAAGGCCTGCTGTTGCCACGCCGGCGAATGCCACCGTGTCCTAAGGGTGCGAGGTGAAAGGGTAAGTCAACGAGCCACTGTAGAGGCCCCTGACTACCTACCCATGAGGTCCCTTGATTTGTCTTATATTCCAGACCACTCCATGTGGGCAGGGTCTAACCCATGCCCACGGGCTCCGATAAACTCTCTCGGCTCAGGACAGCGCCCTGGAAAGTAAATGCTTGCCGTCTCTGCCTGCCGAGCCTCCAGAATGCTTTATGACACTTCGATTCTCATGATGTGGTATTTCTCCCCACACTCCTGCTCCCTTGTCAAACCAGTGGTCTGCTTCCTTTCAAACTGAGGGTATTACTGAAAATTCTCATGATCTTCTTAACTTTTTCCTCAATGTTTCTTCAAAACGGCAGGAGCTGGGTAAGAAGCTGACGCCTTTCTTCGAAGGCTATGGCCTAAGGCATTCCCGCTGTTCAGCAACTCCTTGTGAATTCTGACTCTATTTCTCTGAGCTTCCAGTAGCTCCTGGGAGGAAGAGTCTCTGTGCCCTGGATTCACTCTGTCACTTTTATTCGGAAGTCGACTTTAGTTCCTAAACAAATCCGTAGGTATCCGGAGGTTCCTTCCAGGTTCAAAAGCATTTCGTGGTTCCCTGTCCCCCTCCACGGTTCCTCCCCTCTCCCTCCTCATCGCGGTATTTACTGAGGCCCAGGTCTCAGTCATTGTAAGGGCCAGGTCTTCATGGCCTTCGTGGGGCACTTGTCCCTTGTTTGTCTTCGTATCCCAAGCACCTAGCCAGAGGTTCGAGCTGAACATGCTCTTAATAAACGTTTGCTGAATAAAGAGAAAAGCAGAGGTGAACTGTCATCTTCCATGGTCTCCTTTACCCTGTTACCTTTGCTTTTCACGAATACCTGTCTCTCTAAGCTCGTTTCTGTAGTTTTCAATTGTTCTCTTTAGTCTTGACTATCGCTTGAATTTGAATCATTGTACTACGACAAACATTTTATAAGCAATCACCTGGCGTAACAAGAGTTATAGAAGGGCAAGCTCCTGCCTTCCCGCCCCGTACGGCCAGCGACCTCCCTGCAGTGACCGTTCTCAGGCCCGTGCGTGGGGGGGTGACGTGTCCGGACCGGGCTCCGTGTCCACTCCCATAGTGGCCCGCACAGGCCTGTCACGTGGTGGACACTAAACGGTTCTGTTCTGGGACATTGGTGGCTTAACGTGGTTCCCAGAGATGCTTCCTGTTCTTTTTCATTTCGAGTGCTTCTGCTTCTCTGAACGTATGTGTGTGAATGTGTGTGTGTGTGTGTGTGTGCGCGCGTGTGCGCGTGTGCACCATTTTTAAAAATATAAATTTTCAGTGAGTCATTTAGAAGACAATGGCATGTAACGAATAGTGACAATTGTCTGTCGGCGGACTGCACTGCTACTTTGGATCCCTAAACGGAATTCCGAGTGGAACGCAGTGGACTGGAGAACAGGGAGGGCTCGGCCCGCGAGCGTGGCCGCCGCGGGGCGTGACACACGGGCCGCCGCGGTGGCCCGCGGCCTGTGGCCGGGGCGCTGCCCGTCTCCTGTCTCTTCTCTCCCGTCACCGGCATCGCCTCAGGGACCATCCGGCCGCTCACTTTGTTTCCTAGCTGAGTTCTGAATTCTGATGGCGACCCAGGACGCTGCGACCTGAAGCATGTTCTAGCCTGCGTCTGTGCTCATCGAATGTCGACACTCATTCCTCCCCACAGGAATGTAAACAAAACCCAGGCTCACAGATCCTCCACAAGAGAAAATTCTACCGTTTTCTCAATGACACACCTGCAGAAAAGACATTTCAACTTTTTTTTTTTTGGAATAGTTTGAACATAATTTTTGCCATGAGGCTAAAGATCTTACTAAGTTCTTTAGGAGGTTTAAAAGTTTCTCAAAGCATTGGAGGGACAACCATTTTCAATGCTACTTCTCTTCAAGTGAACTGTTTTTGATCCGACTTCTCTAGGTGGACCATTTTCAGTTTTCTTCTCTTTAGGCGTACTGTCCATCGCCCGTCCCCTTGCTCCGGTCAGTCGGTCAGTCGATTGCTGTGCTGTCTTCCTGAGGACGGCTGTGGCTTCTTCATTGTCTGCACTGACCATGTGAACAGGTCCGAGAACAATGGGCAGGAAGCCGGGGCGTGCCTGGATTTCCGCGGGGGGCCAGTTCATGAGCCGTGGGGCTCGAGCCACCATCCAGAATCAAGCGATCTCGGAACTCCAGCTCCTGCCTTCCCCCCTGGATATACCCAAGCTTTCGGCTCCAGCACGGCCGCCGGCCTGAGAGCCGTGGGCACGGAGAGCCGCTCTCACAGAAGCCAAGGCTGCTGCAGCCGGAGGAAGCCGAGTCCACTGCGCCTCACCTCCTCTTGTCGACCAGGAAAACAGGCTGGCAGAGCGCGTGTCCTAGTCACGCAGCACGTTGATGACGGAGCTGGGCACAGGATCCAGGCCTGTTAGCCTCACGTCACGCTGCCTCGCTCTTTACCTTCAGCCGTTTGAGACGTAACCTTTACTTTTCCTAATAAGCAGCTCCTCATTTCAGCTTTTCCATGCTGGCATCTTCATTCTCACAGGTTCTCTAATATTGTGGTTCTTCCATATTTCATATATGTAATTACCTACCATGTCTGTTAAATTATACGCTTATATGATACCTTACCTTCCTCTCTTTACGCTGCGAGTACTATGACTACGTAACCGCAGAACTGTCCTATTTTCTGTCCCTGTTTCTGGATTTTGTATGGCATTTATAGAAAAATATAACCTAAAATCTCTTAAATGCCAGGCACTGAGGATCTATGGCGAGCCTTCGTTTAATTAAGGAAGGATGCACGCACTAAAGAACACAGATAAAGACTTGGTTTCACAGCTTTCTCTCTCTGACTTTCTCTTTCAAACGTACTTTTCACTCAGGCTTGTGACCTCGCGACACCACCCGAACTGTTCTTGACGTGGTGACCAGTGACCTGGCTTCCGCGTTGCTAAATCCAATGGCCAGGTCTTGGTCCTCGTCCTATAGACCAGTAATCATTTAACAAATGTTTTGAGCAAATGCCATGTGACAGCTCTGTTTCAGATACTGGGGCTATAAAAGCAAATAAAAAGAAAAATCCCTGCTCAATTAGAATTTATGTTCCATAAGCATCATTTGAAAAAACTGATTATACTGTCTAACTAAATAATTCCTTTTTCTCATTGGCCCCTAGAATAAGACTTCCTTGGTTTTCTTACCTTTCTGAGTGTTTCTCGTCAGTCTCATTTGCTCCTCGGCTCCTCCTGCCAGCCTCTAAGCAGTGGAGTGTCACGCTACCGGAACCTGCTGCTCTTCTCTGTCCCATCTGCACCTGTTCCCCAGGTGACCCCAGACGGTCCCACAGCCTTCGGGACTACCTAGAGCCTTTCCTCAGAGCTCTCGTCTCTCGGCTCTTTCCTTCTCAGCAGGTATTCCTGGACCACCTTCTCCAACATCACACCTGTCCATCATTCTCTGTCCTTTTCCAGCCTTTTGGGGTTTTTTTTTTTTTTTCAGAGTATTTATCACTATCTCTTCTTTAGACATTGATTTGCCTATTGATTGCTTCTCTCCTATCGGAATAAAAGCTCCATCAAGACAGAGCCTTTGTTTTGTTCACCGATAGATCCCGTGTCCATAATTGTACCTGGCACACAGTAGGCACTCTGTAAACATTGAATTCATAAATAATAAGAAGAATCAGATGGGAGGGGCTTATGGTAAAATAAGAGTATATATGACTTAGAAAGGTCAGTAAAATTTCCCTGAGGGGGTGACAATTAAATTGAAGATAAGTAGGTTATAATCGAGCAAAAAAGGGACATTATAACAGAATGAAGATGTGCGAAGGCCCCATGACAGAAGCAGAATGATCGGCATGAAGAGAAGACAGAGCACGCGAGTGTGGAGGGAAATACAAGCTGAGGCTGAGGAGAGACGAGCCAAGTAGCTATTTGTCAAGGTCGAGTTCTTGAACCTCTCCTGTTGCTGTGCCCTTCAGAGATCCCGCCCACTCCGCCCACTCCGCAGTTACACTGGCCACCATCATGCAGCAGAAACATCTGTCTGAGCCACAGATCCAAGTTTCTAACTACCTATGAAGTATCTGCATGGTGACCACGCCTTCAACTCAGAGTCTCAGAAAGAATCCTCTTATCTCCCTGAGCCAGATCCTTTGATTTTTTTCTATTGTCTTAATGGTTTCATCCACTTCTCAGCCATTTAGGGTGAAGACCTATCACGTCTTATTCTTTATGTTGTTCGATTAGTTGCTACACCTTATGGATTCTCTTACTCCAAATCTCTCTTTTATCTAGTGTATTCAGTGTTGCTACTGTTCTAATTTAAGCTTTCATTATGTTGCCTCAGGATTTTTAAAGAATGCAAGAATAATTTATGTTCTCGCTTTCGGTTTATCCTGTTATCTAACCTACACGGTTCTGCCAGTTCGAGCTTTTTTAAAACATCATTTGATCATTGTTACCTTCTCATGTAAGATGTTTGGTGGCTCCTCACTGCCTATAGAATAAGATTTGAATTACTTAGCCTGCTAATTTCAGAGCCTATTCCAGGATCGCTTCATCCTACTTTTCCAGCCTCGCTTCTTTTATTTTTATTATTGAGATATAATTGGCATAAAACATTATATTAGTTTCAGGCATAGAGCATAATTCAATATATGTATATATTGTGAAATGATAACCATCTGGTTATAATTTTTTTTCTTGTGATGAGAACTTTTAAGATCTACTCTCTTAGCAACTTTCAAATCTACATTATAGTGTTATTAACTGCGGTCACCGTGTCACACCCCCAGGACTTACTTATACCCTCGCCCATTTCATCCTCCACCTGCCACCTCCAACCTGATTTCTGTACCCATGAGTTAGGTGGTTGTTGTTTTTCAGATCCTGCATATAGCTGGGATCTCATGGTATTTGTCTTTCTCTGTCTGACTCATTACACTTAACGTAATGTCCTCGAGATCCAACCACGTTGTTGCAAATGGCAGGATTTCCTTCTTACGGCTAATAGTCCGTTGCTGATATATACCAAATTTTCTTCATCCATTCGTCCATCCGCGGACACTTACGTTGTTTCCATGTCCGGGCATTTTAATAATGCTGCAATGAACGTAGGGGTACAAATATATATTTTAAATTAGTGTTTTCATTTCCTTTGGGTAAGCATCCAGAAGTGGAACTGCTGGATCTCGTAGCAGTTCTATTTTTGATTTTTTGAGGGATCTCTGTACTGTCTTCCATAGTGGCTTTTATATCCCCACCAACAGTGCACAGAATTCCCTTTTCTCCACGTCCTAACACTTGTTACTTCTTGTCTTTTTGATAGTAGCCGTTCCAACCAGTGTGAAGTGATGTCTCAATGTGGTTTCGATTTGCCTTTCCAGACTCGCTCCTTAATTTTGCCTTTGCCAAACTTTCTGATTTGACCCAACAGAACCAGGACTAATGGCTCTCTTTCCACCACTCATGTTTGTATGTTTGGAGCTTGTTCCTTTCTTCAAAAACAGCTTTCCTCTATGTCTCTGCATGTCATAATTTTCATCTTTTAAGAACTTTTAAAAACACCACATTCTTCATGGAGTTAGGTACCAACCTAAGGCTTGTCTTACCTCTTCAGGACTGTAGTCTACATATTCTAAACCCATCAAATAATCAAAGACTTGGCAGGAGAACGGGGTTAGGAATTTATTCAGTATCATGGAGATGTGAAAAGAAATGAGCTGGGTCTGTGACTCATTTCTCCTGAGTCTCAGAATATTCTTTCTCATAGGTCTTTATCTCAACTGCTCACTGAACTGCTTGGTGAGCTACATGAACGTTATTAAGCCAGCGAAAGAAATCTTGTTTAAGGTTGCTTGAGACAACAAAATTAGAAAGGCGAAATTTCTAATCATGAAACGAGAAAAGTACTTCCTTTTACCCATCTCAGAAGCGCTGGGGCCTAGCACTGCCTCCTCTGGTCATACTGCCCATTATGCTTGGCCTCCTGGCTCTAGCGCCTTTCCAAAAACTATTTACAGCACCATCAAAAAGAGCCAGCTAGTGACTAATTGGCAATGTTTTGAAAAGAACTAATATACATTTGGACTTTGGCGAAGACGGAAATCATGGTCATTTTGGTCCAACTGATTTTCCATTTTGTTCTGGGAACAATTAGCCACAAACACGCTGTATAGTTTCTAGGGCACCACCCAATGGCTTAATGATTCTCTTCAAATTGAAAGCATACCATTCTTTTCAACATCATTGTTGCTACAGCCAAATTCCTGGGCTTATGTCACTTTGTCCGAAGTTCCAGAAGAGACTGATTTCACTTCAAGCACGTTCTTGGTCTTTTTTTTCTGGGCGAACAGTGTGATCTGATCAGACTGGGTCACCGTAAATACACTGGAGGGTTTTTGTGGAACCTGTCTGTCACTGAGATGAAGCATTTGCTACTAATCAGGTTCTTACACTCTTAAGTACACACAACTGGCTCTTCATTTATGTTTGTTTGTTTGTTTTTAAATCCTGAGTTCCAACTATTTTCTAACTGACCTTTTGCAAGAATGAGGAATTTTCTAGAGTTTGTATATTTGACAGATATTAAAAAACACTATTTACGCACTCACAAAAATGCTTGGAAATGCAACTGACTGACCTGTTGACATTTCTACTTTTCGACTCATATTTATAAGGTATTTCCACTTAATACTTCCTTTGCAGGCATCGTGACAGTTTTACATTTGGGTTGCATGTGCTTAATGTATTCCTGATGCTTGAATACTCTGAGACTTGTTCTTTTTGATTGTAGCTGCCTACAGGATTCCATACACTTTCCTCACATAGTCTCTAAAATAATTAAACAGAAATGTGAAAGAAGAAGAGAAGACGAATCTCTTTTTGGAGCTTTAGCTGCCAAGGAAGCATGGAAGGAGATTGAAGAAAGCTAGGGAGGCACAGATGAATGCAGCAAAGGACAAATACACGTGTTCTTAAAATACGACGGTTCGGGAGTAAAAACGGTGATTTTTTTTTTCATTCTTGCCATCTACCTTTATAGGGCCTTAATACCCTTTTGGAAGTGCACAATATTGATAGAGTAGTTTGAGGTAAACTGGGAGAGAGTTGAAGGAGGTATCTATACAGTGTTTGGTGACATATCATTATAAAAACTACAATATAAAATTTTAAGGGACACATGACTATTGTGTTGTGATAAAATGTCACAAATTTTGGAGAAAACTGAACTTGCCTCTGTCTGTCATATTTTAGATAGGTTACACATAAGGTTTGTTTCAATTATCATCTCTCCGAAGTCCTAATAGGTACCATCACTGAGAAACTCTGCATGAGCAATTAATAAATTTAAAAAAATTACGATCATTTAAAGATTTTAAACTGAAATTACATTTTATGTTGATGAGTGAAATGGTTAAGTTTCAAGTAATAACACAAGTTAATTTTGAATCCAACTGACCATTTCAAATTAAGGACACATCTATAATTTTCACGCATACGTTATAAGAACAGTCACCCCGCAGCACCCTTGAATGCCCTTAAATTAGCCACAATGCAAAGGTAAAATGCAAAGGGCCTGCTACCTGTATCCACTACTGCAGGAGGCCGAAAGAGGACCCCTTCCGTTCTCCGACCCCAGACCGACGCATGCTCCTTGGGCTGCATGCACTGTCCTTGGGCGCCTGAACTATGAACTTCTCCAGCAGCTCCATGACCCCTTGTCCACAGTGACAGCCTAGGGTAGCTGGTGGCTGAAGCGTGGGCCCAGGTGAGGAGACCCCAGAACCTCAGCACTGAGCAGTAAGTGCTGGATTTTGCTTCTACTCTGCTGTCAGTAGGAATCACTAGACAACCCTTTAAAGGCCTCTCCTCTTGAGGTAGCCACCTAGGATCTTCAGATGAGACACCTGGCGGCAATAAGACTGTGCCCCTAATTTCTGACTCCAAGGTCCTGACGCGGCCGCTACGGGCTGAGGGGATCACTGCCTTCCAACAACCTGTGTGCTGAAGTGCAGAGGCTGGGCCAGACTCGGCCAAGGGTACCTTCCCTGGGGATGGAAATACGAGCAATGTGCCACTGCCCACCGGTGACAGAGAACACCTGGCCGCCATCCAGATGCGCCCCTTTCCGTGTTTTCTGAGTCATTCAGTGTTTTCAGGTCTTGCTAATAAGGCCAAGGTCACCGTCACACCACCCTGTGCTGTGCCACATCCTCCTGCTCTGCATGCCCTCCGCGACCCAGCACATTCTCAGCTCTACAGCCAGTAAGACCTTCACAAACGCCCACCGGACTGGAACACGGTCTCACCATTTTTTCTTAGGAGAAAGAACAAAAGTCCTTAATACGCGTTAAGGCCTTTGTTTTAGCTTCTGCTTAACTCTCTGGCCTTCAGACGGGCCCCATCAACTCCGCCTTGCCCTGCGGCCATTGCAGTCTGTGTCTGGTGCCTGGACCGGCCTGGCACCTTTTTCTCCTCTTGCTCCACCCACAGTCTCCGAAACACTCAATCCTCTTTTAGAACAAAAGCATCTTTTAAAAGGCCCCGGGCTAGTTGGATTCCTCTGCGTTATATTTTTAAGAAATCATATACGTGCCTTCCTTTCAGGAAACATCACAGCTGATAAGTATACATTCATCGGTGTGATTATTTAACATTTGTCTCCCACTGGACTGTAAGCTGCGCGAGAACAAGGAAATTTCTTTTTTTCATTATTCTATCTCTAAAACTGGTACTTAGTAAGCACTTGACCAACGGCTGATAAATGCTATTGAATAAACTGAAAATATGAGCTCACAAAAATTCCATCAAACTAAGTTATTATAGAATAATTTGGATATTATAGAAACATCTTGGAAAAAATTTCCATTGAAATAAAGTGGGTCTAACGACAATTTGAAAGCTTTAAAGCTTTAGATAACAATTCCTATTTTGGGTCTAGATTAAAAAAAAAAAAAAAAGGTAAATTAAAGCTGTTACTTGGGTAAGTCAGACCGCAGATAAAAAAGAGCAAATTCTACTTTTACATGAGATAGGTAATGACGGAAAGAAGAAAAACTGGATTTGCTCTGTATTACCTGAGTAACGGTGTCGGATCCCATTTGACATCCTGGGGGTCCATGTGACTATATGTTTGTGTGTTTGTTGTTTTACGTATGGTCAAGTGCCCCGAACGTAATTCAGTCAACTAAATGTAATCAAAGCACAGAATAATATTCTTAAAATGAAAATACTTAGTAAAACTATTAAATCTCCACTTTGTTAATGATTTGTTTACAGGTTAACATGATGACAATCAGGGATTTGAAGGATCTAAAAAAGCCTTTAAGTTCAAATCTACCAGGCCTAGCAGCCACATAACTTTGCAGAAATGTTCAGTTGATTGCTCGCTTATACTCCAACATCTGTGATAAGAATTGCCTCCTCCTTTCCCCTTAGTGCTAGTATTTATGTGATTCTCAGTGAAAGTGGGAGTGATGCCTTCTGATTGCCTTGTTCTGCTTATCCTCATTGTTGACAGTCAAGAGGAAGAGAGAATAACTCGTGCTTGAATTTAAGAGCAGTTAAAAATCAGAACAAATATCTATTACCAAAGATTTGGCCTTGGGGCCCTGGGGAGAGATGAAGTGATAAGAGAAGCACGAGAAACCGAAGGAAATAAGACATCTGGAGAACCCAGGAACTCCTCTGACAAGGCCTTTGCATGAGAGCTGAAACTTAATGTTTTCTAAGAGCTTGAACGGTCTAATGCAGTGAAACAGGACCTGGAGAAAGGAGCAGAAGAAAAAAAAAAAACGTGATAGTCTCCGAATTAAGGTTGGGATATAAAGGCGTGTTCACGGCGCTCAGATGAAAGTCAGAGATGAGAAACGGTGTCAGAAGCTAGGGCAGGCGGCAGGCTGGGGCGGTGGGGTCCCCGCTCGCAACCTGTGCTCCGCTTGAGTCAGGGAAGAGGCGCTTGGGGACGAGCAGTTTCTATGTTTGTAGGTATCGCAATGTGAGAGGTATTTGGGATTAGCAGACCGGAAGTGGGGTGTTTGGTGGAGGCTTCTCCTGGCTTTCACCTCCACAATTCAGAACCAAACTGCTTAAGGGCCGTTGTTGGGTTTTAAGTGATGTTTAATGATTATCGGCTCTACGAGAAGTGAAATTTATTTTCTAGTTCAGCAGCAGGATAAGGAAGGTACTGAACAGAGCCGTAGTTAGAGAAATGTTACAAGGCGCAATTCAAGGGAAGGTGCTATTATACGATCCTGATGGCACCTCTGGTGATAATTTTTCTCTGAAAATTGTCTCAAGTACAGAGTAGGCTCTGATGGCGCAGGAGTAGAGAATTGGTGGAAAAAGAAAAAAAAATGGTATCTTGTATCATGATATAAGGCCACATACACATTTTCCAATAATCTTGGGGGCATTCGGTTTGAAAAATCCCTGTGGAGGTGTTTTGGAGAGACGCTCCCCCCCCCCCCCACCCCGACGTGCCGAGCTGATGCTCACTGAGCTCTCACAGCAGCCAGCGTCTTAATTGCTTCCACGCGCGCTTTGTCATTAATTTACTGCTCCGGTATGCGTTTTCACTTAAACGTCGCATAAACGTTTCTCAACAGGTAAGGATGCTGGCACGTCAGTGATCTGACCACAGAGCCTCCGCGCCCGTCAGGCTGAGGCAAACCATTCGCCACAAAGGCGCTGGCGCCCGTGCCCCTCCGTCTCTCGACTCGGCAAACTCTGTCGCACAAATGGTACGAGCCCAGAAGTGTTTTCGACGCTGGGCATTCTGAGGTGAGTCGGCCGTTTCTGCCGGTTTGGTGGAGAAACGAAGCCCTGACGAGGCAGTCGCAGCACGGCGGAGGACAGAAGCAGGCCCGGGAGCCGCGGGGGCCCCGCGGGCGGTGATGCCCGGGGTGGGGGGTGGGGGTGATGCTCCGGAGGACAGGCAGACTGACGAAGGCCTGGAAGCATGAGACGGCCGGGGGCCCGGCGTCTGTCTCAGGCTCTGGGCCTCTTCGCCAGGGTGGCGGTCCCTCCAGGGAGCAGGCGCTCCGGCCAGCCAGGGCAAGCGTCTGAAGGGAGGAGCTGTGAGCCTTCGGCGGCCAGCACTCACAGGGGCCAGGGACGGTGCCCTGGGCCCGGTACAGGGGGTCTGGGGGGTGGACCAAATCGCCAAACCAACCGCAAGGGAGCCTGGGAGGTGAGTAATGGAGATATCAAACGTCGAGCCCGTTTTCAAGCAGCGTGAACATGGATGTTTCTCGGGAAATGTCCTTGGCCTCATTTTCACAACCGACATTTCTCCCTAAGCCGTGTCCACTGCTCTCATTTGCAACTCATCACCACCTTCTGATGGCCTGGCGACTCCCACATCTACACATCCGGCCAGGCGTTTTCCCGAATAGATGTTCTTTGAATGAATAAATGTACTGAGATTCCTCCAGCTGA
Organism: Rousettus aegyptiacus; assembly: GCF_014176215.1. Lineage (NCBI taxonomy): Eukaryota > Metazoa > Chordata > Mammalia > Chiroptera > Pteropodidae > Rousettus > Rousettus aegyptiacus. The sequence goes on along the minus strand of NW_023416290.1, from coordinate 5,976,215 downwards.
AGGAGGAAAAGCGTACTTCAGGCAAGGAAAAGAGTTGTTCGGAAACATGGGGGATGAGCTTGACAATGACTGTACAGTGGCGATTCAGATCCGATCAGGATGATAAACAGATGAAATGGTCTGGGTGTATCTGATACTAACGCTAAACATACTAATTAGTATTATTACTATTATTTTTGGTTTATATCAAAACAGATATTTGTGTATGTGTGCGGCTCCAAACAGACATTCCAGACAAGCCGCCAATAATCCTCTCCTTCCTACCCATTTTGTTTCCAAGAGAGAAAATCTGATACATTTAATCAACTGACTGAAAATCAGAAGTTCCTCTTCCCTCCCCCAGGTGAGAGGCTGCTGCTGGTTCCAGATGGCGGAGGTGAGGACAAGTCAAATGTCCATCTTTCTGTCCAGGCCAGGAGAACAGGAGGAGCCAAGAAGAAATGATTAAGAAGAAAACCGGGCCATCCTTTCCTTCCAGAAAGGGGAAAGAATCTTCTTAGAAAGGACAAAAATACAGAAAAAAGTTTCTCAGAAAAAATAAAATAAATAAATGAAAAGGACACGAGCTCACAAATCTTTGACGATAAGGAATTCTCTAGAGACAGACAGCTGGAGAAAACATGCAACTTAGATTTCAGAGACGAGCCATCTGGAAATGGAAGAGGCTGGCTGGAAAGCCCTGGTGGGGAGCAGCAGAGGGCACGTCACGGTGTCCACTTCTTCTCAGCTGTCTGCTCTCTGTGCGACGCGGACAACTGACAAATGAGGAGAGTGCCAAGTGTTCCGGGATTGAGCGTCTCCTGCATGTGAGCTGCCGTGCAAGGTGTTTCATACACACCGCCTCGTTCGAGCCTCAGACGGAACACCCCGCTGTCTTCATGATAAAGATGAGGGCACCGGCGCCCAGAGATTCGGTAATTCGCTCAAGCTCATCCAGCTACTCGGTGGCATATTCTTTCATCGATACTTAAAAGCAATCGAGTGTACCTAAAACAAAATACAGTCCTCCATTTTCCCACAGATCTGGGACTTCAGGGGCGATCAGGTTTTTCTGAATTGTGATTGGTCATGAAGAAGCAGCTTTCATATCAGGGTTATTTGAGGACAATGCCATGATCGCATGTGGCGTGGTACCCGCAGCCCATGCCCGCCCCAGTCAGGGCATGCTCAGGATAAACAGGAGCCTTTGGTGCCTGGTGGGCCAGACGGTCACAGCTGACAGCCGGCTCTTTGTGTTCGGTCATCTGTGGGGCAGGAGGAGAATCAAATATGCATCTGAGTCTGTGGCCATGCCACCCTGAACATGCCTGATCAGACGCTAAGCAAGGTCGGGCCTGGTTAGTACTTGGATGGGAGACCACCTAGGAAGACCAGGTGCTGCAGACGGGAAAAAACAATATGCATCTGCCTCTTTACTTTCCAACGACAAACGCGGGGAGAACATTACCTGCTGTGGCGACAATAATTCAGGGCAGAAGGAATGATGGAAAACAACGTTTGATATATTTGAATAGTCAGTTCCACATATTTCCTGAAAGTTGGATTTGAGAGTTACTTGCTTGGCTTTTATTCTTTTGACACAAATTAGGGAGATGAAAGAAATTGAAGGCTTAAACAAATGGGAAGATATCCTGTGTTCGCAGATTGGGAGAATTAATATTGCTAAAATGTTCATACCACACAAAGCTAATCAATTAATTATAGATTCAATGAAATCCCTATCAAAACTGCAATGGTATTTTACACAGAAATAAAAAAATAAAATCCTAAAATTCCTCATCGTTCGGCTGAATATGATAATCGCCCCACAAGCACAAACCAGAGCACGAAGATGGGTAACTTCCTGCCCAGGAAACTTTCGGTCTAGCGAGTTGCATTTGACACCCACGTAAGTAAATATAACGTGAGATGAAGCTTATAGAGTCTCTGGGAGATATCTGGAAGAGCGAACCTTCAGCTGTTGGGGATCTTTGGAGGTTCAGTGGAAGTGTCATCTGTGCTGGGTCTTAACTACTTGATTGGTTTGGGATCCAGAGATGTGGAGGGAGAGAGAATTACAGGTAAAAGGAGCTATGAGTGAAATCACGAAGACAATGAATGAAAGATGCACGCAGAACAGGATTTGTTCTACTTGGCGAGAGTGTAGGAACATCGTGGAAACAGGACTCACAATTCAAACTAGGGCCACATTAGAAGGACCTTCAATGCCAGGCTGGGGATTTGAGCTTTATTTAACAGGCAGTGAAATGTGTTCCCCCTCAGTGTTGACATATGCTTTGTGGCTAAATGGATGTAGTTGGAGGTCATCAGTCTGTGTCGTCTAACTTCTGAAATTAAACCTTTGGTCGGGAGTTCATACGGGGGCCTCGGGATCAGCTTCCCGAGGGAAATGTACAGCAAAGTCCCAGATTTGATTCTTTTGAGAACTTTCCTTTGAGGCAACATAAAACTCTGATATATTGTGTGTTGACTATCAATTTTAAAATAAATGGTGGAATGCTTTTGGTTTGCCAGCTGCTGAGAAGTAAAATAATGACACATTAAGTAATGGAAATGTGGGAATTAAAACTTTCACAGAAAGAAAAAACAAACTCATCATCTCTTTCCTTATCTGTTTCTGCGTCAGGCCCTGTGGCTAGCTCATGTGCTGTCCTCTGAGATGCCCTCGGCTGCCCCCGCTTTGGGGTTCTGATTTCCACGAGGGGTGCGACGCCGCGTTGGGGTTTAGCGAGACTGTCTCGGCCTCAGGGACTGAAAACGACGGGGTGATTTCACTTTATTTTTTCCAGAGGAGGGGTCTGGAAGGTTCGCAGGTTGGCCTCCATTTCTCTTCCGCCCTTCTCCATCACTGGCCTTGCTCCTGGGCCCGCTGGGGTCAGAGCTCGTAGTGTGATTCTGACTGGGGGGTGCCCTGGTCACCCACCAGCCCTGCACATTCCTGTCCTCGAGTTTAGTATACTTTCACATTTTTCTCTGAAGACAGTTTCAAGCCAACTGACAGTCTGAGTTAACTAAGTTTCATATATAAATTTATGCAGGGAGAAGAGGGAGAAGAAACTATGCAGGGATAAAAAATATATATATTTGAATGCAGTGAAATACTTCTAATCCGAAACATGTCAAGCAATAGTGATTTTCAAATAGACCTTCCATTTGCAGAATATTTTATAACAGTCTCTGCATCGATGTCTTTCATCATTTTACGGCTCTTAGCGATGTTTTGTGGCCCACGAATTTAACGCACTGTCCAGGTTATCTATTATGCACCCCCAGATAACTCCCAAATCACACGTGTACACTAAGGTGGGTGCATAAGTGCCTCTCCCTGATTCTCTATGCCTCGCCCATCCATCAGGCGAGCCTCTGCTGGGCATCTTCCATGTGTCAACCACACTGGACACTCTAGGGCTGCACTTTTAGAACTTTACTGTGATGAAGGTAAACCAGAAACATGTTAGCAGGCTGACTAAGCAGTCCGGGCTGGGGGCTGGGTGTCCACAGTTTTAACAAGCTCACAGGTGTGCTGGCCCGAGGACCACACTTTGAGTAACAAAGCTCCTTGGGACCCTCTTTTACTAAGGTGACTTGCAATACGATGGGGGCATGAGGCACGTGAAAAGCCAGCGGAAGCCAGTGAATACAGCGATAGACATATTCACGGAGGAGGACAGAAAGGAGGGATTCGTTTCGTGGAGAGTAGTAGAAGTTTAGGAAGATGTCACAGGAGAGACTGTTAGTTAAACTGGGTCTAGGAAGATGCGAAGGACTGTAGCAGGCGTGGAGAATATTCTAGACGGAGAGCACGGACCTCCACGGGCTCCTCTGGCTGGGCCCTGGGGTGCACAGTGAACGGGGGCGGGGATAGAACTGGAGGGGGAGCGAGTGACATTAGTTTAGTCCCTACAGGCCACACACGCGGACACGTCCAGGTGTTCGGCTAGGAGACGGGGGATAAAAATCGAGTAAGACACACAACACTCCCACGCACACACACACACGAATGGTCCTAATCACGCTGCCATTTTGCTGGCTCGCAAATCAGTTTCATCTGCAGAGGAAACACAGTTCTAACAGTGCATTCCTGTCCTTACGCTGTGCTTTAACTCTATACCTCGGAGTCTCTAAGGGAAGCGTAAAAGCACTCTGAAGAACTTGCACAAGTGTCACTTTGAGAAACGTGCGGACGCTTGTCTAGACACTTCTAGGCAGACGACTTCAAAACTGCTACATTTTCCTGCCTTAGAATTTAGCTGCTTCGTGAACGGGTCCCCATTTTTTCCAGAAAAGATTTACAATTTTTATTATGGCATTAATGGTCCTTTATGGTTTAGCTCCAATTACCTTTCCAGCACATCTCTTACTTTATTTCCCCCAATGATTTACTTACCAGACGAGTATTTACCCTTTATTCACTGAATAATAAATGTACCTACTCTATGCCAGGGGATGTGCTCCACTCTGAGGCTACAGTTTTGAACAAAGTAGACCTGCGACTTAAAGGAGCTTATACCAGGAAGGAGCTGACTGATACTTATAAGGAATCGCAATAAGTTGTCATGAGTGTTACGAAAGAAACGCAAAATGACAGGAACCTTCCACTGGGAATAAGTGCAGACATTCCTGAAGAAGTGACATTTGAGCTGAGACCTGAAGAAACAAAGGGAGCTTCCCGGGGGCCTGTGGCGGGGGCCGAGGGGGGAAGGAGGGAGAGGAGCTCACCGAAGTGCCCCACGGGGGACTGACTCCTGAGAAAGCGCGGAGCCTGCACATCACTCGGAAATTCAACGTGCTTGACCACAGAGCGTGAGAGACACAGTGGTGAGAAGTGAGAACCCGGCTGGGGCCAATCGCAGAAGACTTCGCGCTCTGTTAATGAACACAAACGTACTTAATACAATGGGAAAAAAATCACTGATGGGTTTCAGGCAGGAAACAAGGGAAACAATCTCACATTTTAACACCGTCTTAACCGGCTTCCGGACGGAGGACGGCTTAAAGGGGATGCCGTGAGAGGGGGGACACCGGCCCTTGGACTTGCTCGGCTGAGACGTGACGGTGCTTTGGGTGAGCGTGGTGGCAGTGGGAACAGAGAGACATGACTGCACGTGCGAGGACTGCTTGGGGGGTAACGGGAACTCAGGAGACAAAGAAATCAATGGTGACGCCGAGATTTCCGGCTGTTCGTTTGGCTGGGAGCACTGGAGAGGAGCATGGTCTTTGAGCGGGAAAGACGAGCTCCCATCTGGACGTGCGCTCCAAGGCCTCCTGGAGTATCCAGATCAAGTGGCGGGTAAGGGGTGCACGGTTGGAGCTCAGCGCGGAAACCTGGCTTGAAGTCACAAACCTGGGGTCATCAGTGTCTGGATAGAAATGAAATCCGTGGCGAGATTGCTTTGGGGGAGGAGGCAGACTGGGCAGATCAAAGGGCTGGGAACTGAGTTCTGAAGAACATCAACATTAGGACTAAGCAAAGGGGGGAAAAAAACCATATAAAGTAATCTGAGAATGAGCTACCACTGATAAGAGGAAAACGAGGAGAGAATGACGACTTAAGAGAAACGAAGAGAGTACTTCGAGAAGGAGAAGCAGTTCTCTGGGTCACACGTCTGGGTGGCCCTGAGAGGCACATCCGAAGGCGTGTGATCTCGGGAGGGCTCCGGCCCCGGCCTGGGCCTTGGTCGTGCGCCCTGCTCATGCACAGGATCCCGCCTGCTTTCTGAGAGCCGGTTAGGCCGAGTCTGCTTCATAACGATCTTCTGACCTTTCGCTTGGGCACGCTTCCTCACACTTTACGTCCATCTGTGATGTTACACACCTTTCCGTCACCTGGGCCCGTGTTTCCTAACGGTCTGGAAAGCTGCCTGAGGACAGGGGGGTTACCAGCCTTTGTGGGATTCTAAGACGGCCATCCTGGTACAGTCCGAGGGCTCTGAGAGGCAGGAACTGTGTTTCATTTCTGTGGATGGTTTTCTCCGCAGTGTTGTTCAGCTCACGATATGTAAAAAACACCAATTGAAGTGTTGCCTGTTTCCTTTCATATTTTAATTTTTCTCTGCTGAAAAACGATTTCAATTATGTTCCTGTTGGAAGGTCCGATATTTTTGATAAATTAGAGGTTGTATCATGGCATGTTGATTTCTTTGTCTTCACCACTGTAAGCGCCAGGATTCCCGCTGAGGAAGTCACGGGCCGCCCGGGCGTTTACACCTGTCGCGCTGGTTTGCGCGGTGGCCCTGGGGAGCCTGTGCTGGAGCCTCCTCCTGCCGGCTGCGCTCGGCCTGGGGCCGCTGAGGCCATCGGCAACCGGCGCCGTTTTCCTCGCCTCTGCTCCATCGCGGCTGCCCTGGCCACAGGCGGCTCCTTTAATGCCTTTAGCTTATTTACGTTCAGTCACTTAAGCATCATGTTACTCCTGCTTCTTTAACTCACAGTCTGAAAACCAAGCATGTTTCAATAATTTCTACCCTTTCGAACGTGGACTTTGTCTCAGGGGAGGCTCGGGACGGGCAGTGATTCCCTGTCCCCACGTGGCACTCCCGAAAACAAACGCAGGAGAAAGAGAGCGGCGGGTCACAGTTCTCAGGAAGTTCCGCCCGGCCCCTGACATGCGCCCACTTGCTGCACATGTTCTTATAAGGATGAAAGTACGAGTCAGGGGAAGTGAGTGCCAGCTGAGAGCAGCTTCCTCTCGGCCACATCCTGGGGAGGAGCTCCGACAGCGTCTCGGGCCCCAGGCGAAGCTCTCTGCAAGCACCCCCCCTTTTCACTCGGCCGTAAAGAGCTATGTGCAGAAAAACAACTGCTCGAAGCCCTTTGCCCCGTGCGCGGAGAGCTCCCAAAGCTTTGCCTTTGCTCGCTGTGACAGGAATAAACTGTGCAAAAGCCTTGGCGTTTCTTAGGCGGTGTGATGTCCGCCCTGCTTAAGGTCATTAAAGTCCAGGCCTTTGCCAAGAGACTGAGAGCAGAGCTGTCCTGTTCCTGGAGTGGACTGCAGTTTTGCTTAGGTCACAGAGTTTTTAGGGCTAACTGGCATCGAAGAGGTTCTTAATGGTGTTAAGTATTAACATAAACAAGATGCAAAATGTGAGTGTGATAATTATAAAGCTCTGGGTAACGAGGAGAGTCAGTGTAAGAAACTGCTAATGCATTTAGACTCATGAGTTACTGAAAATAAAAACTGCCTTCCCATCATCCTTCCGGATGAAAGAGGGATTTTATATCCCAAATGCCATTTCTTTAGATATTTTATTTTCTTTAGTGAGTCCTTTATATTTATCTCAGGTGCATTGTGGCCATGTTCACATAGCTAAAACGACATGACTTGCATAATTATCTCATGAATTCAAGGCTGTCAGAGCAAGCTGTTCAGGAGATAAAAGGATAGCTATTTTCAAGTCATCATTGGTTGATTATTTTGAACTGGAACACTGAGTAACTCTTCCATTTACTTTGGTAAAAGGCAAAAGAACCTCATTTTGCATCTTGTCATAGTACTTATTTTCTCTCTGGTGAACTATAGAAATTGCATTGGTATTTTTTCTTCTTGAATAATACTTATATTATGACTGATTAAAAAGCAAAATAGAACAGGTTGTGGCTCAATTTTCTTTTCAGTATGAAAACAATTACAAAAGTTGAGAAAACATATCATGTCTTACTCGATAACTAAAAGACAAGCCAACAAAACACAACGTTTCTTTGTGAATAATTCTGAATCAAGGCACATGAACTTATTCATCCTTATCCATTTTGAGGTAGATTGTAAGAGTGAGATAACTGTAGGTTATAGTCAACGACCTCATGTATAGATTTTAATCAAAATGCATTAATGTTTAGAGGGTGAGGACATTACAGCATGCTCGCCACCTTGATTGATTGCCTCAGCTGACTTTCTTCACGGGGAAGGAGGGCAAAGGCCTGGTGAAGATGCTTGGTGGGGAGCAGGGGTGTCCGTGGTGCTGATGAGGCACTGGCAGGGGTCAGGAAGGCAGGGACGGGTGCTGGCGGTGTGGGTGACTGGTGACGTAACAGGTGCCAACAACCTTCCAAATGTTATAATCCTTAACCCTCCGTTTTCATAATGTGAGATGGATTTTATCACTCCATTTTAAATGTGAAGACACCAAAGTTCACAAAACCTGCTCAGATCTCTAATGGTTAAATGGCAGTTGGGATGTGAATATGTCTCCCTGACCTCAAAGTTCACAGTGATTCCACTAGGCTTAGGTCACAGTGGTTACTGTGTGGCACTTGGCTCCTATCAAGGATCGGAGTACTTCAAGAAAATGGAATTGTGCCAACATCTTTCTTAAGTCTGGAGGACGTCACGAAGATTCTGGGAAGTTTGATTCATATGTATAATTTATCTTTTGGGTCCTGTACTGACTCTTGGGCATTTTCTGCACCACACATTTACTGAGCCACCAGCTCAGGGCTGGGCATTGTTCTAGCCACTGAGGAAAGAGCCGTAAATCAAATAGACATTTGCCAACAACAACTCCGATGTGGACGTCCTTACCAGTTCCCATTAAAGTAGTCTATCTGGGAGGATGACTGTTCATAATTGTAAAGTGGAAGCAAAATTTAAATAAAAAATATTAGTGACACTTTATATATCTGCTAGCTGTCAGGAAATGGCAATTAAATAGGAAACAACAGTATTTCTGAGAGATCGCCACCTAAAAGGAGCTCCCTGGCCCTCTGAGCCTATCTGTGACTATTTGATTTAACTGGACAACAGGACGGACTCATGCCCTTGTCCCACAGGGCTTCTCGCTTCCTGTGATGGTACAGACCAAGCAGCCTGAAGCTGCCGTCCACACCACGAAACTGGCTCTCATTACTGTCTACTTCTGCACCCCAACTTCCGAATGTGATGTCAGGTTCTGCCCACTAGCGCGGGAGAGTTTCACAAGGCAGAGGGGCGCCGTTCCAATGACACCCGGCCAGAGTGCCGTGGGGGCAGGCAGTTCACCCTTACCTTTTTTCTTAACTTCCTTTCTTCCCACGATTTGCAAAACTTTACTAACATAGGTTCTCTTACACGTTCCCAGAGATGTGTCCATTTCCCCTCTGGGGCATTCTAGCCCTTCCTCGGATCCTCGGGTAGCGAGGGTACACAGGTAGAACAGCCGATTGTCTGCTCACTCGCGGCCTGGCTGTCTTTTAAGAGAAAACCGCTCTTACACTTTCGGCAACGGTCTTCATCACTACTTCTGCCCTGGACGACTGCTTCAGAAATCCATCATTTCCCCTGCAAAGTCCGGGAATAAATATGGCTTCTTGGTCCTCTTCATATGCACTTAGCATTTTGAAACTCAGTAGAATTAAAAAAAAAAAAAAAGATTCTTTTAAGACTAGAAATCATTTCCAAGAATGAGCAACTAAAGGACAGAGTTCAAAGAAGATGGTTGAGAGAACAAACGAATTATATTTGCCGGCGCTTCTGGAAGCCTGGAGGTATTCTGCAGCTCTCACAGTTCACCCTTCAGCCTTTCCTCTAAGCCTGTTAGTTGACAAAATGACTTCGGTCATAAAAAGTCTCCTTCACCAGGTCGGGAAAGAAGTATCGAATTATTCTAAGCACTACTGTATGTTTATTACGACACCAGTAAATCTAATAGAAGCTGAAGTAATAATGAGATTATAAGATCTGGAAGATAAAAATTTAGAAAGGGTTTTCAAAACACTATAGATAGGTAACAATGTGACTCTTATATGGACAATTCTCTTAAATTCTCACTCCTTCCTTATGTCTTAGGCTTTGCACCCCCACAACTCATAGTCCAGTGGGGGTACAAATAAATAAGCAGTCCGGGATCGGTGGCATGATCGGGGAAGTGCAGAGCGCGGCAGTGTGTGCAGAAGAGGGCACCTTGCCCAGACGCGGGGGTCCAGGGGAGACTTCCTAGAGGCGGTGAGACGTTTACAGTTAAGTCCTCACGTGCTCACTCCAGCGATGGCATGAAGGGCGGCCTGGTGGGCGTGCGCAGGGGCAGCGAGGTCGTTTAGAGTGCCAGGGTGGTGCTCCGGACACGAAGGGACGGAGGTGCGGATGGGGAGGAGCGAGGAGGAGAGTTTCAAGAGGAGGGAGGTGCAGAATACGCCGGTGTTCGACGGGACGGAGGCGCCGCGGGAGGAGGTGCTGTTGGAAGCGATCGGTTTTCTGGTTTTGGGCAACTGCGCGGCTGGAGACGTGGTGCCCATTCCAGAGAGAACGCACACAAGGGAGTGGGCGGGAGGCGGTGACGGGGCACACCGGGGGTTCCCGTGAGAGGACGCTGTTCCGTGCACGGCTCAGTGCCCATGTCTGACGCTGGAAGTTCAAATACTATCATCGTCAGTGGATACGTCGCGCTGAACGCACAGAAACCACGGTCAGGGTGCTGTGACTGTCGGGTGGCGTGTCTGCGGTTTAGTTTGCTTTCGGTGATTTACAAGATAATGTCGATAATATGATTAATACCGATTTTTCGGAAAGAGAGAAAGAAATAAAAAATCTCATTTGTATTCCAAGACACTGTTACAGGTCTCTTGAACCACTTTATAGAGCTTTGAGTATGTGGTCTGGAATATTTCATGGAAATAACACCTTGAATACATTTTTCTCTTGTCATTTCTTTTGGTGTGGAATTGCATTCTTTTGTGTGTAATTTAAAAATATTTTTCAAAAATAGTGCTGAGATTTTGGTAGTGGGATTTAAGGATCAAATGCGATAAAGACGAAAAAAAATTTTAAAGGAAATCCTGGGGGCATAACCTCTCAAAACAGGATGCCCGCCATAGACTTTCCAATGTGAAGACACACACACACACTCACACTCACACTCACACTCATCTACCATACCATAATTACGCACTCTGACTCATTATATAATAAGCACCTTAGTTTTAAGCACTTGGTTTCAAAATATTTTCAATCTATAATGCATTTAAAAATACTTCTTGTTTACATAAACACAAGTATGTTAAGAATCTACACTTTCATCTAGTGCGTGCCACTGTGAGCTAGATGCCATGAGGTCCGTTTCCCATGGGGGTCTGGGGAATGACCGTGGAGGGCTCCGAGGCATGCACGTTGTGGCATCACGGAGAGCGGTTTTAAGTCCCAGTGGTTGTCAGGTCTGCTGCGTTCATCTCTTTACATCCCACTGCACGTTTTTTCCCCCGGAGAACTCTGTATATCTGGAGATCTACCGACATTGGTCCCTAACCTTCGTCATCTCTGCTTTTATCGTGAATACCAAATGCCTCTTTCATTGTGTATATTCGGAGCTATGATTTAAATTTTGGTACGATTAACATGATACTCTTTAAGTTAGCGATGAATTTTGATTGTAGCGATTTCTACAGCAGGCCGTACCATTTTACGTTTCATTATATTCACGAAGTTTCCTCCACTTGGTGACGTGTAGTTCACACGCAGGAAGTTTCGCCGTTGGGTGTCCAGCAGCCACATGGCGCTGTAACTGCCACCGCAACCAGGATGCAGGACATTCGGAAAAATCTCACGGCCACTTTCAGACCACCCTCATCTCACCGCGGTTTGTCTTTTCAGGAATTTCAATGACGTAAAGGATACGACGTGTAGTCTTTTGTGTTTGACTTTCTTTCCACTCAGCCCAATATTTTTGGGGTTCACTCGTGTGGCGTGCATCAGTAGTTTGTTCACTTTCACTGGGGGACAATATTCCAGTAGCCTGGACGGCCCACAGCCCTCTTCAGTGAGAGGGGTTTCGATGAACAGCCCGGGGGCTGGTGTGTGCAGATGGTGGGGCGTTGCCTGCAGCCGAGTGGAGAGCTCTGGTGCCTGTGAGGAGGGGCTGTGAGGACGCCTAGGAAAAGGACCCAGCTCACTCCATCGAGTCGAGGTCATCACCTCTGGACAGCTGATCATCCCAGAGAACACCTGCGCCAGCTGACGAGTGCACCTGTCCTTCCTCTACCTAGAGGCACGAGGAGGGGAAAGGCCCCGTGAGCCTCGGCGCTCGTCTGTGGGGCGCTCATTTGTGGGGCGCTCGTCTGTGGGGTGCTCGTCTGTGGGGCGCCGGAGGCGGCAAGTCTGCGTGTTCTGGCCCAGCCGCCAGGGCGCGTGGGGCGAGCGCCCAGGCACCGTTTACGCTCAGCGCTGCTGGCTGCTGCGTCCGCCCCGTCCGCCCCGTCCTCCCGAGGAAGCTGGGGGCAGGACACAGACAGGAAGCCACCGCGCCCTGCCCCCACCGTCAGCCTCCCGCCAGCCGCGCCAGGCTGGCGGGGCGAGAAAGCGCTCTGCACGGAAGCTTAGGATTTTGCTCACTGCATTAGCGCAGCTTGCATCGGTCCTCCCCGACGGCCCTTCAGCGGCTCCTCCTCCCTCTCACGGCGAAAGCCAGCATCCTTTCTCATGGCCAGCAGTCACTCACCGGGCGGTCCGAAGTGCCACCTGGGAGCTGATTAGCAGCCACGTCCCAAGCCCCACCTCAGACTTACTAAGTCAGAACCTGCATCTTTAACAAGACCCCAGGCGATCCGCAGGCTCTGACGGTTTGGGAAGCACGGACCTATAAGCCGCCAACACTCGCGATTTTCCACCCCACCGCAGGGGTTCCCGAGCACGCCACCCATTCTCGCCCGGAGCTTTAGCACTGACCATTCCCTCTCCCTGGAATACCTTTCCCCAGGTATCTGCACACGGCCCTCTTTCATCCTTCCCCTTTATGCCCCTGAATGAGACCAACTCGTGATGAGGCCTGCGTTTGAAACTGCATCTCTGTAGGCCGGCAGTCCCGATACTCCTTACTCCATCCACCCCGTTCCTCTTAACAGTTACTACCTTTTAACGTCCTGTAGAATTTATCTATTATGTTAATTGTCTGTCTCCCCTGGGAGTATAAACACCAGCAGGGATGTTTGTCTGTTTTACCTACCGGTGTTTCATTAGTTTACAGAGTAAGCCTGGCGCGTAATACGTGCTTAACAAATACACGTTAAATGAACTATAATTTTTTAAAAATTTCTCTAAGGAAGGCCAAACTCCTGTAAAGTACATTATTTTATTGGCGTTTATGCAGGCCATGGAACAAAATATGGAAGTTATTCCAACGGAAGAATATGAATTTTTACTCATTTCCACAATTTCAATAAAGGAAGCTTTATTTAAAACAATTTGATAAATCCTTTCATACTTAGCCAAATGAACTTCTCTCCCGAGAGGCTAAGGAAACACACAGCGATTCATCCAACACAGTTTCAACAAGACTAGTGTCTGAATGTTATGTGTGCTGCCTTCCCCCCAAAGAAGTGAACCTGATCATTTTCCATTTCCATCCAAATTTGAATGTTTTGTTGTACGAGCTCACTTGCTCTTGGCGAGACGACTTGTTTCTAAGAAAGGCTGAATATGCTCATAAAGACGACGCAAAGGGGTTCTTGGACAAGTAATTTTTATAAAACGGCATTTCGATGAGTTAAGTGTAAGTAAATCAGAAACAGATGGATTACATAGCTATGGAGCCCCACACATTTGAAAAACAAGTGAAAAATTCGTGTCTTGTATCCTCAAGTATAAAAATAACATGTATAGTTTGAAAGAAAACTTTTCTAGTTTTTACCATGTTTTGACTTGAAGGTCATGTTTGCTATGTGCTTTTTTGATGGGAAGTATTTCCTATTTATAAACTCTTAAAATATTTTCAGAATAATTGAGTTGCTCTAATCTCTCAGTTTTGAACCAAGGTAAATATTTTGTCAATGTAATCAGGATAGTCTAAAGTTATTCACAGGTTCTTCTATTTTAATATAAGGCACGGCGAAGCATTTTGTCTTAGAGCTTTGTTTAGTGTTCTTCTGGTTACAAGGAACAGATACACACAGACACCAGTTCACGAAACAGGCAAAAATGTGGAGCTGTGGAGAAACCCGTGTCCTTGGGCAGGGTCACCCACAACCACGTGGCCACAGAACGGCATTAGAGCAACGGAACTGGAAGGCCACTTGAGGTGGAGAAGGGCCGATCTTGCTCATGAGATTTTGCTAACAGCTTCTCTCTGCTCATTTGAACCATTTCTCCTCACTTTGCTGATTACTGACCCTGTAAATTCAGCTTCAGATTCAAATGACCCATGGTGCCTCTGGCCTGACTTTATAACCTCTCTGTTCAGTTGCTACAGCTATCTGCCTCAGACTCTATAGTTTCAAATTCCCGAGAGAGCACTCCGTTTGGCTCAGTTCATTTTTGAACCACGATCACTGAACCCTGCGGGTGGGCAATGGGGTGCAATCGGCTGTGGCTGAGAAGGCCCGGTTCCCTGTGCAGAAGCGAAGTGTGTGACCAGGTGGAGAGATTCACACTCAGGTTCAAGTGCACTAAACACAGACTCTGGGATCCACCAGCCAGAAGATAATTTCTAGCAAAATATTTTTGCCAAATATGTTCTTTGGGAAGTATGAAATTACTTTGTTCCTCTTTTCAAGAATTGAGATGTTTTACATTTTTGAATTTAGGGTGCCAAAACTGGAAAGGGTGTGGATAGCTTTCAAAGTACAGAATTTCATCTAATCCATCTGGATTTTAAGAAAACAACACCAATTACATAACTGTTTAGGGACACGTCTTTGGAGATAGTTTATTATATTGTTTTAAATAAAGTCACTCTCGTTCTCCTCCTAAGATCCCTGAAATACTCCCTGAAAAAGGAATCTCTGATTTGGTACATGCTAATCTTATAACATGGTTTATATTAAAAAAGAAAAAAAAAAAGACAGACTTGAAAAGCTGGAGGAGATCCAGGGAAAACCTGATAACAACTGGAACAGGTTTTATTTAGCCTGGACAAGACAGAGGAGAAAAAAAAAATTAAAAAAAAGTACATAACTCTGATGTCGGATTTAGACAAAAATCTGCTCTGTTAGCAACTGGAGTTCAGGAAATCCATCATGGGGACAGGGTACCCAGCATGGGTCAGCACACCAAACCCAAGGGACAGGGTCCCCGAGTCCTGGCCTTGGCTTGGCCAGTTACTGGCTGCATTGCCTTGGCTCCCTGGTAACGAGAAAGAGCTTAGGTGGCATGCCAGCCTGGGTCCTTCTCCACATTAGAGAGAAATCGCAGAAAGGGACATCCGGGGCCACTGGCCACGGCTGTGTGAGCGGCTCACTGATCATTTCTAAAAACTGACATTCTGAGGACTCATAGCCTTCCTTTCCTCTGCCCACCAAGTGAATATATTTATGTGGAACTTTACAAAAAACAAGGATTTCTTCCACATCTTGTATCACACTCAAACCAGCATTTAAAGTTCTATCACTCATGGAATGGCTTTAAGCTGTACAAAAAAAAAAAAACAAAACAAAAAGAAAAGGAAAATCTGATTCAGTTGGCAAAGTCTGAGCTTGTAACTGAGAAACTGAACTAGCTATATTTTTGTACCCCCTTTAAAGAAAACTAGAACCCAAAGCATCCCAACTTCGAATAGGAATTATTATTCAAAAAGAGACACAAATCACTACATCCAACTCACGATTAACGGGAAACTGCATACCTAGGCTTGAGTCTAATTACAAGAGAAAAAGAGCAAATGTTATCCGTGACGAAAATAACGATTTATCGATCATAGCACTGAGTGGATATAAACCCTAAACCATACAGGTTAAAAACCACCTTTAGGCATAACTGCTCCAATTCATTCCAAGAAACACAGGCTGTTCCCTCACAGCAAATCACAGACGGTATCACAGTGTTGAAACAGGGATTCTCTGAAAGCAGTCACGAGCATCGGCACTTACTCCTGGCTCTCGAGATTCAAGACGATAATTTTAGAGCCTTTTTCGACTTCTCAGTAGCTGAGTTTAGTCATTTTCTCTCCCACGATAATGTCAACCACAGACCTCAGTTCACTTCTGTAAATATATCCACTGGATATTTGCCTGTTTAGATATTCCGAGGACACTAAGATCTCGGTCCCTGGAAGAAACCCCGGGTCCCCAGCAGAGGGCACGCTCCCCAGAAGGGGGAGAGGCTGGCAAGGTATAATTTGAGGGCCTAAGAAAGGCCGAACTGTGTTCATGTCCAAAGACAATTGTTATTCAGGTTAAGAATTTTCAGAATTTTTTTTTTAAACAGATATTTATAGGATGGAAAACACCTTAAAACGTTAGTAAAAACGAGCCTATTACAATGGTTTCTTTTATGATAGGAGGGGCTCGGAGCAGTGTGGGTATTTTTGGCCTCTAAGCAGAGGATGTAAAAAGAAGGCACTGAAAAGAAATCCTTTTCCTTAGAAATGAGTCATTTTTATGTGTATCAGCTAAAATTTTATGATTTTATCTATTATATGGTATTTTGGAAAATATTTTTTAGGACGCATGACAGTACCGTACGCTTTTATTATACTCGGGTCCAATGTGATAGCCAAGGTTATAAACTAATACCAAATTGCATCCTATTTTAATCTTGAATTATTACATAAACCATGAAACGAGATAGTCTCTGTTTATTGGCCATAAAATCCAGAGGTCCTTGAGCATTATTTACCCGTAATGACCATCAGTAACATGGAAGTGCCAATGTGATAAACACGCTTCAAGGAAGTGACTATAAACAGAAGATGTAAATGATACCGACTGACCTTGCCCAGGGAAAAAACCAAACGTCCCGCTGCAGCGCGAGCGGTGACGAAGTTTACTGGGTTTTCCCTGGCGGATGCTGACCTGGGTGCTTTGATGCACACGCCAGGGAGGGCCAGGGAGGGTGAGGGGGCGGGGGAGGGCGGGGAGGGCGAGGCAGGGCCTACAGCTTGTTCGAGAACACCGTGTTTTGAACTGTTTGCTGCAGTTCTACTCATCCAAATTCGTAAAACCTACTGGGACTAAAGCTGAGGGAATTCGCAGTCTCTCAGGAAATCCCTGCGGAGCCCGGATGGAAATGTGGATGTGCCTGTGTCTCCTGGTTCTGTGTACCGACTGACTAGACTCAGCCGTGGGTGGTTCTGCTGGGCTTGGAGTTTTTCATGAGGCTGCAGTCAGAGGGACGCTGGAACCAGCTGGAGGCTCTCGCTGGCATCTGGGAAAGCGGGGCCACACCCCTGGGGCTGCGGGCCACCTCAGCGCCTCTCCTCCCCACGCCCCCGCCTGCGTGGTCTCTCCGGCAGGGAGCTGGACCACTTCCATGACTACTGAGAGACCCCAAAAAACACAGGCGAGGAGAAGTTGCCAGGCATCCTTAACGCCTGTACTCAGAACTCCTGTACTCAGAACTCCTGTTAAGTACAGGTGCCGCCCTCTCCTGGTCCAAGCAGCCAGGTGCTCAGCCCAGGTGGGGTAGGCGTGGCGTGAATGGCCGGCAGAGGGGGGCTGCTGGGGGCCATCTCTGGAGCGGAGCTCCCACGGGTAGCGATAAGCCCAACAGTAGGGCGAGGCAGTCAGGGAGAGGAGCCCAAGACAACACCTGGGTTTTGAGCCAGAATTCCCAATTCCATGGTAGAACGTGATCATAAATTAAAATTTCGGAAAGGAAACTAACATGACAAAAGACGAGGAAAATTAACATGAAATGTATTTGTTGGGATTTAGCTGCTTCTTAAAATCCAGTTGTTTATTATTTAAAGAGAATATAAAGGAATATACCATTATTTTAAAAATGTAAAACAATTAGACTTCAATCCTATCATAATTTTAGAGTTTTAACTACATCTATAATTCCATGTTTAAAGTATCTTCCATCTCGTGTATGCTGCTATATGAATCCACAAGCATGAACGGAATTCTCCTCGTGGTCTGTTTTGACACTGGTTTTTCTCAAGAATTCCTTTCGAGGCTTGTGGGATAACCCTGAAAGCCCCGCCAGGTCACCTGCCCTCCTGCACTTATGACCACGGACGCACGCCGCGGCCACACTCCGCGAATCGCGGGCACGGACTGCTCAGGACCGTGGTTGAAACCCTCCGGGCAGGGCCTGTAACCGACTGACCGACCGTCTGACCAGCCGGGGAGCGCCGGCGGCAGGAAGGGGGCCGCCTCCTGCTGCGTGCGCTTCGCTCCGTGACTGGCGTGGCACACGGCTGGGGCGACGCCTCCCGACGTCGTCAGGCACGGAGGCCCGGGAACCCGGAGAGGCAGGAGGAGGGGGCGCAGGTGTGCGCCCGGGGACGCCTGCCGTGGGCACAGCAGGCACTCAGCGGCCGTGCGGGAGGCGCCGCGTGGCCCGAGGCCGGGCCGCTGCGCTGGGGGCATCTGTCCGACACGGGGCCCAGGCGGGCCCCAGAGGGACGCTGCCCGGGGAGGCTGCGAGCTGTGCGAGCGGACGTGACGCCTGCCGAAATCCGTCCCCGCGTTTTCGTTTAAAGACGACACCTGCTCCTATTACACGACAAAGGCACGGATCGGCCGACTTGTGACATTTTAACGTGTTCAAGCTACATGCGCCGTGAGAACCAAGAAGGGGGCTTTCTGAAAGTTTTTAAGCCGCCTCTGCTCGGGGAGTCCAGGAGACATTATAGGGCCGTCTGTCTGTTTGCAAGGAATCTGGGAAGTTCGAGGACGTAGCAGGACCCAGCACCTTTACGTTCCTTCGAGTACGGAACGCGGACCCGAGTTCCTGCACGCCCCATCACTGCGGGACGCCGGCCGCGGCTGCTGTCCTCAGGCCCCTCGGGCTCTTTATCCGGAGTTCCGCGGTACTACTTTTACTCAGCTTCCTGGCCTTAAATATCGCTCACAGCTCATAACTCTCTGGGTGGGTGGGGGAACGTGCTGCGTTGCTTAGATCTCCCTCAGGAAAGGCGGGGTTATGACACCGGCTGCTGGCCGGCTGTCCCCAAGGTAAGCTCGGGTTGTCAGCTAACTTCAGAAATTGTCTCCTCTGCAGAGAGTCGCCTTGTCTGGAGTCACGCCCTTCCGTGGGGCATCTGGCAGTGGGTCTGGCAGCTGGCCCTTGCTGTCCACTCGTTCGTGTTCTGGAGGCCCAGTCCACCTGCAGAACTCCTGCGTTGCTCTTAAATTATAGCTCAGCCTCCCGTCCTGCCCGAGCCTGCCCATCCTCCTGTCGCGGGAGAGGACCAGAGAGCACGGGCGCTGGCCCTGCCCACACCGGACGTGTCTCAGGATCTGCTTCCCGGGGAACGAAGCAGCCTCTCCTGTCTCTGACCTTGCCTTCCTGGGGCTCCAGACTCACAAATCGGGCTGCTGAATCAACACATCTTGCATTTCTAAAAGTCCTCTCGGTCTTGTCAGGATCAGAGCTGAATCCCTGAAAGCTGCCCCTGCCCCGCTCGCCGCAACCGCTGAGCCTAGTGAGTGCCAAGGTCGGCCGGCCAGATACGTCCACCCCGACCCTGGCCGTCACCCCCGATTGGGCTCCCTCCTCCAGACCAGGTCCTGCGGGTCAGCATCCTGCCAGCCCTGCCTTCCCGGTGCGTCTCGAGTGCAGTCGCTCTCGCCGTCTCCCCTGCGGCGGCCCCGCCACGGGCTCCCCCCGGCACGCGGCGCGGTCTCCGAGCCGTACCTGTCTCCTCTCCTGCCCCTCCGCCTACGTCCATCTAACACGGAAACGAGACCTTGTCGTCCCCCTGTCTGACTCCAACGGTCTCCCCCGCGGGGATGGAACCCAGACCGCTCACCGGGGCCGCCAGGCCGAGCCCTGCCACGCCTGGCGCTCCGCCGCCGCCGCGCCGTTTTCCGGGCACCTCCGCTCGCTCTGGGTTGCGCGCGCCAAGTCCTCTTCTGTCCCGTCCGCACTGCTGCTCCCCGAGCTCTTCGCTGGCATCTTCTCCCTCCTTCAAGCTCCGACGTCACCGCTCCAGGAAGGCCGCACTGGCCACCGCCTAAGGCAACCTCCAGGGTCTCTCGTCATTCGATTTCAGTTTATCCCCTTCGCAGCACTCGGGAGTCCTGACATTCATGGCTTTGGACTGAAGCCCTAAGGCCCAGCGTCGCTGAGTCTGGAGACAGTCTTCGTGACGTAATCCAGGTGAGGTGAGGTCATGGGGCAGGGCCCTAACCCGGCAACACTGCAGGCCTTATAATAAAAAAATTTTTTTTCTTCTTTTCCATTTTCCTCTCCCTCTCTTCCGCCTCCCTCCACCTGCCCCCCACCGCCCTGCGAGCACACGGCTGGAAGTCAGCCGTCTACAAGCCAGCAAGGACACACCTTCGCCAGAACCCAGCCACGCTGCCACCTGATCCAGGACTTCTTGTCTCCAAAACTTCAAGAAAATAAGTCTGTTGTTTAGGCCACTCGTCTCTGGTGTTTTGCTACGGCGAGACGCACCATGCGGACCAACGCGCTCGTGTGCTGGTTACGGGTTTGTCATTTACCGCTCACGGTACCAGAGCCGCTTCTCGGGCACGGGGCCCCGTGCCTTGCCTGTTGCTGCATCTCCAGGGCAAGGGACAGCGTCTGCTGTGTTGCAGGCACGTCGTAAGAATAAATTAACTGACGTGGTGACGGCTGCCTCAAAAAATACTCAGGTTGGGGGGAAAGATAGTTGTATAATAAATCTGAGTGCTGCTATTTATTTGTGGCGGGCCATACGTCTAGAAAAACTTTCCCAGCCTAAACCATTCGAAAACACAGAACAAGTAGGAAACGCCTCTTTAAGTTTATAAAATTGTGAGAGAATCATCTCAGGATCTAAAATGACTGCAAATGACAAAGGTTGAGGCCGGACAGCTTCCCGGGATCTCATCACTGAGTTCGCGACAACACAGATTTATGTGCAAGCTGGTAAAAAACGTAAGATGCAGACGTAAACAAATCATGGAGAGACTTCCAATATTTACACGATCTAAGAGAAGGCAGTGTGAGGAAGTTGGTGTAAGTTTATCAGACATTGATTAAAACAAGCCAACTGGAAAAGGCTTGACAAATTCCTGGGTTCGGGGCCAAGGCAGGAGGGTGAGATTTCCATATGACTTGAATGCAAGGGAAAGGGGTTTGGATTTAATTTCCGCAGAAATAGATCTTATTCCCCCGCCCATCTTTTCTTCCTCCTCCTTCCCCTCCTCCTCTCTTTTTTCTTTCTCATTTGTTTGTGACTCTTCCGACCATTCGGAAGCTGCACCATGGGCTCCATGGCGTTCGGACACGCTGCCAGGTGGATGGAGGCAGGTGGACGGTCCCCACCTGCAGGAGCCTGGGGTCAGGCGTGTGTGCGCCTGCATCCGAGAGGGTGACGGGCATGGCGGGGGGAGGGAGTGAGCAGGGGAGGGAGGTGGGGAGGAGGAGGAGGACAGTGTCAGGGCTCTGGCTTTTCAGCAGAAAGCTTGTCATTCCCTTTTGCTGTCGGTTATCTATGAGGTACCTAGAAAAAATCCCTCTGCATTTTGTTCGTTATGACTTAAGGAGGCTACATTTTTTTCTATCACTGCCATTTCTGGTTGACCAGAACTGATTCTGTTATTTGAGGTATTTTTATACATGTTCTAAGTATAGCTGTCCTTGCTTTGTAGTTCTTGCAAGTCTAATTCTGGTCTTAATAGATAGGTTTTCTGTTCAGTAAAGTGGTGAATTTGAGTTCAGTAAAACAACTACTTTAGGGACTTTCACCCTCATTTAAAAAGCTGAGGAACTAAAAGTAGAATTTATGTGCTTTCTCATGTGGAGATAAAAGACGCTGTTAAGATCCAACTGGTCTCAAAGGCCGAAGTTAGAGCACGGGGCTGCGGGAAGAGGAATTTGCTGGTAACAACGAGTGGACCGAAACGAGAGAACTGTTTGAGCAGGGCCCTTCGTGGTGGCTGAGGTTTCCTTAATCACGGTCTTTCACGGTCAAAGACAACACGGCTCTGGTGCTGCTCCGCGCAATGTCGACGCTTTGTACTTTCTGATCTGGCACCAAGGCTGAATTTTATCATTTTCTTGCTCGAAGATTCAATTCCCATTAACAGAAACCCACTAAGAGGAGTCCACTTTGTGGCTTCCATGGGCCTACCAAGCCAAACATCTCCAGGTCAGCTCAGGAGAAGAAAAACGATCTCTTTCGAAAGGGCTCTGATTGCACAAGAAGAGAAATGGCGCCAAGTGGGATGCCTTTTTATAGATGAGCGTTAAGTCCACGGCAGCGTGAGTCTTCCCCGGCGATCCCTGCTCACGGTCAACGCCGTGTGACAGCAAGGCTGGGATTGCTGTTCTGTCCAGGCACTAACATAAAACGTTTATTAAGTAATGTACCTGTAATTCTCTTTTCCCTCTACCTCTTGGCCTCTGTGCATCACATTTTCCCAAAGGCGTTAGAAAACAGAAAACGTGACGGGTGTTGGCTAACGGAGGGTGTGCTGATCGGGGCTTCGCAAGTCCAGCGTCTGCTAAACTCAGAGAAGACGTAGCGCGTTTGCACTGACGGCGCCGGAGCACAGGAAGTCGGCGTGGTGTCATGTGAGCAGCTGGCTGGCCCGGCGAATCTCAGGATGGCGTGGGGAAGACGTAGAGGTGGGTGGGAGAGAAAGAGCATCACGCAATGATCGGACAGGTGGTGACAGGGAGGATTCTTAGGGTACGTTAGGAGGGCAAGGAAGCAGCAGTAAAATGGGCTACTAGTCCTAACGGTTAAATGGGTTTGCAGGAATGTTTCCTGCAGATGGTTCCTGGTATCTGTAACTGGCCTGTAATCAGAAAAATAAAAATTCAGGTGCTATGCCCAGTAAAAATTCAGGGAGGATGGGAAGAAACATGTGACAGCCAGCAGTTTCTAAATATTTAAACATCACTCCCGAATTTGAAAGTTCATACAAATGACATTTTAATATGATGGACGGTCCAACTAGACACAATATTTTATGGCTTTACTATCTTCTAAATTCTTCTCATATCCTGGTAAGTATTGTTTTAATGTATACGTGAATGAAACCAGAACCCTATCTTAAACCACTCACAAAAACTAATTTGAAATGGATCGAATATTTACATGTAAGACTGGAAACTGAAGAACTCTTAGAGAAAAAGAAGGAAAAAGTGCCTTAACATGCATCTTGGCAAAGAGCTTTTGGATGTGACTCCTCGAGCACAGGCAACAAAATAAAAAACAAACAAGCGGAACTACATCAACATAAGGAGCTTCTGCCAAAGAAATGATTAACGCAATGAAAAGATGACCTATGGAATGGGAAAAAATGTTTGCAAAGCATATCTGATAAGAAGTTAACATCCAAAATATAAAGAATTCACACACCTCATAAGAAACCCTCCCAAATAATCCAGTTTTAAAACAGGCCAAGGAACCGATTAGACATTTCTCCAAAGAAGATACATGGCCAATAGATATACAAAAAGGTGTTTAACATCACTAATTATCAGGGAAATGAGGTAATCACCTCACAGCTGTTAGGAATGACCATCGTACAAAAGACAAGAGGTAATAACTGCTGGCGAGGATGTGGAGAAAAGAGACCCTCATACACTGCTGGTGGGACTGTAAACTGGTGCAGCCACTATAGAAAACAGTATTGAAGTGCCTCAAAAAATTAAAAACTGAACTACCACATGATCCAGCAATTCTACTCCTGGGAAATATACCCGAAGGAGATAAAATCACTATGTAGAACGTCTGCACCCCGCCCCGTTCACAGCAGTATTATTTACAACAGCCAAGACATGAAAACAACCTGAGCGTCCTCTGATGGGTGAATGGGTAAAGAACTTGTTTCATATACATATTATTCAGCCATAAAAAGAAGGAAATCCTGCCATTTGGGACAACATGTGTGGCTATTATACTAAGTGTGAAAAGTCAGACAGAGAAAGACAAATACTATACGATCTCATTATATGTGGAATCTTAAAAAACAAAAACAAAAAAACCAAACTCATAAAAAACAAAAAATCAGGTCTCTGGTTACCAGAAGTAGGGTGGTGGTGGGGGTCTGGGGAGGGCGCTGAATGCAGATTGTCCAAAGGTACAAAATTCCAGTTGTAAGAACAATACTAGGGGGATAACGTGTAATACTATGACGGTAGTTCACACTGCTGCATGGTATATATTTGAAGGCTGTTAAAAGTACATCCCAAGAGTTCGTATCATAGGGAAATTTTATCTTTGTTGTTGTTGTTGTTGTTTTGCATCTATATGAGATGAGGATGTGAACTAAGCTGATTCATTCTGCTGTACGCCTTAAGCTTCTGCAGTGCTGAATGTCAACTGTATCTCAAAAAAAGTGGAAAAAAGTATAATTGTAGTCTTATCACATTAACAAAGGACTGCCTTTACCAAAAATATAAACTGACTTATTCAGAGTTCAGTGGCATAAGTCCCATGCTCGGTTGGCCTCCTCACTGGGCGATACGCCTCTTGGTTGACTACTACCACAGGGAACAGAGGTCACTCACGCAGCTGCAGGGGGGATGATGTCTTCCCTCCAGTCCACTGGTGACACTGCTCATCCACGAGACAATTCGTAATGGAAGAGGAGACAAGAAAAACAACTGTGGGTTTTACTGAGAGGAAGGAACTCCAGCTGTTTGGATCGTTAAGTGTTATTAAAAAGGGAAGACTTTCTTGAAACACGAATGAAACAGCTGTTTGCAAAGGCCTCCTAGCCCGAAGGGAAAACGGGGTCACCATAACCATAAGGAAATGGCAGGAGCTGTGGAACCTCATTTTTTTCCAAGTCTCCCTCTGCTGGTTTAGTGAGTCCCTGAGGAGTCTCTCTTGAGCCTGGAGGACCACGAATGCATTTTTAATTCTCATGTTTGGTACTTGCCTCCTCAGCTGATTCTGACACTGAACAGGCAGATAAACCGGGATTTGCCGAACTGATACTCTTTCCCATTCTCAGTGCTGACTGCCATGGTTGGCTACCGAAACTGGTTTCCTATCTTGCTGGCTACTTCAGTGACAGCCTTTTTATTTTTATTTATTTTTATTTTATTTTATTTATTTTTTTTTAGCTTTATGAATGCATGCACCGAAGCAGAGGTAAATAACCTTTTAGTTTGTGTTATACTTTATTTCTAGGCTCAAAGCATGGAACGTTTATATACAATCTTCTTCAATTTTTTTTTTGTTTGTTTGTTTCTCAATTTATGGTCCTGGGCAAGAAGAGAGTTTAAGATGCATACTGTTGCTCATTCATATTTGTCCCTCCTCTAAGATGGAAAGACACTAAGCTTTGGGTGACATGCACACAATGCATATAGAGACGATGTATCTTAACACTGTACACTTGAAACTTACATAATCTTATTAACCAATGAGACACTAATAAACTTAATTCAAAAGCTCTAATATGTTTTCTTAGAAAGTAAATGCCCTTTATTCTCAGGATGGCTTGTTTTCCATCTGGTACAGTGTCCGATAGGTTAAAAGGTATTTATTTTTCTCTACATTTTTTTGTCAGTTTGTGCTTGGGATTAACTCTACTAGTCAATACATCTTTTTATTTTGTCATGAAACATTAAAGTCACATGTAAGTTTCACCAAGATCAGTCTGTGTCATCCTTACCGATACTGCTACATGCCTGAAGTGATGCTCCATACTTTAGACGGGGTGCACTAGAGACTTTATACTCTGGATCTCACATAGAGAGGGCGAGTAGGATTTGTCTCCTCTGCCTGGGTCATTATGTTGATGAAGACGGTGCCCAGAATGAGCGTATCACTGATTAGTTATGTCTCCCGTGGGTGTTGGAAGCAGCAAAGGCTAACTGTTTGCTACCCCCAGTCTAGAGCAATGATTCTAGCTCTGGGTCACCTCCCACTCCTCATCCACTCCGCTCCTTACCCCTGGGTTGCACTGACTGAGTTCAGGGATTAAGCATTCAGAGGACCAGAGCACCACAATGATACGTAATGCAAGAAAGCGAGGGAAGGAATTCTACCTGAGACTAACCGTGATGCCGGAAGGTGTGACCCTCTGGTCTTGTTAGAACACAGCTTGTGCTCACATTGGCACGTCTCCATTTTCCCTCCCGAAGAAGGAAGAGTCATGAGAGAGCTGGGGTGCCTTTAGTGTTCCCCACTTTCTGTGGTCTTCCAGTTATTCGGTGTCATAATTTATATCCTCCCTCATGTTCCAGTGACCTCCCTATCTTTTTTACCCTCTGGCTGCGAAAACATCTTAAACCATAATTAAAGAGTTCTTCCATCTCACTGAGTAACAGGTACTGATTGAAGTAGAGATGTATTTCAAGTAGTATATCTTTTAAGACTATAAACGTTTTATATTTATTTTCACTTAATAATTCAACAAATTTATCAAAAATTTCCTGTGTACCTTGAAATTTTCTGAACTATCAGGGCAGGCTACAATGGTTAATAAAAAAAGGTTTTGTCCTCATGGGACTTGTTTTAGTGTGGAAAGAGAGATGGCAAAAACAGAAGATACTGGATAGTAGTAATTATTGTACAGAGAATTCAATTAGGATGATACGAAGGTGAATAATCAACCAAATTAGGATAAATGATCAGCTAATAATTAGTTTGGGTGGGTGGTTAGGAAAGGCCTTTCTGATGAATGACATTAAAATATCTGAATAAAAACGAAAGATCCAGCTATACGAAATATCATGGAAAACACGACTAAACTAAGTAGAATTTCAGGCACAATAAAACAGGAAGGCATTGGGGAGGATGGAAACAGTCTAATAATGACCTTGAAATCACACTGTATGAAGTTCCTCTTACATGTACAATAGCCCCCAGTAGCAAATACTTCTTAAGTGTCATTAGTATCAATTTGATATATCTCTAAAATGTTATAATGTATTAACTTACTAAAAAATCAGATCCTCAACTCAAAGAGCTGTGTTTAATAGCCAGAGAAACAATTATTCAGACATGAAACTTTTCAAAAGCAATAATAAAGTCAGAAGACTGTAGAATAGTATCTTCAAAGTTCTGAGAAAAATCACCTTCAATGTAGAATTGTGAACCCAGAGAAAGATCTTCCAACAATGTTTTTTTCCACAAAAACTAAGGCAGAGTGTTGACTACCAACAGACCTTTATTACAAGAACATCTAAAGCAAATCCTTGAGAAAGAAGGAAAATGGTTTCAAAAAAGGGGTAAATGTGAAAAGACATGGACAAGAAATTAATAATCAAACACTGTATAAAATAACAATGACAATGTCTAGTTTTTCAGATTAAAAATAGAAAAAAAACCTGAAACACTGGGCAAAAGTAGCTTGCAGCCTGGGATTAGTTTCATTATAGTTAAAATGATCCATGGCTCTAGTATTGTTCACAGAGCAGTATTGTTCAGAGTGCAATATTAAACTTTTGCATGGTAATATTTCAAATGTAGCAATAAAAAAATTGAAGTAGAAGATACAAGTTCCAAACAGAAGGAAAAAATGGAATAAGAGTGTTCCATCAGCCCGCAAAGGTGAGAAAGAAGGAAAGGAAGCATAGAAAAATGTGGCAAAGTATATGAAGATGAACAAACAATTCAAATCTATCGATAATCACGATAGATAAAAGTTTATTACACAGGTTTAAAAATTAAAATTTAGGAAGCAGCAGACAAAAACATCTAAACTGTAATCGAGGTAGGTTAAAGATGAAAGGATGTGAAAAGAACTGGTAACTAGAGTAGTATCGACATGAAATATATTTAAAAGCCAAAAACTATCAGTAGAGATAGAAAAGGTGATTCCATAAAGTTAAAAAGTTCAATTAAAAAAATCGAATTCACCAGGAAGATATTAGAAGTCTAAACAATAGGCACCTAATAAAATGATATCAATATATTTACAAGAAATATATAGAGAAATTAATAAGCACAGCACAATCAGGAAGAACTTCAATACTCTACTGCCAAAGGACAGACAGACAAAAGATAGCAAATTGTAATATCTGAGCCACATAATTAACAAACTTAACAGATATGCATGGAATCATTTACTCATTTGAGAACATACATTCTTCTCAAGCACATAAAGAACATTTACAAAAAAATCAACCATGTATATATTAACCCATAAAACAAATCTCAACAAACTTTAAAAACCTGGTATCATGCAAACCATATCACACTAGTATCACACACAGTTCATCTCAGTCCAATTATGCAGAAGTAAACTGCAACAAGATAAATTAATGTATCACAAACTGAATTTTAAAAACCATACTTCTAAATAATTCATGTATCAAGAAATTATAATAAAATAAAAATACACGGAGAAACAGGATGATTAGGTTACCACAGATCAAGGCCTATAGTATGCAGGAAAAGAAGCATGTGGGAAGTGATACACAGAGTAAATACGCTGACATTTGAAAAGAAGCAAGGCTAAAATCGAATGAATTAGACATTGAGTTAGTAAGAAAAATAACAAGAGAATACGCCCAAGAGAGAACATGATAGCTATAATAAAGCAAAGTGGAGAAATCAGTAAAACCAAAAATGATTTCTTTAGAAGGTTAACTGAGCAAACCTCTGATGAGAATGAGGTAACAAAGAAAGACGTTACAAATAATGTTGTGAATTAGAATGCTTACATTATGCAATTAGAGTAAAAATTAAAAGTATATTAGATTTCTACAAGGAAATTAATTGAAAACATTTTATAGCATTGACAAAACGGGTAAATTCTCAGCAAACACACAATACCAAAACTAATCGTAGGGAAAATAGACAAGTTTGAATTGTCCTACATTAACTAATTGAATTTGTGGTTAAAGAAAACTACTTTCTCAATGGTTTTATATACCAGTTCTACTAAATGTACAATGAAGAGAAAATAATTCTTAAATGGTTTTCCAGAGAAAAGAAAGGATGGCAATATTCCCCAAGCCATTTCGTGAGGTCAGTATAACCTTGATACCAAAACTAGAGAAGGACATTATGAGAAAGGAGAGTAAGTTCCAACCTCATTGTGAAAAATAAATGAAGGTCTGACCAGTCACATATAAAAGCAAGATAGTTCTTAATGAGCAAGTTAGGCTTGCACCATAAAAAGCACGTGCTCTAAAATTCTAGGAACAAATCTATCAAAAGATAAACAAGACTTCTGTACTGAAAATTTAAAAAGCATAATTGGGAGAAATTAGTGGACCTACAAAAATGACAAGGATACAAGAATAAATATTTGTAAGAATAAATATTGTAAAGATGTAAGTTCCTTCCGAATTAATTTGTATTCAGTAAAAATCTCATTGAAAATCATCATCATCATCATCATCATCATCATCATCATCATCATCCTATAAATTCTACTCATCATTTAAAAAGTTAAAAAAACCAACTATCCTCTCATTAATGTAGGAAAGTATTTCACAACATTCAACATTCCATCATGATAAAACTTATCTAACTTGGAATAGAAGATATCATACAGTAGAATAGAGGTACTAAAATCTATTAACAACCTATGCCAAATACAATTCTTAATGGTTAAATGTTAGAAGTGTTCCCTTTGAAATTAGTAGCAGGGGAAGAATATTCATTATAACCTCTTTTATTTAGTGTTTTAATATAGGTCTTATCTAGCACAGTAAGATAAAACATAGAAATAAAATTACAGACCAATATCCCTGATGAACATGTAAAAATCCTCAACAAAATATTAGCAAATTGAATATAACAACACATTGAAAGCATCATATACCATAGTCAAGTGATATTTATTCCAGGGATGTAAGAATGGTTCAATATCCACAAATAAGTCAATGTGATACACCACACTAACAAAATGAAGGATAAAGATCATATGATCATCTCAATAGATGCAGAAAAAGCACTTGACAGAGTTCGACATCTATTTTTGATAAAAACAAAAACGAAATTCTCAACAAGTGGGTATAGAGGGCACACACCTCAACATAATAGCTCGACATAACAGCTGAGGAAACCGTAGCTAACGTCATACTCAATGGTGAAAAGCTGAAAGCTTTCTCTCGAAGGTCAGGAAAAAGACGAGGATGTCCACCCCTGCCACTTTTATGCAATATAGCATTGGAAGTCCTAGCCAGGGCAGGTAGGCAAGAATAAGAAATAAAGCACATCTAAATTAGAAAGGAAGAATTAAAATTGTCACTATTTGCAGTTGATAGATATATAGAAAATCTTAAAAACGCCACCAAAAAAAAAAAAAAACCTGTTAAATTCAGTAAAGTTGCAAGATACAAAATCGATACACAAAAATCTGTTGCATTTATAAACATCAATAACAAAATATCAGAAAGAGAAATGAAGAAAACAATCCATTTACAATTGCATCAAAGAGAATAAAGTACCTAGGGATACATTTAACCAACGAAGTGAAAGACCTGTGTATTGAAAACTATACAACATTAATGCAAGCAATTAAAGAAGACACAAATAAATGGAAAGATATTCCATGCTCATGAATTGAAAGAATTAACATTGTTTAAATGTCCATACTACTCAAAGCAATCTACAGGCTCAACGCGATCTCTATTAAAATTCCAATAGCATTTTCCAACAGAAATAGAACAATTTTAAAATTTATATGCAACCATAAAAGACCCTGAATAGCTAAAGCAATCTTGAGAAAGAAGAATAAACCTGGAGGCATCATATTCCCTGATTTCAAACTATATTACATCGCTATAATAATTAAAATGGTATGATATTGGCATAAAATTAACGCATGGATTAATGGAACAGAACAGAGCACCCAGCAATAAACTCACGCATATGTGGTCAGTTAATCGACAACAAAGGAGCTGAGAATATACAATGGAGGAAGGACAGTCTCTTCCATAAGTGGTGCTCAGAAACTGGACACCCACATGGAAAATAATTAAATTGGATACTATCTTACATCACATGCGAAAAACATCTCAACATGAATTAAAGACTGGAATGAATTAAAGTCCCGAAACCCTAAAACTTCTAGAAGAAAACACAGGCAGTAAACAACTTGATGTAGGCCTTGGCCATACTTTTTAAAATCTAACACCAAAAGCAAGAGCAACAGAAGTAAGAAGAAGTGGGTCTACATCAAACTAAAAAGCTTCTGCAAGGCAAAGAAAACCACCGACAAAATAAAAAGGCAACCTACCGACTGGGAGAAGATGTTTGCGAACCGTGTATCTGAGAAGGGGCCTCGTATTAACACGGGGATAGAAACACTGAGCAGAGAGATGAAAAACAGACTTGTACGTTTCTGGTGATTTGATATTGGATACAGATATCATTACGGATCATTGGGGTAAGGTACACATATTCAACAAATGGTGCTGAGAGACTTGGTTATCCTAGAGGGGACCGACGACTCGGTACACTCAAAACCATTTCCAAATAGATTACAAATGTAAATGGGAAAGGCACTCTTTAAAATATTTAGAGACTAACTTAAAGACGACTATTTTTATGAGTTCAGGACATGAAAGGATTTTTAAATGACATAAAATCTCTAACCAAAAGAACAAACGCTGCTGTTTAACTGCTTTAAAATTAATAACTCCATTTCATCAAACTACATCATGCAGAGTGAGAACAAGTCAAAACCTCAAGAATATATTTTCAAGAAATGTAACTGAAAATGCATTTGCATTAATAATATATATAAAATGTTATACTACTGAAAATTAACAAAATCTCAGCAGCGACGTGATCAAAAGACATGAGCAGACATTTCCACAAAGGGAAAAACATAAACATAGGAAAACACATAAAACAGAAAAACTTATAAAAAGATGCTCGACCTTATTAGAAATCAGGAAAATCCAAATAAAGTCCACATGAGACACAGCTTAACACACACACGTTGCCAGAAGCAGCCAGAGGGCGCCAGGTGTTTTGAATTCTCGCGTGCTCTGTGGTGGAGTCTACTGGTGCAAACACCTGGGACTTTTCTGTACACAGTGCAACTCGCAAATCTACTTCTGTGAACGTAACCCTAAGACGCTCTGGTCTACATTCATCAAGAGAAGTGCACGATAACTTTTTTAGAATGACTATTTGTATGGACCATAACTGAAAACTACCTAACCATCCAAAGATGGGAGAATGAAATAATAAATTACAGTGTATTCAGACAACAACAAAAATGAAAAAAGCCACAACCATGCACAGATCATCATGGTGAGTCTTAGAAACAAAAAAGGAGTTTTAGAAGATTGCGCATATATATTGCTTTCATGTTGCTTTTATAAAGAATGACATTGCTTTTATAAAGTTCGAAGCCAAGCAATATTAAGTATATGTTCAGATATATGTATGCCCATGTAATTAAAGCACTAAAATAAGGCACGAAAAACACAAATTCTGAATAGTGGTTACATGGGAGGGTTTGGAAAGAGTCCCTAGGTGTCTTACTAGTTGTCTTTTAAAAATGAACATATATATTCTTATGAATATATCAAACATTGCAAAAATCCTCTGAAATCCTCAAAATATTTGTTGCTCAGGTGAACAGTTTTAAGAAGGAAATGGGAATGAAGAATCTAGTAAAATCTTTAATGATTTTGAACATGACTGATATTCTCCTTAAGTCACTTGGTCTTCCTGAGTTTCATTAATTTTGGTTGGAAACTGATTCACTAACACGATCCCTAACTGAACGCAAAGTTACAGCGTACAAATAACTGGGAGGTGCTTGCAACACAGTGCCGCTTACTTAAGTAGCAATGGGAGACCTGGCTGTACTGTCAGCTGAGCAGGTGCTCGGTCTGCTTCTGGTGTCCTGGTTCTGGGTCTAGTTAGACAACTTGCTTATCTTCCTTGGGTTGGTTTTACCCATCTGTGAAATGAGAGGATGACTCTCTAATATACCTTTTGCTTTAAAAAGAATACTGGTGACATTCTCTGTATCGTCTTTATATTTTTTCTTTCTCTGGGCCACAAGCAGCCAGAGGGCTGTGCTATAATCAGAGTGATAATTGATTTTATTTTTACCTAGATTATTATGGGACTCCAATTACAGCTTGCACAAACTTCCCTTTCATAACCTGTGGCAGCTTCCAGCTCTCCTCTTACACAGGTCTCAGGTGACTCTCGTATTATTTCAATGATCCTTCTGGGAACACAGGCCCTGACAACTCACTTCTTCCTCAAGACCACACCATGAATGCACAGTCACTCATTGCCAAAACAATGCCGTGTAAAAGCCTGCAAACTCTGGCTTACGACATGCAATGGGTTTTCTCACTCATCTGTCTGCTTTAGGTTGGGGATTTGCTGGTCTTAGCTCTACGCACCTCCACATCCTTCTTGGACCCAAGGTTATCTCGGGCCTATTTTTTTCATGGAAGATCACAGGAACGCAAGAAGCCAAACGAAACACATTTATGACCCTTATTCCAGTCACGGCCACTTACATTCTGTTGGCTAAAGCAAGTTATACAGTAAAGCCCAAGTGTGTGTGGGGGGGAGTGGGGGGGGAGGGGGTGGGGAGGGTTGGGGAGGGGTATTCTCTTTCCATTTTAACATATTGCAAGGTCACAGGAGCAAATGAAGAAATTAGAATCATTGTCCAATTCACTCAAAACCCTCATTATATGATTCAAAAATCAAAACAGAAAGGTAAAAAGAACCATTTAGAGTACATATAAAAGATTTGTCTTTTGTGCTGCATTAGAACTTCAACCTCATTTCACATTGCAGTTACAAACCATCACTAAGGTTAGAGAAATCAAAAGACTCCCTCAACTTACATATCCTTTAGAGGGAATGAGGATTCAAATGAGATGCCAGCAGATAATTGAGACAAAGTATTTTCTTCTGCCCTTCTGATAATAGACTGGAGAGAGTAATCTACAATCCAGCATGATGAATTTGGGGTCAATCTAACACATGGCAGTCAGCAGGGGTGTGTTGGGAAGGGTTATAATTTTGAAAGCAGACAGATCTGGTTCTGAATTCTGGCTCCTGATGACTGCCAGGTGTGAGCTGGCAAATTTCTCAGAATCACTAAGACTCACATTCTAGTCTGTAAAGCAGTGATAATGTCATCTTTGAATGACTATGTGAAATACTTAACATAATATTATACAGTTGACACTCAAGAAATTGCAGTTATCATTCTAGAAACATTTATAATATACCCTAAGGAGTATTTTAGACTTTCCTGGACGTCTTTTAAAACAGAATTTCTTTTCTCTAAGATGGCTAAGATATAATTTCACTTGAAAATAGGATGATATCCTCCTAGGAACTCTTCAAAATCTATGATTCAATGATTCCAAAAAGGACATTATTTATTCATTTCAGAAAACCATTTGCCACAGTGCTGCATACTTTCAGATGTGCAAATAAAGGGATCCCAGCTGGTTGCTTTATTTTCAAATAACTACAAAGGAAACAGTAGAATTTTGGCTTCTTGGAATTTTCCTTTGAAAATTTTCACAACCATGTGTGGTTGGAATCTGGCATTTATCTTTTGCTTCCATTCTGGAAATTTATACAGCTCTCTAGCATTTGGTTTAGGTCACATAACTTTTCAATTCTCGGTCACAGGTCCTCCACTTGTACAATTTCCTTCCAGTGTGAAACCCCCGTATATCGTAATGTGTCTACACAGCAAGACTCTAGTCATAGCGACTGCCCATGGATTAGAAGGGTTCATAGAGCCAGATAACTCATAAAATAAGGAAACAAAACTTACATAAGAGATTGTTTCATGGGAATGATCGAGCCTGAATGTATAGGATATAGTTGGTCAAATGAATTTTGTATCCATTGACTTTGTAAGCATAATAAAACTCTTATACAGAAAAACACACCAGTTTCCAAATGGCCAGATGAGTCCTACCAATTTTTAAATTCTCTTAAAATTTTTGTTTTAAGGACATTCAAAAACAACTTTTCGAGATCATTGATTTGACATTAGA
The DNA here is from genome assembly GCF_014176215.1 of Rousettus aegyptiacus. NCBI lineage: Eukaryota > Metazoa > Chordata > Mammalia > Chiroptera > Pteropodidae > Rousettus > Rousettus aegyptiacus. The sequence goes on along the minus strand of NW_023416290.1, from coordinate 5,941,507 downwards.
CATTTATTCCTGGCCTTATCAGTTTCGTTTTTTTTTTTTTTTTTTTTTTTTGGCTTTAAACAGAAATTCAACTTCTACTGTCCTCACTGATACTTATCCCTGTGTCTTGAGTACATTTTCAAAGCTGCATCTCACATTCGTATCCTGATAAGGCATTTTTTAATCCCAAAGTCCACTAGGTCTAACTCTGATCCCTAATTAACGTCTTAGTCCTTGACGCTGACGCCTCGCCTGCCTAGAAAAACAGTACCTGCCTCTGACTAACTTACAATTCTGTGAGTCAAAATACTATTATTTTGTAAGTCTAAGTAGCATTCACTTTGTTTGACTTGATTGATAGCATCGTTTATAGGACTTCCTAGCTTCAACTCCTTCCTTTTTTTCTTCCTTTTTCCTTCCACTGAATACCAGCTATGTGTCAGACATTCTGCTATGCCCCAGAATAAAGGGGAAAAAAAAAAGAAACCAGAAAACCAGAAATCACGGCCCGTCGGCACTTGGATCCAGGCTCTGCTACTCACCAGAGGCGTCCCCTTGGCCCAGTTCCCTGAAGTTTCCGTCCTTCAGTTTTCTCATCTGCAAAATGGGAATAATAGCGCCTTATGGAAGAGAGTCGTTTTGAGGACTACATAATGCACACACGTATACGCTTAGAGAATGTGCAAGTTATTCTGTAAACAATGTTACTCCTGTGTCCTCAGGTCTGTCTAGTCACCATTCCTGTCCTGGTCCTTGGCCTTCTCCAGATTGACCACCCATCCTGATAAAACCAGAGGGGCAGCTCATATTGAAAAGTAGTTACAAACACTGCAAAACCCATTAAAAGATAGGTTCACAATAATCTAGCTCTTTTTGTTTGCAAAATCTCTTTCTTTTTTTTTTCATGGACTTTGAAGGTCAGAAACAGGTATAGTTCTGACTTTCAAGGGGTCATTTATCATATTCTGTATCAGAGCTAAACATATTATATGCTTATGGGGCCTTAAAATTTTCTTCACTTGATATTAAGGACTCTTCAAAAGGGCTGATTGTTGCTTATAGAGCTAAGAGCTGCAAACTGGGTGTGCATATGAGCAGTCCTCATATAGTTACATTTCTTTGCCTTACGTTATGCAGTCTTACAACAAATAATGAGATAGTATTTTAATAGCGATAGCCGAGGAGAAGTCAGCTGCGTGTGCTTTAGCATAATTAAAGTGGTTTAAATTACAATCAAGATCTGTCCTCAAGACCCAAATGTATCACATTAGTATACACTGTAAAATAAACCATTATTTTATCCATTCATTTATTAAATCTGAAAACATTTATTACCACAGACTAGGCATGCAGGATGTAAATACAGAAGATGTAGATACAGATGGAGAAGACAGTTTACGTCTTCGAGAAACTGATCATCGAATGGAAGAGGCCAGAAGCAAACATTTGCTAACCATTGTGATAACACTAGCAAGGTGTACACAGGGCGCTAAAGAAGAACTGAGGAGAGGCCAAGAAAACGTGCAGTTTGCATGTCTTAGGGCTACTGAATGTTCTTCTTTGGTTTAGTGGATGCTACATAAATATGAACAACATGCTATGTAGCACAACTAAATGTACAAGTTTGAATCTTGCTGTTCAAAATGAGGAAGCTAATGAGAATCAGTTTCTCACATCACTGAAAACACAGTTTGAAAAAAGAATACATTGTCGATGGGTTATTATCTCTACCTTGTGTCAAATAAAAGACTTATTTTTCCTAAATTGATTGATTTTGGGGAGCTTGCTTGTTTCATTCTTTTGATGCCGTCTGGACACAACTACAGGTATCTGCAGTTCATGGTCTGAGAAAGGCTGAGGTGACGTATGCTTGGGATGTCTCAGAGGAAGAGGGTTTGTGACAAGTGAGGAGAAAAAGACCTCTAGAATGGGAAGAGTCATCTCTTATTTGCAATTTTATGACAAATAAGAGTTCTTAAGTCATAAAAAGTAACCAAGTAATTGGGAGAAGAAAAATATGATTTTCATTATACCATGAATTGTGTGATTCTCTATTTTTCCTTTCTTGCCCATTCAATTTGGTATGATTGTGAAACTATTAATAAGCATCGTAAGCCCTTTCATTTCAGAAAGTCATCTTGGTTGCTCAATAAATGTTTCATGTAGGGCTAAGGGATATGATTTAAGAGTTTCTTTTTCTTTGCCCAAAAGTATTAGTTGGCTAAGTCTAAAAATCTATTACCAGAATTGAATTCTTCGTATTTATTTCATACTATAATCTTTGGACATTTATTTCATATAGAAGAAACTCCTTAATTGAATAACCTTGTATTAAAAGCCATAATCTGATAGGCAGGGTAGAAATTTTAAGGAAGGATGGGGTCAGAACCCTTTCATTTACGCTGCTTTTCATCTAGACAAGAATTGGATGTGAACAATATCTAAAATTTGGGGCATGTGACATGCACTCGCAGTGTGGTGGGGCTGACAGATATTTAGCAAAAAATTACGATCCTCCTCTATGGGCTAGACATTCTAAAGACAGAAGATCTTCCCTCAAGATGTTGACAGTTTAATGCAAATGGACCATAAATTAAGCAATGACTAAGTAAGGATCATGATAAGAGCATTGATAGAGGTGTAAGCAGGACATTACAGGACAAAGGAGAGGCCAAGGGAAAGTGCGGCCATCACCCTATTTATGAATCAGTTTTTTCTGTGTTTTATTATGTGCTGTATAAACACGGGCAATTTTGTAGCACATCTAATATACATGCTTGATAAGCAACTTATTATGCGTTGAGTGTCACAAAGGAAATGAGAATATAGAGGAAGAAATAATTTTCTTTGGTGTCATCAGGAAGAGCTTAATGAAAAAGGTGCCAGTTGAGCATGAAGGATTCCTAGTGTTCCAGGAGAGAAGGATCCTGGATGGAGAAATCAGTGTGAGCTAATTAACGCACAGACTAATGTACAGACGTATTTAGTGCATGGTGAATAGTCCTATGTGGCTAGATTTGTGATCACACAGTGTTAAGTCAGGAAAAGCATTTATTGAGTGCTTTTTCAGGCCCTGAAAGGCCTTTCGTGTTTTGATTTTTTTAAAAAATCACACTTATCTTGAAAGCAAACTTCAATATGGGAGAAAATAAAATCAAGAGACCTGGTACCTATGGGGAGGTATCGAAGGCACCCAGAAAGAAGTAAAAAATGGGCAGAAGACCTGAACGGATACTTCCCCAAAGAGGAAACAGATGGCCAATAGACGTATGAAAAGATGCTCAAGGTCACTCATCATCAGAGACATGCAAATTAAAACCTCAATGAGATACCGCCTCACACCTGTCAGAATGGCTACCGTCAATAAATCAAACAAGTGCTGTCAGGAAAGGGAATGCTAATACACTGTTGGTGAGATTGCAAATTGGTGCAGCTGCTGTGAAAGTTTCTCTAGAATTAAAAAATGAATCTACCTTTTGATCCAGTTATCCAAAGAAAAGCAAAACAGTAATTTCTAAGATCTATGCACTCTTATGCTCATGGCAGCACAACGGAAACAGCCAAAATATAGAAATCACCTAAATACTCATCAACAGATGACTGGATAAAGAAGTTATGGTGCTTAAATACAACGGAAGATTACTCAGCCATTTAAAAAACGAAATTCTACCATTTGCAACCATACGGATGGACCTGAGGTTACCACGCTGAGTGAAATAAGTTAGAGAAAGATAAATATATGATTCCACTTATATGCAGAATCCAAGGAATCAAAAGAACAAACTAATCAAAAACAGACTCACAAATATAGAGGACAATTTGGTGATGGCCAGAGGGAGGGGGGGCTGGGAGAGCAGGGTGAAGGGTTAAGGAAGTACAAATTAGTAGTTGGTAGATGGTCAGGGGATGGGGAGACAGCATGGGGAAGCAGTCAGCACGAATACATTGGCCAGGTGGGAAACCGGCGGGGAGAGCGAGCAATTAGGCGGATTGTTTTATACACTACATAAAGGTCTAACCAATGTACGGTCTAATTGAAACTAATAAAATTAAGACAAAACGAAGTGATAAAGGCAAGCATTGCGAAACCGGCACAAAGTTCACTTCTAGCAGTTTCACAGATTTGCGTGAACATAGATACGTTGGTTCATCGATCCCCTAATGTTTGTTGAGGAACAGTCCCACATACTCTAGGTGTGTGTGTGGGGGGGGGGAGGGGCATAACGGCCACGAGGAAGGCAGGCATGCCGACGACTCACCGGGCTGCAGGCGGCGTGAATCAACGCTGCGATAGAGGCCCCGCGGCGGGGCGGAGCCGCGGCCGTGGCCCTGGCGGTGTGGCCGGTGTGGCCGGTGTGGCCGGTGTGGCCGGCCGCGGCCCGCAGTCCGCGCTGCGCGCTCGGGCCACGCGCGCCTCCAAGCCGTCCCCGGGGACAGGTCCGGGCCGGGCGCCGCACGCGGCGGGCTGCGGGGCGATCCCGGGGCAAGGGGCAGCGAGGCGGGGGCCGCCCGGGCCGTGGCGGCCGGTCCGCGACGCGCCGGGCCCCGCAGGTGCGGCCGGCCATGCGCGCCTGCCCGGGCTTCGCGGGCAGCTTTTCCGCCGGAGGCCGCAGAAGGAGCCCGAGAGGACACGGTGGCCCACGCTGGCCGTCGGGTCGGAGCCTCGTGCCCGGTGGCGAGGCGGCGGCCGGCAGGCTGCGCTCCCCGCCGAGGCCCGACTCGCACCTGCGCGGGCTCCGCGCTCCGAGCGGACCCGTGAGCCCGCGCGCCGCCGTCCCGGGCCGCGCAGCTGCGTCTGGATTGCGGCCCCGCCACCACCTGTGGTCGGTTCCAGGCTGGTCTCCTGTCGACTGTGAACCGCTCTGAGGCAGCCGCCGCCCAGGTTTATTAGCGTCTCCCAGGGGACCGGCATCCAGCCACGGATAGAATGGGCGTCGGAGAAAAAGGGTTTCGAATCGAACAGTTCAAGGAAGAGATGGTGAGCCTCTAAAATCGAGTCAGTGGCAGTGGGTACGAGTTGGTCGAAGGAAGATATTGCATGTGAAGATTAAAATATATCTTGCAAATAGGAGAAAGCTTTCGATTCAAAAGGCGTAAGTTTTCCAAGGCTGAAAGGGAGCACAGTTTATCTATGAAAAAAGAAAAAAAAAAAAAAGACATCATGTAGTGACAGAAGCATTGGATGTGTCATTGGGAAATGCAGATTGGCAGGCTGGCCATGAGCAGCTCAGTGTCCCGTTTTATTTTTCTTGCTATAAAATTGAAATAACACTATTTCCTCCGAAGACAGCTCACAGGGATGGTATAAGGGTACAGTTAAGTGGAAATCATTTCTACACTGTGAAATACTTTGTTACTTTGCAGAATGCTTACCAGCAAAAATATTTGTTTTGAAACAACACATAATTAGAACAATAGACTTCAATACTAGAATAAATTGTGTTCAGTATTTGATTAGTTATAATAATGATAGCCGAAGTTCATGAAATGCTTACTGTCTTATCAGTCATGGTGCTGAGAATTATCTCATTTAATTCTCCTAACGACCCTATGATAGAGATAAAATAATTTTGCCCAATTTACAGACGAGGGAACTAAAGTATATCTAGAGAAATGAAATAACTTTCAGAGATCTGTTAAGTGGCAGACAGTATCTACATGTCTTTAGAGCCTAAACTAATATTTATCAATATGCTACATTATAACATATATAGAGAGAGACAGTGATGGGGTGATTAAGCCCTCAGCGTGTGTTGGAATGTGCATGTGTATGTGTGTGTCTGTGCATGGCTATTACACGTAGAGCTGTGCATAACTAAGTATGTATAAGAGGGAAACCTGGTCATCAGAAAAGCATGCAGCTACCGACAGCGAAGGCGTGTGCAATTTAAGATAATAAGCATCCAACCTAATCTTCCATTTGGAGTACTATATTTGAATTCTAAATTCCAAAGCAAAGTGGTTATTAGTTATTCAAATTCAACAAATAGGTATCAATTGCCTGCTATACACCAACTATGGATATAATTATGAAATAGTTCTTTCACAGGTGAAGCTCACAAAATAGACTAGAGGAAAGATAGACAAATATACAAATATATGTAACAAAATGCAATGAGTGATTTTTTTCTATGATGTTATAAACAGATACAATGTAAGGGCACTTTTTTTCTCCAAACCCTTACTTGGTCAAACCTATTACATAAGAGAACTAGACACAGCTGCTTAGAGGATAGAGAAAATAGTAACCATTGCTTGAAAGAAAAAGTTTGAGCCTTTGCCAAATGAGAAATTGATAAATATTTAGAATCAAATGTAAAATATAACTTTTGTATGTTTTCAGTTTTTAAAATATTTAAAATTTAAAGTGATGCATACAGTCTGTAAGTATCAAATACTATTTTATTACCAACTTTTAAACTCGCTCAATTACTCAATAGAAATAGGAAAGGGGTTTGTAAAGAAAAAGCCTGGTTTAGGAAAGCCTCTACGCATAATCGCAATGAGTACTAGAGTTTTTTATAACAAATATAGTAGAAATTGGTTAATTTTGGCTACTCACCATTCAAGCACCATTTCTGTTTGGAGAGAATTCTTTATTGTGTGGAGCTTAGGGGTCAAAAAGGAATATGCCTTCTCCACACTCCCAGGGGACCAGGGTTTGGGCAAAGAGCCTGGGCTCAGCCATGGTTGAGCCCAGTGACTCCAGAGGAGGAGGCGTCCAGTGGCTGTGTGTAGCTCCAATGGTGGCATCCTAACCAGGCTGTTCCTGGATTCCGATTGGCTCTGTTCTTGGCACTAAGTCTCTTCTGCTTCCTGTCATTTTCTGAGCCCCATTCTCCAGAATTCTTGTTAATTCTCTGAACTACTAATAATCTACCAATTAGTTTAATTTTGGAATCAATTAGCCAAAGTCAGGTTCAAGCATTTATAACAAAAGGTCTGACTTGTATAAAAATTAGTACCAAGAAATGGGCCATCAGCCTCAAAGTCTTGGGGTAATGAGAATCTTATCCATGATTAAATTGGGGTTGAAGGCAGTGAAAAATCAAGTTAATGCCCAGTCAGTGTCTGGTAACCCATGACGTGCAATGACACAACTAATCATCGCCTACAGCTACCATTAATGAGGTCCATTAAAGGCAAATCCTGGAGGTTATCACATCGATGCAATAATAGAACAGAGTTAAGGTCATACAGTTTCAAGGATGTGGGGGAGGCTATTTGCTTCTAACAGCAATTAGCGCAGAGAGAAAACTAGGTCAAAATTCGAAATCCTTGGCTCAAAGTATGAACTAAAATTTAGCAACTTTCTGCCACAATGCTAAAATAATTTAATCTTCTTTTGAGTTTTTGTCAAAGAAACCTGTCATCATTTACCAAATAAGTATGTACCAGGGAGTGGGAAATACCCAAAGTTTTCAGAACCTACTGGATGCTGGCTCCGAGCTAACAAAAAGTCCCAGGCATTCAGGGGACAACTGTAAGAGCAGGCGTAGGGCAATCCGGTCACAAATGGAGCTGTGACCAATACCCTTTTCATGACAGGATCCATGGTAGCCAAGCTCCATTTCGTAGCTGTTTTCCAAGTTGCTCATTGCATGTCAGTGGAGAAACGGGAGAACTGGGAGGGGCTTGGCCTGGAGTGATCACTCGCGTTTTGTTCATCAAGGGTGAACAGGATTCCTGCTACACTGTGGTGTCGGTCCCAGAGACGCACAGATGGGAGCCGAGTCATGTCTTGAGGTCTCTTCTCATACTTCCGCTTCTCTAGTAAAACTTGATGGAAGACAAATACGACCTCATATGCTCAATATGACCAAGGCTTCGGCTCCCTGAGGAAGATTAACGTGGGTTTTCAATGGGATGAGAAGCTCCGGTAAGTGCTGACTGCTTACGACAACCAGAGATCCTGTACTTGGAGCAAGCCATTACTTTGTCAGACTACGGACTGTCACCTTTTAGAGAGAAGAAGGATATTCGAATTAAATGGATGGTAACATTTTTTGAGGAAAAATTAAGAATAGGAAGAAGGGAATTTGTGGGTAATGGGCAACCAAAGGAATAATTTATTTTTTTAAATTGATATCTAACAACTGTTCTTGCTTGCAGAAATCCCCTATGTGTGGGACTTAGTGGAAAGCAGAGCCCCTTGATCCACTAAGAAAGCTTTATGGAGACAACTATTTTCTCTCTTTAGTTCTTGGTAATGAGAGCATTTGCATGTGACCAATGCTCGGTGCTCTCCTGGGGACAATGCGTCTTGAGGAAGTGATTCAGAGACATAGAATAGTTTTCTGCACCTTATCTCACTGACATTCTCTGATGTTCCAAGGACAGATAGAGCCTTTCGGCACTCTGTCTACAGAGAACAAAACTCTGATCCCCTGGGAATGTTGAGGAGAGTGGTTGTGTTCTGGCTGCAAGGACAAGTTGTTTTTTTTTTTTGCTATGTAGGCGTCCATCGCTCCTCTTCTCAGCCCTCCTCATCCACCAGGTCCAGTGGCTCCGCCTTTCTGCGTTTCTGCAGTGTGACCATCCCGAGCGTCTCGGGTTCCCGAAGTGCAGGCAGTTGTGCTTTTAGTTCCAGCTCCGCTACTCAGCTCCCTCACGAATCACCCTGCGAAACTTTTCGTCGCCTAAAACGTGGGTAAGTGCTTTGTCCACTGAGGTGTCCTATGTGTTTTGTCCTTTCGACTTGGTAATACTTTATTTATTTCTCTAATGGAAATTCATAACATCTTCAGGAGGAATCGTAGATAATTAGGTGTTGTCAAAATACCATGTCTAACGCTGACACCCTCTCACAAACCATCCTTCTTCAATAGGCTAGAACAATTGCTGTGGGATGAGTAGGTGGGTTATGTGTGTCTGGAATAATGTCACGTTCTGTGACGCACAGGACCACGTCATCACTAAAACTGTGAGTGGAAGAGATCAGGACCAGTGGGGCCAGTTTTGCATCAGAACTTGACTGACTACTATTACTGGATGACCCAGTTTTGACATCACAAGAAAAACTAGAGTACGGACATGCCAAAATTGTCACAGAAAAAAATTCAACTGAGTTTTGATGTTTGCTGTAGCCTACTCAGTTAAGTACTTTTGCAGACATGTTTTTCCCCTAGTAAAATTAAAAGAACTTAATGTTCTTCCATATAGTTCAGTTGAAAGTATATGTGCTAGCCCTCTCTCTCCATCCCATCATAAAAAGCAGAGAACTTCAAAAATTGTACTGGATCTGAAATTCAGCTATTCTCATTCCAAATTTAGGAGTTACCGTTATTTCCAAATAGCACTACCCTGGTTGAATTTCCTGTCTTTGCCCTGCACTGTTCTCTCTTGCAGGAAGACTCTGTGCGAGACGCTGATCTTTCTATAGCTGACCTATGAGATTTGAAAGAGAGAAGGCTCCAGAAAAGCACGGATATGTGCCTGTAGTCAAGGGATACGACCTCAGGCAAAAAAAAAAAAAAAAAAAAACTGGGGAGAAAAAGATCATGTCAGTTTCTACTTCCAAGAAAAGCTAGTTGCTGTTTTGATAACAGTAATGTCCCTTTAGCTCAAAGTTACCAGCTATCAAAACAACTGGCAGTTCACAGCAGACCAACTCCTTTCCATTACGGAGAAGCAGATCCTAGTGTAATTGACCCCAAATAAAAACATATTTACAGAGAGAACTCGGTCTATGAGGAGCAAGCAGAAATTAGCGACAAGCTGAGCTTCCTAAATGTTCAGGCGAAAAAATGTCACCATATATAGTTTATAGCCATAGGATTAAGAAATCATTGGAAACATCACATTAGAAGAAAATGGTACTCTAAAAGATGACTCACTAAAGAGATAGGGGAATAGAAAGCAGTCGTCTATTGAGAGAAAATACAGAATCACTCTCGTTCCATCACATGTTAACTGCTCAGCAAAGCAGCTCCGCTCTGCCCTTGGTATGAGGTTTGAGCAGGAAGTATTATTGTCTGGCATCAGAGCCAAGGCAGGATCCAGCCTGAACCTCCAAGTCATTTCACAAGGAAATATGAAATTGTAGAACAATGTGGGTGGGCAATAGACTTGACCTGACTCTCATTTATTAAATAAACACAGACTTGAGTAGTTGCACTTCTGAGGGCTTCAGCAGTGGCACTGCCAATGTGTAGCACTTGGGGGCCTGGGGGTTTGGCCCCAGGCATAAATCTCCATGAACAACCCCCTCCAAGTCACCCCTAATAAACTTAAAATTTAAACAGCCTAAGTGCAATCAAATATGCTTGCCCCGACATAGCTTCTCGACAAATCAATTAGCCTCCACTTCCAAAAACCTCTTCGCCACTAAGTCTCACCTATAGAGAATTTCTGGAGCTGCCACCCACTGAATTTCAGTCTCATCTCAAGATCATGCGCACTGTTGGTTCTTGCCGAAACCAAAGCTCTAGGGGCCTCCTTGCTCTTCGGTCCTCTTGTATCACTGTTACGTTTGCTGGCAGCTGAAGCAGGTAAGAAAACCATGCTGTTTGTGTAGTATAAAAGATGACTTCTTAAAGATGTGCAGACAGCAAAATCCGTGGCTAAGCAATTGTAAAAACAAGAAAAACCTGGATACAATTAGTGATCTATTTATACACGTAGAAACTGGAATATGATTTCTTACTGTATGGACTGGATAGGTCTCAAGTATTTTCTTCACAAGCTTCTTGGCAGGGAGAGTAGTTTTCTGGAAAGGAAATCATAGGCAGAGATTTCGTGAGCATACGAAGCAAACACACATGGGAGAAACACGCCCGCTTTAGGTCAGGTGCGCTTTTAAAAATACATTAGCTAGAAAATAATAAAAAAGAGCACAATCCAGCTTTTTTATTGCATCACAATCTTGCATTTCTGATTATGGTGTTTGTCATTGTAACCAATGAAAATTCAATATTTGTGAAATAACTACATTTTATGAATTTTCAGCCAATGTTTGAATCAGAGAAGTTGTGAATCAAAATTCCCTTGGATTCTGATATCTGTTATCACTTAAGAACACTTATCATCTGACCTAAATACGTGGAGATACTCTGCCACGTGCCATGAACAGCATGTTCGATAAATTTGTGGTGTCTGAGGTTGGAAAGGATCTTAAAACCCGTTGATTCTAACTGCCACGTCTGACCTGCTGACTCAGTGACCGCCACTGTTATAAATAAAACATCAGAAATAAAAAACAAAATCTATACAAGCAATGATAGTATTTCTGATGTGGTCGAGTCGGAAAGGTACCAAGAAGGCTACATGACCAGACGATGTAAATAATCAGATTTTGTTTTATTAGTTACCACCCAAAATGTTTTTCCTCTAGCCATAATGTTACTGTTGCAGAAAAATCAGACCGGTGAGAGACCAAGCACCACTTAGAAAGTTGGAGAACTCAGGTTTATTACGCCGGCAGCCCCAGAAGAGCTAGCGCTCTGAAGATCTGGGTCCCCAGCTCAGGGGCAACCTTGCTTTTATAGGGCTTATCTGCGCAGTTATAGTTGGTATGAGCTGATTGGTTAATTTGTCCTCAGGTGGTTACAGAGCATGGGAGTTGCTATGGGCTATGGGCAGTTACAGAGAACAAACAAAGGGGATACATCTGTTATCTAGATGGAACAATCAAAGGCAATACATCTGTTATTAGGTAGAATGAGTAAAGGGGAGGGTGAGTCTTCAGTTGATCTCGAGGTCACTCTGCCCTTTGGCCTATGTGGCAAGCATGTCTACAGAAGCAGAACAAAGAGCTGATTACAAGGTTAGCCATTTGAGTGGAAAATTTCTGTCCATTACAACAATTTCATAGCTTTGTGTCTTCATAGCATGCGACTCTTCGGATTTTTTTTTCTTTTTTTAACTGCAACTACGTCTATTGAGCTACATTTCATAAATTGTCACTTTACTGGACAAAACTTCTGGCCCGATATAGCTGGAGTGCTTTTATGTATGAGGCATTGTCTGCTTCCTAAGCCTTGTCTGTAATTTCAATATAAACAGTTGAGTGGACATTGCCTCTTACATGACATAGAAGTTGGCCTAAAAGACAGCAGAGATACAATGGACCATAATTTTTGTGAGAATCGAGCCATTCTCTGATGCTTGAGATAAGAGTAAAGAAATCAGATGATGGTGAGGTTGGAACTGATAGGCCTCTGTAGCGTTGGAAAGAGTTGGGTCAACGCAGGAGATGCTGGTGACATTCTGAAGGATGGATGTCTTCGTGATGCAAACACCAAAGAGAACTTTCCTTGGAAGGAGACAGGATGAAAGAACATTAGGTTCCAAATGTAAATGGAAAAAGTTAAAATAAAGGGAGACCCAGGGAAGTTCTTCAACGGAGAGAGCTTGGCCCTCTCCCTCCATAAACCATTCTGCTCCAGGGGATACGTCCAAATGCTATGAAGAGACCCTGTGATCTGGCACCATAAGTTGGCACACAATTGAACCCACGCACAGGATCTTACCCTTCTCTGCCAGGGGAGTCATCATCTGAATGGGAAAAACCATTGCAAAATTTTCCCTTCATCTAATAAGAATGACTCATTGTAGCTGTATCACAACGAGGAGTTTCGTTCCAAACACAGTTCCTAGAAATAGTGGGGCGTTCCGGTCCAAGAGATGAAAACCTGCCTCACAAGAACCCAACCGGCGTGCTCTGTGCCATTGGCCCATGAGTTCCAATCGCCTGCACTGAGGAAGACCAGAACACGGGGCTCCTAAAGGGATGGATGGTTCCCAAGTCTCTGTGCGGCTCTCGCGACTGCAGACTATTTACAGCGAAAGTTCAGTCCCAGGGGATCGCTTCCTCATCACTCTTGGACCCATTCTTTCTCGCTGTTCTCAGTCATTAAATGAAAGCACATTTTATCATCAGGATCCACAAAGCTTAGTTGAACTTTTAAATCTCTTGTGTGATTGTGACAAGTTAAGAAAAATGTTAATGCGACTTTTGGGTTAATTATACAGTTACGGATATACAACATATTGGTAAATTTTAAATGTTTTACATAAAATTAATATTTTAAATTTCAAATTTAAAAACTGCATGGTGTATTGTGAAGTTTATTGAACTGAAGATGGACTACTTAGTGCTGACTTTTCCCAATAAATGATGTAGTTCGGTGGCTTCATCTGTCTATTCATCTGGATAATGAGAGAGTTGACCTAATTGATACGTAAGTTATTTTCAGGCCTAAAATTCTTTGATTTTTAACGATAACACGTTCCTTCTCCTCATGGCAGGAATAACCAGCGATGTAAGGCGGGGCCGGTTAAGTGCCGAATGGCTGCGTTAGCTAAGGAGTGACGTGCTGGTTCCGGCCGGCACGCAGGTGCGTGATGTGAGCTAGGACTCGAGAGCATCCGAACTTTGGCAAAGTGAGCTGCAGAGCAGTCGAGCTGGGGGCCGTGGCACATGCAGGGGCGTGGAGGAAGAACGGCTCAAAGCGTGTCGGGAAGTCAGGAGGCTGACCGGACGCCACAGCGGAGATTCTTTAGGAGAGGCTAGTGTGAAGATCAAAGACCCAATTTCGAAGCGTCTTTAGTGCCTGGATGTACAGAATTTACCCTAAAAACAGGCAGCACATAAACTCTGTGTGCGTGTTCGGGGTTGAGTGGGTGGGGACGTTACGTGTACTAAGAAGTTTTCGGAAAGGGAGAAAGTGTGCTCCCTTCCTACGATCTGTCGGCTTCTGTTTTGTCCAAGAGCATGGACACCAAAAGGTCAACTTTATTCTAAACCACCAATGTGATTATCGAGCTACACAGTTTCTACCTTTGTTACTTAACCTAATTCACCTGCTTGACTGGAGGTTGATCAAGGAATGTGTTCCTTGTGTCCTACGTTATTGCCATGGGCTATATGTTTGTGCCCCTCAAAACTCCTATTTGAAGCCCCGCCTCCCCCCGAGGTTAGTGATGTTAGGAGGCAGGGCCTTCGGGACGTGATTAGGTCATGAGGGTGGAGACCTCTTCAATGAGATTAGTGCCCTAATGAAGTGACGCCAGAGAGATCCCTGTCCCCATCCACTGTGCGAGGACGAGTGGGAAGGTGACCATCTGTGGAGCAGGAAGGGGGCCCATCGACACCAGAACTGTTGGCCTTGATCTGGAACTTCCCAGCCTGCAGAACTGAGAGGAAAGCATTTCTCAGGTCTATAAACCACTCAGTCGATAGCATTCTGTTACAGTGGCCCGAACTAAGAATTACTTAGAGGTCATTTATTTATTCTTCAAGTACTTTCCATGTGCTATGATTAAGGGCCTGGGCTGAGCGCTGGGAACAAGACAGATATATTCTTTACTTCAGAATTTTTTTTACTTATGATAAACAGTATTTCATTTTATTCTTTTCCCATTTGTAATTTTTTTTAATTTTTATTTTTAGTTTCAAGTATATAGTACATTGGGGTTACTTCGGAATTTTTAAATGTCTGTTGATTTACTTCTTAGGCTGAGTAATGTTTGAGAACTTGTATTTTGTATGTGTAGGGCCTACTTCTTGGCAATGGTTATTATCAAGAATGTAGTACATATCTCCACAATTCAACAGTCATCGGGGACTCTGATTTTCTTCAGGGAGCAGTTTGTAGCCAACGCTATTCCATGTCACTTGCGTTGCCGAATCCTCTATGCTCATTACGAGAAATTGCAAGTGCTTCAGTTTAACGAGTGATTTGTTCACCGACACTATTTTGTTTGCATTGTTCTTCCTGGAATGTTCAGATCTACGCTCCAGACAATCGTGCGTCTTCTGTAGGGGCAGGAAGAAGGAACGGGGAGGAGTGATGGGGGGGGGGTCAGACGAGACACCAGAGGAGGTCAGGGATGGTCAGAGAAGCAGCGGCTGGGGCCGCCGACTTCGACTGTATTTTCAAGACTCACAATTCCCCCTGAGAGGGGTCCAGTCCCCTTCTTAGTCCTTTTGTGACCTCATTTCTGTTGCGAGCTTCTCCACGACTTTTACTGAAAACTGATTTCACTTGTATAAAAGGTGAGGCAACGCGGGGCCCGGGCAACGTGACGTGACTGCTCTCCGGGTGTTGGCACCGCACTTCTCAGCGGACAGTACAAGCAGGCCGATGCTTTTCTTAACGTAGAGACTGTAGCATGACAAGGTACTTAAAAGCCACTATAAAGTTTAGGACGGTGTTTATATTTGGGTGGTGTGGTAGACACATTTTTGTGCCGGGGATCCCGAGGTTGCCTGTCTCGCAGTTTCTGGCACAGAAATCACGTGGAGCTTTGACCTACGGGGCTGTGTCTGCATCGTAAAGGGGGCTGTGGAGTCTACCTTCTTTTGGAATCACACAAAATCCTGGAAGACCATCCGGTGCGTCTTTGTGATCAGCGCTTTCAATCAGGTTTCCATCACTTATTGGATTGCCAGCTTTATCTAATTATTGGGGGGCTCTGTGAGTCACGCTTCAAACCACAACGGTATCAGTTCGAGGCGGGGCAGGTGGCTGACTGGGGTGGGGTGGGTGACAGTGGCCTGTGCTGCCTACGCCTTTAGATGTGGGCAAACCGGACCTCGCTCTCCGGCCCAGGCTGCCCAGATGTCGGCTGCCCACGGCCTGCCTGGTCACCCAGCACTACGCCCCTCTACGGCTAGGCAGTGATTCCTGTTTCTGACGTTTTCGCATTTCTTGCGTTACTACAATCGTGTTCGAGTGCCTTGTGTGTGTGTGAACTATGCAAGTTTATTAGAACGCAGACTTCGCCGCCCCTGGAAACGCCCCTCGGCCCACCAGCGAGGTTAGGTCCCCCTAGTCGCACCCTTTCGGGGCTTGTCATGCGCCTACCCGACACTCTTCCTGGGTGTAAGTGGGTGATTATGTAATTAATTATTCAGTGTACATTTCCCTACTGTGTTGTGAGCTCTAAGAAGCAAGAAGGAAGGGGCTCTATTGACATTGCTCAGCATTACATACCCTAGAACAGTGCCCAGCGCCCGCGGGACATCCACAGTCGCTGTGCTGAACGAGGAGATCGTAGCTGGGTGGGTAAGAGCAGGCCCTTCGTAAGCCGCAATTTGACCTTTTTTTCAGGGAGGATCGTCAGGAATAATAGCGGGAGCTTCAGTCCAGTGACAGTTCCGTGGGGAGAACACGCCTTTCTGGCGTCTGGATGAAGCCCTTGCTCATTTCCCTGCCCCCAGCTCCTCAGCTCGGCGCGCGCACAGGGTTTCCCATATTCCAGGCCCTGGGAGCTCCCCTCACGTTTGCACGTTACTGACCAGTTGGAGTGTTGGCTGGATGTCATCGGAAATTAGAAGGACAAAATCAATCTCTTTTTGCTCCTTAAATTTCAGAAAGCCTTTGGTTGAATTGCAGCGGAAATTGTAACAGCGGATGCACACCCATTCGAGCGTGGAGCCACCGTGCGGCGGTTAGTGGCTGAGCTCCCGGCGTGCGCTATGGCCCCGAAACGGCGCTCGACACCCTGAGTGATGGCTGCAGCGGGGGGCGCCCGGCGGAGGCTCCAGGGAGGTCTCCCGCGCCTCCCCGCGCCCCAGGGTGCGGGCGCCTCACTGCGACGGGCAGGGGAATGCGGCGCCGACACACGTGTCACTGTAGATCTTGTTTCCTCTGGGCCAGTTACTTAAACCCTCTGTGCCTCAGCCTTCTTATCTCCAGGACGGCGATGGCGGCAGCACCCACTGCGCAGGGTCACTGTGAAGGCTGAATCCGTGAACGCAGGTCAAGCACGTAGAAGAGCTACTAGAGCAAATGTTCGGTGCATAATATTTTTATCACGACTAGCACAGAGCACGGGCTGTGGGCAGCGGCGGAGGCCCACGCGCAGCCCATGCTGCAGGCCTGGTTTCCAGATGCCCATCGTTCTGGCTGAAGAAACTGAAAAACGGAAGGAAGTCAGGTTACTCTCTGCTTCTCAGCGATTTGCGAGAAGGTCACCTTTGGAATCTGCAGCGCGGTCCGTAGCCGTTTACAGCCTCGCGGGCATCGTCGCGTTCAGAGCATCTCCGCTAGGAGGAGGGGGGCTGAGGAGGGACATCCTCTTTGGCGGATGAGGGAGTTACAGGTAAAAGGTCACGTTCTGACCGAGAAGGAAGGGCCCGTGGGCATCGGATCGGGGTCAGACCTCGGTTTTCCTGAAATCGAGTCCGTAACTTTTACGCTTGTTTCCCAGCTCTTGCCGAGGCCGGCAAAGGCTCGAGACCCTTAGAGCGCTCTGCCTTCGCCCTCCGTCAGCCCGCTCCCCTTGGGCACTCGGATGTACCTGAGAGCGGCTCCGCGGCGGGGACCACTGTCCTTGGTATCGCGCTCTGCGTCCTGCCGATCCTTCCATCCGTGTCTCACGCGCGGGAGGGACACACTCCAGGGACATGGAGTTGAAGGAGACGCGTGTCGGCCTCAAAGAACCTGCACTGCAATGGGGGCGCAGAAGGAAAGGAGTTACAATACGTGGCCCGACGAGGCGACGGTGCAGGGAAGCTCGCACGCCAAGAGGGAAGAGTGCAGGGGCGGCAGCGGGCCGGGAGAGGCGGGTCGGGGCGAGGAGGGACGGCGAGCTGCGCTCACGCTGGGTCCAGCAGTCGGCCAGTCCTGATGCTAAAGAGCTCACGTGAGCCGACATTATATGCCGAGCACCGTTCTAAGTACATTGCACGTATTAAGGAATCACGAAGAAATACAGCACTATTAAATGGTATTAAACTTTGAATACAGACACGCAAAAATACATCTTGAATTTGTTCACGCTCCCACCCTCAGAGACACTATCGTCTCTGAGAATTATGTAGTGTCCCACCTTGCCTCCGTCCCCTCCACTCTTACCGAAGCACAAGCCGGAACTCCCTTCTTAAATGATAAAATGGGTGTAAACTGCTAAAAACTCTCCGTGATTTCTCATTTCATTTAGAAGCCCCCCAATTCCCTTCGTGGTCTTTAAGGCCTTGCATGATGTGGCTGCTTCCCGCTTCCTTCCCTCCCTCCCACCTTCCTCCTTCCCTTCCTCCTTTCTCCTCTCTCTCTCTCTCTCTCTCTCTCTCTCTCTCTCTCTCTCTCTCTCTCCATCTCTCTCCCTCCCTCTTCCTTCCTTTCTTCTCTTCTTTCATCTCCCACTGCTGCCTTTCACAAGTCCCAATATACAGTGCATAGATCACTGACACTATGGACGCTAATACGTCCATCTTGAAAAAGGGAAATGGTTTCATGGTTAGATAGTTTTAGAAAATATCGAGTAAAACAAAGACGGCTTTTGTTTGGGTGGTTGGTTTTTACTTTGTAGAGTCTTAGATATACCAAATTGTATATCCTTCACTATTCTCCGATCTAACCTATTAACCAAATTATTTTTTTAAGGTGATTCTTATGTGAACACTCTCTTCATACATATTTTGGGAAATGCCTCATTGTAAATAAAGCTATATTAAAGAGATCACCTTAAATTGGGTTCAGATAGGCAGCAAGTTTAATACACTTAAATCTCATTTTGGGAGAAAAAGGTAGAAGGAACATAGTTAATAATCAGAAATTATATTTGCTAAGTGTCAATAAAAGTTTACGAATTCCTAAGAGATACAGTGGAATCTTTTTTACCTTCTTCATTCAATAGCTAGGGCTTCTATCAGGTTAAGTCACGTTCCGAGAAGAAACTGAGTCACTCTTCTGAGTTAGTTTGAAGAAGGATTCAGTAAGGATCTTCTAGGATGAGAATGTGACAGGAAAGGTCCCTCAGCAGGGACCACCAGGGTGGGGGCTGAAAAGTTTCTTTCCCGTTTTCCAACCAGAAGGAGTGGGGACTGTCCTGATATGAATTCAGGTGATCCTTAACAAATTTTCATGAACCAGAAATCATGTTTGCCAAATGTTAATTTGTTGTCAAATACAGTAACATATATGTGTGATAAGTATCTTTTCATGGGTTTTACCTGTTTACAAAAGAGAGGAAAAGAAATTATAAAGCATATAGCCTGAGTTCATAAGTAAATGAAAGTTACACAGATCTCAATGAACCCAGCTGCACATGAAATCATTTTAGAGGCGAGAGGAGACCGCTAGAAGGCTGCCGTGGTTCATGCTAGTCTGGCTTTGCACTGCTTTTGTTTTTCCCTCTTAAACTTTCTGCAGGTGCGTGTTAGGATTTTAGGATATGAGATATGGGATGGTTGTTCTAAGTTAATTTTTCAGCAATAAAAGCCTCTTTTTTTGGAGGCCTACTTTTTCCTGTTTTATTATTTTTATTGTCATCAAACACATCTTCAGGGATGAAAAAATAGATACGTATGAAAACAGGGACAAACATTTTTAACGGAGAATAGAGTCAAAGAATGTATTCGTATAATATTTCTGCTACTTGTTGTATCAAATTGACACGATCTTCACCATGAAGCATGCGAAACCTGTTTGCCTGAAATATCTGATGACTGGCAGGTAAAGAGCTGCAGCTACTTAAAAGAGGGTCCTGGTGAAAATTACGAAGTACTTCTGACTTTTCAAGGCTGTGAGATAACTGAAGGAAGATGTAGATTAGTTTGGCAACAGACACTTAGGAAATTTTGTTGAGTTCATACCTGGAAGAGGGGTGAAGGTGTCTTTTGCTTAATCGCCATGGGATCGTCCAAATTAGGCTCCCACGAGACAGAAACCTCTTCATCTTGCCCCTGTGGCCTTACCATGAACTCAGAGATGTTTATCTTGAAAGATCCCATTCTGTTTGTGACTTGCGAGCTCTCTATATTTTGGACACTCTAATGGACACCTTGGTCATTTGGTTCCTCTCCAATGAGAAGACAGATTAAAAAAAGTTCAGAGAAAAGAAGAAACATACTTGTTTTTGCTCAATCTGTTACTTTACAAATGGAGTGTGTAACTAGACCCAAGCAAGGATATCTCTTGCCAGGAACAAATAGAACCCATAAAAGCAATTTGCAAAAAAAGTAATGTTGTCCTAGGAGACTATCTTTGCACTTGCCAGTGAAGCTAGCGGGAAGGGTTATGAGTAAATCACTGACATTCTCCGGGCCCATCTGGGCCCTCTACCTCTTCCGCTATGGCTCTCTGGTGTTCAGATAAGAAATGT
This sequence comes from Rousettus aegyptiacus, assembly GCF_014176215.1. Classification (NCBI taxonomy): domain Eukaryota; kingdom Metazoa; phylum Chordata; class Mammalia; order Chiroptera; family Pteropodidae; genus Rousettus; species Rousettus aegyptiacus. Next base: position 5,921,476 of record NW_023416290.1, on the reverse strand, counting down.
AGACAACACTGGTCATCAACTGTGAAGAGCTTTAGATGCTGGTGTCTTTGAGTAGGGTTTCTCCAGAAACAGACCCCAAGGAAAGGACCTTGATGTGAATAATCTTTCAAGAAGATCCAAGAAAGCTCTGGTAGGAAAATGTAGAAGTGAGAGCAACACAGGGTGGGTTCATAAGCGGACTGCTGCTGGGGGTGACTGAGCTCTCTCCCCTGGGACCTCTGGAGACATGTGCTGCCTGAATGGCAAGGGTCTGGTGTCGCCTCCTCTCCCACCTGTCATGGGCGAGGCTGCACCTGGAGGTATCCATGCTCCAACACCTCGGGCCTGCCCTGCAATACCGGCCATGCACGCTGGGGAACGCCCTCACGCAGAGAGCAGCCGGTGCTTGCAGTAAGGTGTGCCGGAACGGTGGGGTCTGGGGGTGTGGGAAGGGTGTCCATAGCAGCTGCTCCAACTGCTTATTATCATGAGACAGAAGTTGGCTTAACAGCAAGCTTTAAATCAAGCCCTGGACTGTGTCTACAGCTGGGCCCTTTATAGAATATGATACCAGTATAAAAAATTAACCCATATTTTTTGTTAATAGAGATCATAGTTTTATGACGGGTGGATAATTATGTTATCGTCTCTGGATATGCGTATGTGCATAACGATTTATCTTTTAAGGACTTACTTTGAGTCATCTTAATTGAAACATTAATTATAAGTAATGCCAAAATATTTTACTTTTATCTGAGGTGGTTATTCTTAAATTACAATAATAAAGATGCACTGTAGGCCAATGACAGTTATGATTATATATCTCAATACTGTATAAAAGTATCCTATAAATACATCATTCTAAAAATTTTAAAGTTTCTTCTTATGATTTATATTATAAAACGTTTAAAGTAAAAACTTTTATTAATAGTGATATATGTGAATACGATGTTATGTTGGTTACTCTACTTTTAATTATTTTGCATATTACTGCAAGAGGTTTTTTTACCTATTGTTGCTGCGCAATGGAAACATTTATCTCTTGAAACAATTAATCAAGAGTTAGTAAACCTCAGTCCGCTGTGATAAAATATAGTCTTTGTGTTCTCTAAACTCTCTCTTAATATTGCTTTTATAATGTGTCAGCATGATCCCGAAATATGTATTATGATATGAATTTGAGGAACTACATTAACCAGGATACACGTTAATTCTGAGAAGGGTGGCTCCAAGTAACAGCTTGGATCAGACGGCGGTTGCTTTTTCTTTCCTATTACGACCTGAGTGTAAGCCGCCCAGGTCACGTGTCAGGCCCCTACATCTCGTCGCTTGTTTCTTGGCGGTTCACCCTCATCTGTAAGGTTGAAGACGGCTCACCACCTTGTTTGCAGTCCAGTGAGAGGATAGAAGGAAAGAAAGAAAAAGGGGAGGGTGTACTTCTTCCCTTCGAAAGAATAAACCAGAAGTTACACATGTCACTCGCAAACCAATGTGCAGGGCTTAGCCACATGGTCACGCTTACATGCAAAGGAAGCTGGGAAATGTACTCTCTTTTTTCTGAGTGACGAGTGTTGGGCTAAAGTTGGGGGACCCTTTAACCATGAGAAAACCGATAACTAGCACTTTCTGTCAGGATCTTCCTCTTGGGTCAGGCAAATCCACGCACGTGTCTTGTACACAGAGAACATACCCGTTCCTCAAGAGAGAGAAAACACATCCATTTATAGTCTCCAGTTCGAAATCCTGGAGTTCCGAGTGGTGTCCAGTCCCCTCCCTCACGTTACGGGTGACTCTGGAGGAGGATAACCTCTTAGTTCAAAGACAAATGATCTGCGCGCCCTCTGCAACGCGTACCGGACACTCACGAGGGCAGGGCACGGCGAGTCACTGCGAGAAGGGACAATGGGACGTGCAGAGCAAGCGCTGCTCTTTAGCGAGTGCCTGAGCCTGTCGAGCAGGAACCGTGAGGAGCCCCTGTTCTGGCCACGGAGAGGCCTCGCCCCTCAGTTTGCCTCCCTGGCGGCCACTCATCTGCTGTCTGCGATGGGCTCTTTCATTCGACCTTCCTGGCCCCTGACTTTATCGCCTGGCACGCTGCTCTCTTCTCTGCTCTCCGGCTGTGTCTGAAACGGGCATGGGCTGGGGAGGAGGCTGTTTTGATGCCTGCCTGTCTCTCACAGCTCACATCCTGCGAGGGCAGAACTGTGGCCTTCGGCATCTCAGTTCCCATCAGGACCGAACCAGCTCGCTGACTTTTGCTTCTGGTCCATATCATGTCATATGCAGGTAAGAATCACCAGCTGGGTTTCTAGGCACCAGTTTTAGGCCTGAAGCCAGTGACATTTTATTTATTTGCCTCTGTGCTCAGCCTGGCCTTCCTCTTTGTCCACTTAACAGTGGCTATTTTGACATCATCAAAAAGAAACAGGCTTGGGCAGAGGGCGACATGTTTAATCTCGTTTTCTTCCCTGGGCCGATCCTTGGTACGTGATGGAGAATGCTTCCCGGGGTGCCACGGCTCCTTCTACGGCTGCTCCTGGGGCCCTTCCTCTATCTCCATATGTTTGTGCATAGAAATGGTTAAAATTTTTTTAGCCGCCGAGATTTCAAATTGCTAAACTCTCAGTCAATTTACGCTGCCGGTTCAGGCCGCGGCAGGATGAGTCTTCCTAGCAGCTCTGTTCTCTGCAGGGGCTGCCGATGGACTGGCCCGTCCAGCCCAAGCACATCTCTCCTGTAAGACTTTGCTGAAAGTAGCAACACGCAGCCAATGCACAGACACAAAATTGAAAATTTCCCGGCCGTTTTGCTTAAAGCCCTAAGCTTAGTCAACACGCGGTAAGCGCGTCACGGCATCACAAGCGGCCAGCACGCCGAGCGTGTTTCCACGGACAGTCACGTTCCTGCTCGCACCGTTCATGTCGTTTCTGTCCCCCTCCTGACCGCTGGTCCAAGGCCGAGCCCCAGCTCTGTAGGCGTACCCCACGTTTGGAACGAGATTCACATTGGTCATGACGTACGTCTGGCCGTTATAGCAGAGCCCCAAAATAGTGGCGGCCGAATTCGGAGAAGACGCTGTCCGACAGCCCAGGGCCGTCCGACCGCTGCGCCCTTTTGCTCCGCCAGCCCTGCGGGAGGTGCCCTTGTCTGCGCGGTCCAAGACGCCCTGCGTTCCGGTCGCGGGCAAGGGAAGGGTCTCCCGGGAGATGAGCACTTCGTTTCTATTTGTGTCCCTTTAGCCAGACCATGTCACACGTCCACACCTAGCTGCAAGGAAGGCTCCAAAGAGTAGTTTTTATTGCACTTCTCTATTGCCGAGACTCCAAAAGTTAATGCGCCCCAATGAGGATGGGTTACTTGCTTGTGTTTTTGAATCGCCCGGGCATTTCTGGCTCCCCGCGGTACCGCCTCGCTCAACGGCGCAGCCGCCTCCACCAGCTCAGGTTCAAGAAGGAGGAGACATCGACTCCGCCGCCTCCCAGGAGGAGCGACATGTGGGGGGCGGGGGGCCTTGGAGACCGTCTTCAGAGACTGCTTCCCACGTTCCGGGTGGCAGTGCACCAGGTCAGTGCTGGGGCTTGGTGACCATAAAACAAAGAGGAGAAACAGACATTGGGAGACACCAAGCAGCCTCTGCCGGAAGGTCCTTTCATTAGATTTATGTCATTGTCCCTAAAATATTCCTGCATGTTCAGGAATAATAAATTATTACAATAGGTTCTGTATTAAAAATACATTATTTTGGGGGGAATTAATGCAACATCATCTTTTTCTCCAGTTTACCTGAAGGGTATTTATTGCTCTGTGCATTTTTGTAGGAATCAATGCTTGAAGAACATATCAGACTATAATTTTTAAATCTGTTTTTACATTTTCCATATTTACATTTTCCATTTTCCACTATAAAACCCTTTCTCTTTGTTATAGAAATGTTTAAAAATTGCGTTATTTTTATATTGACAGGATCTCTTCGATACACAAATCTCTCCTTGGCTTTACCGTCAATATTCATGGGTTTATGGGCTCTTGAGATTGGGATGGAATTAGCGTTTGAGATCAGGATGAAATGATTTAAGATGGAGTAAGGCAGAGCTCTCAGGTCGGGTCAGTGTAATTTCTGCACAATGTTCCGCACTGCCACCCTGAATTTGGCTCACTATCTTAGTTCTAAGCAATAATTAAAAGAATGAGTGGTTTTCTTATTTTCGTTGGGAGGCTGACAGATTAGCATTATTGTAACCAGCGTCCAACTGACTCTAAGACTCTGCGCCACTTAAACTTTTAGGGAAATTTTATTGTCCAGCAATTAAATTTTGATGAGTTTGTGTTCTTTACAGTCTGATCTCATTCATTGTTTTAGTTATGCTTTATTGTGTTTAATGTGCTCATTTTTAATAAAAATGATGGGTTTGTTCTTTTATTTTTAAAGCTGTTTATCTCAAATATCATCTGGTAAACCATTAAGACAACATCTGCCATTTTCCATATTTCTGTAAAAACACATGATTTAGAAATATTATGTTAAAGCCAGAAACATAATTTTTTAAACAGGTGCAGAATGTGAGAGTTGCTTAATATCTTCCTTTCACTTGCAAAATTTCTCTGGAGATAATAGGAAAGACCGGCCAGAGGAACTTTGACAAATTTAAAGTGATGTCTGTGACGGTCTAAGTGGCCTGTTACGGTGTCGACCTGCCCGCTTTGCCAGGGGAATTCCACGTACACGCGGCCGAGTTAAACGAGAGGACGTGCGCCCCCATCACATTTGCTTTTCGGAGAGGAGGACGGCGCTGTGTGCAGGTTGTGACATAGCACGGTCTGCTCGGATGTGGCGACACAGACCGACCCTTCGGAACACGTCGTGTCTCTTGTTTTGGTAAATTCCTTAAATATACCATGGGATTTAATGAATAAGGAAATTTGAATTTCAAATTTCCATGATTTTGATCTTTCTGGTGTTAAAAAGCCAGTTTATCAATTTCTGCTTTTGACAGTTCTTGTCTTTACATTTATTTTTCTTCCATTAACTTTTTATTTTGGTTACGCGAACTCTCGAGACCTCGACTTAAAATGAAAAAGGGATTCAGGATTCTAGGATCACGTCTGCCCTCTCGTTTCACAGTGCCGTGAATTTTCTTCTCCTCCAACTCGAGTCGTCGTTTGCGTCGTCCTAGCCATTCCTCTTGGCTTTCATCTCTCTAAACGCCGTATCTCGAGCTTAGGGGATTGAGGTAGGTAGGTGTGTCTTCTCATGATAAGGACACCCAGATCGTTTTCAAAGTTCCTCCCTATGCAGATGGCTTTTATGACAAGTCATATCACATTCTCTGGTGCAAGACCAGAAGAGGAGAAGAATATGGAGTGAACTAGTTTCCATGAGCTTCATAGATTAGGGACATGCACACACACACACACACACACACACACACACACACACACGTACAGTTAAATAAACAAACTGAGAAAACAAGTGCAGACGTCTAAGAACCTGCGGACAGAAGTTCTGCTACCTGGGGTGGGGAAGCGGAACCTCATCATTCACGTTCACTACACACCCACGTGGCCGTGACCCCGTGCTCACAACTGGTGCCCGGTCGTCGGAGTGTGAGGGAGGATGGGGCGCAGAGTCCTGCAGGCTACTTCCCGCTCTTCCTTTCCCGTGGCCGCTTAGGCGCGGGTGCACCATGTATAAAACGAGAGACAGGGCACCCGCGCCTCGCCGTGTTGTTTTGGAAGGAGTAACGGCAACACTGACGCTTGACAGAGCTGGCTGTTTTTCCAGAACCCCCTTGACCCCCGTGCTTTGCTCTGACAGCGAACACCTGCGTTCTGATGTCCTCATGTTCTCCTGGTCTAATAGATGCTGGACCCTCTCTTGTCCTAACTTCCTTAAACTGCTTAAATCTACTAGGTCCACCCAGGGCTCCCACACTTGAATGTACTAAGCTGGTAAGCACTTTTTAAATTATGCTAAAGTTCAGAGGTCATAAAAGTTCCTTTTGTTGCTATCTCTGATAGCCCACATTGGCCCACGGGCATTTTAATTGCTTTTCTCTAGATTATGCGCTTGCCTTTGTATTCTAATTTACTGGGAGTGCTAGTTCAAGCCACGTGGAGTAGGTAGCATGCCCCCTTAGCGTGGGGACTCTTGGGCTGCTATAAGGGGAAGGGACAAAAATAGCAGCTATTTGCTAACTCTGTCTATAGGTTTAATCTTGCTAATAATAATCGGTATCCAAAATGGAGACCATCATTTGCTTAGAAACTTAAGACTGTAATGTTAGTTCAACATTCTTTTGTATAGAGTACACTCTTTCCTTCTGAGAATCTAAAGCTTGCTCGATATTGTCAAAACTAAAATAGATTCAGTGCTAAGATTGACGGTTATTTTACTCTCATGACTTCGAGATCTGAAACGTTATTTCTAAATCTCTGGTTGTACACGTACCAGGCAACTGGTTAGTCTCCCCCACAAGGAATCATGTCAAGATTTTCATCCAACCGTTTCGATTTAAACGAACTAGATGAGATGGAGCCTGCCCCGCCCCCACCCCCAGGGCCTAACCAGCAACCTGATGGAGGGACGAAGGCAGGGCGGGATTGGTCTACACAACGGTCCTTGCCCCATGACGGTTCAGGCTCTGAGCTGCCGTGTCCCCGCCTTAACATGCAGGCCTCGGATGGTGTGGCTGGGGTGAGCTGCACTGTGAGTGGCGGGCCCTCTGGGGTTCGTGCAGGACATGCGTCGTGTGAATGCAGTCCTGTCGCGGAGCCGGGGCAGAAATCTGCCCTGTGTTTACAGCACTAAGTGACCGTGTTCACAGGCTGCCCAGTATATTTTAGGGGTTTTTGGCATAACTCATGTTTATATTAGTTTCTGGAAGAAACTGGCTTTTACTTTGTTATCTTTCCAATGCCAAGTTCGAATAGAAAATGAACATTACATCAGTTTGTTTCTTGGTTCTTGGGAAAAACTCCAGCCAGGATGCCAAGGGAAGAGACAGATGATGTCTGTTAAAAAGTGGTATCAAGTTTTACACATTTGGTTTGGAATCCAGTGCCTCCACCCCAGTTCTGAACACACACACACACAGAAACAGACACACACACGCATGCACATTTAAAAATTTTAAGTTCGGATCTACCGAGTATACACAAGAATGAAGGTTTGGTTAAATGTGTTCTTGTACCGTGTGTTTGGCAATAATTCAATTATTCTGTGACAATAGCCAATTAGCATGATTATGCCGATTGAGAAAGCCTCATGGGGAACGCACCAAAGCAGGATTTGCACGAGTCCTTTATGACACTTATTTCCAGGATTGCACATTCACTAATTGTATTACACATCTGTTTCAGTAAAATATGAAGAAATCATGACTCAATAGGCCCAGACAACAGAAACACTGTTCAAGGTCACATCCTGGTAGCCTAAGGGAAGATACCGGGTTCAGACACTGTGACATGATGACCACAATGTGGGCAATTTTGAAATTTTGGTTGGGAACAACTGTCACAACCAAAGGCAAGTTAGTGTGTTAGATTTTTAACTATAAAAAACATTTATTTGATTTTGTTTCTAGTTGAGTACTCAGTATGTATCTACCTGCTTGTTTAATTACTGAAATCAAGACTCTTTCAAACTTCATTTACAATAGCTAAGATATGGAAACCACCCAAGTGTTCATCGATGGATCAAGGGATAAAAAAGATGAGACATACGCATATATGCTATTTTTCAGCCACGAGAAAGAAGGAAATCCTGCCTTTTGTAACAACATGGGCGGACCTTGAAAACATTATCCTAAGTGAAATAAACCAGAGAGAGAAAGACAAATACTATATCATTCATACGTGGAATCTTAAAAAAAAGCCAAATTCATAAAAACGAGAGTACAAAAGTGGTCGCCAGGTGCTGGGGGTGGGAGAAAAAGGGAGAGGTTGGTAAAATGGTAAAAACTTTCATCTATAACATGAATAAGGCCTGAAGATCTCATGTAAAATGCAGTGACTGGTGTTGATTACACCGTATTATACAACCGAAATTTCTTAGGAGGTATAATTTCAATGTTCTCACCAATAAATAAATAATAAATAAAATAAACAGATAACAGCAAAAACATGAAGTGAGGGACGTGCTAGTCAGCTCGATGGCGGGGCTCTTTCCACGATGTGTGTGTGCGTGTCGAGTCACTACAATGCACATGTTAAATATCTTAGCATTTTTTTTTGTTAATTATATCTCAGTAAAGCTGTAAAAAATAAAACATAAAAAAAAAAAAAAGAAAGAGAATCTTTAGACAGAGACAACACTAAAAACAAAGCAATAAATTCAAGAGCTCTGGGGTGTGTTTGGACGGTTCCATGTCAGGATTCTCGGGTGTGGTGACACTTGCTGGCTCCCCTCCACGTTTTTTCCAAGGACCTTGCTCTATATTTCTGTGATGTTTGGCTTACGGTCTCTGCTGTACCAGGAGGTCACTGTGATGGAGGAGGAACTTTCTCACAAGTCGCGCATCGGTAAAGTGCCAACCAAATGGCCTGGATCCCTCTCCCGTGTCTGGTGTCCCACACACCATCATGCTGAGCAGGGGCTTTGGCCCTAGATAGTTGTTTTTGTGGGGCTTTCCTTGGAATAAGATTTGTAGTGAAATCTAGAGGAGGAAAACAGTGCATACAACACTTGCCAAGGTAGTCATTTATATGTGAGTATCATAACAAGCCAGATAATTGCCCAAGATTAAAATGAGGTAGACAGTGAGTTGGTGTGGTCAGCTACTTTCTTTCCTGAGGTAGTGCCTACCTTAAGAAGCCTCTAAAGTTACTGAGCCTGGGCTGAGACAGGCTGCCTTTGTCTCCTTTCCTTGGTTTCTACATGGATACAGCTTCAGGAATTTGAGATTGTCAAAAAGAGTTGGTTGTGGTTTTGTTTGTTTGTTTGTTTGTTTTAAAGGAATTCCAGACCAGATGGCTAGTCATACACTTATTCACTCATTTAGTAACTATTTAACATTTTTGTGGGACAATTGACATACAAAGGTGCATGATCTTCCCTCTCTTCGAAAGCACGTGTTCTGGTGGGGAGTACAGGCCACGGACTCACGATTACAATACAGTTTGCTAAGAGCAAATGCAGGATACCAGAGAATGGTTAATTGGGGCTCTTGACCTATTTGTGGAGATCAGGGAAGGCTCCCAGGAAGAAATGAGAGCTACTCTGCGACCAACAGTGGTAACTAACAAGTGAGAAAGGTGGAATAAAAAGGAAAAAATGAAATGTTCAAGGCAGAGTTTAGTTTTCCAAAAACCTAGCAATGATAAGATTTAAAATATGCTGTGCTGTCTTGGTTAAGTTCTAATTACAAACATTACATAATTTCTTCCCAGTTTTCCTTATCGCTTTGGTCAGAATGAACTCTTAGTGCATATTTATTCTTACTGCATAGTGTTGTCTTTGATTGTCACAAATAGTCACCAGACTTTTCCCTGAAGGTAAATGAATTTCGTTAGGAGCAGATGTAGCTCTAATCTGCAGGCTATAAAACATTCAAGGGATTATTTGGATTAAAGACCTTGAATTATTAAAGAGAAAAATATTATCATTACTTTAATAATACTTTCCCAAGTTGCAAACCAATAACTGGCTCCAACAGCCACATCTCTGTAATTGTTCACACATTTTGGGCAGGCATTTTACAGCCACACAAAGAAACTTCCACAGCTAAGCTCCCTTGATGTGATTGCTAGAGAGACTCCAAGTTTTTGTTTTAATGCCAAAAATCCAATTACTAGAGAAAAAGTTAGAAAGGAGGCCTGAACTTGAACAAAAGTTCAATAGCTTTATAAAATATGCTGTTATTGAATCTCATCACATTTAAGATGCCATTATTTTTATCTGATATTAAACAGGACATAAATAAAAATCCTACCATTTAAACTATGACATACTATCGGTTGTAAGACACCCTCCAATTTCAGAGACCTTAAAATGTGAAATAATATATATGTTAAAACCGGAGAACTGTGGATAACAATGATGATAAATACTCCAATGCTGAGTTTGATGGTTATTTTGTTTATATGATTTTTAAAAGTCAAAATAAAAATAGAAAACTAAGCCAGACATTAAGAAGCTTCATGCTTCAGATCCTAAATGGCGGAAGGGACCTGACAGAAAGCTAGGTCCTGAAATGTACGTTCCCGTCTCCGGTAAAGCAATGTGAAAAGACCATTCCCGAGAGAGGCGCAGACCGGGACCTGCGAGGCGCGGTGTGGCCGGGCTTCCTCTGGGCTCCACCGAGCAGGGCAACGCGGGCGCGCTACAGCAGAGGAAACTCTCCTTGGGCCTCAGCACCCTTCAAAGACTTAGGGGGTCTACACTCATAAACGTACGAACGTGAAATAGTGAAGGGAAGTTTCCTGACTGCAGGAAAAGAAGCAGGTAGTGAGAAATTTGGGGGAAGTGGCGTAGGAATAACTAAACATGGGAAGTGCAAATAAGCTTTTACGTTCCCATCACTGCTGCGTAAAGTGAAAACCAAAGATGAATTAGAGCATAAACCCACAAACCGAACGCAGATCCCGGACTCTAAAGCTTCTGCCGACTCTCATGTTAACACCACTGTGGGGACCGCGGCAGGGAAGGGCTCCCGGGAGAAGACGAGACCGCGGTCCTAAACGATCTGAAGCGAAGCTATCGTGTGTTCCCGAGCCGCTGTTTCCTCCGCTTTTCCGGAATGGTCCGATACCAGTTTTAGAGGATCAGACACGTGCCCTCCTGCTACCGCAGCACGAAGATTTCCTCTGTTACGATACAAAAATTTTACTATCATAAATTGGGGTGCTCTTGTGAGGCCAATGTGACAAAAGGTAAATGTTCTAATTAAGGAAAGAGCTCCTGCTGTGGAGAAGAAGAGACAAGCCAGCAGCAAAACGCGCAGAGGACGAGCAGGCCGTTCACAGACAGAGAAATGCAAAGCTCTACAAGACGTACGAAAAGAGGCTTATTATCACCAGCGATGATCACCGTGTACTGCATACCCACAGGCTCGAAAACTCCATTCTTTCCTATAAGATTAGCATAAAGTTAAAACAACTGATAATATTCACTGTTAGTTGAGACATGGGTAGGTGCAGATATTGGTGCCTTTTTGGAGGACAACTTAATATTTAATGTTGGAATTTAAAACTTCACATTGATCAGCAAATCTGCTTTTAGGATCTACCTGTAGGTGCACTCACACACACTCACACAGATATTCGTGTAAGGATAATCACTGAAGCAATTTTATAAAAGCTAAAAATTAGGAGTTTGTACTGTATATATTTGCTTGTTTAAATAATATAATATAAAAAGGAGCACACGTTATAAGTGTACATCCCTATAAATACCACAAAGAGACTATTGTCTGTTTAATTATTTCCTCAATCAGGAAATGAAAGGGACGAGGAGCTCGGAAGAGCCCGAAGGACCAGCCCCTGGCGCTACTCTGCGCTTCTCTTCTGTGGGAGGCTGTGACATCGCAGGTTTGGCTCGGGACACCCTGCGGCGGCGACATCACTACGGAGCCCGGTAGGTCCTCACTTCTACATCTGGGTCGAGAAGGCTCGTGATACCTTGCGCGGCTTTGGGACGCCTCACGTTGCAGAGGAGATGGGGGAAGCCTGTGACGGCTCAGCGATTCCACCACGACGGCGGCCCGTCGCTGGGGCCAGGGGCACGCCGCGGGCCAGGGGCCCCGTCTGGCCACGGGAGGCCTTCCAGGTGCTGGACGATCGACTTGCCGCGGTCTCAGAGGAGACCCAGAGACAGCAGAACTTTAGAGCACCGTTGAAAACCACACCTATTCTCTCAACTCATTTTAACTTCTTCCCAGTGCACATGTGTGTATATTCAGCCCTCGAATAAATTATCTTGAGGCAAAAAAGATCGTACCAAACATATTCGCCAATGGCCTGGACAGCAAAGATGACGAGAGTCTCATCTGTATCTTAGTTCAAACCACTTTTTTTGCTTACTGTGTAAACTCGGACCACTTGACTGGTCTCCGCTTACCGAGACATGAGGTAGGTGTAAGGCTGCAATAAAAATCCTACAAATGAAGGTGGTTGCGAGGATGGAACACGATGCAGTGTTTGAAATAAACAGGAAGCCCCGATCCCCGCCGTGGACGCGGAAGATGCGCGAGGCAGGTTCCTGTCCTTCCTTCCCTCCGTGGTCCTTTCGAAAGCTGTCAGGACCGCGCTCCCCATGAGGTGTGGACGTGAATACGAGCATCCCGCCCCTCAAGAAACTGCTTACCTCTTACTTATGGAACTTATTCTCTCACAGGCTTTTAAACAGAAAGGGAACTTCGAAAGTGTCCAGTCCCCAACCCTCACTTCCAAACGAGGACACAGCAGAGCGGCGCGTGCAGGTGACCTTCCAACGTCCCGCAGACAATGGAAGGAAGCGCGCCCCCTGCGCCACGGGCCGCTCGCTGGTGCAAAGACTCCCGCGGGCTGTGGCTGTTCAAAGCCGCAGTGAGCCCGCCTGGAACCCAAGGGTGAAGTTTCCCAGACAGAATATATTCCCACTGCCTAATGAAGGTCGTGATCAATTGTGGCCTATTTATTGTGCTGACCTTAACCATAACTTCATTGACTCATTACAACTAAAAGTTCCAGGTGATTCTTTCAAATTCTGGGAACTTAAAAATATTTGGCCAAGGATCAAAAATGACTGATAATGTTTCCAAATTTTGTTTGTGAAGTTACAAAGGATATTGGTAGGTTAGTATATCCCTTGCGCTTATAATGAAGTTTTTCATCTTTCTCAGTATAACACAGAAATTCAACACTGTGGGCGAGAGGCTTGCCTCTCAGATACCAACCAGCATTCCTTTCTGTTTAAAATGAGTAATGAGTAACAAGCACATTCTAGCATAAAAATTAATAGTATTGTTGCTATAATGTTAAATAATTGAGAGTATTCTCCAATTTTATGTCCTGAGACAATATGAATGCCTAATAAGTAGAAGGGTAGGAGTAGGGAACGCCAAGTCTGTATCTAGGTTCACAGACCCATTGGCAGATTAAAGCCTCTTGATCTGTGACACATTCCAAGTTTTAGAAACATGGTCCCCGAGTCCCTTGACTCCCAAAATACTCTTTCGCTCTCTTTCTTTTTCCATTGCACACTTATATTTATTTAAAATAGACCCAGTAGTACAAACTTCTCCACTCACTGAAGAAATATTTTTCCTTTCTGAATATATCTATGAATCTCTAAGTAGGGGGTACATAGAATTGAAAAGTACTATTGTAATACAATATTCTATCTAGTCATTTTGAAAGAGCCATGAGAAGTCCATCTATAACATTATTAAAAATGTGTTTTGGGGGGAGGGAAATGTAGGATAGAGAAAAAAAGAGAAAAATCTTGCAAAGGCTTGCAGAAATGTGCTAAGGAAAAAAGAAGTCCATGCTGTCTACCAAACGGGGAACTTCGCTCCCAGAGAGAGCGTGCCTTTCTCAGGGAAGGCTGCGGGGGTCGTGGAATTTGAACTTGAGTTTTCAAAAACAGGATCAGAAACATCACTGTGAAGAGGATGAGTGCCCACGAGTCCCATCCCTGGCTACTTGGTCTCAGTCTGTGTCCACGTGGCATCAGAATCTCTGGATAGAGCAGAGAATTCCATAGATTTCGGATGTTTTGGGCTGGACACCACTTTACTCTCTGCTCGCTGACTGCCCCGCCCCCACACCCACGGTCCTTCATTTTCTTCACTCGCTGCCCCAAGGGGCCCCTGGGGCTACCTCTCAGCCAGGTGGGGGCTTCCTGCTTACGGCAGCTCCAGTGCCGCCTGCCTGCCACTCACACCACCTCAGACCTCTCAGAACCCACCATTTTTGGTCAAATGTCCTTATCGTTCATACCCCAAACTCTGATTCTTTCTTCTTCTAGCCTCGGTTCAAGAGCCTTCAGCCCAACAACTAAGATTTTTGATTTGCCATCTTAACTCTCGTCAGTAGTCTTCTCTGGACGAGCATAAATGACACGATGTCCAGTATTTTTAATCCACAGTTTTCCTGCTTTTCCAGGTCTATCCTGTTTTCCTCAGCCCCAGTGAAACAGCTTTACCTACACAAGGCCAACCTCCTGAATATTTGAAAATATGTTTTGGGGGATCGTGAATAAATGGTGGTGATTTATTTATCTGCAGTCTGCAGACGTGTGACATTCAAAGCCCTCACTTATCGCCTCTCTTTCATGTCTGCCATCTTCCCAGTCCTCTTCTTTCCAACTCTCTGCTTTTGGCTCATCATTCGCAGTGGACACAGCACCCGCCCCTCGTGGCTCAGGCGGCCGCCCGTGCCTTTCTCCTGGATGCTCCTTCAAGGCGCGGTGTAACCCTCCTTTATAGCACAAGCATCCACGGAAGTCTACATTCCTCACGCTCTCTCTATCCAATTGGGTGGTACTTATTCACTGAATCACTTAGTTCTTTAATAAGTGCCACCCAGAATGGTTAGAGATTCACATTAGAAACCATTTTACTAGAAGGAGCTCTGTTCACCACTTTTTGTATTTACATTATTTATCTCCTGCGTACTCTTAACAGACTTGGTGCTTAATGAGCTCTTTTGAGTAAAATATTTATATTGATAATTTTGTTTTCTATAGGCAGAGATTATTTTCACAAAAATGGTGAAATGTTCCCTAAACTCACCAAGTCCAAAGATAACTCCACTTTAGCCTCATGGAAAAGAGGAGTTATTGACTGAAAGCAGAGTAGCTCCCTACAGTGGGCAGACACTATTAGTTTTCTGGAAGAAGGTTAAAACCACACAGAAAATTACACTAAGGCTTGCATGCATTCAATCTAACAGATCTAAGAGGACACTGGCCATTAGAAGATGAAAATGTTTGAACTTGGAGGAAACAATATAAAAAAAAATCAAGTGAACTAGTTTAAGGGTTCCCTTTTTCTCCTGTATAATGATGAATACAGTAGAAGAGTGTGGCGGTTACAAAAGAATTTTAATTCGTTTGAAGGAAGGGGCCAGTATGTAAAAAGGGCAAACATTCTCTCTGAAGCCGGCCTTTAAAATATTAGACGTGTGTGTGTGTGTGTGTGTGCGTGTGCGTGTGCGTGTGTGTGTGTGTGTGTGTGTATTTTCTGCTGTTTCTAATAAGCCGTCGATGATGTGCTAACCTTTCTGAGCAGATGTAAAGGCACCATGGGATGTTTCTTTATTTCTGCGTGGTTCTTGCCTCTAATACGAGGTGACACTCTTTTGTTGGCATTAATTCTACAATTCAGATAACCTTTTTACTGGTCCGTATCCAAGTTCTGAAATGAACTATAGGCTGTCCTTTCAGCTTGCTGGTGATGCAGAATTCATGACATATGAACACTCCCCTGGGTTTTTCTAAGCCTCTTTAAACTCTGGATGCACTCCGTCGACAGCTTCTGAGTTGTGATAAGTATCTACCTTTTATTTCTAATTCGAAGATTTCTTGAGTTATAAAATTACATTTTCTTTGGAGCAAATATTTCAGAGTGTACTGAAAAGGCAGATTCGTGAATTCCCCTGACCTTTCACAGGAAATGAAGGATGCAAAGGTTGTGTAAATATAGTCACAATAATGTCTTCACTGATTGGAAAGACTTAATAGCAAACACATTTGAGTTTAATTAGATTGCAGGCAGAGTGTACAGCACAGAAGGAATATATATGTAGGTTATCTTGGAGGATGTAGTTCAAAATAAAATGATATATTTTGGATATCGAATACTTTCTAAATCAGTATTTGGAACACATCATAAATACCAAAAATTAACAAACACTGTGTGTGTGTGTGTGTGTGTGTGTGTGTGTGGTTTGTACTATTTTTCCTCTCGCTATAGTTCTTCACCATCTAGTCATATAAAAATGTTTGTAGGGTGGCAAGGAGCTGCACACTTCATTACTACATTACTTTAATGTTTATATTTTTAACTATAGTTATGCATCCCTGTATTATTTATGTAACTGTAATACTTTTAAAAGCATGTACTGCAGTATTATCCATAATTACAATTCTGTGAAATCACAGGAAAATTCAGATTGAACTCTGATCATGATTTAAAAAAAATCTATTGTGATCTCTGGAGATGATTAATTATATTTTTCTTCTTATTGATTACTTTCATTCAATAAATGTTTACCTCTTGCTGTGTACCATATGCTGTTAGCTTATAGTTTAATATGAAAAACAGACATAAAAGATATAAGTAAAACAGAATTCTCGAGCTGCTATGATAGAAAGCTAAGTGAAATGCAGTTATTCAAGAACTTCAGATAGTTGGTGAAGTCACTGGTAACGTGGGGAGGAGACCCAGGGGTTGCCAGACACTGGACGCAGCGCTGAATGGGTGGCCGGTTCTTCCTGCAGACAGTCTCACTGCTTATAGCAAGCAGGTGGCATGGTCTTTAGAGATCTGGTAGTCGGCACTCTGCTCTCAAATCTGAGGTTCGGTGTAACAATCAGACATAATAATTCCCTTCGAACATAATTAACAAGATTCACTCTCTGTCTCTGAACTGTTACAACAGCTCAGGTTAAATATCTGCACTATAGACAATTATTACTATTCACAGTGCCATTCCATAAAGTTGCTGTAGGCACTTAGTTGGCAGATCCAGGGCACCGCTTCTCAGGGAAATACGGGGTTATCTTCCCGAGAGCCCCTGGTCTTATCTCTGTTGAATGATCAACGCATAATGTTGTTTTTGGTGTGTTTCTGATCACGGACGCCTTATTCAACATAGATTTCTTATAAATAATTAATTTTATGGTCTATGAATGTTTGAAATCCGGGGACTTTGGTGGCCGATTGAGTATGAGGCGTCTTTGCTGACATCCCTGTAACACAAGCTAGTCTCATCGGCGTTGGAAATATGCTCTTCCAGACAACCTTTCTCCTGTGTGACACTTAGCAAATATTTTTAAAATTCCACGGCAGCTTCTTGGTCTTCAGAACCTGCGTTGCCTGCAAGTCTGACACTTCTGTGCCGTATCGCCTTTAGAAATGGACTGGCCGGGCCTCACTAGCCGAGAAAGACTTAACGTTTTCTTGATCCTGGAAAACATGACTCTACATGTCTTTGGCTTTCAGCTTCAGCACAATGCTGTCCACTATGCTTAACATTTTTTGTTCAGGGGGGAGCACGGCATAGGGAATGCAGTTAGCATTACTGTGACGGCTAGGTGGAGGGCCAGGGGAGGGAGGGAGCTATTGGAAGGATCCTTCTACGAACTATGTAGATGTCTAACCAATGTTCTGTATACTTGAAACTAATTTAAATAAGTAAATTTAAAAAATTTTTTTTCTTTAATTGGTGGTCCCCTCGTAACGCCACAGACTTGCCTTCTTGTTAAATACCTCTTAACGCTCCCCCGGATCGCTATGGAGCACGACAGCTGTTCCTATGGCACTGCACAGAGCAGCCTCACGCACAGACAGGCACACTCTCCCTTCCCTTTGCTAGGTCTACGTCAGAGGCGGTTCATTAACCTTGAACTCATGGCTGGTGGCGCTAGAATTCGCACCTGAGCAACGCTTACCTAACGCACATTTTCCCCGGAGGCACACGGCAACCTTCTTGCACGCAGGAGCACTAGATAGCACTTCGTGACTACACTTCGGGGCCATTTGAAACAGCAAAATTACCAACTAAAAGGACACAAAAGCGAAAAACGTGACACTGAGTAGACCACAAAAAGGACATTTGTTTATAGTTTGTGAGCTGAAACAAGAAGGCAGAGTGTTGCCTTATTCGGCCTCAGCTGGGAACACGTGTGAGCAGCAACCTGAATTTCTTGCTTCTCTGTACACGTCTGCGAATGCTCCTGGAAATGCTGCACGTATTGATTTTGGGCTTACGAAGATCTTAGAAAGCAGGAGCCCCTGCTGAATCCACAAATGATGGGGATCGCTGTACACGGTTTAGAAACACTGCTTTTTCCAGTCCCTTCCTCTCTTTCAATTGCAGGGCTGATTTCCAGGGCTCAAACCAGGAACCAATACAGGGTCGTAAAAGATTAGTTTATGGGGAATTTCCTTAAGAACATCTTGCGTCGTAATCATTCCTTGGTCTAGAGCACACTTATACCTTTCCTACCACGAGCCTTAGTGCTCCAAACAGGTCAAGGGAAAGAACGCAGATGTGTATGGCCAGCGATGTTCTCTGCAGCATGCCGATGAGCGGCCGATTACGTTCCTACGTCGACGAATGTTATAACGCGGCTAAAATTACCTGTGTCATCCCCCCCTTGTCTGTTCAGAGTCAACATCAGAGTTGACAAGGAGCCACGTCTGATCACTTTCCCCCCGGTCTTTGATCTTTGGAGAAATGTTGCGTATAATCGGGCCACGTGTCTATCTTTGGGTGAACCACCAAGTATGTTAAAAGGAATAAAGTTTCACATTTTGCACCCCAGTCACGCAAGGCCATTGCTGTGAACCCCTTTTCTGATGAGAACGTTGCTCCGTGGCCGCCCCGCCTCCTGCGAGAGCACCGACACCACGGCGTTGCCCCCACCTGTGCCAAGTCCCCTGCCCTCCCACGCTTCCCCAGGATGCCCACTCTGTCTTTGCTGTGCTGTTGATTCTCTCGTCATCTTCTCTCTGGGTACGGGTAATGTTAAATTTTTTGGTTCTTATTGGAAAACGATGATCAAATCCATGAAATTTGGCCAAGATAGAAGAGGTTTAGGTAGGACTATCATTCAGAGGTTGAGCCGTAATAAAGCCCGTGTGTTTGTCTAAAATCCCTTCATGTCATGGTGCAAAATTTGATGGTGACACAAAAACGAGGCACGCTGCCAGAAGCTGAGCGAGGTACCGCCAGGGAGGAGAACACGCTCCGAGAGAGGGAGCCAGCAGTCACAGGGAAGCCCACGGGATTTCGACAAACTGCAACCAGACTTCTCGACACACAGTAGGTAAGTGAATGTGAACAGACCAAACACCACCTCAAATACTGGCTTTAAAGAGCAGGTAAAATCAAAAGACAGCGATATCAGCAGGTGTTATAACTAAAAGGAAGAAGAGAATCAGAGTGAGGGCTGGTGTCAAAGCATTGCACATGCATCTCAGGAAGGACATAGTTCCCAGTGACCAGAGGTGGGTTTTAATAACCAGGAGGCTAGAGGTATGATTGCAAACACTGATCAAAAAAAGAGAAGCTTAATACGAGTCTTGCATGAAACACAAAATCTTTAAGGACTTCTAGTCTTCACTGGCTCGAAAAAAACATCCGAACAATTAACCAGGGAAAACATGAACAAACTTGCTCTTTATCTGGGACTTGTGTTGGAAAAAAACAGCACTCTGAGGAATAAAAATGCCAGGTCTGACTCGCTGTGGATGTGCTGTCTACGTCTCTAGCTACCTGGGGGGTGCAGGTTAACACAATCTGAGAAATTAACCTTAAAACCTAATCCAACATCACTGAAATCCTTGGGGTCCCCAGCAAAAGCAAGCCACACACCATCGTGTCACAACCTAGAGTATTTTGGAATCCAACAGGATTTTAAAAACCAAGCTTAATATAAGCCCACTCTAATAGATTGCAAACCTCACAAGAAAATCACCATGAGGAAGAGTCAGCAGATGCAGAAAGAGATGAAATAATGCCACAATTAACATACTAGAACAATTTGAGATTATAAGGTAAATGTGTTTTAAATAAGGAAATTTTAAAAGAAAAGCCATATTAATACAAATAGCTCAAATACATTACTGTTTTAATCTATAGTCTTGATTTATAGTAAGGGCTTGCAAATAAGAAATAAGGCCCCAAAGTGTCTTTGTTGCAGAAGCTAAGAGCGAAAGTTGAGAAAGTCAGAGTTGTTTTGGATATGCGATTAATCTTTGGGCTTTGGTTTTATGTCACAAGTGTCCATCCAAAAACGATAATAAAAATCTCATTGCACCAGGAAAGAAAAGCAATCCAGTCAGGAAATGAAAGAAAAATTTACAAAGTTCAAACAAGCAAAAGTGAAGTGAGAAAAAGAACTATAGGTTAGCATTGGTGTCTAATAGAAAAGTTGTGGGAATAAGAGAGGAGGGAAGTGATCCTCAGGAAAAGTTCAATAGTTCAAGACCTCGTTGCAAGTAAACACAGCGAGGCAAGTGAACTATTGCTACCAAGAACATATTTTCAAGATAAATGGTAAGTTAGCATCGATCAATAAATCTAACTCCATTAAACTTATATTATTTTCTAACTCCATTAAACTTATATTATTTTCATTATTTACATGTTTATTTAGTTAACTATTATGTAGCTTTTGATTTGGAGAAATGTGATCTTTGTGTATGAGGTCAGATCATGGTGTTTTTTTTTTTTTATGCTGGAAAAAGTGCTCTAACAAACACTGCAAGGCTAGAAGAAACAAATAGAACATGTGTTCGAGGAACATCGCGGGGATGAAGGAATACATACCTCGGTCCGTGAAAGGAAAGCTCTGCATGTGGATGACTGCGGCTGCCCTGGGATTTCATCATATGGGAAACAATTATTTTGTTGAAAGACTCTTGCAGTAGGCATAGCAGAGTATGTACAGAAAAAAATGGAAGTCACAGATAGTAATAACCTGAGCTAATGCCTTTGCCAAGATGACTGTATGCCAGGCACTCTGTTAATTAAGCATGTTACACATATTAACTCATTTCAGTTCTCCCAACGATTCTCTTAAATTAGACTCATATTATTTTCATCCTACAGATGAGGAGAGTAAGCACTCTCTTAATTTGCTCAAGATCACACAGGCAGGAAGGGGAAGCAAGGATTCAAACCCCTGCAGACTGGCCCTGAAGTTCATGGACACCATGTGATGGCCTCTCGAGGAAGTCATAATTAGGAAAGTGGTTCTATTCTTGCCTCTGCCGTGGATATTGGGTAAATCAGATAGATTTGCTTAATTATTCAAAATGTATCAGATGCCACCTTTGATCAAACACTGATAGACACAGTTCAAGATGCAAAAGAATGAAACCGAAATTAGTTCCTGGTAGAAACAATTCAAGCATCAGAGCTGTATAGTCTCTAGTTCTCTCATGGACTTGCCATAAAATCCTTCGGTTCCATTAGGTTCCGTTCGGTTCAATTTAATACAACTACATTGATTAAGCATCTTCTACACACCAAGCCCTAGGTATAGAAAAATAAATAACCCAGCTCTAGATTTCGGGGAGGTCATCCTCAATAGAGGGGCAGAAATAAAAATAAATGTCATCATCCAAAAGATGATGATATAATATAGACTTAGAGTGCCATGAGAATGCAGGTGGAAAGTTGTAAAAGTAATTAATTCTTGAAGACCTATGTGCATGTGTACGACAGAGACAGAGAAAGACTGAGAGAACGAGACGCACAGAGAGACAGAGGTAGAGGCTACATTTACGCAGTGCAGAAAGGGGGCAGGGGTCTTGTGGGAGAATTTGGGGCACGGGAAACTATGTGAATGAAGAAAAAGTCGTGGAGAAGCTCGATTTAGGACTGAGACTGTGAAGTTACCATTGCCCAAGATAAACAGTTCAATTTCATCACGTTGAAAGTAAACAGAAATGGGAAGTTTTAAAAAGGGAATGGTGTGATCTACATATGTCTTCGGTAACCAACTCTGATATTAATTGAAAGCTAAATCTAAGGATAAAAGGGACTGGCAAAGGGGAGCGTTAAGAAAACATTTACCATGGCCTTGACAATTTCTACTTTACCGCCCACGCCCTTTGACATGAGTTTCCTTCAATCGTATGAAAACATTTGCTAAAGAACAAATCGATCTCAGGAGCATGATCTCTGGAATGCCATTAAGAGTCATTCTATCTGGTTTTGGATTTTGCCTACATCTTACCCAGATGCCGATATGCAGATATTTATGATAATGGGCCCGTACTGGTGGAAACAAAATATCTCAGCATCTAGGTTCAAATCCTGATTCAAATTCACTAAATGAGCTTTTTGACACTTGGGAAGTTAAACACGCTATGTCTTAGGCTCATCATTTGTAAGACTGGAAAAGCAATAGTAGTTAGCTCACAAATTAGTGTGAGGATTAAACTGCTTAGGATAGCTCTGGCATCTGGCAATCATTTTATAAGCATTTATTGTAATTACGGCTAAGCAAAGTTTTGGAAGATGCTTTATGTTTCCTTTTTATTAATAAATTCAAGAAAAGATAACTATGTAGGTTTAAATCAAGAAAAAAAAAAAAGAATGCAAGACTCACAATAGTAGTTTTTACCAGTTAGAGGACACTAGCTAAAAGATACAACAAGTTTTTATATACTAAGAAGACCTAAAAAGCTCCTACTATATTAATGGATCAAATTATTTTCTGAATATCTTTTCTCTTTACTTACCTGACCAGTTGTACATGGCAAGCTCAGACAAAAAGAACAGATTGACATTTTTGGTAAAAATCTAGGGTACATCTAAATTAAGCAAACTTCATCAGAAGCCAGATTTTAGGTACATTTTTAGAGATTTTTTTACTTCCAATTTGGAATACAACATTTTAGGACAAAAAGGAAAAAAATGTACTTAAACTGAACCAAATAAATTGGTTCAGTTAAGTGTTCTTTCTAATCTATAATTTATCTTCATAATACCTTGGGAAGCAGTCAAGTCCCACAGATTCATCCCCTCCTAAAAAACTTTTCTCACAATATGTGTTTTTTATAGTTATCACTGGGTATGATACCAAGTCTGTACCTATATTTCAAATTATCTACACATGACCAGTTTTGTTCTTTGACAGCTTTTGTTCTCGCTGTCAGAGCCTATTTCTGGGATTTTTAATCTCAGAAGTAGATAAAAGGCACTGGTTTCTATTTAAATAGTTACGGCTTTGGGGTGTTCAAGAAGTACTTTCTCCCGCTTGTCCCATGCTGAAAGGTTGGACTAGAAACCAAAGTCTAAAGGCAGAAACTCAGTCAGAAGTTGGCGTTTTGCCTGTGACTTGGTGGACCTATTAAATAATCTTTGAGGAAAAACAGATTCCAACTCCATCAAACACAGTGAAGGAGTGAGTTCAGAAAACGGTCTTTTGGTTTGGTAAGAGTCCATGAGCACTGGCTCTGTCCATAAATGGGTTGAAAGCAATGAAGGGCTGGAACATTCACTCCTCCTGCAGGCATTTTCAATCTTTCTTGTTGAAAGCCATTCTTGGGAACAAAGAATGAAGACAAAAACAATGTACCTATCCAAGGATCTCTCAGATGGCCTCCTGGACAAGTGTTATAATACGTGAATTTGTAGCAAACGTTTTTCTACTTCATCTTTATGTTAAGTGTGGCTTTGAAGATTGTAAGAACTTTCTAACAAGGTGCTGCAGTTCAAGGCCAGCTAGAGTCTCTTCTCTTGGGGTTTAAGAACGCAGTACAGCATATGCTCTTGAGTAGAGAATTAGCAATCTAGAGACCACCCAGGGAAAGCTCTCCCAGAGCCTTCCTGTTTCCTTCCTTCGCTAATCCCACCTCCACAGCTAAAGGGGAAACCTTTGTCATGAAAAAGTGTTATATAGATTCTGCAATGGGATATGTGTGAACAGACATTTCCTTTCTACCACTTTCATGACCTTACAAAAGCCACATGTATGATGCTCCTCTTTCGAGAGGTAATTAGGTTTTCACTAGAGTGGGATACAGAGAGAGAAGCAGGTTTGTTGAGTTTTACAATGTTTCAAGGCTGATTGGTCAACTTATCTTTTCTGTATTAATTGTGAAAGATGAGAGAATAATTTTTCTAAACTTTATATACCAACTGGATGCCATTTTCATTGGCTTGGCTTTTTTGACAGCTACAATGATTATACGAAACTTCTGTCATAACTGATGTATCCGGAAAAGAGAAAGAAAAGGTAAGATTTATGAAATTTATATAATACATTAAAAGGTATTAGAATAGTGTATCATAGGATGATTTAAAGTTGTAGTATACTGTCATCATCCTATCAGAGAACATGTCTTTCTAATTATGAAAATCCCAAATGGCAAAACCATGTTTGTTGATTCTGTAATTCACTTAGGTTCTCTTTTATGACTCGAAAGCTCTCTAGGCTGAATTATGGACATAAGAAATCTATCACTGCATTGGAAGCTCTCAGAGGGGAAGGGACGATGTTACTTCTGATCACCAAGTAAAAAAACTGCGGTGCTTTTTTAGTTAAAGTAGATCTGACGAGATCCAGCTGCTAAATAATTTTCAAAATAAATGACTGCCCGACTGGTGAAAACGTCTCGAGATAATTATCATGTTAGACATCATAAAGTGAACGTGGCATTAAGCATTGCAGAATATATTTAGAGTAGCTTCGATATGCATTTTGAGACATTTCTGAATAGTTCATTCAAAAGTCGTTCCAGGGCATGTCCTCCTCCTCCTGCCTAGACATCATCGTTTGAAATGGAAGCCAGTTACATTGTCCCTTTTCCCTCAGAGTCGCAGATCCGAGTGGAGGGTCAGCTTGACATTTTACTTTATTGAAACAAGCTGTCAACCGATTCTAATACTGCAGTGAAAGATGACTATTTTACTTTGAGTATGATAATATCAGTTTTATAACATTCTCAGAAATAAGCATCTGATCATTTTGGCGTGGAATCTAGCAGTAATATTTATACCAAGCAAGTAGTTCAGTCACATACATATTCTTGTTGATTGTTTCTATACTTAAATGAAATCCAGACCATGTTAGACTTTTTCACTAGCAAATTCTATTCCCTAAAGAAGATAATAGGGCCAATTGCAAAGAGAGACTTTCTCAAGATGAAAATCTATTTTTTTCCTCTCCGAAAAATTCAGCATCTGAGACATGCTGTAATCATAGATTTTACAACCATAGATAAACTGATCTTAAATGTGTATGTTATACTTGCTTGGCTAACATAGGAACAAGCCTCACAAGTATAATGCTAAAGACAGATATGTCAGCTTATGATGTCAAGTATTAAACTAAACAGAAACAGATGAGAAGTCATCAATGAGACAAGCTATGTGGTGTTTTGAGAGCCTTGTACCAATTTTGTCTGAGTTTTTCTCTTAGAAATGATATCTAATGTTAAATTTAGTGTGAGGAGAGGTTCTTCCCACAGTTTCAAAGAAAAAAGGACCATTGCAACTTGTTTCCTTTAACTTTATATTTCTTTAGGAATATAGATAGCATGTAGTTTTTCAGCAGTTCTACTAGATAAGGAGAGCCAAGAGATCCTGCGAGGACTTTGTAGTTAATTATGCTTTAACTTGTCATCTTGTAAATATAAAGATGCTAGTTTTATAGCACCCACGATTGCAAAGGGCAAACCTTTATCTAGCACTATACTTATGGTCTTCAGAGATGAGAAGAAAGAATTTTTTTCCCTCTCAAGTTATACACTGTTTATAACATTATCGAATTTCTATTAAGAACTCTAGGTGTCCTAGATATAATTTAAAGAATATAGTCATTCCTCACAGAGTCTGTATTCGCATGTCTGTCTACTTGCTAACGCGTATTGGTAACCTCCAGTCAACATCGGCGGGCCACTGCGGACATGCGCGCATGCGAAATGAGAAACCTGTGAGTCGCCTGATGCTCACGCCCCCCGCCCAAGTCTAACGGGGCTCTGCTCTACCTTTCACTTCGGCTCTTACACCATAAACGAGGGTCCTGTTTGCCATCTCTTTAGTGCTACGTTTTTCCTCATTGCTGTGTCTTGTCGTTGTTGTCGTTAGTGATGTTGTGGTGTAAAAGAGCCTCCGAACAAAGTCCTGCAGAGCTTTCTAGTGTGACCAAGTGTGGGAAAGCCAGGCTGTGCTCTGGAGAACACATGCGGGAGGTAGGCTGTGAGTGCAATGCTTAAAAGCAATAATATACTTTAAACAAGGGCCTTTAAATGGGGACACACACACAACAGGTTATGTGTTGATTGGTTGGCGAAAATGTTGTGACCAGACATTCCTAGGAACATAATCCCAAGTTCAGTATTCACTAATTCAGTATTTGTAGCAACTTTATAAAATGTAACGGCCATGAAAAACGAGAATAGACTCTATCGCATTTTTTTTGCCATAAAATATGTACAAACACAAGCAAAAGATATCATATGTCACAATAAAACGAACTAAAAGAACTTGCTTGCATGGAAACATTTATAATTAGAGTGATCGATTAAATTTAGGGGAATACATAGCCCTTTAACCGAGAAACAGGCAGTCACTATAAATTCAGAGATGCTGAATGAACAGAGGCTTCGCTGCTCAGATACCATGAAGAAGAGATATCTCTCTGACTCACGGAGAGATTTATTTCAACTAAGCGTGATTTCATTAATATCTTTGTTAAGATCTCTGTCTTTTAGAGGCTCACTCAATCCACTGTCAGTGAACGTTTCAAAAACTACTAATAGAAATAGCCTAGGATTTTAAAAGATCAATTTCCAATTCTTTTTTTTTTAAATTAAGTTTATTTGGGTGACATTGGTTAATACAATTATATAATTTCATCTGTACATTATAATTTGATAGCTGTATATTCTATTGTGTGATTACCACCCAGAGTGGTTTCCTCTGGCCACCATATGTTTGATCCCCTTTACCCACTTCGCCCTCCCCCTACCCCGCTATGTTTGATCCCCTTTTCCCCATCTACCTCCCCTCTCCGCTCCCACCTCGTACCCTCTGGTAACCACTAGTCTATAATCCATGTCCACGAGTCTCTGTTTGTTCATCCTGTTCGTTCATTGCAATTTCCAGCTCTTAAATTCAAAATCGCAGTTCTCGATGGAGGGAATTCGGTAATCTTCACTATCGGCGCACGTTCAGGAGCATCTTTCTTCTTGAGTCAGGTGAATTTTATGCATCATGCCCTTGTTCAATCTAGCAACGGCATCAACTCACTTTCCAAATTCGTTAAAGTCTGTGAAGCTGCACTGAGTTCCTGAAGAGTTCATCTGAAAGTAAGTGGGGAAGATATTTTCTCTCTGACTTTTTAGCTCTTTTCAATATTTACGCACTGTGGTTCAAGAGCCGGAGCCATTTCAACAAGGATTTGATTATATCTTTGTTGAATTCTGTAAAGGCATGAGTCTTGATTGCAGGCACCCGGAAAAAAGCTAGATTGTTTGTAAACAAGAATAATGGCAACAGTTTATTCTTGTCGTTTATCATCGACAGTACACAAAGAAGTCAATGATTAATTTTCCTCTCCGCTATGGGCCAGCACTGAAGTTTAACAAACACACTTTTCATAATATGTAGCAGCTGAAAAAACTTTCAGTTAAAACTGGCTCAATTTTACTTGGCTTTAAAGACTGTCCCTGAGAGCATCTCAGATTTACCTGCATGATTCCCTAAAAGGGCAGCTTTACACAAGTGGATATTTAGGTCTGCCGACTGAAAGAGTTGGCACTTTGCATTATAAACTGTGTTAAAAGGGGGGAATGAATTTCCAGCTATGAATATCATCAGAAGAAATGTGTGTGTGTGTGTGTGTTTTACATATAAGGTTGTTAAGACATTTAGAAATATTAGTTTTCTGGATTCACTTAACTAGCTAATCTAAAATTAAAATAATCTAAAACCAAAATAATATCAGTTAGTATTTGGTGCATAGGGTCCAGATAAATGGATTTGTAAGTACAAGTCGGAATGGTTGCATTAACTCTACATTAATGGTTGCATTAAATCTAATGATTCTGCTTTTAATATATAAATGAGCTGCCGAGGAGTTGAATTCCTATTTTTTCCAGTATATATTGCTAAGTTTCTAAATTTTATTTTTACTTTTACTGTTGCAAAGTGTGCACAGTAGCTGTCTTCATTTGGTTTACCCCAAGAACCTTTAATTACAAAATAAATTTTAGCCACAGTTTAGAAGTTGGAAATGCCATAGAGATTCTCTCATTCCGTACTAAGACTGAAGATTGTGTGTGGTAAGCTTTGTGAGACTACACTAAGCGGACTCTAAGGCAGTCATGTTCCTTCTGATCTCACCAGGACTCTTCTGGCTTTGTCGTGTTATTCCTCTCCCAGTGAATGGATTCCTCTTCGCACTTCTATCACCAATCATTTTTGCATCCCTCTGCCTCTCAGGACAAGCCGAAAGCCCTTCCTCACTGCAGGTGGCTGAATAAAAAATGTCTCACTCCCTTTTTCCTCTATCTGAATCCAGTCATCTCAGATACCCTTCGCTTTTTCCAAAACCTCATCCAATAATTATTCATTGTCTCCTTGCAACTTCCATCGGCAGGCAACAGAAAAGGACGGAGGGGACTGGAATAAGTACGCTTTCGATTATCTAAGAGCTAACACATCTTGGATTATTTGAATGTCTTCGTTATACCCATTGTGCTTGGCCACTGAAATTTTTATTGTTAGCAACTCCGCCACAAACTAGGCGAAAGAAATAAATACTAAATCACTCTCTGATTATGGGCATTAATGGGTCTACTATTCTTAAAGGGTCAAGAGGGAGACTGAAGGGAAATACGTATCTTTAAAGTAACACATTTGGATTCTCTGTCAATTTTATTAGCGATTGCTATCTCACAGTTGGCCGTTCTTCATTTTCATAGTGTCCCGGCACGACTTGTTGTGATCACTCGTCCCACTTTCTGGGACAACCAGAGAAACAAAGGAGCTTGAACGAGGTCGTCCAGGGGGTGCACAGCTGAGTCGGCATGAGAACGAACAGTTCCTGACTCCCGCCCTCACCCTCACATCTCCTAAGTGTAACCGCCTCAAGGGAAAATAATTGTCAGCAGGTTGCTAGAGATGGAAGTGGTCCTCCAAAATCGAAACGGCCTCATTTTTTAAAAATTCAAATGCAATTTTATGTTGGTCTTTCCGATGGCGTCTATATGTTTACGGGTTTATCTGCTGCTAAAACGGCAGTCGAATGGTCTTTGAAGTGACAGGTTATGTGTATATTGGCAGCGCTGCAGATGAACAATGCCAAAGGACTCCTAAAAAGACTAAACCGTTAACCGCAAATATGCGGTTTTAGTTGGGAAGATTTATTTGTCGCTGACCATGTTAGCCACTGCAGCTCGCGCTGGCTCTGGGAAAGCCGTGCTTTGGTGGCGGGCCAGCGCGCAGTGTTCGCAGAGCTGGAGCTGAATTTATAGTATGGATGCACATGGCACTGCAGATTCGCTCAGAGCACTCCATGAAGACGTCACGAAATGCTCTGCTGGCTCCCGGCCTTGCAGCTCCTTTTCGGCACTTTTAGGAATTTCAGCTCTGAGGAGCACTGTCTCCCAGCGTCTGTCCATCTGTTTCCTTGTCTTGGTTCATCCGAATGTGGTGATCGTAAGGCACGTTCCTTATGCTCGTTATGCTCGTGGCTCTTCAGGCAGCCGCTCGAGATACAAGGTGATGGAAGCAGGGAGAGAGGTCGGCGTGATGGGACCGGAGCAGGTAGGTGGCATTCAGCGAGACCAGCATGTGGCCGGGGACTGGTCTAAGCTCGCCTTCCATTTTGACCTCAATTGGGTGCATTGTAATTCAACTGCAGCACCAACTGCCTGGCATTGGCCCCACAAATGAAGGGGACGGTCCCCCCAAAAACTGCCCTCTGGACATCCGCCCACGCCTTGGGAATCCCAGAGCCACCTGCAGTTTTGAATGGCTGGCTCTGTATTTGGAGGTTCCCATGGTTCCCCCAGATTCAATAATTTCCTAGAATGACTCGCAGAACTCAGGAATTTTTACGATTTCAATTTCTGTTTCATTATAAAGACTAAAAATCAGTATCCTACTGTATCTACGTGTCAGGACCATTACTTCTTTGTGAGAACCTTTTTGATAATAAAAAAAATAGTTTTTTTCTCAATGTACTTATGATGGTAATATTGATCATTATGAGGTCTGTGAGTGTTTACATGAATGATCTCAGTTAAGCCTCACGATAATCTAATTACAGGGGAACAATTTTGTCCTTATATTCCAGACGGAGAAAGTGAAACTTGTGGAGGTTAAGTTATTTGCTAAGAGTCCTGTGACTAGTGACGAGCAGTCTCGAAACTTTAACATATATCTAATCAACAGTCGATTCTCCAGGAAGAACGTGTTGGACAACTCAGAACCGATGTGAACACTTCAGAGCCTGAGCTTCTGTTGCAGCGAACCAAGCCTCGCTCAGGCACGAGCCTGTTTCGCTTGTTGGTTCTGCCCCTCTGAGAATCAGCTCGTAACTTCCTGCCCTCTAGTTCTTTGTGGGGGGGAGGGGGGAGAAATGGTTATTCCTCTTCCTCCAAAATACCAAAAAATGTCAGCCCAACCTTCTGAGAAATTTGTCAGATCTGATACAGCATCTGCACGGTGACATCACCAAGAATACATAAGATGGGACCAAGTCAGAAATATTCTTTCTTCTATAGTCAGGGCCTACTGACTTTCCCATACAAATTTCATTTAATGAAATCTATTGTATACAATACAGCAAAGCTTTGTTTTTTTCCCAAATGTTGAAACAGTCATGGCTCATAGTCAACTTTTCTTGGGAGTAAGAGTTATTAAAATGTAATTCTGCCTCTATAACTTTTGAGTATGGGATACTTAGAAACATGATATTTTTAAAAATAATTCACTATATGAAAAATGCTCTAATATCTTAAAGTTCCATTTATTTTTCTGGTTAAAAAAATACATCTATTATAGATTCTTCTTATTTCATCAAGCGAATCCAGAATAGCACAGAGAAGAAAATAAAAATTATCCAGAACTACAATTAAAATGTTACTGTACATTCTTTCACTTTTTTTATATAGAAACACCATTTTGTAATCTGCCTTCCTCCACGTCCATATTTTTAAACCTTCTTTAAAACACACCACGTGTATGGCAAGTCAGAAACAGCCCCTGGTCTATCCGTAGCTGCGTTTTCCTGGTGGCGGACCACTGTTCACCAACCCCGGGGACCGCCCAGGAGCGTCTCGGCAGGGGGGCTGAGAGGAGCAGAGTTCTGGGGAGCGAGGCTTTCCCTGCTCACCTCCACACGCAGATCTCAGCGGAAGGCCCTGCTGCCTGGCGTCTTGTGTCAAGTTCGTTCTCCCTCCTCTTTTCCTCGCTGTCAGGTTGGGAGGCGGTTTCTACCCTCAGGGGATATTTGGCAAAGTCTGGATGCGTTTTCACTCTTATAACTAGGGATTCACTAGTCAGTAGAGGCCAGGATGCTAAACACACTGTACTCTCAAGGCCGACGAACGTGGGCCAGGTGGATGGTACCATTGTCCTCCCAGACCAGAAACCCCATTAATCAGCCAGTAGATCTTAACGATGCCTGTGATCAGATTTTTATTTGCAGCCTCTTAATTCATTGAGTGCTTTTTGTGTGTGCCACTGAACTGTCCTGAGAGTTTGTATTTATTTGTCCCTGCTATTGATCCTAACTGCCCTGTGAGGGATGGACTCCTCTGTCCTCTGCCTGTGGACGAGGAAAGCTTACGTTCAGGGAGGTGAAGTAACTTGCCAAAGGTGACGTGGCTATTAAGCACAAAAGCTGGATTCGAAACCAGAGCCTGTGCTCCCAACTGCTGCCTTTTATGGGACCTGCTCTTTTACCCGTTTACCTGCTGCCTTACTTCAGACCTTCATTCTCATTCTTCACATTATTACATTAGTTACTAACTGGTTTTCCTGACTCCCGTCTTGAAGGGTTTATACTTCTGCTAGGGTAATCTTTCTCAAACGCAGTCTGTTCCTCTTACTCCCCAGCTTATAATTGCCTGAAGCACCTCCCACAGGACCACACCGACCTGGCTCTCGCTGGCCCGCGCCCTCACTGCACCTGCTGCCCAGG
Organism: Rousettus aegyptiacus; assembly: GCF_014176215.1. Classification (NCBI taxonomy): domain Eukaryota; kingdom Metazoa; phylum Chordata; class Mammalia; order Chiroptera; family Pteropodidae; genus Rousettus; species Rousettus aegyptiacus. The sequence continues at coordinate 5,889,678 of NW_023416290.1, read as the reverse complement.
ACCTTCTGGAGGGCTGGACCCCCGCACGCCTGGACGCAGGCCTTTCCTTGCATTGAGCCCTCTTTCCTTTGTCTACCTGATAAAAATATACCAGGCCTTTGGTGCAAACTAGTCCTTTTTTAGTTCAACTTGCTGTTTTGACATGATTTGAAAATTTAAAAAAACTACAAGAAGACTGAAAAGTTTTCCATATTCCCTTCAGCTCGATCTCCCTCCCACGTTCACGTTTTTCTACATTTGCTCTATGAGCACAGGTTTCTTTCTGAGCTCTTTAGACTCAGTGGCAAACATGACACCCCTTTGCCTGTAAATAATTTAGGATATATTTTCCAACCACAGTAAAACTATCAAAATCAGGGAACCAACATTGGTACTATAGCATTATCTTATCTACATATCTTGTTACGATCTTGCAAATTAGACATTTTTTAAAACGTATGAAAATGTGGAGTATATGTATTTCAGTTTGTTTTGTAAAAGCCCCAGTATACCTTCACAATTCCTAAATTTTTAATTTGATATTAAAACTGGTGAGCTCTTAATAGTACTCCCCACTCCCCAAACGACATTGAATTGTTTAAAGTGGTTATGGGCTGCATTCACATTTGCATGACAGAACACAAATATCTGAATACCACTAATCGGTTTTTAAAATCTCGTAAATCTACAACGGTAAAATCATGCTTCAGATGTAATTTCAGACATGAGGATGAAATAAACTACTCAGGAGAAACTCAGATGCAATGACTTACTAACCTTTCATGGTCACGATGCTCTCGTTATTTGTTTAGCTTGAGTTAACTACCCGCCTTGGAATTAAATCTCTGGGCAGTCTACTCTGTAAGAGAAAGCACTAGATTATCTACCCTCTAAAGAGGCTGAAGACGGAAAAGAACTTTATGAAATCATCTTTTTAGAATGTGAAATCTATTTTCAAATGACCTAAAATGCATTTTAAATGCTTTTTAAATCTGCTGTCTACTTCTGAGACTCCCCAGAGCCGTGATGCTTCAGCTACTAACTACCACTAACACCAGCGATGATAACATTTTTCGTTTATTGGGAGCCAGACATCAGGCTAGTACTTTGCATACAGAATAGCGCCTTTTCCTTACAGTTCTTCTTATATTACCGTTCCTAATTTAAAAAAAAAGAAATAGAAGTGCCAAGAGGTGAAATGCCTTGGCCAGTGGGCAGGTCTGCCTGCACCAGTGTTCCCCCCCGAGCCCTGGTGGTAGCTACTAAACTGCACACATCGCTACCTCCAGCAACACAGGCTGTGACCGATCCAAACGATTCCAGAAATAAAGCTGTACTTATTTCTACAGCGTTTTTTGTTTCTTTTATAAAACTTACATTATGTGTTAAAGTGAGTTACGGATTATTTACAGAAGGGCCAGTGTTTATTACTATTTAACTACGGATGATGGCAAATTTGATCAGGTGTGGAAACCACAGTGACCACAGTGTGACCTCTTTGAAGCATGCTGTCGAATGACCCCAAACATATTGAATAACGCTTTCTCTTGTCCAAGGTCATTTTGTACTACATCGGATGAACTGCAGAGACAGAACTAGCCAAAGAGAACGGGACTGGCAAACACGAGAGGTGGATTCTGGTTTTTAACCTGTCTCTGACAAGTTACACTACCCCAGTGAAATGTTTTTAGCAGTGTGGACAGTGTTTGCAGAACCAGAACATGCACTAAATTCTCTTCAGGTTTCTACCCAGCTTTAAAAATGCTATCGTTTTTACGCATGAGTTTTTCTTTTTCATGTACTGTGCATTTCTCCAGAATGCTGCATCTACAGAGTCGGTACCTTTTCACTATTGTTTTTAAAAGGTATTTGCTGAGTTAAGCGATTTGAATTGAGCTGACCCACCTAATACTTCTGAAATCCACAAGGCTGTATGTATTAATGAGTGATTCTGTACTTTCATAGCCTCGAGTAGGATTTATGTAATTATCATTTGAAAAACTCTTCTGGTACAGACTGCAGTTCAGGAGACAATCCCTATGTATCACCATAAGTTCTGTTTCTGGAAGGCTGCAGGCTGTGTGGCCTGCGCAGCTTGGGAAACGTCCTCACTGCTGCAGCCAGAATGAAGCCAGCACTGCAGGTGGCACCACCACAGCGACCGGAAGCCCCCTCCCCCTCTCCTCTTTCCCTCCTCCCTCCCTGCTCTCTGCCGGAGAATCAGCCCGAGAATCGGCCCAGCCCGAAGGGCATTGGTCTTGGGCGTTCTGTGACTTCTTTCAGCATCAGTATAAGATGAAATGTCAGAACTCTCATTCAAAATTAACAAGAATTTAAAGATAACAATAGCAGACCATCTCACCAAACCAGGCACCCTTTGAAAGACAGGGTCCTGTGTGACCGCATGGATCACGTGCGCATAAAGCCGGCTCCACATGCAGGTAAAGTGATGTTAAAAGAAGGTAAGTGGCTTGCCCAAAAGGTCGCGCATTTGGCGAAGGGTGGGGTGAACACTGGAATGCGTGTTTGCCTGATTCCGAAGCCAATACGCGCCCCCTCCAGACCTCTCTGCCTCGGCTGGGGTGCGGGGCGGCTGCTGAGCAACATTTCTTTTTGTTACTTTCCAGCTTTAATTTTCTTCAAATAAGTGCCTTTCTCATATCAGTTGTAACCTCCTTTCTCTTCCAGATCTGACTCTAATTGTCCCTAATCCCCAACTACGTAAGATTTCAGGACTCTCCCCAGTTTTGCACGGTCACCGACCGGGCTGCCTTCTTTCTGCTTCCAGGAGCCTGTGTCTGCACTCAAAAAAATTCAATGTATAAATTCCCCCAAACAAGAATGGCGAACCCGGCAGTTGAGCGAAAAGAATTAAATGATTTAATACACATAGCGGACTTAGTATGGTGCCTGGCCAATGCAGTGTTCCATTGGCATTAGTCATTATGATTTTATAATTATTTATTGTGGTAATTCATATTTTGGGGTCGGGTCTCAGGGCAGCAGACTTCTGTGCCTCTGGGTGTGCCCTTTCCTCACTTTGCCCCTCGTTCTTCAGCTTGTGAGATACTCCGGTGCCGGGTAAACCTTCGCACGGCACCCTCGCCCCTCTCTAGTTATTTCCTCCAGCAAAATGTAGTTTCCTTGCTAGGAAGATTCCTGTTGGATAAAATAGTCCTCAAAAGGCATGTCTCCCTGTATATTGAAAATCATTGGGAAAAAGCACCTACAACATGAAAATAGTTTTTCTTCCTTGAATTTTTTCCCCCAGAACATTCTTTCCATTTGTCTAGGGCTAGCCTGCATTCATTTTGGCTAAATTACTAAATTTTAAGAGTTTTAATTTACTGCTATGTACGTATGTGAGGACGACATGAGTGTACTCACATTCTCTGTACAGCTTAAGTTTTGAGTTCTTGTTTTCAGTGGGAATGATTACTTTGTCATTTCTTGCAATTTCTCACTTAGTCAAATGTCGAACTGACAGATATAAATAGCTAAAAAAGCAGCAGCATTCAAATCCGGTATGTGTTTATCGTTGACAGCTTGAAAACGGAAAAAAATCAAAACCGCACTTAATATCATCGTTCGTATTATTGAATACGGCCTTCTGGTCTTTTTTTTTTTTTTTTAATGTACTAAATTCTATAGTGTGCGTTTATGTCAGAAATATGATGTTTTATAGATGTGAAAAATGCTCGGAATGTGTGACTTAACGTTCCGTGACTCAGGCGTTTCTGTTCAGCTCAGATGGCATTCATTCTTTGATGTATAAAAGCAGGAGAAAAAGCTACTCTTTGGCTGAATAACACAATCGTCTCTATTATTCCCTTCTCTACAGACCGATTGAAAAGCGGAGCATATTTAGAATTGCCTTCCTGAGAACTCTGCCGGGACAAACGAGCCCACACGACTCTAAAAAAAGAGTCCAGATCTGCAGCAGGCCGGGAAGCCGAGGGGGGGAGAGAAGGAGACTTGAGAGGAGACCCGGCCCCCTGTGGGCGTGGCCTGACCCGGGAAGCCTCGCCCCACATGGACCCACCGCTCTCTGCCCCTAAATGGTTTTACCTAACACACCTGCCTGCTCTTTCTGGCGCGCTCTTCCCTTCGCTGCCCTAGCTCTGTGACTCTTCTATGCCGTCATCGTCAGCATCACTGTCATTCCAACCACATGGACATTACCACAAGTACGACTGCTATTTACCTACTTAGTCTCTAAATTTGTTATCCTTATATTACTTATTAACTAACGTTAGCATAATTTTAAAAAACGTTTACCGAGCACTGATGGGGTGCCAGATACAGCATGACTACTTCGCACTTATTGCATCACACGGTCCACACACCGATGCTGAAAGGCAGTTCATCTTCACCTCCCCCTTGCCCAACGGAAGGGGCTGAGGCTCAGGGAGGCCCTTCATTTTTTCCAAGGTTATATACCAAGTGATTGTCAGAGCTGAGAACCAAACCACGGTGATCCGACTGCCTTGTTCTACTTTATTGAATGCTTGTTAAATTGAATAAAGTGTAAATGGTGTGATAACAGACTGCACAAGTAAGCGTAAACAGAAGCGCTCCAGGCAGCGGTTCACTGGACTCGACAGACATTTACAGAATGCTGCTATCTGCTCCCAGGCGCTCGCTACAGGAAGAGGACACAGATGTCGATAAAGTGTGCTCCGTGGAGCTCTCTCTGTCAATAAGAGATGGGACTCTTTCCTCAACAATGTATTAAACTTCTTTCAAGTAAGCAAACTTTTACTGAACACCTACAATATACCAGACATAGTATTAGATGCTACGAAGAATATAAAAATAAATAAGAATCAGTCTCTCTCAAGAAGCTTGCAGAGGACTGAGAGCCGGCTACCCAAGGCTGCCAGGCAGAATTGCAAGTAAGAGATCCTAGGGCTGAAACATCTAGAAGAAAACTTGTTCCCTGAGGAGTTTAGCCAGTGGTGATTCTAAACTGAGCCACTGAACACGTGGAGAAAAAAAGCTGACAGTGAGTTTTCCCTTTTATCGAAGCCATGCATCACAAATGGCCTGCCCATAGTGTATAATCTTAGTCACTCACTCTCCTTAAGGACAAACGAGGACCACAGAGCAGCGCGGGGTCTGGCAAACTCGAATTATCAAAGGGATGGTGCTGTTTTCACGCATGGCGGTGGATACTGGTGGAGCTCACTTTGGTATCATCCACTGTCACACAGAGATTACGATAGCGCTGATCTCATAGTATTTGGGGAATGACTGAACGAGCTAATGTATGTAACGTGCTTAGAATAGAACAAGTGCTGGATATCTCTTAGCTGTGATCATTACAGAGTTGCTGTGAAGATTAAGCAAAATAATTTTCAAAGTGTCTAGTACAGTGTCTCGTGTAGAATAACTACTAAATAAGTAAGGATCATTACTGTAAAATTTCATAAATAGATTTAAGTGGTTCTAAATACTTTCCTGACCAAGTGAGACTGGGTATCACAATTTTTTTTTTTTTGCAAGTATTATTCATGACCAATGTCATATCCCAAACACACTATGCTGTTGGGTGATCAAATCAAGTGCAGCATTTTCAGTATTTTGATTTCTGCCTCTCATACATCTAATCTGGAAGTATCTCCAGGTCATTTGCCTTCCACGAAGGCATGGCTTCCCTCTTCTTACTCCTGGAATTCATCTTGTTAGTTGATCAATGAACATACTTGAGCTAAGCACTGGCTGTCTCCTGAACACCACACTTTCTGCCTTTTGTGAAGCTTATAGACTCAGGAGAAGGGCACTAACTAATTTCCACATACATGTAAAGTATGCTGTGAAGGAGAAGGTGAGGCTGGAGAGCAGCAGGAGGGGCCCTGGTCTGATCTGCAGGGTCTGTAAAAGCCTCTCTGAGAACGTGCAGCTGGAGCGGAGGCCCGGAGCATGGGGGTGGCCGTGCTGGAGACGGAGCGCGGTGCCGACCCGGCGCTGAGGCGGGAGAGGGCCAGGCCTCGACGTCCGTGTCATCAAAGGACCGGCACTCTGTGTCACTCTCCTGAGCAAAAATCTCAGATCCACTCTCTGCCGCAGACGTCATCTTGGGCTCTAACTTCTCTCCCAGAGGCGATTCCTGAAACCATTTTTACTTGTCGTCTTCTTTCCCTGTTTGCTTTGTATTGGATCTTTAAAATGCACATTTTTTTTTCCAGATTTAGACTGACCTTGATGGTTTTGAGGAGCACTAGGCAGGGTTTTTTTTTTTAAATGTCCTTCCGTTAGAATTTGTTTGGTGTTTTTCTCATGGTTAGACTGGAATTCCGTGTTTCTGGGAGAAAACGAGAGAGGAAAAGTGCCATTTCGTCACATCCCACCGAGCGCCCGGGCTGATGACACAAACATGCCGTGGCACGGCGCTGGTCCGGGCCCCGCGGAGGCGGTGCTGTCGTTCTCCCACTTCCCGCTTCCCGCGGTTCAGTCTGCGGCAGGAAGTCGCTTCGTGGGGCCCACGCCTGAGCAGGAAGGGCTTAGGCTGCCCCTTGCGGGGGCCACAGCGCCTTCGTGAACGATTCGGAATTCTTCTGCAGGGAAGATCTTTTTCCCATTTATTAATTTATTGGTCATTTATTTATTTCGGTATGGACTCTTCTGGATATTTAATTTACACTCTGGGTTATAATCCAACACTACTTCTTTTGTTGTTCAAATTATTCCAGCTTTGGCCATTGTGAATTCTTTCGGTTGGCTTCTGCGTCCCTTTGACAGACCTCCATTAGCGTAGGTTTTCTTTTTTTTTGCCTCTGGCACCACAAATGCCCCAGGCTTATTTAATATACCCTCTGCCCCGCTCCTAGAGTCCGCCCTTACTGCAGGACTCGCTGGTCCTTTTACTGCACGGGGGACTAGAAACCAAGACCTGCACGCTGGGGGTTCGCACTGACTCTGATAAGCCGCAGCCAGTAAGCTCATGAAAACAGCTGCCGGTCCAAATGCACAAAGCATAAAAGAGCAGCGCCGTCCCAGTGAGAACAGGGCTAAGAGCGTCACGTACATGTGATAGGCCCGTCCATGCCTTCCCGTCCTGGCCAGTGTCAGCGGTGAAGCACTGTGACCAGAAGCTTGTGTTCTTGTTATGCCAAGTCGGGAGATGGTAGTTACGTGCCAAAGGCTAGAAGTGGCGGAATGTCTATGGATCATCACTAGTGCTAAGGTCAGATGGAAAACAGCCTCGGTTTGACAAAGCAGTTAGATGTAAAATCCAGGGACCAACCCGGAGGACGTGGGTCACAGAAAGAACTATGGAAGTGAGGTGGAAAATGAAAATTTCAAGGTATGAAAAAGAAATACCAGAACTGAAAGTGAGTGCAATGTATTGAGCTGAGATAAAAAGAGAGAAGAGAAGAAAAAGAATAAATGGTAAGATGAAGGGATCAGATGTTGGAATCATAAAACATGCGTCAATCGAGGGCATCCCGGAAAGCTGACAGAGGGGAAAGAATCTGAAATTAGAACTATCTTCAGCAGGGCGGTATCTCCTGTCCAGTTAGGCTAGCCTATGGATGTGGGGGATAAATAAAGGAGGTCCAGACGGCAGAGGCAGGGGGAGGGGTGGGGCAGCTCACGACACTCGTTATAGCTCTGAGCAAGACGACGACATAGTTCGTGGCCAGATCTTGGTTTTTGTTTGTTCGTTTTTTGGATCTAATGATATTTGGAAACTTCAAAGCTAAAGTTAATATTTTAATAGACGTCTGTCTCCATTAGATTTAGATAATAACTATGCCATTTGCTTTTCTAGCATGTATCTTATTACTTCACATGTATTTAGTATAGACGTGGGAAATAGTCACTGAGGTTGCGGACGCTTTCCAGTGCTGAATGACCTCAACTAGAGGATTATGTTTCTGACGTCACTAGGTGGAAGTCTAGTCTTCAAGAAATTTGCTTTAATCCTTATGTTTTTAAGTGCTGACGTTTGTTTGAGAAGAAATTTGGATTGGCATTACACACTTTTTCTGAACTCTGATTTCTGCTAGTGTTTAAGGATTATGTCTTCCATACAGCAGGATTTCATAAATGACTCTTCTTGTGTTTGATGCACTGGCAAATTCCAATTTCAACCCCCAGAGATATTTAGTGGATTTGCAGTATCTCCCAATTTGGGAGGCGAATAGCTTACATGCCAGGATAGCAAGTATCTGTCAAGTAACTGCCGGGCGCAGGCTTTCGCTTTTTTCTTTACGATGGGCATTAGAAATAAAGATGCTGGCTCCCCAACGCTGGGCAAAGAACCTCACGCAGTCACGGGTGTACTGCCACACCTGGAGAGTTCCAGGCTCTGGGCTTTGCCATTGCTGGAATCTGGCCCAGGAGTGGTATGGTTTGCAGTGTGGATTGCTGTGCTGGAGACCGTATGGCATGAAACCCTGAGCCTCGAGGATGACAGGGGTTGTAGAGATGCCGCTAGTTCCCATCCCATTTCAGCCTGTAGGATACGACTCTGGCATGTAAAACTGACTTGAAGGATGCAGGCATTCCTCACGTAGCACCATACCGAGTTTACACATGTAAATACTTAGAAAAAATGGCTAAAGCAGCAAATTTAGTATCCTTAGAAAGAAGAGTGAGGACTTGGATGTAATATTTTATATGGAGAGTGAGAAGATAAAGATATTTACAGTTTGATACTCCTTGATATTAGAAATTAGAAAGCTATATTTAATGATTGTGGTAAAAATAAGCATTACCGATAGGCTTAGGTTGTTATAATAGTGCTAAAAATTATTTATGTTATAATGCTTAAAGAGTCATCAAAAGCTAATTCAGTCAATTGTTCTCATTATGAGTAAGACAACATGATCCCCTTTTAATATTATTTCTTATTAAGAGCATCTTTAATAACAGCAACCATAAAAATAATTGAAAAATTGAAAATTAATTTTATAAAATTTAATTAAAAATTTAGTATGTGTCCTGCATCGTGCTAAGCATTAAATATGGATCACCTTACTTGACCTCTCATTAATATTTTGGGGAATGTACTATTATTACACAGTGCAGAATTCAGCATTTTGCCAAAGGTTTCCTAGCTACAGGTGTCTAACAAACCTTATGATTGTTATGGCTACCTTTTAAAGTCTGAATTAAATCTCTTATTTTAATATAAATGTAATTTTTTTTAATGTTAATAACAGATAGCAGAAATAGTGGCCGAGACATTGTATATATTATATTAACTCCTTACAATGGCTTTGGGGTCAGAATGAGCAGGACTAATCTACCTGTCACATGGGCTATTTTCTCCTCTTTCATGAAGCAGACGGGGATGCATGGCGAAGAAAAAAAGACACCAGGCAGGAAGTTCCTATCTGCATGCAGGCGAGAGCCCTAACTTGCACATTTGTAGGACATCGTGTATCTAGATGAATCACACCTACGAGTTATGTTGAAATGGTTGACTTGTTTACCTTTGAAGCATCATGTCATTTAAGACTTGCCTTTTTGCTATTTTCTTGTTTATTTCCCTCAGAAGCAGAGATTAAGTCACTGTTATAAAAATGAACCTGATTAATGATTTTTTCTCTCCAGCTAAAGCATTCTTAATCGCTACCCCATGGGCTGATGATGTGGAAACCCAGCCAGATGGAGCAGTGAAGTTTGAATGCAAACCTCAGTACCCGTTTCTTTTTGGAAAATGAAGCCACAGACACAGTGAATCTTGACTACTCTGCCTCGACTATTTTATAAGCATCTAGATTAATCTCTGATGGCAAGCCAATGTACCAAGCACACTGCGGTAGAATCGCTATTTTCAGAACACAAAGGGACTTGCCCACCCACCTGTCATCAAAAATAATTTTAAGGACCTAGAGAATGTGAAAAATGTGAAAGGTTCTTGGTTTCATTTACTGCTCTACCTTCAACACACAAAGCAAAGCTTGAATATTTACTGCGTAAGTAAATACATGAAAGGAAGAAAATAGGCTCCGATCAATGCATTTATTTTATTCTGTTCTCTGCGTTGGTGAACACTTAATTTGTTCACTCCTTCATTTAGCTCGTTAATTTAACAAATAATGGGGAACATTTGCTTTGGGTGGGCTCTGTGCCAAGCACTGAAAATATAGCCAGGGATAAGGTAGATGCTGTTTCTTACCTCCTGCAGCTCACACTCTGGTCTTATTTCCCACAAAAGGAAAGTAAATTTATCGTCCAGTGCACACACTATACTGAATGTTAGAAAGCTTTTACAGTTCTTGTTCAATATCTCAGAGGAAAGTCACTGACATATAATGCCTCTAACTGAATGCCTGGCTTTTGCGTCCCATCGCTATATATGGACAGATATTTATTGTTTTGTCCATTGCTATAGGCTCGGAGTTTAGAACATTATTTTTCCTTTCCCGGAATATGATAGGTGATCATATGAATAAAGGAAAAATATGGGAAGAAAACAAAATGTGTTGAGGATCAACTGTACTAAACCCTTTGACATAATCTCAACACACACAGAAGCCCCGTCTACTTTCAGACTATTATTCCCATTGCACAGGTGGGTGACAGACCGAGACATGTAAGGTAACCTTGCTCAGAAGCATGCAGCTCACCAGCAGCAAAGCCTGGATTCAAACATGGCCGACTCGTGCCACAGGGCTCGTGAGCTGCCTTTACGCAGTGAGCCACGAGTCCTTTAGTTTCGATTCCAATTACCTTTCGGTTTTCTACTTTAGCCACTTTACAAAGGATTCATACCAAACTCAAACCTTTTGTATTTCGTGCCATGCCACGTGGCAGCCATGTTATTAGACAGGGTAGGGGGTGCAGTTAGAGAGCAGCAGGGCTTTTGTGGCTTACACAAACAAAGTTTCTTTCTTGCTCAGGTAAGGCCTGCCAAAGGGCCAGATGGGTGGACGGTCTTCCCCGTAGCAGGCCAGTGACTCAGGCAGAGTGACCCCGCCATCTCATGCTGCGCCACACGCAACACGGTCCCTTCCCGAGGGGCAGGGGACACGAACACACAGATATCCACTACTCTGCTTCAATATTCATCTGCCGGAAGAAATCATTCAGCCTTGTTCAATTTCAAAAGAGTAGGAAAACGCGATTCTTCCACGTGTCTGGAAAGGGAAGGACATGGAGACTGGCAAATAGCTGTTCTGTCTACGAGGCCAGCACACCCCTCTGCGTATCTCTGGACCCACCTTGCATCAACATTCCATATTTAACAGAATTCCTGTGTAGTGCCGCCTTTTCCCCGTTTCACAACAGAGCACCTTCGCCTTCACAGGCGGGGCGCTCCCAGCAACATCCCTGCTTACGTGCCTTAAATGAAGCAAAAACCAACCGCATGCAAACCTACAATTGTACCATTCTGGCACAGTAGCTTTCCCTAGCAAAAAAATGAAGCAAAAACCAACCGCATGCAAACCTACAATTGTACCATTCTGGCACAGTAGCTTTCCCTAGCAAAAACTGAGGAAGATGCCATCAGTATCTTATATGTGTGATCCTTTCCCCCTGAATCCTGGCTGGTCCTCATGAGGAGAGGCTCCTTCAAGATTGTAAAACTGAAGGTGCCTCAGAACTTCAGCCTAGAAAGTGTACATACCTTCAGGGCACGTGGTCTGTTTTTGATTGAGACAAAAGGCTATATTTGCTTCCTTATCCTGGAACTCTACTTGAAGTTTCATACTACTATTCTAAGTTCATCATATTTTAATATATCATTTCACTTATTCTTTTTTATTGAGCCATTTACATCTTATTGTATTTTACATTTATTAGTCTCATTTAATTGAGAACATGAAAAGACATAAAATTAGTTTGTTGAAAAGTCAGAATTAGAATCCAGGCCTTCTGGCTTTAAATTTTTGTACTTTTTCTACATCAAGATTATGAAATAAAATTTTAATTAAGCCATCTAGAACTGAGGTATCAATAAGAAACAGTATTGTCGATTCACTTAATACACATGCATCGAGCATCTTCTATGAGGCAGATAATCTGTGAGGAAATGGAAATATAAAGTTAAAGTAAATGAAGCCCCATGTTTTGAAAATTTCATTATCCGACAGACGATTTATATACAGAATACAATAAAGTAAAATGCAGAAACGCCGCGTTGTAACATGGCACTGGGAAGCATCGCTCTTCGACACACACGGCCCCGGCTTCCCGTTCCCCTGCTGGGCTGCGCCCTCCCGCAAGCTGATGCTCAGGCTTGATCTTTCTTCCTCGGCCATATATCAAATACTCATCCATTTTCGCTAAGGAAGAAGTGTTTTAGATATTTCGTACTGTTTTGATGTGGTTACGAATTTGTTCCAACATTCCTTTTCTTTTTTCTTTCATGGCATTTTCTAGATTCTTAACTCAGTTTCTGATTGTGTTTAATATACTCATTGTCAAGCGCTTTTGATCTGCCAGTGCACATAGGACTGAGGTGAGCCTGCTGAATATATAAAATATTTTTTTTTCAATGCCTTTGACCAATTAAGTAGTAAAACACAATGGTGCTATTTTGTTTTCTTAGTGACCTGGGAATACGTTGTACATTTAAAAAAAATTGTTCTGAAGTGTCTTGAAATTTATTTCTACAATTGCTATGAGTAGTCTAACTTTTTCTTTTTAGGCCACTTCAAATTTTGACTTAAAAAAAAATAACCCCAAGCATGTTTCTTTCCCAGAAGCTGATCAGATTTTGCCGACTACAGGAGTAGTTCCGACGAAAGTTCAAGTCTCAGAATCAGATCTTGTCAAAACTACGATTTATAGTCCTAAGAACAATCATTCCATTTGATCCTCTTCTAAGAGACAAAGATCATTTGGGGGAGAACTAAGACATTTGAAATGCAAAAGAATTTACAAAATTAAGTTGCCTTTAGGTCAGCATAGAGGTCAAAGTTAATTTTCCCTCAGCAATGCTTATTTTTCTACTCATCTAACTCCTGGGAAAATTAAGTATTTTGATGTCTGAATTCCTTTAAACCTCCTCTCTCTCCAGGAAAATTGCCACACGTCAGAGAAATCAAGATGAATATTTCCCCATTTGACTTTTTTCCTTCTTGGAACTCTGTTCTTACAGTAGAAGTTGGATACTTCAACATTTACAATTTTGATTTCTTCTCAATCATTTAACTTGATTTTAAATTTCTTCTTTGTTCATATTTTTATTTTTTTATTCATTCATTCATTCATTCATTCATTCTTCATTTTTGCTTTGGACCCTACCTGTAGACTTTCTTATACTAGAAATTACGCATTCAATTAAATATTCAATTCAGTGGAACCCTTTATATTGATGAAGCCTTTATATTGATATTGGCTGTGTAGCTATTGACACTTCAGGAAAGCTAATGGAACCCAGATGACTGTGTAGCCAACCAATGATCGCTAAAAGGATGCTTTCTTTTAAAATTGCTATTATATTGTGGGAGATATTTTTGAAATAAGTACAGTACAGTACTGTATAAAATGCTACCTTATTTAAATGGTAGAAGTAATCATTTCATATACTTAATGATAGAAATGACCTTTTAAAGTATTATAACCAAGTTTGGCAGCACATTATAAAACTAAATGTGAAAAGGCTGGAATAAAAAAAGGATAAAAAAATTGATGGAAAACTAGGTGAAGTAACAGATGAAAGAACTGAGTTTCCGAGCCTGAGAAAGTTGTGCAACTTGGTGGTGCTGTGACCGACCAGAGGGGGAGTCGGGCAGAGGGGAGCCCTCCGTTTCGGTTGCTATGCAATTTTTCATCTCTATAGGTATTAAAAGAATAGTAATGTTAACATTTTATCATGAGAAAATTTACATATATATAAGAAATATCTTTGCGTGTCACCCAAGTGCATTGTTAAGGCACATCGCTGTAGGTACACTAATAATAAATCATAAAATGTGGTGAGAACCTTGGGCAGCTGGAGGGTTAGCCTAGCCATGGGGAGGGAGATGGTCCTAAAGAATCCCTATGTGCCCCTTCCAGCTCTGTATTCTGATAACCAATGAGCTGGAACAGAAGAGTTCCATGTCTTAAACATTGGAAATAGAACATATCGAAATCATATTAATTATATTGGTAACTTTAGATTCATTTTAAATTGTTGTATGCTGAATGTTCTGAAGTGGTTTACATGCATTATTTGTATTTTATTGTATCTTCACACTAACCTATGATGGAGGGTTATTTTGCAACAGTTCAAGTGAACCATGGCTTCTTGGGAAGAAACTCCAGACATATCTGTAGTAAGAGTGGACCGAATTCCCCTTTCATGTTGCCAAAGATAGAGAAGCGTATTGGAAGCGGGTGAGTGCACAGGAAGGAACGCTCTCTCTCACCTCCCTCGTGAGCATGTGGCTTCTGGTGACACCATTCGCGATGGCCGTCTCCTTCAGGACCCGAGGAGCCACGTTCCAGCTATACCACTGTCCTCTTACGGGGGTTTGGTCCAAGAACGATGCTTACGAACCCATATTTCTAAAATACTATTATCTCCACTTTGTATGTGACTGAATTCGAGTCTCGTGAGGGTGACTTTGTGAGGGCCACGGTCATGATGTGGTGTGAATCAGGAGCTGAGGCCGGCCCTGGACGCAGTGCCCGGGTACCTCACACACGGCAGCAGCACCGTATGCGACCGCAGGTTGCCGGTCGCCCAGGCATGAACTCGTGACGGAATCGAGCCACTGCTCAGTCCTGTTTCCTACCTCCGTCCACGCGTGGGGGCGCTCCTGTCTGAAAGCTCTGGCAGGCTTATAGTAGTGCTCTTGACACATTAGGTCATAAACATAACACCGACTAAGAAATAGCCATCAACCAGACCACAAACTGGTCCCGACACCTTTTCTCCCTTGCGGCTCTGGGCTGCAGACCCTTATTGGAAAAGGAAGTTCTATCAGTTTCTCTGTTTCCTCATTTGCACTTCTTGGCCTCCTCATCCTTTGTTTGCCCACCCCACCCCACCCCCCAAGATCCCACCGTGACTGAAACTAAGGGGGGGGGGGGGAGGAACGGGGATAAGCAACTCGTCCGGGCACGACAAAATCAGGGCTTGGCCCTGCCTGACTCCTCCCGTCCAACGACACTTCGCGGGTCTCCCAGAGGTCCCTCTGGGCACCCTCCTTTGCAGTCCCTTTATTTCGGGAGGCCACTGGCGGGTCAGCACGACCCTAGCCTCTCCCTGCCGAGGCCCTTCCGCCTGCAGATGGCCCGGCTGCACGGGTTCTAAGAGGGCTGCATTCGGGCGTCCTCGGCCCGCTCCGGGGGCCTGCCGCCTGTCCAGGGGGAGACGCGCGCCCACTCTGTGCTCTCCGCACTGGCGAGGAGGCCCTTCCCCAGACCGCCCCGCGGTCGCCTGTCCTCCCAGCTAGCTCTCCAGCTCTTCTGGGGTCTGACAGCGGTTCATCATGCCCCCAGGTGTGGGAGGCACGGAGCGAGCTCTCACTCGGTCCTGTGCGGGTCCCCTCCCTGTGTGTGAGAAGGGGAAAGCGGCCCGCAATTCCCTCTCGCCTTTGTGGTGTGAAGCGGGCTCATGGTACAGAAACTGCTCTCCCCAAATCCGGTTCCTTCTCACCGTGCGTGGCATTCTGGTCCATAAAGCTGCCACGACACCGAACTGCTGCTCCCGGGGGACAGACAGAAGTAGGCTCCTGCATCTCTGGTCACAGCATCGCCATCGACCCATCAATACACGAACAACTTTGTTTTACGCGTGTGTCTATTGAAAGACCCCCATTTAACATATGTCGCTGCTTCGTTAATTCAGCTCGTGGCCAACAGCGCTGAAGCTCGTGACAGAGCCGGGGTCACCTAACTCAGCTCCCGTCTCCTTACGGTGCTTCATGGCCTTGCTGCGCCTAGAACGCTGGACGGCACGGCCGCGCTAGGCTTTGGGCCATCTTGACAGTAAAGTCACGAAGGAAAAGCACCAGCCCGAGGAGGGCGAGGCGCTGACTTGTTGGCAGGGTGAGAGCCGCGGCGCGTGCTCGACCCCCACTGGGGGACTGACGGTTTTCGCTGCTCTGCGCATGTCCAGAAAGGACCACAAAAGTGCAGCAGGGGTTGTTTCCGGGGTTACAAACACATTTTAGAGAGCAGGCGAATTTACAGTTATGGGATCTGTGAGTAACGAGGACTGACTGAATATTTCAACAGCACCTTCACCAAGCCCTCTCCTGTCTCTGTTTTGTTTGTAAATCCTCGACCGGGAAGCAGCTCCCCCGAGTGGGGAAAGGACCCCGGGGCCTCGCCCTTGGGGGAACTGAACGTGGTGACAGCGAGGAGCCTTGATTTGGAATTTGACGTCCGTTGCCTTTCACTGCCTCATGGGAACATGGGTTTTAACGGGAGGTGAAATACACACTTGAGACTGTACCAGTCAGGGTCTGTCATTGCAAGGGACAAAACCAAATCTGGATGACTTCGGCTAAAGACGTGCTTATTAAAACAACATGGAGAAAAACCCGGACTCTGAGGGAGAGCTGCAGGACCCGGCTCAGAAAACAGGCAGGGGCAAGGGAGGCCGCAGAGGACAACAGGGCGCCACCTCTGCCCGCTGTTCACTGCCTCCGGATCTGAGGGAGCCGTCTGCTCCCAAAGGGGCGTCTTCGACCCCGAACGCTCACCGCACAGAGGCCAGAGCAGGTGCTGCTGCTGGACTGGCGTGAGATCATGAATTCCCTGTCCTCCATGCACAGGAGGCTGTAAAAATAATGATTTGACATTTTTCATTTCTCTAGAGGGAGAAAGGCTCCATCTCCCACTAAGACTCAGAAAGCGAGACATTTAATATGTGTAGAAAGAGGGTTCGGGTGTTTGGCGGCCAGGAAAACAAACGAGCACAAGGATTCGTGCTCGTGGACTTTAGTGGACTGTTAGCATCGGAAGAAAAAGCCAGACTCATCGTTTAGTTGAAGCTCCCTTCCAAGATCAAGAGGTCTCTTTAAGAGTGCTCTGGAAAATAACCTTATAGTCTCTGCTTGAATTTTTAAATGATGGGGAACTTTTCACAGTGCCAGATAAAATGTCCTAATCCTCTGTGATTCTTGTCTGTAAGATTTTATCATGATTTCCAGTTCATGAAATCATTTTCTTCTTGGTTTCCTCCACCAGAGTTTGTCTCTGTCTAGATGCACTGTAGTTTCTCAAGGTCCTGCTACTGGTACGGTACTTGGACATGACTATAACATCGCCACATGGGCTGGCAAACACACGGGCTGTCTATTTCATTAATTTAACCTGAACTTGCATTGGCTTCTTTATGAAACCATAGCGTAATGATGACTCATAGTAAGCCATAAAACATGTAGATAATTTCACAGGAACTGCTACCAAAGCCAGTCCTATAACTGGGACTCTACACTTAATTATTAAAATTAAAAGACAAAGTAGAGGTTTTCACATGTATCTCTTCGGCTTTCTTCTACTTAGTATTAGCTTAATGATTGATCTGGCTTCTTGAGATAATTTGGGGTTTTAAAGATTTTATTGTCTGCGATGGAAGATTCCTTCCAGGATCACGCCACCTATCCATTTGTTTGGCGCCTCTTTATTTTCGTCCAAGTTACTGATACATTACTGAATAGCGCAGGACTACACCAGAGCACGGTGACATTCCAGCAGTCTTTCTTCAAGGCTGATACTTGGTCACTGAGCGACACTTTTTGCATCCCACTGCTCAACTGTGTTCAACCTGATCTTGCAAGTTTCCTGCATAAAAACCATCAGCGGCTTGTCCTTATGTCCTCGTGGCTCCCAGGCGCGGCATCGTCTGCTCCGTGCTGCCTTCTGCTCCTTCCGGGGCCACTCCCGTGATCTGTGTTCGAGCCACCAGGCGCTGCCGATGGAACTCCCCTCCCCGCCCTGCATCGGCTCAGCCCTCAGCTCTCAGCTCCAGCACCATTTCCATGAGGAGCCTCCTCTAGCGCCATAAATTTTGTCAGTTTCCTATGTTGTCTTCTCATAGCATCAAATTCCATTTTTTTTTTAAGGCTCTTGTCTGCAGTTGCATATTCATTACTGCCATAATTTGATTCAACCTCCCCACCAGACTTAAACTTCTTAATGAGGGTGGACACGGTCTGCGCCTGCTCATCATTATGTGACCAGTGCCTGGCACGCTGTAGGTTCACTAAAACATCTTGTTGAATGAATGATGGAAACGCAGCAACTAGAGTGACCATAGATCCTGCTGAGACTGAGAGGTGCAAATGAGAGTAACAGCTTTAGGAAGCAAACCCTCGCCCACAACTTCTATTGTTTTCTAATACTTCCGACTCAGAGTTTCTGAATGCCAGGCCATTGCCACATGGGCTGGCGAACTCTTCGCTGACGGTGACTGGGAGGACAGGTCCTGTGCAGCATCCCTGGAGTCTACCCCCTAAATGACTGAACCACCACCCTTCACAGTTGTAAAAACCCAAAACGTCTTCAGACGGTGCGAATGTCTCGGGGTCGGTGGGGTAGGGAGTAGGGGAGAGCAATACCAGCCCAGCCAAGAGCCACTGCTCTAACTGTGAGAACCTCAATTCTCTCACCAAGGACATGCCAGTTACTTAGATGTAATTATAAAAATAGTATATAGGAAGGGCTCTCACAGGTGTAGAAATTAAATGATACATTTTACTACTGGACAGACAAATATGTGGCCAGAAGTGTTTACTCATATCATATTACGACGTGTAAATTTCCATAGATACTCCGGTCCAAAAGGCTCTCTCGCTTCAACCTCCTAGAAAATCACTTCATTCCACAGTTAATAGAGAAATGTTTTGCTTAAATCTCTTATCTGTACTTCATTAAATAAGCAGAATTTCCTGGGATGTTACAGGAATTTCAAGGGACCTTTCGAGGGTTAGATGACTGAGAGCCTGTTGGACACGGAGTTGCAGACTGTAGGTTGTGACAGGCAGTCTTCAAGACAGGCTCCAAGAGCCCACATTGACTCGTGTCATGAAAAACTAACCAGACCTCCTGGAATATGAGACGGCTCTTAATGTCCTTCGGACATCTTGTTTCCACTGAATGTGAAGAATGACCTGGTAAATGACACGGGGCATGGGAAAATCATCAACTAAGGAGGACGCTACGGGTTTTACAACATTCCCTCCCTTTCTCTCGCCACCGGCCCTGCTAACGCAGTCGTGAGCTAACGGACATTACGCTGGACACCAGGTCTGATATCGGGAGGCGTCAGATTTTAATCAAAACATTCCAAGTCCTCGTTACTACGAGGAGCAATATTTGTTGCCTACCAAACTTTAAGAAAGTGCGGCAAGAAATGTTAGCCTATGTTGTGCTATGTGACATACTAAATTCCCATAGAAAGAAAATGCTTCATATATTACGAAGGAACAAAAAGAGTTAATGGCATTACCCAGTTGAGCCAACTGAAAACCAGGAGCATATTAATTATTATTTTTTTTTCTGGCTATTCCTGGAAGTATTCCTCTTCAAGCTAGTGTTTTCTCACTGAAATAACAAGAGCAACAATGCTGGCTCGTTTGCTCAATTATGTCTAATGCATTTCCCATGTTTATTCTTCCAAGAAAAAGTAGGGAAGGTAGATAATTTAGTGCCACCATCAAGTATATCCCATTATGCTAACGTGAAAAAAATGTGACGTCTCAAGCTTTCACCTTTGTGTCGATTGGCAGGAGGCCATCAGAATAAACTACAGAGATGCATGTGATTTCTAGGTACAAGCTTTGGACTCATATACTGAATTTGAAGTGGAGAGATTAAAGAGAGAACAAAAGCAATCGCTTCAAAAATAATGAGAATTTTAGGTCTACAAAGCACAGATAAGAGATGGAGTGTTAAAAATCAGAGAGGCCTATAACACAAGGCAAACGTGGACATATCCATTGTCTGGACAAATATTTTACTTTGTTTATGGGCCAATCCTTATCAAACTGTTCCACAAGTCTAGAAAAGACCCATGCCAACATGTTCCTCTCAAATGTGAAAGGCTGAATGAAACCTTTAACCCCTTGTTATACAGTAAACTTGCAAGAGCTTTCACACTTCCTGGATGATGCATTCAGTGTTCTGTGGCTGAAACAGACCACGCCAGGTTCCTGGCAAGAAGGATGGTCCCCCAACGCCATCTGCACTGCTACTAGAAGGTGACGGTGAGCTCCTAACCTTCACCTGAGACTCACGCCTCAGCGATGTTACCAGAATAATTGCTTCAAATCAAGTCGCTGCTGTGAACACTTAAATCATGATTCCTTGTCACTAGGAAAACAAACTAATGAAGAAAATAGATCTTCATACTTATTAAATAAAAGAATAAAGTTTGTATTTTGACAGTAAATGGCAGAGACATGGACTGTAATGAGCCACACAAACTACATTATTATAACCTAATTGATTGGTCTGGTGGGAGAGAAAAAAAAAAAAGCCAACTCTATAAAGCAACAGAATTGATGGTTTTAAAAATGGAACTGACTTGCTCATTAACTGGATTGACAAAATGGACTATTTTTTTTTTCATAACGTGCATGATTTGTAAAATTGAAACCAGTCAATGGTATAGGGAGACACAGGAACAACACTTAGAAAGCAGCACCACTTAACCAATGAAATGACGCTTCTTCTCCTGGTGTCTCACTCTCCAATCGCCTTTTTGCTCAGAATTGTACGCGTGGTGAAAACACTGAAGTCATGCAGGGGGAGGGAAAGAAACAGAAACGCTCATGGGAAAATATACCAGGAAAGCTTTTGCAGACTTTCGGGTTGTTTTAACTGGGATAACCTTTACAGTTATCTTCTGGGGCAAATCGGGAACATTTACAAAAGCAACAGCACTAGTAATATCGAGCTCCTACTTTGAAACAAGTTTCCTGCTAGGTGATTTATATATGTTATTGAATTTTGAATCCTAATAACAAGAAGTAGGTGACTATCACTATCCAAATGTTACAGATAAGGAAGGTTAGACTCAGAAGGTTAAATAGCTTGCTCAAGGTCAATGATTACTGAGTAACAAAGCTAAGACTCAGTAGCAGATCTATTTTATACAAATGATACTGCCTTGAACAGCTGTTTAAATATATATGTATATACACATAAAACATAAATATATACATGAATATATATTTATTCATATATGCATGTATGCATATTTTATATAGGTTTTATGGCATGATGTACTAGACACATAAACACTAGCTCTGATGCTAACTTACCATATGATCTTTTTATATCTTTGGCTTTTGTTTTCTTCAAGTTTTCAAACTTGGAACAACTTGTCACCAAATAATACTTAAAACTATTTGAGACTGTTGGCTTAGAGTAGCTGTCAAATTACAGGACAAATCAAGGCCAAGGGAAAAACACACCCCAGGAGAGAGAAGAGATTCCAAAAGCTGAGAAAAGGGGTCGAGGAGGGCACGTGTATTTATTTCTCCGGCCACGGTAGAACGTTCGCACAGGGAGAGAAAGGCTAAGTGGCAATGTTTTACCTGCTTTGTTTGCTCTGCATTTTAAGTATTGACAGAGTGGAGTTTGAGGACAAAGGTCTTTCTGGCTGTACCCTTCTTCCCTTTCTCTGCCAAATTTTTGGAGGCATCAATATCTTGGAAACCGGTTTGTGAAGCTCAAAGGCCCTACTTCGAAATGAATAGACATAGTCATTAACCATATGCAAGGAGGGCCCTTGAATGTGTTTATTAACAACGATGCTCGCTACAGCTTTAGAACACGTTCTTTGCACTGAGACCACCACGGCCCTCTGCTTTCTAAATGCAAGCACACTTGACATTTCTCTTTATGTCCCTATTCTCAGTTGAGATGGGATCCAGACACCTGGGGGCTTGGGAAAATCCCACGTGTGTGTGGCTCCCACACATTCTCCTCCAGGATCCTGTCACACTGCCCCTTTCGCCCTCTACCTCCGCCCCCTCCCCGTGCACGCACCCCGTGGCCAGAGAGACAACAACTACGAGCCAAAAGTATTTTCAATAGAAATACCAGGAAAATGCTGTTTCTAGTGGCACGGAAAAGGCAAACAGAATGAGGGCCAAGTTTACAGTCATCTCAAACGCAGGCCTGTGAAGAAGGAAGGTGTGAGCGCAGCCGAAAACGGTGGGAAGAACACTCCTGCTTTCCAAGAGGAAACGTTCAAGGTAATGTCTCTTTTCATGTTTTAAAAATGAAATATGGCGCAGTTCGTATTTTTAAAACGCGTACCTCCCGAGTAGGTCATCAGAAACCGCACTGCCACGCATCATATGTACACGACTGTTTGAACCTCTTCGTTCAAAAACCAGTGACTAATTGCCTGGTTATACACGAGGTATTCGTGCAGGGGCAGAGGCACCACAGCTTGCTTTCTGTTCTGTAGAGTAATCACGTTATTTTGTCACTGTGTACACATGAGACTCTTCCATCAGGTAAGGTCTCATTCGAGCCAAGGGAGGGCCTGTTTCGCTTATTGTTTCTGCGACTCAAGGCATATTCACTGGTTTATGAAGCCTTGGATTCCAGGGGCTTACCAGGAGCTGGGAAAGTTAATAATTATGCAAATAAGTGTGAAACACGTTAGTGGTGTGAGCAGACTGTGTACTTACAGCTTGGAGATGCCTGCCGCGAGGGGGAGGATGGAATCAGGACACATTCCAAAAGAAGTGACGTTGACGCTGAGCACTCAGAAGGGCAGGGCACCAGGCGGCAGAAGTAATAAGAGCCTGAAATAAGAAGAGGGAACAGGAAATGGAGAATTAATCTCGTTCTGTTAGGTGAAGTGTCATGAAGTGGAATCCTAAGCACGAGCGGAGGGAGCGTGTTGCGGAGCAAGACGAGGAGCACGGGCAAAGCGGAGTCAGAGCCGGGGGACCCCTGGGGCATCCTCGCCTGGCGCTGACTCTCCCTGGCGGGGTACCACGCGCGTGCGCAGCTCGGCCGTCGTGAGGCTGGCGTCTCCGGCTCTGCAATGAGACTGTCTGCACTCTGATAATTATATTCCCGCTGCTCTCATATCGCTTTTCATAAAAAAAGAGGTCAAAATATACATGTGGTGATGAACGCATGCTCACCAAAGGAACAAAAATTAAATAAAATAACGCAGAAGCACCAAGCGTATACTCAGTAGATATTGGTTCTGGAGCTCTCTTTTCTCCTCTCCTGTTTAGAAAACTTTACTGCCTTTGCATGATGTAATCTAGCGTCATTGCATCTTTCCAAACGCATGGCCTATTCTTTTTCTATATTCAACTTACATTCCCTCTATGTATGTTCCTCAGTGTTACCTATAATATTATTCATACATGTCTTAAACTGTCCTCCTTTTCCATGTTATTTTTCCTCTCATCTAAAAACATAATGACTGAAAACTTGCCCATCCTCCAAGATCTGGCTCAGATACCAGCATCACCAAGAACGCCCTGACCCTGAGAGCCAGGCTGGTCCTTCCTGTCTCTGGAACTCCCTAACGATGTACACGCATTCCCTTTGGCTTGTAACCTGCGCACTGTCGTGTTGCGTTTGCTCGTGCTCATGAGGGTACCTTCCTCCACGAGGCCCTGCACTTCCCGAGAACACAGCGCACTTCACGGCCACCTCGCACGTTCCATTAGGTCTCTCCGAGTGCTCTGCAGAGAGCAGCAGACACTGGATATTATTTGAGGAGAAGATTTAAAGTTCCGGTAAAACTTTAGTCATTGCCATTACACTAGAAAAATGTAGGCTGTTTTAATGGCGCCCGCTAAGTTGGGCACTGAGTTCCATTAGGGACTGCTGAGAGTCCCGCCAAAAATGTTCAAGGAAGAACCTCCAGATTCCGACCAAAAAGAATACAACATGTGCAAGGAGGTCTCCCGCTGGAGACGGAGCATTCCATAAGAAGCACGGCCTGGAGCTTCAGCACGGCGATGCTCACGTTCTGCCCAAAGAGCGGATTCCTATTTTAGGAGACAGGAAGTGAATCTCCTGTTAGAAACAGGTGTAGAAAACAGAAAAACAACAAGAACAAAGTAATGGACTCTCAACAAGAATATCCAATTGCATTAGATAATATGAAAGGTGAAGAATGAACAAGAAATAAAAAACGAAAGGGCCAAATGATTTAAAACAACAGTTTCAGGATCAGGCTAGCTGTTGTAGGAAATAATATCGGTAAACAAGAAGGCAAATTCATTTTTTTTTTTTTCTGGAACAAAAACCAGACGAGGATAATAGGGTGAAAGTGATGGTAAATATGGAGAACTCAGCTTAAAAACTCAACATACAGATGAAAGGATGTAAACAAGAGAACAAAAACTTTCACGGGAATTTCAGAATATTTTTCTTATCTAAAGAAACGTATCAGTTTAGACTCTATTGGTAAGCACCCATTATGTTTTAGTCCTGAGGAAGAGAGAATGGCCCCAAACACCACCATGGGGTCTGGCACACCCGCAAAGGAGCAGGGGGACAATGAGGTGTCTTCTAAAGCGAGTACGTTTCTGGTATCAGCCTGGGGCAGGAGATGATGGGAGAGGGGGTGGGGGGTCTACACGGGATGAAGGGTAAGTCTCTATTTCTCAAACCTCAGCCTTAAGGTTTGGAGAGGCTGGTGTATTTCTGGAGGAGGCAGATAAAAATTAAATCAAAAATAAGGAAATCAGGAATGAGATAGTGATTCTCAGAA
This sequence comes from Rousettus aegyptiacus, assembly GCF_014176215.1. Taxonomy (NCBI): domain Eukaryota; kingdom Metazoa; phylum Chordata; class Mammalia; order Chiroptera; family Pteropodidae; genus Rousettus; species Rousettus aegyptiacus. Next base: position 5,865,092 of record NW_023416290.1, on the reverse strand, counting down.
TGGTTCAATTGAGCACTGAAATAATTAACCACAGAGAAATAAGTAACAAAATTACCTGCTGTTTTTCTTTTATAAAGATCAATGCTTTTTTTTTTATTTTGTAAAGTCGAAGCTAACAAAATAAAAAATAAAAATAATAAAAAATTAAATGATCAAGAATATGTGAAATAATCAAGAAATATTAATATTTGATAAAAGTAGACATAGAGCATTTTTTATTGCTAAAGAGTAAAGTTCCCAGTGAAGACTCAACAGTGGTGAGTACAACCATCTACCTAGAAGTAGATCCTAAACATGGCAAACCAAAAGTCACCTGACATAGGAGGAAAAACCGACAAATTCATTCTGGTGGAAGAGTTTAGAATGTATTTTTAATCTACGACTGATTAAGGAGCCCATGTGGATCCTGCTTTCAGTTTCTTGCAGAACTAGACAAATGGTAACACAAAAGTGTTGAAAAATACATTTAATAAAGTTGATTAGTTCATGGGTATAAATTTTCCTTGCAAACTGAGAGATAAAAAAAAATATTTTCTATTGTTCGTGCCACATTGACAAAAATATATCACATCCTAGACCACAAAGAAAACTAAAATAATCTCCGTAAGGCTGTAATGGTGCAAGCTACCTTTTCTGACCATCGAGTGACAAAACTAGAAAATCGTAATAAATTTAAAGATATAAGAAATTTTACAAACAGCACTCCCATAAAAACATTGGATTAAAGACTAAATTGAAATGTAATGACACCTAGTAACATGAAATATCACATCTTAAAGGTTCACACAAAAAGCAAATCATGATCCTAAGTCATTTTATTATTAAAAAAGAAAAATAGAGGAAAGTTTTACAGTTTTTGTTTCCATAGTTTCAATTATTTTCACTTACCATGCATTATATTTTTAAGTTAAAAAGTAAGATTTTTATGTTAGAAATAATTTAACTTTTAAAATGGTTCAGCATTCTAGAAAAACAATACAAACCCAAGGAGAGCAAAAAAAAAAAAAAAGTAGGTTAAAAAAAGTTTATGTAAAGCCTGCACAAACTGATTAAAAAAGAAACACATAGATTTTAATAAGAAATATGAAATAGGTAAGAATCTTGAATATGCAATTCACAAAAGAGAAAATGAAATAGCTAATATTTGTGAGATACTGTTTCAACTTACCATAAATTAAAGAAATGCAAGTCAAAACAGTAATGATATGTCATATATTTTATCAGATTGACAAACTTTTTGACAGCACAATACTCAATGTGACAAGACAACGGTGACTTGGGCTTTCTGTTACAATGCCGATAAATTTATAAATCACTTCAAACTCTCTAGAAAACAGTTTGGCAATATGTATCAAGAGGTTACAACACATTCTTATTGGTTTATAGACTAATTCCACTTCTAGGAATTCATTATAAAGCAGTCTGAAATATGGATACATATCTCTGCCGAAGTTTTTATCTACATGTTCAACAATTGAGAAATTATTAAGATATGATATCTCCAGGTAATGGCATAGTATGGAGAAATTAAAATAATATTTACCAAGATATTTTAATAACATGGGAAAATGAAGTGTAAAATAAAGGACTCAAACTATATTTATAATTATCTGTATTTTAAAAATCCTTTTTGAGATGTCTGCATCTCTTAAAATAAAAATAATGTAATTAATAATTATTTTTCTTTAAACATAAGTTTTCACTTCAAAATTAAGTATTGTAAGCTCCTGCCACCATCACTACCCACGCCATCTTTAAATGCTTCAAGTTTAGGTCAAATGGCCTGTGACGTGTGACAGGAAAAGTCACATTCCCGCAGTGGTCCCGGAAGCAATACCCAGGGGTAAAACCACTTGGAGCAGGCAGGCATAATTCCTGACGGACCTGCCCACAGTAAGGACACATTTCTGAGAGGGGTTGGGGCTACATTGTGGACTAATCCTCCCCGCACAGATACAATCTTGAAATGCAGATAATGAATCTAAAACTCAACCGGTTCCTTGTTCTTAGAGATAACATTCCCTTATTTATAAGTTTGACAAACATCCCAAGGTATTCTGTGTGGTCTCATTTTACACTGGTTTCCTGCCAAAGTTAGTAGGGTTCCTTTATACTTTCGAATGGGTCCTCTTCCGATGAACTATATTATACATCACTCTCTGTGGTCTACAAGTTTTAGGCTGTTTGGCCTCAACAAACCTCCCTAATCTCAGTTTAATTCTACTTTGCTGCTGCTGCTGCCACTCCGGCCTTCTTCAAGACTCTCTTATTTATTCGACTGTCTTCATTGAGCTTTTGATTTTGGGTAGAAGGTTGGCAGCACTGTGTGTTGCTGTGGTGCGGAAGTTAAGTACAAAGAAATGAGCTGAAGAGAATTCTTTGTCTTCCTTGTTACTTTCGATGGGCTTTGGGAAGAAAGACAAAGCATCTGAGTTTGGAGCAGGAGGGGCAGGGCTGCAGTGGAAAGCCGAGGATTACACGTGTTCCCTAAAAGCAGGTGTGAAAATTGACACGGTATCACCGAAGGCCTAGGAGTGTAGATATGTGGACGGGATCACACAGGGATGAGTCACGGCAAGCGAGGCCTCGGTAGTTTCGTTAGTAGAGAGAAGCGAGAAGGAAGCAAAGACGACGCGAGACCTGAGAGGCAGGAAACTGATTTATCCAAGCGGCTGCCCCGAATGAGAGCGGCAGATGGCCAGCTGCTGCACAGGGCGCGCTGAGTATGGGACTGCAGACCTAGTTCAAGCTTTCCTGGGTACAGGGAAGATCGGTGGCCACAAGCCTTCCACTACCAGACTGACTCCCAGAGGCAACATGCTATACTCCGAGTACTACCCATGGCGACGGGAGAACAGCGTCCATTCGCAGGAAGAGACACAGGATGCAGAATCCGGCCTGCCCAGGGAGGGGCCTAGCGAAACCGGAAACGAGTTGAGTTTACGGTGTCTTCATTCTTCCGGGGGAATGAGTTTCTCAGGCAGGAGCACGAGACAGGAACTGTCCCCTGGCTCACAAGTGGAGAGGAAGGAAAGCATCTGTAATCCTGAGATCCAAGGATAGAGCTGGTAACTGGAATTCACCATTAAAGGCAACCAGATTTTAAGAGCCATTAGCTATGGAAGGTGAGGCTTCTGACACTTAATGCTCCAGTCCGGCATGCATTGAGGCCCGTAGGGAGAGCTGAAAAGTAGATCCTGCTGAGGGGACCTGGCTAAGCCGAACGAGGGGCAGCATGGCAGAGGCTGCAATGACGAGGGAGGAGGGCGGAGGGGCCGGATCTTAGGAAGCTCGAAGATAAGGGGAAATGTGTGAGAGAGACTTTCTTCACCTGCAGCAAAAAGTCCACAACTTGTAGAAACTACGCAGTAGGAGAGCTAGTTTCGGTCCTATATTCTTTTGCTTTAATATTTGAAAACTTTCCTTGCTATAAATGCAAAACAGAAAAGCCAGTCTTTTCCCCAGTATTGTCATAATCACTTTAAAGTACAAAACGAGGAGATATGATAAAATAAACAAGGTTTTTTTGAACAGATGTTTTTTGCTACTCTGCCTGGGAACAGCTGATATACATAAGGGTCTAGCTTAAGACCCAGTTCAAAAATAATATTTTAGTTGGATCAAATACTCTTGTGATTTACACCTAACATCGCCCTTTACTCTGACTAAAAGCCAAATTTTAGCAACAAAAAGAAAACGAATGTAATTTCCTGGTTCTGAGCACCACCGAAAAGCTTTGGAGGAGACTAAGCTAAGATCTGACGCTTTCCCATCTGTCATCAGAGGCCTGTGGGTTGATAAACTCTGAGCTGATGCTAAAGTCTACAGTTTCCCATGAATATTGCTAAGTCATTTAAGATAAGTAACTGAGCTGAAAGAACGAATCCTTTGAGCATTTTCAGTAATACTCAGGAGGAGCCGAGCAAGCCAGGTTTGAAAATATTGACCGACTCCTAGCTTTTCTCATGAGTCTCTAATTTTTCTTATTCCCGAGGTTTCATGTAGTCTCCTGAGATTCCAGACTCTGTTAGCCATGCTTCACGGGTCAGAGCTTCTCTCTGGTTCTCCCTCTGCACACTTTTCCCAAGGCGAGGACTCCCTCTCTGAGAGCTTCTGCAATGACCGTTCCATTAAATTTTTCATGTTCGGCTCAAATATGTGGAGTTATTTACTGGACAGAGTTTTTCTGTGGGAAAAATCTGAATTCTTTATTCGGGCTGATCCTTGTTGGCGAACATTGATTTTAATTACTTGCATAAGACAGAAGAAATGAAAAAATAAACCATTTACAAAAAAATAAACCCTCAAAACAAACAAACATAAAAACCGAAATGTAAATTGTGAGCGCAGTGTAACTTATTTTTGCACTATCACCGCATGGATTAGCTATGCCATAGCTCACTTCAATTATGTGAACGTTTCCGAATTAACTATACTGAATTATACCTCTGCTTTACTTTGAATTAATGAAATATACGTTTTACCCTTTAGGGAAAAGTGATACTCCTCTTAAATTCTCTACTAAGTCTCTGAAGAAAATGTTTCTTGGATGGGGAATTCTTTATGTTGCTTAATTGGCTTTGGAATAGGTAGTATTACACCTTTTCCAAGTGCTTTCGGAGGTCAGCTTCAGGAGATAATGTAGAGGGAAAAGTAAGTCGGTCAGAGAAAACACAAATAGAGAAAAGAGAATCATTGGAAAAAATGGAAAGAGCCAGAGACAAGGCAAATTGTAATGCTCGAATAACGTGATATCACGTGTGAGTCTACATTAGCAGAATGTCAGTTTTAAAGAGTCATGATGTTGACCTCCTCATATTTCTTTAGGGTCTTTCTTTGTTTTAAAGAACTGCGTTATCTGTTACTCATGATTTTGAAGGTAAGGAAATATTTATTGGTTAACCATTTATTTCGCCATTATCCTTTATCCTATAGTTTGTGAATTACATTCTTTAAAAAGCCATTTTGATTTTCTTAATGGAATCCATAGAAAAAATAACTCATGAATTGATTAATGTGATATATCTAAACAATTGGGATGGGCTCAAATATTTTGATCTCTTATTAGCGAATTTTTGAGGTCATTTTAATGGCCTGGTCATGTTTCCGTTTTAGACATCTCAGTAGTCTCATAGATTCTGCCCGATGTGAGCATCGAGTCTCTATGAGACCTGAGAAGAACATTCTGACGCTTCATTTAGACCACACTGCACAGCTGGTGCAATTTTTCCTTTACAAACTGTAAATGTTTGTCCTTACTACTTTATTTCTAAAGCCCTGTGGAATTAATTTTATGCAGAAATTTTAGGTCTAAATTAACTCAAATGTTCCCAGTACTACACAACTTATTTAAATTTTTGAAAGCTGGCAATAGTTTCTGAAGTAATTGTTTTTTTGACTAAAAAAATTTTGGTGGGGGGACAGTCAATATACTGTGGCCCTACTAACGCCTGCATCTGTGAGCACAAACACCCTGTTGGAAAACGCAGCTTCTCAACAGCACTGACTTATGGTCAGTGACGTGCCGAGCTCTAAAGATGTTTGGGATACGTTAGCAGGCGAGGTTCTCATACTTATCTGAAACATATCAAAACAATCTCTCTTTTTGGCCTCAGAAACAACCTAGCCATCTAAAAAAGTTTTCAGTTATACCCAATCCAGCAGAGTATAATCAGAAAAAGCAGTGGACTTGAAGTCCAAAGAACTTGGCTGGAATCCCAGCTTCAAATTCATTACCTCATTTAATCTTTGACAAGTTAATTTACCTTCTGAAACCTCAGTGTACTAAAGTGTAAATTGAGGATAACAACGCTACTTTTAAGGGCAATTTCAGAATGTTCCTGGTACAGATCTAGTAGGTATTAGATGCGCAATATGTGGTAATATGCTCTTAGTTGGATGCTACGTTGATATGATAGAAATATCCAATATGATTGACAACAGGTGATCTTATTTTTCTGTGTACTTTGATTTTTTACTCTGAGTCATCTGGAATATTACGTCTCATACCCAAATTATTTTTATTCCAAAATTAATATTATCCATGTTTAGTTTGGAGAATCGGGAAGAGTGGACATTTGTTTGAATTTATCTAAATCCATGGGTTTTGGATGGATGACTAATAAATTCTATTATTTTAAACCTTTCCATTACCTTTTCCAGAATTCTAGAAGCTTTTAAGTACTTCTTGTTTCTTACATTTATGTTGTTGGTAGAAAAAAACTGACCCATATTAATAAAATAATTATATGACATTGTAAAGTGAGAATCATGACTTGTCACATTGCTAACATGAGATAGCATTACAGTAATTTTAGTTATTGAGACCGAAAGAAGGAAAATTCACTTTGAAAGAAGACCTGAGACCCAGGCCCGTGTAAGAAGCAAATGGGAAAATGATATTGACTTAACGTCTCTCCAAATATTTGAGTTTTCCTCTTCACATATTTCTCCCTTCTCTTCCTTCTTTGTCTCAAAAATTTCACATCGCTTCCCTGCACTTAAAGAAATAACTGGCAGGAAGCAAAAAATCAACACCCAAACACTATTTGCCTTCCTTATTCTCTGCTCTACTCCCTTCTGCTAATTTTTCAGTAATACAGAGAATTTCTACATTACACTGACTTTTACAGCATGCGCTTCTTTTATATCCTCTTCATTTCCATTTCTGTCCATTCTCCGGGGCTCGTTTAACTTTGGGACGCCACTGGTTAAGTCATTTTCCAAAACCGACATGACCGTCTGCTGTCCCTATTATGCAAGGCAATGTCAGAGGCAACGAGATTAAGAATGTGTGATTTCATCAATGTGCTTTCAACGTGAGTAAAATCAGACATATTACTCATATGTATTTTTAAGGATTCTTCAGAGAGACAGTGTATAGTGTATACACAGACAGAGAGAGAGGGAAAGATTGCTTTATCGCGAGGGACTGGTTCGTGTGATTTGGAGGCTAATGAGTCCCAGGATTTACAAGCTGGCACCCATGGTAGGTGATGGCATAGTTCCAGCCTGAACACCCTCAGGCTCAAGACCCAGGAAGGGCCAATGTTTCAGTTTGGGTCTGAAGGCAGGAAAAACCCCTGAGAACCAGTCTTCTTTACTAGCAAGAGGGTAGACCTTTAGTTCTATTTACGTCTTCAACTGACTGAATGGGTCTCACCTACATTAGGGAGGGCTGTCTACTTTACTCAGTCTACCAGTTCAAACATTAATCTCGTCCAGAAAATCCCTCACCGGTACACCCAAAATGCTTGACCAACTGTCTGGGCACTACATGGTCCCATCGAGCTGACATGAAATTAACCATCACACCACAATACAGGGGGGAATGAGCCATGAGCTAAGAAGTGTAACCATTTATTACTTCTGTGTAAGTGATGCTCAGATCAACATTTAGCAGCCCTGACCTCTGGTCTCTATTTCAAACTTATATTCCTCACTTCTTATAAAACACCTCCATGCAGATATCCTTTGTTCACTATAAATTCCTTCATGTTTAAATAAAAATGAAGATGTTGTAAGCACTCTCCAAGCGCTGTCATGTCTTTGTTAAGTGGTACTATTGATCTTTTCTTTTTCTAGCTTTACTGTTTTACTTTTCAATGTCTCTTGTATTTACTTACTTATTCCCGCTCTCAGCATGCTAGGGTCATGATTTTGTAATTCCACATCTGTATTATACGCTGCAACAGCATCCAGATTCAACATGTGCCACTAATTTCTTTTACTGCCATCGATTTGCATTTCAGACCAGACTTTCTAAAACTCAAGTTCTCTCTTGTGATCTCTCAGTCCCAGGAAATACGCAGGGCTCGTAACGGCCTGACATAGCGTGTCTAACCTCTTTGTTAAACCGTTTGCTTAAATTAAATCACGAAATCTCCAAAATCAGACCTTGGTCATCGATCCACTCTTCTCTCCATCCTTCCCAACTTCAGCTCTCGATACAGTCTCCACGGGTCTCCTAGCTTGTGTTTCTAACCCCGCTATCTGATTTTACTTTCATGTCACTGCTCACGCCAATTTCCGGCCATGTTCTTCCTCTTTAATCCCAATCCAAATTCTATTCACTTAATTACACCTTTAATTAAGGTCAACCCCTCCTTGCCTCAATGCAAACTTCCTTTGACTACTTAGATTCTCAGTCATATCTGAATTTGTGTTGTATTTATAACCTGTCTCAGTTACCGTGTGATCATGTTTCTATGTATTGTTGCATCATTATTTTACATTTATTAGCTTAATTCCTCTTAAATACAACATCTATGTGTTATACTTAATAATACACATAAAGATTCTATGTATTATACTTAGTAATGCCCGTAAGACCCTTATTAACTGGTAAATATGCTCATTCTTAATAATACACATAAAGATTCTATGTATTATACTCAGTAATGCATGCAAAACCTTGATTAACTGGTAAATATGCTCATTCTACTTTTTCAGTATAAAATATCACAGACTTTTCCAAAGATAATTTCAGACTTTTAGACTGTGGTACTTGTGTTATTTTAAGCCTTTTAGTATTCTACTCCCAAAATATAATACTTTAGCGGGAAATGACCTACAGTATCTGTGTATGTAGCTCATGAGTCAGGAGAGGCATGAGGTCATTTCCCAGCGGAGGGAGAGAAAGACTAAATATCTACGTCTGGGATTTACTTAGTCAATAAAAGAGAGAAGAAAGGCGGGAAAAGCAAGTAGACACCTGTTTCCCTGCGGGGTGTCTAGATGAAATGGGGTGGTGCGGGATATGCATACATATTCCTAACCAGGGGAACATATCTGAAGTATTTATTCTACACTTTATATTCTAAAATGTTTCTAAATGAGTTTATGAGATGAATCAAAAGTAATGCAGAAAAATAGGATCATGAAATCCCACTGAATAGACTTGCAGGACTGGGCCGAGGACTTGCCATTTACATTGAAGGAGGAAATGAGCAGGTGATCTGTGACTTGCTGTGAAAGTTACTGCACCGTGAAAACCACCTGCCCTGACAGGTGGCCTAAAATCCACTACGAGCACCCCAACTTTGACTTCTGTACTAAATCATCCAAACAAAGCTCAAACGCGACCTTCCTTTCTCTGCCAAAAGTATACATACGGTGGTTTCTTTTATCTTTTTAGAATATTCATGTTTTGTTTTAATAATAATTGATATTTGGTTATCTCTATTATTATTATATTATTAGTTAGATAATTCAATTAAAGAAATATTGCAATTAGACACCTTTTAACATTTATCTCTCTGAGGTTCTCTGATTCAGTAGATTATCCAGCGAGCAGATCTTCCTTTTCCCACGTACCAGTGAAGCAACAATGTACATTAATCATGTGAGTAGATGGTGGATTTCTGCAAATCTGCCTTGGTACACGTGTGGTGTGTGTGAGTCGGCGAGGACACGTGGGCACTCCGCAACAGTCAGGAAGAGGAACTCGGCCTAGTATCTAGCAGAGGCTTAACCGTCTGGGGTAAGTAAGTGCTATGACCTACTCTGAGTACCCAGAACTCTTCGAATTGCTTCCTCATAAGCCCCTGTGACATCTCTGGCACCCTTTGCACTAATTTCAAAGCTGCTTCTATAGACTGCTGAGCCACTTAGATGGATTTTAACCTAAGCAGATGACAAAATAAGATATCTTAGGGTATCTCACAGCCACATAATGTGTGGGTTACTTCCCGAGGTGGCTTGATGGCTGAGAGCTTTGAATATCATATATGCTAAAACTAAGAAGGCAACAGTCAGATTTTGTACACCACAGTGTTCTGGGGGTTCTAAATCCATTTTGATCAGTCTGTCCCAATCTTCCTGGAAAGAAACACTCATCTGCTTTTCAATCTCTCTTTTAAAATGTCACTGTTATTGTGTGGAACATCTGTGTGGTAAAATAAATCATATTTATTCACTATGTATCTATTCATAAAAGAAATCTTCCCGACTCCATTAACTCCAGGGAAAATTCCTTGAAAATGTTATGATTTTTATCTACCGTTGTTTGTCACAAGGTCTTAGACTCCAGACCGTACTGAACATTTCCAGTGTTATTTTGTTGTTGTTTGCTTGCTTTTTGCTTCCTGTTAGTCTGAGATTCCATTAGGTATCATTTCTCATCTTGGAGAACTTCCTTTAGTGTTGCTTGTAGTGCAGGTTTACTAGTGCTGGATTTTCTCAAGTCCTGTGATCTGAAAATGCCTTTATTTCCTTTTCATATTTGAAGGACGATTTCATTGGACATAGAATTCTGGGTTAAGTTTTTCTCACCCAGCAATTTAAAGATGTCACTTCATTGTCTTTTGGTCTGTTAGTATTATCTTCTTCCCTTTTGACTAATATTGTCTTTTTTTTTTTTCCTCTCTCTCTCTGGCTGCTTCTAAAATTTTTCTCTTTGTTTTTATCCCTTATCAGTCTCTGATATGACTGTATGTGGTTCTCTTAATGTTTATCCTTCTTCAGGTTCTCTGAGGTTGGAATTCTTTGAGTTCACAATCTCACCATTTTGGTCCACTCTTCTGGATAATCAGAGGATGTTATTAGTTAAAAAAAAAAAAAAAATTCCCAGAATTAGACACAAACACACGTTTTATTTTCCCAGCAACACTTTTATTTCATTAATTCTGAGGATTTTACTACACAACTGTTGCCACAAAATAGGATATTGAAAATTAAGATTTTTTTTTGACATATTACAGTTCCTATAGATGATAAGACCCACAATGTGACTCTGGGAAAGGGAATGCATAGAATGTGGGGAAGGTGAAAACTGCTAAGATCAGAGTAAAAATATGGGATTTAGTAAGAATTTTTTATAAAGTAAAAACATTAGGATGGATTTCTTATGACAGACTGTCCTACGATTACGTCAGATAGAAAAAATACAATTGATCAAGTATTAATTTCTTCATGACTGAGGGTGAGTTACCAGGAGGTCAGAACATGACGATGACGAAGAGAGAAGCCACATATTCCTTGGCTTTTAAATCTAATCCACTTTTATGTCATTAGTTGTTAATTTCTTCACTAGTTGATTTACTGAAAGTGCTTAGTTGAGAATCTTCTAAGAGTGACCCACTTTTCTAGCTTTGCTTCCTTCCCTATACCATTTTCTTCCTCCTGTAATGGTTTGCTTTGTCGCCTTCTACACTCAGCAGAGATCACCCTTCAACACGATGTTATATTAAATAGCACGACTCTGAAGAAAATTTATGGGTAACTTCTATGTTCAATTTTAACTCAATAATCAGCTTAGTAAATTTCTATATCCTGACACTCTAGCAATCACTTCTTGTCATCTGATAACATCTCATTCCATACTCTAAGCTAGAAAAAAAATTTACAACTCATTTTCCACTATTTATCACTTGTTTTCCATCCTCTGGGTCATAAATATGCTACCTTCTCTGTACGGAATATGCACTTAACCTATCACTGAATCTTCCACAACTCCTGAATCTGAGCTAAGTGTAAAAATAACACCTTTCCCAAAACACTCCTAGACTAAACTCCACCATCACAGACATCAGACAAACTCTGGTCAGATTATCCTGGTCTCGTCTCGGCAAGGCGCTCTCCCTTTGCTCAGGTGACACTGTTTTGTCTGAAGCTGCTGTTTCTTTGGGGTGCATGGCCTGATGGTGTGTTTCAGGTTATATACCCTTATTGCACAGCATGCGTCTGATTTTCTTCTTATCGTTCATTTCCCATCTATAAATAAAAATGGTACAAATATTCAGAAACCTCTTTGTCATTTTTTCCCCCACTTATTAACATTTACTGAGCATGAATTACGTCCAATTTTATTATTATACCATGGAGAGAAACTTAAGTTAAATTGGGTAGATATGTTTGTTTGCCTATTTTCCCAAGGAAAATTGGATGGGGCAATTTCTAAGATAATTTTAGTTCTCACATATAATTGTTGAAGGTAAATGCACAGTAGGTCTCTTCTGCTTTTCTCTGAAAGAACAATCATTGTCCAGTCTTAATTTCATTAAAACGAGCTCAATGGCATTAGCTAATCAGCTATTGCCTTCCTAAACTCATTATTGTCCGGACTACTCGTCTCTTCTTTTTGTCTACGCTCACTTTTTTTGTAATACATTACCGGACTTTAACATTCCCTAGCAACCCCACTCAAACTAATTGCCTTTAAGAGAAAAGAATACCAAAAAAAAAAAAAAAAGGTATTTGACAGGCAGGTCTAAGAATGTACCCGCAGCCGCCCGAGCTGTCCTCTCGCAGAAGCGGCTTACATCCGCCGCCTCTGCCTCCATTCACCTCTGCAGCTCGCTGCCCTCGGGTTCTTGTCCCACTGATCCACTGACACTGTTTCAGAAGCTTATACGAGCGTTATTATTTCTCAGTGCAACCGTCCCTTTTCAAACCTCATCCAACATGATCAAAACCAAATTCTGATGTCCCGGCTCTAACTGGCTTCTCCTCCTGCCTTTGATCTAAGAAATACTGTCTTCTCACTCACCAGCCTTGACATTGTCCCTTATTTTTATTTCATTTTTTAGATGTGTTTTTATTAAATCAACTCTACCTTCCACCGAGTTTATCTATGGAGTTTGTCCCACCGAACAGCACTGTTACTCTCCGGGTTTGACCATTGATGATCTGTCACCTGGACTATTACAGCGATTCTTTAAAATGCTTTCGTGCCTGCCTCTCAACCTGTGTAGTCACATGAGTTACCTTCTTTTAACACAACTGTCACCATGCCATGTACTCACTCGAAACATTTAATGGCTCCTCACTTAGAAGAGACTAACGTTCAAGTTTCTCAGCACCATAGGGACTTCTCTAGTTTGGACATGACAAAACTTTCCACCCTCAGCTCCCCGCTTTCTCCTCCTCAATTAGAACTTCACATTCTAATCGCATCATTCAACTTTCTGTGCCCGGAACTCTTTAGCTCCTTCAGAGCCTCCTGCCTGTTTGCTTCTGATCTTTGCCCCCAACATGTTTAAATGCTACTTTTCTCTCAAGGTTCAGATAAAATGTTTTTCTCCTATGAGGCTGTCCCTATTGTACTAGTCAGAAATTATCACTCATATTGTGTATCTCACAGTGTTATAATTTTACTGTTTCAGAAATTGACCTCTGCTTGACCTGTGGCTACGGTGTTCATGTATCTTTGGCTTTACCAGAGTCTGAGTGGCTTGAAGGACAGACTGGGTCTTTTCACATGTGTTGCACGAGTGGCCAGGACTTGTTTCTAATTTGTAGATGTTTACTCAAACTTTTCAATTGCCCTTTAAATGGTATTTTTCAAAGGTATCATATTCACAATATATATTAAGTATTTTGGCTAGCTACATATTAAAGAATGGCTTATCCATGGGAAAACAGCCACATGAACCATCTTGACTTAACCCAAAAGGATCTGTGAGGAGCAAACAGTTCTAGCCCGTTGTACTCCAGACTGTTTACTGTAGATAAGGGCATGACGGGCCCATGACACAGCTTTCTAACGAACTCTGTAGGTATGTGCCAGCCCACGTGTCGATATGTATCTTTAGCAAAAATGTAGAAGAAAAAAGACCTTATACCGTGAAAATCGACACTTAACAATTGTTAGTGAAACTTGGAATTAGTGGTATTTGTAAATGGTTTGAGACCACTGTTTCCCCATGTTGAAAAGAGGGCACGATTACCTCACATCACCTTAATATATCAAAGGAAAAAAATGACACTTCGGCTCTCCTTTCCCCCTTGATAATTTTGCCTTCTCCTTACCTCAAAAACGGACCCTGGGAGCTGCCCCCTCCCAGCAGCCTCACGCGCAGGGGGCCGCGCTCGTGGCAAAGAAGTCGGCTGCTCTCTGCAGTGATCACCACCGACAAATCTCCCCCGGCCGCATTTCCACATGTGTTTAAGCCCTCGACGCAACCCCATTTGGCTAATATTTTATTAGAGATCACGTCTGACGTTGAGACCCAGCCTCGGCCAGAACGACGGAGTTGGGACATGTCCAAGGATTATCTTGTCCTCTGAATACGGAGGAAGGAGAGGCCGGGTGACCCGAGGGGCTGGATCCCCGCGCTGCCCTCGAGCTCATGTTCTCAGGGATTTTGGCTCAGCACCTCTGCCAGAGTGAGGTTGTGGTTCCCCGAAGGATGGGCTCATTGTTGTTACTCTTCCAGCCTCCAAGGCAAAATACATCGTGTGACCAGCCATGGAGGCGGTGCCAAAAACCACCTGGAAAAGACCCACGGCTGTCACAGGGCCATGTTGAAATGGGAATCATTGAAACTGCTGACCACTATAAAACCATGACAATTTTGTTTTTTACCCTTAGCCAGACGATGGTTAAATAAAAGGACCGAAGAGAAGGCATTTAGAGGAAGAATTCAACTTGCTAAAAGTGACATTTATTTTCTTCTGACTTACTATGGCCCACATGATGTTATTCTAACTGACCTATTTAGAAATATTTAAGAGTAATATAACAAGCAGTTGGTGGAGGACTGGCAATTTTCTTAAGCTGGTTCATGCGTCACTCTGCCTTTGTTTGTCCAGCTGCCAGTATAAATTATGATCTGTTGAAGTGGATCTCGCTTGGCGCCCTCGAAAGTTGGCCCAAACGTCTGGACGGTCACATGTGTCTCTCTGAACAAGTGCATCATTCAAGGGACTCACGCAGCGCAGACAATGCCGGAGATCCTGCGAGCTCACAGGCAGGCACTGTTGGTGGGAAAACGAAGCAAGGAGAGAGACCAAAGGACGGTCGCGTCTGTCCAGTTCCGACTGTCACTCGTCGTGCTGGGACAGCGCGACGCCGAGACCTCGCGGGCGCCCGCACACGTCCCGCCCCCGGCCCGGCGCCCGCGGCCCCGCTGCCCGCTTCTCCCGAGCGGTCCCGCCCCCCGCCCCGCCTACTGCGACCGCCCCGGGGGTTCGGGGGTTCGGCCCGCGCCGCTCGGTCGGGGCGCCCCCCGGACGGCCGGTCCCCTCTGACCCTGCGCCTCCTTCCATCACGGTAAATCCAAGCACAGTGGATTCGGAATTTGATTTCGTCGCTCTCTTTATGATTATCTTCTCAGCGCTGCACCATTTAAAGAAAGCGGAACGCCGTGAGAACACGGGCCGCATGGACGGCTGGGGGTACACACCGAAGGAAAGAACTTTAACAAACAAGTGAAGATTGCAGCAAAACGGGTATGATGCGATGACTTTCCCACGACAACGCTGGGAAACTGTCCTCTCTGCTCTAGCCAACGTCGGTTAGAGATACAGACGTCTCTGCAGTTTCACTTCAAATGCTAAAGGGCGGCCACTTAAAAAAGGAGCCTTTTACTTAAGTTTCTAAGTGTTTATATTAATCACAATTTAAACCTTTTATGTATTTTCTTTCACTCCTAGCATGAGCTGTACTCCTCGTTAAGCCAAGCTACGCTCCTTTTGACTTTCGGTTATAGAGGAGGTAAGGGTTGGTGTGCACTTCTTCATGTGGTCCCCGAAGGGATGTGAAACAATCTGTGGAAGTAGCCGAGGAGCCCAGAGCAAAGGTCTGCAGCGGTGAAGAGGATGCAGGTTTATGCCATTGGGGACCCAACCTGAGCAGAGCCAGAGGCTGGACTGAGCCGAAGTATCGCCTCATATCGGAGGCAACTGACCTGACCAGCTTGGCATTCATAGGAAATAGGAACAGATAGTGTGGTGGGGAAAGGATTTACATTCACGAAGTAAGAGTCTTCCAGAACTTTAAAGAGAGGAATTACAAGGTGTAAGGGCATATATGAAATTCTGAAAATAACTGGTTACACAGCATTAGGAAAGACTGAAGTTAAATGGTTAAGCGCTTATTTGACCATCCCACACCCTGGGTGCCTAAGATGGGGTGATGAAAGTTCAAATGGAGTGCGGTAAAGGGAAATGCAGACCCCTTCGGAGGGAAACTGGCAGGTTTGGGCTACGTTATGTGCTGGAAACGAAGAGGAGGCCAAAGGTGACAATAGTGGAGACAGAGGTTGAAACAAAATATTTTGTGACGCCTTTGGTAACCAGCCTATTAACTGAGTTTGAATTTATGTAACAGAAGGTCGTATGGAGCATGAGGCCGGGATTGGAGCGAGAGGTTCGGTCTCAAGGTGGAGCCTCTGGACGGCGTTCGTAAGGAGGCAATGTGAAGAGAGGAGGGACGCGAGGCCTGGCAGCGACACAGAAGGTAAGCGTGGAGGGGGAAAGGAGATTAAAGGGCTAGGAAACACTGCTATGTAAAAGCGGCTCTGAAACAAGCAAGACGTGTGCGAATCTGAGTGAGGGAATCGTAAACGAGTAGAGAAAGAAAAAACACTGAACATCCTGGAAGCGGGGAAGGAATAATCGTGGAAATGGGAGTCTTCATTTCCAAAATCATCGCCTTCAGAAAAGGATGAAATTAAAGGTATAAGTTTGAAGATTCAATGTTTAAGAGAAAGATAGCTCTTCTTATAAGAAAAAAAGAGGGAAACTAAATTACAGGGTAGGTGTACACATGAAAAAAGTGTCTTGAGACAGAATGAGGGTAAATTCATCCATCCTTCCGTTCATTTATACGGCCCAGGTTTGCTGTTGTATCAGGCAGATCAGAGATGAGCAAGAGAGTCTTCTTGCCTTATTGCCTAGTGAAGGAGACACGTGTGAAATCCACTAGCGACTCTAACCATACAAATAACTAGTCTTCTGAGTCAGTGGTTCTCACAGTATCACTATGACCTGAGAATACAGTCCTACTGAAACTGGACCAGCAACCTGTGTTTTAAAAGCCCTCAGGTGATCCCGATCATGCTAAAATTTGAGAACCTCTGCTCCAAGAGAATTGGGAAGGTAAGACGAATTACAAGCGTGTAGGCCCTCCCATCCCCTAGAAGGCCCTGTGGGTGGGGTGGCGTTTGGGAGGCCCTTGGTGAAGCCCATCTATGCCTTTCAAGGGGTACAAAGCAAAATTAATTAGTGTGCTGATGGGAAAGATGATGAAAAATTTATTCTATGTATCATAAATGCATGTTAGTTACCATTAGTCTTTTGGACGCATTTGTTGCCTATTTTATTAGGGATTCTGTTTGGGCATTTCCTGTCAGAAAAGGAGAAGTGGGGGTTACGCCGCAGTAGAGAGTGGGGAGATTAAGTGGTAAGTGCAGTCTTGAAGTTTCTTCAAAACACACATTATAAGCAGTCACCATCCATGCATGGAACATCAGCCCTACACAGCGACAACTTCCAATCAGGCAAGGCCTTTATTTTCTAGCATAGTTTTAGCACATTAGGTCGAACAGCTTATTACACTATGTTCACTCATTCTTATGTAATCTCGAAACGCAGATAAGCTGGGGTGAAACAGACGGATGATCCTAGTTAAAGAATGCTAGCGCGCGCAGTCCCTTGTTCTCCTTCTCTCAGTCATTCCTCCTCTTTGATTTTCTCCCTCAGACTTCCTAACACCTTTCCTTTTCCAAGGACTACTCAATGACCTGTCTATTTCTCTCTGTACTCTTGTGTCCTTAAATGGCTAGCACGCTTTCAAGGATTCCACTTGCATCTCTACTTTGAAGATTATCTTTGTTTATTTCTAGTCTTCTGCGAGTATTTTGAAGGTCCAGCAGTCTTCTTCGGAATCATAGTCTACTACATCTCATTGGATTCAGTCTTCGTTTGCTTCCAAATGCACACTCTCTTATCTAACCAGCCACATAGAGCCAGAGACACTGAACCATTTCCCTGCCTGGACTGAGAAGATATGCCGTTACTTATTCACTTATGACCTGATTCTCCAGTGTCAGCTGGTTTCTGGGTTCAACCTGCCCTGCGGTGTATTCTGTGCACTGCCTGCATCTGCCCCAGCATAATAAATCCTGGCCACTATCCAGTTCGCAGTTCTCCACGGCCCGATATTTCTAATTGGATAGCATTTCAAACTCAACATACAAATTAAGCTTCTCATTTTACTCTTTAAATGGGATTTTCTTCCCAAATTCTTGGTCAAAGATATATTTTTCCAAGCTTCCCAGCTTAGAACTTTTGAGATATTTGAACTATATTAAGATCTACTTATTAAAACCTCTTCCTTGGCTAGAGCTAATCAGTTTGTCCCACAAGACAATCAGTTTTGTCCCTGTGTCTAAGTTCTACCTATTTCCCTTGTTTGGAAGGGCAGAGCCCTGTGAAGGCTGTTTTTACCTCCTTAAAATTTATTCTTAACCATCCTTTATGTTCACTTACTTTCATCATTTTAATTTATTGATAAGTAATCCTCGATTAATGTTTGAAGATTTCCCTTCATTCAACAATTCTTGATGACTTTCTTCTACTGCTTAGTCTATGAATATATTTAGTTATAAATTCTATTCTATAATTTTTAACAATTTATTTCTACAACTTACATATAAGATACTTAAGAGCATAGGCTGATTCTTTTATTATTTCTGTTATCTTTAGTACACAGCAGAGGATTGAAAATTGATAAGCATCTAATAATTATTTAATAATTGGTAATTCATTTATAAAAAGCTCACTTTGTTCTAGAAGGATGGTATAGTATAGCAACTAAGAAAACAGACTTTGCCCTCAGAAAGACATAACTTTCTCATAGGTAGTGGATTGTTGTGAAGATTAAATTTCACCTTAGGAGAGCTCCTGTTATAGGAAGTCTCAGTATGTCATATAAATTATTATTTGTATCATTATTTGCTATTATTAAAGAATACTGGGTGACACTGAAAAATGAGTAAGAGCAATATTTAAAGAAAAGTAATAATATAAAACCATGGCCAGCAAAAGCACAAATAGACCAGAGACATAAAACCACAAGGACGTGCAGATATGCAGTTCTAGGGTCAGCGGTGGGCACTAAAATTGAATATCAGGGTTTTCTGTTCACCGAAGCCGAAAGGAAACATAAGTGTAAGGTTTGCAATGGTCATAAAGGAAAAACAGGCAAAATCTGTCGTAGAGATGAAGATCTTCCTGTCACCTCTCGGCACACGCTGAGACGAGGCGGGAACACTGACTGAGGGGGTTGGCGGCACCTCACAACAGCTCTGCTCCCACCGAGATGGCGCCGTGTCCCCCTGAGTCAGCACTTCTACGCCCAGGCACGGTGCCAGAGCGCACGTCACTGCCAGCAGTACTACCGGGGCGTGCTGCAAGAAATGTGGTTCGAAGCGTGGCTCTCTGGTGACATACAGCTTCCTCCAGAAATAACAGCTACATGATCTAGATAGGCCCTCTGAACAATCCTGTAGAAATACTGAGAGCGTTTTTGAAAGTTTACATACCACAAATTGAGATTGTTTCAAAAATGTTTTAGCTCCTTTCTTTTCTCTTCCTCCAAAGCCCTCACTCTGCTAGGTCATTGGATTTGGGGGCAAACATATCCTTACATTTGCCAATTAAGAAAATCTCAGACCCTCACAGGTTGAGTTGATCTGTTTTGGGTAGATACTCAGTAGTTCAGGGCTTCTCCCCTAAATGCCCACCCAAGATGACATCAGGGGGTTGAGGAAATCTTATATGACTTCATGAGGATAGAGCTTTTTGTCTGTCATTATGTCCCGGGGATGCTAATTAGCTTGTTTCAAAGTCCGTATGCCTGGTGGCTGGACATTATGTTAATGTCTGCTCTTGAAATTGCAGTGGGTGACACTTGCGTCTGTCAATCACTCAGGAAAGTCCGCGTCCAGTGGTCCTCCCTTGCTGATTTGTCTTCACTTTAGCATCGCAGGTCTTCTGGATTTTAGTCAGGTGATTCATCTCCATTCTTTGGTTGGGATCTCCAATCCCACCTGCGACCTCTGTTACAAGGTTACCTCATCCTTCCTCATCGTCTCTCTTCGGTCCACCTCCCTCTCCACCACTGGAAGATGCTGAAGATTGCTTTCTGTGATATTTGTGATCGGAGGAAAATTTGGCACATGCTGTATTTGCTCGGCTCTCTGCTCAGGAATGGCATGCTACCAACGCCATCACTCCGCCAGCTGTGGGGATCACGTGTGGGTATGGGACACCATGCAATGTGCTCTCCTCCTAAAAGCCCAAACAAGACGTGAGTCAAAGCCTTTCTACTTTTGTCCGTCTGCTTCGTTCGTGTGAAGTGCTGCCCACCTTTAGCCATTATGCTTTATCTCCCAAAATTGTAACCTGGAGGGATGAGTTATGGCTGTTGCCTCTCTCTTCCTGTTTCTCTTCTTATTACATTCTCTGCTTTCGTTTTGTTCCTCTTCTGTCTAGAAGGGACTTCTCTTACATGACTACCTCCTCATCCTTAAGGGTCATTAACTCATTCGCTTCCTTGGGGTCATAAATGGCAAACGGGCTTTGCAGGAACATGACTTACAGGAAAGAATAATTATTTCAGTCCATTATTTTCAGAATATTAACCCATTATGTATAATTTTGCTCAGCAGAATTTTTCTTAACTGTTGATTACTAGTCTCAGGTTTCTGTGAAATGTCTGAAATGGAACATTTTCAAGGGAGTTTAATGCTATTTTCATCACCCTTCCCAAGGGTGGCCTGATTGCAAAACTCTAATCATGGCCTTTGTGAAGGACAATGATGGACTCTCTGATAGACAATCTGCCTAATGGCTCTGGGCACCCTAATACTACCATCCCACATGTGAATTTCTAAAGGTTTATGGAGCAGCTAACAAGAGTTTCCCACAAAGTTTATCCAGACCTTCTTTTCAGTGAAAGGACCAAAGAGAAGGAGAATTGATGACTCTGGCCAGAGTGCAGATGGCTTTTGGAGAGCCCAAGTTTTTTCTGGCTGTATGCTGAGGTCCTGGATTAGAAAAAGGCCATGCTGATATAGTATCTGTTCATTTATCAAATTTAACAAACATCTTTTGAACGCCTACTATAGGCGAAGTCTGAAAAGATGCCACAAATAAGTGTGTGAAAATCTCTTGGTCTACTGCCCACAACAGAGACCTCTTGGGCTTTATTTTGATATATTCTTGGCACATGATAATATCCTACCCTTTGGTCACTCTACTGTTCTTTTCTAGCATCAAGTTTATCCTAAAAATTATGGTGGTGGGAAAGAATAAATAAATACTTTTTTACCTAAAATAGAACTTTAAGGCTCTTTGTCTCTATAGGGTGACCATGTAATTTCTGAAGAATCCAAACATCCAGGTCCTTTTTCCTTTCAGTAAAGAACCAACACTCATACCATCTCCAACCATCTTCCTCTGAAGTGTGCTTGGTTCTTCGTGTGTTTCACCAGATATAATCCATATTTTAAACCAGAATTTACCAATGTAGACTGCATCTCTTCTCTGCTCAGCATGGGTGTGATTTTTAGGCCTTCTGGAGCCAGATGAGTATACGTGCAATTATACAATCTTTCACACCCAATAAATCCCAATGGATCTCCACGCCTCTGAGTGGGGAACAGCAGAGTTCTCTAACTGGCTGTTTCGCTGACACCGCACAGGCACACCGACTGCGTGAAGAGCTCCTTGGTGCTGGTCAGGGAGGGCCTAGTCCATAAACTCATAAAATCTAGTTAAGTCATGCGATTCTTCTTGGTCAACCACATGCTTTGGTCTTAAGAACCCTGAGATTATTACCCAAGATTTCTGAAGTCTAGAGGTAGAAAAAAAAATATGTACCCATTTTAAGAATTAATTAGACAACTGAAGGGGTGCCTTCATCTTTTACTACCCTACGGGGTTCATACACTTTGCTTTGCAGCCACCACACAAGCCCTGAGATGAAAAGCTAGGGTGACCTCCACTTTACCTAGGGCCATGAAATATCCAGACTATCAGCCCATTAAATCTACAGTAGCAGCTGCTAACTGTGTTCATATGGGCCTCATTTCCTGCGCTGAATCACAGGAAGATGGACGTACAGCCTCAAACTCAGTAGGACATGGAAGGTAGACAAAGAGCCTTTAAGACGTAGATGGTTTATTCCAGGAGTAAGGCTACCGGATTATTAAGATGAAAGTTTCTCATCAGAAGCTCCTATAACACAACTGCCCAAGCTGCATCTTCAACTCTGACATCTGTTTGTTTGCTCGGTAAATACTTTAATATGCACTGTTTACCAAATTAATTTAATTAACTTGTAGTTTCATTAGGTTATAAGTACATATACTTCCCCAAATCAAATACTTCTATAAAGTTAAAATGAAAAATACGGCAGCCCCATGTTCCCCACTCACACCTACAGCTCTGCTACCCAGAAGCGACCACTTTCATCTTTTAAGAGTTTCTCTATGGCCGTTAACTCCTTTTTCCAAGTACTATGTGCACTTCTTGATTTTTAAAAATTAGCCGTTTTCCAAAAATGTCTTTTGGTATCTAGCCTTCCAGATGATTCTCACCTACTGGTCCACGGCCTTGCAGAGTCTCGTCCCACCCTGGATAGGTCTGAGTGGCTTGCGTACTCACTCAAACGGTGCGGAGCTGCTGGCGTGGGACATCCTCAGGTCGGCCGTCAACACGCTGGACCTTCCGCCTTGCTCCCTCTCAGCTGCCTCACTCTGGGGGCAGCTAGCTTCAGTGTTCTAAGGACACTCAAGGAGCTCTCTGGAGAGGCCCACGTGGGGAGGATCATGTGTGTTGGCCTCCTGCCAACAGCACCATCTTGCCAGCCAAGCGAATGAGCCATCTTGGAAGCTAATCCTCCAGCCCCATTGAGGTCCCGGCCAACATCTGACTGCAACCTTCTGAGAGCCCCCGAGCCAGAACACCAACTAAGCCACTCTCAAATTCCTGACCCACGGAAACTGTGTGAGATGATATTGTTGTTTTAACCTCTAAGTTTTGAAATAATTTGTTATACAGTGGTCGATAAGTCATAGTATATTTCCTCTAGAAGAAGGCAGGTATTTAGCTTTCTTTCAAGGTCCACCCCCTTCTCTATAAACATACAAATTCATACTTCTTTCTTCATCCTTCCAACAGAATCATTTCATATCTTTGGGTGATAGCACTAGTCATTGTTTTTATTATTATGCACATATAAATATTCATAACAGGGCCACTTAGAAGTCTGTGTTATTTCCTTTCTCCGGCAACGTTTTATAATTATGCTCTTGACATGTTCAAAAGTATCACGATATCTATCAATTTCATTTTTTCCCCCTGGGAAACGCTACTGGAGTTCTTTGTGCTTCGAGCCCAGTCTAGGACGGCTGCTCCCTAGGCGGTGACGAAGCTTCCGCTGTGGGCCTTCCCTCACCTTCGTCGTGGAGCCCTCCGCTCTCTTCCTGCACCAGATTCTGGGACTGTTTACCTATCCCCTTCTCGACGTCTTTCCTCATTCTGCGGTAGCAAATTCTTTGATGACTTTCCAAAAAAGGTACATGAATGGCAAGGTTTTAAAACCTTGTGTAAATATAAGACAATTTTGTTCTTCTCTTACATTAAATATTCCGTTGAACAGTTGTTCTTTATTATTGTGTATTATATGTTTATTTTAGAATCGAGCTGTGTCACAGACTTAAAAAGAAAGCTTTGGAAACGTGCTTTTCAGAATGATTTCCAATGGGAAAGCTCAACTTTGGTCATACTTAAAGTTGTTATAGTTTATGCTTTTCCAGTGGAGAAAACCAAAAGTGTGTTTCTTTTTTTCTTTAGTTTTTTTTTTATTTGAAGAAAAATAAACACACAAAAGTTGGAATAATCACAGAAATATCATTAGGTGATATTTAGTTCCTAATCACTTTTTGTAAGAAAGACAAAAAGAAGAGATAATGATAAGTTAAAGCACTGATACTTTAATCTGGTTTCACCACACTATGTAATAAGCTACATTATGAAATATGCACAGCTGGTATCACATAGGTATTTTATAGAATTTCTCAAATACTTTGAAAATGTAGTATTTTGGTATTACATGTCATAATTATGTATGTTTATAATATATATATATAACTACATATATAGTCATATATAGCATTAGAGGGCTCAAATATATTGTATAAATGTCCTGCACATTTTCTGAATCCAATAAATTCATGATCCTCTACAACACTACAAAATAGAAATACATACTGACACCAAAACTCTTTTCCATTCTCACAAGGCCTCCACCTTTTATTAAATTATCCCCTCCATATACTCTAGATTGATTAGTGGTTATAAATGGCTAAATAAGGTTAAAAAAAGTTTGCAAAGATCATTTAGACATTTGAAAATGTTGATGACTTTAGAATACTATATGAGACCTACAATTAAAAAAATAATTTATTAAAGAGATGTTAATGCACAGCTAATGCAATGTTCTTTTACTGTTTGCTAAGCTCTTTTATAATAACTCACAATTATTTGTAATAATGACATTACCAGAGGCAAAAAGGCTGCCACTCTACCCACTGCACACCACACCTGGGCTTCTCAATTTACCGAAGCTTATGGAAAAGGAGAGTGGTTAAGTGCAATTGGGACGTAGGTGTGGCTGGGGGACAGAAATAGAAATGGATGGCTGCAGCAAATTAGGCTTAAAAGGTAAAGTGATTCAAGTTCAAGGAAATTGAACTTGACCCCAAGGACAATGGAGAGCGTGCAGAGAGTTCCATGTGAATGAGTGAAATGATTCAATTCAATTTTTAGGAGGGTCACCAAAGGCAACTCTGATAATGAATGAGATGAGAGACACTAGAGTAATCGTAGAAAAAGATAAGGGGATTAGCTTCAAGCAGTCATAATAATTATAAAAGAGAAAAGGAGCGGATCGCTGACATTTTAGGAATAAAAATCCACATGCTTGGCAGAGCTAGCAGATACACAAAACAAAGTGAGAAAGAGGGAGGGCCAAAGGACAATTTAGGACTCTGTCCTAGGATGACAGAGTAAAGTTATGGCTTCTGTTTATGTGGCATGTCACGATTTACCTAACATTTTCATTTATATGGCATTCCATTGTTTCAACAACCTTGTGATAAATTAATATGTATTAAATAACAAATAGTTGGTTTATACAGTAACCTTCAAAAGGCTCTGACCTCTACTAAATCATTTCTTTGTGAGATGCCACATGTATATACTTTTCCCAGTCATCTTTTTTTTTTTTTCCTTATACAGAAGACGCTGACTTGTGTTTCCTTCTTCGAAGATACTTGTATACACCTATATCGCCTTTGACTTTCCCCACGATACTAGATAAATGGGCTTTTACAAATAGTTTATTTAATGGGCATGTGTGTATTAGGTTTGTCTGTGAGTCTCAGGAAAAAAAGTGATTTCGATAGTTCCTCAAACTCTGACCATATGAATCATCTGAGGATTCTGACAAGATGCAGAATCTGATTCAGTGGGTCTTGGATGCGGCCTTGAGGTTCTGCACTGCCAATAGTTCCCCGCGACGTCAATGCTACTGGTCTACAGAACACGGTTTGATTAGAAAAAAATTTAGACTGAAGATACACGCATCTCTACACACGGGCGCGCGCACACACACACCCTCCAAGTACCTTTGCAGGTGTGCTACTCTGAGACAATTACAACGTATCCGATTCCAATTTTGAAACCACAACCATTTTCTCACAGGTTTCGAGGTGGACAACAGCTGCTGCCAAGTGCGTATACATTTCCTTTCGGTGACGTCAGGGCATTCCGCTGCCGTCCCTGCTGGCAAGCGTTCCCCTCAATGTGACTAACCATGTCAGCGGTCCTTTCCAAGAAGAGATCTCCTGAAGACCACCCTCACTGTCAGTTGTTCATTCATAGTTCTTTTAATTACAACCTGGAGGACTGCTCTTAATTTTGTATGTATTTTAAAATTAAAATTACTTTCAAAGCATTTCAAATACCTCTTCTGGCAATAGAATTGGCTTGAAAGCTGAAATCATCACTCTCCCCCGCCGGATCTTTTATTTATGGTTCCGCAGCTTTGCAGGCGTCCTGCATGGTCTGCGACGTAACCCACGTGTGTTGGAAGATGTCTGAGATCAGCAACGGGCCTCGGGGTCTCAAGATGAAGCAACCTCCAGCTCTACCCGCACACTGGGGATAGAAATTCCTTCTCTTCGACCTCCTCCATCCCTCAGTTTCTCTCAAAGGAAAGCCACTAAGGTTCAGACGAGTTTCTCAAGGAATACTTTCTTATTTGTATGAGAGTTTCTCAAGTCAAACTCTAAGAGATGGACAATACCTCTCTGTGTGCGTGAAAAAGAGGTGACCTTGGAGGCAAAGGCTGTTATTTAGGAGAGCCTAAGCAAGAACTCAGCCACCCCGGAGGAAGGAAGGCTCATGCTCACTACTTAGGCATTAACAGTCCTGTAGTCTCCCACGTGCCAGGCAGCTACATGACGCGTGCTGAAAAGCACAGGTCATGAGCGCTGGCACGCATTTCTCACCAGGTTCTGGGGCCTTCGTGCTGGGCGGCCCATACAGAGGGCATCGTCTGACCTCCCATGTGATTCAGGAATCCTTACGTGGCATCCTTGAATTTCATTCGAGGCGCCATGAGCCCTTTCTGAAGGGTGAGACCCTCGCTGGACAGCTCCAGCGGTCAAACACCTGCAGCTGTGGGCGGTCACGTGCATGTCCTCCAGCCGCTGACATCTCACACGATCCCGCTCGCCTCTGGCACGTGTAGGGTTTTGCCTCTTCAATTCTACAGTGTTAATTAAGTCCTATTTATAGTTTTCAGTATTGCAACTCGAGCTCTCCGAAAATGACTTCACTTTAGTTAGGAGACTGATACTCATCAAAATACAGTGAAACCTGAACACGTGCTATCGACCTCTCAGACTGTGTCTCGTCACTGTACTTTGAACTTCAATGACACCTCTGGCTTCCAACATTTTTCTGCTCTCTCTGGAGGTTTGACGAAAGCAGTCTCACCATAGGATATACATCTTTCCCCTCTCTCATTTTTAGATGTACCAGTGAAGAGTTAAACAACACGCATCAGGCCACACATATTGCTGGAGACCCAACTGGGAATACAGCCCAGGAAACTTGGCTCTTACCCCGGTGTGCTTCTAACCACGTGACCACGCTTTCTGACGACTGTAAGTTCTCGTAGTACTCCTCCTGCAGACACATGCAGGAGACAAGCACATCGGGACACTGGACAAGTCAGTACATTGTTAAGTAAGTTTCTGAACTGAATAATGTGTGTTTTCTAGGATCCCTGTTGCCCTTGACTGTGAACGGGCCATGTTTTGTTATCGGAATATATGGCATTTTTAAGGGTCCCCTTTTATTACGCATTGCCTTAAAATGCACATTCTTGGCTCTTGTGTTGCTGGACACAGATTTCGCTCCCATGGCATCCTTCTAAGAAGGCCCTTCTGACTGCTGGCAGCTGCTGCTGTTAAATTCTTCACGGACTCTGTGCGGTGCCCTCCAACATGCTTCCTGAGAAGCTGAGCCGCTCTCTGCTTAAAATTTCAACTATACGCTTCTAACCTGAAACAGATGTTATCTTGGCCGCTGTCATTTGTCATGGGCTTGTCTATTTGCATTATATACAAGGCAGATTAAAGGCAGGTAATTTGCTGCCTCATGTCGTAGAGAAAGGAAAAAGGGAGAGGATGAAATGAGAGAGAAAGAGAGAGAGAGAGACAGAGACAGAGAGACAGAGAGAGACAGAGACAGAGACAGAGACAGGGAGGAAGGATAAATGTAGAAATTAAAGGCATAAAGCCACATGGAGAAAAAGCACAAACACTCGAGCATAGCCATCCCAGCATCACACGCTGCAGCCCGGCTCCTGCTGGCCTGCCCAGCATCCCTCGTGAGCCACGTCTGTGGCCATGCGGACTGACTGTGTGAGCTGCTCTTCTGCTTTAGCATCAGCTTGCTCTTTTCAGCTCCCATGTCATGTACTGTCTTAAAAAAAAAAAGTGTACTGCTTGTTACTCATTCGTCTGTGTTTTCAAGAAGTCATAGTCTCCCCCCACCCCCGCCCCTTCTTCTTTTTGGTATGGGAATCAGGAACTAGGAACTATTAAATGGGAAAAATTAACCACTCGCAGAAAATGTGGAAGCCCAGAGAAAAAGGGGTTTGTCTTTTATGGTTTGTACTTTGTAAGCTGTGGGTGTGACTCAATTTCCTCACCACCCACA
This sequence comes from Rousettus aegyptiacus, assembly GCF_014176215.1. NCBI lineage: Eukaryota > Metazoa > Chordata > Mammalia > Chiroptera > Pteropodidae > Rousettus > Rousettus aegyptiacus. The sequence continues at coordinate 5,837,066 of NW_023416290.1, read as the reverse complement.
TAAAAAAGGTTGCCACCCAATCACTGTTTTTTCTACCCCTAACCCCTCCCCTTGGATTTTGGCTAGGAGAGACCCTAAGAAAGCCTGCCCCTCCTGGACGCTGCCGACTGTGACATATAAAAGCTGTTAGCTGCTCCTGTGGCCAGCAGCACTGAAACCTTGCAGGCTTTTGCTCTCTGAGAGTTTGTAATAAGACACACTTCTCTTACAAGAGTTCATATACTACAACCTAGCAAAGAACTTTAAATTTTTGGAAGAACAAAATATTCATTTTGGCATTGTGCAGAGGTAAGCTATTTAGCTCAAAGAGTTTATTTTGCATGCATTGATTTTAAAGTAGCTCACATTTTTTTTTTTTTTTTACTTTTAGAAATGAGGTTGGGTTATTATGATTTTTTTTTTTTTTTTGTATGTGTTCTATCAATCGGTGTCCATATATATCTGGGAGACATTATCAGCACATTCTCTGTTGTTACCTGGGATGCATTTTTCCTCTTCACTCTCCAGATGAATTTCAATTCCTAAAGATTTCCCTCTGAAAATCACTCTGCAGAGATGCATTCTGTGGTTCAGGCATCGGGGGCAGATGGCTCACATTCACTTTAGAATTAGTGGTCATGCATTCATGTTTCTCTAGCTATAGAAACTGCCTCTCAGGAACCTGCCTCATAACACCAAGTAAAACGTAAAGAGACCGTTACAGGTCATCACTTAGGCTTGAGACTTCAACACTTGTTTGGATTTTTTTTTTTTTTTTTTTTTGAGAAAATCGAATCAAACAATGCTCCCACACAGTGCCTTGTAAACCCAGACTCTCTGGACCTACTTTTTTTTTTTTTTTCTTTCCATCAACCCTAACTCTGCCTTTCTGATTTCAAAGCAAAGTGACCTCGGTGGCCTCTCCTCCACCCCTCAAAATGACAGCAGTCTCTGCGGCCAGCAGCGCCGTCCTGTTCTCCCTTCTCTGCGAAGCCAGTGCTGTCGTCTTACTCAACTCCACTGACTCATCCTCGCCAGCCAATAATTTCACTGATATCGAAGCAGCTCTCTCGGCGCAGCTGGACTCTGCGGACGTCCCCAAGGCGCGGCGGAAGCGCTACATTTCGCAGAACGACATGATCGCGATTCTTGATTACCACAACCAAGTTCGGGGCAAAGTGTTCCCACCAGCAGCCAATATGGAATACATGGTAAGCGGGATTCGTTTTCTTTGAGTTCTGAGTGAGAACGCTTTATTTGAATCGTATGTTGGAAGACTCTAATGAGTGTTTAGACGTGATGAGATACAGGAGTGGGGAACTTTTTACACATTTTAACTTACAGAAGGTTCTTATGTGCCTCGTGAGCTTAAGTACTGTTCCAGCATAGAATTAAAAAGGAGGGGAGGTCTAAATATCTTTTGTGGGTCCCACAACCATCGATAAATCAGGTCTTATATAAGAAACGTAGATAAAGAGTGGGGGATGTTGACTGATTACATCCGGAAGGTCCACTTTTAAAACAAATTTCACGTGAAAGTTTTTCTGTACTTTGTCTAATAGCCATATGTATTAGCTAAAACATTTCTTGAAAGTAATTTTTAAAAATTATAGGTTTCCTGTGCATGATTTATTCTCTGGGTAGGTGTTTCTTCCCTTTCTTGGACGGAGCTCTTTCTGATGCTAATGTATCCGTGTTCTCGGAGAACACGCTGACTTCGTCCTCCTTGTGATTTAATGCTTTGTCACTCAGACAGCAGTGAACCCAATGCATCTGCACACTGTTCCAACTAGCGATGAACACATTCTTTGCTCTCTCTTAAAAGTAGGCTCTCTGTGTTTAAATCATTAGAAAGTTTTTTTTTTTAAATTGGTATTGAAAGGATGGATGTCTTTTTAAAGTTTCTCTGTTTTGGTTTTGGATTTATGCAAGGTTATGGTTTAAATTCCAGCACTTTCAAGAGCACAGCTTGGAGCCTGTGGAAGGCAATGAAGACCACCAATATGGATTTCTAAGTTGGGTGGGCGGGTGCTGGTACCACTAACAATTTTTCTTATGTGCTGACCTAAAATTTTGGGATTTCTATCAGATTATAAATTCGTCTACTTTATTTACAGAAGCTTTTTAAGTTTGACTAGATGCAGCTATCAGTGTCACAGGAAAAATAAAGGCTTGCCAAATATATCCATAGAAGTATAATTTAGTCTCTATAAAAATGTATTTTTCTAGGATTTTTGTAGAAAGAGAAAAAGAAAAAGGGTGTATGAGGGGCACAGCCAGGTGATTAAGAGTGTGAGCTCTGGAATCTAAATGTCTGGGTTCAAATTCTAGTCCCAGAATGTAAGCGGAGTGAACTCGTTGCCTCATGTTTCATTTTTGTTGTCTGTGAGATAAGGATAAAGGCAGCGACCACCACAAAGAGCTGTTAAGAGGAACGTTATGTGTTGCGTGGTAGAGCAATTAGACCAGAGCCTACCGCAAAATAGGTGTTAAATAAACGTTAGCTTTTATGGGTTTTTGTGAACTTATGAAAGGTGCCCAGTGAAAACCTATTTAAGATCTAAAAGCAGAAATAGTTACGCACACCGAAGAGGTGTTTTTAGAAGGTGATGTACAGATGTAGTAAGGACAGGAAGAAACACGTTTTCAAAATTACCATAAATTATGAGAGAAATGTGCGTGAGATGCTATGTGAGCTCAAAAAGGTATTATGCCCAGAGTGTGGGTTCAGGCACTGCTTCCTGGAGGTGACTGCATTGCTAAGACTAAGGTGAGAATCGAGACACCTGAGCCCGCTTTGGAAACAAGCTCCTCTGGGCTGAAATCTTAACTCTGCTGCTTACTTGTGGCCTTGTGAAGTTACTCAAGATGTTAAGACTCCATTTCTTTATCTGTAAAGTGGGGATGATAATTTACATAATAACCAATTGGCATATAATGCGATTCACTATTTCAATGGTACCAAGGGAAGAGGAAGTCTCATGAGTAAAGACGTAGGTGAGGTACGACACAATAGAAATAGACTGAAAAAAGCCACGTTTTTCTAGTTATATCTTTCCCCACTGATCAAGAATTAATTCATTCCACATGCATTTATTTAGTTGCTTCTATGTGCCAAGGACTTGGCTAACTGTTTCCACAGATGATCTCATTTGATAGCTCACATTTTCCCTGTGAGGTCAAGATGGTGATCTCCATTTTACGAATGAAATCACTGAGACCCAGAGAAGTTCATGTCTAGGCCAAGGGGGAATGGGTCATTATCCATATGGAACAATACCCTTGCGCGATTTCAGGTCTGCGTGATTTCAAAGCCCATGCTAATATTGGGAGCATCTTTTCATCTGCTAGATCTAGCAGATGCTCCACTGTTGGAAACCCCTGGAGATGTCAGGATATCTTTGTTTCTTTCTTTAAAATGCCAGCTAAAATCCTACAGTAGTCATAGTCTATTTGTCATCCCTGTCTTGTCTGCTTTTCAAACGCAGGAGCTATTACATATGATTTATTTTGTAAGAAACAGATACAACACTGGTTACATAGTTGATGTTTTATAAATCCTCCTTAACTCAGTAAAGTCAATGAGAAATAGTATTTAGAACAATTAAGTTCTAAAAAGTAACATATGACTGTCTCAAATTATCAATGTAAACACCCCATGTAGTTCATTTGTGCATATATTTATTCATTTACTATTTATTGAGCATTTACTATATGTTAGGCACTATTCTAAGCATGAACAAAACAGTCAATCCTTGGCCATCTGGGTGGGAAATCAGACAACAAACAAGATAAATCAATAAATTACATACTACCTTAAAAGGTAGTAAGTTTATGAAGAAAAATAAAGCCCGTGTGCCGGTGAAGCTGTGATATTTAATAAGGTGGTCAGGGAACTGCTTAGTGAGAGTGTCCTGGAGAGAGGTGAGGGAGTGCCCCCCCGGAGGGGCATGGACGCACCGTTCCGGGCATAGAGGAGAGCGAGGGCAAAGTCCCTGACCAGGAGAAAACCGATTTGTTCAAAAAAAACATGCTCAATTTAATGAAGTCATAGAACTCTTTGAGTGAATTGAGCCATTGAAATTAATTCATTGGCCCTCGTGAAGACTCAGAAAAACTCCGAGGGCAGTATAACATAGTAGGCAGCTTGCAGATCAGAGCGGGGGTGAAAGTGCCTTCATTCTCTAGGTCGGGTGGAAAGTACAGATCTCAATCGAACACTGTTACTTTATTTTAACTTGTTCGACATTGATTTGGATTGTGAGCAATTTGAAAGTAAGTGCTACGGTGCACCTCAAAAACTTAGGACACTTGGCTCGCTCTGGCCACCGGCCACGTGTTTAAATTATCCCCGCCCGTGAGTGATGTCACCCCAGGAGCCTCATGGAGGACGGATGCAGCTCGGGGCCTTTCCTAATTGCACCGGCCTGATCAGCAATCGCTTTCATGCCCAGCTTTTCTCTCTGCACCTTTCCCCATGCCATTTCCTCTCCTTCTGACGTCACCTCGTTAACGTCTTCCACTATTTACAACCCTACCCTTCAGGTTTTAATCAGAATGTTGTGTCCTTTGCTGATATTTCTTACAATCACAACCATATTTGCCTCCTCCTCCTTTTGAAGCACCGTGACCTTTAATGTCTAGCTCTCATCAAAATCGAACTTCATTTATAGTTATTTGTATATTTCTTGCACACTTCCTAACTTTAAGCTTTCAGGATGCTAAGTATATGTTTGTCCACCTTTGTATTATATTTTCTTGGGCAATTTCTTGCATGTAGACAGTGATCTACCATTATTTCATGAATTTAATTGAATCCCTATGAACTGTTGTGTATTGAAATTGTAGTATTAATTTCAATATTATAGTTGGCCCTTCACATCCCAGGTTCTCCACTGATGTATTCAACCAACTACGGATCAAAATTATTCAAGAAAATGTTATGGTGACGCTGTTGTGTACTGTGTAGCCATACCTACTGATGTATAGACTTTTTATTTCTTGTCATTATTCTCTAAACAATACAGTATAACAACTATTTACATAGCACTCACATTGCGTTAGGTATTATAAGTAATCTAGAAATATGTGTGTAGGTTATATGCGAATACTATACCATTTAACCTAAGGGACTTGAACACCTGCAGATTTTAGTATCTATGGGTGTCCTGGAACCAATTCCCCATGGATAATAAGGGAAGACTGTATTATTTACATTTTAACAGAAGTTTCCTAATCATTTATAATAATATTTTATTTCATGCATATGAGTTTTTCCATAAATTTCAAAAAAGTAATAATATAGATAGAGCTTAAGATATGCAAGTCAAACTTCTTTACTCTTGGCTTCCGTTCTACAATTAGTTTATAGACAAATTTCCAGAGTTCCTTGGCCACCAGCTGTTTCTCATTCTTCCTAGGGGCAGTTTAAACCATGACTCTAAACCACAAACCACACTAGTTTCTTAGAATAAGAATTATCCCCAAAAGAATGAAATTGCAAGACTCACACATGGAGTAAAATTTGTAGGATATTCTCTGAATTCGACTCAATTTAATAAATTAATTTAAAATTTTTGAAGTCCCTTCATGAGATGAGATTCAAAGAAATCTTTGTCTTGTGAACAAAATGGTGAAAAACAAAAACAAACAGGAAAACCCACTAAGCGTATAGATCACTATAATACACTGCTGTGTAAGATCGATGTAATAAAAGAGGTCCAGATAAACACCATGGAGAAGTCGAAGAGGAAGTGATAATCTCTAGTTGGCGAAATCAGGAAAGGCTTCTTGGAGGAAGGACATTAGAGATGGACCCTCAGGAAGGGGAAGGGCTGGCTTGACGGCAGGTAAAGCCGGCACGGACAGACTGCCAGGAGGGAGGAAGCACAGCATGTGGGCCTTGTTTTCGAGGAGTTTGAGGAAAGACTGAGGACCGCTTAACACAAGAGCATCAGGGAGGCTGTGGCGGTTTCAGAGCGGGGCCGGAGGTGCCTTTCAGAACAGGGACCCTGGCGGCTGGTGCGGTTTAGATCAGCAGTGAACATGACAGGCAGGTGGCAAGCAGCGGGTCCGCGGGGCCACTGCTTCAGGCAGAGGCGGGAGGAGACGGGCGGCTCCACGCACGACCTGGTGCGCGGCACCAGACGCGGGCCTCGCGGTGGTGACGTGTGGAAAGGCAGGTGAGCGGCCGGGTGAAGACGAAGAGGGCGATGCCGATAACGTGGCGCATCTCGTCTGTTTGGTGCTGTAAATGCTACTGGCTGGGCTAAGGGATATGGCTTCCTGCGCGCTTCTGGAGAAGGGAAAAGTCCTTGTTACTGAGTCAGGGCCGGCGGCAGCACAGCAGTACGCAGGACCTGGATGGACGGACGGACTCTCTGCCTTCTGGAACTTAGGACTTGGGGATGAGGAAAAATGCTGATTTTGTTTACCTGGGCTTCACGTGGGAGGGCGTGTCTACATGGAAACCACATTTTCCCTTTATTCTATAGCCGACTGAACACTTCCGATGCCCACCGTGACTATATTGCAAACAATGACACCCTGTGCTGTCCCAGACGGCACCTTTTCCTCACATGGGGAGGAGAACTCAATTTTCTTGTTAGAACATGAGAAATTGGAGGTGCCTACCCTAAACCTTTTCAATGGACACTTTCGTGTGCCCTGGAACGTGTCCTGACTGGCAGTCAGGACTGGCAGATGGCGGCAGGAAGGCCTCTCCCCAGCACGCTCGGACGCGGCACTCCCGGGCCAGCTGTCGAGCCTTTTAAGCGTCTTGGCTGCAGATGGAGACCAGGGACGTTCCGTAGGAATTTTCTTTCAAGGTGCACAGTGCTTAGTATCACTCAGAATTGTAGACAACTGCTCAGTTCTCCGTGTGTGGAGCCAGCTGGAGGTTAAGAACATTTTGTTTGTGACCGTTTTGAGCACAGGCTCTAAGGAAATAATGCGAAACATGATCAGACTCCGAACGGCACTGCGGGGTGGTGGACACAAGAGCTGTGGAACCCACGGAGGCCACAGGCATGGTGGCCATATTTCCTAATACTCAACACTGCCTTTTGGACGGCCAGTGATATCTGACCTGACACAATAGCACAGAACAAGAATTTCATTGTGTTCCTGCCAAGTGTTGGTAGGACATAGCATCATGTCTGTTCCACAGAGAACACTCAGTTCGTATTTGTGGAACAACTGAATGATGTCTTCTGACTTCTTCTGGGCACCCACGTAAAGTGCGTGTGGCTGTGGGCAAAAGGCCGTCGATATCAGTCACTCCGCAGCGTCTGCTCACGTGCCTGGCCCTGGGCCGAGGGGAGCGAGCGGGCAGGGAGGAAGCACTCCTCACTGACAGGGACTGTCGGCGGACAAGCAAGTGGCAAAGCGGTGAGCCGAGTGCCACAGTGAATGAGCCCAGGGGCTCTGACAGCACATGGGGTGAGCCCAGCCCAGACTCGGACTTCGGGTACACAGGCAGGGAAGGCTTCCAGAAAGAAATGATTTCAAATATTAAATGTGAAAACTAAACACAAGTCACAGAGAAGGGAGCTAAGGAAAGAGGCAGCCAGTAACCCTGAGAAGATGCACGGTGTCCTGAAGAGAGATGAGTGTGGCTTGCTGGGGTGTTTCACGGCAAAAGCGATGCGTGCGGAGGCTGGGGAAGGCATGAAGAAATCTGCTGTATCTTACTCTGAGATCGAAGGCGGTGACTGAAGGTCTGAGGCAGGAAAGGTGTATCATGAATTCGCATTGAGGAAAGGTGGTTCTGGTCACGGGGTGAGGAGGAGACTGGAGGCGGGCGGAGTGGAGGCAGGGACCACAGGCCAGGGCAGTTATTTACTCTGGCCATCCGGTGAGAGGTGACTGAAGAAGTCCCAATGAAGGTCAAGGCCAGAGGGATGTGAGAAAGGAAGCCTGAGATGAAGTCGACCGCAGCAAGCGATCCACACAGCGAAGCAAAACGAGGCTTCGGGTGCCGAAGCGGTGGAGGAGGAAGCCTTCGTTCTGACTGGGACAGCGGGCCTCTGAGGCGGGGGACGCCAAACAAAGAGCAGGTTTCAGGCAGCTTTTCGTGGCTGCGGGTTATGACCCAGGGTCCACATCTACCGAGGCTGAAAAGGGTAGCCAGTGTGTGAGAGGGGACATTCTTCTACTACGAAGCATTTCGGGCGGGAATCTGCTTTGGTAATCAGAATGGACCGCTTCGCATAACAGGGGTAGCACAGCGTCACGGGGGTGGCGTGGATGGGTGACTTTATGTCTGAGAATCTGCTTGGTCATCTCAGAAAGTTTGTGTTTGTTTTTCTTTTAAATAAGTGCTAAGACTTAAATCAACACAAATCCATGTCTGTTTCAGGGGCCTAAACAGCACCAGGCCCACGGAGTCCTACTGACACGTTCTGAACAAGGGCTTTCTGGAAACTAATCAAAGAACTGCAGAAAAACAGAGGTTGACTAGCCTGGCTGGCCTGGCGTCCTGAGTTTAGTTTATCTGAAAACCATTTACTAGCCAGTCAGTGGCCACGGAACAGTTCCGAACTCGAGATGTTGAATTGTCTATGAGAATTTCCGAAGAAGGGGAAGGGGAGGGGCAAAGGGAAGAAAGGCTAATGGCTTTAATTGGCCAAGGAAAAACGTTTGGCACAAAATGCATCCTGGAGTGAGGTTTGGAGAGGTGGGATGCAAATGTTTCCAGTCCATGTTACCCACGGCGTCTCAAATCAGGTACCAGGCATTTTTTTGACAGTTATGAAAGCATGCCCAATAAGTTATGTTTTCAGACTAAACTTTTCATGACTTTTAAAATTTCACAGCACATACTCTAAACTGAAACAGTTCAGAAATGTTACTTAAGGACACATGTTTTTTTCTCCTAAGAAGTGCATCAAATTCAATTTCATAATTTCACTAAATGTGAACATTCTCGCAAGTCTGTCCCTCTGCATTCCAGGGAGATCATGTTTGCAGCAGGCAGCAGGTAGGCGGAAAGGCATTTGGATTCTTCTGACCAAGTGGGCAATGGCAAAATACTGGGCTTGCGTGTGTATCCCAGGAGAGTTTAACAATCAAGCATCCGTTTTTAGATTATTGTAACACTGACTTTGTGGGAAAAAAAAAAATAACCATGCATGAAAATATCTTCCTGGCTCATAAAACCAGTATTAAGTGATAGCTGATGGGTGTTATATTTCACTGGTGAGAAGGCCTATTGCTAGAATACAATGATAAAGGGTCTGTAAAGATAAAACGTATCTCAAAGAGGGATTTAAGTTGGGAAATTAGCAAGTTTTAAAACTTCTAAAATATTCTCTAGTTTTTATCTTCCACTGCCTGATGGTATTTTCCCTGGAGCAAGCTTTTTGTTATCTATACGCAATTCCGTTTCTGATTATTTCCTTGCTTTAGGATTTATCTGTTTTCACTTTATCTGATGGCAGCTCAGCTGAAATTAAAGCTTGATGTCTCTTAAACCCCTGGCTACCAGATAACATGATCAAAAGGGCACATTTTAGGGACCTTTCTCCTTCCCTGACACCACCACTTTTCAGCGCTCGAATCCCCAAACTAATATCTTCCATTGAGCACACCTTCGAGCCGGGGGAGCTGGGCTGAACGCTTTTCGGCAGTGGCCGAAACCAAACCTTCACGACAGTCAAGAGAGGGGGACAATTTTCCTCATTTAGAGACTGGAAACCAGACGCTTGGAGAGCACGAGCCACAGAGCGAACACATCGGGATGATGAGAACGCAGTTCTATCGACGGCAAAGCCCACACTTGGAGAGACCGGGCCATACGCACTTCCTTCACGCATTTGTCCAAAGCCGGCTTGAGGAAATTTCCCTACACGCGGCTTATCGGCGGACATCACTGAGTACGAGAAAGTGACTTCTTCACATGGGAGCCTATCTCGCTCCCTGAATGTTCTTGGAGGCCATACAGGAAAACTGCGTTATACCAACGCTTCCAGTCTCTGAAAGCTGTTAAGCAACTATGTCTCGGACCCTTGACCCCCACCCAGCTCTTCCTTAGCCTCCAGCTCCTTTGTGCTAAATACCTGTGTGGCCACGCCTAACGTCCAAGAGTTTTGCCAGCAGAGCCCATCAGGAAGATATCTGCTTTCTGAAAGTCCTGGAAGAGGTGAGTTGTGTCATTAAGGACATGGAGAATCAGGGGACTCCCTCAGCCCTTCTGCTACACACACACGAGCCATGCCAAGTAGACCGTCTTGGGGACGGGCTGCAGCGCATCCCTGGTCAACGGCTCTCAGCTGGTCGTCGTACTGGCTGGGTTCCAACACGTGTGTGGGGTTCTGACAGCCAGGCGCCTGCAGCTGCTGCGGCCTGGGCAGCGCGGGGCGGTGGCGGCGCCTTCTCCACGCGCCCTGCTCCTGCGGGCGGGTTCTGCTGTGGGGCTGGCAGGTTTGCCGGGCATGGCCTCCTGCTGGGTCACGTCATGAACTAAGTCACGTGCAGGTCGAATGTGCATTTTAAAGACAGGTTTGATGTTTTTACGATGGAAAGAGACTGACTTCTTTAGAAATTTTTCATGTATTTTTTTCAAGATTTTAGATTTTCAGAAAGTTACGTATATAGCTCTTCCGCATGTTACTTCTTGTATTGGTCAGTAAAGCCATGTAGAATTCCTATGATTTCTAAATGAGCAGCACGAACACCATCTGTTACCTCTACATCTGTATCTGCGTAGCTGCGGGCAACAGGCCCCCTCACTGGACCTGTTCTCAGAAGGACTGAGAACAGTGGGTCTGCAACGTGGATCGACGCTCGCTTGGAACGTACTCGGGTGGCTAAGCACACTCCAAAAGAAGCGAACTTTCAGCAGCACAGTGCTTTCAGAGCATCTTTACATAATGCACCATGTATTTTATATACGTGACAATGACTTTATATAACGTGTTCTGATTTTCAACTTTCTGCTTGTTCGGTAGTGTTTTTCTTGCCTGTCTCTTTCCTAGACTGTAAGGCAGAGTCCTTCTCACTCTTGCTGACTGATGAGGTGACAGTATCCAGTGACTCCCAATAAATATCCATTTACTGGCTGCCTAGATGAATGAATTACCTAGGATCCTACCGGTGAATCCGGAAAGTTACATTTCTTGAATTTTGCATTGTCGAAGAAAAAACAGTACTCCCCATGTGGTAAGTTTGTTGTAGGGAGGTTTGGGGCAAACATAGTTTCCAGGGTCACTCTATCGTGCCACTATCCATGGACAGTACACGACATATCCGTGTAAGTGTGATGCTGATAATGATACCTTGGATCAGAGTTCGTGAACTGTGGGCCCGTCAACCCCTCTAATTAGCGGGTATGTTTAGTTTGCTCTGTGTAGTATTAAACTCTACAGAATTTTACATTTAAAAAACTATTTCTCAACATGTAGAAGTTAACATACATAAACATCAGGATTTCTAGATTATTCTGAAAAGTGGTAAGGTCTAGAGACTCTGGGTCCGCTTCCTCCTTGCCATCAGTTGCGCAGAAAGGAGCCTCTCGGGTGGGCGTGTCTGCTCGCGTGAGTGTCTCTTTCCTCCCATGTAACTGGCCAGAGGTCGAGTGGCAGTTGCACTTTGTCATCCTACACCCAGGGCTACTTTAGTCCGACCCCCTACACAGTTACTTGAGTTTGATTACTTTTATCTAGAGGTTGAGTGCTCTCAAAGTACTTGACTGACATACAATTTCACAGTGTAGATTTAGTCATGCATATATTTAAAGCACTGAAAATTTTCCTTTATTTCCTGATCACCAATCTTATTTAAACACTCTTATCTTAAATTCCAAATTTTTTTCTTTTCATACATGACTCCATTAATTTATATATCAAGGTTTTACACACATGAGGCATGACCTCAGTTAGACATCTCTTTCAATAATCCAGATAACAGGACGTTGGCTTTGACCAAGGTGGTGGCAGTAGTGGTGATGATCCACAGCTACCTTCTGGGTATACAACATTTTGAAGGCAGGAGCAACAAGATTTGCTGACGAGGCAGATAAGATTATGAAAAAATAAACAGCAAACATTTTCAGCCTAGATTCGGCCTGCTAGATTTTGAGCAATTACCGCAGCAACCTGTGAACTTTTTTTGTAAAGGGTCAGGTAGCGAGTATGTCCAGCTGCGCACGCTTTATGTTTTATGTTGCAACTACTTAACTCTGACTTGGTAGCATGGAAACAACCATAGATGATACACAGACAGGCAGTGGGACAGATCTGGTGACCCCTGACCTAGAAGATGGGCAATGCCATTCGCTGATAGGAGGAAGACTCCAGGACCAGCTGGCTGGGGGTGGGCGGCGGGGGAAGGCTGGAGATAACTGGAGCTCAATTTCAACAAGTTAAGAAGACATTTAAATTAGGCAGGTGGATGACTTGGTCTGGAATTCAACGAAGAGCTTTAGAGATATAACTTGGAGTAATAATACCACCAGCATTTAATGAATATCAATCCATGAGACGGGATGAGATTACGTAGGCAGTGAATGTAGATAAAACAGAAAAGAACAAAAAGAGGGAGAGAGAGAAGTGGGCGTGGCCTGAGCCCTGGGAACCCTCTGGCTCGGAGAGGTTGCAGAGGTGAGGAGGACTCAGCAAACATGTAGAGAACCAGCAGCCAGAGGAACACAAGGCAAGTGTGAGGCCACGTGGCCAAGAGCTGGGGGTGTGTCCAGGAGGACCAAGAAGCCAAGCATGCCGAAAGCTGCTGACAGACCGAGGACACTGGCGACCAGGAAAGGGCCATGTCTGAGAGCCGTGGGGTGGAGTGGAGATGGGGTGGGGACCCGGCCTGGGGAAGGGCTCAGAAAAGAATGGAAGAAGAGAGATCGTAAATGCTCAGTTAAGACAATTCTCAAGGAATTTCACTGTTACAGGAAAGAGAAGAACAGTACAATGATTAGAAGATGAACAGGGATCAAGGAAGGGCTTTTTCTGTTTGTTTTAAAGAAATGTATTCTGTTGGCGATGGTCCTCTCTAAAATGAAGTATGCTTCACACCATCTCTTTACAGAAATTTACCTTTCTCGCCTACATGTACCTGAGGGAATTCTTCATCATCCTCTTTTAAATGTTTTAGAGATGCTGAGGACCCCACTTTGATACTTTATGACATAATGTGATCCCATATTTTATAGTTACTTTTGTGGCCTGAGGGATTCTTTTTTTTATCAAGTCCCTTTAATTCTCTCTTGTCTTATAAAGTATAAACAGTTTAACAGCATTCAATTAATCTGATCAATGGTGGGACTTCCCCATGTGATGACGTCGCTCTGCCTCTGCGCCCCCCACACCTGACCCCACCCCTCCCCAGCCTGCCGGCGCTCACTCCTGCCCGCCCCCCCGCCCCGTCTGGTTAACACCAGGTCTTGTCTATTCAGCTCTGAGCTTCTCAGCATTTCACGGGCATTTCTACGTAATGGGAATAAATTCACCCATTTCAAAACAGATCCACAATCATGCCCGTAACTGAAAGTGGTTTTTACATGTTTTAGAAACTTTGCTGCCCTTGGGGGAAAAAGTTTCGTCGTCACTTAATTTCTTTTTAACAGTTCTTCCTCACTTCTGCAAGTCAGCACTTCTTTTCCAATCTGACTAACCCAGTAAAAGATCAAACGTTTCTAGCTAAATTATGTTTTGAAACTTCAAAACTTATTGAAATTGACTGCTTTTTAACTGAACATACCGGAAATGACCAAATACGTGTCCAAGAAAACGAACATCTAGCACGTGCCGCGCCGTCTCCGGTGGCACCGCTGTCAGAGCACCTGTGCCAACAGCAGCTTAGAGACATGTCTCCCGAAACCCGGTGTGATGTTTTCATTGTCACAGTTTAAGGATTCCATGTGCATAACAGATTTTTCAAAAGGTCACTTTTGTTTGTAAAAGTAATATTCCTTATTCTTTCTTAATTTAGCTCTGAATTACAAATCTTTTGTCCTAGTTGTAAATCTAGCAAGTTTTGACAATTACAGTTGTTTAACGTTTACTAGTAAATTTAATTATTAAATTTCACAAGCTACATTTAGGTTTAATATATTTGTTTTTTTAGAGTATTTCAATTGATTCATCGAAAATAATAATTTTCATATATTTAAATGTCTTAAAAGTTTAAGAAATGCAGTGACCCTTAAGTTGTAGATTTTGCAACACTAAAAAAATTTAACAAGGTTTCTTGTAAAATTCGACTTAAAATTGCAAGTATGAATCATTACTCATTGATACATTTATGCGGAAATGACAAGGCTGACCTGTTGCTTTAATGGGCAACATTCTCTTAACCATTACCAATCTTAATAGTATCAAATACGCACAGGTTCCTCAGCCACAAATCTCTATCCTTTGTAATACCTTAATGTGGTTCTTGTGAACACTTCTACATTTAATTCTTCTGTTTAGAATTGACAGATGTTGCCCACATTTAAAATGAAAAAAACCAGTATGTCATTGCAATGTTGGGGATACATTCCCAAGAAATTTTTAGGATGCCTTCCAATTTGACTGCGGTTCTCGTCCAGAGATACGACTGGGCTTGAGGGGGGGCTTCGGACGTCAGTGTGCTCCCTGAACCTGGCTGCCACTGTGTTGTGGATACCAGAACTTAGGAAACGACCGATAAAACCACCTCATCCCTGGCTGGAGCGTGTCATTCTCTAACTCGTCTGTCTGCTTGTGAAAGTCAACAGCCTTCTCCCATTCTGCAACATTCTTTGACTCAGTCCTGTATTTCTTTGGCTCAAGCTCCGAAGACCTCTGAACTCGATGAGGATCTGCACTCTTTTCATAACCCTCCTATCTCTTGGAGCCACATGTCTTTCAGATATTTAAATAGCATCATTTTGAATTCTAGATCTCTCTCCCGTGCCTTAGTCCAACTATGTGGCTGCCACAGACATGGCACTGACTCGATAAGCACAATAGCTTGTGAACATTTTAGTCCAATGCTAAATCAATCACTTTATGAGCTGACCAACTACCATGACTCTTAACAGCAAAGAATGGAAGCAAACCATGTAGGGTGACAGGGCAAACCTCTAAGCACGTGGATGTACAGACGCTGCTGTACGCCGTCCTTGTTTTGTGATTTATCTAATTTAATCAAAATATCTAACATTTAAAGTGTCCTGTAAATATTTTTGAGTATCCATACATAATATTCTTAAGTTTTACCTCAATTTTAGGAGGCAGGATCGGATTTGAAGTGTTTAAAACTAAATTATCTGTGAAAGTACCTTATCTGTTTAGAGGGAATACAGAATGTTGAAGCTGGTTGAATAAAAGTTAAGTAAGTATAAGGTGTTTAGTTTTTCCGACCAAAAATTTTGCATATTTCCTAGGCACTTCATAGAATGTTAAGTAGAGGCACATGTGTGCCTTCCCTTTTCTGTTGCTGTCTCTGTAGACTATAATATTGAAATCATTTCAAATAAATGTCACAGATACTCAGAAAAAGTTGGCAGATGCCCATCAAGTATCCAGAAACATATATATTAAGTTAAATGCTTAATAGCAATTTACGTCTCCATTCTCTGACCTTTTATAAGTTGTTCAAATCCTTTCACATGGCTACACTGGCAAATTTCATTGCAATTTAGAGCTTCTGGATGGAAAATAAGAGGTCATATTGGGTGACCCCCTATAGCCTCCAATTATTGTTGAAATTTCCTACTGTTATTAAATTAAATAAAGTTATCATTGCTTGCCATTGTCAAACCTCAAAGACCTCTCATCATATTAATCAATTTAACTATTCCTGGAGGCTAAAGGGATAAATAATGTACCCATCTTCTCTGGGGAGCTGGCATCAATGGAGAAAGACAGAAGCAGCAAATGCAGATCTCAGGTTTACTGATGGATGTGACTGATGTAATCCCTCAGTCAGAGCTTCCCTTCTCCACAGAATCAGTATGAGACTTGATTGGCGACAAAGATGCAAAAAAGAGGACAGAACCTCTGACTTACCCTACAGTGGGCATTGAAGGGACAGTGGATGTCTTCCAGAGAGAGGCAAATGGCCCACGCTCTCTGTGTGGGCTCCGGCCATTGCCCATCAGGCTCTTTAGCATCTTTCTTCAGGAGCCTTGAGACAGAAATGCCTCCCATCGGTTCCCTAAAGACAAACACCACAGAGAGAGAAAGAAAGTGATCATTCCTCCCTCCCATGGCTGTCCTCTCCAAAGCTTTAATTGCGACACGTGTACATAGAAACCCCTGAAAAAATGTAGGCGTTGGTACTGCTAAATACATTGTCTTCCTGTCAGGATCCCTCATCACAGTTAACGGAGTGTGTTTATGTTAGATATTTTTCAGGCATGAACTTTTTGGTTCATCTTGTTGACATGTACAATACTTAGTTTTTAAATACGTGAATGAATATAACAAAAAGATTACATATGCTAAATTCTTAAATTCTTAACTCACATATTTCCGATAACTTTGAAAAGGATCAAGTTTACTCTCTGTGGAGTTAGAACTGGGCAATTCGTAGCCCAATATAACATAGATCTTCCTGGCTCTAATGCTGGGCTACTCGGGTAATTAAATGAGAGGACATCATCCCATCTTAATTTTCAGATGTGTTAACTGGGAGATACAATAACTGACATGCCCTCGGTCACAGATGATCTTAGCAGTAGAATTAGAGTGAGAATCCATTTAAAAATTTTTAGGTCAATGTTATTTGTGTCATACTGTGCTGATATTTTAGACCAAGACTCTAATAAAGCATTTTTAGCAGTTTTGATCTGAGTGCACACTGTATTTCAATAAGTAAATGACACTTAGATATATTTTTTTCCTCCAGTGACTGTATTATTTAAGAACTCTTCAGGGGACATAATTTATTGATGTTCCATCTAGAATTTCTTTGTGAATTAATCTTGCTGTTTTGTATTTTGAGGAACTGTAACCCATGTGTCATAAATCTGTATTTCCTTCAAAAATATCAGAAGAATAACTAATAGATAAATTTACTATTAGCCAAACAAAAAGCATTTAAAAGTTAATTTCAGCCCTAAGAGTCTATGATTTTCATTATAAATTTGTTTTGAATGGCTGATTTACTTTATCCAGATTTTTACAAACAAAACAAAGAAGTTTGAAGTAATAACTCATAAAATTTATACCCAATAATTATTTTACTAAACTATGTATTTATTTAAAAAGTAGTACAAAATCTTTTTGTAATTGTAAAAGAGTATGATATTAATTCAGAGGGAAAAATATATAAAGAAATGGACACTAGTCATAAATTACAGGATGAGTATTATCCATTTTTGATACTGCACTTAACATCGACTATTTATTAAAATGGTTTTATGTAAAATTTTTCCACATTAAGTTTAATCCACAAAATGGGGAGATTATATTCTGAATGACTGAACCGGCCCCTTGAGTAATCTCTGTTACTCTAGGATGTGGACAAAGGAGAAGTGGCCACCGCAGAATTGCTCCAGATCCTTCCTAAATAATTCTAATTTTATATAAACTTTGGGAATGAGTATATTTTAATGCAATTCTGGATAAATCCATGTAACAAGATTTTGTTTTTCTAATTTAAAATAACTTTTGAGTAACTAATGAATTTCTTTTGAGGGTGGCTGCCATGGCCTCCTAGAGCAAACGTGTCTCCGGAAGGACTCATCGATTATTTTTTTTTCTTATTTTATTTCAAAGTCACTAAATTGATTTCCTTTCATTTAAATACACTGATTACTAAGTAAGTCTATGTGCCCCACGATCCCCGAGGAAAGCTGTGCCTTTTCAGTGTTCCAGCCACGCGGTCCCCAGGGTTCGCTTGGAAGCTTGTAAGGCACAGCGAACTCGTGGCCACTGACCCTAATGGAGGTGTCTGCGGTGTACCTCCACACAACTGGGCGGAGGAGAAAGTCACCGAGAGACTGCTAAAATAAGGGAAACTATGAAAAGCAGAAAGACAAAGATTAGTAGAAGGACGTGTATAAGCCTTCCCATACAGAGTTTGAGTAATAAAACCATCCTTTCCTCCTTCAAATAAGGTCTTACCTTCTAAAATATACCAGTGCCCACTATCACAATTCAAACAAAATTTTCAGAACAATATATAAATATTCAAATAACAGAAAATAATATCATGATATATAAGACTCAATAAAAATCATTTTTTTTTTTTTTACAACAGATTAAGTCCTTCAGTAAATTATATTTTCACAAGGGGGAAATTTTGAAAGCATGTTTTCTATATTTACGTTCAAGAATTATAAACATTTTCTACTTTGTGTTTTGTACCTTGTAATTTCCTAGAAAGTGGTCTCTAGGGAAATCAATTGACTTTGGTGGATTCCAGTTTCAGTGGTCTGAGGTGTCCTCAGGCTACACCTAGACATGGTATTTTTGCTAACCCATCCGTTACAAAAAGCTGATGTCTAGACTTTGGATCTAGATGCAATGTAAAAACAATAGTCCCCCCACCCCCTGCCCCGGTACAATCACGATTATATTGCATTACAGAACTGAACTATCAATGGTTTTAATTTGCTTTCTTTTAGTTAAAATAGTCTCAGGAACCAGAATTGAAAAAAAAAGTTAGGAATTAGTAGCACCATTTCTTTTCTTATTTTCTGTGTCTTATCAGCAAACTTGATAAAACTGAAAGCTTTTTCCCCTTCACAGGTTTGGGATGAAAATCTTGCAAAATCTGCAGAGGCTTGGGCAGCTACCTGCATTTGGGACCATGGACCTTCTTACTTACTGAGATTTTTGGGCCAAAATCTATCTGTACGAACTGGAAGGTAGGAGGCAGGTTCACTGATTCCATTTGTCCATGCAACTTCATTGCCAAGAGGGTGACATAGATTTCCAGTAATATCGGCAGCAGTTTATTGAGTGCTTACTATGTGTCAGGCGTGGGTGCTTGGCCTATGACTGTTTTAGATGTCCTCGAGGATTGTGTAATTGGTTCAAAGGGCCCAGCAAGACCAGTTTTCCCTTTCGCCCTCAGAACACTCTCCCTTAGTCCATAACCTCCACTTAAGACACAGCATCTCTAAAAGGATCAGATATATGCTCTATCCTTTATTCTGATCCTTCCACCTCGAGAAGATCCCTTGACATGTGTGCAACTTTCTCATGGTCGCATATATCGATATGTGTGTGTTGTACAAATTATATATGTGCAAGTATGCACAACTGTAGAAAGCTGTTCCCAGTCGTTATCCAACATCCCAAAGACCCATTCTCTTCCATGTAGGAGAGGAAGGTCAGGTATGCTATTGTTAAAATCAAAGCGATCTAAGTTTAAGAGGGAACAAAAACACTGGGTTATAGTATCATACTCCTTTTATATAGCTAATTCTTAATTGTGTATAAGATTCTAATGGAAGAAATTTTTGACATAAATGAAATAAGATAAAAATGATAAATCTTGAAATATTTGCCTTTCTGTTTCTGAAACAACCAGACCCATACTTAAACAAAGACAAGACCACCTGTCCCAGTCCTGGGCATTTTTATGGTGGCCCTACTTGGAAGAATAGAGGATTGTACTAGGAGGTGATGGTAATGGTGAGGGGTGGATATGCACTTGACTCATCATGAGTAATCTGCAAAAAGAACAATAAACTTACGGTCTCACATGAGCTCACTCGACCCTACCACTGCCGTACTCATTGTTTCTCTCATTGTTTTTCTTCATATCTAGATATCGCTCTATTCTCCAATTGGTCAAGCCATGGTATGACGAAGTGAAGGACTATGCCTTCCCATACCCCCAGGACTGCAATCCTCGGTGTCCTATGAGGTGCTTCGGCCCCATGTGCACGCATTATACGCAGGTTATTGCAATTGCCTTGTTAATACTGATTCATATTTTTTAAAAATGCTCTTAACTATTTCGGCAAACACACATTCTCTTAGCTCTGCCTTTGCTAATGATATATGGGTGCATTTTCACAGATGGTTTGGGCCACCTCCAATCGAATAGGATGTGCAATTCACACTTGCCAAAACATGAATGTGTGGGGAGCCGTGTGGCGACGGGCAGTTTACCTGGTGTGCAACTATGCCCCAAAGTAAGTAGCCGGTGGCGCTCTGTCTGGTGGGTATTTTCATATGAGTAAGACTTAACTGCAGTGGCCTCTAAGCTTGAAATCTTTCATCATTCCCATATGCCTGAAAAAATGAGGAGCTGAAAGGCTTCTTTTCACAAGGTAAGGGATTCTAGGGTAACAGCAGGCAAAGCAGATTGAGTATGGAGAGTCGCTGAACTCTCCCCGCCATGCTTCTCCTGTCGTGGCAATTGTAAAGTATGCGCAATCGACACTTTAGTTCCAGGCTTCTGATAGCTATATAAAAAGGCTTCAGAAAAGACTCTTCCAGGGAATTTATCAACACCACGATACCCTCATCTCTCAGCACTGGAACGACTGCTGGCTTACGTTTTTCACTAGGAAAGCAAAACAAGCTTTTCTTCCTTTTTCGTTTTAAGAGTAAAATTTAAAATTATAGATTAATTCCATAGATGTTTAAGGAGACATTCATTATCGGAAGAGCAAATTTACATGCTATGGTTTCTTTTTAAATTAAGGCTTCGTCATGATTTAAATTTCAGTGTTAAAAATTATTACTTTCATATTCTGGCATACATAAAAAGTATTATGAAAATTGATTAAAGATTATAAAAAGTGGCCATATTTATGAACATTTTTCTACAATATGAGGATATATAAGCATGTACTAACATTTGATAAAATGCCTTCTTGGTAACAATAACTCTTTCAGATGATAAAAGGTCGCAGTATTTGTTCATGAGTCTGTTCCTATTTGGAGTAAATACCAAAATGTGCAAAAGATTTATGACACTCTTGGTGTCTTCCAAAGTAAGTCCCAAACAAAGATTTTCTCCAGCATTGCCAGTATGGGGAGGCAATGAGAAAATGTTTCACAAACAACGGCATTACTCATTTTATGGTAGTATGCCAGTGTTTTTACAAAGTTAGAAAAATAGCTATTTCTCCAATGGCCCCCTCTTTACAATTATTACAACAGCAAAATTTGTAAAGTAGAACGTGTCTGCATTATGAAAAGCATTAAATTGTGCATTTGTTTGATATTTTCGTTTTCACACCTTATATTTCCTATTAAGCTTTTACCCTTCTTCCTGACATAAATGGGCCAAATAGTACCCACGGGGTGAAAGAAATTTTTATTTCATTCATTTAACTTTTCTGGTTTTGGCCAATGATTAGAATTTTCTAATACTATTGATGAAAGGTTTGATTGTTTTATGGGTCCAAGTGATTAAGATATTGTACTAATATGCTATATTTGTTGTAATGAAAAGTCATTATTTTGAAACCTAGGCAATGAGGAAAGTTTTGAAATCCTGAGTTATATTTGGATATGATTCTTCCAATGCTAGTATGAAGTTATCTCAAATCAAGCTTGTTTTTCAGGAGGGCAAAAAAGGAAAAGGGGGGGGGTAGGAGAGAGAGAGAGAAAACGAGACAGAGAGAGAGAGAGAAAGAGAGAGAGAGAAAATTTAATTACATGGAATAAGACCAAAAAAAGAGAGAATAATGTATTAACTGACTGATTTATTATTGAATATAATTATATTCTATTCAATAAAAATCTGTGATTAATGTAAAGGTTTATAATACATCCTAATTTTTACATATAAAAAAATTATGTTTATGTTTTCAAAAATATGTACTGTATAATTTCAAAAAGTTATATAAAATAAAAGATACGAAATTAAAATAGCATAGGCTGGGTCCAAATACATTTACCACTCTGGGTAAAGATACAGAAGGAAGTAAGATTATGAATATAGAATGACCGAGACCAGGACAAAGGAGGGTGCTATGCTCATAGGAGAATGGGCCTCGGTGAATGTTTCTGGGCAAGCTTACGCCTGACCAAAATCACGCTGGAGGAAGCTTATCCAGAGGGTAGACTGCAGAATAAACTGAACAGAGTGGACAGTCTTGGAATCTCATCTCAGTTTCAGCATAAGTAGTTGTCAGCATGTTTTTGATGTTTATGAATACGTTTTCTTCTACGGACATTTTATAGATTTAAGTCTATGATTTAAGCAGATATTTTCAGGTCTTACAGATACATTTTCTAAGGCACTGCTTGGTCTTATTCAGGTCTTCAAAAAGATAAGAACCACCTGTTTCCTATTTTAGCCTCTTACCTACTGTCTTGTCTTCAACCTGGACCTTTTACTACTAACCATTCCAGCTGCTTCACAATGTTGCCATTCTTAGTACTCTAGTTATTGCTCGCCATGCTATGAAAATACATTTATTACCTTCTTTAGTAAGGC
This sequence comes from Rousettus aegyptiacus, assembly GCF_014176215.1. Lineage (NCBI taxonomy): Eukaryota > Metazoa > Chordata > Mammalia > Chiroptera > Pteropodidae > Rousettus > Rousettus aegyptiacus. The sequence goes on along the minus strand of NW_023416290.1, from coordinate 5,814,761 downwards.
AGGTGACTGTTTTTAATTATTTTAAATGGTGAATTGTTATACTATTTTGATCATCAATACAGATAAAAATATTGAGAACACAAAGTCGTTCAGTTAAATGTGTTCATTATCAAAAAATGAATAGCATTACTAAAAATCAAAAAGGCTATGAGTTTACATATGGGAAAATGTTTTACAATCACCATTATAACTCCTTTAGAAGCCATTTTCCTTTTACTATGAGTGGAGTTTTTCACCCATCATTTTTTGAATACTGAGAATCTAAAATATTTCACAACTTTAGAAACAAGACTTGTGAACATTCATAACCCATTTTTTTGTGCTTATGACAACTTGCTGCTCATTTCATCATTTCTAAGGCCTCTTAGAAAATACTACAATCCTTAGAATAGCATCAGTGTGAGTTTTTAGAAAGGGAATATGGCCTGACTGTGCGCTCCAGGAGGTGGCTGTGGGAAGACGGACGTGGTGACTGAATGAGCACCAAGCCTGGTGGCACATGGCCCATCACGTCACTGTTTGGCGTAGTGTCTCACTTCATATCTGCAAGTTAAGGTAATATGAACTCAGAGAGAAAACTCTGAAAAAGTAAGATATATAAAGTAAATTACTGTAGAAATAAGAAATGGATATAACTTTTAGTGCCTTTGGAAAATGACAGACTTCTCAAAAAGATCATTACGTGTCCACACATGTGGTCACGTACTTAAGGACAAATTCTTTTAAATGGGTGAGTAACGCCAGTGCTACCTCCCCCCCTCTTTTTTTTTCCTAGGGGCAACTGGATTGGAGAAGCACCATATAAAGTAGGGGTACCGTGCTCAGCTTGTCCCCCAAGTTATGGGGCGTCCTGTACTGACAATCTGTGTTTTCCAGGAGTGACGTCAAACTACCTATACTGGTTTAAATAAGCTTGTCTTTTCCTCCCAGAAACGGAATGGTTTCTGGGAATCATAGGTCTATATATATGTTGAGTTTTGCACATATTATACATATTTTATAGTAATCTTGTTTTCCTTTTATTATTCATTGTATAAATTAGTGTTTGTCTAGTATGTTTGTTTAATCTTTTGAGGTGATCAAAACATCCGTTTCTATTTTCTTACTGCTAAGCCTAAATTAAAATATTGTGTACGTAGTACTGACAAAATTGATTCATCTAAGTCCAAACTTTACTTTCCAAAAGAATTATGATCCTAAGGCATAAAAAATCTATTTTACCCGTAATGTATGTGTGTGTGTGTGTGTATACGTATACACACACACATACACACACACACACGTAACACATGATGTAACAGTTAATAATATGATTAGTAGTTAACTTGAGGGAAACAAAAAAAAAGTATTCAAAATTATATATGAGCTGGTGAGACATCTTCAGTAACTATTTTTGTAATACCCACAGGAGAGTTTGCAAAATAACTCTCAGAGATATCTGGATTTAATTTAATTAAGAGACCATGGGTTTCATTCTGGAGATACTTTATCTTATTTGGGTTCACAAAAGGATATGCTCAAACTCATGTAAGTTTCCAATCATGTCTTTTGCTTGATCTCTGCTTTTGAATCAGTAATGGTGTGTTGAGTGCTTACTATGTGCAAGGCACTCTGATAGTTATGTTCTGATAATGCAAAGATTTTAAGATATGGTTTCTGCCTTCAAGGAGCTCACAAAAATATTCAGGACATAAAGCAGCCTAATGATTTCACTGTAAAATTTTTATCTTTTAACAAAGGGATTTTCAGGTTGCTCTGAGGAAGTGAACCCAACAAGAACATTGCTGTGTGATGTGTGAGGCTCCTGATCAGCACTAAAATTCAGCTACAGCCCTTGGAACTAAAAGAGACAGGGATGACTTAAAAGTGCCCAGAGGCTTCTGGATTAGAGTAATAGTTACGATTTTGGAAGGCAGAAAGCAAGACACTAAGAAACTGATGAGGCCCAAGAGAAGTAAGACTTAGGGGATTGGTGTGAAAAGTCACAGAAGTAGGGTTATTGCACAAAAAATTTAGGTGGAGGGCCCATCCTGAGCCTTGAGGCCTGCTGGCAGGAGGTGCAGTAGCCAGACACAATCATCGGGGTGACCAAGACACCTCCTATTCTTCGTTGTCATTACTTGGTGAGTCTCGACCTAGTCATGGGTCCGTGTGTATCACACAAAAGACCATCATGCACATCACAGACAGTCACAAGTCATTCAGGAGTCTGTGTCACACGATTTTCTAAGGACTAAGCACCAAATTCTATTTCTGTGCCTAACATAGAGGAATAATTTTCCGTTCTCGATTAAGTTCAAGTAATCAAAGCCACTATGAAGGTTTCACTTATGTTACTTTGGAAATACAACGTTTTCTTAGAGAGAACTCAAGTGTCACCTGCGTCAAGACACCTGATGTGATGCATTTTGTGTGTGTGCGTGAGAAGGCGAGGGAGGAGAGAGACAGAGAGAGAGGCGCGGCTTATGTAATTCCTCCCTCGCGTTGCAGAATAACTAAACAGGGTTAGTTACAGAGTGCAAAAAAACAGAAGGAAGCTACTTATTTAAAACCCCTACACATTTGCGGTTTTTTGGGTGGATGCACTGAAAGATGGAAAGTAGTTAATAAAATCCATTCAATGCGGGAGGAATCCACCATCTGTAGTTTCAGTTTACGTGATGACAAACAAGTGGCCTGATTCCCTTTACGAATATGGGGACCAAATGTTTTGATATCATACTACTCTGCTTTTGTGAGCATGTACAGACTTTATAAAAACTAAATATATTGGAGACTTAAATAAAGAACAGAAATAATTATGAAGCAGGCCCCCAAATCCAACTTTTATCTAATGTACAATAGGTGACCAAGAGAAATCTCATTAGTAGGATGTTTGCTTGAATTATCTAGAAAGTGTTTCCATCCTTGACTTTGCTAAACTAGTTCTACAGAAGTGGTGAAAGTACTGTTAAGTCAAAGATGGATATTTTAGTGCCAGTTTTGTTGCTGGTTTGCTCGTGTGGCTTAGTCACTCAGGTTTAAAAAAGAATACTTGCAATATATTTCACAGAGTTTTCTATGAAGGTAAAATTGCCACATGAACAGAATTTATAAATATTAAAATTATCAGTAGTGTAAAACTTGTTTAAAATAAAATTAAGTTTTTATGAGCTTCTCTTGGGCAGAAACTCTAAATCTTTGTATTTATCCCAGTTTCCTCTGTAGTGACCGTAATGTGATAAATGAATGGCTTGTTAGAGATAACTAAAAGTCTAGAATTGTAATGATTTAGAAGAATCCTACCTTTCCGTGTTTTATAAAGACAAAATGTCCTAAATGCAAAGCTCTAAATGCATTGAAAATGCAGATAAATTTTCAAATACATCAGATGAGACTAGGGTCTAAACACATAACTGACATAATAGTCCGTTCCGAACTACAACTAGAAGTGTACATTTATTTATAATTTAACAACTCAGCTGAAGATGTAACGGGTATATTTGTTATTCTATCTGTACTTTTTAAAGTTAGTAAGATAAGGTGGCCACGTGAAATGTTTTATTTTCCAGGCTGGAGCAAAGGAAAGTTTGTTAGTATCAACAAGCATGTCATATTTTTCATAGCATGCAACAATGGTGCTTGGAGAGCTACTTCTCAGTGTAATTCCCAGAGGCAGAAACGGTCTGGGGCTAAGCTATTTCATAAGAGCAGCTTTAAATAGTCAGTATTGAGGTTTTCATTTCAAAAGGTTTCATTCAAAAGAAACAGTACTTGGCATACATATTCTATAGCACTGATCTTTTCTATGGTATAGAGTTTTCATACCACCTTTTCTTTCGGTAGAAAAATAAAAAAAGAAAGAAAGAAGAAAATCTGTGGTTGCGTAGGCGCTGTCGTGACGCTCCTGGTTATGATCGGTGAGCTTGCTTCCGAAACGTGGCAGAACAGTTACTACTGCCCTTTTGGCCTCTGTTCAGTAGTCCCGGTCCCGCCACTTCTGTGGCCCGTCAGCGTCCGCTCTAGCGTCACGGGGCAGTGCGGCAACGTCCACCTGGAACCCGGGCACGCGCGCTCCAGAGCTCCACGCAGCCGGAGTCCAGTTCGCCAGGCGCTGGCGCGAGCCCGACCAACACACTTCACTGCGCATGTGCGAACCAAGGCAGCGTGTGCATTTTCCCACAGGGGCGTGCCCGCGTGAGGTCAGGGCACCGGCTCTGCGCCAGCAAACCTCATCCACGTTTGGGCCAGTTTGTGTGCTCCGTGTCCGTGCCCTGCTCAGTGAACGAAGGCCTGAGCTAAAGCGAACAGGTCGCTTGAAGGAGCCCACGCAGGGAGGGGCCGCTAGGCCTGCAGTCCGCGTCCCGTCCTTGTACAACACGCCCTCGGTTCTGCAGACTCTGGACGTGGAGCAAAGCCTTTGCCTACCGAAGTGTTTGAGGACAGTAAAGTTAGATTCCGTCAAAGTCTAACTTTATCTTCACTTTTATGTATGTTTTATTTTATTTTTTTGTACTGTCATATGTATGGGTGAAGGCATATTTAAACACGCAAAATGATTTTTAAAAATTGTGTCATTATAACTGACTTATGAGAGGTCAGTCAAAAACTTAGGAAGTTTAATAATTAACTGGCTAATGGTGCTGAAAACGCATTACAACCACCAAAATTGCTACAATTTTGAGGTTTCTTTGTAATTAAAATTTTACGAAGTGTGAGCTATCATCTGTTCTGGTGCTAAATACTTGGTGCTAAACGAACTGCTGGTGTTAACAGCTCTAGTGACGCTCTTTCTATTCACTGTCGAAAGTGTCAGCCATTCAATTCCTGATTCAGAAACAGTGATACAATCTTGCTAAATTAATCTTAACCAAAAATTGGCCAATGAACTCTATTTTTACTCCAAAAGTCCAAAATTAGTTAGTTGCTGCCAAATGTAAATATGATTTTTGAGAAGTTATCAATTTTCTTTTTTTTAAGGTATTTCTCAGCTGAGCAATGTCGAAGAATCACCTAAAGGTTAGATTACACCTACACCAACCATGCGGCAGGCACTGGCGCCCTCTGGTGGTGGCCAAAACCAATTCTTGATGGCTACTTGGCCTGCAACAAAAGCTATTTCTTTTGTTCGATAAAAATTTAAGTTGTATAATTTTAGAATTCTCAGATACTCTTTAAATCTGGCAGCATCTAAAAACATTTGAATCTACTGACTTACATTTCTCAGAGCATAAGAATAAATATTACATCTTGGTATCTATTTTCCTGAATAATAATGTTTTTCATGATTTTCCAGTTCTGAGGTGCTTATTGCAGTGTTTTTCTTTTTTTCTTTAACAAGGCATTACTAAAATACATTTTCTCACTAGGTTTACATTTTAAATACAATTAGAATTGAAATTGCCAAACAGAATTATAAGTGTGTCTCATTTTCAGAAGCAATAATTTATTATTTTACAGAGTACATATAATAAAAAGGAAATATGTTAAAATAGTTAATTCCATATGTAAAAAGATTATATTTCTACCTTTACTTGTTGATCTATAATTTGATAATGTTTGTTGGTCATACTACTGAGCTAATAATAAGGTTGTATCATTCCAAATCCTTTTAGCCTAACAAATGAACATAAGAGCTTAGGATCGATTACACTACCTGTGACTCACAAAGGCCGTATTTGTAGGTAAGCTTTCAGGTGGGTTATGCCACTGACCAAGTGTACGCATCTGTTTTGAAAGAGATGTTTCTTAAACTATGTCAGCGGAACCAAATGAAATATGCTTTGAAGTGATTTTCCAAATAAGTATTTTCAAACTGATTTTAAAGCAACGAGAACCCTCTGTATGAACTCAGACACAAAGCTCTGACATGCAATGCACGTAAAGTGACCCTGTTTGTCCCCTAAACTCTCCCTAGGGCCTCGAATGTTTCTTCCGAGAGCCCTGGGATTCCATCAAACAGAAAAACACTGGTCTGAATCATCCAGTTCCCCTATTTTCTCTGAAATAATTAGCTAATTAAAGATAAAACTTGAGGCCCTTAATTATTTCAATGGCTATTTTAAATACCCCCTTGACTTGGTATGTGTTAGTTTGATGGAGAATTAAATGCTGACTTTAACTGGTGCTTAGTTACAGATTACATCACCTTGTGTTATGTTACTTGACAAACAGAATTTTGGTACCACACTATTTTGAGAATTAGAGATCGCTGTGATGCACATAGGAAAATAATGTTTTTAAAATATCTAAATGTTCTGAATATGTACATAATCCTAAAAAATACTGTATCATTTTAGATATTTTTTACTGAAAAGATCAATGTGGATGAGTTTCATTCATTACCTAGCAGCAGTGAAAGGCGCCTTTGATGTCGCGATGTGTCGTGAACGTGTACACACCTGGAACTTGTGTCAGCCTCTGTCCTCACCAAGCATAACAACTGCAGCTTTCTGAGCTCAGCCATACTATTTTTTTCTTTAAATAAAATATTATAATTAATCGTTTTGTTTTTTAAATCGTTTGTTTTTAATAGAGTTTTAAAATAGATTCGGAATGACAGGGGCATAATAATTTTGATAAGAAATTACCTATTTTTCTAAAGCAACAATGATTATATTTTAATGCATCACTGAAATACATGAAGTCTTCTATTTTCCCTTTTTTTCTTTCCTTCTTTCTTTTTCTACTTAATTCCAAAAAACATTTCGAAGTACCACTATAATAGACATTTCCACGCAGAAAGAGGAAAAGAACAACATATCAAGAAGTTCTTTCTGAGGAAAACCGCGTCAGTTGACCGTGAATATTTTTCTGCTCCCCACACAGAGGGCCGGAATGAAAGCAGAGGCCTTTCTCAGGGAGGGGTGCTGTCTCTGACCACCCGAGGCTGTGATTCCTGGGGGGCTCTGTCTGGCAGAGGGGTCACTCCCTCCTGGGGAGATGGTCGGTCTCGCAGGCCAGTTTGCTGAGGGCCCGAATCCAGGACTTTAAATTTCTTCTCACCACATGTTTACACACGACGAGGAGGCCTTGCGAACTCGAGCCCTTGCAGGGGTCTCCACAGGAGCCCTGGAGCTCTCTCCCAGCTTCTCCTTCTCTCGCGGGTCCTTTCAGTTCCTTTCTTCCTCTTTCAAACCTCCAGTCTCCTAGCCACATGTTTGGGAAGTTCCATCCATCCCCATAGAGACAGGGCTTCATGCACTGTGAATGTGTATGTGTGTGTGTTGCAGAGTCTAGCCTCCGGCTAGGCCTGTTGGATGTTAATGAAGTCTCGTCCCTCTGGTCCTGCAGTTCTCTGAACGTGAAGAAATAGGGAGTCAGGGGGGTGCCTGATCCCATTCCTCCTTCCCCCACCAATGAGAGTTATGGCCGATGACTCATGAGAAGTGAGTGTTTACCCTGACAAGACAAACATTGACCTTCCCAGAAACAGCACACTACGCTATTGGGAGCCAAGCCTATTCACTGTCGATGACTCTGACCCAGTTCCTCCTGAGACAGCCGCCTTGACATTGTGGTGCCAGGGGCGCAGACTCCTTCCTGAACCAGGCGTACACTGTTGAGCCAACACCAGAGGAGTGGCTGGCCTGCCGCAGGCCACGGGAGACACCTCACCACCCCGCTGCACCTCTCTGGCCCCAGCTCGCTCCCCTGACGAGAGGGGAGTGGGGTCCTGGCACGCCGCTTTCATTAACAGCCTGTTAATTGAAGGGAACAGGCCAGCCAGTCAGGGACACGTAAGCTTTATTAAACGAGTGCAGACAGAGACTTCTTCTCTGAGTTTCTACATAATCAACTGAACAATGTTCTTAATTATCATTTCTGAAGGATTTTTTTCCAAAAATAAAAAGTTCAAGAAAATGGAGCAATGCCACTTAATTCTAAAAATTAAAAGGCATGTGAAAATCCTACAAGCCCTGTGAGTAAGCTGAAAAATCACACACACGTTTATCCTTTGATTTAGCGATTCTCCCGCAACCCCTTCCCTGAGATACGCTGGCAACATGTGACATGGGACGTGCGCAGCGAGAACCGTCCCAGCACCGTCTGCACTAGCGAAAGTAGAAACTATCATGACCTAATCAGCTACGAGAAACTGCCATTTGGAATGGTAAATGCGCTATTATTCATTAATAATGAACATTTGTCTTAGTGTATTAGCTGTTGGCAGGTAAGCTGTTAGGATTAGCAAATGTTTTTACATCAACAGAAATGTAAAAGGATGCTTGAAGTTATGTACTAAATAAAACGTTCCAAAATTATTGAGCAAACTTTGTCATTTTAAAACGAATAATTTAAAAATTCAAGTTAAAACAAGAGAAAGATTGGAACAATATTTTCCTGAAGGCAAAATGCTTTCATAACTGACTTTTTAATTTTTAAAAATTTTACTCTTCATATTTTATTTTTATTTCATCAGGCGTACACTACGTTAGTGCCTGGTGTAACGTCTAAGACATACTAGGAAACTGTGCTTTACAGAGTGGGGTGCCCGATGAGGACTTTTTGCAGGTAAGGGCGCAGCACCAGGGTGTTGGCAGGTGTCAGGGCTGGACGCTGGCGGCTCCCAGCCTCTCTCTCTGCCTCCGCTCTGCTGCCCAGGGTCCACGCCACACACTTGCTGGGCGGCTCTCCTCCCAGGCGAAGCACACCCAGTGACTCTCCTGCCCCAAGTCTCCTCCGCCGTGCCCGCCCTCAGGAAGACCACGGCTTTGCCACCGCCCCCGAGTCGTCCTGCGCTGGCCTCCGCCTCGCGCTCCAGCCTTCTCCCCTGCATCCCTCCCTGCGGGCCGCTCTGCGCCCAGGCACCCTCACTTTCCTCCTGCTAAGTTCCTCCCCCACCTCAAACTTGCTCTTGTCGTTTGCTCTGACCGGGACTTTCCCCTCCCACAGGGCCACGTGGCTCGTGGCTTTCCGCGTTCTCACTTCGGTCCGCACCGCACGCCCCGCTGGCACGCTGCCCCCTCCATATCCCAGGCAGCTCTCTCCACCTCCACCCCGTCTTCCTTCGCCTTTGCGTGTTTGCCTCCATAGCACTGACACGGATGGCCGAGCTAAGATCCGTGGTGTGCGTGCTGTTAGGGGGCATCGCAGACCCTGGCCAGCGGCCGTCTTTCCCCCTAGACACTCAAGGTCCCACTGCAATGCACGCTTCGCGAAGGCAGGGACTTGACCTTGTTTGGCGCTATGTTTCCAGGGCCTACAACTGGACTTCGTATGTTGTACGTGCCCAGTAAACATTTATTACATAGACTTATGACTGAACAGAGCTGTAAAGATTAACTAAGGCAAAGCACGTACAGCATTACATACACACAGTCCCTGAGAAGGAACGTACACAAATCATTTTACCATCACCGCTACTTTTTCATGACGTTCTGAAAAATAACTGGGAAAACATAGGATCTATATTTTTAGAGAGTTTGTGCTAACAGAATTAATTTACCACAGAAGCAGTTAACCAAGCTTGTTTTCCAAGAAATTGGTATCTTTTATCTGTTACTTCTTTAAAATTCTATAGCTGAAATCGGGATTAAATTAACGTCCCTGGGGAACAGGTCCCTGTCATCTGAGTGGCCAATTTATGACACAGTTTCCCTAGAGGGGTATTTTTATGGTAGCCCCCGATTCCACCATTATATTAAAAAGAATGAGTCAAAGCGTGAAAAGCTGGGGAAACACCACCAAGTTCTCAGCGTTTTCCTGCACTGCTTTACTTAACAGCAAGGGCGGCCCACAGAGAAAGAGGAAAGAAGTAACAAGAAGGACACCGAAGGCTATGGCAGCTCAGCGGTTCCCTGGGAACCCCACAGGGCGATCTGGGAGACACAGAGGTCCTGTTTGCAGCCTGGGGCTTGTCCCCGCGGCAGCTGGCCAGTTCCTGCACAGAGAACACCGAGAAAGTGAGGTTTCCATTCACTCTACATTCAGCTGGATTCGTGGGCTTACGCTATTAAATCAATTTGAAGGAGAAATGTATTCACATGGAAAAAGATGAAGTCTAAGAATATAAAATACCTTTTTAGAGATAGAAAATAAAGTGCTAAATCATACCATACAACAACTATATAAAAATGTAATTACTCTAGGAAGTGTTCAGACAAGTTACAAACCCTCCTTAAAGTAAAAGATCATGTCCACGTGTTCTTCCTATTTATTAATAACAGATCCATAACAGCAATAGGCAACCCTTTGTGTTATCTTTATAATAAGGAAGAAGGATTTTTAGTAGTGTTCCTTAGTAGGGGTGATGTTGGCATTTGGGTGGAAGAATATTTTACTGTGAGACTGTCTCATGCCTTGAAAGGCGTTTATCCTCCTTGGCTTCTCAGAACACCAAACACCTATAGAACCTTCACTGGTTTCTACAGAATAGTGACAACCAGTCACCTGTAAAGCTTTTTAAATGCCCTCCTGGAGCGGGAAGTGTGCAGTAACACCCTGACGAAGAACTGCTGATAAAGACTTTCATGAGTAAACAGTCAAAACTATAGAGTCTGATTAATGCATAAAACACCTCTCTGACTGCTCGTTTCTGTATTTCATTATAATTTTGCACACAGCCATAGAGAAACCAATAACTACACAACAAAACGCCTGGTGGAGATCAATGTTATGAGGGAAGAAAAGCAGAGGGTGGAAGTAGAGGAAGAAGGGACTGCGGGTTCTTCAGGTGGCAGAGGTCGAGAAAAGCTTCACTGAGGAGGTGAAGTTCTTCGATAAGTGAAACCGCCTGGGAAGATTTTCGCGACCTATTTATTAGAAATAGCTAGCACTTCTATTTTCAATCTCGCTGTTGCACTCGAGGTAGTAGTTTACTCCTTTCTTCTTCAAATTCTTCTCCTTAGGTTCTATACCCCTCTGACCTCTACTTTTTCTGCAACTTATGAGTTGTTCCAGTGAGAAATGATAGGTTCTCAACTATGATTGAAAAAGTGAATTTATGGCACAACTTATGGCTAAATCAGTCTTTCTGGGGTCTACCAACGTGTAACTCCCCTCTTCAAATACTTCCTTTTGCTTCTTGCTCCCTACAAAATAAATGCAAACAACCTTTCCTCTAATTACCCCTACGCTGAGGTGAGAGTTTGTGTGTGTAATTTTTTCCTGCTATATTTCACACACCTGTTCTATATTGAATGAAACTACCTGATATCACCCATACCCTGCCCTAAATGTCCTGACATCTCTGTCTGGTCTTATATAGTCTACATTCTCCAGGTGTGTGTGTGTGTGGGGGGGGGGGGTGTGTGCGCATGCTCTATGACAAAAATTCCTCTTGCCTGGCTTTAACTTTATCTCCTATGGGGGTCTTTGGTTTCCCCACTTACGAGCTTGTTCTCTTTCTTTTGAGTGCCAACAGCACTTGAACTGTGTCTCGATCATTGTGTTTACCTGCTGGCCTACCTTAATACATATTCATAAAATTTTAAAAATATTTTTTATGATGCTACGAGTCTGTGCTACAGTTGCCATTGTATCAGAGATTAGTATCACAAAATAGCCATCTCTATTGAAATAAATAAGGCTTTTGTGCAAGACTGTGCTCAAGTTGCTACATTATTTCTGCTATAGTCACGGAGCCGCAGGTACAAGAGTCACCAACAGATGCCACTCTTGCAACTATCTGTAGTATCAATCTGTTGGAAACTTACAGGAACTTAGAAGAACAATAATAAAGGAACACTGAATACTTTTTTTTGCATTACTTATCTTAAATGTAGAAATAATAGTCAATGTATGTTAACAAAATCTATGCAGAGAATATGTGAACGATTGTAAGTTTCCCAACCTTGACCAAGTAAAGTTATTTGTTCTTCAGGTAGACAGGCAAATGGGTGATGATATTCTTAAAGATATTTGAGAATGAAGTAAAAGAGAAACACTGACTAGTTGACAGTTTAAGTACTTGATATGGGGTTGTAAATATTTAAAAAATGGTTCAGTGCTATACTTTATGCTTTATTAAAAGTATTCTTAAATCTGAATTAGCTATAGGTAATTTCTACTTAATAAAAATTTAGATAGCAATTACAATGTAAGAGTTGACCCCTTGTTAAGTAAATTTAATGATTTTTGGCAAAATACACCTTTATAATGTAAATAATTAGTTATTAATTGACTCTAGTAATTAAACACTATTCAGGACATTTTAAAGCACTTATTTAATTTTCTAGTTTTTTTCTATTTTTACAATACAAGCAAAACACACAAGCAAAAAGCCAATCAATTAAAAATACATACTGGCATAGTAAAACCTTTTTTCATGTTTACATATATACTCATTCGAACATATTGAGAGAAAAGTGTTCGTATTATTTGCATTCTGCTCATTTTACTAGTGAAAAAGATAGACAGTTACAATGCAGTGTAAAATGTGCCAAATCACAATGTCCTAAGAGAGCATATCTTGGGGATACCCAAGCACTGCGAGTGGATGTGGGTTCTTAAGGCTTTCTGAAGATAACATCCAAACTAAATTCCCATCCCCTACACCCCTTCTCCATGATCTATAATAATAATTCAAGTATACATTCCTCTGATTAACTGAGATTTTTCTCAAGGTGATGTAAGACATTTGCCTATAGATTGAAAAAGCTCTACAACTCTGGTCATAGCATGCACGCACGCATGCACACATGTGTGCGCGCGTGCACACACACACACACACACACACACCCTAAGACCTCATAGGCAAATTGCTAAAAGTCTAAGACAAGGAAAGATCTTGAAAACACCTGAAAATAAAGGCCCATTTTCATTAATAGAGCAACAAGACCTATATGTGACTTTTCAACAGAAACTCTGGATGATGGGATCCAAAGGAATAATGTCCCTGAAGTGTCAAAAATAGCAAGTGTCCAAGCTAGAATTCCAGACATAAAGTATCTTTCCAAACATGAAAATGAAATAAAAATAAATTCAGATTAAAAAAAACAAAGTTGAGAAAATTACTGCCCAAATACCTATATTGTAATAAATACTAACAAGAGCTTTTCAGGGAAAAAAAAGGGTACTCCGAGGAGAAATAATGAAACTATAGGAATAAATCAATAACACTAGAAAGGTGAATAGGATAGTAATTAGAAATAAATAGTGTTTAACATAATAATAATAATATCTTGTGGAGTTTTTAATGCATATACAATAACATATTACAACAGTAATGTGAAGGGGTACATAAAATTAAACTGTTCTAGGCTTCTGCATTGATCAGGAAATGGTAGCAGTATTCATTTAAGTAATAATTTAAGAAATAATAATATCTAGAGTAATAATTAAAGAAATGATAAAAGAATATGAAACTAAAAGCTTAATAAAACAGGAAAATGGAAAGAAGTCAATAAAGAAAGAATTAAGAAACAAAGAGCAGAACAAATGGAAATTAGTGGCTGGATAGTAGTTTAAAATCCAACTATATCAGCATTCACATTAAAGATTCATTTTACACTGACTGCTCCAGAAGCTATAAAAATCATAGATTTTTACGCACCGAGCAACGTCGCTTCCATGTGGAGAGATGACAGAACTAAAAGGAGAAACAGACAATCCCACAGTCACAGAGGGCGGTTTTAACACATATCTCAGCACATGACATAATCAGCAGAGGAAACTATCAGGACGGACCCCGAAGATACGATCAACCAACATGACTTATTTGAGACATGTCGATGACTTTATCCAGTAACTGCAGAATCATGTCTGCATGTGTGTTAATGGGCCGTTTACTACACTGGACCATTTCCTGGCCCAGAAAGTAAGACTTACAAATTTTAAAAGTCTGAAATTATACAGAGTATGTTTTCGGATCACGATAGAATTAACCTGGAAAAAAAATACAATAAATATGAACAGAACAATCCCAAATGTTTGGAAATTAAGTATTTCATCAATGAATCAAAAATGAAATTGCATAGAAATTATAAAATGTTTTTAACTGAACAATAAAACTAAAGCGGTGGTCAGCTATAAAGTTATAGTATTAATGTATATAGTAGAAAATAACGAATTAAAAATTAATGTTTAAAACTTCCATCACAGAAGCTAACAAAGATATAGCAAAAAAAACCTCAGACTGTAGAAGAAAAAAAATATAAGAGTAGAAATGAAGAATTAGATGTATGATAGAAAACAGACAAATCAAAAAGATTTTTCTTCGAAATGATAAAATAATGCACGCTCAACAAAATATATCAAGAATGAAAAACTAGAACCCACTACAGATCTTGCTAATGTTAAAAAATAATAAAATATGTTATAAATAGCTTTATGCCACTGCATTTGAAAATTCAGAGAAAATAGACAAATTACTTGAAAAAATTAACAAAACTGCCATACAAAGAAATGAAAAGTCTTACTGCTACCACTGTATTTAATCTGGCTGTACAGTGAATAATTTTCTACTAAGTTTAAGAATAAAACAGTGATGTACACTATCATCACTTCTATTCAACATTGTGCTTGAGTCTAAGTGTAATACGATAAGGGAACAAAAAGATGTAAATAACAGAAAAGAAAAATTAAAATTGTCATTGCTAATGCAAGATATGAGTGCATACATGGAAAATCCAAAAGAATTTGCAAATAATTAGAAATAATAAGTAAAGTAACAAGCTCACTGGATATACAATTGCCAATTTGAATTTCTTATTAGCAAGAAAAACTGAATGAAATTTTAAAAACTCATTTTCAGTAGCATCAAAATGTCAAGTAGCTTGTTATAAATGTAATGAAAAAAATGCAAGACTTTGATCCTAAAGAATACAAAAAAAAAAGAAAAAAGCCATAGGAAATTTTAAAAGTTAACTGATTGAAATGTTTAAGTTGATCTACAAAATCAACGTAATACCTATTGCAGTTCTAGCGGTGTGTGTATATGTATGTGAAAACTGATCATCTAAATCTGAAATGTATATGAAAAACAAAGGACCGTGAAAAACCAAGAAAAGTGTTAATTGCAGGAGCAATGTACTGGAGGAAGTGCATGATCAAATCTCAGGCTAATGTTATAACTGCTATAGTTAAGTAGGATACAGACAAATCAAAATGAACAGGGTGTCTATAAACAAACCTACACACGTTTCCTGATTTATGACACAGGCACCACTGCAATCTCATTATGGTTCATATTTTCTATAGATTGTTCCTTGTCAATTTGATATTTATTTGGGAAAAAAACAATATTGTATCCTATTCTCATGATAGACGAAAAATATCGTAAGATGCAATTGTAGACACATAGGTGGAAAGTAAAACAATCAAGTGTCTAGAAGAACACCTAAGAGAATAATTTTGAGTACACAAATATTTCTTAAACTGGACAAAATAAATATTAATCTTAAAGTAGATCAATAAACTGAACTAAATCAAAATTAAGACCTGCTTATCAAGAGACAAAAATGACAAAGCAGAACAGTGTAAAACAGTATATACTGGGAGAAACAGTATACAGTGCCCTTCTGGAAATTCTTATATCCGTAATTATTGAGGAAGTCAGTAAGAAAAAGTCAGACTTATAATTCTAAAAAATGACAAGACATTTGAATTTCATTTTCAAAGATATAACCTTTTTACTCAAAATTGCTTGGTTATTAATAGCACCTTATTTCCTTTCTATATTTACAGGCTTCTTTTATTTCTTGAAGAAATTAAATGTAATTATTTAATGTCCTATATCTAATAATTCTAACATCTGAATTCTAATACTCTTGCCGATTTGTTTTCGTTGTGATTTTTGACACACGGCTCCCCTCTCTGCCCTGCTACCTGACGCACCCAACCAGGAAAGTTATCTGGAGATGACTTGAGGCCAGTTGGAGCCCAGTTTCTCTAAGAGGTGCATCCTTTGCTTCAGTTAGTCTCATAGGGACACTACCAATCTGGAACTACTTTAAACTGATTCACATTTTTCAGACCACAAAGACATAGTGGATTTGGACTGGAAACATTTGTCATGTAAGGGCTAGCTTGTGGTTACACATTCTCAAGGACGATTTTATTTTCTTTCCGTCCAGTGCCAAGATAAGTCAGGCAGGGTTTCCAGCTGTCTCCTCCTGTGTGGTGGGTTTATTTCTCATCCTCTCTCACCCTGAGGGGGTCCACCCCATATGAAGTCTCCCGTGAGACTACCCACCTGCTTCCTGTTTCACCACAATGTTCTTCGGATTCATCCTTTTGTGTCGGCTCGGCGATGCATTAAAACCCATAAGTGTATTATACAGAATTTTAATAAGTTCAAGTATGAGGGGTTTTCAAGGTATTTATTTGACCACACTGCTAGAAACAAGGTTGTATCTTTGCACTAACTTTAAATTTAAATAGAGTTTGAACACATAGGTATGTAACATAAGCAAGGTGACCTCAGCTAATAGGCGGTACAGCCAGGATTTGATCCCAGGCAGATTAACTATAGATTGTGTTCTTAACCACTACTCGATTTTGTATTGTAGATTTCTTGACACAAGAACTAGTAAATTAGTGAGAATTTAATAAACATTGAATAACGACACTGCCCCTAATTAATGACAGAATAACCCCTTGTGAATAATAGCTATCGTTAGTACAGGTAGTAACACTCAGGGGACACTGTAGAAGTGAAAGCAGTCGCAGTAAGAAGACTGAGGAGCCGTGTTTTACGTGGATTCTCCAGATGCTACGATGTTTGCCCACAACGATAGCAAGAGAAACGATCTTGCCTTTGGATCCACCACTTGATACTAAATCATCAAATACATTTGGATTAACATGGTTTAACCTCTCCCTGAGGTTACGAGTTTTGCTCTGTACAATTTAATTTCTGATGTACTCATATTATTTATGAAATAAAACAATTAAAATTTTTGACTTTTCTCCTACTAAATCAAAATAAATTTTTCACTTTTACAGTTTTAATTTTGTGAAACATTTAGGAAACTACCAGAGTTTGCTCACATTCCCAATTGAAATATTGCTAGATAATTTTGCTATTTAACCATTTTCCTTTTAGAAATCACATCAAATTTCTAGCAGTCTTGTCAAACAGAGATTGACCCTCAAAAGTTTAAAAGAGTGTATGTTACAGTAAATTTGACCTTACATGGATAGAGGGCTAAGAAAAAATTGCAATGTATAATATTTTCATATGATAATAAAGTACATTCATATTTGTATAGTTAAAAAATTTTGAGCATTTAGCATAAGTAACATAATAAATAACATAACTTGAGTTGCACTACTTCGAGTGAAGAGTAGTTTCTTAACCCCCAATTCTAGATGCTGAAACTAAGCAGATTCCAATATGAATATAAAAATAGAAATAATATGTAATTTAAGTACAATACAATAAAATTTAGGTGGCTTTAGATTTTTAGCGAAACGCTATGTTGTTATTCCAAAAGACTAATTGGATGTCTGGAGTTGGGCAAAGGATAGACTAAGAGTTGGGGAAGGTTAACTAGAAATCAAAAAATATGCAAGGTAATATTTTTATAACAACAACAACAACAACAAAACCCAATAAAGCTCATGGTAACTTCTCTGCCAATAGGTTAACATTTTCTCTAGAATACTTTTTATTGGTCTCATCATTAAACATAATTTTCCTACTGGTTATCTAAGGTTCACAGTCATTTAAAGAAAGTGCTGAATTTCAGGTTTGCCTTAGAGGAACTACATTTTATATTGACGAATAATTAAAACACACACTTTGGTTTGAGAAACAGTATAAAGAAAGAATACAAGAAACCTTTATTGTTATCATTGCAAGTCATAAACATGATTTCACCACATTTCCATTTAAGGTTTTCATAAGGACAGAAAAGAAAAAAAAACATTCAAGAGCTTTCCATGGAGGGTTGAGAGGACATGAGAGAAAAATTTAAATTCCTGCTAAAAAATATGTACCCAAGGGTGGGAAGAGGAACTTATTAAATGAGAAAAATAGGACGCACTTTGGTCAGCATGAGTGGTAAGTGGAAAGGCTTCCTCCTAGCTCTAATTTGTAGTATCTGCTCTTTCCCACCTGCACTTGCCAAGTGGGGAACAACATGGTACTTCTGGACATGGACTATGAGTGAACAGACTCTACACTGATAGCTCCCCTTATTATGTAAGCTAGCCTTACATACTCATCAGCAAGGCCGTGTCAGAACCTGGAAGACATCCTTCTATGTGGAGCTCAGATGCTAAATTTGGAAACTAGATGTGTCTGTACAGTTCTCTTCTTTTAATGTGATCATTCTTCTCCTTGAAGCCAATAGAACCCAGTATTAACTGTCGGGCTCTCACTTGAAATAGTTATCTTTAAAGTAATTTGCCCAACTAATTCTTTTGCTGCCATCAGTCAACCTGAGGTTAAGAGAAGAAGTAACTCCAATAAACAACTGCCAACTGAGCACCATTATCCACTGCAATGGCAGCAATTCTAGACCATAAAAGAATTTCTAATGTTTGAAATCAAAATATGAGGGCATGAAGATTATTTTCCATTCAGTCATTATTATCTTCTCCAGATTAAAAGTTTCAATTTCACCGGATTCCTCAGATCTGTTTCTTTTTAATATCTTGTTCAAAAGCTGTTTTTTTTGCTCCCACTAGCTTTGCTTCCCAGAACAAATAAGCATTTCCACTGACCACGGCCACACTTTGGCTGGTTCTTGAGCAAAAATCTGAGTGCCTGCTTGTACACAATAATCTGTCAGAGGTAGAAAGCCAGCTTCTGGCTTAGAGGGAACTTGGGGGCAAAAGAGTTTACACTGTCTTTGACCTGCGTATAACACATCTCTGCATTCAGGATATCAGCCTATTAATTCTTTGAGTATTTAAAAAGCAAGTGACACCCCTCGACCTCCCTCTGCGAATATGCCTATAGGCCCATCTGATTTTAACATGCATTTCCCCTTCCCCCACTCTCTCCACCACACTGAATGGAAAATTGGATGCTTCTGTGCTCTACAGTTCCATTAGCTCTTCATGTTCTTTCAGGAGCCATTTACTTTATTGAAGGCGTGATTGGAAAAGTGTTTCAGTGCCTAAAAGATTTGTTCTGTTTCTAAGTTTAAACCTGACGCTGAGTCCTCGCCCAGGCACTGAGTGCAGCTGTTTTAATTACGCCGTTTCCCTTCCCCGTCTGCGATTGTCATCAGCGTTGGCATGCTGTTTCTAAGGCGTCCACGAGATTTTCTACACACTACGAATAATACCCTCGTCCTCATGGTTTGACTTCATGCACACAGAACTATCTTGGGGTCATGTTTGCGGAACTTTCTGCAATCACAGCAACAGAAAAAAACAGCGTCCTCGGCTGTTGGGGATACTAAACGGGGGAGGGAAGTTTCTCCAGTGGGGACAGCCACACGAACTTTTTCCACGAGAACTGAAGAAAGATGTCTTCTTGGATACTTTCCCCTTCTTCCACATGGGCACCAACACCTATGGCAGGACAAGACGACAGAAGAATGGCCTGGAGGCTTGTGGAAAGTGGGTTGGGAGGAGTTAAGAGAAAGACGTCACGAGCCGTGATGCCCTCTCGTCCTGGTGACCTGGTTCTTTTCCTGTTCCGTGCTCAGAATTTTGGCTTAGATCCATTTAGGAAAATCTAATTGGCAGAAGCCCACGTTGTACGCGATGGTCGTTCTAATTTATTTTTAGTTAAAGTATTTACTGTGTCTATTTTTCTTCTACCTGTAAGGATCCAGCCTGAGGAAGAACAAGTTGAGGAGAGTCGAGGGGTGCATTCGCCTTCCCCTGGCTTGTCTGAGAGGGCACCCCATTACCTGACACGTGGTGGGTCTCAAAATATGTTAGTGGATTGGACAGCCTCGGTGTTGTTACCCTTGAATGTCACCTGCTCCTTCAGTCTTTGTGTGTCATGACTCTCATTCGGACTGGGAGAGTTAACACACAGACCGACAGTGAAGGCCTAAGGCTTTCTACCTAAGCGAGACAATAAAGGGACGTAGGAAATAGGTTTGCTAACCTCATCCTGCTCAGCATAGGACCTTGTCTTCTTCTCTCATGGACCTCCCTTTTGGTTCTCAGGCCTCTTTTGGCTGGGTTCCTAATTTCTTCTAATTCTCCCACTGGAAAATGTCCCATCTCTGAATTTTAGCCACCTAGTGGCCATGTGGCTATTACCAGCTGGAAAAATTCTGTGAAACCACACGTGTGTAATTAAAGTTGAAACCCTAAGTTTGATTTTCTGCCTTTTCAGCTCAAGCCACCACTGCTAGATAGATGACCTTCTGGCCAGGATGTGAAAGGTCCTATTAACAGATTCTGTGTACACACGTCTTTCCCTCTTTTAATTGGTATCCTGGGTTTATATCTCCTTTCAGGGTTATATCTACTGGACTGATAGCCTGACACTGATGCTCACGTGATTTTTACCCTCGGTCCTGGAGGGGGATGAGGAAGGATATGTGTGTCTGAGAGAGAGAGAGAGGTCTTTGTGGCATTTCTGTCCATCTCAAAATATCCTTTTTTGGTTCATTTCATTACAGTCTGAACAAGCTTGCTTATATTTCCATACTATCTTCCTGCAAGCTCTAGAAAAGGCGGAATAGCATAATGTGCGGACTCTGGAGACAAGACATGTTTGAATGTGGCTGTAAGATTTGGGGAAGTCAGTTCTGGACCTATTCTTTGCTTCTGTCTGCAACTCTTTTTTTGGACTTTTGCATGAATTATCTTTCATCACCCAAAAATTCATTGAAATAGTAACAGTTTCCTTCTAAACTTACTTCTGCCTATTTTCTATCTTCGATCTCATTTATTTGTTTCTTTATAACACTATTTATTACTTTTTTATTAATTGGTTGTAAACTGTTTTCCGCCACTGAGAAGCAAATTTAGTGAGAGTGGAGACCAAGTTTTAGATATAGATAGATAGATAGACAGACAGACAGACAGACAGATGATACATAGATATTGGTAAATACTGAATAACTTAAATATTTCATTTTTAAATATTTCAAGACCATCAGAAATCGCAAAAAAAAAAAAAAAATCCACGTTACAATTGCTTCCTTGAGGAAAATCGGAGAAATGCAAATATATAGAAAATTCTCAAAACAGTGTTTACTTGTTTTCTCCCAAATTACTCCTATATTGATGGAGTATTTTATATTGTGATCTTTTTAAAGTCGTGTTAATCTTTCTGAAGTTGAACTTTAATTTTGTCATACACAAGCTCACATTGAAACCTGATGTCTCATTTCCGTGCACCTAAGCGACCGTTTAAAATATGACTGGTTAGCGAATTAACTTCCACTCTTGACCCAGGAAAACGTGGGACTGATGGAGCCAGATTATTGCGAAGCAAATTCTTCCCAGAGTGTGAAGATGCATCTCAGCTTCTTCACACTCTTGATCCTGAGTCAGTTAACTGCTCATAACAAAAAACGCAAAGCTAGAGGGGATGATTTGGTGTCTTATAGTCCACAAAGTGATGTGCCCTAATGATGTGTCCTAGGAGCTACTGAATATCTCTGATTCTTGCATAAATTTCAAGGCAATTTCGTCCAGCTAATATTCATTAAGTGCCTGGGAGTGAACACAACCCGGTTAGCTGTCAAGGGTACAGGTGACTAAGAGACAGTCTGTCCCTGTGCTTTGCAAGGATAGAGCCTAACAGGGTAGTGAAATATTGAAAAAAGGTAATTAAAATGCATACCAAATATATTATAAGGGTTCTGTTGCTATTCAAAAGCTGAGAAAAAACATTAAAAGTATTACTTAACTACCATTTATAGCATTATTAGTTTATATAGGGTCGCTGGACATTTTTGTTTTTTGTTTTGATTTTACTTGTTATTTTATTCAACATTTAAGTCTGGTTCTTGAAAACTACATCCTCCAAGTGTCCTGTGTGGCTTGGGACAGAGCATGGCACAGGAAAAGGGACGGAGCCCTTAGTGCATTTGCGGAACATGAATTAGTTTGACGTGACTGAAGCGAAGGTCCCCGAGACAGAGGCTGCAGGCGGGCAGGGGGAGCCTTTCATGACAAAGACTCAGCAAATGTTTACGGGCCAGAAGCATCCACTAAACAAAAATGCGTGTGTTAGGACTGCACAACAATTTTTAAATTAAAATATATATTCGTATTACTATAATAAACTGTTGGTAGTAAACAATACTATATCGGTATTATCATTTAAAGTATATTTAATATTTTTACTTATGTTTACTAAATATTTAGGAAAATATTAAAATATTGTTACTTTACTAAAATATTTAAATATTTAATATATTTTAAATGGTAATACCAATGCATGGCAAAATACTCCAAGATTTTATTTATTTGGAATTCTGGCATAATAAGCTAGTTATTGATTAACTAAGCTACTTACTAATTAATTTGGTGTGAGAAAACTGATATTTAATAAAAGCTAGTTATTCTCAGAGGAGAACATTGCTATGCCTAGTAAAAGTTAGTCATGTTCTCTCTCAGTCTTTTTTTTTAAAATTTAATTTATTGGGGTGACATTGGTTAATAAAATTACATAGGTTTCGACTGTATAATTCAATAATACATCATATGT
Source organism: Rousettus aegyptiacus (assembly GCF_014176215.1). NCBI lineage: Eukaryota > Metazoa > Chordata > Mammalia > Chiroptera > Pteropodidae > Rousettus > Rousettus aegyptiacus. The sequence goes on along the minus strand of NW_023416290.1, from coordinate 5,792,260 downwards.
ATATTATATTGTGTATTCACTACCCAAAGTTAAATTTCCTTTTGTCACCATATATTTGAGCCCCTATGATTTCAACAGTGCTTTCACAGAAAGGACTTCGACAGAGCCAGGTGACCCCAAATATTGCAGGGACTAGACATTGACCATATAGTGATAAATTTCAGATTTAGAGGATTATTATGCCTTTTTGGAGGGCATAAACCATTATTTCTAGCTCTATTAATTCTAGAAAATGAGCCATAAATGGAGTTGAGATTTTGATGTAGTGATAGTTCTGTATCTTTTGTTTTCTTGTTTTATAAAACCAGTGAAGCAAAATTTCTGAAAATATGACGTATTGGAGTGATTTCTCTTTTTTAAAAAAAAGGAACGTGAAGAGCTTATTTGCATGAGTTTTAAACGATGTTATAATAGCTTTTTTGAGCTATAATTAGTATATAATAAACACAATTTTAAATTTTACCACTGAATAAGTTAGCATATGCATAGACCTCTGATAGTATCAACATAAAAAACAAAGTCTCCATCACTCCCTAAGTTTCCCGCGCTTTCGCAGCAGCTCCCGGGATCCCTCCGCGTTCCCAGGCAACCCTGGATCCGCCTTCTCTGTGCATTTTACTAGAGTTTAATACAAATGGAATTAGATTTTATGCATGATACAGGCAACAAGGACAGACCTCAAAATAATTGTGCTGAGTGAAAAAAGCCAAAGAAAAATGCTTGCAGAAACTTTCAAATACAGAGAGTTTTATGGTAATATTTATGCTTATGTTTTATTAAAAGAAGATCTTAGAATCATGAGCTTATAGTTTTATAAACTTTGCCAGTTCATTTTGAAAAATTTAAGTTTTTTATAATCATACAAAGTTAGGGAGGAAGAAGAACTGAAATAATTGTTTGCTTGCTGCCATGGACCAGAGTTTCATCATTCACAGGAACAAAAAGCTGACTACGAATCACTCATAATCCTCTTTCGCAATCTCATCGCGGAGTGAGATGAAAGCCTCCGGGGTAACAGAGACACGATCATCTTTGAAACAAAGGACAGCGGCGTAGTGGAGTGTGGAGTGTGATGGTGGCAACCCCACATTCTCTTGCTTTATTTTTCTTCACAATCCTGTCACAACACAAATGATACAGTCATGTGTGCTCCTGTTCTCCCGCCTGCTTGGATTAAAACCATGATTTTGTTTTGTTTGGTGCCACGTTCCCGGTGCTAGAATAGTGCCTTTCGTGTACTAAATGCTGGTAAGTATTTATGGAATGAATAATGGTGTGTGTGTGTGTGTGTGTGTGTGTGTAAGAGATAAAGAGTTTGTAGGGAGCGTACTACAAAATCATCAGGGTTGTATGTCCACTTATCTGGTCCTCCCTTTCCAGCACCCAGCACTATTTGGATTTGGCATTCATTTTAAAGATAAGAGAGTATGAGGCACAGAGTAGATTAGTAACCTGTTCAAGGTCAAGCAGCTAGTAACTGGAAAAAGCTCGTGAACCCAGGTCAGAATAGAAAATATTTTGCTCTGAATGTAGATTTTAAATGTACTAGATAGTTTATTAGAGAAAACACAGTACCGGATAAGTGATGATTGGATAGTAACCTACTTTTCCTCAGAATTTTCAATGCTGTTCTACTAGATTCCATGAGTAAATGTCAAACTATAAAATTTAGTAATAGGCAAAACTGATGGCAGTTAGAATTCTGAAAATATCCAGACTTTTTGCAAAAGTTTTGGGTTTGGCAAAGCCTCCTAACACTTTTTTGCCAAGTCATTTTCTCCTTAATTTTTAAATCCCTGTGCATTTTAAAGGAAACATAATACATTTCTGATTCATTTACACTTAACTCATCAAAACGTTGGTGAGAGTTACTTTATGGTCAAAGACTTTTTTTCCTCTAAGAAAATCATGTCACTGACATCCAACTGCATCCAATTCACAAGTTTAAGATCTCCTCTAACATTCCGCAAAGCGAAAGTGAGTTCTGAACCTGGAAAGCCAGTCAACGACTGCGTTAATTCACGGTAGCGTTGTGGGGGGCCTGCAGGTGGGCCCCCTGTAGCTGTGTTGGAACTTGTAACCCAGGTGTATTTTGGAACATTGATAAGAAGGAAGTATACGAAAAGAAGCATTTTTATACAAAACATTTGTGTCTATCTCCTCCTGAAATGTAAGGAATCTTAACTGTCCAAAATCTAATTCTGCAGAAAACAAATTAATAATATAACTAAAAGAACAAATATTTCTTAAAATTGCCTAAAAAGATACAGGGAAGAAATGTATGTTTTTCACACTCAGAGGCTCAACAATGATGTCAGGTTCTAAATATTGAAAACATTTTGATTTGATCACTAATTTTCTTAATGACATTTCGAGGGGATGCTGCTTGGGTACTTGCTGAAGTCACCTCAGCTGCCTAGTGAATGATCTCTTGCTTGTCTCCAAGTTCTGGCAATTATGAGCAGAGTGCTATCAAAATTCATCTGCAGGTTTCTGCGTGAACATAAGTTTTCAAGTCAAACATTGAAGAGTGTGACCACTAGGTTGCAAGGAAAGATGTTTAGTTATATAAGAAAGTACCAAAATGTCTTCCAAAGTGCTTCCTTTACTTTGTAATAAGTACTTCTTATTTAATTGCCATTTAAGTCACTTTTAATATAGTTATTTGAAAATGCCCGTTTTACATCTTATTCTTTGTGAGTTGCACAATTGTGTGTGTATGTGTGTGTGTGAGACAGTGTGTGTTACATGGCAGTGATGCATGAGCAGCCACTTTCCCGCCCCATCCTCCCCTGCTCCTTCTGGAACCCCTGCCTTGCACGTGTACAGCGAGGGAGAGGAACGGACACACATGGGCGACCACTTCTCGAGTTAATATGTGCTCGTTTTAATTTACAGTTGCAAGAATATATTCTAATGATTTAACTGCTAACATTTTGTGTGCTGAGCTTGACAAAGTGATTGTGCTTATTCGACATTTATGCGACAGCTACTTACTGATTTCCTACAATATGTCAAACACTCTGTTGATTCACCCTTTGATTCATGAGATTAAATGCTAGGTTTCTGTAGGACTCTTCGTTAGACCACTACAAAGCAAAAATAATAATTGTCATAAGTGGGAATACAGTCTACCGATGTGAAATGTAGCGTCTCATATGCGCACACGGGCGCAGACAGACTGCAGTCGTACGTAACATCAGAACGAAAGAGCTCCTGCTCTGAGTTCCATCTGCTGTCCGCGCAGCACACCGTGTGGTTCTGCAGTGGCCTTGAGCCGTGAGAAGCTGTGTTTTCTTCCCGAAGCTTCCTCCCCTCTTGCTTTGTTGTTTCCCTTCCTCTGGTCACTCATCTGTGACATTCATGGCTTCTCTTCCTCTGCTTGCTTTTTAAATATTGTTTCCCACGTTTCCTGTCTCGGGACTTCTGTTCTCTCTCTCAAGACAATCTTATCCAGTCCTCTGAATTCTACTGTACACTGGTGAGTCACTAACATGTTAACACTTAATTTCTCCGTTTTCATCTTTTATACTGGAATTCCATCTGCTTACTGAAAATTTATCCTTGGAGATCTTGCAAATAGCACATATTTAACTGCTTTAAAAATAAACTCATACCTCCCTTCAATAGCTACTTCTTTCCTCCCTTCCTCCCTCCCTCCCTGTCCTTCCTTTGTTTACATGGAAAATTCATGAACCTGTTAAAAACAAAATGCCACCAATACAAAGCAACTCCTGAAAGGCAAGTGTTCTTGCCATTTACTTATGTATCATCCTACAGACATTTAATGCAAATAAAAGCATACATGTATGCACGTTTTCAGCACAAATGGTAACATGTGTACTCTATTCTGCCTCTTGCTTTTTCTCATTTAATATTCGTTGGAAATAAGCTCATATCAATAAAAACAGACCTGACTCACTGCTTTTAATAAATATAAAATGTACATATGCATATGGATAGATATACCTTAACCTACTGATACTTAGTTGCTTCCAATTTTTGTTACCATAAAAATAATAAAATGAATGTTGAAATGCATGCTGTTGTATTTATCCACAGGTTGAATGTATAGAAGTAAAATTATTAAGTCAAAGGGAAAGTACATTTAAAATTTTAACAGTTATTGTTGAATTTATCTCCAATCCACATTGATACATCCTGGCCAAAATATTATTTTTAATCAATAATTTTCAAATTTTGCATATTTGATTAGAGAAAAATGATATCCCATTATACATTAATTTTTATTTCTCATATTGTGGCTGATCACAACATTAATTTAAAATAATTTTGAATGTTTACCTGTTTTCCTGTTTGGTAACTGGTTTTGGTTTCCACATTTGAATAACCTCTTTAATTATTAAATATGTTAGCTGTCTAAAAAATCTCTTTAAAAAAACATATTTTTGTAGTTTTTCAATTTTTTGCAAGTATTTTGCATTGTTTTCATGCAGAATTTACTAAAATTTTGAAATTAATTTTGCTTCATTTTAATAGCTTTTAGTGCCAATGTTGTACTGAATTTATTAAAAAATGTGAAATTTTTCTTTTTACAATACTCTGAAATAGTGTAAATAATAGGAGAATTAACTATTTATAAAGTTTTGGGGAAAAGAATCTATTTTTGTAACATTTTTGTCATTTTCAAAAACTCCTGGAATTATATTTTCATTGCTTTTTCAATTTAATAATCCTATTTTTATCTTCACAATTTTCTTCTGTGTTTTTGGATGATTTCATTATTTTTTTCAATCCTTCAGTTCATTTTTTATTTATTTCCGTGCTTATTTTATTTATGTGAATGACTGAAGCCATTAATTTTCTCTGATTTTTCTGTATTTGGTAGGTTTTGATGTACAGAGGTTTTGTTATTTTCAAATTCTAAACATTTTTCATTTAGTTTGCTTTTTTCTACTTTGCTGTATTATGAGAACATTTTCTTTTAAATTTGCAGGTGGAAGGCTGTGTATGCTCTATGTTTCATGTCATTTTGGTATTAAATCTTATTTATATTTTCTTGCAGTCAGAAGATGCATACCATTTCTACTCTATAAAAAAATGAAAATCATCTTTGGAACCGATTTTAAGTTTTGTGTAACTGCTTAATCGACCCAGTTACCCCCCAAACCCTGCCCCCTCTGCCTTCACCGAGGGACACAGGGGAGTCACGGTGTGTCCTGGAACAACCGTGAGCAGAGCAGAGGCTGCAGACGCCGCCATCTGTTCTTGCTGGGCTCCAACACGGCAAAGATCGCTTAACCATTAGTCTTCACCCATCTGCATTTTTGTTGATAGCCATATTCTTGCCATGACCTCCAATTGTCAGATTCGCATATACTGTGACTCACTTAAGGAAGTAACTGGAAGTAACTGACTTACTTGAAATAGCAACAGATAGATAGATAGATAGATAGATAGACAGACAGACAGACAGACAGATAGATAATATATACTACAAATTGAGATAGAAATATCATTTTAGTGGAGTAATAAAACGTAAGTATGGATCCATGAGACCTAATATACCATAATTAACAATTGATATCTTTGCACTGAAAAAATAAGTTTTTTAGTAATCATGCAAGAGAGCCACATACAACTTCATACGTAGAATAAGAAGAAACTAAGAAATAAGTTATGTTCAAGTTGAGAAAAACAAAGGATTCCATCAGCTAAAGAGATAAAAGTGTTGTTTCTCCTCAGGTATACAGATTTTTATGGAGAAGTCTAGACTTTAACATGGTTCCTGAGGGCCAGAGTCGCTAAGTCTGTGGGAAGCGTCTAGAGTGTGGGCTTACGAGTTTCAGCCCATGCCAGTAAGTTGTAGGGAAAACACTGGGGGATTCTAAAACCCTTTGAGCAAGGTGTGGAAACAGCTTTGAGGGCCAGAAGAGAAGAAGTAACCATTCATTGGGGGCGAGAAGGATGCGTAACATGTGGCTCTGAGAAGCAGACGCTGTGGCAAGACTATGGACATTGGCAGTGGCTGTACTGAGAATAGAGGCCACAGAGCAAGACGGGGGTACAAGCTGAAACCAGCAAGGACATGCGAGGACCATAGAACAGACACGCTGCCCTCGATGCCAGGACAATTCACAAGCCACCCCATGCACCAGTCTGCTTCTTCATTAGGTATTCTGAAACAAGAATGTAGCTCACTCCCTTTTCCTGGTAATAAGAGAAGGAGAAGAGGAAGCTGGAAAAATCCAAACAGTTACCCAAAGACGATGAAGATTAAACTGGGCTTGATGAAGTTACATTAGACTAGCAAGGTTGTATTTTCTATTATAACTTGAAGTCATACGAACAGAGGTGACTTCGGTTATGAAGAAAGAAAGAAACTGCTTTTAGCACACATGGCTCTCTGACACGGTGACGTGTGCGCCCACACTACCTGTCTGGGTGCGCCACCGACCGTGGAGACACGTGTTCTAGTCGTTCTTTCAGCTATCTGCAGCAGCAGAATGATCTCTTTCATGTCCTAGTCTCAATAATATGGGTCACGAGCCGCTCAGTTACCCTCGTTAGAAGCTTGGAATTACCCTAGAATGTGTTCCTTATTCCCTGCATCCAATTTTTCATGAACTGTTACTGATTTTATCACAGAAATATTTCCTGAATTGGACCTTTCTCTATTTCTACTTCCTCTATAACCCTCATCATGTCTCAAAACTATTGCAACAGCTATTTATTATTCTGCATTCCAAAATTCCTTCTCTTCTCCAGTTTGGTGCCAGGTACCTTTCCAAAAAAAGTTAACTTTCTTTCTTCTCTGTTTATAGCCCACACTAGTTCCTTCCTGTCCACAATGCAAAGTTTCAACAACTCACCATGAGATGCGAGGTCCATCACCACCTGTCTGCCCCATCAACACCCTCTGACCCTGCCTGGGAACATCTCATTGTTCATGAGACCCAGGCTGCATATCTTCTGACTTCTACGTGGCTAACTGTCTGCCATGTCTGTTCCATGTATTTAAAAGTTAGCTATAGTGACTACATATTGAAGTTTTATAAAATTTTTAAAATAAATTTTTTATTCAAATTTTTTTATCAAAATTTTCATATTGCCAGAAATGGGCATTTGACTAAAAAAAAGCAAATATTATTAAAAGGCTTATATTAAAACAACAACAAAACAAACAGCATTCCTACAATCTTGCTTTCCAGAAGGTACTACTTTTATCTTTTTTTTCCTATTACTATTATTTACCTCTACTTTTAAGTAACATTAGTGACTTTGTGTTATGGACCCACTTCCCTTTCCTGCATCATTGCAAAGTAATTATAACACTTCTTTTGATAAATGAAGATCCAATATGTTATTATAATGTGAATGTTAAAATGAACACCAGAAAATATAATTTCTTGTAAAAAGTACTTTGCTATTTTATTGGTTTAACTTGTGATGCACCTAAAAATAATTTTTTACAGTATTCCAAAAATTCTGTCCAATGCCTAGCAATATATCTTTCAAATAATCATACTCCTTTATAATCTGTTCTTTCTCCTCCTTCTCTTTCTCCTCCTTCTGGATCCTTCCCTCACTCAGACTCCATATCCTACCTTTCCAAGGTACAATGTCCTTTCCTTAATCATGAAAATGTTGAAATCATTTACATATATTTCTAGCACATTTTCACTACAATTACTATTGCGATGTAGTTTCCGTCACTGTCTATTTTTCTCAGGAATTATCCTTCACCCGTCTCCAACAGTCTCCCAATCACCAAAACCAAAAATCCTCTTTCTCAGCTTTAGTCCTTTTTAACACCTCAGAAATACTTACGATTACTCTCTGGACTTCCTTCTTTAAAGTCTCCTGTTGATTTTCCTCGACTCTTCAATCTCCAAACTCTAAGAGTGATGTTCTCTAAAGACACATCTGAGGGTTTGTTCTGACACTTTCTTTTGTTCTCTATATTGCTGTCCTTCGGGATCTTAACCACTCTTAAAGTTCTTCCCTAAATAAGTTGGTCTCATTCTACCTTTAATATTTGGTCAAGCTCCTTTATGTATCTTTTTCCATATCTGGAATATCTTAACTCCTTTCTTCTATTTGTTAAAATTCTTTTCGGCCTTCAAGGCAATTGAACTTGTTACATCAGTTCAGAAGTCTTTCTTCGTCTCCACGGATACTGTATCACGTCCCTCTCCTCCACTTTACCACAGTCTTTTGCTATATCTCATGGAGCTTACTCCACTTTATATGATACTCATTTTTATACTCATTCTTTTACCTTCGAAAAGATAATAAGCTTCAGATAGTCAAAATAATGACCTACCCAGTCAGGACTCCATTTATATGAAATTGATTTTAATCTACTAGAAATAGAAAAAAAAAAAAACACCAGAAAAATACGGAAAGTTTCTAAATTGCCAAACTGTCCCTGGCTAACAAAAGAACAGCTTAACTAAAACAATGTAGTAACCCGCTAGCCTCATGATTTAAATAAAATTAACAAAGTTACATGAGAGATGTTCAGATTGCCTAGGTTCATAGAAATTCTCCAGGAAAGGGCCTTTGTAGGCTCAGGTTGGATTTTTTTTTTGGTGTTGTTTGTTTGCTTTTTTTTTTAAATCTCCCTTTTTTGAAGAAGAAGAGATCATTTGCCACTTAGTATTTGAGAAAATAAAGGAAATGTGTTTGATTTAGCTTGAGTGAAGGTTTTCAGTTAGCCATGGCCAGAGAACACAGCTGTGGCTGATGAAAGCAAGCTGGACCCTCGAGACTTAGTTACAGAGAAAGAGTCCCTACCATCTATTCAGGCACTACGTAGCAGGCATGATGTTTTACACATTTTTTTCATTTAATCTTTAGAATCCTGACAGGTAAGATTTTAAGAGAGCAACTTACTTATAAGGTCTCTATGTTATTATTATTGCATGTTTAAATTATTTAGTTGTCCAACTGCAGAGATTAAAATTGTACAATACTATGCTTCCAGACAGGACCAAATGGAAAATCTGGGAAGTAGGGCCAGCGAGAGCTTGAGCATATGGCACTCAAGGTCCACAGATCTTCAATTATTAGCACAAGATTATAAAATTTCAAGCATTTGAGAGTCTGGGGAACTTAGCAAAAAATTCTTAGAAGGAAAAGGAATCTTAAAAATGAGAAATACTGAGGTGTTAATGGTCTTATAATGTGAGGAGATGGTGGGGTCAATTCAGGATGCTTGAAAAATTGTGCCTGATCCCCTTCTGCACCACCCCATCTCCCCTGCTCTCACACCAAAGACATGGCTGCGAGTAGGAGCTGGCAAACGAAGCTGAGATGCTAACTGTGAAGAGATGGAAAGGCTTTCTGTGCCTGTGAGTAGAATTCACACTACATAACTCCCATGCAGAGGATCATTTCTTAAAAGTATTCTCCATTGAGAAAAAAAAAAAATGTTCCACAATCAAATGATTCTGGGGAATACTCCATACTTGATTTCTACCTTGGATATAAATATCATACACTTAAAACCTGAGAAACTCTGCAGTTTAACTCCAATTAACTCAGTTTCTCCAAACTTATTTCCCACGGAATCCTTTTTTTATGTAAACATTTTTTTTTTTTAAACATTCTGATAATTCGTGGGAAATGTCAGCCCAAAGTCGTGCTTCAAACAAGCCAAACAAGACAGCAAAATCGTGGCAGAAGCGAGGGCCCTGGAAATGAGAGTGAGCATGCAGGACGGTGAACACAGAGCTGCCTACAAGTTGGGTTAAAGAGCTATTGAAACTTGGGGAAGGAAACGAGGGACCAAGAATGGGAAAATGTTTTATCTCTAAGGTCGCCGAGGAAGCTGAAAGGAGAAAGACGCTCAACCTTCTGAAAGGGTCTGTGATTCTGAGATTCACAACGGCTCCTGAAACTGTTTCAGCTTGGTAGTCTCATTATCCTTGACTTTTAACCAAGTCGAGTCAATGATTGAAAGAGGCGGGACTAGATGCTCATCTAGTGTCAGCGTAGCTATTCTATGCTCCATAAGCCAGTGGTTTTAAAATATATATATGTTTTCTTTGTTCCAATTTGTTTCCATCACCGTTTGAATAGTAAAATCTTTTGAACACTGCCAGTCTACCTGGTCATAAGAAAAACAATGTTTTTTAAAGTGAAGTGACTCTAGAAATATTAATGTGTGTGGTGGTCTTAGAAATTTGCCCCCTCCCTCCTCCACCCCCCCCCCAAACTGGAGAGCCCTGGGGTGTCCCCAAGGCAAGCGCTGCGGATCCGATTACTAGGGAGAGCTGTCCGTCTTCCGCCCACCGGCTGACTCCCTCTGTGCTTCCCCCCAGTTGTGGGCAAAGTCCACACTGACATCCTTGGTTGAAGGTCAATGGCCAAGGAGCCTTATGTCACACAAGCTGTGGAATTAAAAGTTTCTTATGACATTCCTACATGTTATACCCTAAAGAGACAAATTCTTAGCATGGAACATGTATTTTTAGTGCTAATCACACCTTTACATACCACACATATTTAAATAAGACTGAAATAGAGGGACATATTTATTTATTTCTCTGTCAACAGACGCCACTGAGTTGTTTTTTTTTTTTTTTTTTAAATGTTCATACTTTGGGGAGGGGGCGGTTAGAACCCAAAGAATGGTACTCCTTTTTATGTATAATAAGACTCTTGGAAAATTTATCCAATATAAGAAGAAAAGTAGAAAAACACACACAAAAAACAAAAAACACCCAAACTCCAATTTAAAACATAAAGTTAGATCTCCAATATAGAATTCGTGTTCATATTTTTATTTAGCAACATTACAGTTGTTTTTTTCCATGTGCTGTCCTCATAATTCTGTAGTTAACCTCCCTGTTTTTTAAAAAGAAATCCTGCCAAAATATGCTGAGCGAGCTGTTTGTTTCTAAACCCCAAGAAATCAAAAGTAGCAAGGGAACTTTATTATTATGACATTTTAATTATGAGTGCATTTATGTATTTTTTTCTTTTGATCTTTGAATCACTTTATGATCCTGGAGTTTAAATTTGTGAACTTGGGAGATCATAATCATTTAACTAAAGAGTAATGCTAACCCATGTTTATATATAAATAAAGTTATATAAATAAAGTTACCCCCTTACTTTTCCAAATAATATTAACACTTTACATTTATGTCATGTCGGGCCTTTCATATATAGAATTTCAAGTGATTACCAAGTAGCTTGTGATCCTACCAGGTCAAATATTGCTCTCCCCTGGGCTTCTTGCCCCCTTTGGTTTGTCTGCTTGTTTGCTGGTCTTTTATAAATAAGGAAACTGAAGCTTACGGATGGAGAACAATTTCTTTGCAGCCATACAGATGGTAGTTGGCTGCTCCAGATCTAAAGCTTAAAACCTGATCCCTCTTCCCTTAACTCTCGGCCCCTTCTTAGTATGTAAACAGTGAAATGAGAAATGAAACTGCTCATTCCTAAGGAAGCTATTAACTCAAAGAAACGTTCTGAGTGGTGGGAGAAGGGAAAAGAGCTGTCCTGTAGTACAGGGTGAGAAAGCCGTGAGATGGAGTCACAGATGGTGCTACAAGTCCTTCCTCAAAAAATCATTTCCGCAGAAGTCCACTGAGTGACCACTATACACCCAGATGTGTGCCACATGCTCAGGGATAGAAAGATAGTATGACATGAACCCTGGACTCGAAGGTCATGCTCTGCGTGAATACGATCCACACACAGGTAAGCATCTATGGTAACACGTGGTGAGTCCTTTAGGCTCTACCGAGTTCTGCTGGGCAACAGCAGGGCAGACCTGGTTTTGTGAGGTTATGGTCTGAATGTTCGTGTTCCCCTAAAGCTCATGTTGAAATCCTAGCTCCCAACAGGGTAGGATTAGGAGTTGGGCCTTGGGGAGGTGACTAGGTCATGAAGGTAGAGCCCTCTTGAGTGGGATTAGTGACCTCATAAAAGAAACCCCACGGAGTGTTGCTTCTCTCTCTCTCTCTGAGCTTACCCAATTTGATATGTGTATATGAGTGGAAAATGGGAAGAAAAAGACTACAAAACTATAAAGATAAAATTATCTTGGAAGGGGCCTGTGCAAGGGCGAGTCCCTGACGTTTAAGCTTCTGTGGTGTCTGGATCATCTTGACACAAGAAGTGGGAGGCGCCAGGAGGAGACCTGGGGTGGAGTCATCGCAGAGGAGAGGAGCTCGCCAAGTATAAAGACCTGGTGGCATCAGGTAAGAGGCCATCGAGGACAGCAGAGCATCCCAAAAAGAGGGAAGAAGACAAACCTGCCTCCTACAGAGGCCTCGGTGATGCTGTCAGCGCGTAACGAGCTTCCCTGTCACAGAAACTGTTGTATGTTTAAAATAAAATAAACTGCAATAATTAAAACCATTTTCCCAGTTAAAAAAAACATATTTTTAAACAGTGTTTCTCAGAAATATTTTGTCTTTAAAGTGTGACTTTAAAGCAGGTGTGGCTAGAAATGATGAGAGTCCAGTGTGCATAGCAAAGTCTTGCTATGAAACCGTGATGACGGCGGCACAAGTAGGTAGAGGGTGCAGTAGCAGCTGAGCGAGCCACTCAGAACTTATGACATTAACTCAAAAATAGGATGGACAAGACAGAGGCCATGGCATCTCCTTACGTTACTCTTTGTTAAGGATTCATTAATTCACTTATTTATTCTACAAATCATCACCGAATGTTCACTAGGTGACAAGCACTGTTCTCAGTGCTCAAGAAAAGACATTGAAGAAAACAGTAAAGAACAAAATCCTTGATTTCATGAACCTTATGTCATGGCGAGAAAGCAAAACATAAACAAGTAAAACAGACAGTACGCTGGATACTGGTAACTGCTTTGCAGGAACATTAATACATTAAGGAAGCAGGGATCAGGGCGAGAGTGTGCTGGGCAGATGAGCTGCTATTTTAAAGAGCACAATCTGGGAAAGTAATTTCTTAAACTCCCTGGACCTGTCTCCAACTTTGTTTTAGTCAGCGCTGAAACAGGCCCTGCTCCAGGTATTTTAAAACTTTGAGGTTATCTGAATGGCAGCTGGGGTCACTCTGTCATTCGAGATTTGCAAACAATTAGTTCAAATTCTCTCTCCCGTGTTCCTTTGGGCGTTTGACCTCCCCGAATTCTAGGTACTCTGCGATCTTTCTCAAGGTTCTTTCCTTCCGCAGAGTCCTGTCTCCCTCAAGGTTCCATTCTCGGCCGGGTCCCATAGCATCCCATTAGCTGCACTTTTTGCCTCCACATGGCCAGAGCTGGTTCCCAACTGTCCTTTATGTTTAATGTTCCCATACAGCATTCGTGGTAGAAATTTTCATGTGCAATAGAATTTATTAAGTTTTGGAGCAATAAGATTACCTTGCTTCACTTAAAAGAGTTTCTGAGAAACATCCATGACTGGAATTGTTCAATTCCGGTGTTTTCCACGGAACTCTGCGGCCACCCACGTCTCCGGCTGAATCCTGTTCTGGCCCGCCTGACCTGCCACTTCTGCCTCTGTTCTTCTGTGTTCTCCTCTGCTCCAGAACCTCTCTGTGCAGAAAAGTGCAGCTTTCTTTTTGTTTTCCTCTCTGAGTTTTTCACATGCCTTGAGGTTTTTACAGTCTCTCCTTTACAGGCACAGATAAAGTCATCTGGAAAGAAATGATGCACTTCCTTTTGTACATTCACTTTTGAATTTTAAAAAATCTTTTTTTCTCTCCTTGTACACTTACAATTCTTCAAAGCAAAATATTATTATTATTATTAATTATTGTTTTACTGAGGAGAAATCTACAGCCTAAAAAAGTATTTTGCCCAATGCCACAAAATGGATTTTAAGTTTATCTGTTCCCAGGCTCCGTGTCTTATGTGAGCTCGGTGGCACCACGCAGCAAAGACGTGGCCAGGTGAAACAGGCGGCTCCTGCCACAGGACCCCGGAGGAGCATATGCGATCTCGTTATTGTGCATCTGGAATATTCCGAGCAGACCATGGACGGCATACAGACACTGGGCTCATTTCAGAGAAGGGTAGTTGATATAGAAAGTGGATGAGGGGCTCCCATCGACGCAGTAACAGACTTTTTAAAAGGATCCATTAAAGCAGAAAGGTCACAGCAGTTCAGAGATGTCATCTGAGACTGTGACATCAGAACTCCAGTAAACAGTGTGGACACTAACTTTTCCAAATGTGACAGCTGTATATTAAATTAGGTGGTAAATAAATTAATTTAAAAAATAAAATTAGGTAGGAGTTGAGATTAAGCTTGAGAAACTATATTTAGATCCAAATGTAAGGAATACTATATTTTATGGCAATTGATAATAACGTTGATACTTTCATTATCCCAAACAGTGCCATGAGCTGTCACTGTGGTTTTTAAACCTTTAAAATAATTTTGACTAAAGTTTGACATCATGACATGCAACCTAACTCTTCCAAAAAACATTCCCAGAATGAATTTACTGATCTAATCTATAGTTTCTTATATTTTTATGTTATACTCAAATGAGAAATATAAATTTTTTCCTATTTTAATAGATATTTCAATACAGAAAAAAGCTTCTGCCAGTGGCTAACAAATGAAATTTTTAACAAATTTTATGAACTATCCGGGGATGTAGACGATAAATAACTATTCTGAAGTTAATTCAAGCATGAAAATGAACAGTGATTTTGAGTGTCTGGCTTTTTACGAAAGTACCCTTAGTGTGGGACATTCTCGTGGGTCACCCTGTGCCAACACTTAAGCCAAGGTATCCTTTGAAGTAAACGATAAATCTCACAGCTGAAATGCATTTTCTGTGCATCAGAGACAGTATGAGGTATCTACTGATGCATAACAAATCACCACAAACTTCGCTGCTTACAGCAACCACCGGCCGTTGCGTTACGGCGTCGGCAGGCCAGGAGTCCGGGCACAGCTCCTCTGGCTTCTCCGCTCAAGCCTCTGTGCTGTTGGCAGAACTTGGGTCCTTGAGGGTTACTGACCCAACACCTCCGTTCCCTGCTGGACGTCGGCTGAAGGCCAGCCTCCGGTTCCGTGTGGCTTCTCCATAGGTCAGTTTGCTTCATCAAAGCCAGCAAGAAAGGGGGGCTGCGAGCAAGATGGAAGGTACTATTCTTATGTCACCTTGTCAAGAGGTGACATTCTGCTCCTTTGCTCCCATCTGTTAGAAGCAAGTCACTAGGCCGGTTCACACTCACAGGGAGGAGATTAGACTCTGGGATCATTCAGGACCATCTTAATGTCTGGTCACCATAGAGACTGAAAGACAGGACTTGTCTCATGGCAATTATAAGAGGAAAGGCATTTTACATTCTTTCTACTCTTTGGCACTACTCAGTTAAGCTTAAATTTTTCCATATAAATAAAACAATAACGTACTGTAAAAACTGCAAATAGAGCTGGACGTATCACAGATGCCCAATAACGGGTGGCTGGGTGGCTGGGTGGCTGGTTGTGTTTATATGTGGTAATTCTGAGAGTTCAGAGGTTGTCTGGTCTGAAAGCCATTTATCTCCTTTGATATTGTTTCATTATCTTTTGTTCTTGATGTCGCCACTGCTGCAACTTTGTCAAGTTATATTTTTCTGTCTTATTTTCTCAGTCTACATAACTGTTTAAATTTTTTAAATCCCTTTCCTATCTCACAGGAGTATTAAAAGTGAGGATGAGACAATATGTGAAATTACGTTAAGATCGAGAGTGAGATGCTAAACACATAACTCTTCTAGAATATCATAAAAAATACAATAAAGGCAATACGTAATTGAAATCATTTTAAAAAGGCTAGAAGGAAAAGCTCAAATGCACACTTGGGTCTCTGTTCTGATGTTGCTTACCTATGTATAGTTTAGTAAACAGAAGCGTGACCTTTAAAAGCGATATTTGGGAGGAGAAACACAAATTAACCGCTGTGTGGTCATTCTAAGCAGGGTGCAGCCAGGAGCTTCCACCCACACACTCACCACTGCCACAGGGCATAAACAGGGCTGCATCTCTTTGTGCTCTGCCTTTGGTCACTTTGGGGACAAATTCTATTAACAGCTTTGCCTTAGGCATGATGTTGGATTGCAAGTACTGAACGCTGACTTGTCCCTAGTAAGGGATTTTATTATGTCAACATTCTAATTAGCATCCGCATGGAAGGTGCCTGTTATTGTTGGCGTGGCTGCCTCTGTAATCCTGACAAACCATTCGATTGAAGAGTGCTGTTGATGTAGTGTATGGCAGTCTGTGGCTTTCTTTGAAAGGGTGTATTAAGGCTGTATCCAGATTACAAATGTTTAACCTGGCAAATAGCACTATGACCTCTAAAACAAATATTGTGTCATTAATATAGCAGTGTCCACAGATGGGATTGGCAACCTAAAATGTGCTGTCTATAAACATTTTCAAATTATATTTGAGGTCCTTAATTAACCCTATTAGGCTCACAGATTGAAACAACCACTGAATCAGTATAGAAGAACAATTGAATAAAGAGATACCATCATTTTCTATACATATTATAAATTCTCTGGAGTCTGTAATTTTAAATAAGACTTAATATTATTTGAGAATTATCTTTTTTTCACTCGAAAAGGTCAGAATTTTAACATGTGAGAAGACAATGAAATTAAGAACGGTTACACCCTTCACTGCATCACACAGTAAGTCTGCAGCTGGAAGTCCCCACGGAGCTCCCCCGTGCCAGCACCTTCAAGTCACAGACGAGAATACTTAGCTCCAGAGTAACCCAGGGACAAGTTGAAATGAAGAATCACAATTGCACTGTTATGCTCAATAAATTATCCACATATGTATTAAAATTTTTCATCAGGGACTTTTAAATCAAAGGGTTAGAATTTTCTTTGCAGCAGCGAATGTAAGCTGATGGCTGGCATTTTAACCTTGTGTTATAGAAAATTGTACTGAAGCAGTAAGTTACCATCATTACGAAAACTAGGGGTGGTGCCAAAAGCTGGAATCGCTTATAAACAAGTCCTTGCGTTTGCTCCACATCGCTGTGCAGCCAAGACTGATCATGACCTCTCCGCTGTTAGAAGCATTTTCTCACTACGGCAGAGACCACTAAGAAAGGCCTCCGGTTTCTGGTAGTAGTTGTTCATTTGTACAACCTGGCATTATTTCCTGCTCTGACTTTTTATCTCCTGGCCTATTTAAACTTGGCCTGCTCTGTGCCGGGTCAGCTGGTCTCCAGCTGCGGTCTCCTGGCAGACTTCAACAACAGCCCGACGTGAAGCCTCCATGTTTCTTTAAACGGTGATGCTTCCCCTGCCCATCTGCCCTCCGGTTGATGATCCACTTCATTCCCATCACAGCAGCTACCTGAACGTCGCCTCCCGCCCACCGTTCGTCAGTGTCCACGCCAACAAAGTACAATGCGCTGGGCTTTGCGTCAATCATGTATTATGTACCACAGTCAAAATTCCCCTCACAATTCATTCGTCATCCAACCATTGATAAAAAGAAAAGACAGACACATTGGTGAGCACCTAAACATTCTTGATGAAAAGCTACCAGGTTGAAATGTGAGTGGAACCGAGCCGCGGTTTGGGGTAGGGGGGAGCCCGCCAGGTTGTCTTATAGGGACCGCATAAGAAGCCTCACCTCCTGCCCCTTCTCTGCGCATCTCAACTGCGGGACCCACGCGCTTCCTCTAGTTTTCTGAGTCATTCTGAGCAGCAGTCCTGTCAACACATCGGTGGCTTCGAGCACTGCTGAAAAGGCAGCACGCGGGAGAATGAAACGCCTTCCTCTAGCTTCCCCACGGTCTCTCTCTGTGTCTGCTTCTCAGTAGCTCCTCTAGCAAAACAAACCGCCCAAACCCAAAACGAATCAAGCCAACAGAAAAGTAATCAATGAAAAAGAAGGATCTACCCAGGAGCTCTCTGTGCAGGGACAGACAGAGCCTTGCACGTGCTTTCACTGCAGAGGCTCATGCGGACCAGGGCTGCCCCCGAGTACCGAGTACCGAGGAGCCTGGGCTGCTTGAAGGAGGGAGAGCCAAGGCCTGAGGGTGCGGAAGGGGGCGCGGTCCCTGCACCCAGGGGGGTGTGCGCAGGCCCACGGGGAGCACGGCCTCCATCTGAGCAGGCCAGTGTGCCGGAGGTGAGCGCGCCATGGGGACGCAGAAGTGCGGCCCGAGAGGCGGGCAGCCACCGCGACGGGGTGGGAAGCAACGCGGGTCGGTCTGGATTGTATCCTCAAAGCGACGGAGACCTACGAAAAGGTTTTTGAACACTATTTTCTGATTTTATAAATTTTTCAATATGTAAAGGATTTATTGCAGACACGTAATAGGGAACTACAGAAAATTGTAAAGAGAGAAATCGATCAATTGCACATCCAGAGAAAGTCAATATTTAAATATATTTCCTCCTAGTGTATTTTTATTTGTATTTTATATGGTATATATTACATTTATTATATGATTCAAGTAATTTTAAGTCTTGCTTTATTCTCGTAATGTTGGCATTTTACTTTCCATTAAATATTTATTGAAACCACCATTTTTAGCAGTTTGATTTAGCTTCCATAAAATTATTTCATCATCGAGTTACTGTTGGTTGTTGCATTGTTTTCAACATATTATCATTATATGTACAAAAGACCCATATGTCATTCGAGGGCTTCCTGCCTTTTAAGATCTGGGTAAGAGTACTCAGGTGACCGCTAAATCCTGGGCCTGTGGAAGACTAAAACCCTCCCCGTTCCTGCAAATTCCTGAGATTCTTCTGATTCTGCAAGCGTGGTCATTCAGGGAGTCTGTGAGGTCACAACTAATTTCACGGCCCTGGTAAAATGACGTGCCTTTCATCTGTCTCGAGAAGGTGCAGTGGAGGTTTCCAGGTGCCACTCATCACGACAGCATCATTTTCATGGCTAAAAAAGGTTTGATTTTATTGTCTTGGTTTTAAAATTATTTCAGGTTT
This sequence comes from Rousettus aegyptiacus, assembly GCF_014176215.1. Taxonomy (NCBI): domain Eukaryota; kingdom Metazoa; phylum Chordata; class Mammalia; order Chiroptera; family Pteropodidae; genus Rousettus; species Rousettus aegyptiacus. The sequence continues at coordinate 5,773,371 of NW_023416290.1, read as the reverse complement.
GATTTTGAGTACAGTAAAGGTAAAAATGTACAAGACACGGAAACAATAGCCCAATGGGGTCCTTGATACTTTTTAAGGGTTTTAGGGTTCACGAGATGAGAAAGTATGAGAACCACTATCTTAAAGCAACACGGCACTTTACCAAAACAAGAAAATTCTGTCTCTAAGAGTTAATATGTTGTCAACTCTTCTTTAAGAGTTTTCTCCTACCAATACATAAGTTCTATTTAGATGGAAATCCCTAGTATTTTAACTTTGGATAGAAGTGGAGAATGGAGAGTGTGGCGTACTCCTATTTTTGCTCTTGAAAGTTGGTGGAGAATGTGCTAGGTCACGCAGAGCCCGCTTGGGAGGCCTGTCACCTGGGGCGGGACGGGACGCGGCAGCGGCGGCGTGCACTGAGGAGCGGGGCGGACGCGCGGGGCAGGACGCGCTCCCTGCGGTGCCGTCGCCTGTTTTATGGGTGAGAAACCACTGGGCAAAGGGGCGAAGTCCCGGCCGAGGTACATCTGAAATGGATCTTCTGACTCTCAGTCTCTACTGCAGTTCTACGACACCAGAACTCATTGAGACCCGGCTGTCCATGAGAAAATGCATCTATGGTTGACCTGGACCCAGAGGTGAGACAGGTCTATTAAGTCACTGTCGTCAGCCTTGCGAAGCTCCGCTCACCATTCCATAAGCCTCCGTAACATATTCACTCACTCACGAATGCCTCTCCGTGGGCCAGCGACCATGATGTGGTTCTCTGTCTCCCTCTCCCCGTCACTCCCTCCCTGCTTCTCTTCCTCTCTCCGTACCCGCCCCCCTTCTCTCGCTCCCTCCCTCCCTCTCTCCCCCTCCTTCTCTCTCTCTCTCCCCCTGACTTATTCGTTGTTCTGACTGCCTGTGAGCCAGTGTTAGATAATGGTCATAAGTGAGCACGCTGGCTTAGCATGTATACTATTTTTAAGGCTTCTTTGACATTTCTATGACTACTTTGTTCCAAGACAGCTGTGTCTGCCCTCTGAGAACAATCCTGTGCTGGCTCAGTCGTGAGCAACGTGGCTTTGTTCGGAACCTTCCCGTGGAAGGGCTAATCACGAGGTCTGCGATCTCAGCGCTAGATCGTCACCTCTGAACATCAGTTTGAGATTTCCTGGTTAGCGTAGTTCCCTGCGGCATTGCGGAAGCTATTGCTTTAACTGTGACTTTGTGACGACCACAAAAGACATTAGGTCATGCCCACAGAGTGCTCAGGGCTTGCTATCCCACTGCCCTTTTTGGAGGAACGTCTTCCTCTGAAATCTCTGTAGTCATTGTTTCCATGTAGCTATTTCAGTTTTTATTCCACATTCTTTGCCATTAAATTATTACTACTGAGGGGGGAAACTGTGAACAGCCGTGTACTTGTTCTATATAGTGAACTATAGTAAATATAGTTACGTAAACTATAATGGCTTTATGTCCAACTTTAATAGTTAGCAACATTCTTAAATACAGTTTAAATAGTTTAATTTTGGAAAGAAAGGAAGAGAATACTTTTAAAGGATTATGAAACTCAAAGAGGGATTTCAAAGAAAGAGGGATGTGTTTTATTTTTGTTTGAGATATTCTATTCTCTCCAGGGTCTTTCATAACAAACATGTGCACACCTGAGAACTCACACATTGTCCTATTTCCCACCACGACTAATTGTAGAAAGTGTATATTTACTAATTCTGGAAGCAAATGAAACTTAAAACTAGGCAGAAATAGTAGGAAAATGAAAAATTGGGAAGTCTTATATTCTCATGATGCTGTTAAACATATTGCCCAAAAAAGACACTGAACATTATTGGAAGAACGGAGACTGAGGACAGAGAATGCATTTATCCTTCTCCATAGTTCACCCTCCAATTCAAGTGTTCCTGACAATTTTCCAGAATCTTCTTCAGATAGGAGATTTTCTGTTTTAACAAAATCACATTTAACCTCAGATCTAATTGTTCATGGTCCGACCTCTTGAGTTCTAAGTGAGTTCATCAGCATCAGAGTAAAATTTCATTTTCCATGAATGCTACCTCCAGAGTCAAAACTGAACAGATATGAACTCCAGAAATGCTGCCGTTTAGAACAAAAGTCCATCTAGTCCGAGAGTATATGCAGAACCAAGGAAACATTTAAGATCGTGGGCACTTTTCATGTCCTTCACCTCAAACATGGACTAATGTTATAAAAACATTCTTAAATTCTTTTAGAATGTGTCTAATATCCATGCCAGTAGCAGAGGGGGTCTATTGAAGAGAAATTAGACATGAGCTATGCTATCCCATCATGAGTTTATGTGTGTGTGTGTGTGTGTGTGTGTGTGTGTGTGTGTGTAAATGATTATGTCAGGCATTACAATAATCCTCATCAGATTTTGAGGTAAATTTTTTCTTTGAAAAATCTGTAAAACAGGAGTCCACCAACCTCGCCTGGGAAGTGTTCTTAGAAGTTATGGTTCGCCCAGTGTGAGTGCCACACACCGGCGCTGGCTCTGTGGGGTGTAACAGGCCGGGCTCTGGGCAGAGGGCTTGAGCTCACACTCACCCCTGCAGGACATACTATATGTTAACTTAAGTTTGTTTATTTCTTGTCTTTTCCCTCCCTTCTTCTGTCCCTCCCTCTCTCCCCCTCCCTTCTTTTTTTCCTTCCTTCCTTCCTTCCTTCCTTCCTTCCTTCCTTCCTTCCTTCCTCCCTCCCTCCCTCCCTCCCTTCCTTCCTTCCTGCCTTCCTTCTTTTCCTCTCTCTCTCCTACCGTTTCTATCTCCTTCACTGCCTTCCTCCTTTGACTTCCTTCTGTCTGGTTGTTCATGTTGTTAGCACTCCGACTGTTCTAGGGGAGATGGATGGTAGGAACAGCCAGGGGCAGACTGGGCAGAGGCTGTGGCAGAGACTGTTGTGCCTCCAACAGTCTCCTGGCACACATGTCACAGTAGTACTCAAAGAAGGAAAAATATTCGAAGAGCAGTAAGACGATCTTCTAGTAGTGTTTAAATGAGAGCACACAGACGTTCCTCTCCTTTACTCACCACGGGACCGTCCGGCTGCACCGGGTATTTACACTGACGTGCAGGGTGTGCTGTTGTGTGTCCCTCCTCCTGCCCCCCCCCCCAAAAAAAAACTCCAGGAGGACATGGATTTTTGTTTGTTTGGTTCACTGACATATTCCCAGTGCCTGGGAAAGCTTGTTGCTCATAATGGAGGCTAAATAAATACCATCTGAATTAACAAAAGTATTTTTTTGGCCGTTCTCTTTCAGGACCTTCTTTCCATTTGCTTCTGACAACTTCTCTAATTTATCAAATGAGGCTGAAGTAGGTGCTAAGGGTGAGAAAACCACTGGAACTGTGCCGCCCATCCCGTAGGGACCATTCCTGACAGTGCTAAATCCAGGCATACAGTGTCTTTTGCATTTGCATACTAAGAGTTCTGTAAGCTTCAGTAGCAAATAAGTGTGTTTATTTTTATACTGTTGGTTTTCTATTTCAACTATCCTTTTTTCCTTTTTATTTTGACATCCCTTCCACGGATATCTCTCTCTCAGCCATTTTCTGAGATTCTTCTCTTAACCTCTTTTTCCCCCTCCACTCCAGTTGAGGCCAGCGGCTTCAAAGGGACTTGATTAGTTCCATATTTTTATTAGGAAGGCCTTTCCAGAGGTAGTGATTACAGAGGAAAAACAAGGCCATGCATTGTTAATATGCTTCATTCTGTCTGGAGCCTTGCTAGAAAAGTTTCTGGTTCAACACTGTAATTCTAACTTTAATCTTGGGCAACTAACAAGATCAATTACCTATAAGATGTTAACCGCCAAGGAAATGTAGTTGTAATGATAACTATATAATTATTCAAGGAAGCTCTGGATTCAAAGGAATTAACCTAAGAAGAGTACAATATTAAAATAGCAACAACTTCAGGGCACATACTGTGTGCATTCGTGTCCCTACAGAGTTAAATTTTAGAAAGGCTGCTTCATTACAACTATCTTTTTGTTTGGCATTACCACCTACATCATCAAGGCAATTACAATTCACACAGGTAAATGAAACACATATATACACACACAGAACCTATCTTAAAAATGTATATATATGCATATATATATGTGCGTGTGTGTGTGTGTACACACACACAATGTTATCAAAGCAATAAGAGTAAAAATATTTGAAATAAAGACATATGTTTGTCGAAAAAAATATTGTGAATCAAATTTTAATAATAATTGATTGAAAAAAAAGATGGAATTATTCAGCCCTTCAGGGTAAAATTAAGAGTTTATTTGATAACAATAAGTTAAGAAGTGGCTTGTGAAGGGACTGTCTAGGAGAACTGGTTGATAACCAGTTTCATAAGCCACATGACTACACCATGGGCTCCTGGGAGCACCTACTATGGGGCAGAAGAACAAAATCCGAAGAAGGTGGGTGAGTACATGGAACACAGACAACCACCTGGGAAGAAGGGCTGGCCCACACTAAGGAGGAGGCAGCTGTCTACATTGCTAAGACCAAGAAGCACATCTGGATTTCAGTTCAATTCAAGCTGAAGCGTGACTCAGGACGGCTGCGCTGACAGAGAGGGTGTGACAGCAGGAGGGTTAATTCACCAGCAGTGCGGAGGTCCCCTCCCGCAGAGTACCAGAAGAAGTGTTAGGGGCAGCCAGGAAGGAGGAGCAAATGGAGAGGTCTGGGCCTAGTCCAAGCAAACATCTGCAATGAACACTAGAAAGGAAGACGGAAACTCAGTCCGAAAAGATGGTCTAATTAGTGCGGATCGGGACAAGCAAGCTACCACTGATGCTCACAGGTAATCTCGGACTGAATCCTACTACAGCTACCTTGCAGGGATATTTGCTTTAAAAACAGCAGACTGTTTTCGGTCCCCTTCCAGCAATAAGAAGGGTCCCCACATTTGATCAGTTCTGAGCTACATCAGGATAGCACTCTGCCTTCAAAAAAGGTCATTATCATTTGCAGAGCAGGATGGCAATACACAGAGGCTGGCGTCTGGGCGAAAGGTTGATATTTGATGTACTAAAGGATTGTTGCAGATTATTTCTATATAATAATAAGTGAAACCATAATCCCTTCTATGCTGTGAATACACTGTGGTCTATTTACTCATCCCATTGATGGACATTTGATTTGTATCTTGATGACGACGATGATGATGATGATGAAAGAATAATGCTTCTCTGAAAACTTTTACATGCTTCCTTGTGCACATGTGAAATAGTTTCTCACAAACTAAGAGACAGATCCCTGGGTTACAGGATGTAAATCTTAGCCTTACAAGATAATGCCAAATTGTTTCCAAAGTGGTCCTCCAATCTGTGCGCCCAAAGGTTGTGCATGGGGTCCCACTGGTCCACATTCTTACCAATGCTTAATAGTGACAGATTCTTAGTTATTTTTCCCAGTTTGGTAAGTATGTAATAGCATGTCATTAATGTTTAATTTGTATTCCTTGAAGTATGTAATAGCATGTCATTAATGTTTAATTTGTATTCCTTGGCTTGTCCTATGTCTCTTATTACTACTACTATTAGACTAGCCACCTTTTTTTTTTCTGTCATAAAGAGTATTCTCCTATATTTTACCTAGAAGTTTCTAAGATATACCTTTCCTATTAAGCTGTTGATCCCTTGACTCACCTGAAACTTATATTTTTATTCATCTTTCAAATTACAGATAAAATATCTCAAAGAATAAAACTTTAGAATTCAAAGACAATGTCAATAGCTCCTTATCAAATCTTCTAAATTAGTTGTTCCCACATTATGTGTGCAAAATGGCATCTGGCCTTGCCCTGATTGCTTGCAAGGATGATAAGGTTATCCCTGAAGATTAGCTGATGTCTGTTTCTGTAATTCCCAACAACTGACTCAAGTTTTTATGTTTAAAGAAACCCCAAAGAAGACTTTGTAGATTGAAGCCCCTGATCCTTCACATTTTACTGTATCTACATCTTCACATCTCTTCCTAGTCAAGGACGGAAACGATCTCCTGACCCCTTAAATTCAGGCTGGCCTTGCGACTCATTTGACAAACAGAAAACACTAGAAGTGACGGTGTGCCAATTCTGAGCCTTGGCATTAAGAGGCTTTGCGTGCATCAGGAGCCCTGCTGGGCCCCTGCCTCGCCACAAGAAGCAGCCCAAACTAGTGTTCTAGAAGATTAGAGACCACTTGGGGCCACGGTGAGTCATCCCAGTGAGCCCATTCTAGAACACAGCCTGGAGCAGACCCAGTGGCTGGTGACTGACACGGGAAGAACCGCAGCAGTGGTCACCCGAACCCAGCAGTGCCGCCCAACCGAGACCTGTCTGGATTGATTGACAGAAGGGAGAGCTGAACAAGCTGCTGTTGATTTGAGCCACTACATTTTGAAGTGGCTTATTATGCAGCTATAGCTAACTGATATGAAGACAAACTGCCTTTCCTTACACCTGTGCTACAAATTACCCTGTGGTGACTTTATTCAGAAAAATATCATTTAATTCGATAGCATTTCCTTTCATATTTGATGATTCCAACCTGTATTCATGTCACCATGAACATATCTGAATAAATGATGTAACTGTCAACTGTGAAATTCATGAATCAAGGTCAAAATGAAATACCATGGTAACAATAAAAGTATAATAGTTTCAGAGATGAGGAATCAAAGAACACATGAAAAAGCAGCCACACATATATCAAATTTATGGAACTATTTAAAATAAAAGATTAGGAATGTGGTGATTTTTATGTAATTCTGAAACGAATCCTATGGGGTAGGTCAAACTATTATCACTTGTGTTACATATCAGTCAGCCCCAGGCTTAAAGAGATACAATAATGTCTAAAAGTTCACTGAGCTAAGAAGTGGGTAGAGCACAGATCAGATCTCAGGTCTCTCTGATTCTAAACTTCATGGTCTTTACCACTATGCCGGAGGGTCTCGACCCTGACCACGAATTAGAATTATTTGGGGAACTTTTTTTAAATGCCAATTCCCAGACTCCTTCATGGAAAAATTAAATCAGTATCTCTGGGAGTCTCTAGAGAAATGGGCTATTTTTTTAAACTCTTCAAATGTCCAAAAATATGAAAAGCTAGAGTTGATCTCCATTATGCTTTGCATCAACAATGAAATTGCTAATTTTTAATAAAGCCTAGACGGCTCTTCATGGCTTAATGCCTGCCCATCTCCAGCCTCATCTTGCACTTATTTTCCACCAATAGAGTATTAGTATTATTTAAATACAGCTTCAATATTTCAAGAAACATCCAGCTGTAATATGCATTTAGAATTCATAAAAGGACCGTTGACTCATGTTGATTCTACACTTGAACTTACCACAAACTTTATGTAACCTCAAACAAGTCCTTGAATTCCATGGACATTGCATCTTCATGGATCCAGCAGGTTTGGAGCTATTTCTCATCCAGGACCTCACAGTATTTTAAAAATGTAATATGATTCTGAAGAGATTCTACAATTTCACATACCCATCCCTCTCCCCCTCATTCCTCTGTCTCATTTTTCTCATTATATTGATGCAGATATCAGTGCACTTCTCCCTAAATACTTCAGCTGAAGCTCAACATTTGCTTAAAATTATGTAAAATTTACATATAATTTATGGGAGTTTTTAATTGGCAATAGACTAGCAGCTTACCACTGAAAGCGATCAAGTTCTTACTTTAAGAATCCGTGAATTTTCTGTATTTCACTGCCATCTATTGGATGTCAGCTGTATCAGAAACATTTTACGTTTTTCACAAACAGATCAATTCACATTAAATAGTCTTGTGGACTTTGAAGATGGAGGAATGTGCCCCTTTGAGCAAAATGAGATTTCCCTATATTTTCATCTGAAACTAAGCCTATTAGAATGACTAACAACATTCTATCCAGGAAATATATCTATGGACTTCATTCTTGCTGTCTATAACAGCTGTAAGTTCATTCACCACAATGGAGTAAGACCAAAATGACAGGATGGTGAAAATGAAAAAATGTTATCGGCTAAGGATCTTCTGGGTCAAGATCGACCTGAAATGTAATCATACATTAAAGTGACCAATAACTTAGGCATACTTCCCAATATTGGTGCATAGATAGTTATTTTGGATGAAGATGTAGATGTGGGGCTAGAAATATGAAGAATGGAAAGGACCAAAATATTGAGAAACCATTTTTGGAAAACATGAAATACAGCTTTTCATTAGTGTTAATATACTTCAACAACCACCTTTGAACAATTTGAGTAATCTGGATCTCTGTCTAAAGACTAACTAAAAATCCTTTTTTATTTTCTTGCTGAACGTTGTTTTCAAGTTATGATACACTCTGACAATAGAGAATAGAGAATTTATTCCTAATCAAAAAAATATTGTAGCTAATATTCAGCACCAATTCACCCAGCATTTTATGAAAAAAAAATCAACATTAGTTACCTTTCTAGTGAACATTTATCTATAACCTAGATTCAGTCATTAACATTTTACTTTACTTGCTTTACCACACACCTACCCCTCTCCATCTCACTATCCTCATTTTATTGATGCAGCTGTCAGTTCATTTGTCTAAAGACTTCAGTATTCATATTAGCTAGAGTTCAATATTTGTCCAAAATTATGTAAAACTTACATACATGCATATATATTATGGGCAAATTTGCTAAGTTTTGACAAAGAAATACACCTGGGTAATCCTATTCCTATAGAGATACAAAACATTATGATAACGCCACCTACGGACCAGAGACAGTATTTTTAAACCACGGGCAGGAGTCAGGATGTAGAGGGCTGCCTCCATGCTTTTTCCTAGACCACTTTATGTAAGGGACTTGAGCACACTGGGATTTCCATGAACCAAAGCACTGCAAATACCAAGGAAAGTTTTTGGAAAGTCAAAAATTATACCCAGATTTTCAACTGGAGGGAGGATTGGTGCCCCTAATCCCTGTATGTTCAAGGGTCAACTGTACTCATATGTGTTAACTATTTATCTCTTTATTAAGCTAAACATGAGTTCATACAGATGTCTTTAATATCACTCCATTACCACATGCGCCATTCTAGCCTTTCCCCTGGCTTATCTGTAATGTCCTGTTCTGACAGGGAGAAATCTGGCTCTCACAATCTGCCAATTGTTCACTTAATTTTAAAATCCCAGTATACATGTATAGCAGTGTCAGAACATTAAAGGAAGTAGTAATTAAAACAGTGATATTTGTTAAAGAGATAAGTAAACCAATGGAATAGAAAAAAAGTTAAACAGATTCATACCTATATGTCAACAGAGATGATGTAAAACAGTGGGGAAAAATATATAAATTTCTAAACATGTAACTAAGTATGAAAAATAAAAATTTACAATATTTAGAAAAATGTAGAAGAATTTATTGAAATAGAGTCTAAAAGCACAAATCATAAAGGAAAAGACTGATAAACTGATTTCTTCGAAATGCAAAAAAAAATCTGCATATAAAGACACCACTAATTCAGTTTAAAATGTGACAGATAAAGAGAAAATATTGGCTATATTTTTTAAGTAGTCAAAGTATTACTGTTTAACATACATAACAAAATCCTAAACATCATTCAGGAAAACACAAACCTTAATAGAACAATGCCAAAAGTCACATATAAATATATGCCCAACCTTACCAATAGTTACATTTTTAAAAACAAGGAGACAAAAGTTTGACAATTCCAAATGTTCGTATCCTTCTGAGGTAAGAAAATTTGTACTGCTGATGGGAGAATAAATTTCTCAAACTCTTTGGAAGATAATTTGTTCAGCTATAGAAATGATGAATGCCCTAAAACAAAGCTATTCTATATCTAAGAGCATATCCTGGAAAATTCATGCCCATGTCCAGGAGACATGAAAAAAGAACAGCCATTGTTCTATTCCTTGTAAGAATAAAAATCTGGAAACAATCTAAATGTCCATCACAGGAAGAAATTAAAGTTCATCGTTAATTCTGAAATGAGAAGCAATACAGCAGTTAAAATGAGTGAGCAAGAGAGAGGGTGCCAGCTCAGAGAGATACTAAGAATACAATGCGGGGGGAGCCGGCTGCTCAAAGATATGCACAGTGTGGTACTACTTACGGAAATTTTTATATGATGAACCCATACCATGTATTATATTTGAATGCATAAGTAAGTGTGTAAATGATAAAAGTCATAGATTTGAGGTCTTTGTGTTAGAACATCATTGTCCCTGAGGAATGAAGGAAGGGAACAGAGTTGATGAGGCTAAAAAGAGAACTCATACAAGTCTTGCTGTGATTGCTCTTTCAATAAAAGCAGCAAGCAATTCTTATTCTGACAAACGCCGTTCTAACTGCACAGGGAAGCAGTGCTCTTTCATTTTTCACTTGAACAGAGTCACAGTGAAATCAAAGGGAAAAGCACATTTTCACTGCTAATAAGAAATCTCACAGGGCAAACGAGGATTGTGACTTTCAATAATTTGAGCAATGCAAGCAGACGAACAGAGCAGCTGTGGCTGAGGTGGAGAAGTGCACTGGCAGACGTGGGAACCTAGGATTCTGAAAAGAACCCAGTGACCCCAAAGAAGGGCCGAGTGAAGTCCTAAGGAGGCATTTGTAAAAATAGGCAGAGAGCATCAGAAAATGGCCTCCTTCTTTTGAAAGAAGAAAGTTATTTAGAAATAAAGTGTATTTATCCATCCCACAACTCCATACGTATTTGTCAGAACAGGGCCTTCCACCATCTGGTTCTCGTCACTCCAGTCTGCCGAACTTTCTGGCTTCCCTTACTGAAGGCGTCGTAGGAAACGAAACAAGCTTGAAGGCCTCTCAGCGTCCTGTGTCACTGATGCCTTCGTACAGAGCCTGCTGACCACACGATTATAATAAACACTTATCTATGAAGGCAGACAGGGAACCACCGAAAGCCGAAGGATGCTGGCCGGTAGCAGGGAGAAGGAAAACCAGTATCTCTCTGCCCCTCTCTCCTCCTCTCTGTCACTGTCACCAGTAGAACAGCTCCTTCCTATAAAATTCTGCAAAATAAAAAGCTGTCTTCTTAGGACCTTAATCATCACTATAAAAAGTCGAGAGCTCCTTTTTAAGACAATGATTACTAAATAAAGGTGTAAAATAAATGTTATGAGTCGTACACATTCTCCTGCTGTTTAAAGTTGAAATAGGAGCTCATAAAATTTCTGCCAAAGAAAATAACACTGGCACGAAGGGTGATGTTCTTACACCTATGCCATTTTATGAATGTCCTTCTGTAATGTTCAGATTATGAGATCTTTGTAAGGGACGAAAGAACTCAAAGAATTCATAAAAGTTTGTGATTTGTCACATCCGTAGCAAAATCCTGTGGATTATTTGACATTATCTTCATTTGGTTAGTGTCAGCCTATCAATCAAGCTGTCCGCTTATTTTTATTCTCATCTCTCCTTTCAAAAGGCCTAGGCCAAGACCTAATGAACTTACATCACCACAGTGTGCTAAGGATTCTCCCTTTGGCATCAACAGAGATTCGAAATTAGACGGTTTACTCCTTTGCAGGCAAGCACACCCTGGAGCCACCTGCGTTTTTCAAAGTAACTATTTATTTCAGTTTCTTCCATGGCTGCTTGATATTAAATCATTCTAACTTTGGTCAGTTTTAGACATTGTATTTCTTCTAAAAATGATCAATTTTGTAATTAACAAACTTATCAATTCTATTGTATTGTCTTTGATTTTTTAATTTATGACTTGAATCTGAAACGATTCCATGGCCAGGTCTCAATGATGGGTATAAAATCATTATAAGCTAACACTGTTTAGACTTCTTTTTCTTAAATGAGCCAATCACAAATAGTGTCCATCTGGACATTCCTCATAATGAGCTGACTCCTACTCTCCTTTGCTCATCCCTCAAGGGGAGGCAATAAGAAACAGAACTGGGAAATAATCCTAATCACTGTTGTAGCAGAAACAACTGCAATTACATTTCACATGAATGTGAAAGAATTGGTGTCAACAGAACAGTATGGAATCTGAAAGTCAAATACTCATCAGCTGGGTAGGTAGATGCTCAATAAATATGCTGATTAAATAAATGGGGGAATCCATACTCTCTTGGATATTTCTGACAGCTAGTTGAAAATTGGAGAGAAAATAGTTTCAGTCGATAAATTTCAGTTATAGTAAAAAGTGACGGAGCACTGTTCTTAGAGAATATTTAAGTTCTATAGGAGAAAATCAACTCAGATGAAGAGGGTTCACTCTTTAATTTTGCTCCTAACCTAGAATTTGTTAAATAAGAGTCTATTTACTTAACTTTTTCCCAATTATCAAGCATGGTCTATGTTTATTTAGGTATAATATTTTGTTAATATAAAATATAGCTTTTTAAAATATCTCCATCCTCATAAAAATACGCTATTATAAGAAATCAGGAATTAGTCCAGTGGCCTATTGGGAAAAAATCCCCTAAAATTTGAAGCTACATATCCCTTTATATAATTTAGAAAAATAAAATTTTACTTAAACATAGTTCGGAAAATCAACTGATCAGAGATATCAACCTGAAGAATAAAGCACAAGTCTTGAAATCTTTTTAGCACTACAAACTTTTCATTCGCATCATTTCGTCATTTAACATCGGTGAGGTAAACAAATGGTGACGATTTTAAGGAAATGTAGTATTTGAAGCACAAATAAATCTGTTGCCTCAACTTTTCTTGCCAAGGGCATGCCTTTGGAATACTTCAAACATGTGTACCGATTCAGACAGAGGTCACAGTGGTGGAAAGACGGTAGTTCCATGGGTCCCCCTGATTTACCACGTGTCCCATCCAAATTCTCATTACACTGCCTCAGCCCACAAGCACCAAGTGCACCTTTTATTAACAAAACAGAGTGTACCATGCACCGAGTAAAGACTGGCTGCCTTTCTGTCATTACATAAGGGAGGTGATTCTCAATATAACAGGGGTCGATGTGTTCTTGATCCTTTCTTCACGAAGAGAAAATGAGAGAGAGAGAAAATATGCCAAACATATGTGTAAGTTAATGTTCAATTTTAATGTATGGTTCAGCAATGGCAAGACAGCACTTGGTCCCTATCTTTCTGAAAAAATATTCAACATTATGTCCTGCTATAAATTTCTTGCTTCCTCTTTCAGAAAGGTAAAGTATCACTCCAATGGCTAGCTATAAATTTCTGGGTCTAATTCTACATTTCAAAACTCTGAAGTTTTCCCTAAGTGGACATATCGTCAAAGCAATTTCCTAAAGCAATGATTCATTTAGGAAAGGACAACAAATGGGCTTTGGAAATATGTGTTCTTTGAAGAGCAAAGATGAGACAATTATGCATGAGAACATATGATTTTGGCTTGAAACTGTGGGTGTTTGCACAATACATAAAACGTGTTGCAATGCATATTTATACCGATGACAAATGAAAAGGAAATCTTCCAGATTCTTTGTTAGTACTCAATGATGGGTGAGCACATCAAAGTGCAGGATTCATTAGTTTACTTAAAAATGGAAACTATGTAACAATTTTAAGATTAATGATGTATAGAGACTTCTAAAGATCATATTTTGTTGTTTTTTAGAGGGGAATGCTTCTTTACTTTCTGGCAAAGCAAATGTTCCAAGTTCATCTGACATTTACCTTGTCCCAGGCTTTGATATGATATTTCTCCAAGAAGCCCTGGTTGTTTTCATTGGATTGTGTTATTTAGAAAACAAAATCTATGATTTAGAACATTTTTTGAAATAAACGTTTTACCTAAAAACAGTTTTAGATTTTTAAAAATTTTGTAAAAGCACCGAGAGTTCCCATATATCTCACACTGAATTTTTTGTATTTTTAACATTTTAATATGGTACATTTGTTACAAACAGTAGACAAACATTATAATACATAATTATCAATGAAAACCTATACTTAATTCCGGTGTTCTGAGTTTTGACCTAATGTCTTTTTCTGTTCTGAAATCCCATCTCAGATGCCATCTGACATTTAGCATCGCAGCTTCCCAGGCTCCTGTGTCAGCTGTGGTGGTTTCTTAGGCTTTCCTTATTTTCAGTGACCTTGCCAGCTTTGAGGAGTGCTGGTCAAGCCTTTTGCAGGGTGTCCTACTTACACATTTCTCTGATACTCTTCTGACGACTGGACGGGGGCTTCCGATATGGCGAGAAGACCACTTGAGGGAAAGTGTCACTTTCTCCACTCAGGAGCAAGGGTGCACCTCTTAGCATGGTTTGTTGTTGTGATGACTTCCATCATCTGACTGATGCAGTATTTGTTAGCTTTGTCCACTGTAAAGTTAGTCTTTCTATGCCTCTTTCCATACTGTGCACTTTGGAAGATAGTCACTGAGCACAAGTTCATGCTTACAGAGTGGGGAGCTCTGCTCTACCTCTGTGGGCAGTTTACCTACAGAAATTATTTGGAATTCTGCAAGAGAGATCTGTCTATTCTCCCTCATTTATTTATTTATTCAATCAACTACACCAGTATGGAATCAAGGAGGCAATTGGAATGTTGAGTTACATTCGGATTAACTTTATTTTCTTGCTCTAACTGTTCTAGCTTTGGACAAATTTAAAAAAATAAATTAAAAAATAAATTTCACTCAACATATACATTCACAGTTTAAAATGTCTCCTAAACCGAACTATCCTCACAATAATTAACTATTAACTGTGCCTTTCTATAAGTCAAGCACTGTAGTAAATACTTTAAACATATTTTAATTCCTAAAAACACTGCAGGGCATCTTAAAGATGAGTAAACAAGGCCCTCACTTACTTATCTCCAATATTCTATGTACACGTTTGGGTTCATCTACCTATGTGAGATATGTTTCAAAACTAGGTCTAAAAAATAATTTAATTAGCTTTTACAGATTTCTTTATATGAAACCATACTGATAGCCAGGGAATTTCACACCAATTATTTTTTTGTAATATTGTCAGTTTTTTAGTTTTGAAGGTAATAATTAAAACTTTATGTAAATTACCATGTCATGGTTCTATTATTTATGATTATCTTCATCTTATATAGGCATTCTAAATTTAAATATGATGGCATAAAAATTAGTTTTAAAAGTGGGACAGAAATTTGATATAATGCAGCCCAATTATCAGGTCCATCCATCACGTCAAAGAATTATTTTTCAGATCATATATATCTTTCAAATATCTTGCCAGATTTTTACGTAAGGAACAATTAATTTATAATTATGCAAACTAGAAACTTTTTTTCATAAAAACATAGAATACTTTTGTACAGTTTTAGTGAATTTTCCAGAGATGTCAATGAAGGAAGGTTTTGGTCAGAACTTAAAAAAGAGCTGTGTACCATTTTTTAAACCATGTTTTTGCATGAATTGAAAGTTTCTTTTTAGTGTTGGTTAGTATTTAATCATTTAATGATTAAAAAATGTTTGGTACCTTCATTATAATAGCAATGAGAAATAAAAGGAATTTATAATAATGCTATGCATCTCTATCTGTCTGTCTATATGTCTATCTACCTACCTATCTATCAATCATCTTAAGAAATAAGGCCACAAACAGTAGTTTCTTACCCTAGTCTTGAAAGATTAATTAACATGTGGATATAGTAAATGTAGCAGACTGAAGAAATCATTATTGTAACACTTGGGAGGAGAGACATTTTGTTTAGGAAAGTCCTTGGAGAACCCTACTGAATAAGGACATTTGTGGCCTAGAATCCTTGGCCACTGGCTGCACCAGGCAAGGAGCATGTCACATACACCCTCACTCCCCTCACCCCAAACAAACTGAGAAACTAAACTCCCCAAACCCCAAGCCCTAACAAATTCTAAGAATGCTCCTTTACAGGGTACCAGCAAAGTTTGCTTTAGAGCAAAATTAGAGAAGACAAAGGGGTTTTACCTCTTTATACCAGGTAGTAAAGTAATGAGTTCTCTCTTCTCCTACATCTCATGTTCATTAGACTTTTAATAGTTAGTAAAGGCTAACCACCATTTACAGCCCTGATTCTCTGGGGCATGGGGGTGGAAATTTACAAATTCTAACTCAATGACTTACAAAATAACTTTAGACAATATCCATTCATAAATAACTGACCCTGAGTAAAGGCCAAGAGTCAAACAAGACAGAGAAAGAAAAAAATAAGAAGTTCATTTTCATCGTCTGTCCCAAAGTGCCGGTTTGCTTTCCTTTGATTTCGACATGCTCTGTCATGTGACCCCCATTCCCTTATTTGCCCTGCTGAGCCAGAGTTAAGATTAAATAAATAAGATCTCGAGGGAAAGTGACTCTTGATAATATCTTCATTTGGGCCTCTTTATAAAGGAGCCAAAAGACATATTTCTGCTTCAGTGGGGTCCTTCCTCGTCTGTCCCCACCCCAAAACAGTGCTCAGGAAACACCTCAGATTTCAATCTGAATCATAATTATACGCAGGAGTAGTGGTCAGGGAATACTTAAAGCATTTTATGGGTAAAAGGTTTTCATTGCTTTCCAAAGGCAGAAAAACTTAACTTCAGCCCTCAGAAATCCTATTTTAAAGCCATCCTTGAAGGTTTCAATTTGGGGGCTCTTCTAATTAATTGCAATCTATTTTTAAAAGCTTATAGTGACATTCATTTCTTTGAATGATTAAAACTAAACCAAATGCCACACATCCAGTATTTTGTTTGAAATATATTGATTTACCAGAAGAGGGAGCAATCTATCTAGTCTCTAAATATTTAATCTATCTGCCTTTCTATAATTTGTATAAACATAAAACCTCTGAATACTAGCTACAGTTTTATGTGAATGTGCTTGGTGCTTTAAAATTTATTCTGTATTTAAATAAAAGGTAATGAAACTTAGAGTTTCTAAACCATATTAAAGGAACCGCATTAAATTTTGAGGAACAAATTACTTCTTAATTACCTCCCTTTCTTGAAGAAATTAAACGAGCTTTGATAGTTCAGATGGAACACAGAAGAGAATGTCAAAACACAGTTTAATTACCTCAAGGTAGTTATCACTACTCATTTCTTTTTCCATTTCACTAATGCCATTTTTACCACATAACCATGAACAGATTAAGCAATGTTAAATGATGTTTCTGATTTACTTCTCTTTTTTGTACGATATCTTAATATATCATGTGGAATTTGATTAATGACTGACACAAAACTATTTTGGACTAGTCATTCAAAGATTGGAAGGGATGATATCAGATATAAATTTCCTTATTTTTCTCGCTCTTCATTGCCAATTATAATACCCAACATATTGACTAAGATGCCCTTGTCGAAAAATATGTCAATGATTACTTTTCAAATTAAATAATGAGGAAAGTATTTATTTCAGCCTGATGTGTCTCATGCCTAGACTACTGTCCACGGTGGGTAAGATGCTTTTGACATTAAATTTCTCTGTATTTGTCCTAAAAATAATGAATCGCCTGACTGTATTATTAGAGTTGTGTGAAATACAGGGTCATGAATATACAGGTGTAACACAAATGCACCTGTCATATTAAATACAGAGCTGATTTTTTTCCAGAGGCTATACTGAGAGAAGGTGAATTCTGGCAATTCTGTGTCATGGATGTGCTACCATCCTGATGTCCGCGAGTCAGAAGAAACTACTCTACCTCTCCCAGCTGTTCCTCCAGGTCCTCTGCCCACAAGAACCAAGAGCTTGGCCATCTAGCTGAATCTGTTCTTCAGGGTCTCTTTTGAGCAGAAAAGCACTCCTTCGCTGCTCAGCCTCGGGAGCGAGACTTGGGAAGCGTGGATGTGGTCCGAGGCTGTTAACTGGAATGAGGGCTCCACAGGGCCAGGCTAGCGTGAGCGTCGCCTGTGGTTTGGTTTGAAGAGTATTTTTTTTTTTTTTTAGTTGCCGTGTGAGGCTGTCCCCATTTGAACCTCCAGTTCCCTTTTCCTCATGGCCTAGATGGAAAGGCACAGAGAGCTGGCTTTCACATCGAGCCCTGTTTTCCTCTATAGCAAAAACACCCTCTGGCTGTAACATGCATGTTATGGCACCTACGACAGTGACTGGGCAGGCAGCCGGGCTCTGAGCCGCCAGGGTTCCATGTAGCACACGGAAAGAAATGTTAATGGCGACCCAACAGGCAATCTGAGTCACACGTGTTACAGTCGCATCTCCCCTTCGGGGCACAGTTTAGTGACACAGAGCTTTACCGGAGCCAGTCAGACCTTTCCAGCCTCAGACTGTTGCAGCGTCTTCCCAAAACGTTAGCATGGTGTGATACGATTCTCTCCAAAGGTAATAAAAGCCATTGCCGCCAAGCTAAGGTACTTTAAACGCCAGTGAAACGGCATTTCGATTTCAATTCCTTCGGCAGTGGAAGAGCACGCGCGCTGGCAGGAAGGCGGTGCTCCTTTCTGCGGCTTCCGCTGGAGAGGAGGCGTGCAACTCTGACCGGGGCTCAGGGAGGCTTGACAGCTCGGATTCCTGCAGTGCCGACAGGACCAGCAGCCCAGGGAGCAGGCTCCTGCCCTTAGCCCTTCATTACCTGCTTCCTGACTTCGCACTTGGGAGTGTGGGGGGGGACTCCCACGCAGATCTTGGTGAGAGGGGGTGCACCCAACGGAGACAGATCAACACTGAGGCTGATGAAGAGCAAGCCTCAGGGCCATCCCCTGCACGGACCCTTCAGGAACTCAGTAAAGGCACGAGCAACCTGTTCTCATGGTCTTACACCTTTGTAAAATTGACAACGTACTGTTATTTTGATTATAACTAGTTATAAACATTTCTCCATTGTACTTTTCCTTTTGCAGAGTGGTGTTGAGGCCATCCAAGGGGTTGCTAAGTAAACAGGAGTTGACTTGGGCAGTTATCCATCTAGTTAAGAAGAGATGGGATATTTATATACTTTGCACTCTCTTCTAGGTATAGTTAAGTTACTGCTAGCTGTCTGCCTCACAAATATCTTCTTTGACCAACCACGTTGGAAGAAAGACTAACTATATTTCTATTACCCATTCAGGAAATATTACAAGATTGTAGTCTTATAAAGAGGCAATCCAAGACTATTTATTCATCCAAAGACTAAAAGATTAAGTATAACAGAAGTGTTCCATGTAGTAATTGGTAAATGTGATATTAGTGCTATTTTTAGATTCTGTGATATAGCGGTATTTGTTAGTTTTTTAAAATTTGCATTTTGTTGAGTCCTAACTTCTTTTCTCATTTTAAATTGATATTCACTATTGAATTGTTTTTGTTTCATGATTTTGCTTACTTTTCTTAAAGAGATTCCTGAGATTTGTCTAAGCTGACAGCTTTGTCACAGGGCTGACCCGGGCCCTGACTCTGAACCTGGGTGGACACCTGACCACACCTGCTGACCGGCCACGTCCTGTAGTCTTCTCCTGCCTACAACTTCGCAGATGTCCTGATGTTCCTGCATTTTCTCCAGGACTGAATAGGGAAGGAGGAGAGCAAGTATGTATGTGACACGCCTGTCCCCCCCGGCCTGTTCCTCCCTCTCCAGAGGACACCTGTAGTGTGCTCCCACTCTCTTTCCACTGGAAGGCCTTCTAACAAGCCCACAAATGTCGCCTGGGATGCTTTACTCCTTTGTAGGGTAACGTATTTACATGGGACTTTGACAGAGAGCTGCCAGTTCTGGTTGACTTCTGGGTTCCTGCGTGGACTAGGTCAACATTCCATCAACAAATATTTATTCAACGCTTACTGTGTTCAAGGACTGTGCTAGGCAATGGGAACTTGGAGATCACTCTCAATCAGGAGAAACTGTTTCTTTTTCTAAAGGAAATGTCTGTACCTTTGCATCGATAAGGTACATTACATTTAGCATAGTGTTTGACCTTCACAAATCCTTGCAGTGTTTCTGGAGTTCTTTCAGAGATGATGAGTAAACTAAGGCTTAGAGAGTCTCAGAGAACTTGCGTGACTTTTCCAAGTTCATGCTGCTCACACATGGCAGAGCTTGAACTCGATCTCCTGTCTGGACATGGGTGGCAAAAGCCTTGCCAGAAACTTTTCCTGCATACCCAATCGGGGTTCCAACTCTTCTGGTGGTCCCCTCAACTGCTATCACTGAGCAATCCAATTAACATCTCCTGGTTCCTGTTTCATTGGCAACTGCAAAGAGAATAATTATCTGAAGTTGCCATGAGCGCTTATGGAACTACTAAGAGCATGAGCTCTGGATGCGACAGTCAAAGAAGGAGGCGAGGCTACAGAAGACATACATAATCGACAATTACCAATTGATAACCTAACAGTTATCCTCTTGCCTCAGGTCTGTCTGTTTCTGTCTCTGTCTCTCTCTCTCTCAAGCTAGAAGGTGACGGACAGCTGCAAACAAAGTTTCTGATTACCTTCCTCTATCATCCTTTGTAAAGGTGGCCTCTATTCAAAGCTGGTGCATACCATTCTCATGCATGTTTTAAAATTTATTTACCCATATTTAAATTTTTATCAGTAATGCTATATACTTAGCAAAGTTTCTGGCAAATATAAGTCCCAGTAATGTTACTGTGAGAGTCCCTGTTTCTGCAAATATTTTTAGTAAAATATTAATTTTGTTCAAATACTAATATTGCCAATATGATAGGTTTAAAATGGTATTAATTTGCATTTTCCTCATTACTAATAAAGTAATACATTTTATGTTTATTAGCCATTTCATTTTCTTTTTCTGTTCTTTGATAATTTTCCTTGATTTTTCTTTTGTGTCTTCTTAATAATTTTTGAGGTTCTCTGCTTATACTATATATAAATCTATGACATGTAAGTTATAAATATTTTCTTTTAATCGATAATTTTTCTTTTAATTTTGTTATTGGTTTTTTTAATCATACCAAAGCTATTAATTTTTATCATAGTTAAACATATCGAGTTTTCTTTTGGGTATTGTGGGTTTCTTTAAATCTTGTTCAAGAAATTCTTTCCTCACCTAGCATTAAAAAGATAATTCCACCTATACTTATTCTACAAGTTTCAAGCTCCCCCTAATAAACAGCTTTAATAAAATTGATATTGTTTTTGTTTGTGATTTGAAATAGGTATACAAATTCATTTTTCCATGATGAAAGCAATTTTTCACAGCAGCATTTATTGAGTGATCCAGTCTCATTTATTTATATGTAATGCCACACCTGTTATCTACCAAATTTCCAAATGTGTGGGCTTCCTGTGTTCTAACCTACTGGTCACATAGTCAATCCCTATACTAACAAGCATTTTTAATGATGAGTGCAAAGGGCTTTGCTAATAGAACATAAATAACAAGAGGCTCTGTAGCCAGCACATGGGCGACATGACTATTCTTCCTTCAGGTCTCCCTTAGAGGTCTTTAGCAACCTTGCTTCCATTATGCGGACATCACCGTGGGATGCGATCTACAAAGATACTCTCTGCCCGCTAGGTGCTGCCTGCTGGACTTGCTGGCCACTTTAATGGGTGTTAAACCCTTTAAAAAGATACATGACGATGATCCAGCTGAGCTTCCACATAACTGATCACGATGCTCACTTACAGTTGTGATCCCTGAAAAAGAGATGAACTTGGAAGAAGAGAATCACAGAAAATCTGCTGGAAGTGTTCCTCATGCAGACACGTTCCACGAAGCTTTGCTGACCACGGTGTTCCCGTTCGCGGTGCAATACGCACTGCTCTTCCCAATACCTAAACTTTTTGCACGTGTCCTGACGAGTACAGAAGGGCGCTTTTAAGTTACCTTCTTTAGGTCATGACTAGAATTGTTTTCTACTTTTTTTCCAAAATTTTATGAATCTACAGCTAGAATTCATTTCTTCAAGGCTTGTCCTTAGGAGAGTTGGTGTCTGTGTAGATTACTTTATTCTGCTTTGGACTCAGAAGTTAAAAAAGAATATGACTTAGCTATATGAAAGGAATAGAAATCCTCAAACATTTATGGAACTTTCACCTCCATAAACCAGGTTCGATAAAACACAATTAAAATTTATCCTAAAACCTTTCACCTAGATAGAGTTATGAAGTAAAACTCATTGGTTCCAGGTTTATAATCAGACAGTTCACCCATTAATCTCATCAAAAACTGTTTTCCTCCCTGCCCTTCATGCTATGGGCACCTGTGGCAGGTGACAATAGTCAAAAGACCATCGCTTATCCAGGCATGCCTGAGGACCTCATCGGATGCACCTTCAAGGACTGATACTCCAATTTCATCCAAAGTAATGGAATAATTTTGTTAGAAACGCAACCAAGTGGAAGATGTATTGAGTAGAGTTTTAAGCATTTGACTTTTAGAGAGAGTAAATACAATGTTGATTGGTTGGGTACTATTTGTAAACTATTATTTAGCAAAGAAATACCTTGGCTACAAAAAAAAAAAAAAATAGATGTAGTAAACCTCCCTGAAAGCTGCGTCCTCCATTCAATTTTTTTCCCCCAATAATATTGATTAAACTATGATTCTATCAGACTTGAGTCCACTAGCAAAGGTTATTTCTTGTAACTTGAAATCTAGAAATAGCTATGAACTAAAAAAGAAAACAGTCTTAGTAAAGTTGGCAAAATAGGTGGAAATATTATCTCAGAACATAAAATTAGTGCTTTTAGTTGTCCTTAGCAGGCATGATGGCCTTTGAGTTTGCCATATTTAATTAAATGTATATAGTAATAAAACTGATATCTTGAACACTTCTATCTTTTGAGGTATTATCTTTAGTGGTTAAACCTAAGATGAATCTGACCTTTGGCTTTTACTATTTTCCCACAGTCCTGAAAGACATGATTCTTATATATGAGAACAGACCAAGTCAAACTGAATTATGGCATTTTCCTGGCAGAAATCTTAAGGTAGTGAAGTATTAATTTTTAAAAACTGTCAACATTTTGCCAATAATTTGGCTTAGTAAATGTATATGTGTAAACAACAGTGAATGGTTATTTTCCTTGAATTTACTTTTCAATAAATATAAAGAAAATTCTTTTCAATGTCTTTTTATATATGATTATGCCAATAATAATTTCGAGTTGCTCATTTTTATAACCACCCAAAGGTATTTACCATGTTATTATAAGACAAATGAGTAGGTGAAAACTAAACTAATGAGTAAATACATTTCCAGAGGTTTGCTGAAGCTCCCTGTTGGTTGATTGCCAGAGGAAGCAACCACACTCATGTAGACTTAAGAACCAGTAAGTCATCATTACCGGGTATTCATGAAATGCCAAGACAGAGTCGCCTCTGTCTGAGAATATTATATTCACCCTCAATGGTCACGGTAGTACAGTGACGCCAGGTTTAGCCACAAACTGAAGATCAATAGCAAAGTAGATTTTACTAAATAGCTAAAAAAAAAAAAAAAATTCCCCAAATGAATCTTAGTTAAATGCATATTTAAGATCTAAACACATCAGTAGTACAATGAAATGTCACAAAAAGTTGTCCTTTAAAAGAGGTAGTAAAAAGAGAAATAGCACATAGAATAGTAAAGAGGGAAACAGTGAAAGAGCATATTGTACAACTCTGAATTATTTTGCTTCATGTTTGCATTCCTTTAATTCTCTTCCTATCCGTAGGTTTAACAAAGCAAGCCAAGGGCAGACTTTAAACAAATTGTGAGACGCCAAAAGTGGAACAGGAAGTCTGACCTGATAAAGTAAGGGCAATTTGTTCAACATGAGTGAACAGTGCTTCGTCTTGTTAATAGATGGTCTGTGAGTTGAATTGTTACTAACAGATAAGCTATTAATTTAAAAAAGAAATTGAATCCATCCTATGGGAATTTGCAGAAATATTTTTTTTTTACATATTCCTTTCCAGATGGTCTCTTTATGACTACAGGCAATCTTAATTTTCAAATATTCCAAATGTATAATTAAAGTTACAGTTTCACCTTGAATTTAAAATATTAAATCTTGAATAAATTTGGATAGACTGCTGCCTTGGCAACACGAGAAATGTTTCTTGAATTCCTCTAATTCCTCCTTCGCCGTCCCGTCTGCCATCTGGACAACAGCCATTCTTCACCTCTCGAAAGATACACACCTACTTCTTCCTCCCTGGCACAAGTATGGCCCGACTTTCAAAACATAATTTCCTTCATATAATATTGTTGAGGGCTGAAAGCCTTTGTACTTCATTTTCCCTTTTCCAACATCAAGAAATACGTCTCACCCTGGATTTGAGCCTAGGTACTTCCTGTTGTTCATTTCTTCAGTCAAGTTAATATACATTTTTTTGCATCATCAGAACCTTGTAAACTCAAGAATCCCACTTGCATTTTCAGGCCTGCTTTTCCATCATGTAGGAAGCCATGATATTTAAAAAAATATATAACATTATTATTTCTTAAAATGTAATATCATCCTGAAATTGATTAAAAAAAATTTAGCTAACAACTTTTTAAGGCAAGAAATTCTTCAGGGAGCTGATACAATTCTTGGAAAGAAGAGCAGTCTCTAATTCTAGATAATTGTTGAGCATCATGATAGAAACTTTCATCCTGTTACTCTCATTGGTTGGATCATATAGATGCCACTACTTACACATATTTGTTATTTTCATAAGATAGATCAATCAGCATTTTGCCAAAGCTCACAAAAAATGTTCTCCTACGTTAAAAGTCACAAATGAGAGTGTTCAGCCATGAGGAAGATTTAGCAACCTCAAAACAAAATGCTTGGCATAGATGTTAGCTATGAATCTGTTACTTCTTAGCTCCAGTTCCCTACTTCTAATTTTTGCATTTTCAAAAGATTCTTTACTTACATATGAAACAGAAAGGAGGAGTGGGGTGAGGGCAGGTGTGGTGGCAGGGAGAGGGATGTCAGGTAGGCTCAACAGCCTTGAGGAAAAGATTTATCGAATTCTGTGCAGGTCGCGTAATCTTTCTGAAGCTCAATAACATATTTCATGGGGTTGCAATGTTGTCACATCAAATATAAAAGTATTTATCAGTCAGTCTTCTATTGTGATTGTTTTGTGCAGCACACTACATGAAAATCTTGGGTAAGGATATAGAAATATTAGTCGGGTGTTCCAGGATCTGACAGGTTGGCTCTGGTCTTGGTGGGACTCAGTGGGCCTAGGCTGGCTTCCAGTGTTCAGATCGGTTCAGTCCTACTGAAACTAAGAGGCAACGGCCATCGTGGAATGCTCCTCTCCAGACAGAAACAGAAGCCAGAGGGTAGGTGGAGATGGCCAAGGCTCCAAAGGCCTAAGCTTCCATCCGCATTCTATGGAGCAAAGCAAGTCACGAGGCCAAGGCCAAGTGAATGGCAAGAAAAAACTTGCAGGCACATAATTTAATCTAATACCAGTTAGAATATACTTGGTTTTCAATAAATGCTTTAAAAAAAGAAAGAAAAGCTGCTTCCTCTAAAATGTCACATTTTTATACCTAACATGACCACTTTATACCTAAATTCTAGCAAGTACCTATTCAATTTAATTTTGCTTTTTATAAGTTTACTATGAATTTAGATTGCTGAATATTTCTTTTATGTAAAAGAATTTATATTTTAAAGATTCTAATATCTAGATTGGCAGAGTAATTAATCCTTCCACTTAACGAATAGGCCCTTATCATGTCTAAAAAACACGTCTTACTCTTAACCTTGACTTTTCTTCAATGTTTCAGGGTCTACGGAGATTTTAGAGTATGGGTAGGATACCTCTGTTTGAGGACTATTAGGACAATGTCTTGGAAGAATGAGGATTTGAGATGAAACCTTGAAGGGCAGAGAGATACATGCAGCAATTGGGAGTGATGTTATAATTTGGGGAAAAACTGGGGCAAAGGGCACAAGACAGGGATATCCTGGAGGCAGCGGGAGGCCGAGGATGGGTACTTGAGTTAAGGGAACAGCATAAAAGCAGGACGGGAGAAAAGGCACCTTCTGTGGACAACACAGTTATGCAACACTGAGTTTATGAGTGCTTCAGATCTGTGTGAAAGCTGTTTATTTAAGCATATTTCCCACTTGTCCATGTGCTGTTTATTATTTACAAAGTCATTATTTACCAAAACCATTACTTTGTAGTTATTTCAATTTTTTTAGACTAAAGCATTTCTAAAATCTCTGTTAGTTCTTGGCATTATATATTTAGAATAGCTAAAGGTAACATACGACAATGAAAAGTTGCACATTTTCTTCTAAATTTAGTGTATTCCCCTACAAACTATCTAGATAAAATTAAACTTTCTTAGTCTTTTCTGATTTCTAGTGAAATGATGTGTTTAACAAATACTATACATATATACTTTTTTGTATGTATATAATTTTATAATATATATGTAATTGTTTAAATAAGGAGGATATGTGTTGGCAGGAAAACATCAGGGATTTTATTGTTTTGCTTTTGTTAAATATAATTCTTTAAAATTACTATTAAAAATGGACCAGGGTTTTTGCCAACTGTTTCTTCATGGGTTAGATGATAGCTGGGAAAGTTTTCCTCCTTACCTCTGACATTTATTCTGTGGATGAAAGGGTAACTACTTCTCCTGTTACAATGCTTGCCTTTCGACAGCCCTGCCTGGTAACCCTAAAAGGTGCCCTCTAACCCAGGCACACTGTGCAGCACTTCTGCAGATCTAGAAAGAAAAGTGATCAAAAGATGAAGTTGCAGCCAGATTTCTCAGGCCGCCCTTGGAAGTACTTTAGAGCTACAGCTTCAATTTTCAAAGTTTTTAGAATTACCTAATGCTAGTAGTCTGCCACGACCCTTGAGGTAAAGCTGACCCTGGATATTCTGATTTAAAGAAAGTGAAATATAGTGTTTCAAGCAGGATGGACAGTATGTGTCAAGGAATACCTCTTTCCAATTTTACATCTATGTTCCTGCTGTAATTTACAATGTTGCAGATGCTAACACTACAAATGTGCCAGATCTTCATATGTGCTATAAAGAGATTTATAGAAATATAAGTCGTCGATAGATAAAACATACATAGTAGGACATCACTCAAGTAGAGTATCATTCGGAAATAAAATTTTTAATACGCATTTGACTTCTCTCT
This sequence comes from Rousettus aegyptiacus, assembly GCF_014176215.1. Taxonomy (NCBI): domain Eukaryota; kingdom Metazoa; phylum Chordata; class Mammalia; order Chiroptera; family Pteropodidae; genus Rousettus; species Rousettus aegyptiacus. Next base: position 5,746,374 of record NW_023416290.1, on the reverse strand, counting down.
CTTTACTTTAGGAAACATCATTTCTCTATGAATGTTTAGAAATGATATACTGAAAAGAATGAGCAGTTTATCAGTAGATTGCATTTTTTTTAAAGGAAAGTTTACATACATATTTTTTCAATAAATGGGTTAGGGTAGTGGTCCTCAAACTTTTACCAGTAGTGAAGAAACACTACTGGTAAGTGGGTTTGGGGATATAGAGAATAGAGCTTTTACCATTGTTGGAGAGACAAGTACATGAATAGCTACAATTTATATCATAGTAACAGATAAGATCTGGAAAAAATGAAATAGGGATAATAACTGGATGGAGCAGCAAAAATCTTCCTAAAGGAGAATGGGTAGGGTGTAGCTACTCAGAACAGACTCACGCACAGAAATTTTTTTTTTCACGTGCTTAGAATGCAGCACTGGTGGTAGAAGGCAACTTAAAAATGAACCATTATATTTAGTGATTACAGATCAGTCAATTTAAAATAAATGACAAAAGAGACACTCTGCAAATTTAAAAATAAGCTTAAAATAATTATTTTCCAAGACATCAGGAAACAGTTTAAGGAGTTTGCAGGTTATGGCATCAACACGGATCTCAGCACTTATATTTTTAAATAATCTGTAACAACTCTAGATTAAGGTACAAAGACATTCTCCTATCTCTCAATTTTGAAATTACACCTTTTACACACCAAATTCATGAAGAGTTTTATAGTGATGAATGACTACAAGAACTGCAGGGTTTTGATAGAATCATTGCAATCTTTCTTTAACAATTCATTTATTTACTCCCTTATGACACAAACATCCCTTCCAGAGGGATCAAAGACTTGATTGTAAAATGTAAAATAGAAAGAGCTAGAAGATAACTTAAGAGTTTTCTTCATGTCTTTGGGATAGCAGATATTTCCCCAACAGGTCACACACATCACTAACCATAAAGGAAAAGACTGAAAAGTTGGACTTCATTAAAATTAGGACCTTCAGTTCATCAAGAGAAATGATTAAGAGAGTGAAAAGGCAAGAAAGAGAAATAAAAAATTCATAATATACTTTCTATCTAATAAAGGCATGTTCCCAATGCTTACAAAAGATTCCTATGAATGAATAAGTATATATATTTGGACGCGGGGTTCTACTTGTGGCTATGCAGCCACACACACACACACACAAAAGTGTAAATATGTGTACAGAATATGTTACAGGAATGTTCTTGGCAGCATTATTTTTTTTAATTTTTTTTTTAAATTAAGTGTATTGAGGTACCATCGGTTAATACAATTATATAATTTTCAAGTGTACATTATCATTTGACATCTGTATATTCTATTGGGTGTTTACCAAAGTCCAGTTTCCTTTAGCTACCATATATTTGATCCCCTTTACCCATCTTACCTTCACCCTCCTCCCCTATATTTGACCCCCTTTACCCCATCTACCTCCCACTCCTTCCCACCCACTAGTGACCACTATGCTGTAGTCTTCTGGTAACCACTCTTCTATAATCCATGGCCAGGACATGGAAGCAACCGAAGTGCGCTACGATAGATGACTGGCTAAAGAAGCTGTGGTACATGTATAAAACGGAATATGACTCAGCCGTAAGAGATAAAATGCTGCCATTTGCGACAACATGGGTGGACCTCGAGAAAATCATGCTAAGCGAAATAAGCCAGACAGAAAAAGTAGAAAATCACACGATATCACTTATATGTGGGGTATAAACCTAAAAGCAACAAATGAGCAGGACAAACAAACAGCATTAGTTTTAAGTCCTAAACTGAAAACAACTCCAATATTCAACGACAGAATGGATAAATTGCGGTATGTTCATCAAAGAAAAAGAATGAATCTCCGCTGTATACAACGTGGATGAATCTTGCAAGCATATTTGATAAATGAGACACGAAAGCAGCCAATGAAACTATCTACTGTATGCTTCCACTTCTGTAAAGATTAAAAACAGGCAAAACTAATTTTAGATAAGTTGAAACATTACTTACCTTTGGCGAGGAGGCACCAGGAAGGCGACCCAGGGGAGACTTCCAGGGCACGGACGGCGACGTCTCTGGAGCCGAGTGGTTTCCACACAGGTGCGTCCACTTCGCAAAACTTCACTGAGCTCCACACTCAAGAGAAACGCGACGCGCGAAATTCCCACGTGCGTGTTACGTAAACACAGCTGACCCTTGAACAACTCGCGTTTGACCTGTACAGGACCCCTATGCGCAGACTTCCTTTTCAGTAAAGACTGGGCCTGTGGTAGCCTGTATCCGCGCCATCTACATCCGGGGATTCTGCATCCGGGGATTCTGCATCCGGGGATTCTGCATCCGGGGATTCCGCAGCGTCTGCATCCGGGGATTCCGCATCTGAGGATTCCACATCCGGGGATTCCGCATCCGCGGTGTCCGCATCTGGGGATTCCGCAGCGTCTGCATCCGGGGATTCCGCAGCGTCTGCATCCGGGGATTCCGCATCTGGGGATTCCGCATCCGCGGCATCTGCGTCTGGGGATTCTGCATCCTGGGACTCAACCAACTGCAGGTGAAAAAGCGCGTCTTCGCTTTCCCGTCGCAGATTCCCAGCCCCGGGTTCTGAACCCCGGGTGGATTATGCTGAGGGTTCTGAACCCCGGGTGGAATATGCTGATTTTGATCCGCAGTTGGTTAAACCCGCGGGTGCAGAGGGCAGACTATGTAGTTAAGTTTTGAGAGAGTCAAAAGTTATACTGGGTTATTGACTGCGTGGGGGCGGCGCCTCAACCCCTGCATTGTTCAAGAATCAACTCTATTTTCAGGTCCTGAGGCAGAGACAAAGGGCTGCTTGGGAAAAGAATGGAAACTGTGCCACATGGTATCGGAATCGAATACTATATCACCGGCGAGAGGAAAATCCACTACACGTTGCCAGAAATATCACAGATTGTTTTTTATCACACAGACAGCCAGTTTCTTCTATCTACTATTTAAAAATTAAACTTTTAAACGTCACAGTACTTTGATTAAAAACCATTAAATTTATAAATAGCAAGTACAGAGGCTCTACTTCAGTTCTTGTATTTCCCTCTTATCGAATACTCTCCGTGTTTTAAGTGCTTTTATGTATTAACTCATCTTAATACAAAAAGTGACAGCGGGATAGCTACTATTATTATTTCCCTGTAAAGAGGAAGGATCCAGGGCTCAAAGAGGCCAAGGAGTGTAATCCAGGTCCCATGACTGGTGACACATGATGGAACTAATTTGGTCACCTTAATTTAAAATTACACGTTTTAAAACATTGCACGATGCTGACCCCACCTCCCCAAACACAACAAACCTATTTTAACATTCCCCAATGGAGGGCGGGCTTACTGACAACTTGGTGATGGACCAGCAAGTGCCTTGACTTGACATTGAGGTCTGGGGTCATGAGACTACATAGTGGACAAAATGCCTAGAGGTAAATATACACCCACTTTGGCAAGCATATGGATAGAACACACACACACACACACACACACACACACACATTTAAAGATAGCTGTCAAGTATGCACATGAGCAGAAATAACAGCATCAGCAGCATGGAAAAAATACGACATTGCTAGAGGATGGTATCTTCTTGGTAGGAATGCATCTGTTAAACAGCAGCCCCCAACATTTTTGGCCCCAGGAACTGGTGCTCCTATAAGAATCTAACACGTGATGATTTGAGATGGAGCTGAGGTGATGATGCTCCTGCTGGGAAGTAGCTGCAAACACAGGTACTGGTGCCAGTCTGTCGGGGTGGGGAGTTGGGGCCCCTTGTGTTAGAATGTTTCGAATTTTTAACTAAATACTCAAGCCACTGTGGCTTAAACGATACATTTATTGTGTCTTAAATGATACATTTATTATCTCTTACAGCCAGAAACGTGGAGGTTAGGTGTTCGGTAGTTGGTCAGTGGCGAGTAGACTTGGGCACCATCTGTCTTTCTGCTCAGCCATGATGATAGGTCTCCGTCCCTAGCTTTGTCCCTTTTCTTGCACAAGAGCGGCATCTTTAAATTTTACAAACTTACACATCAACACCTGAAGGGACATTGTTCTCTTTTTGCATTTCTTTTTTATCACAAATGAAAATCCGTGCTAAGCCTCCGCCTGATCCCCAAGTTCCTTTCTTCCTTCCTTTCAGTAGCCGGGGTCGCAAGGCAAGTCCTCGCTAAGTCAGTCACTGGTAGAGAAGACGAATTGTGATAACCAGCTTTGACTAATCAGCGTTCACCTCCCAAGGATGCCCGTTTGATGCCCGTGCGAGCGGGAACACCCCCAGTAAATTGGAGGTTGTGGGCTTGGAAAAAAGGGGTGGATGGCTGGCTTTGGTTAGGCGACCAACCAGTGTCTGCCACAAGAAAGTAGTAATGCTAAAAACAACCACAGCTTTACAAGTAACAGCCTTAGCCACAAACCAAAGTGCCACTTTTACATGAATTCTGTGTGGAAATGTTTTCTTCTGTCTACAAACGGAGTTCTCAACGACAAATAAAAATGTGAACAGTATCATCTTTGAGCATTAAAAAATATTGTGTTTGATTACTTGATTACTCTTCAAAATAGCATTTCCAGCAGATATAGTGAATCAGGTATGACAAGATGTGTTACCAAAGTGTTAATGTTTAATATATTGAATGTTTAAATCATCCTTTTATATAAAAATATGACCTGCAGTACCAGATCAGAAGCCAATAGAAACACTGAGACAGGAATATAATTTTTTTCTTGCCTGGAGAAAGTTTTAGAATTAAACCTTAAAAGCAGATCTTATTTTAATGTAAGCCCATAGGTGTCTGATGTATATAATGTGCATACAATATACACAAAGTTTTCAATGGAAACATTGAAGAGTCAGCGTGTTTAATTTCATTTCTTTACCATCTTAATTGCCTTCTTCCCAAACTAAATTCTCTTTGAAAGTATTTCAAGTAACGTTATAACTTTTAATGTATTTTGATACTCAATATACTTTATAATACCTCGTTAAAATTGCAGTATAGAAATAAGTTCTTCATCTGCTGTGGTAGATGACAGTTCTTTTACCATGAACCTTGGGGTCTCCCATTAGTTCGGGAAGGAAAGCCAATTTTCTGAACCATGTGCATGACAAGTTATTAATAATTATTTGTTAAGTGGAGTCTTTTTGTGCTTAAGCTAAGAAACTGCAAAATTACACCTTCTATGAAAGTCATGTCACCAAAACCTTTCACCTCCCTGTCTATCTAATAGGTGATGTTGCCTTTTGAGAAGAGGCAAGTTCTTGTGTTCATCAGAGTCTTAAATCTGAATTTTTTAGGTTTGAAAAAGTGTACTTAGATTGTAGAAAGATATGGGCAAAAGTTTGGGGGGATTTGGGAGTTATTATTAGAATGTATTACTTTATTTGAGCATATGTTGTATATTCTAGCATTTAGAGATAAAGAAAATTGAAATTGTAGCTCACTACAGAAGGGAAGCAAAGGTAAATGAATCAGTGTTTAATTAAAAAAAAAAAAAAAGCACCTGTAGAAGCAACACCACACTCGGTAGGGTGAGTCTTTGAGAATTTAAAATAAGTAATTTTCCTACTCCGGATTATAGCAAGAACAACAAGGAAACTCACTAGCTCATTTTCCTATCAAGTGCAGGTTTGGGGTTTGAATCCCTGACCGCATGGCTCTGATAAATTAATTGAGGTACGCTTTGTGTCAAGTCGATCAATGTTGGCAGCATCGGGAAAAGAAAGGGGCCGTGGTCACCTTGGGAAGCGAATGTCACATACTTTATTGAGGAAGTCGGGCTCTCTCTTAATTGTCAGGCAATCCTGAGTCACAGATCACCCACCGTTCTATGAAATCCCTTCCCCTTCCGATCCGTCAAGGTTGAAAGAAGCCAAAAATAACTTCTCAATTCTGGACCACGGGCCTTGGAAACAGAAGCGACCCCCACCCCCACCCCCACCCCGCGCCCTACACACGTCCCGTCCGCGGGAAGAATGAAAGGAGCAGCCCTTCCCGCCCCATCCCACCCTCGGCTCTCCCCGAGCCAAGGTGTTCACGGGGCAGCCCCGCTCTGCGGAGGTGGTTGAAGCCGTCGCGGCATCTCGCCGAGAGGGGCCCCGGAGGAGGGGCGCAGTGGCGGGAGGGCGGAGTCGGGGCCCTCGCCGCAGACGCCTCCCCCCGGGGCCCCCGCCCGGGTCTCCCAGCCCGAGCACCCCCCGCGGAGGCCGAGCGCCCCGGCGTCGCGGGGCCGCGGGGCGGGCGGGGCGCCGGCCCAGGGCGGGGAGAGGCGGGGTGGGCGAGGAGGGGCGCTCGCGTCACGTGCGCGCGCGGGGACCGCAATAAATGCCCGCGCGCTGCAGCGGGCGGCGGAAGCGCCGCGCGCCGGGCTCCGCACCGAGGTCGCCGCCAGCCTGCGCCGCCGGGCTCCGCGCCCGCCCCCGGCCCTCGCCCCGCGCGCGGGGCCCACCCCGGCCGGCCCACGCCGCCGCTCCTTTCGGCCCCAGCGCAGGCTCTCGCTGCGGGGCGCTTCGCCCGCTCCCCGGTGCCGGGCCGCGTCCCGCCGCGGTCGGCGCCCGGTGCTCCCGACGCGGGCTTCGCTGCGCGCCGCGGCGTGCGGTGGCGGCGCGCACACCCGCCGCCTCGTTGGGCTGCGCTCGCGCGGGGACCTTCACGCTGGAGAGGTAAGGGCGCTTCTAAAAGTCCCCGCCGGGCCTCGGCGGCTCCTCCGGGCTCCCTGCTGCTTCCGACCCGCCGCTTCCAGGGAGAGGAGGGCCGGACGCGAGGGTGGGTGGGCAGCCGCGGGTCGCCCGGAGCGGGCTCCCGGGAGCGGGTGAGTTTCTGCGCGTCCTTCCGGCGCGCGCTTCGCTTGGGGTTAAGGGAACAGTGCGCGCCCGGGGCGCATGGCCGGCAAAGCCCCGAAGTCGCTGGTCAGCTGTCGCCACACTTTCCAGGAAACAATGCTTGGGTTCTTCTTGGCTCGCGTGCGCCGGGAGGCTTCCCCCAGCGCCCGAACCCTTCATTCGCATCCCTTCGCTGGGCCCTCTGGTTGTATCCATGGATAAAGGCATGAATAACATTTTGGACTTCTTTAAAATAGTCATCTCAATTTCAGAATGTCGCAGACATTCTGGATGTCTGTGAACTCGAGCTAGGACGCTGGGGTAAAGTGATACCCTAAAACACAGGGAGAAACGTGGATCTCTAGGTATCTAGAAATGGTCTAGGTAGGTAAATGCCCTTTGCAGGCTGTACGTAATTAAAACCTTTTAAATCCTCGTAATTCAGAAATTATTTTCAAGCTTTGACTCTGTGGGGCTGCTTTTTGCCATTTAGTTTTGGCCTCATGCGTACTATCTTGGAAAATGTAATTGTCCAGTTTGTGGAAGCAATGCATTGGGGAAAGTCTGGAGGAAAAATGGGTTGGGATAAGTGATTTCAAAAAGCGTGAATGCATTTGCTTGGCATTGCGTAGACAGATCAAACTGGCACACTCCCTTGGTAACTGTTTAACTTTTGCTGTTACAAAATTAACAGCTGCCTAGATTTTCACTTTACTGTCACCGCATGTCGTTCTAGCCAACAGGAGAGGAAAAGCCTGTCTTGGAGGTTTTCCCGCGGAAGCCCTGAGATCGTTCATTATGAAGTGCACGGCGCGGGAGTGGCTCAGAGTGACCACAGTGCTATTCATGGCTAGAGCCATGCCAGCCATGGTGGTTCCTAATGCCACTTTATTAGAGAAACTTTTGGAAAAGTACACGGATGAGGATGGTGAGTGGTGGACGGCCAAGCAAAGAGGGAAAAGGGCCATCACAGACAATGACATGCAGAGTATCTTGGACCTCCATAATAAATTACGCAGTCAGGTGTACCCAACGGCATCTAATATGGAATATATGGTAAGAAAAATTTTCTAATGGTATTTTCAAAGAAATGCCTTCTGATGCTTTCACCTTGCCTGGTTCAATCCCCTCTATTATTTAATCTTTTACCATTTGTCCTGTGTGACATTAAAAGGAAAAGATTTTCTTCGAGAGTATCTTCCTCTGCACATTCTTTTATTAGTGTTCCTTTCGTTCTAAGAGCTCTTTAAATTTGAGAGTAGAATTAGATTCCTTTAGAAGCAACATTCCTAAGTGCTCTAAATTCTGCTCTTACCAGGAAGATGCCAATCCTGAAAATGCTGAACAGCCTGTGTACTTGCTTTTAACTCACTTAGTAAAACAATTCTTTACTAATAGAATATTCTTTTGAATGGTGACTCTGAAAAATCAAGGACCAATAATTTGAAGAAGCTTTCTGAATTGCCGATGATACGTAAATGTATTTTTTTGTTAAATGGGCCCTGTTGCTTACAAATCTATAAATGACATACTGTGAAAAGTATATTTCTGTGGTTGCTTTGTTGAGTGCTTGGTGATGGGTTGTTTTTGCTTTTTTTTTTTTTCCCCTCCTCTTCTAGATTTGTGAACTTTGAAGTGTGACAATAACCCTGGGCAAAGGATTAATAAAAATATGTGACATTTCCTTAATAACCTTGTATTTACTCTTAGAGTAAATTAGCAAGTTTAAGAAACAATTACTTTTTAAGAATATTAGTGTGTAACTCATTATTATACTACATCATATCCTAAATTTTTAGAGAAATTTTCAAAAATCTGTTGTACTACTTGCATGAATTGGGAATGCACTGGCAAAGACTGATAAATAATTATTGGCGACAGCAAACATTTAGTGAATATTGGGAATAACATTTCTCCCTGTATACACTGCAGGGTACAGTATATTTCATGCATTCTAGTTTTTTGTTTTTGTTTTTTGTATTTATATTAGTTTCAATGAGTGTTTTCTGTTTAGGTAACTTTCATGGAAGTTTAAAGTCCACATTATCCATTATAAAATATGGTGTTATATTACTTTAACATTTACTGGAAAAATAATTTCACCCTGAAGAAAGTCGGTATCACTCAAGAGAACTGATTCTCATTGGAGATTAAGAATTGGGATCTGGCACCCAGGCAGTCTGGGTCTACGTCCTGGCACTGACAGCCACTAACTGTGTGACTTTGGGCAACTTAGTAATTTCTCTTCACTTCAGTTTCCTCGTGTCGAGCATGCGTGGGCACCTCTGGGGGGCGAATGAGGTATCCTATGCAACATCCACCTCATTGTCAGGCATATTGCGAGGTCGCAGTAAATGTTAATAAGACATATAACTAATTTAACATCGCCACATACTGTATAAATAGAATATCTAAGAAAATAGCTCTTTTCAAAATTCTTTGCTGGAAATGACATCTGTAATGTCCCACATTTTTGAAAGCATTCGTCCAAAGTAGAAGATTCTATGAATTCTTCTTCTCTGAGCTTTCAAATAGAGCCAATTATGGAGCCTTTCCAAGTAGGCCACTGTTTGCTTGTTCCACGTGGAAAGGCATTCAGTTGCTTTTTACTTAAAATAAGGAAGAACCTGGGAGCTCCAACCCACAAAAAGAAATCGGAGAACATTCATGTGTGTTTTAAGTAATATGGACATCATGAAAGAACAGTCCTGTGACCTGTTTTCATGTCTGATTTCCAAAGAAAATAACTATCTATTGTATGATGTCTGATCTGGGGTGTTTATGTGACATTCTTTTTAGTTTCACTGGTTTCATTCTATCCTGGAAATGTAGATTCAGAAACCAGCCAGGGTTTATGTTGCGTTGCCCTTAGATACCATTAGTGCTGGAACTGTGTCTTGGCCTTAACGGGGCCGCAGAGGAGTTCAGTGCCCAGCTGCATGCTGGAACACATTTTCTAGAATACACGTTCAAGGGGAAGTCTAAAAGAGCAATACTATCTTCCACATACTGTTGTTTTCTGAATTGTATACTAATATAAGTACAGATGTTGACCAACCTTGCGGAAGCACAATTTATTCATAGTTTATTGAAAGTGAATTTGAATTAAACACTGGCTAAAGAGCTGTTGCCTGTAAAATCCACAATGCTGTTTGGTAAGTGCCACCACTTTTGGCCACTTCTACTCTCGTGTGTCATGTTACATTAGAAGTTTGAATAGCCAGTTACCTTATTTACATGTGGTGCTCATTTTGGCCTATTCTTTGTCCTCGAACCTACAGCAGCCACGCCGCATTCACCTTTATAAACATCATATTCCTACCCCTACTCTTATACTCAGTTAGGTTAAAAATTGACTCTGGAAACCTACATCTTCCTTCGAAGAGCTTATCGGCTGATTGAGAAGAAAGAATAGACACATCGGAAAAGAAAACACAATTCTGTGTGTGTGTGTGTGTGTGTGAGAGAGAGAGAGAGAGAGAGAGAGAGAGAGAGAGAGAGAGAGAGAGAGAGAATGAATAAAGCCAAGGGAGCACAGAATGACAGACTGTCCCTAACAGTGAGGGGTGTTCGTGGGAAGATGAGGTAAATGCTGTTCCTGGAGAGTGGTCAGGACTATGAACTGTGGCCAAGGGTGGAGGGCGCATCTCAATTAGCGGGAGAGGAATGGGCAGAGGCAGGGTGGGGGGCTGTGGGGAAGGATTTTCTGAGGAGAAGGAAAAGCTGGCAGGAGGAGATGAGGGTGAAATCAGGAGTTCCTTTTTGGCTGCGCTAATTTGTGATGCCATGTCATCCTCAACTGAGTTTAGTAGTCATCAGGGAGGTGAGCTTCGAGATAAAGGTGAGAATTGCGTAGGTAGTATTAGGAACTATCTTAACTTTCCTGACTGAACAAAATCATCCAAGAAGATTTTAATGGATATGGGTTGAATGCCTTGGGTTGAGCCCTGGGCCTCAGAAATACATAGAGGTTGAACAGAAAGAAGATGCTAGCAAAGGAGTCTGGGAACAAGTGGCTGGCAAGTTTAGAGGAAATGACAGGGTAACTGGTACCCCTGGAGCCAGAAGAGAGTTCAAGGCCACAGCCAATGCTTCTGTGTTGCTGAGCAGCTGAATACGATGAAGAAGAAAAGCTAACAGTGGTTTCATCAAAATGGTGGTGGTTGTGACTTTGATAAGCGTGATTCGGTGATGGGGGATGATTGGAAATCTTACTGAAGTAAGAAGAAGAGAATGAGAGGTGAGGAAGTGGAGAAGTTACTTTAGCTCTTCAAGATGGTATTGCTGTGAAGGAGTCAGAGAAATGGAACTACGTATTGGGGATTTCTGGTTTCGTTTTTAAAGAGCATGTTTATAGGTCGATGGGGATGAACAAGTTGAGAATGCACTTGGTATCGGAAGGAGAAAATATAGCTGCAAATTCAGTTCGTTTGTTGTAACAGGAAAGACTGAGGCCGTAGGTACAGATGCGGGTGTATTGAACAAGCAGGAGAGAAGAGAGTTTTCGTGTGGGCGCTTCTGTTCTGTCCAGTGAAGTGTTGAGCAAGATCATCAGTTGGGATTGAGGGGGCAGGAATGAAGGGGCCTGAGGATAGGACATTGTGAAATGGTGACTTTGGGGATACCGCATAAAGGTCTTTGTGGAGTCAAACGTGCAGGACATCTTTGAGGTTCTTCGAGTTCAGATGGTTCACAATGCTTTCGGTTAAAAAGCCTGTGAGATAGGGAGAAGGTTTTCTCTGGTATGTCAAGGTATTTCCACAGCACAGGTGGACTTAGAGTAATGATTTCCCGCCCCCCCCCCTCTGGATGGCTGTGGGCCACACCACATTTTCCAGCCACTGGAGATAAGAAAGATGACCAAACCATGTTAGTGGGGGTTTGACTTTTAAAATATTGAAATACTATGTAATAGACATCGAGAACCAGATATGGACCAAACAGAGTGTTTGGGGTTCGGACTGTAAACTGAACACAGATGTTTTTCATGGAAGAGTGCCGGGTATGATTTTGGGACTAGAAACAAGGGTGCTTTAGTCAATCAACACTCAAAACTTTGATGGGCACATGAATCCCCTGGAAACCTTGTTAAAATACATCTGATTCATTAGGTCTTTCTTGGTGGGCCCTGACACTCCGCATTCTGGATGATGTGAACCCTACTTCGAGCAGAGGGCTTCAGGCTTCCCGGAAGAAGCCAGGTCTAGATCGAAACGTGAAAAGTTGACTCCAGAACTCAGATTCTTCCTTTTTTCTTCCTCCTCAACTACCACATTCGCCTTCCTCTTGTTAAGGTGGCAGCCATTACTCTTGGTGCGGGAAAACAAACTCCTTCTCACTCCCTTCCAAGAAGTGCTTCGAAACCAAACCGATGAAGATGCTTGAATAGCAAGATTCCCGAAGGCCTAACGCTTATGTCTGTGTCCTTGGAGGAGCAGTGCAGAATGAAATCTGAAAGCCAGCTCGTGGCACAGTGCTGCTGGATGGCGAAAAGGAATTGGAGCCGATGACAGGGTACACTCTGAAGGCCATGGCAGTGACAAGGGACGAGGGAGAGTGTCGCAGTGGGCAAGCATGGGGGCAACTAGATAACAGGATAACAAGCTACTCGGTGAGCCCCAGCAATGAGCACGCGAGTTCCCGTTTATACACCGTGCCCCTACGTCGTTGCACCTGAAACAAAACAAGGTGGCCATGTAGACGGGACATTCCATCAAAGTGGCAGGGAGAAAGCCATAACACTGCCTCTGATACTCGGCTTCAGACGTGTCACATCCACCTCCGAAGTACTGCATGACTGACTGATGCGCTCCAGGAAGCAGATCGGAGGTCCCGAGAAGGAGGCTTTGGAATGAACATGGGACGAGAGCGTCTGATCTCCTTTCTGGAAAGACAAGGCCAAGCGGTCAGTTAGCCGAGATTTCTGTGAACGCAGTGGGTACAACCTAAACAGATAGCAGAGCTATGTCACAGGAACATCCGCGCCATTATTCTGGACCCTTTGGGTTTGTTTTTATTTGTTTTTTGATGTTCTTTTTCGATGCTGGAGGCATATTGCCAAGCCCGCCTGCCTTTGCAGACGTTAGAATTCTGTGTGCCCTGTGCCCTGCTAGTTTCTCTCTGATTTCTCCTCTTCATTGAAGATTCACCTAAAGAATAGCCCACTTTTGTTTAAACCCTCCCAGAGACCGGTGTGAACAAAGGCCTTAAATTAGAGAGGGTTTTTTTTTTTTTTTTTTTTTTTTTTTGGTCAATTGCAAAGCAAAGCTAAGGATAATTAACTCTAAGCTTTGTTTGATAATGAATACTGTGCTAAATTTAAATTCTAAGAAAATCATTTACCTTTTCATCGGAACTTCAGATGGCAGTGATTATTGTATTTATTAATCATTCAGAACTTTGGACTTGCACTTCTTCCTTAGTCATATGAGTATCAGCCATGTTCCATCAGAAGGTGTGTGGGTCACAGCAAGTTAAGCAGATTCTTACAGGAATGGGGAATGAGGAACCATCTATTACAATCTAACAAGTATCAGGTAATACATTAGGCAGTTTCCTAATACAGATCCTCTTTGATATTTTTATTCTCAAATATTATTTCTCAGCAGGAGACAAATGCCATAGTAACAAGGGTTCTGCAGAAAAAATAATGAGGGGTCTATCTGCATAGTGCGGATGGGGCTAGGGTGAGCCACCGGGATGGGGGCGCCCAGGCTTGAATCATTGGGTTGCAGCCTGGTGAGGACGAGAGCCTGGCGGTAGGGCCATGTGAAAGGTCACAGCCACCATCATGGTGAGACAGAGTGTAGACGGTCCTCGACTTAGGATAGTTTGATTTTTCGACTCTATGATGCTGCAAAAGTGATACCCATTCAGGAGAAGCTGTACTTCGAAGTTTGAATTTCGATCCTTCCTTGGACTGGTGGTACGTGCTGTGGTTCCCTCCCGAAGTGCTGGACAGCGACAGAGAGCCGCAGCTCGGAGTCAGCTGTGTGATCGCGGTGGTACACGGCCATCCTCCGCAGGGTACCGTGTGGCCCGCGTTATCAGGTACCCTGTTTTGTGTTCCGCATCCCATCATGTCTACAAAACACCCAGCTGCATCTCCTGCTGCTGGTGATTAGAACTAGAGAAAGGCCAGTACTCTTGAGATGAAACTCAAGATAACTGCCCAACCATGGGCTGATGTCATGTTCTGAGCACGTTTAAGGTGGGCCAGGCTGAGCTGAGATGTTCCGTGAGTTAGGTGCATTAAATGCATTTCAACAATGATATTTTCGACTTGCAATGGGTTTATTAGGACATAGCCCCTCCCTAAGTCAAGGAGCATCTGCACTTGGGATGAGCGGCGTCAAAAATGGAGGAATTTCATACTAAATTCACCTCCCGCCCTCTGACTTCCTGTCTTCCACTGGCCAAATCCAACTGGAATCCACGGGCTACGAGAACCTGAAGTAACAGTATGTAGAGTCGAGCCTTTAGGGACACAGGGACTGTCACTTAGGGTCTGAGAATGGCAATGTGTGAACAAATGAAGACTATGTAACAGTATTCTTTCTCAGATCTTTCAAATAAGGACTTTTGAAAACCATATGTTTTAAACTATCACCTTAGTCATCGTTTAATTGTTAAAGAAGACAAAGCTAATAGGCTCAGCATATTTTTCCTAAGGGATGCCTAAAAATCTGATTGAGAATGCCATGGTTATTAAACTAGCTTCGAGCTTCCTAGCAGCCAAAGAAAACAGGAAGCCATATGGTTTACAGAGCTTCCAATGACTGCTCAGAAACATAACAATTTCTCATTCTTGACGCAGTAATTATAAGTGAAAGTTTAACACAGATTTCTCAATATAGGAACAATGAGAACAACTTAATATAGCAGTTTTATTAAAAGTATGTAAACATAAGCATTTTAATGTTTTCTGTATCCGTCTTTGGTTTAAATGGAAGTTACAATGTTATACTGTAGGTTTTGGTTTCTATGTGCCCATGAACTTTGTCTTTTACTAATTTGTCCAAGAAGAAGTTCTTCATTTACTAACCCATCTCTCTTTCTTTTTGAAAATTAGAAAAATATCTCTAAGTAGAATAATTTACTTTTCAAATCCAAATTTTTATTACTTTGATATTCAAATATAAAACATAAACTAATGCATAAGTAGATACTAGAATGATTTATTATGAGAGTTTATCTTTCCTGTATTTTTCTGGGCTTGGCTTTCAGATCAGCCCTACATCTATCTAAAATTAATGGGCTATAAATAAATACAGGTGTTCATTCTTATAAATTGACCTAATATCATACATCAAGACATAAGAATCAATAAATGTACTTTCTCAGCAACTTCCTCAGTTGCTAAAGGATTTCCTTAAATACTGTTGTCTCCTGAAACAGCCAGGTCATAGTTTTGAAGATTATTAATTACTCTTCTTTTAAATGACAAGAAAAATAATGAAGGCATTGTAGACCTGAATTTATCACAAAGTCCATACAAAGATATGACATTTACAAAAGTAATCCAAGTTCAGCTTTTTAAAGGTTTTCCTAGTTTGGGAATTAAGACCCAAAATGGTAGATGCAGATCTATCTAGTAATTGGTAAATTATCGGCTTAAGAAGGCTCACAGAAAGTTGAGATAAATGGGATATTGTCGTTGAATGACTTGCAAGAGAAAGAATGTGAACAGGACTTTGGCGAAATGATAAAGTTAAAGTCACTAAAGGGGAGAAGAGAGAAAGAACAATTCCTTTTGGGGAAAATCCCTGATGGAGTCAATGGCCAAGAAACATGAAGGGACAAATGCCGGACCCTTGCTCCTCAGAGTGTGGCTATGCCGTGGGCCGTCCTGGTGCCGGATCTTAAAAATGTAGCTCGGATTTCTCTCCTGACCTACCAAATAAGAATCCGCATTTTGAAAAGATCTCCTAGTGATTTATAGGCAAGGTAGGTAAGTTATGACCAGACTGGGGGGCGGGGGGCCTTGGCAGTGAGATGAGATGGAATGAAAGAGTAGACATTCTGTAAAAATGTAAGGATTGTGTTGAATTAATGGCTCTGCTGCCTTGTGAAGACAATCTAGTCTCCATCATGCATTCAGCCTATCTGCATAATATTAAAATAATGGGTTTACTTGAACTCATTGTGTGAGTTTATCCACACATTAAATTTCTATGTTAAAATTTTCAATGTTAATAAAATTATTTTAAATTTAGGCAGTTCCTTAAATTATTAGGTTGTCGCATCTTCAAGGTTTTCAGGCCTTGTTTTCAAGTGGATTTTAAGTAAAATACTGTCACATCTGCCTCGCATCTCTATTGTCCAGGAGGCCCTAAGAAGTGCATCGCCCCAGGTAATGCTGCTTTCTCTGAACCTGGCAAGCCCGCTCCGCCCCGCCCCGTAACACAGGTGTTCCCTTTGAAATCTGAGCCTCCTGCGTTTTCTCTGCAACTACAAAGTCTTTTCAAAACAGGTGAAACAGAGCCTGAGGTAATTTCCTAGTTTTCAGGAATGTATTACTGCTGTTTTCCATAGCGCTTTTTATACCAGATGACTTTGTCACAAAAACATCCTGCACTTTTTCAGCACAGATTGACTTATTTATTTATTTCATCGATGTTAGTTTCTTTATAATTCTAATAACGCCTCCAACAGGGAGAAAAGGCGACTTTTAAAGATTTTTGTAATGAGGCATTATATCTGGAATTTAAATCTGAAATCTTGTTAACTGTCAGATGTGTTACTTCCGTAGAATAAATTCATTCTTGAAGTTCTTGCTGTTGAGAGAATCACATTGACAGCTTATTCCATCAGATTTGTAGTTCCTACTTTCTGATTTAAATAGGAAAATACGACAGGATTTTGTTTTGACATACAATGGATAATTTGCAAATCTCTCTTTCCAGAAGTGGTGGCCCAGCAAGAATAATCTTTTAAAGGTGGTATTTGGAAAGAGATAACTCTATGTCCGATTTTCTGCAACCACTTCATTCATGAGCTGGCTGAAAAATGCTGCTCTTCCTTTTAGCTGTGGGGAAAAATTACATGTGGAAGACTGTGCCTTATTTCAAAGATTTTACCATTGGTTTCTTAGGACTGAGCTGAAGAGAGGCCTGGTTTTAACTTTATACTGAGAATTTTTTTCTTCTCTTATTCAATTAAGTTTCAGTTGTATTTATCAGTTTTGGATAACATTAAAACTTTCTCAAACAGAGATGATTCGGAAACAATTGCATTCTGCTCTAGACTTACAATTGGAAGATCGGCACGGTTGTTGGTTTTGCAGTCTTGAAAGCTACAAAAAGGCTTTTGCTTCTTAGTTAAGAAATATCCTTAATTGTCACCAGAAAGATCATTTTACAGTTTGTATGTTCTTATGGGGTTCTACAAGAGATGCAGGGCATTCTGTAGGAGATTGTAAGTGTGAAATAATAGAATTTTAAAGCTAAAGAAATTGAAGAGACTCATTCCAGCTTTCTGATGTTAACAAACTCGACATAATCAGAGATAAACTTGAAAATACACAATTTCAGGGGTAAAGAAAACTCTTCTAGGGCATATCATGTGCTTTCATTACCCGTAATTTGAGCAATTTGAAGACGTGCAAGCTTACTTTTATTTCTGTCTGCATAAGAAAATGAGAGGCAAATTGATCACTAACGACCTCATTTGCCTATGTCCAGAGGACATAGCACTAGGGAAGGGGGATTTTCAGTATCATTGGAAGTTAGATGCTGTTGCTGCTTCTGCCAGCTCAGAACTGAAGTAGGCGTGGATCTAAGAGGAGGGCGGTATTCCAAGTATGCAGATGTATAAAGGGATGCTTGTGGAATTCAGTTTTCAAAATTTATTTCAAATGTTTAGATAGTTTTTAAAAATATTTTCATTCTGCTACTTATTGTTTTCAGTGGTAGGAAGGCAAGGCCAGAGCTTCTAGCTTAGAGCCAGACTGGCTTCCGGTGTAACAGCCTTTTCAACACCACGGTGTCTTTCTTTGTCAGAGAGCAGTGCATGTTTTAAAAGCCCATATGAATTTACACATTGGATCATGTACTGGTATAACTGTCATTAATTAGGCGACCTTATAGTATGATAGTCAAAGACCAGCCATTTTCTCGTATTTATCTTGGAAATCCACTAAAGCCGTATCAATTTTGCAAAAAGGTATAATGAATTAAAACATTATTTCTATATTATTTAGATATACTTTCAAATTGTTAGATAATAAATTACACAAATTCTTATTTTCATTTTTTGGGGGGGAAAAAACTTAACTATTTTAAGACATTTTTCTCAGCATGTCTTCATCTACGTAGGCGGGTTTTCTAGAATGGCGGAAAATCTACAAACCTATATTTATTTCCCTAGTTAGATAGCTTTGACAATTATGAAATTATGTTTCTGTGTGCATTTATAAATGTCAGGCCATGGCAGTCAATTTCCTATGAAAATTTATTTATTCATTTATATGTTTTCTTCATTGGTGAATCTAATTCTATAAAATTAACTGCTTACCAACCTCAGTGTGACTTAGGGTATTCTCTTTGGTGAACTAATTATCATGATACCTTCACTATTAAGTGCTTATCGGTAACTTTGTAGACTAATAAATGTTCATTATTGCTTCCCCTGCCATTGATCTTTGGGATAATTTATGTATGAAGAGCCTTAACTACACAGATTTGCATCGCACACGTAATTGTACAAAATTACTCTTTATGAATACAACCTAAAATGATACTGGTTAATTAAAAAGCTCTTTAAGATTAGATAATCTGTGTGAAATTAATGTTTGTTTTTTATTTGAAAAATATTCCATCGTTCACTTTAGCTTTTTAACTAACATTTTCAAAGCATAAACTATAAGAAAATGCATCTTCAGACAAATTCTTAGTGACTTGACTAACATTGGCCTTCAACTCTTGTTTCACAAAGTCTAATAATTTTGAAGCTGTATAGAATAAAATATAAAGAATAGAATATGAAATTTCAAACCATGTGAATCTGGAAAGAGCTGTAAATTTACTATGATCAAGAAGATATATTTAAAAATACTTAACCACTTTTAAGAGAGAAAACAATTCCCAGTGTCAAAGAAAGAAAAACGAATGTGATTAGGGCTGTTTTTGCCTAGTGTACAGTTCTGGTTTAGCTAAGGTACTGGTGAGCTGGCAATATTAACTTTATTTCAAACTACATTCTTGAATGATTTCCAGCCTTCATTGATTGTTTTTAGAGCAGGACAGCAGGAATTCTGGCAGGACTTGAATTGTATATGCTCATTCATACTTCCCGAAGGATAGCAGTCAATGGGATTTTCTGTACATGTCCAGATAGCTACAAAATTTCCAGTTTCTACAAGTACAGCACTTTAGTACTAAGATTGCTATATATTTCTAGGTTTACTTTTGAAAATCATTTGTTGATAGTTAAGGTTTCTCATTCTCACGCTTGCGCTTGCTCTCTCTCTCTCTCTCTCTCTCTCACACACACACACACACACACACACACGCACACGCACACAATGATAGAGCCTCTCTGTTGAACTGGCTTAAAAATATCATTGGGGGCCAAGAATGTCAATCATATTCTGTTTCTCTTCGTAGTAAAATTTCATTGAGTACTTTACTGTGCTCTGAGAAAGAACAGCTCGCGAATGTAGTTGAAAAATAGAGTGGTTTTCATTTTACACACCTCAAGTACCCGTCTTATAAAGAAATGGTAATTTTAAATGTGGTTTGGCTTTAAATTAGTGCTGGGTGAATAGTTCAGGGAGAGAAAAAAGAAGCCCTTCAGGCCATCTTGATTTAATTTACAGACCTGAATTGAAATAGAAATGTGTAGAGACTAACCTACATTTAAATGGGATTGGTATGCAGTACTAGTGGTCTTAAAACCTGAAATATAATGTTGTAGCATAAAAATATACATTCCATGCTGTTATCATGTTATGGTAATATTTCTTTCAGGACAGCTATACTTTCTTTTTTGAAGAATCTTCTTGACTTGTATTAGTGAACTTGATTTAGACACCGATATGCTTGATTAGGTTCTTTAAGGAATAGTTATTAAATGTTGATAGTAAATTTTAGTTGCGGGCCCCTCTGCCTTAGTTTTCATATTAAAATGATGTGTGTCCCTATTTTAGCCTTATTATAGTCCATTTGCTGTATTCCCTTATTTTTAATGGATTTGATAGAAAACTTATGCCATAAAGAACAGTTTATCCATAGTATATAGTTAACAATCGAATTTTAGTTCTCAAAGGGACCTGAGTTATCTTCTTTTTTAACAGACACATTTTACAAATAAGAATACTTAGCCTAAAGCATTTGAATGGTATGTTTTAATTTTATTTCAACTTCTATACAACAGATATTTAAACACGTTTTTGAAATATAACAGTTGTGAATTTGGACTTGGTTGCATATCCTCTCTGAAAAAGATCCATCTTCAATTTAATAGGAAAAACTGGCATCTAAGATTGTAGCATCATGTATAGAAGCAAGGAAACTAGCCTTGAAGAAGGGCGCTCCAGTCTCTTCCTGGGGTTCAGCTGGGTGGGTCTCACTGGGTCTCTCATATGTTCCCAGTGACCTGGACTTGCAGACGGACAGGTCTCGTGCCTGGGCTGGGAAATCTCAAGGGGGGATTCCTGCATCTCTCGGTGTGGTCTCAGCACGTGGTCTTTTGAGCTACCCTTGCAAGGAGTCACTATCCAGCTCAGCCTGAAAGGAAGAGGAGGGAATGCAGTGCCGCCTTTTCTGTTTTAAAAGCATCACAATGGTTTCGAGTTATTTTTATTAAAAAAGCCATCTAAGAACTGTTCCTTTTTCTTCTGCTTTCTGGCTACTCTTGGAATATGAGGTTGCTAGATTAGGAACCTACAGATAAGTGTAATTTCACTGTGCTAATGACTAAAGTACTAGGCAAGAACTAACTTCCAAGATCGAAGACAAGAATTTGTCTCTTGAAAACAAACTACTTTCCAGAGAACTGTACCTGGAAACCTGCTAGTGTTTGAGAGAGGATCCCCTCCAGCCTCCCGGATACCAAAGGAAATCAGCATCTTGTTCATTTTCTGGGACTTTAGCCAGATTCTTTGTCACCTAATTTGTCTGGGTGAATAATGACAGCTACTTGAATTATATCTTTGCATAATTATATAAAATATTTAATTATATAATTAGGTCTAATTTAAGTAATAAATTTAAGAAATAGTATGCCCGTGTTCGGCAAATAAAGCGCTTGCCTGATAAATATTTATAGCACACGTTTCTGATGTCTATACCAAAAACCAGTCATCGTGAATATTTGACATTAATTCAAAGTAAAATTAAAGCTTTTATGAAAATCAGCTACTTTTGCTGCTCCTAATTTTTTAGTTACATGTAAATATGCATTTTTTGTGTGTTTTTGGTACATAATAACGATGCACTGTAAGAAGAATATACTTATTCTAATTTGGTACAAATTTTACCTTTTGGATTCGAAAACATGAACGTGTGTATTTCCGATTCACAATTGAGTGAGGGGGAATATCCATTTAGGGATATTCATGAGGGAAGAAACGACTCCCTACACATCCCCCTTCCCTTTCTTTCTGTTTTGTTTTCTTTCCTCCCTAGTGTCTTTTGCATTCGGCCTACAGTCATGACTAGGTTTCTCGCATCCTTTACAAGCGAAAGCAAGCAAACTTTTTGCCGACACCCTGGCCTCGTCTTTTTTTTTTTTTTTTTTTTCAGGCAAGGCAACCCTTGGTTGACCTCACAGGTTGCAAGGACCTCGAAGCTTATGGACCCTTAGGCGGTCTCCCATCCAAGTACTAACCAGGCCAGTCCCTGCTTAGCTTCCGAGATCAGACGGGATTGGGCCTGCTCAGGGTGGCATGGCCGTAGACTGGCCTCATCTTTTTAAGCTTCTGCCCTATCTCTTTGCTTCCTCGCTAACCAAGAACCTAGACTTGCTCTCTCAGCTTTGTCTCTGTCCTGATTTCTCTCCCTAGCATTGGTCTGAAATGGCTCTCAGTCATGAACTGGCACTCAGCAGACCTCATCTCTCTTGGCTGCTGGCATTTGACCTTGGTGCCCACTCTCTCCTCCCGGAATCTCTTGTTCCTTTGCTTCTATAATTTAATCCTCCTTCAGTTTTCCTTTAACCTTTCTGGTCCCGTTTTTCCTCGTTGATTTTACTAACTCATTGTTTTTTCTCCTCTTCGATTTTGATAACTTCAGAATTTTCTTTCCCTTCTCGTACTTTATCATCTTTCTGAAGAAATTCATCTCTGGGTGAATAACTTCAAAACTGATACGTTAGAGCCCGTTTGTGTTCCCAGAACCCCACGCGTGCATTTCCGCTCTCTGTGTGCCACATGTAGTGCGTGTGTTACAGACACGTCACGTGTCACCCTGGAAATATGCACACAACCACACAGACACACATGTCCGTCACACGGTCTGTTTCTCTGTTTGGTGATGTCATCGGTCCACTCCCCTCCCCCTCCCCACCCCACCTTTACTCATCCATGAACTTCTAGGAATTTAAGTTCCTAAGCATCAGTTCAGTCTGTCTGCGCGTTTCATCTCCTTGCTGTCGCCTTAGCTTGTGCCCTCACGCGCTCGGGCCAGGACTGCTTCGTCACCCTCGGAAGGTGCCCAGAGTCCTGTGATTGGCAGTGCCCAGACTGAACGCAGTGCCCAGACTGAACCGAGTGCCGTCTCGCCCTGCTTTCCCCAGCACGCTCACTACACTGTCTTATTTCCACACTAACACATTGAAGATTAAAGCCAAGGTGCGCAAACGTTTCAGTAATAATTTTGAAATTTTAAATATTTCTTTACGAATTATTTTGAAAGTACAAACCAATCACCCTAATTGAATTTTGTATACAGAATGCATTTATATATTTGTAGGACTCAGATTCATTGATCACGGATTCAACAAACGTTTATTATCCACGTCGTCCATATGACAGACACAAAAAATAGGCCCAAGGTACCGGCATGACCTAAATAACTGCCCCGAAGCAACTCTCAGCCCCATGAAGAAGACAGACATGTGGACAAATACTAACTCTGCAGTGTCATGGCTGCTAAACAAAGGAGCAGAACAGAATTTTAGGAGCCCCAAAGAGGGACTAGTTTACATCGGAGAGAATTGAAAAGGTGTCGCAAATGTATCACACAAACCTGAACTGCGAAGAAAGAGTAGCCGTCTGACAAATAACTGGCAGAGGAAACCGTGCCGACAAGAGCAAGGAGTAGCAGGTCCCATGAAACGGTGGGACCAGGGGTCTCGCACGTCACGTGTATGGGGATTTTGGGGTCCTTGTAGACAGGAATCACTGAAGTGTATTCGTGCTCACTTAGAGCCTTCTCAACACTTGCAGGGCAAATTGGAGGGATGGGAAATGAGGCAAAGGGATTAATTAGGCTACCGCAAAAATCTAGGTGAGAAGTGGTGAGAACGCAAACCAAGATGTTGACTTTGCAAATAAGTAAGAAGGGAGGAAACGTCAGAACTGAGCAACGCTATACATGTACGTTAAATGTTTGAGTCTGTTTTGTTTTTGTTTTAAACTGTAGACATGGGATGTAGAGCTGGAAAGATCTGCAGAATCCTGGGCCGAGACGTGTTTGTGGGAGCACGGACCTGCGAGCTTGCTTCCGTCAATCGGACAGAATTTGGGGGCACACTGGGGAAGGTAGCTTGAAATGTAACTTTTTGTTTCTGAAAATGTGTGTTTGAAGCGAAATGTTTATTAAGTCATGTCGCCCATTTTCGAAGGCTCAGTGCCCGAAAGGAAAACAAGTAATCATACCCACACGATAATAAAAAATAAACAGCGTACAAGAATGATCAATATTTGAGACTTACTTTTGTTTTAGATCATTGACATAATAGTAACATCATGGGGATACGTACTTAAGATTAATAACATACAAAAATCTCCACCAAACTTTACCAATCTGTTCGAAATATTTGGTTTTACATTTTTTCCCCCCAGCTTTCATCACTCTTTATGGTTCTTTCATTTCAAATAGATATAGGCCCCCAACATTTCATGTACAAGCATGGTACGATGAGGTGAGAGACTTCAGCTACCCGTACGAACACGAATGCAACCCGTACTGCCCGTTCCGATGTTCTGGTCCTGTATGTACTCATTATACACAGGTATGTTTGGGGTGCCTTGTACTTCGTTTCTCTAAGTTAACTTCATGTGACTATGGGACAGCTTAGGCTTCTGAACTTATGTCCGTTGATATGGTTATTAAAAATTATATAGTTATTGATTTATGTAGAATAAGCTTAGACATTTCTGATCAATAAAAGTATTGATCAGAAAAAATGTCCAAACATCTACTTAGAACGGTATTATTGCCATGATTTTCAATGTGAAACCTTTTTAATATGGCTCCAATAAGTGCAAATGAGAAATTTACCGTCTTCAAAAGCAGGTGTCATTATTTTTATTTTCCAAAGAATAAAAATATAGTTTTAATTACCAGTGACATTCAGTATTTGTAGGTGTGCAACATTTAATTTCTTTTTTGATATTCATTGTTCCCATTTGGTATTGGGTATGTTCTAAACTGGGAAATCACACAACTATAAGCAGATTCGACCAGATAACTCACCATAGTTCTGAGTTTCTAGAAGGTCTGTGGCTGATTATTGGCAAATGGAAAGCAGACAAACTTTCTGTACGCCCCTGCCTGTGACATGATTGAGATCAGCGCTGAACTCCCTAATAATCAGTGGCACAATGAAAATATCACATTGTAAGATAAATCTGAACACCTCAGTTTTGTACTTTCTGTTTAAGACAAGAAATTCTGTCCCTTCCTCAGGTTAGTTTCTTTATAGAAAAACACAGAATTTAGGTTTGTGAGGATGTAAATTTTGAGTTACTTAGTAAATGTGCATTTTGACGGTTCTTACATTTTATAGCTAGATACAGTTATTGAGTGTAGATCTCTTTTTCTAATCGACTTAAGCACTTCCCAAAGTCTCAGGAAAAATATCCTTTTGGACGTTGCCTCATTTCATTCCAAATGAGAATTTTACACCTTTTTCTCTCGGCTATGTCGTGTCTTCACCTCAACTTGCTTTTTTCTGAGCCTTTCGTTCCTCTCGTGTAGGTTGTGTGGGCAACAAGTAGCAGGATAGGCTGTGCCATCAATTTGTGTCACAACATGAACATCTGGGGACAGATATGGCCCAAAGCCGTCTACTTGGTGTGCAATTATTCCCCGAAGTAAGTAGACAAAACACTGCTTTCAAATGTAAATTTTTCTTAATGACATGAAAATAACTTTATATTCCTGATTTTTTTTTTTCATTTTCGATGTGTATTGCTGAGTAAAGTCATAATTGCTTGAACTCAGTTTACTTAACATAGATGTTATGGTTGCCTGATGCATAGAAATCAGTGCTTAAAAGGAAAGGGAATTTGAAAATATCTTTGTGAGGATAGGAATCATATTTTTATGCCTTTGGTTTTACTCATTGCACTATTATATTGCATAAATATTTAATGATTTTGATTTGTTAGAGATGAATAACTATAGATTAACTGAAAAATGCTTTTTTGCCTGTATACAGACCATTCAAACGATTACCTTGAAAACATTACATAACCATTCTCAGGGTCAAATCTAAGTCTAAAATCTGTTTTTATTAAATCAAATGGAGTATAGATGAATATCCCTTAGCAGACTTTGGTGTTCTGCAGAAGTTTGATTTTGTATTTTTTAGCATTATGCATAGCATGTTATTTAGTATACTTCAAAAGAATGAGGCAACAATTTGTATTTAAACCTAGTAACCAAAAGGACTCAGCGATAAAGGAGGCAAGTGTCTTAAATCTACACTTCTAAATCATTACTTGGAAGATTCTTTCAGTCATATTTCGCAGCGTCTTAAAAATCATACCGTTAAACTGCCTCTTTAAAGAGTGCGCATCCTCTCTTTCAGGGGTAACTGGTGGGGCCACGCCCCCTACAAGCACGGGCGGCCCTGTTCCGCTTGCCCACCCAGTTTTGGAGGAGGCTGTAGAGAAAACCTGTGCTATAAAGGTAAGCGCTATATGTACTCATATGCAGTTGATGGGTATGTTAACACTTACGCATGAATTTCTGTTATTAAAGACAAAAGTGTATTTATTACTCAAAAAGCTTCTAGAACTCTATTTCAAATATTTTGAAGAAGCCATTTAGAATATTTATAAAAATATTTGTAATATTAATGCCTTTTATGCCAATGTGTATTTAAAGGAGTTTCATGCTTCCTCCAGATAACTTCTAATTCTACTTGTAATTTATCCTGGAGTGACCAGGATGTTTACATTTTTAAAAACCAGCTTGACACATTGTCGACTAGAGTTATTTCCATAAGTCATCATTTTGGAAGGATTTGGTAGTGTAGCGTAATTTATTTCTAGCACTTCAAAAGTTTTCGCCCAAACATCTATCCATAATTCTTACTTGAACCATGCTCAATGACTTGTACTGATTTTCTGCTTCTCACTGTAGAGTATATGTACAGCTTTTCATGCCAAAATAACCAAAAACTGTAAGAGTTTTATAAAACTACTGTAAAAGTAGTACTCTCAAATGCATTCGATGTCCTAAAAAGTAAATATAAATATGATGTCCCATTTATAACACACGAAGATAAAATACACGTGACAAAGCTTTGTGGAAATCATCATGCTTATGTTGGGCAGCCAGGCGAACATTTTTTACTTCCTTGTACTTCTTTTCTTATTGATGACTAAATGAAGATTAGTGCAGACTAAGAGTTAATGTAGGCCTTTTGCAGTAGTCATAAGGAGATGTGCCTTTTTCCCCTTAATAACTCAATGCTTATCAGCTAGAATGAGCAGACAAGAAGTGACATATATTTTACTCAGCTACATGAGCCATTTTGAATTCCTGGAAGCGTTTTTCATTTTGTGTGAGTCTGTTTTCCATCCTCTTTACCTCCAAACCAGCTACCTACTTGCCCCTTCACCAATGGCCACTATATTTTACTGAAACTGATTTTCCTCTGACTTTATACTTCCTTTCTCTATGTTTCTTAGACACACATGAAAGTAACACAACTCTCTAAAACGCGCCAGTGTCAAGCCCTTGACACAATCCAACCTGGAAGAAATATTAAATTCAGAGTTTGAAATTATTCTCCATTGTCAAGTTTAAATTTCTACACATTGAATTTCCTTCTGAGAGAGAAAAACCATTCCACTGAAACCGATAATACTGTAATAAATAATAACGGAATATCAATTCTTCTGTAGACCAAATTTCCTTATAAGATAATTTTAAATGTGATCCTCCTGAAAATATTAAGAATATGAGTTCTTTTCAGAAAAAAATTCAAATTTACCAAGCCCTGACTTTATTCTTTTACTGTATAGACTTCACAGGGTCCTCATGAAAACCAATCACTGATATCATGTTAACATATAAGCAAAGTTTAGAAATGAGTCCATTTAATATTAGGCCAACTGGTAGCCCAAATTAAAGGCTCAAAGGTGACGTGTATGTTTCATTTACTCCACTGTAGTACCTAAGATCACCTTCAACCAAAACCTGTGCCGGAAACAGTACTGATTTTTCTGGTTTTAAATGTTAGATGGGCAAGTACGGGTATATCATGAACTGTTAAAGTTGCGTGCACGTTTAGAGTAGGATTCACGTGTCTTTCCTCCGTTCTCTTCACAGAAGGGTCAGACAGGTACTACACTCCACGGGAAGAAGAAACCAATGAAATCGAACGGCAGCAGTCACGAGTGCGGGACGCCCACGTTCGAACGCGGGCGGACGACAGCAGCACGAACGAAGTCATAAGCATGCAGCAGATGTGTAAGACTTCCGCACCGCCCACCGGCGTTTAACAGTGTACACGAGGTGGCAGAGCCATCCGCATGTTACTAGCTTTGATACTGTTAGAGCGGTAAATACTTGGCATTAGACTAAATGTGAAGAATTAGAGCAGATTTTACGTTATCTAAATTTTGTTTTTTTCCCTTTAGCCCAAATTGTTTCCTGCGAAGTGAGATTAAGAGATCAGTGTAAAGGAACAACCTGCAATCGGTAATATTCACTATTATTCTTAAAATTAACCGACAGATACAAGAAATAGTTTCAATTTATACTGACATTCAGAGGAACTAAATTTTGTTACCAATGTCTTTCATTTAGATATGAATGTCCTGCTGGCTGTTTGGATAGTAAAGCTAAAGTTATTGGCAGTGTCCATTATGAAATGGTAAGTATTATAATTATTTGGGGGAGAGTCCTTTCATGGAATATTTGATTTTTTTAATATAAAAATAATTTATATATGTGTAGATAGTTTGCTTAGAAATGTTTAATTTAAAGTCATTTAAATGGCAACCAGTTGTGTTGTATGCAGCACTCTAATATTTTAATATCTTAATATCTTTTTCTTTCCTCCTTTGCTCCAAGCAATCCAGCATCTGTAGAGCTGCAATTCATTATGGTATAATAGACAACGATGGTGGTTGGGTTGATATCACTAGACAAGGAAGAAAACATTATTTCATCAAATCCAATAGAAATGGTGTTCAGACAATCGGGTAAGTACCTGGGAGATCTTTTGGATCGGATGATTTTAAATTATAATAATGAAGTAATAGATTGTTGCTGAGCAAAGCATAGAAGAATTTAATTGATAAAAATATTGATAATTTTGAAGTCCCCAGGTCACATACTATGTCACCTTTTTTTTTTTTTTTGTCCTTTTAAATGTAATTGAATCCATCGTAAAATCATTGATTACTTTTTGAAATGTTTCTCAGGTTAAAAATACCGAAGATATTATTCTAAAACATTGTATATTTTCATGTATACTCACTAAAAAGTAGAAGAGTGTGGGTTTTGGAAATGTCTTTGTTACATCTCTTGCTTCTTTGTAAAAAAAGTAATGATTGAAGCTCATATAAAATGACTTTTCATAGAAATGTGACATGGTTTCTTTAAGTATACAATTGCATGAAATTCCACAGTAAAGATGAAATTTATAATGATAAGAAAGAAATTATTAAAAACGCTTGAAAATTGGTAGAACGATCTCCTACGTATATAGTTTTGTTCAAAGGCTTGATGTATGTTTTTTAGCCATTACTCTCAAATTAAAACTTTTACAGGATTCAACTGATTCATTCAGCAAATATTTATTAACTATCTTGAATAAATAATAAATATTAGTAGTTTTAGTAAAGCAAACACTGAGTGTTGGATTAAAAAACATTTATTATTTACTTTTTTCTCTTAACTTAGTTTTTAACTATGTTTATTATGGCAACTCTTGAAATTTGAAAGGTGTGTCATATTAATGTACCATCACAAATAAGCCCTGCCTTTTGCAATAGATGTTTTTCTGAAAATCTGGATATCAATGTTAAAATTTTGACATATAATGGTATACCTATTCTTATATTCCTGTTTTTAACGATGAAAAGGAATTAATTCATTATTATGGACCTGTTATTAAATATTAGAGAGAATGATCAATGCACACGCCTTGAAGGTACTTATTATTTAGTGGTCTTTTTGTAACTACCTCATGTTTACTACTGTGAAAGATTAGTTTGGTTCTGTGGTGACAGGGAATTAGTATATTGATAATTTTAATGTTACTTGCTAACAAGTGTGTAGATATAAATGTGTATTGTTTTATGGTATTATCTATAAGTTTTTGAGATTGATAATGAAAAGAGATCATCTTCTAATATGAAGAATGGTATTGATTTGGTTCATACTTGAAGGTAATATGGATTTAGCATTAAATAGATGATGTATTTGTATATTGCTACTTATTTAGATATTTAAATGAGAATGTTCAAGAAAAAATATTCATAGACCTAAAAATTACCAGAAGTTACGTTGATGCTGTTGCATATAAGAAAATGATTGACATATTTGTTTTTTTTTTCCCCAGGAAATACCAGTCTGCTAATTCCTTCACAGTCTCGAAAGTAACAGGTTAGCACTTTTTTCATCTTGTCTTCTTACTAGTATGTTGTACGTTATTGTTTCCAAAGAGTTTGCTTATCATTTTGTGTTTTAATTCTCCAGTTCAGGCGGTCACTTGTGAAACGACTGTGGAACAGCTCTGTCCGTTTCATAAGCCTGCTTCCCATTGCCCGAGGTAATGTATTCTAAAGTTTCTTCTTTACCAGTGAACATATAAGGTGCTCTTACCCTGTGACAACGGTTTTTGCCTCGTATCGTGGTGTCTGTAGGATTCAAAGAGGGTTGTGATCTTGAACACAGCGGAGAGCAGTGGAACATCACAAACTGCATGCACTCCCTGCCCTCCTGTGTGCTTTCTCCAAATGCCGAAGTACCGTCTGGTCCTCCATGATAGCTGAGCTGGTGCATATGCTCAGTGTGTTTACATGGGCTGTGAAGAGTTCTGTCTTAGTCTGCTCGGGCTGCTTATAAACCCCGATGAATTGTATATCAAACATTTTTGTTACAAAAGTGTAATCTCTTACTAGAGCTTCACTAATTATGCTCTTATAAGGCTCACAGATTTAATTAACATCATGCTACTATGTTTTATAATCTTAGAAAATTTTACAGATTTTCTTTCCAGATATTTCAAACCTCTATCTATACTTATAGATTGTATTTTTATAAATAGAAGAGACATGTTGCTAGGTGAAGCTGGTAAATTTGAGCATTGTGATCTGGTGAAAAAAGCAAAGCTTTTAGAATGTTTCATTTATATATGTTTATTAAACACCTACTCTAAACCAGTGTTATGCTCGGCCCTGTCTCAGCCACGTGACTAGGTTCATGCAGACTAAATGTAAGGGTCGTGGTGGAGCATTTCAGCACTGAGCCTCCTTCAGGAGATGCTCAATAAATGATAAATTTGATATCTGTGGTACAATCCATAGAAATATTATTACAAAAGAAAAAGATCATGCAAGTAAAATGTTAGTAAATAATTTTCTATTTCTTGGCTCGTTCCAAGAAGGGAACTTGCTGCCTCCACCTCCCCCAAAAGGGAAATGATATAAATTTATAAAACTTAATTTTTGCTGTCACCAATATAACAAATCAGTGGGGGAAAAAAATGATTTAGGTATAATTTTAACCTTAATTACTCTTTTATATACAAGTGAAATGAAGTTTTTCTTTTTTTTGTCCTCATATAAAATTTTTAATAGTTTCATAAATTAGGTAATAATGGTATTGTTTATATGATAGCATAACTTTTAGGGAATTATATGGTTGGCAAATTCATTTTAGAATTTTATTTCACTTAAATAAGGTATAAATCTTTTCTGGGGAAAAATGCCAAGAGTGAATAAATTAAATGAAATAAGCTCAAAATGGCAGAACTCAAAATAAACCATCTCTAATATTTAGTACCATAACCTTATAGAAAGGGCGTGTGTGTGTGTACCTCTGTGTGTGTGACTGGAAATCTTATCCCATCTTACATATATCTATAAATGTTGAGATACTCAAAATCTTATGTGCTCACTACCTAAAATTAGGTATCATTAAAAATGTGTCAACATTTTTATTGAAAGCTTACCAGCAAATTGTAGACAAAGGAACGTTTAGTAGATCACTATGTACATTCTCAGTCTTATGTAATAAGGTGTTAAAACCAGAGATTAGAACACAAAGCAAAAACTTCCTCTAGTCCTTCTTTAATTTACTTTACTGAGTAGGTAGAAACTCACTCAGTTCGGAGCTACTGACCTTGGCCTCTCACAAAGCCAGTGTTTAAAATAAGGTCAAGGTAGGGCCCACACAGCACTGTAGGGTGGACACCGAGTGCCCAGTAGTTCTCAAATACAGGGAGACAGTGTTACAGTCGATGGGGACACCCTTCCTCCTACAGAAAGCCCCAACAGTGTCTTTACAAAAATCAGCTCTTTAATTTAAAGTTGTAAAGACTCAGATTCATTTATTGCTTACATGTAAATGTAAGTTCTGGTTTAGATGTTATAGGAAGTATATATACTCCCAAGTGTACAGTATTGTGCAAATCTTAGAAGTAAGAAATTTAAATAAGAAATGTAGTTACTTCCTGAAAGCTGTCTTAAGGAAGAGCTGCTTCAATTAATAAAGGTAGTTGACACTGAAGTTTTTTTTAGGACATTTGTAGGAAAAACATTAATGCCTTCACCAAACAATGGTTTTCCTGTCGTCATTTTGTTGATACTGATTTACTTTGTAAAGGAAATTGTTTTTCCAGTTTTGCGCTTTGAGGTGGGGGAGGGGAGAGAGGGAGAGGTTAGAGGAGTGAGAGAGAGAGAGGAGAGAGGGAGGGAGGATGGGGGAGAGAGAGGAGGGAGGGGAGAGAGGGAGGCAGGGAACACACTCAGAAGAGGCAATCGATTTTTAAAAAGTGCTACTTGACAGTATCTTAAACTCTAGGAGTGGATTTTTTTTTTTTTTAATTGCTTGAACAATGATAATTTTGGGGACTTTAAAAAAAATAAGCTAAGCCAATTAGATGTCAGTCAGGCAGGCTGCAGGGCATCTGGAGAAAGAACATTCCATACAGAGAGAATGGTAAGCGTGAAGGGGCTAAGGAATAACCAGCCGACCAGCACGGCTGGATCTGGGTGAGAAAGTGGAAGAGTGGGGTACGCGGTCAGAGAGGAGATGGGGGGACAGAATGTGCAGGGCTTGCGGACCACAGTGAAGCCCTTACCATTCTCTCCGAAGGGGACGGAGAGGCGCTGGAGTCTTTGGGGCAGAGGATCGGACTTGTGCGCCTGTGTCAGTGTGTGGAATGATCTGATGTCGGGTGTATTTTAATTTATAGTCAGTAGAAATTGCTGGTGGTTGAGCGTAAGGTGTGAGATAAGGAGAGGAATTGAGGATAGAAAAAAGGTTTCTGGCTTGAGCACCTGGAATAATGGGTCACCATTTATTGTAGGAAGCCTGCAGAAAACGTATTTAGGGGCTAAGAGATTAGGAATTTGGGTTCAAACATGATGAGTTTGAGCTAGTTATTAAATCTAAGTGGAGACACGGAAAAACAGTAGGACATGCAAGTCTATTAAGAGAAGTCTCAATTATAGGCGTAAATTTGGAGTTCAGCATTTTATAGATGAGAATTAAAACCATGACATTGGATGAGATACCAATGACACGAATGCAGAGAAAAGAAACCACGAGATGTATGAGTCAGACAGTGATTCAGAATTTCCAAGTTACCTGTTTGCTAAATTCTGCAGACACGTGGGGGTACCAAATTCCCAGATACTTTGAGATGCTTCCTGATGCTTCTTTCTGTTTTGAATCGCTGCATGAGAAAGCTTCCTGGTTAATTTTTTTCAAAAAGAAAAACACATTTGTGCCAAAAGCTGGAGGTGGATTGACAGTGGGAGCAGAAGCAATTATGACTGCCTGGCTTTTACGATTGACCTATTTCGGAAGAAAAGCAAAAATGAGTAGGGTTTAGAATGCTGAGTTTACTATTGTGTATGAACGTCTGTAGTCTTACTAATGAGAAAGGCCGAAGTCACCAGCTAATTAACATTTATAAATATCTGTTTTACAGAGTATACTGCCCTCGTAACTGTATGCAGGCGAATCCACACTATGCTCGTGTGATTGGAACTCGAGTTTATTCCGATGTAAGTATCCTAATTCACGCGGCTCTCAGCATTCGTGTGCATATTTCTGTATAGGGTCCATAGGTTCTGCACACACACACACACACACACACACACACTTTTAAATGCGTGTGTGTACATTTATATACAGTAGACCCCCGGTGGTTTTTTTCATGATTTCATTTACCTGTAGCCAACCGTGGTCCAAAAATATTAAATGGAAAGTTCTAAAAATAAACAATTCATAAATTTGAAATTGCACGCTGTTTGGAGTAGTGTGATACCAACTCGAGCCGTCCTGCTCTGTCCCGCCGGGATGTGAATCATCCCTCTGTCCTGCATCCCCGCCTGTCAGTCACTCGGTAGCTGTCTCTGTGATCACAGCAACTGCCATGTTATCGAAGTGCTGGTGTTCAGGTCACTCTCATTTACTTCGTAATGGCCCCAAAGCTCGAGAGTAGTGATTCTGGCAATTTGGACCTGCCAAAGAGGAGCCATAAAGTGTTTACTTTAAGTGAAAAGATGAGAATGGTACAATGAGCTCTTCTAAGAGAGGTCTCTCCCCCATTAGGCATTCTGATGGTTTCCTCACCTCTTTTGTTATTTTTTAAGTCTCTTGAGGAAAGCAGCTGGGCGGTTCACGCATCGTTTTTTCATTGGCGACTTCTGGGTGCTGAGACCCGCCTGGCAGAGCTTAGCATAGAGTCGCCTCAGAAACTAAGCAAATA
Organism: Rousettus aegyptiacus; assembly: GCF_014176215.1. Taxonomy (NCBI): domain Eukaryota; kingdom Metazoa; phylum Chordata; class Mammalia; order Chiroptera; family Pteropodidae; genus Rousettus; species Rousettus aegyptiacus. Next base: position 5,712,190 of record NW_023416290.1, on the reverse strand, counting down.
CCTTGCGCACAAATATTTGTTGAAAAGATACATGAATAAATGTATATGAATGAGCATATCTCGAATCATCACAAATTTCCAAAGAAATTGTTCTTTCCAGATTATCCCTTTAAGAACCAAACCTTTTCATTTTAGTTATACTTTGTGAAAATCTTTCAAAATATCCCACAGACTTTGATACCACTCTTTGCTAGAGTGAAGGATTTGGGAGAATTGATCTCCTGAGATAACTTTATCTTCCTACTTCAGTGAAATGGGTAGGTAATTATATGTGACTATGTAAATCCTTTTGAGAGTAAATTGGAAACACAAAGATCACTATCACCAGGAAGCGTAGTTAGAGGCGCAGACATTACCCGCCAGTCTTCCAATCCCTGCGAAATGCATTACGTCTTTCTGTACAATATGCAGAAGAGAAGCAGTCTGCATCCCTCCTTTTCTCTCCTTCTCCACATCCCCATCTTACTGTCTCCTTCTCTCCCCCTCTCTATACCTGTAGTTTGTAACTTGTACATTTTACTGCTTTTAACTTATTTCCCACTCGTGACAAATGAAGTTAATTTCTACAGTCCTTAAAAATGTTTTCACAGACACATTCATTCTCTTTTTCATGACATATTAATTCTTATAAAGTGTGGACATGAAAAGACAATCTCTTCTGACCTTGGAACTCAAATAGGAATGCCCGCTGACTACATAGTTATGGGCAAAACGATAGTTTGAAAACATATTGAGTGCATGGATTTAGTGAATGTTATATCTAAGCACTTTTACTGCCTTGGGAAGAATGCTGATAATAATACCCTTTTGACAGAGAAAGATAAATACTAAAATGTGTATAGAATTATTTTTAATTCTATCCGTTCTGAACCATATTGGATACAAATATTAATTCAGCAGTCGACTTTAAATGGTGAACAAAATGCCTCCCGAGAGTAAGGATGTGAGGTCTTACGTACATGGCACTTGGTGATGGAACAGAAAGAATGGAAAGGATTAAACAGCTTGGCATCAGGCTCGCTGGTCTAATAAATACTGACCGATGCCACAAGGGTCAGAGCACAGCAATAGAGCAAGGTCACGTCCGATGCACATGCTCACACGAACTTTGACAAGCACATTAAAGTGTGCTCGCAGAAAAGAACAGAACACACCAGTGGGGTCAGAAAAGACCCACGGGGAAACGAGATGGGTCGTTTTGCACGAAACAGCGCGAGTGTTTCCTGCCGTGGGATTCCCTCAGGCTGCACTCAGCTACGGACGAACTTCGGTAGAATATTTGTCTTAAAGCGAATGTTACAATCTAGAGGACTTTGGTGGGAAATCAAGAGAAGAGCTGACTTCTAGGAGTCGACAGTTTTAAGAACTGGAAAGTGTTGAACCTGAAACAATAATTTCCTCCTCCACAGAAATCCCATTCAATTCAGATTATGTAACTGGCAATGTAATCGTAGAACTTTCCTGTTACCTCATGTTGGACCATTGAAACCAGGATGACAGACCTTGCAAATCTAGGTAGAAGCCATGATTGGTCTGTCTTCCTATAAATATGCACATATTATATTATTTTTTTTTTTTGTGGGGTTACTCTTTTGGGCAAATTTTCTCTGAGTAGATTAATAGGAAATTTCTATTAATTAATAGGAAACAATTCCCCATTTTAATATATGCCTATATCTTGGAAGGGAACTGTAAAGATATACAGAACTACGTTTGAGTTGTTTATAAGTCAAAAACCAAAGATAAATAAAATGAGGTACAGATAATCCAGCCGGCGAAGGTTTAGTCTGAGTGACTGAGGCAGAGACTGGCAAAGGCGGAAATTTAAGAATGAGTAATGGGCCCTTGATGAGATAAAAGCAGCCAATTTGCATTCTGTTGCTTCAACAACAGAACAAGCCTGCTGTTTGGACAAGTGTTTGCGAGATCGGATGGTTCTTATCGCTGCAGCCACCCTTGAGGTCTGTTCAGAATTAGCTTTAACTTTGTGAGTTTTGAAATGCTCATTTATGCACAAAACGCCGCCGAACCGCGGCTGCTCGCCGAGTACCCGCACAGCGCTCCCACACAGGGCACCCACACAGGGCACCCACACAGGGCACCCACACGGGACAGGTGTCAGTGCCGTCGGTCCAATAGAAGAGTCAGCCGGGCAGGGTCAGCAGAGTCTCCTAACGGCAGCTTCTTCGCGTCCCTCCAGCTGTCCAGCATCTGCAGAGCAGCGGTCCACGCCGGGGTGGTTCGAAGTCACGGTGGTTATGTCGACGTCATGCCTGTGGACAAAAGAAAGACTTACACCGCTTCTTTTCAGAACGGCATATTCTCAGAAAGGTAAATGAACAAAACACATATTCTGCCCTTTTATGCTTGCTTTCCAACCAGCTCACTTTAGCATGGGGTTGAAGGCACGAGGCTGAGCCAGGGCGTTTCTTCTGCACGCTGTGTGACTGTACACACACCGTGTACCCATACTCTGGACCAGAGGTGCCTGTCTCCTGCAGGCTCGTCAACATCAAAATGAAAAAGGAAATCGGATTACAAGCCAGAACTTCTCCTTTGCTAACTGGTCTTTAAACAAGGGAATGTCTTTCATCCTCTTTTGGATAGTCCAGATTAAGTTTTTATATTTTATTCTTTCTAGGTGAGCAAGGCACTGTTTCTCTAACCCGGTTATCTGACAAAGTAATTGACAACAACCATGGGTCTGATTTTCCCCAGAACCAAATTTTCTTTTTGATTGGATGTTAGATGCCTAACGTGATATAGATGAATTCTTTCAGGTCCTCTCATAGTATCTTGCTCATTAGTTTATATAGTTTGTTGTTTGAGGGGATTCTTGTGGCTTTATGAAGTATTAATATAAAAGAGAAAATAACCTATCATGACTTTTTCAACTCACCAGTACTTGTGGAGGTAATGTTGGATAGGTACAAAAAAAAATGACTACCTTTCAAATAGTTACTGAGTTCTTCAAATTCTTTGTGGAAGGTTCACATGTAAAGTTTCTCTAAGGGACACCAGAGGATATTGCCTGCCATATAACCATCTGGGTGCCATCTTCATAGAGAGATAGACTTGTGTTTAGCACCTGTTTTCAGATGCGACGGTATCAGGAGGCCATTAATGAGAAGGTGACTTCACTATGACCTGGCTTATGGTCTCCTTAAACAAATATGACACATAAAACAGATTTTTGAGTCAGAGTCTGAGATGCAGTTTAATAAGCTAAATCGAGCAATGTAGTTTCATTTACCTGTTATAGTTCTCAAATTTTTCAAAAAGACAGTAAGATGATAGGTAATAGCTTAAGAAAACTGAGAATAATTGTTTTTGAGAACCTGCTGTGAATTTTCTGGATGCTGTTGGACACTTTCTATCAGCTTACTTCCACCAACAGCCTTATAAAGTTGATTCTCTAAACCCTAATTTATAGACATGTCAACTGAGGCTCAGAGAGGTCAAGTGATAGGCCCAAGGTTGTATGACTCAGAGCTCGGGTTTGATGCTAGGCCTGTACATTCAGAAATACGCATTTTCCCAGCGTATCACTCTGTATAAAGAAGAAGCACACAGTCACTTTCTGGAGCACCTAGTCAGTCGGTGTCCTGTAAACAAAGATGGCTTTCGAGTGGCCATCTGCTGGTATGAAAAACCGGGCACATGTGTTTGTGGTGTGCACGCACTTAGGATAGTCTCACTCTTTCTCACACGAAAATTCTCCCCTTTTCTTTACATGAATAAATATATAAAAGGAATGGTACTTTGTCTCCCTTACCTTAGTATTTATTGTGTTGGTCTTTAAAGACTTGTCATTAAGAAAACAAAACTTTATGCAAAAATGTAAAGACTGCAAAATTTTAAATTTGATTAGAATAAATGATTAACTGCATTATTAATCTGTTTTAAATATTAGGCCTTTAAGCAAAACATACCTTGTTGATATCACTAAATAAAATGTGAATAATTTGAGAAAGAGTAAAATACTTGATTTCGCATTGCTTTTAAATTGTTTTAAAATACCTTCAAAATGAGACTGAGCAGTGTTTATGCGTTTTCATTTTAGTAAAAAAAAATCTTAGGATCTTTCAGGTTTGACCATTAAATTTTCACACTAAGATTTTTCTTGAAACCATAGATGTGAAAAATATGAACAGGTGTGATAGCAATAAAATTTAAATTTTGTTAGGCTTAGGAAATGATGGTAGCAATAGAGAGTATTGCTTAAGTATCGCCATCTTTTCGACTTGCAGTTAAATTTTAACTGTGCCAGTAGTAAACCTGGATCTCAGTCTTCTCCCAGAGAAACTGAATAGCAGCGGCTTAACTCTATTAAAATCACAGGTGGTAATGTATGAAAACGTGATCTGTCATCTGTGAAGTTCTATATAAAATACTATTATTGCCACCGTGCACCTTAAATTCCTTTAGTAAACTGGCAGCCCAGCATACAGCCAAGATTTAAAGAATTTATTTCATCCTCACTCAAGCTTTCCAATGAACATAAACTACAGTAGCCTAAGAAAGTTGACCACCTGGATTCACAGAGCTGCCTTCCCAACTGTCATAGGGAAGCCTGATTTATTTGAGGGAGATTATATGTGGGGATGACATCAATATGCTTTTTGTATTTTTGCAGTTTACAGAATCCTCCAGGAGGAAAGGCATTCAGAGTATTCGCTGTTGTGTGAAATGGAACACTTGGAAGAGGATCGTAATGACCGTTCCAAATGCCATATTTCTAAAGTTTGTATAAAACTGTAACATTACTGTACAGAAGATACCAACTGTTTTCAGCCCCCAAACAGTGCCAAAAGCATACAAATCCTGATAAAAAAAGTCTGTAATATAAAACATGGGACATTATTAGCTTTGGGAAAAGTAATGAATATGTAATGGTTTTAGAAATCCTGTGTTAAATATTGCTATATTTTCTTAGCAGTTATTTCTACAGTTAATGACATAATCATGATTGTTCTACATTTTATATATTATATGGTGCTTTGTATATGCCACTAATACAATGAAAATATTGAATGTGAATGGCCCTCAAATAACCATCTGGTGCATTTAAAAATATTAATAACAGAAATACTGACTCTGAAAATTAACCATTTATTACATTTTCCTCCATTTAATGCTGTGCGGTTACCTATTCCAGAAAATCTCAAATTATTTTCCACTTAATACCTATATAGTTTTTCTCTTCTGTTAAGTTTAGACTTATAGGATATTAAGTCCGGATACTGTACTCTTATTTTGTATAAAACAATTCCTTATTATCCAGATGTACCTGTTACAACATATGATTCCTTGGGAATGGCCTTCATGGCACATGGAATGAAACACTCCTAGTGATCGTACAGGAAACAAAGGGGTATGCACAGGCAGCTGGAACTTTCTAGGTATTGTTCAAACTAGGGTCACACATTTTCTTCTGTATCCTGGCAAATACTCCTGCAGGCCAGGAAGTATAATAGCAAAAAATTTAACGAAGATGAGCTAAGGCATTTGCATCACCATTGCCACTGATTTTCTTAATGGTAAATGGCTCTGTGTATAATTGTTGCCATATTATGGTGCCTATAATGGTGATATATTTGTTTCTATGAAAAATGTATTGTGCTTCGAGACAAATTTTGGTAATTTTTTTTTTCCGCTGGTGAGTTTCTTCTTTCCCTGTAAACATATTAAAATTAATCGTGTTTCAAAGTATTGTTTTCAGTCTCCTTTGCATCCTTATTTTGATTTAGAAATCACTTTAAATTTACAAAAGTATTGTAAATCTTTTAGATTTGGATTACTGACATTAACACATATAGCATCTTTAATACCAGAAGTCGGCAAAGTCAACCTGATTATTTAGGTATTTGTGAAAGAGAGAAGACAATCATAAGTTGAGAAGCATTATATTAAGGGGAAATGTGAATAAGATGAGAGAGATGAATATCTAAACTAGAAATAATCTGAAAGGTATAAAGTAATTATAAAAGCATTGGCAAGACAATAGATAATTTAGATATTTTTAGAAAGCGAATAGGTGTTTAAGAGCAGATACAGGAGAGAGAAACCACACGTAGAGATCACGGAAAGCGAGAAATGGCTAATACAAAAAAAAAAAAGAGGGGAATCACATAAATAACTGTTGGAGAGCAAATTAAGAAACTAACATCGTGATCAGTTGTCAAGAACTGGCCGGGAATTATATTGTTTAAAATATAGGTAATCAAAGCTTAAGTATTTATACATTAAAAATTTCAAACTTAAAGCACATTTTGTGGAAACATGTTTTTCCAAAAGACATATTACACCTTCTTAAGTAGTGTTCTTTAGAAGTTCTAATAGTTTTTTAAAAAATGTAAACTCTTTTGAAGTACACAGTGAGCTAAGCAAAGAAACAGAGCTATCTTTTGCAAACATAACAAACTTCAGATCTGGGGTTTAAGCTAATTTATTGCACAATGAATTACATTGTTCAAGTTAATTTAAAACACTTATCTGAGGTCTATTTCAACCCTGGCACCATAACATTCAGGAGCTGAAGAAATAGTTTAGCCAAATAATCTTATCTTCTTTCACTAATTTGTTGGAATTAAAAGCCAAATTATATCTGAGATTTTTAAAAGGCAGGCAAACTGCTTAGAATTCTGTTATTACACTTAGCAAATAGATACCCTTTTCCTCTTATCATCCAATTACTGTCATGTTCCGCAAAATCAAGTATAAAACAATGCTGATAAGCAAACATCTTTGCACTAGACTATTAAATTATGAAGATATTTTTCAATTCTTACTAAAAAATTCCTAATTAAGACCATAATTGTCAATAACATTTAACTACGTTAATGAAAATGAAAAGCAGAGAGCCTACCAAAGCTTGACAAGCTCAGTTTAAAAAATGAACATCTATAGACAATGAAGTGGAAGTCAAGGATAAATATTTAAAAACCGCATTAAGAGATTTAAAATGTTAAATCCCAACTGACTGAGCTCTTATGCTAAAGCAGATCTTCTTACTATTATTGTTTATGCCTATAGCACCTGGTCTTCCTAGGTGGTTTCCCATCCAAGTACAACCAGGCCTGAACCTACTTAGCTTCCAAAATTGGGCTTGTTCAGGGTGGCATGGTCATAGACCATGGACAATGTCTCCACTGGGGCATGTAAAGCAGATGTGCTAACCGCTATACTATGGAACCACATCCTAAAACAGATTTTTAAAAAGCCATTAAAGAACAACTTGGTTAGGAACAATATAATGAAAAACACAAATAAATAAACAGTCCCTCCTGAAGCTTTCTGCTTCATTCATTCCAAAAATATCGAGTTCCTACAATTTCCTTATGGACCATCTTGATCACTGTAGATATGCTCATAAGCAAACATGTCCTCAGGAAATTAGAATCAAGTGAACAAAAAAATATTAATCACGAACAATATGATTACCAAACCATGAAGGCTTTAGAACTGCATAGTTACAAAGAAAATGTTTATAGTATAGTGGGAGTATTTAAAAGTGAGACTTGATCCAATTGAGGAGAGGAAAGATGACTTTACTAAGGAATTGACACTAAAACTTAGATCTTAAGGATGAGTAGGAATGAATAGGGAAGGGTTGAAACTCAAAGAGATACCCAAAATGAATAATCCTAACACATGATACATGTTAATATGCTCAAAAGAAACTCAGTGTGAGCAGAGAAGCAAAATATTTTAATACATCTCACAATAATACCAACCAGAGTTTTATTACATTTTAAAACAAAGTGTTTAATGTTCTTGTGATCTACAGAGCCTGATTCTTATACGATTAACACGTGTAAAGCATGGATGCAGACGATCGTAGGAGAGAGGGCAGAGGGAATGACATGTATTGACTGACCGCCAATTATGTGTTACCATTGCTTGACGTTTAAATGTATCATTTGATTCTCACAACAAACCTGAGAGACAAGGTTATTTTCCCAAACTTACGTATCAGGCGCAGATTCTAAAAGGTTAAGCAACATTGTCTAGGGGCTTGTGTTTGAGAAATGTAATTCAAAGCTCCATTTATCTAATTCCGAAGCCCACGCTTTTGCAACTAGATCTCTTCTGCTAGGCGTTTCCATGGAGATGGTGAATAACTTCACTGATTCCTCTCACACTAGGTTGAAGAGTGCTATTGCAGAAAATGTTATAATTCTTGAATATGCTAACAATTTGTTAGATGTGGGAAGATGTAGAAGAGAAATTAGGGATTTAGTTTTCTTTAGAAGTGGCCCAGGAGATTAAAAAAACCACTGGTTCAGGGAACATCAAAGAAAAATCAGGTTTGTGTTCTATAAATTTTGAAATTTTGGACTACTTTTCCAAGACAATAGATTAAGTAGTTCCCCAGTTCATTAAAAGGAAAATAAAGAGGAAGAAAAAATACTCGTAAAAGCATGAATATCCTGAAAATGGATGGCAGTTGGAATCATGGTGATGATTCAAAGTACATAGGCCCTCAGTCCAGAGCCTGCACGAGAAGGCCGCAGGTTATGGTGGAGCCATCAACCTAAATGACTGAAGAATGGGCTTTCTTACTTCCATTCAGGTGGCTCCCCTGACTTCATTATCTACTCTCCAATCCTCACCTGCCCACATACCCTTAAACGAATCCAAGTAATTAACATTCTACCACACACAAAGAACTTTAAGTCAAACCCTTCTCATTCAGGAAACAAGTCGACAATATTAGAAACCAGTTCTTCAAACTTATATATCAACAAACAAAAGGATCATCAGACATATGCACAGATAAGCACATATCATATCAACTGACATGAGAAGAAGCAGACATTTCAGAGAAGAGTATCTAAAAATATCATCTTCAAGGGGAGTTAGGAAGACACTATACTTATGAAACAAGAAAAGGCTAGTATAGAAAAGGAATAGAGAACAAGAAAAGTCTTGGAAGAGACTAGAGTAACTGAGTTAGCTATTGAACTACAGAAAGTGAGGGGAAAAAAAAAAACTTCAAAGCTGTGATGTGGTCTAAAAGTAAAGATTTTAAGAGATCAATAGAAACAGAAAACATAACAGAAAATTTAAGCTTCAATGTATGTGTAGTGTTATCTCATTGTGGTTTTTCTCTGTACTTACCTGATGATTAATACTGTTGAGCATCTTTTCATGTCATTTGTATGTCTGCTATGAAGTGTCTATTCAAATATTTTGCCCATTTTAAAATTAGATTTATAATAGTATAAGTTTTTTTATATATCCTGGATACAAGGCCTTTGTCCTATACATACATAGTAATATGTATATATGTATACATATATACATATATTTATATGCATATATATATTTCAAGATGAAGTCTATGATCCATCGGGTTAATTTTTGTGCACTCTATGAGGTTAAAATGGAAATTTTTTTTCCCATATGGATATCCAATTTTCCAAGCACCACTGTTGAAAAAACTATCCTTTCTTATCCAGTTACCATGATACTGTTAAAAATCAACTGATAACACACATACACACACACACACACATACACACACACACAGATTTCTAGACACTGTTTCAGTAATGTCCAATAGAAATTTAATTTATAATTACTTATAGATGTTCATATAATTATCATAATTTCATATAATTTATATAATTAAATTTCATAGTTAATAATTTATAATTATTAAATGTATTTATGTAATTAAATGTCAAATTTAATTTATATACTTAGGTCACTGCTATGATCTTAAATTTTCCAATAATCACATTAATAAAAGAATGATTAAGTTTAATAATACTTTTAACTCGGTGAATACAAAAATTTTTATCTCAACGTATAACCTATATAAAAATATATGTTCATAATTTTGTTCAGGAAACCACTTTATTTTATATTAATATGACCACTCTAGGGGGCTTACGATAGTACTTGATTATAGATTTCCAACCATCTATTTTTATTCGCTCAAAATTAATTATTACAGGTGTTCTTCGAAAGTGCTTTCCTTTTTGAGACGTTTTTTCACTGGATATAGAATTGTACGTTGACAGTTTGTTTTTAGCATTTAAAAAATGTCATTTCATTGCCTTCCGACTTCGCAAGTTTCTTAAGAGACCTCTGCAATCGTATTTGTATTCATCACTACCCGATGGTTCTTTCTTTAGCAGCTTTTAAAATTTTCTTTTTATCGCTGTGTAGAAATGGTATAGTCTCATTCCGGGTCTGCTCTATCGCGGGTCTAGTAAGCATTCCCAGTGATACAAGAAATCTCCATTCTGAATCAGAGCTTGTTTCCTGAACTCTGAAACGGTTCAATTTATTTTTCCCATATTGTTCTTTTTCAGTCTCTCGGGACTTTAGGTGAATAGGTTGGTATTAAGCAAATACTCAAGGTAACCCCATGGGAATTTCTGAACCTGGGCGAGCCCAGCAGGCCAACTTCCTGGGGCCAGCATTTTCCCCTCACTGCACTGATGCAGAGTGGGGAAGGTCCTTCAGGCCGGGAAGACACCCAGGGCCTCTGTGCGCATTAGGTCTCTGTCTGTAACCAGCGGATTTGCCAACACTGCCCTGGGGTTCCAGGCTAAGGAGTTCCCCTGAGATCTGGTTTCGGGGAACAGGAATTTGTTTTGCACAGGGCTGGAAAGTGGCAGCACGATGGGTCCCCCAGAAGGACCTATCCATCCCTACAAGGCCCGACCTGGCCCAGGCCGCAGCGAGCCTGGACGCGGAGCCTCCCTGCACACCGGAGTGCAGGTGGCTCCCGCGCTCCTGCCCTCAGACATCGGGCCCCCTTGGCCTCTTGGAAGGGGCTGCCCTCTTCCTCCAGGAAGTCCTCCTGGGGCCAGCAGTTCCCCTCACTCCCCTACTGACTCGGAGTCAGTCGAGGTGATTACCGTCACCCCCCATCCGGTCCTGCAGACCTTATCCCACCTGGGCTTCTCTGGCAAACGACCTGCTGGTGTGTCCCATCCCACGTGGCTCTCTGGGCGCGCCCGGAATGGCTCTCAGGTTCTCACGAGCTCGGCTCAGGGATCTCGCGAGATCTGGCTTCAGGGGGCAGTAGGCTCTCTGTTCTGGAGAAGGATGGACCACGCGGTGTGTGGGGTATCCCCGAGAAGTCCCCGCCTGTGACCTGGCCTATTCCTTTACAGTTCAGACTCTGACAGATTCCAGGGAGCCTGGATGCCACGTCGGCGCACACGCAGTTCAACAAGTCGGGCCCAGTGCACCTGCGCTCCGGCACCTGGGAGGTCCGGGCCTGTATGGCGACCCAGCCTGGCCGGCCATCCTCCCGGGACCGGCTGCACCCACCACTGAACTTCTGATGTGGAGTGAGTAAGGTCGCTGGAGCCATTCCTTTATGGTCCTGCGCCAGGAAGACACACAGGCCTCTCCGGGGCTCAGGTGGCCAAGGTGTTTTTAATCAGCCGACTTCCGGACACTGCCCTTGGTGGCAAGGCTAAGGAGTTCCTCTGGCTTCTGACCCAGGGGCAGGCGCTGCGCTTGTGCGGCAAGGTGGACCTTGGCAGCGTGGCGTGTGCCGCAGAACCCCCAGCCTGTGGCCCGCGCTGTGCCTCCACTGCCCACACCTGGCTGGACAGCATGCCGAACCTTGGCCCAGCCCAGGAGGCCTTGCAGTAAGAAAAATGAGCCAAATCCTGTATTTGCACTTAGCTGAGAAGTGAGTATTCATTTATAGCTGCTAAATACAAGTAACCTGTATTTTAACTTAAAGAATTCCACCAGAAGTCTTTAATTGACTTTAATTATTATACATCAGAGGAAGAAAAGAATTGAATACTGTCGTTACTGCTTAATAAGATTTTTGCTCCTACTTGGCCTATTGCTTTGGCAATGCTGAGGTATTCAATAGAAGGAAATAATTATGATACTATCCAGAACAGATGTGCTGGAAATTGTCCCATAACTTCGACAAAACAAAATCAGGCTTCTTTGAGAGCTATGGTTGGATAACTCTGCCTGTTTTCTGTGTGAGTTGATGTATATGTGTAAATTTACATTTTTCACAGGTTGATGGTCTGTTAGGTAAATGCCTTAGTGTTCATTGAATTTCCATTCATTCTGTCAGTATGGAAAAAAATGAAGAGGCACTGATTTGGCCAAAGTGACAAAGAGCTGTAACTAATTTTAAATAAGTTCTTCAAATTTCCAATAATATTTTCTATGTTTCCCTGAGGTAAAGCCAGAATAAGAGCACAAAACAAATGTTAAGAGTCCAGACGCCTAAGTACTTTGAATAAATCCTCACACACTTCAGAAAGGATCAAAAGCCAATGATTATACAGACACTCTACACCTAAGTGTGAGCACCATGCTAATAGAAATAAATCTAATTAAGTAGTTTATATTAATTTAGAAGCATATTTGTTTGTTGCATCAGAACTTATTTTTTTTAAGTAAAAAACATCCTTTATAACATATACAATCTAAGACATTAAAAGCTGCGAGACAACTGGTGTTTGTGTGTGGAACACTCAGAAGCCTATCAAATACTTTTATTTAATAATGGCCATATTTATAGAGTGCTTATTTTGTACCAGGCACCGTCTTTAAGTAGTTTATAGCTAAACTCACACAGTCCACACTACAATCCAGTGAGTACTGTTATTATCCTGTTTATTTTGTAGATGATAAAAGGAGTTAAGGAACTTCCTCACAATCACTCAGAAAATAAATATTGGAACAAGGATTTGAACTTTTAAAATATGTCTCTAGCTTCTGTGCTCTTCCTATTTTCCCTCCCACAGCCAGCATCTTTCCTATTTGGTCTATAGACAGCCTAATCTCTGTGTGAAAATATGCTTTTCAGAATCGGTACAAAGTGTGAATATATTTTTTTTTCAAAAGCAAATGCCTGGGAGACGTCATCCACGCAGAGCTGGCTTCCGATGACCAAGCAGACAAGCTCCACACCTGGCCGCTAAGGGACATCACCAATAACCTGTAAGTCCTCTGTGCAGTGTCCTGGCATCTTGGTCATATTTTCTCGTGTTTCTTCCTCACATTTTAGCCTCCGATCGGTGTCATGTTGTGAGGGACATTGCCTTCACGCACACCTGTCAAAAGTGTTGCCCAATGAAGACTGTGTGTGCTCCTGACAGCTTAAGGTTATATATTTTTCCTTGATCAGTTCTGAAATTCCTTGAGCCCCCTGCATTTGGTATACGTTTTCTGTTTGCCCATCTGCTTTTTATTTCTTTATTCCTCTTTCTCTATACTATTTGGACGAATCAGTTATATTTAATTATTCCATTTTTTACCTTCTCCATTAACTTTTTAGCTTTTTATTTATTTATTTTTTTTACAGTGGCAATTTCTAGAAACTCGAACACGCATTTTTAATGTACCTTAAATTACACATTTGCCATCTGTCAGTGCAAGCACCTTCAAACAGTTCAGCTCCGTTTACTGCACTCCTTTTTGTGCTCATGTCGTCATAAATTTTACTTCTATATTTGTGATTTGCCTTTCAAGACAGTATTGCCTTTTCCAGTATTTGTCTTTATTTCTGAAGTTCTGTGTTTCCATATAGTGTCATTTATTTAATATGAGGAATTATCTTATATCTGGCAGTGCAGGCCTACTTGTACTTGGTCAGCTTTTACTTCTCTGGTACAGCTTGACTTCACCTTAATTTTTGAAGGATATTTTTGCTAGAGAAAGAATTCTAAGTAAATTAATTGTCTTTTCTTTTTGATTACTTTAAAGCTATCCCATTGTCTTCTGCCTTCTGTAGTAATGATAACCATTAAACTGTTTTGTTTTTGTTTTTTGCTCCTTTAAAAGCGAAATTTGATTTTTCATGGCTGTTCATAACATTTTCTTTATTTTTTGTCAGCCCGACTGATAACTAACTGGTATATAAAATATATAAGTTACCTGTAGATTGCTTTTTTCCCCCTTACTTTTCTTTAAGTTTTGGTTGTTAGTTTTTTGTTTTTTGTTTTTTTCCTTCCTTTTCTTTTTGCATGCCTCAGATGTTTTGGATTGGATGAAAATTGTAGAAATTCTAAATGACGTTGTCTTCCTCCAGGTGGGCTAAATTTTCTTCAGGAAAACAGCCAGAGCACTAGTGGTCCTATTAAGGCTTGTTTTTAGTCTTTCTTAGGGCTCTTTTTGTCTTTATTTCGCAGGTGTGGCCTTTCCTATTAGAGCATAGCCCTTCCGGCATCTCAGATTACAGCCCTGGGCGCTCACCTGGGCCACCCCACCTTGGCAGGGTTGAACTCCCGTCTTTCTACCAACACCACGTGGCTCTTGTCATCTCTGCTTTAGCATTCTAACCTCCCAGCTATTTCTACTGAGTTTCTAAAAGAATTTTTGAGTCTTACCCTGGAAGTGCACAGTTTAGAATGGAGATCAGCTGACTTAGGGGAGAATTGTGTACTAATTTTCAAACTTCATCTCTGAGTTCTCCTCTTTCACTGGTGTTGGCCCTTTAAATCCCAGCCAGCCCCACAGTCCGGCCTCAGTCCTCTCCACGCAGTGCACTTCCTGCTTATGCTCTGCTTCCCTCGTCTGATACTTGGAAAATGACTTCAGTGAAAAGGCCAGAAAGAATGTGAATCTCAAATTATATACTTCCCTTCTCTCTCAAGGATTTTAGCCCTTCAAGCTCTGCCATTATTGGATACTTTCCCTAGACTTTTAGTCCGTGTTTCATAAAATTTTCCAGCTTTTAAATTGTTTTGTGCTGGAGCATTAGTCCATAACAAGTCATTCTACTATGACTGGAACCAGAAGGCTATAAATGTTTATTTTTATAAACTGCATTTTATTTTGAAAATGTAATGCAACCCATGATAAAAAATTTTTAAAATTTCAGAAATTCAAAAGCTGTATGATGAAAAGTATATATTACCTGACCCTCAGTTATTGTTTTTAGATTCATCTAAGCTTCATATGCATCTGTAATCACAGATATGCATGCCTTTGTATGTATTTATGAATTTGTAAATGTGTGCATGCCAGCTCGAAATACAGGGCTACTGAAGTAGCCCTGTGGAACGGACACAGAGCCAACTCAATGAGTCATCAAGTTTTGCCGACAATAAGCTAAGAGTTGAGAGCTTTCATAGTTTCAGGCCATTGGGGGACTCCAGGATCTGGAAATAAAAAAAAAAAAAAATAGTGGGAATAAGTTCTTATTTGGGAAATTATGCTGGAGTCTGGAATACCTAAAGTTAATAAAGCAAGGTAAAACATAATAGAAAAATAATGATGAGAATGCAGAAGAGATCGAGTCCAGATAGTTTTGTTTGTGGTGTCACAGAGAAACGTATGGTGTAGCAGCCCTGGCTTGTGTAGAAGATGCCACAAGGGTGAGCGTATTAGTGAGCCATCTTGTACATGGATCCTGGAGAGTATAACACTATACTTCTCTGGCTGGAACGGTGTAATCAGTTGAGCTATCTGACCTTCTGACTGCTTTTTATAAAAAATAGTAATGCGTGCGATCTGGTACAGACCTACCTAAGATTGTCTAAGATGTTAGTCCATTGCAATGTAAGATCTATTTTGAATGTATTACAGCCTTTAAGAGTCTTGTTGGATTACAAATCAGAGTTTAATTGACCGCTGCCATATTTTAATCATTTAAAATTTGTTTATTCATAGGAAATGTTCATAAATAGTTGATCATTTTTGATTTATGTCAAGAATACACACACACATAGTATATGCATGTTAGGAACCGATTAGATATGACAGAAGACAAGTGATCTATTCTTACATGTGCATTATTTCTTATCTTCACATACTCTATTCCCTTACAATACCACAAACGATAAAATTAAAATTACAGCATTTGGCATTTATCACACTAAATGAGGATTTTACAAACATTTGAAAACTGGAATATGAATTAGGAAATCCTTTTGTGCTCTTTACTAATAGATATTACTAAATATAACCTTTAGTGCATATACTGAATTGTCATTCTTTACACAAGACATCTGGTTTAAACCATTTCAATGTTTTTCTTTTGTCAGTTGAAGAAGTATAACAATGTGAAAGGAAAAGAGAGACTTTCTTCACAGTGAAAAAAAAAATAGAGCAACCCACAGATAGTTTCTGCTGATTCTAATGTCTCTTGTCCACTTCTTTTGGTCAATGTGATGTTATGTTTGACAGTAGCCTTCAGTGTAGCACTGCCAGAGAAAGCTAGCCTGGGCACACAGCAGCCAAGTATTCTTCCACGTCTGCACATGCTGAGTAAATCTTTACTCACTGGCAGCCTTGCCCACTGGTTGGAGCGCTTGACTGGAAAGGAGGAACAGATACAAATGTGAAAACTTGGGCTAGGTGAAAGAGGAGAAATGGAAAAGTTCAGGAAAAAACAAGGAGGAAGGATTGGAGAATTTATTCCATAAAAATAAAAAAAGTTTAAAATGTTTAGAATGATGAATCAGAATGAGAAATATTCATGTATACTTCATAGCTACCCAACCATTGCTCTCATGGATTTTTCAAATAATACAATATAATGAAAAAAGTGTTTATATACAAGAATTGTTAAAGAACACAGTTCAAGCAAGTGAAAAATTAGGTCCACACAAAAACCTTCACAAGGATGTTTATAGCAGATTTATTTATAATTGTCCTAATTTGGAAGAACCAAGATGTCCTTCAGTAGACATATGGATAAATAAACTGTGATACATCCAGACAATGGAATATTATTCAGCACTAACAAGCCAATGAGAAAAGAATGAATCATTTAGAAGGTGTTGGGGGAACTAATTTATGATATGAAGAAAATTAAAAATTGTATTCCAACCTAGTCTAACATTCACAGGTGAATGTGGATTAATCCTAGATATACTAAATATGAAAGGTAAAATATTAAAGCTAATAAAACTAATGGAAAGAGCATATCTTTGTGACCCAGAAGGAAAGAGTTCTTAAAACTTTAAAATGACAAACCAAATTATTTTAATCATACCCAAATTAAAGTTTTTTATTTAACAAGGAATGACATAGGAAAAAAATAACAATTTACAATAGAAAAGGTAAAAGATTGTAAATGTGGGGCGGCTAATGATCTGAAATGCCTTACATTATTCGCTGTGAGGTTGGGTATAAAAGCAAGTTACAACCATCTACACAAAACCCATCTTAAATCTGAATACACAAATATGTGAAAGGTAAAAGAATAGAAAATGATGTTTCATACAAACACTAATCAAATGATAACCAGAACGGCTGCATTAAAATCAGATAAAGTAGACCTTAGAGCAAGGACTCTTAGTATTCAGATAGTATGAAAGAGATATTTCATACTGGTAAAGGGGCCAATTCATGAAGAGAATATAGAAATCCTAGATGTATAGTCAATGAATAACAGCTTCAAAGTGCATGAAATAAAAGCTGATTGAATTGTAAGGAAAAATCAGAAATCCAAATTATATTTGGTTAAAAAAATGCGTTCTTTTCCCCTCTGGTCAGGAGCCAACCAATGACATCTTCTCTCATCACTTCCATTGCGCTTTCTTCTGTTTACTACTTTTGGGGCCGTATCCAGGCAATGGTGGCTCAGACCAGTGTCGAGAAAGCTATGTTTTCTTCTAGTGGTTTTACAGTTTCAGGCCTTAGGTTTAAGTCTTTAATCCAGTTCGAGTTGCTTTTTGTATATGGCGTGATGGGTAGGTCCAGTTTCACTCTTCTGCATGTTGTCCAAGAATGACAGCAGGGCAGGGAAGGACTATGGAAGGCATCGTGTTTGGAAAGGAATGTTCTTTGTTCACAGGAGCCATGATCAGTGCTAAAAAAAGTATCATAAGGACCATACAAAAAACTTAATATAACGATAAGCTTATTATTGCCATACACACTGAAATCTCCACAAAATATTGCAGAGGTGTTTTAAAGACCTAAGTAAAGAGAGAGATGCGCCCACTCTCGTTGTGGATCTTCACTCTGGAACCCACACGGCCAGAGCACTGTTGGGAACGTACCTGCTGACTCTGCTTGAGAAAAGAGAGAACGCAGCGCAGTGCTCGGCGCTCACACTTCTGCCGCACAGGGGCTCGAGTTGCTTCTGCGCACGTTCATTAGCCGAGCTGCTGGCCGAGTTTATTTTAAAGGACACACAGAAAGGGGCTCTTTCCCTAGGAAGGAGCATGAGATAGCGAACAATAATACAGTCTGTCATTTCAATGTGTATAGCATGTTTGTGTACACACACACACACACACACACACACACACTGAAGAGATCGCCACAGTCAAGCTAATTAATGTAGTCATCACCTTAGATAGTTTTTTTTTTTTTTTTAATGTGCGGTGAGATCATTTAAGATTTACTATCAGTAAATTTCAGGGGTAACACATAGTATTATTAACTGTAGTCACCATGCTATACATTAGATCTCCAGAAATTATTCATCATGCATAACCGAAACTTTGTACCCTTTGGCTCCCCGTTGTATCTTCCCCCGTCCCTGTTTAACCACCATTCTAGTCTCTGTTTCACTGGGTTTGAGTTTTTAAGATTCCACATGTAAGCGAGACCATACAGTATTTGACTTTCTGTGCCCGGCTTATTTCATGTAGCATAATGTCATCCAGGTTTATTCATGTCGACACAAATGACAGGATTTTCTTCTTTTATAAAGCTGAATAATATTCCATTGTGTATATATACTGCATTTTTTTTTTTATCCATTTATCCCTCAGTAGACACTTAAGTCTTCACATCTTGGCTATTATAAATCACGATGCACTGAACATGGAAGTGTGGATATTTCTTCATGATACCGATTCCATTTCCTTTGGCTATTAACCCAGAACAAGATTACTGGATCATATGGTTGTTCTATTTTTAGTTTTTTGAGGCACCTCCATACTCATTCATAATGGCCAAACCAATTTGTATTCCCACCAATAGTGCACAAGGGTTCCCGTTTCTCCACATCCTCACCAACACTTGTGATCTCTTGTCTTTTTGATAATAGCCATTCTGACAGATGTGAGAAGATGTCTCGCTGTGGTTTTGATTTGCATTTCCCTGATGATTGGTGATATTGAGCACCTTTTCATATGACTATAGGCCGTTTGTATGTCTTCTTTTGAGAAATGTCTATTCAGGTTTTGCCCATGTTTTGATTGGGTCATTTTTTATTATTTTTTTTTGCTCTTGAGTTGTTTGACTTTCTTATATATTTTGGATACTACCTCCTTATCAGATTTATGGTTTGCAAATATTTTCTCCCATTCCGTAGGTTGTCTCTTCACTCTGTGGATTGTTTCCTTTGCCATGCAGAAGCTTGTTAGTTTTATGTAATCCAATTTTACTTTTATTTCCTGTGCTTTGGTGTCATATCCAAAAATCATTCCAAGACCAACATCATGAAGCTTTTTCCCTGTTTTCATCTGGTAATTTTACAGTTTTCTATCTTACATTTAAATCTTTAATTCATCTTAAGTCGATCTTGCATATGGTATGAAATAAGGATCCAGTTTCACTTTTCTGAATGTATATATCTAGTTTTCCCATCACCATTTATTGCAAAAGCTGTCCTTTTCCCATGGTGTGATCTTGGCAGCTTCTTGGAGAACAATTTACTGTAAATGTGTGAATTTTCTTCTGAGATTTCTGTCTCTTCCATTGGTCTATATGTCTGTTTTATGTCGGTACTGTGTTCTTTTGATTACTGTAGTTTTGAGTATATTTTCAAATCAGATAGTGTAATGCTTCCACCTTTGCTCTTTTTGGCTTGAGATTGCTTTAGCTATAATGAAGGATAAAAATCACATGATCATATCAATGGATGCAGGAAAAGCGTTTGACAAAATCCAGTACCCTTTTGTGATAAAAACTCGCGAGAAGTTGAAAACTCAGGTATAGAAGGAACGTGTCTCAACATAATAAAGGCCACCTAAGACAAGCCCACAGCTACCATCATCCTCGGTGGTGAAAAGCTAAGAGCTATCCCTCTAAGATCAGGAGCAAGACAAGCATGCTCACTTTCACCACTTCTATTCAGCATAGCACTGGAATTCCTGACTGAAACAACGAGGCAAGAAAAATAAATTAAAGGCATTTAAATCAGAAAGGAAGAAGTTAGATTGTCCCTGTTCACAGATGACATGATCTTATACATACAGAATGCCCTAAAGACTCCATCAAAGAACTGTGAGAACTAGTAGATGAATTCAGGAAAATTGCAGAGACAAAATCAACGCACAAAAATTACTCTTATTTCTCTATACTAACAATGACCCATCTGAAAAAGAAATTGAGAAAACAATGCCATTTTTAACAACGTCAAAAATACTTTGGAATAAATTTAACCATGGAGGTGAAGGATCTGCACATTGAAAACTATACAACATATTGACGAAAGAAATTAAGAAGATACAAATAAATGGAAAGAGATTTTGTGTTCATAGATTAGAAGAATCAGTTTCCTCTTAACCACTTGTTTTTGTAAGTACCCTGATAGGGAAGTTAAAAAAAAAGTTCGAACAGATCTGCCTTTTTTGATCTTCTTCAACCTTGGGAATGTCATTTCCTTATTGTCTTATTTCTTAGAACATGATTAAAAAGCTTTCTGCTTTGTTAGGGGGTTTTAAAAATTGGTAGGTGATTCTGTGTTTATTTTTTTTTCCACAATATTCTTATATCTTTATGATTTTCCCCCAGTTTACCATAGTTTAAAGATCCCTCTTTCTATCTTTTAAATACATTAAACTGCATTTTTATTTATCTTAATTTTCTGGTTCTCTTAATTGTCAACCTACAGCAACATTTTTTTTACACATAAAATTCACTTTTTGTACAAAATTTTTAAAACTAAAATAATTATTCAAATACAGGGTGACCCCAAGAGTCTCTTTTAAAGAGTGGGAGAGAAGACAACTTTGGCAGGAAAGCCCTGTGCAAAGCAAGCCCTTCTTCCTGGAAAACTGTGGGTATTAGCAATTTCTGATGTTTTCATTAGTTCAAAGAAAATACCAAAGTCATCCTTCTGTGGTTTTGTCCTTTTTGACTTGAATCTGAGTTTCCATTTTTCTGGGCAGCAGCTTCTTGCTCCTCGGTACTTTACACTGGCAGGTGTGCCGGGCCCCCGAAGAAAATCTTGAATGAAACAGCCTTGGTATTAGATAACTGGGGAGTCGCTAATCCTATTACAAAACCAATTCATGAGTGATCTTTATAAACGATGTCTCTGTCCACCTTTGGACATGTTATCCACAAGGTCAAATGGTTTTACTAAGTCATAAGTCCAATATATCACTTCCCTGCTTAAAACTCTCAGGGTCTCTCTTGCCGGGGGCTGTCCAAGCTCCTCCTTGGTCCGTGCTCAGCTCTCCATCTCCCTGCAATGGGGTCTCCTCTGCAATTAGCCCCCTCAGATGCCTGCTGCTCCGGCCTCGGAGTTCGTGGTCCAGCTACGTTAGGGTGCCTGCAGATCGCCACATGGCTCCTTTCACCTCTGAACCTGTGCTTGTTGGTTTTAGGAGGTCTTTCCCATTGGACTTACAAAATCTATTAATCAAAGTCGTCTATTTAGTCTACATAATATTTGAATTATCTTGGCTCAAGCCCATAGCTCTATATTCTGTTTCTGAACGTGTAAGGTCAAGGGCCGTATTTCAGAATGTTTACTTTGAGTGAATTATTTTTTCATGTCAACTCCGAGGCTCAGCTCCTGGTTCCGTGGCGTGCTCGTTCACTCATGTCTTACTTTCCGGGACTGCTCTCTTCCCTTTGCTCCATACAAGTACAGATATGTGTGTATAGCAGACTTTATCTTAGTCTGAAAAATAGAAAGCATTTAAATTGAAACAACATATACCTAAGCGTGGAATTTATGGGGTATGTGATAATAACATGTCTAACATTTTCAGGAACTGTCAAAGTGTTGCTTAGCAGCTAAACCTGTCAGCAATGTACAAGAGTTCCAGTTCCTCCTGTTCTTGCCAACCCTGGGTATTTTTTGTTTTTGTCATTATAGAATTCCTAGTGGGTGTGAAGTGGTATCTCACTGAAGTTTTGATTTTATTTCCCAAAAGACCAGCGATGCTGAGCATCGTTTCATGTGCTCGATGGTCGTTAGTTTATCTGCTTTGGAAAAAAGGTCTATTCAAGTCCTTCGCCCACATTTTAATTGGGTTGCGTGCCTTGTGCTTGTTGAATTGTAAGAGTTCTTTATATATTATGGATGCTAGTTCCTTGTTTGATATATGAATATATATGCAAACACTTTATCCTATTATATAGGTTGACTTTTTACATTCTTGTCTTTTGGTGCATAAAAGGTTTCAGTTTCAATTAAGTACAATTTGTGAGTTCTTTCTTTTGTTCACACTTTTAGTGATGTGTGTGTGTATATATATGTACACGTATGTATGTGTGTATATACATATATGGTAAATGTGTGTTTTATACATATATAATAACATATAAATGAAATATTTTTTGCATTAAATGTACTACATTGTGAATTTATTGTTTCTTAGAAGAAGTTATTTGGATTTAAATAGACATCTGGCCCCACAACATGAAAAACACTACTATAAGCATAATTTCTTCACAAAGCCTCAAGTTAGGGAAGGAGGAAGACTTGTGAATCACTTCGAAGAATCATTTCATTTTCTCACTGAATTGCAGTCTTTCTGAGATTACAATAGTCTCTTAAAACTTGCTTTCTAATTTTAATGTTGCCACATAAGTAAAAGAAAATAATAGTTAAACAACGATGTTGACATTTCACTATTCCATTAATAGAAACATTTAACTAAGAAATTCATGCATCATTAGCTGTCTTCTGATGAAGATTTATTTGTGGTTAGGTAAGCCAGATATTTAAGGCAATGTCCAAATGATCTGGAAAGTGTTTGTGCGTAAAACTCCATGAAATCGTATGTAAATTAGCTACTTTGAGAGGAAGAAAACTACAGCTGATTGCCTTTGTATTCGTAGTTAATTAATTTCGTGGAAGGCTTCCGACAACAAACCTGTTGCTGAAAAGTCAAGCGCCCCACCTCTCACAGCTGTGTGTGTCTCCGTGTGCTGCTGTTCTCCTTTATGAACGCGTTTATTGTGTGATCGCTTTGTAATAGGCAGTATTCCAGCCCCGGTATATACAGAAAAGTTCACTATTTCCTTGGAGCTTTCATTCTAATGATAGAAGACAAATATATTTACCAAAAAAAAAAAAAAAAATCTAAAGTAGATAAGAAGAAAATAACATCTATGGAAAGTGTTCATAAGTGTTTAAAAACAAAGTACCCTGGTCTCATTTTGAGGAGGAAGCTGTAGATCCCCTTAATTTAAGCCATAGCTTGGCAAACTTGGTGGTTAGTGACTTTCAATACTTGTCTTTTGCTTATATTTTTTAAAACCGAGTTGACACTAAGGAGCTGCCAGAGCTAAGGTGTGACATTATCACAAACACAATGGCAACAGCGTGGCTTTGCGTCGCATCCTAGGGATTGGTGCTCCCGGCCAGGGGAGTGATACGTGCCCACTCAGCACTGAACCGCCCTTTGTCAGGCCGGGAGAGAAAGCACTGGCCCTGCCAGGAGGTGCTCCGGGCAGACGTCATTTGGGTTCTCTAATTTAATAGGGTGCAAATAGATCCTAAAATTAAAAACCCAGTCCTCTGTTTGTTTCTTCTGTTTGGGAAGCAGTCAGTAAGCTCCACAAAACATGAGCTCTGTGCTGTGTTTCCAATGTCAGCGGCCCCTGTAGCCAACTTTTGCTTGCTATGAAAGGATTCCATTGACTTTTACCAACCCAAAACACAGAAGACCGACTATCCAGGAACCCCACTTTATTTTCAGTTATGGCTTCTTCTGTTTCCATATTTAAAAACAAAAAGTCTTTCTTACCTCTGGTTTTCCAGTTTAGCCAGGTCTTCAATTTTACTAACAATAATGTGTTTATATGGTGTTTCAACCCAAAGGAAGCCCAGTTTCTTATGTGAATATATACATAGGCTCTCCTTCTTCTCCTAACCTTCCCATCCCACAACCCTATACACACAAATCACGTCACTCATGAAATGTGAGCTCTCAAGGGTGGAGTGTGCTCGATGCCGAAACAGCAGATGACATTGGGTACTGTGATCGACTTCATGTGGGGCTGCTGGCAGACCAGTAGGGGAAAAAAATCCATTGAAATAGAACAAAGCAAAGAATTCAAAAGAAATGTATATTTTCCACTTTAGGATTCAAAGGGAAAATTATTAGCTATTATTAGCTAAAGATAAGAATGAAAAGAGGAAATCGCCTTATTAATTGGCAAAAATAGCATAAAAACTATACTTTTATAATTATATGTAATATAAATTTTGAGGAAAATACATTTACATTATCAACTATTTCTTGGAACCTTAGATTAAGTAGATAGTGTGTCTTATGGCTACCAAATTGGTTGAAGTAGATTCTGATTGGAATTCTAAAAATATGAAGAACAATTAATAAGAAATGTAATGAAAATTCAGCAAAGCAAATTTTATGGTAGCAGGGAGTTATACTGGATTCCTGATTATAACACTGATCTTGGATTTGTGTAGTGAAGGCTTTAAAATAAACACAGGGCATTCTAGCAATTTTAGGAATAAAGATTTTTAGACAAGGCCCAACACACACACACATTCACGCCTGTCAAGCAAAAACACCCTCCTTAAAAAGTGACAGAGCCGCAAGGCAGGATCATTTCTGTCCACGTCTGTGTTCAACAGCAAGAGCTCAAATAGAACGCATCTGCTGCAGAAGGAACGAAGGTGAACCATTCGGTTCATCTTCCTTGAGCACAGCTCCAGGTACTCTTGTGTGCTCATAAGCAATGTCAGTGACCACTTAGTGTGTGTCGAAATGAATCACACGTTGACATCCTAGCAGTAAGCTTCTTCATATTACAGCGTGATTGTTCTTGTATTATCTCCCACTCTTCTTGATACCCTTCACGCCGTTAGACCGAAAAACATTCTTGCCCTGCATGCTAGGAAAACAAATGGCAGTTCTCCTCTCCATTCTGCTATTTTATGCACTCTGTTTTTTAGAAGTTACTCTGTCTCATAATTTGGCTTTGCACGTTATCTATTGTGTTATGCCTCAGCTAGCATTTAACATTAGCATTTCAGAAAGTCGCAGGTGCACAGCGTCTTGGTTTTCAGATGTGCACGGAGCTTAGAGGGCATTCAGTTCAGTGCCTGAGTGAAGTCCATAGAAGGCAGATAACTGTCCCAAGTTCACCCAGTGAAGTAGGGCCACCGAACAGGGAGTAAGCTCAGGTTTTCTGTCTTCCTAGTCCGAGCTCTTTGATAGACACTCTTGATGTGCCTGTTAACTTTTTCTCTTTATAGATATTTATTGAGAACCAAACAGTAGGAGAACCAAACCGGTAATCTCTGTGATTTAGTCAGCATCTCATGTGATGTACATGTGTGTGTTTACATGCATATTTACATCCTCCGAACTGGATATAATGAATAATTTGTATATTCAATGAATGAGTATTTTCTTCTTCAGTCTCTTCTGTATTTTTTATATTTTCTATCACAGAGCCATTATTACTTTTTGACTTGTAAAAATAGGACTCTTAAAATGATTTTCCCTTTTTTCCTATAATATGGGAGCAGTAGTTAATAGGAACATTAAAGTTTGTTTGCTGATGAAAGAAATAAATTATTTTTAGACATTCTGTTTAGTGTGGATATTTTCAGAATTTGTGTGTTCTTGGCTCTAGGTCATGCAGAGATTTTACAGTAGGCCAACACAAATAGGGGACATCCTCTGTGTCCCCAGCACGGGAGGAGCCTCACACAGTGTGGGGTCGACGCCCACAGAAGGGGCACCACGTCCAAATCATGCACAGGACTGTGGCAAACTCCTTTTGAACAGAGCTGACATTGATAGGCACCGGCTCCTAAGTTTGTTTGGGGTCGGGGGAGTTCTGAGCCGCATCGATACTAATGATCACACAGTGGACACAGTCCTGACTTCAGACGAGTCCCTCTGGGTCAGAGCAGGACCCAGACCAGTGAGTCAGAGGAGAGACAGGCAGCAGGAAGGGGAAGAGGACAGTAAAAGGGAAATGACAGGAAATGACGTTCTCCCTACCCCATCCTTCCTCCTAACTCAGCCTCTCTGCTGGCGCAAGTCGCGGGTTCAGGGCAGGCCTCCAGCCGCAGAGGGCGGAGCAGTCCAAAGGCCTGGACAAACGCTGAGAGGGGTGGGGTAGAAAAGAGCTCGGAGGACTGCAGCACCGCAAGGAAAATCCAGGTCAGGGAGCCGCGCCAGCCTCGCCAGGTAGTGGCAGTCGGTGCCAGACCTCACCTGTTGGCGCGCTTGCCGCTCCTGTGTCCTGGCAGGCGGGGTTCTTCTGGTTTGTGTCCCTGGCGAAGCTTTGCCTGCAGATTGAAGACAAAAACGAGAATATAGGGAGAGGCTTACATATGCAATGGGATTGTTTTCTAAGTGCACAGGCAGTTTAGCCAGTGACTACATAGGTCCATTTTTCACTTATATAATTAATACTAGAACATTTGAGAATAAAAGATCTTTTTTAAAACTGTCTTTTTATTCAGTTTATATTGGATACAGTTATATAATATGTCATATACATACATGTATTAAAATATAAATCCACCAAAAAGAACTTGTCTCCAGGCAAAGCTATTTCTTTTTGAAGAACTAAAATAAATAGTCACTAAAACTATTTTGTTTAACCTGGAAAAGATCTTTCAATCTAAGGAGTGTTATGAGAAAAATGTGGAACGTGGTATCACAAGCAAGATTAAATAGTTAACACTTATAATATTCTAACATTTATTATACATGTTTGTACATATTAGCCCATTAAATTATTGTAAATATGCCGAAGTAATTATTAGCATAGTCACTTCACAAGTGAGGAAACTTTAAATTTAAAGAGCTTGATCAAGATCATACAGTCCGTTTATCTCGCATTTTTGAAGTTCTACCAAGTTCTCCTGCCTCTAAATAACAACTTAACACAAACGATTGATCTTTCTAGTTATACAGCCCTTCCTAGTTAATATCTTTTCTAATACAGATAGAAGAATCCATTAAAAATACAATAAATGGAAACATCTTCGAATAAATACAAGTGTCATTCCATCTTTGCTTAATTCCTAAAGCTCAAACAAGTTATTCGAGGAAGACAAATTTAACCTGAATTTGCCCGAGCCTCACCCAGCTGCGGGTACACACGAGACTCTGTACACAGATTTCATTGTGTATTGTCCCTTCCGTTTACACAGTTTCTAAGTCATCAAGCCCCATCCAAACATTTCTGAGATGTCGCAGAAATATGTTCAGGGACAAAGCCCTGCATATCTGGTGCCGCTTCTCTGAGCAGGAGCCGCCCCGTCCTCTGCAGAGATGAGGACGGTGATTGTTCTCCTGCCCTCGTTCCCAGGGTGGGCTCCGCCTCGGCCACCCCGCCGCCCCTTTACACAATAGCACGTTGTGTGCCTTTGCAGCGTTGAGCTGGCGTCTTAATTCCGTCCTAAAGCAGCAGTACGTAATGAAAAGAGTGTCGCTCTTGACATCGGAATATCCAGGTGAATGTGCCGCATTTTCCGCTGTGAGAGCTCAAGCAAGATAGTTTATCTCTCTGAGCCTCAGTTTGTTTATCTTTCAAATTAGAGTAGTAATGCCAATCACAGGAGATAAATTGGGGATTTATTTATTCATCCACTTATTTATAAATTTATTTGTTTTTATGGTGACGTTGGTTAACAAAATCCAATAAGTTCCATCTGTACACTTCAACAGTAAGAGACAAGCGTAGCGTGCAGTGAAAAGCCGCCTCGGGCAGCGCGGGGCTGGGTCAGTGTACGTGTGGCAGATGGGGCCGTGTTTCCCAAAGGGCTGGTGTGTCAGTGAGTCCTGAAAGACGAATAAGGATTAGCCAGGCAGAAATGGTGAGAGAGAACATTCTCGTCGTGTTCCAATCTGTTCTTCTTTGCTACATGTTTTAGCCCTTTCCAGGTTTGATGATAAGATTTTCAGTAGTGATCACATCTTAGAACTCTACTGTTGGCAGTGATTACGTGCTGCTAGCCACCTTACCGACCCTTGCTGTCTAGCACGTTTAGTGCTGGTGGCTGTTCATTTTCATCACTGACCCCTGGAACATTTTTTTTTTTTTCTTTCCTTAGGAAAATGAGCTAATCATTCAGAGTAATGGAATGGCTGTAAAACAGATTGTCAGTTTTCCTGGAGAGCTTTTCTAATTTTACCAGGATTTTTTTTTTTTTTTTCATACAAAGATTCTCAGTACCATTATAGCTGGTTTAGGAACCTGCAGCTACTCACACACAATGACTCCAAAGCACTGCCTCTTCTGACCTAGCCGCTCAAATGAAAAAATTAAATTTGACTTTTGCCAACTGCTTTGGTCAAACTTTTGTTCAAAAAAAAAAAAAAAATCTTAAGTTAGGAAAATAACATCATGTAGCTATGCCATGCCAGTCAAAATACCATCAGGTCCAGAAAATACACTCGTGGGTGGCTTGATTTGCTTAGAACACCTAATTAAGTTTTCTCTTCCCTCCCCATGATGTATCCACATTCACCAGTTGGTTGCTAGTAATATATGTGTCTCTAAAACCACTGACCTTGAACTTAATTCACGTGCAAGACTTAGATGCCAGAAAGACAACACTGACTTCAGTGAGCCTGGAGTCAAGTCTCCCTCTGCGCATGTTTATCTGTTTGCATTTGGTGCCAGCGGCTTTGGGTAAATGCATGCAAAGGCTGACCGGAATATTTATTCTCGATATGTCGGATATTAGGAATATTTTTGTATTGAAACGTATCAGTCAGCTCAACCCCCACGTGTGGTTGGGGAAATACAGATATTTTCTCTGTGAGTGTGAGGTGATTCTCACTGTGTTTCGATTTTGGTCGTAAGGACAGAATGAGCAGCAGTGACATGCCACCTCTGGAGGCCGTCCGGCAGCATTTGCATTTTCCAGGGCTGACTTACCAGTTCCACCTCTAATCTTGTGAAATTTGTTTTATATGCTCTTATGTTTCATACAAAGAAATGTGGATACAACCGTATTCATTGACCCCGAGAAGTCATTGGTAGAAACACCTCTTTGAAATCATTTAGTTCAGTTGCATCCGAAGTATTTTTTCGAAATGTTAAAGGAGATTTTTTTAAACATAGATCTCTCTTCTCTGGGGTAAATAGGAGGTCCAGTGCTCTTTCCTTGGATGGAGTGTGGAAATAGAGTGACATTGACCTATATAACTTGAGCACAAGGGAACCAAAAAAGATAAAATGAAATTCCACTCATGAGAATGTACATGACCCTGGGACCCAAAACAGGACAAGAAAAAGACATTCTGAGGCCAGGGGAAAGCCTGAGGTTCAGGATTTTAGGTCACCTGGGGTGTGTCCGGGAATCAAGAGGAAGGTGTTAAGAACATTCTGACAGCACAAAACCTTTTCATGAATTGCGTGAGGTCAGGCTTCTTCACACTGATGAATGCTTGTGATATACTTGGCATCAGTCTCGGGACAGGAGGGCCGTTCCCACAGTTGCCTCCCTGGGCCAGGCCTGTGCCAGTGGAATAGGCAGTAGACCAGCCAAGACACAGATGTCATCACGGGACATTGGGCAGAGGTTTCCTCAACTCGACCTCCTGGCATTCAGAATGCAGAGTGGGGTCTCTGTGGGCCGAGAGCAAAAGGCAGAGATGAAAAATCCAGTGGAGTCTCTTGGATGGAGGTTGAAGAAGTCCGAAAACAATGGGAGAATGACCTCCATCACAGTAAAAAACGCTCTGGGAGCCTTTCTCCTGCTTCTCAGTGGTCATATTGTGTACAGAGGGCGAGATGTTTCCTTCTACCTACGTGTCTGCCTGCTGGCCTCAAGCTAGTCAGTGTGCTCATTAAATGGTGTTTGCCTCCATCCCTGCCCATTCTACAAAACTAATTCTGCGTAACCTGGATTTTGGTCAGTATGTTAGGGCTCGTGGGGAAGTCGCATGGGGTAGAAATGCTAAGTGTGATTCCACGGGGATATCCTAGCTGGAGAAGGCCGCTGTGACAAGGCCGGGAAGTGCAACAGTTGTGCTGTTGATAGGGAGGATGTCCGTTCTCCACCGGGAGGAAGTTCTCTGGCTAGACATCTGTGCGTGGACTGTGGGCGGTGGACATGGACGTGGACGTGGACTGGAGAAGATGAATTTCCTCCCAATCCAGGAGACTGTTGAGACCTATGGTCGGGGGACTGATGGGGGCAGGAATGGTTACTGTCCCAGAGTGGGGCCTCCAGTTCATGGTGGCCTTCGCAGAAGGAGTGGCTCGTGACCCCTCACTTGACGTTTGTGTCTCGGCTGGAAGCTTAGGAAGGAAATGTCCCTGCTTTCTGAGCGCTCAGGCACAACCAGCCGCCCTTTCCATCCATGCCTCCTGCCATCTCTGAAACTCTTTCTGAAGTGGCCAGTTTCCGCGTATCGTCTTACAGTTGGGTGAGGTGTCAGCGAGCATCTCCAGGCTTATGCATGTTGTCCCGTGGGAAAGAGCCTCCTCCACTGCCTCGAACAGAAGTTTTCTGAGGGGATCACTGTTTGGATATGCGTGGCCACTTCTGAACTGGGCGCACCCTGAAAGGCCCGACTTAGGTAGCCTACTCACTGCCATGGCTACTGGGGAATGGGGGTGGGGTGGGGGCTACAACCGTGATTAACAGCTGTGCTTAACCCCGTGGAATGGGGGAGAAGTTCCCCAAAAGAAAGAGGTTATTTTCAGTGGAAGGAGAATGATACCAGCATCCTTGGTAGATAAAAGAAAAACTACCATAGTCTACTACATATGTGTTATCTCTTAAAACTGGAAATTTGATATTTAGAATAAAGAAAAGGAGGTTCAGAAGTTCTGTAAATGTGAAATTCTACTATAAGCTAATTTACTCGAGTCTTGTACCAGTTATAATATTATGGGACCACTGTCGTATGTATGGTTTGTTGTTGACTCGGAAGTCATTACGCAATGCATATATTATTTATTTAACCCCAGCCATTATAGGCAATTGGCAGTTAGTACTTTTCAAGACAATTTAAATTGGACTAGATAAAAGATAAAGCCAAAAATTACAAGACTGTGGAAAATGTTACTGAAATAATAGGCAGTAAACTCAGGCTTTGCAGCTGTGCCGTGTGAGGACCGGGAGCTGTTGCCTCGGGAGATGTGGCAGGACAGGCGGAGATCCAGGAACGAGGCCTGCTGAGCAGCAGGGCTGCGGTAGCAGGAGAGTCGATGAGTTCAGAGTCGGAAGTCTCCCAAGTTCCAGGCCCGATTGTCTTCGCCTGACGATGCGCACAGCGTTACAAACAGTCTCCTCGCGTCCACCTGGTCCCCCGTCCAGTCACTTCGTCCTCGTTGCCAGTGCCGTTGCCCAGTTACAGACTCATGGTCATCATGAGTCTCGAAGGGCTGTGGGATGGACATGTTCACTACGGCGAGGAATATCAAACTGGCTTGTCCTAGAAACTGGCTCCGAGGGCCAGGGGGTGATGCGAAGAGCTCTCAAGTCAGATGGAACGTGGTCCTGAGACGGTGGGGCTGAGACAGCAAGCCTTTCCGAGGCGGGTGAGTGAAAGCGGCAAGCCCACCGGCCGCGGCAGCCCGCCGCGGTGATGAAACGGACTGCGCTACCTACCGATGGGGCTGTCGAGACGGTGGGCCAGGAGGCCTCAGGCGTCGTGACCCCGTGTCGGGCTGGGCGTTACACGCAATGGCTGAAGCAGGGCTTATAATTCGTCGAGATGAATGGAGACACTTGGGGAAGGGCGGGGAGGGGCAGGCAACCTGACAGGCAGAATTTAACGCCTGTGTGGCCCATAACGTTCATCAGTTTTTTAATGTTTCGTATAACTCCCAAATGTTCACGCTGAGGTCAATTTTTTCTTATTCTGTTTTCTTTTAAAGTATAGAACTTATTTGCTTTATTTATGAAGTATTTAGATGAAAATACCATTTGAATTACAGACATAATATTTGTTCATAATTTATATGTGATTTTTTAACCTAGATTAAATTTTTGGAAGTTTATATTCCACATTGAGTGATGATGATAGTTTAACACCATGAATGTTTTTCCCATTAAATGTTTGTTTCTATTCTCTAATTTTGGTTTATTTGGGAAAAAATAAACTTAAAAAATGCATAATTAATCATTCCA
This sequence comes from Rousettus aegyptiacus, assembly GCF_014176215.1. NCBI lineage: Eukaryota > Metazoa > Chordata > Mammalia > Chiroptera > Pteropodidae > Rousettus > Rousettus aegyptiacus. Next base: position 5,680,008 of record NW_023416290.1, on the reverse strand, counting down.
CTTGAAAGTTTTATTTAAAAAAATTTCTCTCATCTTAAGAACATTCTAGAAGACATACTTTTTTTTTATGGCAATAAGATATCGTAAAAAAATCTGCAACTTTTAAAGTTTTTAACCTTAAACTTGTTCCCATTGCCAGTCGTTTTTTAGTGGCTGGGACAATAGATTTATCTTCGTGCTTTCGCGCTCCAGGGGCTGGCGCACTGGCTGGCACGCAGTGGCTGTTCCAGAAACATTTTTGGGCTGAATTGAAATGAATCCACTTGTTAGTATTTTCTGGTCACGTGAGCGAAACTAAGAAATACACAACTTTTCTTGTTGAGTTGAGCAGCTAGTCTGATCCTGTTAACTAAACATTTGCTTTAGGACTGAATTTTGAAATTCGAGTCGAGACCCCTAACCACATATAACCTGTTTCTTTCTGGAATAGGTGATGAAAAATTTGAACTCTTTGCTAATTCACTTTTGGAAAGGAAATGCGTGGATTAATAAATGTAGAGAAAACAGTATTTTATCCATTTCGAAAGAGATTCCTAATTAACATATTACATATTAAAATTTATCAGTATTTACTCATCACAGTACAATGATACGAGGCACTATGTGGAAGATACAGGAATTCTTAAAATCAAAACGTACTCTATGGGTAGACCAAAGATCATTTACCTTAAAGGGGTAAAATGCTCCCCAAGCACATCCGATCTCATTTGTTTGAACTCTGTAGCCAACAGGCAGCCTTAAGTTTACAAATGTTGTTTCTTAGACATTCGGTTGATACTGGGGATGACTATCTTTCATTATAGTAATAAATATTGTGATCATTAGTAAGGCATTATAAATGAGGAAATTAGGATTGTTATTTCAGTAGTTTACTCAAAATGATATACATAGAAATTTGATCCCCTAAGCTGTGTTATCTTATTTGGGGGAGGAAATGAAATCTATAAATCTGAGAATCAGCCCTAGAACAGTAATTAGCCACCTGAGGAAAAGTACTAGGAGAAACAGAATTCGAAGAGGCTAATTCACATTCGATAAAGGCAGTTATTAGTGACGAATCCTTTTTTACATGTGTCTATACTTAGGTTGGTAATTTTAGAATGAGGTTTTTCCTTGTGAAATTTTGAAAAGAGAATGCCAAAACCTTAGGCTATATTGTTGTCAATAAAACACTTTTAGATGAAAAACTTAATCTCAGCCTTGCAAAAGAGCACTCGGCGTTAACCTGTCTTCTCAGAGCACACACTGTTGTACAGTCTAAGCTGAGTGCTTCTCCAGCTCAGTCTCTGAACTTAACGTACCTCATGTGTGAAAAAATTCGTTTGTTTACATGGGGAAAGAGTAGCGCAACCTAATATGAAATTATAGAATGGAAACCTTGTGATAGCCTGGGCCTTAGACCCTGCCATGCTGGCACGGGCTCAGCCTTGCTTATTGTGACTGGCGCAGGCCGAAGACTGGCAAGTTAGCCTGGTGACGGCGGGTAAATCTGGCTGTTTGCATCATTAAATTTTGAATGATGGCGTATTTTTACTTTTTTCTGCCAACTTTACCTTTGATAAATAATTCTGGGGATCAATAATTTGTTAACTGTGACAATCAGGAATAAATCCAGAGAAACTAATTCCATATTATTTATGTAACACTGAATTCTCAAGCTCTTCTAGGGGGATGCTGAGTTATTAGTGTGTATTAAGAGCAAAAACTGAATACAGTAGAGTTCCAGTGAGCCCTGAGTTTACTCCAAAAGCTTATATAAATGTTCTCATTAAATCGTAGCTCTACAGCTCCATTAGAGGACTGTTTTATTCAATTCCAAGGCAACCTTTCCAATGGTTGGCATATCTTTCCCCAGGATCAGGCTTTAAGGTCAATTTTATACCTTTAAAAACATATTAAAAAGATAAAATGAACCCACCCATGCTCCAGAGATCAATCCTGTAGCAACTCAGGGTTGGATTGGTAAGCCAAGGTGAGTTGAACAAAAGAGAGAATTGAAAAATGCCCTAAAATTCACAAAATGACTGGAAAAACATTGTTGCTTTTAAAACAAGATAAATGGAGGTCTGAATTCTAGCCCTGCTACTTCTTGGCAGTGTAATTTTGGACAAAGTACTTACCTTCTCTGAGCCTTGGTTTTCACCTTTCAGTGTTTTTCTGAGTATAAGTAAAATAGCAGACAAAAGTGCCTAATAAACAGCCTGGCATCGTGTGGACATTTGATTGTGTCTACTGTCAGTTTTTTTTCCCCATGATAATACAAATTAGTTGAGGACAGAGATTTTCATCTTTCTGGTTAAATGCTGTTGACAGAATGCCATAAACATCCTGCCATATAGGGGTGCTCAGTATTTGTTGAATAGAATAAGTCTTAATTTCTACATTGCTAAAATAGGAGGAATTATTTTCTTCATATAGTCTAACTTAAAGCTACATCATAATGATCTTTTCCTATTATGCATTTAATTTATTTCCAAAGTTTCAGGTTATCTTTGTAAGCACTTGCATATTTTGTACATAAACTTTTAATTCTATTTTAGATGATTGCCTAAATATAAATTATTTTGTGTTGTGTTATTGCATCAGAAAGAAACAATATTTTAAAGCTCTTAAGACATGCAACAAAATATACTTCCAAGAATATGATATCAATTTATGCCCTCAAAATAGTGCATAAGAATATCCATTTAATCATGCTGTCATTAGAAATGAATATGTTCACTAAAAAATTTGGCTAATGTTGAAGACGATTTCATCATCTCTAGCTATGTTTGATTACATAAAATGTCTGAGTAATTTTACGAAGAAGTTTGTGAACTAACTCATGAGTGTTGACCGCTGTTAATTTTGAAAAGCCCTGAGTGTTTGGTCCGTGCTCAGTAGGCGGTGACTGGACGGGTGGGTGAGCAGGGTGCTGCACCCCCAGCACGAGTCTCGTGGGAGCAGCTGTAAAATGTGAGGTTTTTCAGACGTAATCTTCTCTAATTAGATAGAGTTGCTGCGGTCTGTGCGTTATGGATGAGCTATATATTATATTGATATGCTTTAGGAGTATTTCTCAACAAGATGAGTTATAGTAAGTACTATAATAGGAATTAAACAGCATGCAATGGAGAAAAGAAAGGGCTAGGACAGTGGAAATACGGGCTTTGGTATGGATCTTGAAATAAGATCGCGGTGGTAAAAATGCTCCCTAGTAAAGAAAACGACTTCCTTGAAACGTAAAACAAGGATGTCAGATGAGGAACAAGTTATAAATGATTCAGTAATTAAACTAAATGTGTAGGGTTTTTTTTAAAACAATGAATAAACATCCAAGTTATTTCATCACCTCGTGGACATGGTCATCTCGGGTTTTCCAGAGCTAACTCTGGCAACAGTTCATAGGGAGGCACAGGGCGAATAACCATTAAGGAGGCACCCGAATGAGTAGGTAAAACAGAAAAGAGTCATTTAACTTTTTAACTAAAGTTAAGAAAGTCTTTTCTATCTTAAAATAACCCTATTTCATTCATGTGACAATTAAAAAAGAGGCTATTGGAGATGACTAGCTGCTCTCTATCGGCAGGATTATTTATAAGTACCATGAAAACATTTAAGTCTTACATCACTTTGCTATGAAGTTTAAGGGCATCCTGAATTTGTACCCAAATCAGAGTGAAGAAAAATAACATGATTTTGGCTTTCTGTCACAACCTTTATGTTTTCCAACAAATTATAGCTTGTCCTGAGAACTCTGTTTTCTCCTTTGATAACAACTTAAAAAAAAAAAAAAAACCCTCAAAACCTCACAAGTGTGTCGTTTAGAGCATTTGTATAAGGAGCTGGGTACAGTGCTTTCTTAGATTTTATCACTCATGTCAAAAAATAACAATAAAATCCTCTAATTTTTCATATTCAAAATCCTTATGATTTTGTCCTGTTCTTTCTTTATATCTTGGTCAAGTAGATTTTATGTACTCAACTGTCTGTGTAGTTAAAAGTATATAATTAAGGAGCAGTAAATTTCAACAACTTGTCGTTTTTAGGGAAAATCATTTTTAAGCAAGTTTACTGTACATGACTGTATAAACAGAAAAGCAGGATACGTGCTGTACAAAAACATGTTTTGTTAGCCCGTCGGGTGGCCACACAGGTTGGGCAGCCGTAAATGACTGGAAAATAAAGCCTTCTCGTTTTGATCTGATCTACATTGGTTTGGAGTAGTAAACCCATTAGCAGGACTGGAAAACAGAATAGGCTTTACAGTCCGTTGCCTGACTCGATTTCGAGTGTCTTCTGCTCCTCGGGAGGGCGCCTTCCTTTTTGTTGACATTCAGGTCTCTTACCTTCCAAGAGGTATGAATAAGGACACTTCTGTACTGCCTTTCAAATAAGGAGTCCCATGAGCACGTGAGCTACTCACAGGCATCCTTTACAGTACAGGAAATGCAAGCAAATGGAGAGGTGAAGGAAATCGCTCTAGGGCATTCAGCAAGTTGGAGTCAAGGCCAGGAAGAGTAAACAGGCCTCTCACTCCAAGGCCTTGGCTCAGCGGCCAGATTTCAGTCCCCTTTCGATGGTGAGCGTGCGAGCCATCCTTGGCATCATTCATTGCAGTTCATCTTGCTGCTTGAGGAAGCAGGCATGTACCAACAGTCTTTAAAAGGAAATGCACAACTGCGACTGATACATTTATACCTCAGTAAAAAAAAAAAAAATGAAATAAAACAAACACAACAACAATGAAAAGGAAAATAAAGCGCAGAGCAGAAGGTACTGTTGAACTTGAACTTAATGCTTACCCTCCTTTAATCTCTTCTGTTCCCAACAGTCTGTTATAAGAACAAAAGGTGAAAAGTTAGATCACGGGACAGGTCGATGGTGTGGGTAGGGTGGAAATATTGGGCCGTGTCAGTATTATTACTTGCTTCCTTCTACCCAGTTCAGCTCGGATGCCTGAAAGACTTTCCCAGAAGCTGCAGGAAAGCTGCAAACATGATTTAGACATGATAGTCTGTTAGGAGAGACAGACATACAAACACATACGTGCCAATCAAGTCTGTGAAGTGATAATATCAAGGAGTGTATAGAACATAGAAGCTCCAAGGAGGGGTCCACTATTTAAAGTAAGCTGTGGGTTCAGGAAATATTCTCCTAGTACAAGGAAGCTTGGATTACAGTTTGAAGGATCCTAGTGTCCGCCAAAGAAAAAGTCAGAATGGAATCACAAGCAAAAGGAATAATACTCATGAATGTGAAGAGGTGTGAATTACACCTGTCATGTAAGGAATCACAGTTGAACAAGATTAGCCTGTGGAGGAAGGGAGTCCTGAGAGATGAAACTAGTGTGGCACAGAGAATTCAGACTTTGGGTGATGTGCTAACGATCTTGCTAAAATCCTTTCAGGAATGGAAGCCAGTGGAGGCTTTAAGCGATTGCATGATATAATTTGCTTGTTAGATTATCCTGGTTGCAGGCTTCTAACACTTCTAACGAGTGTTTTTCAAAGAGCAGATTTTAATCTTTCTTTGTCAGTCCAGTCCGTAGCCGAGCTGGGTCTGAGTTTTTTGTTGATTTAGTTCCCATGGTGACCCGAAGCCTCAGATTCCTCTAGAGGTGGACTGAAGCCACCTTGCCCTCTGTGAGCGCTGAAGTGCTGGGGCGTGTGTCTGAGCTCCCGCTTCACCCTCACCTTTAGGCAGGCTCAGCCTCCCGAGCCATGCAGGGTCTGTGCCGTCCGCCACCGGCGGCGTGCAGCTGTCGCCTGTTACTCCGCATAAGGCTCAAGATCCTGTGCGCATGCGTATTTCGTGGGCCTGCAGGTGTTTACTGTCCCAGGGCCTGTGGATGGGGTGGGAGAAGGTTCCCTACCCTTCCTCCCCAGAGGCAGTGGGTTTTTGTCCAGGATTGAGAATTGAGGATCAGTGGTAGAGGCTGGTTCTCTTACAGCGTTATTAGGTCGGCAGTGACAAGACTCTGGTTCTTCCTCCAGGAGCAGGTGGCTTTCCCTTCGTATCCAAGAAATGTCCGCAGTGCAGGTGGCTTTCAAGCTTGTGGGCTAGTGGCCTGTGATCTGCCCTTGAAGAGCACAGGGCCCTGGCCTTGGCTGGATTGTGCCGGTTCGCCTGCTCCACTCTCCACTTGGGCAGGTCTAGCCTACCTGCACCACTTACTCTCTCCCGGGTTTTGCTTTGCCCCCAGTCCTCGTCCCCAACACCTGTGGAGCTGGGGGAGCTGGGAGACATTGGGCGTGGACTCTCCTTGGCTCTTGGGCTCCTGCCGATTCAAAACCATCATGTGTGCTGACGCTCAGCCTTTAAGAAACGGTTAAAACTTTTAGTTTTTGTCTTGCCTTCTCCTCCTCGCATGTTCTGTTAGGGGAGGTCGTTTATATGTCCCATCTTCCTATGGAGGGACTCATCACATATTGGAATTCAATCACTTGATTGATTTATGACCTCGGGTCTCTGATAGGCCCCCAAATTATGATTTTGGTGACTATATACTTTTTTCCTTAGGGTAGAGGGCACATCTTCACATGACTATTTACCTCCTAGGTCCCTTTACGTCTTAAGTCCCATTCGCTTTTAAACAGGTATCTCCTCAAAAAAAGAAAAAAGAGTCTTCTCCAAGTCTTACATCTTCCGGCCAATCACCTACAGTTCTCATCCCCACATAGTCATATTTTTTAAAAAGTATTTTGTGCAGCTTAATGAAAAATACAATGGTAGCTTTCATAGCGCCGTCAAGGACCAGACTAAGTTTAAACTAACCCTGCTTACCTGGCCTTTCCATTTCAGAACATAGAATTATTTTGTTAAATGAAACTTTTTTTCGTACTTCTATGAATCATTAGATTGAAATGTAACAGTAAGAAAAATTAAGATCCAACAAAAATATATGATTACACTGGATCTTTACAATAAGACATCATCGAGTATTGTTCGGCAAATATTAACATTAGGAAAATACATGGGCTCCAAATTGATGGAAGATGTACAGTTTTCAAGAAAAAGTTTGTTCATGTATCTCAGAACATAAGGAACACATCTCAAAGAGAAGCTGGAAAAATTTCCACAGCTAAAGATTTGCCGAAGTGAAATGTTTTCTTTGGAATAAATAGTTATCCAGACTATCTCCAGGGACAGTGCACAGGATGAAATAATAAATGCAAATTTTATATCTATAATCCATTCAAGATTTGGGGGTTTGGTTTGGTGCATATTCAAATGTTTAATTAGGAAAGAAAATTTTCAAACATTAGCTTTTTGTTTTTTAATAACCATTTCTATTTCATTTGGCAACATAGAGCATTTTTTCCTTTTCACCTAGCAGCTAAATCTGGTTTCCAAACTTTATTCCAGAGAATTATTTTAGGCATAAATTCCTGTAACTTAAAATTTTTTTTTTAATGAAAAAGTCTCAATTCAAAATTTTAAAAAGCTAGCAAAAACCTTTTGGATTTGGTTTTTGCATATAAATCCTAGTAGATGTAGCTAAGCTTTTGAATTGTCAACCAAAACCCTATACCTCTCAGTTTAAAGATGATTGTCTTATTTTATAGAAATAATGTCTCTCAACTTTGAATGAAATTAGTTTGCTAATTTATTGAAGGATAAAAGTAATTCTACATATTTTTTATCTGCAGTTATAAGGAGTCCCTGTACATCCCATTATATTTACCCCATTACTTTTCCATAATGTCAAATTAGGGTTGAAACGAAATATATTTCTTAAATGAATTTTTAAAAAAGAAAGTCTATGTATGTATGAGTTTTCATAAATTCTTGTCATCACTTAGTCATTTTAAATAGTTAAGCCTTATGCCCCAAATAAAGTTTTATATATGAAATGAAACTGTTTCTTCTTCACTTAGAGCTTTTGTAATATTTATGAAATATTTTGTTTACTTTGAAACACTAAATCAGATTGCATTTAATAAGTTTCAATCATTTTAAATTCTCAACCAATTATAACTTAATGAGAATTGATATTGGGACAGATATTATCTCTAACATTCATTAAGTTTGTTTCTCTTATTCATTCATGATAGGAAAATTCTACCTTAAAGTTTCTTTGGTAGGATTCCTAGTTTTATTTTCTTTATCCAATTAGAATCCCTAATATGTTAGTTTCCTTATTTTTTTTACTCTTATTTTTCAGTACATATTGTGCAGTAAGTTAATGATATCCATAAGGTGACATTATCAGACAATGCCATAGAAAAGAAAAAAAGAAATAAGAGAAGGCGAGAGAGAGATCCAGTTATATCAAAATATTCTCTCTAGTCATATGTAAAACTCATTTTATTTCTGGTCATTAAGAACTAAAAATATGCTTCTTGAATTTATTTTGACTGTCATTTAAGTCTCAGTTTACTTGTTATTCAGGGTGTTTATGTTGGAGATTGAAAAATTTTTTTTCTAATTTTCATTCCGGAGTGTAAAACTCTTTAATTAAAGCGTAATTGACATTCAATACATTAGTCGCAGATGTACAACATAGTGATTTGACATTCATATACCCCATGAAGTGATCATCTCGAGAAGTCTAGTGACCACCTGTCATCATACTCAGTTACTGCGATACCGTCGGCTGTACTCCCTACGCCGTACATTACACTCCTGTGACTGGTAGACGTTGTAATGGTGGCCCATTCCTCCACCAGCCAACCCTTTGGCAACTATCAGTTTGTTCTCTGTGCCTGTGATTCTCTGTTTTGATTGTTCATTTTAGCTTTTTACATTCCACATATAAATGAAATGATACAGTATTTGTCTTTCTCTGACATGTTTTGCTTAGCATAATACTCTCTATGTCCATCCATGTTGTGACAAATGGCAAGATTTCATTCTTTTTTATGGCCGAATACTATTCCATTGCATACATATATACCAATCTTCTTTAACTATTCATGTATCTATGGACATCTAAGTTACTTTAGTATCATGGCTATTGTAAGTAATGCTGCAGTGAACATAGGGTGAACATATCTTTTCGAATTAGTGTTTTTGTTTTCTTCAGATAAATGCCCAGACCTGAAGTTGCTGAATTCTATTTTAAATTTTTTTGCAGAGCCTCCATAAGGTTTTCCATAGTGGCTGCACCCATTTACAATCCCGCCAGCAGTGCACAAGGGTTCCTTTTTCTCCACATCTTTGCCAACATTTGTTGTTTCTTGTCTTTTTGATGGTAGCCACTTGACTGGTGCGAGGTGGTATCTTATGTTTTTTGCTTGCATTTCCCTGGTGATTAGTGACGTTAAGCATCTTCTCCTGCGTCTGCTTGCTATCTGTATGTCTTCTTTGGAGAAATGTCCGTTCAGGTCTTCTGCTCGTTTTTTTTAGATTGGATTATTTATTTTTTCGATGCTACATTGTATGAATTTTTATTTTAGATATTGACCCCTTATCAAATATATAATTTAAAAATACCTTCTCTGATTGATTAGGTTACTTTTGTGTTTTGTTGATGGTTTCCTTCACTGTGCAAAAACTTTTTTGGTTTAATGTAGTCACATTCGTTTATTTTTAATTTTGTTGTCATTGCCTGAGGAGACACATCCAAGAATATATTTCTAAGGCTGATGTCAAAGAATTAACTGCCTTTGTTTTCTTCTAGGAGGTTTATGGTTTCAGGTCTTATATTTAAGTCTTTAATTCATTTTGTGTTTATTTTTGTATATGGTGTAAAAAAGTGATCCAGTTTTTTTTTTTCTGTAGTTGTCCAGTTTTTCTAGCCTCATTTATTGAAGACTATTCCCATTGTAGATCCTTGTCTCCTTTGTCATAAATTTAATTGTTAATGTAAGTGTGGGTTTATTTCTAGGCTCTGTATTGTTCCATTGATCCATGTGTCTGTTTTGTGCCAGTCCTGTACTGTCTGATTTTACTGTGCTTTGTGGTAGAGTTTGAAATCAGGGAGTGTGAGGTTTCCAACTTCGATTTCATTTACTTCTGCTCTAGTCTTTACTATTTTCTTTCTTTTACTAACTTGGGGCTTTGTTCTTTTTCTAGTTCCTTTAAGTCTAAGGTTAGATTAGTTGAGATTTTTCGATTTTTGAGGTAGGCTTGTACTGCTATAAAATTCCTGTTTAGAACAGCTTTTGATTCTTCTCATAGATTTTGTAACATTGTTTCCATTTTCATTTTTCTCAAGGTATTTTTTAAAATTTTCTCTTTGTTTTCTTCATTACCCATTGATTGTTTCATAGTACATTGTTAGTTCCATATGTTTTTGCCGTTTTCCTCTTATAATTAATTTCTAGTTTCATACAATTGTGATCAGAAAAGATACTTAATCTGATTTCAGTCTTCATAGATTTGACTTGTTTTGTGGCCTAATATGTGATCTGTCCTGTTCATATGCACTTAAAAAGAATGTGTATTCTGTTTTTGGATGGAATGTTCCATACAAATCTGTTAAGTCTATCTGGTCCACTGTGTCACTGAAGGCCAGTGTTTACTTTCTGATTTTTCTGGATGATCTATTCATTCATGTAAGTGTGGTACTAAGTCCCTTGCTATTATTGTATTACTGGCAATCTCTCCATTTATGTCTGTTAATATTTGCTGTATGTATTTAGGTGCTCCTGTGTGGGGTGCACAGATGCGTACAAGTGTTGTATCCTCTTGTCGGATTGATCCCTTTGTCATGATGTCATGCCCTTGTGTCTTGTTACCGTCTTTATATTAAAGTCTGTTTTGTCTATTTAAGTATTGCTGGCCCAGGTTTATTTTCCAATTTATTTTTATTTGTATGTAATATCTTCACTCATTCACTTTTAGTCTGTGCGTATGTTTAGATCTGAAGTGAATCTCTTATAGGCAGCATATGTGTGGGTCTTGTTTTGTTTTTGTTTTTGTTTTTTGGGTTTTTTTTAGTCCATTCAGCCACCCTATGGCTTTTCAATGGAGTGCTTAGTCCATTTACATTAAAATACTTAGTGATAGGTATGTACCTATTGCCATTTTAATTGTTTTTATACTAGCTTTATAAGTAGTTGGTCTACAGCCTTTATTGTACACTTGCCTTTATTATTATTGCCTTTATTTCTAGTTTTGGCCTTGTTTTCCCACTTGAATTTCCTTTAACATTTCTTGTAATGCTCGTTTGGTAGAGACGGACTCCTTTAGCTTTTGCTTGTCTGGGACGCTATCTCACCGTCAATTCTGAATGATAACTTTGCCCTTTAGAGTTTTATTCTTTCATCATATTTAATATATCACACCACTCCCTTCTGGCCTGGAAAGTTTCTTTCACAAAAGCAGCTGATAGTCTTATGGGGGTTCCTGTGTGTGTAACCAGTCGTTTTTCTTTTGCTGCATTTAAGAATCTCTCTTTATCTGTACCTTTTGACATTTTAATTACAATATGTCTTGGTGCCGGTCTCTTTGGGTTCATCTTCTTTGCGACTTTCTGTGCTTCCTGGACTTGTATGTCTATTTTCTTCATCAGGTTAGGGAAGTTTTCAGCCATTATTTCACATAGGTTTTCTGTCCCTTTCTTTCTCCTCCTTCTGGGACCCCAATGACGCAAAAACATTAGTATGCTGAAAGTTGTCCCAGTGGTCCTGTATGCTTTTTAATTCGTTTCTCTCTCTCTCTCTCTCTCTCTCTCTCTCTCTCTCTCTCTCTCTCTCTCTCTCTCTCTCTCTCTCTTCTAATTGGGTGATTTCTCTATCCTGTCTTCCTGATCTTTGATCCCTTCATCTGCAGCTTCTGATCTGATATTCATTCCCTCTAATGTATTTTTCATTTCGGTTATATTTTTCAATTCTGATAGGTTCTTTATTTATGATTTTTATCTCTTGGTTGAAGTTCTTGCTGAGCATATATACTTTTCTGTAGAGTTTGATGAGCATCTTTATGACTTCAAACTCTATCTAGTAGACAGCTTATCTCTATTTAGTTTTGTTTCTTCTCCGGGGTTTCGTCTTTTTTCTTTTGTTGGAACACAGACTTTTGTCTCCTCATTTTGACTGTTTGTTTCTCTGTATTAGGCAGATCAGCAACTTCTCCTGGTCTTGGAAAAGTGGTGTTATTTGGAAAAAGTCCTATGAGGCCCAGTGTGGCCTCTTGTTGTGGACACAGCTGCTAAGGACACACAGGCAGACGAGGCTGGTCCCTGGCTGCAACTGCTGTGGGCGCGCTGGTGTGCGGGGCAGCCCCTCGGTGCGGCCGGGTGCGGGGCTTGCGGGCAGGTGCAGCTGGCACGCTGCTGGGCCCTACAGGCCTCCGACGTGGGGTGGCGAGGCCCCGCCTCCGCTGTTGCAGACACTCTGCTCTGCTGCCCACCGAGGCCTCCCGCCCAGCGTGGCAGGGCAGGCGCCACTTTGGAGGCTCCTCAGGGAAAGGCCAGGGTGGTGTGAGCCGTGTTAGCACGGTCAATGGTGAGCGTCAGAAGCGGCTCCTGCCAGCGGCAGCACAGAAGGGTGGAAGGAGAGCGAAGAAAGGGGACTAAGAGGCTGCCCAGCCGCACTGCTGCCCCGGGGAACGTTCCAGCAGATCCTTGCGCCCCCAGCACACTCCGCAAAGTCAGTCAGCTCGCCACCTTTGCATGTGACCCTCGTGCTCTTCAGACTGCTGCCTCCGCGCTGTGACTCAGAGCTGCACATCCCTGGTTTCCCACGGCCGTTGGCGCTTCCAGACACAGCCCTGCAGGATTTCAGAGCCAGATGAAATGCGGGCTCCTCTTCCCGGTGCAGGTCCCCCAGGCTGGGGCTCGGGCCCCTTGCTCTTCAGGGCGACCCTCCACAGTCATGATATCCTCCTGCTTGGGAATTACAACATTAGAGATTTAAAAAAAAAAATTAATTATGTATTTTTACAAGTCTATCCATGTTGTGGCAAATAGTAGGATTTCTTTGTACTTAAAGGCTGCATGATATCCCACTGTGTGCATAGGACTCCATACTACCCCACTGTGTGCATAAGGCTGCACAGTATCATGCTGAATACATGCAGCGCACTTTCTCTGTTCATCTGCCGATGAGCCTGGGAGGCATTCCGCCAAGTGAACGCAGTCAGCCACAGGAGAATGAACGCTGCGCGACGCCCCTTAAGCGAGGCCCCTAAGATGCCCAAGGCCTAGAAGTGGACAACAGCGTGGTGACTGTAGAGGCTGGGGAGGAGGACGCGGGGAGTTCGGTGGGTGTGAAGTGACAGTCGCACAAGGCGAGCGAGATTCAGAGATGCCCGGTACAGCGCGGCGCTTGCAGACAGTAAGGCATTATGTGCTTCAGCGTCTGCTAAGAGGGAGATCTCGTGGTAAGTGTTCTCGCCACAAAGGAAAAACAAACAAAGTGAACAAAGACACAGGGACACTTTCGGAGGTGATGAGTGTGCCTATGCCTGGGTTTTGGGATGGTGACGTGAGTGTGCATACATGTATTCAGACTTGCCAGTCGTATGCATTAACTGCATGCAGTGTCGTGAATACAAATTACGTCTCAAAGGTGGCAAAAAACAAAAAGTTACTTATTCTTGGACTCTGAAACACCCATTGCATGCCCATCATGATGTAAACATTGGACCAGAGGTATAAGATTTGTTACTCTACTCAATTTCTCAGAAACGTGCTGATGTAGTTCTATGATTAAGGTTTTTATAAACGAAACAAGTCACTCGCAATCACTTGTTTAACCAGCATTTTCTAATCATTCCCAGTGAGCTGGAGTTGTAGGCATGGATTCGATGCCATGAAATAGTGGGCATTCAGAAAAGAAGGAAGCCATCAGACTAGATGGACTACTTCTCTGACCCTTGACTTGACCTTTGAGTAAATGAAGTCTCCATCTGGTCTTAGACTAGCTGAATTAATTAAGGCAAATTAGTCTCTCCCAGTAGACCAAAGCTTTTATTAAGTATGATTAAGTAAGTCTTTATTAAGTATGATTCTTTCTTGTACGGAGTTTAAGAGCCATTTCTGTGTTGTGTTTCTCATACCTGGACTTATGGATGTACCTTCGATCAGGTCTGGTCTGGAAATTATTACTCAGAACTGCGCACCCCTGGTTTTACCTCTTACCTGTGACTTCCCCACCCCACCAGGAGAGTGGAGGTATTCTGGACTAAGACTCCTCCCTTACATAACGACCATTTTATATTCCTCTTCATAATGAGAAATAACAGGACTTTAGGGTCAGCAAAAAGGCATACACAGTAATTTTGACTGGAATAAGTGCCAGCAGCTGGTTCAGAGAGGCTCATTGACAGGAACTGGAAGTCCGTCTTACCTGGCCTGGGGACGCACCCTTCCGCAGCTCGTCTGTTTCAGAGTCTAGGAAGTTGCTAGGGGTGATTTTACTACAGGAGCAGAAAAGAACAATGTTGTTGATAGGACTGTTAATCTAATATAAAAATCTTTATTTTTAGTATCCCATTTACTTATTTAATAAGGTTTTCAAATAATCATTCATATTTCACTAGATTATGACCTTTTTTTTTGGTCATTTTCATAACTATTGCATTACTTTTTTTTTAAAAAAGCAAAAGTTAGCTATTGGATAATAGCCCAAGAAGGAAAATGTGAACACTGGCCTTTCCTCTGCCACCCACATAAGCAGAAACATTTGGATATTTTCTCTATTATTTTTCCTTCAGAGCTTCTAATGTGGTTATTTCATCTTTGACTTAAATCTTAAGCAATTTTTAAAAGCAAAGTTACTTTGTTTAGTATGGATTTTGGAAAAAAAAAGAAGCCCAGTTGTTTCAGTGGTTATTGGCTTCCAGATAATTCTTTTATATGTAAAATCCTGAAAGACAGTATCTTAGGTACATGGTATAGAAACGTTAACATTCAATTTATTCATTAAAAACATTCAGCCAATGTTTACCGAGTATTTTTATGTGCTGGATAGGCAAACCTAGGCTTCGTAGAGCCTCAAGTCCATGCTCTTGGGGTTTCTTCTTTAAGATAAAGAATATAAAAATATGATTGCTAACTTAAATATAAGAGTAAATGTTTTATTTGAATAAAATTGTGTTCAAATAAATTATCATGTTTACACCTGCCACAAATGTTACAGAATCCAAACAATAACATTTTATTAATTAATTGCATAACACCCTCTATATTTTTCTTATACTTTTAACTGCATCTACTTTGATAGTCTCTTTATATAACAATTATTGTATAATATTCTCAATAAAGAAAAGTATATATAATTCTAGTTTTCTTCGAGACTTGTGAATCATTTTTAAAAAATATTATCATTGGTAATTTAGAAAGTTTATTTGGGCCTCACAAATCATTCTTAATAATTTCATAGCATAATAATTGTTGTCAACTTTGAGAAATCTCAGTTAAGTTTAATTCACATATGGCCCACTAGACCCAGATTAAATGTCATTCCACCTCAAGTTCTCCTTAGGAGTGTGACGAAGGACAAGTCAGGACTAGGAAGGGAGTATTCAGTCGATCGTTAAAGTATCTGAGTTTTGCAAATTTTATCTGAAACGTGTGGTCATGCGGACACCTCGTTAGGGCCTCTGCCCTGGGCTTGCAGGTGTGGAGAGGAGAGCCGCACCTTTGTCCTTTTCCAAAGCAGAGAGTTGACTATTTCACCAGTACATGCGACATTGTGCATTTTTCCCTAGATATCCTCTATTGGGTTAAGGAAGTTACATTTTATTTCTAGTTTGTTGATAATTTTTATCATAAATGGGTGTTGAACTTTGTTAACTGCTTTTTTCTGCATCTACTGAAATGATCATTGGTTTTTCTTTTTCTTTTTTTTGATTAATATGTTGAATTTCATTGATTGATTTTGAAAATTAAGCCAACCTGAATCCTCAAGATAAATGTTGCTTAGTCATACTGTATTAAACTTTTTATATAGTGTTGGGTTCATTTCAATAATGTTTTATTACCTTTTTTCCCTATGTTTATAGGGGATAGTGATGTGCAGTGCTTTTTAAAAAATACATGTGTGCGTAACTATATTTGATATTTTTTTTTGTCAGGTTGTAGTAGTAGGTGATTGTTTTTAACACATAATTATTATGTCAATAGACTCCTTAGACAGGAACAGCAGGACAGATTTAAGTGATGGGCTTCACACCCATCTCAGAGAGGGGGCAAGTTTTGTAGACTCGTAAATACCTTTGGATGAAGTTCAGCAGTGAAGATTCGCTCCTCTCTTTCATCCCTCCTTCCATCTCTCCCTAATTCTTTGACTTATTAAATATCTCTGAAACAAAGCATTCATCGAGGTATGTTTTATTAAAGTGAGTGAAACTGTTTAATACTTAGCCTTATATATTCACAATACATTAGATTCTACCCCCAACCTAAAGAAGCTTTATGTTAAGGTCCTTAAATCATACAGACCAATGTCCTTTGCAAAAGTGATGCTTGTTAAACTTGCAGATTTCTATTTAAGAATCCCCTCTACTCCGAGCTGAGTCTCTGGTTCATTGGAAGATTTTGTCACTTGCCTATAACTTACCACAAAGGATGGAAGAATAATAGACATCATGATACTCACCCGTTTCTGTATTAGCTTCGTAATCTTCAGTTAACTCTATGCCTCCAGTGGAGAGAATTCTTATTTTGCATTCTTAGGGGATAATAGTAGCTATTATTTATTGAGTTTTTGTTTCTGACATTGACAGGTACAAGAGCTGAGGGAGAAAGGAGCCCCAGGCAACGGGCAGGAGAGTAGTGGGCGGTGCGAAGACACCGGGCAGCATCCAGAACAAAGTCATTGCCGTCGCCTGTATTTCTGTGTTTACTGAGGCGTCGTGCTTGGAGGGATTCCAGTATTTCAGTGGTGGACCCGTGCAAAGCTCAGGTTCCGAAATACGCACCAGATTATGGACTGTTCAAGAGTGTGACATTTAATAAGCAAAAGTTAATGCTATATGTGTCAGTTCTGACTCTCTTTTAGAGGTAAATAGAAAAACTAATTCAAACTGACTGTTAAAAGTGAAATTATTGGCTTAAGTAACTGAGAGCTCAGAATTAAGACTAATTTTAGGTAACACATAAGTTAGAGGCTTAAAAAATGTCACCGTGGGTCTTTTTAGCCCGTGTCCCGTTCCCCACTGTGACCACCGACCAGCAGCAAATAAGTAATCTCCCAAAGCAAATAAGCTTCCTGTCAGTGCAAGAGTGACATGGAGACCCCGGGCGAAACGGCCAGTGTTTCCTCCATGGTGGCACATGCTGGCGTCCGCTCGCCGCCCAAACCTGCTCGCGGTTCCCTGGTGCGTCTCAGTCCCGCCCCGGCGTGCAGAGGTGCCTTCCTCCTCACCGCAGTCGATGTCCAGGGGTGCCCTCTGGGCCCAGGCACACACAGAAGGACAGTCAGCCCGGAGCACTGGCGCACAGTTCAAAGCGTGCAGGGGCTGGAAGCCCCGGTAGGGGGTCGGGGGGGCCGGCATGGCGCTCAGGCTAAGCGGCGAGGCGCGTGTGAGACAGTCTGTCCTCCTGCCCGCTCACCAGCCTGTGCCGGCGGGGTCCCTTCCAGCCCCCGCAGCGAGCTGCGCTCAGTTCCCGTCACCACTCTCTGCCCATCTCGTGGTGCTTGTGACTTCCCTCTGGTTCCTGGACCTGGGACTTCTGGACCCAGAATGTCATTTGTGGCAACATTCTCTGGGGCGGGCCTCGCATTTCTGAACCTCGGGATTTATCAACCATCTCCACACTCCCCTCCTGGTTTTCCCTCCTGGAAACCTTTATTTCAAGTAGAAACGTTCAATCTCAACTACTCCCATACCACCGGGAACACACAAAACAGAACCGATCGTGAGATCCTTTCCGCCTAATGGTTTTTTCAATGGGAAACTGCATTTTACCATCCAAGTTAAAGGATTTGAAACTAAATACAAATGTAATGTCAAGTAGGAATGGTGGTGTTTTTCCCCGAGTGAGAAGAATCAAACAAGTAAATTCCCGACTAACGACTTTGGGGGCTGAGGTGGTGTCACGTAACACATGTGTGCCCATTTCCTTAGCAGCTTTCAACCCCCTAGAGAAAAGTCGCAGTAAACCTTGGTGACTAAGACAACTGGCTTGGACGTGAGACGTGAATTTGGAGATAATGGTACCTCCTAGAGTTGTTTTGTGGTTTCTACATGAAATATTTACAGAGTACTGGTTCCGTTTGGGGAACATAGGAAATTATTAACTAATGATACAGGCGACGTTGGTGATGAAACAGCCAAAATAAGCTTCGTTCCTTGGCTAACCCATAAACGTGGATTCAGTCCGCAGCACAGAGTGTGAGCTGGTGATGCTTCTCCATCCCTTGGGCTTTTTAGAAACGAGTGTGTGTTCTGGGAACCTCGTCGCCTGATGCTGTGAATAGCTGACCCGGTAATGTGCAGGTCCCCCGGAGCACGCAGATGTCGTACAGGCAGGAGAAGTGAGAGGGCGAGTGGCGGCGTTTGGTCCCCTCCGCGCCCCTCCCTTCCAGGCCGTGCCTCACCGGCACAGGCGTCGCCTGCCCTCCGGGTGCACGCTTTGCTGATTACTTAGGACCCGCTGGGAAAATCAGCTGGAAATAACGAAGCAGAGGTCGGAGGAGGGAGCAAAGCTGTGTCGCGCGAGCCTACCTACGGCTCTCAGGTTTGGGCAAGGACGGTGTGAAATCGCGTGCGCCATTCCTGTGCCCGGCACATCCGCCTCCCTGGAAACAATCTCTTTCTAAGAAACAGGAACTATGAGGGTGAGGGAAAGAACAATTTTTTAAGTACCTACTATGTATCAGGCACCAACTAGGAAAATTAACATGTGTAGCTTCATTTATTTCTCAAAGAAGTTAAATTCAATAATTTTTTTTATCACCATTTAATTTTATGATGGCTTATAAAGTGCTCCTAACTCTTGCCTTGGGGGAACGCAGAAGTCACCTGTGGTTTGTCCTGTTTGTAAGGGGCTCACCAGAAATCCGTGTCCCCACTCCCCTCATCCTCACTGTCCCCCGGGGCCTGACTGTGCCGTGCTCGGGGCTCGAGGGGGGCCCGGTTCAGAGCTGTGCTCCCTCCCTGTCACGGCAGCCCCTGAGTCTGCAAGGTCAGCTGCAGCATGACCAACGGCGTTACTGAATGTTTACGCTGTCATGTGCACACTGGTGGAACGTGGGTTCTTGACATTTGTCCCCGCCACATCTGAGCGTGTGTGCAAGTGTAATACATCGTCAAACAGAAAGCAGCCATCTAGCTTATCAAGAACATGCTTGGGGGCCAGCAAATGCCTTTGAATTTTGTTATTGTTCCAATAATATTTCTTTCAGACCCATGTGATGCTAAGAGAGTATCTAGGAGTCCATCATGATGGAGTGTGTGTGGTGGGGGGGGGGGTCTGGTTGGCTTCTGTACCTGATACAGAGAAAATAATCTTCTCTTATTATAGGAGGGAAATGAGAATCTACCACATGGAAGGTTTCTCTCTTTCTTGCTAACACTGACCACCCCTCATAACCCTTGAGGCAGCCAGGGTCAAGGATAAAGTGAAGGTTTATAGCACAGGGATCCTGTTCTGCTAAATTTACGTGATCACACTTACTTTTTACAGAACACTGCATAAGCTAGATACTTTAATAATCATCTTAAAAATGAGGACACTGTTCCAGGAGAACAGTTAATTCGTCAGAGGTAGTAGAAGTGAAAATTGAATTCAGAGCTGTGTCCGATTAGGCGAGGTAAGCTGTCCAGAGTTGGTGCGTGTGGGTCAACTGAGCAGCTCAGCCTGGCGTCGGTCCCCAAACTGGGCTCATGTCCATACCCTCTGCCGTCCCTTCTCTGTATTTAAAGAGGAGTTACCGCATGGTTCTTCGCATCGCTGTGCTCCCTGGAGTCCAAGGGTCTTAGAGTCTCTCTTCTCTCCAGTGTTTAGTAATGGCTCATACTAACCTAGCAATTATGTGAAAATATAAGCATCAGAAACCCGAAATTAATGGAAGTAAATATTTTTCAGATAAATACATCTTTGTCCACTAATTTTCTTTGAGGTCAAACTGCTTCCTTCTGTGCTGATTTTCCTGGATTTCAATGCAGAGTACTCTATACCTCTAATCTGTGTGGAAATTTACACATGTCCGAATCTATTTGAAAGGTGATGAGAATGATACAGCGCTCGGGTTTATGGACCAGAGAGAGAGAGAGAAGAGCGCGCTGGTTTCCCCAGCACAATGAGGAAGCTCCCGGGGCGCAGCCGACTGTCAGAGGCTTATCAACGCTTAAGGGAATCCGTGTTTAAATCGATATATGAAATTAATCATTATCTAAAAAAACCTGATAACATTCTCAGGACCGAATGAAGTACTGCTGTCTTTGGTCATGTTTAAGAGTAACTTTTCTTGTTTGAAAACTCAAGAAGATAATATTGTTTCTGAAGTTAAAATTTAGTCACTCATGAGTGGAATTTGCCATGTAAATTATGTAGGTCGTGTAAACATTGTGTTTGGCTTTCAGAAAATATTGAGGACTTCACCATTTCCCATTGGAAAATAAAGCCAAGCAAATGGAAATCGGGAAAGAGGATCATAAAATACCCAGTGTTCCCTTCAGCTGGTTTCTCCCTCTGCTTACTCATTACAGCCATTATGTTCACAGAACAATTAAAGCAAGGGAAATTATCCGGGCACCTCCTGGACACCTGTCACCACTCGTCGGCTCCAGGAGGTGTGGTTATGACCATCATCCCTAAGGGACAAGACAGCCTGGAGTTTACTTCTGTTTCCAAAAACATGGCTTACTTAGGAAACAAAGAATTAATTTTTATTTTCCAGTAAATCTCAAAGTATGTCATTGGCATCTTCTGCCTCCCTATATTAAAATAATCAGTTATTCCGCTGTCCCTAGGTTCATGTTTCTCCATATAATGTGATAAAGCAAAGATTGCCCGAGAGGATCTGATTCAGTGAACCTGAGTTTGGGCCTGAGCATTTGCATTCTGCTTTTCCAGAAAGTTCCCCATTGTTGCTAGACCTACTGTGCAGGGGACCACACTTGGGTGAGCACCATCTTAGACTGTGAGGAAACTGTTAGGAAATGAGCTCTCATTTAGAAATAAATTTAGCAATTTGGGGGGAATATTACTGCTTCAACATTTTCCAACAGCTACTTTGTTTCTCGCAAAGTATACTTATCCAGGTAGAGTCTAGGAGATTTTCTAGACCTTCTCAAATTTATACTAGAAATTCTCGCATCTAGAGGGGAAGTTTAACCTGAGGAAGAGAATTAAGAGGAAACAGACCTTCAAGTATTTGTAAGATGTTACATAGAAGTAACAGACATTGAATTTCAATTAAAGTATTAAGTGATGGTTCTTCCTCTTAGTTTCCATCTTGATCTGCTTAGATTAGATTTGTTACTTGAGTCATTTTTATATAATGATGAAAAAGAAAAAATATATATGTCCTTTGTCTTTGAAATAATTTCTGCTTTTTCTTTAGTTTTTCTATCGATGTGTAATGCCTAACAAAAATATTTATATGTATGTAAAATCTTAAGTGTTCAGCTCAGTTGTTTTTATGTACTAGTCACACCTTTATAACCATCATCCAGATCAAGATGTACGCTGTTAGTGGACGCTCTCCTGTACCCCGCGGCCACCACTTCCCCCCACACCCCCAAAGAGAACAGCTGTTTGACTTCCATCTCACCAACTGTTTTTGCCTGTTCGGGACATTTATATGAATGTAATCATCGTGTTGCTGTGTCTGGCTTCTTTCACTTAGTGCTGTGTCTGTGGTTCTATCAACGTCACTGCTTGTTACCATGCAGGATTTCATTGTGTCGATACTCTAAAATTATACACGTTCCTCTATTCATGGAGATTTGTGGCGTTCGTAGTTTTTCACTATATCAAATGATATTATTAATTTTTGTACATAAACTTTCAGCACACATACGTGCACATTTTCAGCATCTAGCATTTGCCGTGACGTAAGGTATTTGCATGTTTTGCTCTAGGAGTTACTGTCCGCTTTCCAAAGAGATCGTGCCAGTTTATACTCACTGGCAGTACCTGCCCCCAGCATTTCTGGTAGGTGTATAATGCTATCATGGTGTGTGTGTGTGTTTTACTTAATCCCTTTTTAAGACTATAATTTGTTTAGCGCACTTTTAGGCTCACAGCAAACAAAAGAAGGTGCAGAGACTTGCCACGTACCCCGCCCCCACAGCCTCCCCTCACCAGGGTCTCCCTCCAGAGCGGCACGTTGATTGCTAGTGAAGACCTACGTTGACACACCGTAATCACTCAAAGGCCACAGTTTACATTAAGGTTCACTCTTGGTGTTGTACACCCCGTGGGTCTGCAAAAGTGTATGGTGACACGTATCCATCATTATAACATGAAACAGCGTATTTTCACTACCCTAGAAATCCTTAGTGCTCTGCCTGTTAATCCCTCCCTCCAACCTCTGCTAGCCAACGATCTTTTTGCTGTTTCCACAATTTTTCCTTAGCCAAAATGTATAGTTGAAATGATACAGTACGTAACTATTTCAGATTGGCTTATTTCACTTCCCAATACACATTTAAGGTTCCTCCCTGTCTTTTCATGGTTTGATAGCACTGAGTAATATTCCATTGTCTAGAAGCATCAGAGTTACTAATCCATTCACCTACTATGAAGGACAAATTGACAATTCTGGGTAACACTGCTTTAAAGACCTGTGTGCAGGTTTCTGTGTGAACGTAAGCTCTCAACTCCTTTGAGTAGTTACCAAAGAGCGTGATTGCTGGATCATATGATAAAAGGGTGTTAGTTTTTTAAGAAACCACCAAACTGCCGTCCAAAGTGGCCCTACTGTTTTGCATTCCCACCGGCTACGAATGAGCATTCCAGTCGCTCCCCATCCTCGCCAGCATTCTGTGTCATCGGGGTTCCAGATTTGGGGCTTTCTAATCAGTGCGTAGTTTGAAAACTGTTGTTTTAATTTCATTTCTCCTATAATGTATGACATGGGGCATCTTTTCCTATGCTCACTTGCTGTCTGTATATCTTCTTTGGAGAAATGTTTGCTTAGACCTATTGTTCACTTTTAATCGGTGGTTTGTTTTCTTACTGTCGGGTTTTAAGAATTCTTTGTGTATTTTGGATAGTAGTTCTTTATCAGATGTGTCTTTTGAAAATATTTTCTCCCAGTCTGTGGCTGCTATTCTTATTCTCTTGATAGCTGTCTTTCACAGGAGTTTGACTTTAATGGAGTCCAGTGTATCAGTTATTTCTCTCATGGGTTATGCCTTCGGCGTTGGATCTAGAAAGTCGTCCCATACCCAGGGTCGTCTGGGTTTTCTCCTGTTATCTTCAAGAGTTTCATGGTTTGGTGTTTTACATTTAGGTCTCAAAACCAGTTTAATTTTTGTGAAGGGTGTAGGTCTGTGTCTAGTTTCATTTTGGGTGAATCTAGATGCAGCATTCATCAACAAGTGGAAGTCCAGTTGTTCCAGCAGCATTTGTTGAAAAGCTGTCTTAGTTGCATTGTGATGCCTTTACTCTTTGTCAAGAATCTGTTAGCTGTATTTATGTGGGCCTATTTCTGGGCTTACTATTCTGTTTTATTGATCTTGTCTTTTTTTTTTTTTTCCCAATATCACATTGTTTTGATTACTAAAGCTTCATAGTGAGTCTTGAAGTCAAATCATGTGAGTCTCCTGACTTCATTCTTCTTCAGTGTTATGTTAGCTATTCTGGTCTTTTGCCTCTCTATCTAAACGTTAGACTCAGGTTGTCAATATTCACAATGTAATTGTGCCGAGATTTTGATTGGGATTGCACTGAATCTGTAGATCAAGCTGGGAAGAACTGATATCTTGACAATATTGAGTCTTCCTATCCATAACGTAGCATATCCCCCCATTTATTTAGTTCTTATTCGATTTCATTCATTAGAAATTTATAGTTTTCCTCATGTAGATCTTGTACATATTTGTCACATTGTGGTTTTTATTCGTATATACTTGAGGGCTAATTGACTTTTACATGCGTTTATCAGCCATTTGGATATCCTTTTTGTGAAATGCCCATTCAAATCTTTTTTCTATTGAGTCACCTATCTTTTTTCCCTTAAGGTTTTCTGTATATTCTGTTTATTTTCCCTGTATCATATATATGTGTTTACTATAATAGACACATATGTATGTATGATGCCTGTGTGTGTGTGTGTGTGTGTGTTTGTGTGTGTGTGTAATCAGATGTTTTCTTCTCTGCCTTTTAACCAGTTTTCCTGGAATATTTCGTTAAACAGGAGGTCTTAATTTCAACGAGGTCCAAATTGTTAGTATTATCTTTGGCTAGTGCTTGTAGCCTAAAGATATTCATGTATATCATCAACTACAACCTTTATTGTTTTATAGCTCACATTTAGATCTGCACTCCACCTATAATCAGTTTTGGCATATTGAAGATGTAAGGATTAAGAGTCATTAACCTTACTTTTCGCCTTACTGTAGTTCATTATCACTGTTACCATAAGTTGATGGCTGTGTGTATGACTCCATTTCTGGACTGTTTATGGTATACCATTAGTCAGTTTTTCTATTTTTGTGTCACTGTCATGTGGTCTTATTATTGGGATTTTTAAATAAGTCTTGATATCTTGTGATGTAAATGCTCTGGCTTTGTTCTTGTTCACGATTGCCTTGCCTCATCTTGATCTTTTTGCATTTCCACATGAATTTTAAAATAAATTTATTAATGTCTATAAAAATAATGCAGTGACTATAATTGGGATTACACTAAATCCACATGTATTTTGGGGAAGAATTTATATGTTTACAATCTTTAGTAAACTCTTCTATAACTGTTCTTCAATTTTTCTCAGTAATATTTTGTAATTTTATGTACAAAGATTTGGCACAATTTTTATGAGCTATATATCTAGGAATTTGATGTGCTTGATGCTAAAATTAGTGCTTTGTTTTACACGTTTTTATTTTCTAATTGTTTTTATTTAACATTTATCAATAAGTAAATATACTTATTGATTCTCAGATATTCCAGATGCTTTTGGAATTTTTGAGTGCACAATCCTGTCATTTGCAAACAATGTTCACTTCTTTATTCCTTTCCAACCTTATCATTCGCTTTTCTTTTTATAATATTAGTGCTCAGGCTAGGGCATCCAGTAAAAAGTTGAAAAGAAGTGATGATATCAGACTTTTAAAAATCTTGTTCCTAGTCTTGATGGGTAGTTTTCGATATATCTTTATTAAACATAATGTTTGCTATAGATTTTTGAGATATCCTTAATCAGATTAAGATTCTCCTCTATTCCTGTTTGCTAAAAGTGTTTGTCATGAAAGAATATTAAATTTCATCAAGAGCTTTTTCTGCATCGATTGCCATTTTCCCTTTTATTCTGTCAATGTGGTGAGGTTAATGGTTTTCTGAATGTTAAGCTTCCCTTATAGACCTAAAATAAACCCTACTTAATGTTTTTGTATCTGTTTTATGATCTGAATTGCCCATATTTTATTTAGAAATTTTAAGCTATGTTTCTGAAAGAAACTGTCTGTGGTTTTTCCTTTTTCATAATGTCCCTTTTAAATTTTAGAGTAAAGGCTATGCTGACCGCATAAGGTGGGCCAGGGTTGTTCCTTGTGTGAAATTATTATTTCTTACTAAATGTGTGGAAGAATTCAATAGTAGTCATTGAGGCCAGTCACTTTTTTTAATTGAAAGTTTTAATAGCATAGGCAGTTGTTTTAATAGACAGGATAATCTTAACTTCTGTTTTTTCTTTCAGCTTTAATATTTTGTCATTATTTTCCCCTTGGGGAATGTTCCATTTCATTTAAATTAAAGAAGAAATAACTAGGACCATGTTTCATTATATAAAGCAAATTTTCTTTTACAAATTTCATCAATTATGTCAACTATATTAAATATTATATAAATTGTATAGTTTACCAATAGGCAAAACTATTTATGTTACTTCGATCAAATGTCTATTTCCTCATGAGATATTAGATTAATTAAAATAAGATGTTTTTAATGAATATTATTGGTAACACATGTCTTCCACATACCAAAAACTACAAAATCTACACAGTTCTAATAAGGCCCTGTATTTCTGTTTGCTCTTAGATGGTATTAAGAGTTCTTCTCAGTTTCTTTGATTATACTTCTTTTTGAGGTTAAAGTTCTTGCTACCATTAAAGGCTTCTAATAGTTGAAAGTTGAATTGTTTATAAAATTCATGGCTTTATTGTCTCTCACTACATCATAAAATATACTTATACTCTATCTATTGCCTATACCCTAGCCACCGTCTAGAATTTCAGATAGTTTTTAATGCATGTGCATTTTTTTCTCAAACATTTAGATTAAAAAAGAAAAACACAAAGTTTATAAATGTGGTCCAGTTTTTTTTTTTTTTTCAAGAGAGTTAATACATATTCCAGTCCCTCCAGAAATATCCCCCTAGGTTGTAAAATTCCCTCAGCACTATTTACCTTTCTTTCCTTAGAAATGGGTTCAGAGTAGAGCAAACCACAGGTGAACTCACAGGGTTTCAGTAGGGATGGTGACATGAGGCGAGGAATAGTCAGGCAAAACGTTCAGGATCTGGGTCAAGCATATTAGTGAGAGCCCCACCAATTTAAATTTAGGGTAACTCGCATGAAGGCCAGAGGCAAGGACTACACAGGCTGCCTTTATGCGGAGTTTGGTTACACAAGCCCTGGGTCAGCTCCCGTCCTTTGTGGCTCTCCGGGCAGGCCATCTCGCCTGCTTAGCATGGCCGGGTGGACCAAGGCAAGCACTGACTTTTCATTGCTAATCTTGGCCTTGACTCACTCTGTGACCTCTCTCCGTGTGTTTCTTCAGCTGGAAAGTGAAGATAATAATAATGACCTATTTAACAAGGGGTGTTGTGTGGATTAACAGTTAATAACATGTTTCACAAGACAAGGCGGCATTGATCTTGCAAATACTAATAGAAAGTTTCTCCACGCTACAAAGTAAATTAGTGCTTCTCTTGAAGAAAACCCAATATTCCACAACATGAACATACAAAGCAGTTGAAATAAGGTGAATTTTTGCTTGACAGAAGTAACTTCATTTTCTAAAAGAACACTCCACGATTTTCCTTGGATGGTTGTTTCACCTTTGTGCATTTAAAAGTTTTTATAAATTTCATCCATATTTCTTCTATTACTTGAGTGCTTAATACTCAGAATACCTTATTTTTGGTATGCATAGATATTATCTTCCCCCCAAATCGAACTAAGAATAAATATTATAAATATCAATAAATGTCACCTGTACACAATCATAAGGCATCTGTAAAGTCAACTTGACTTATGTAGGCCTTGTTGGAACTTTGATTGCTTAATCATGAAGAATTCTTGTATTACTTGTGGGAATTGTGTTAAACTTAATGATTTTGAATTTGTACATAGCTTTTTAGGACTCAGTAATGTATCATTGCCATCAGGTAATTTACTTTGAATATTTTAGCATTGAGTCACCTGTGTGCACAAGAAATTATATATGCCCACCAAATTAGTTCTCCATTTAATATGAACAAAAGTCACAGATGCAAATGTAAGAAATACTATGAGTTACTTTATTAAAAGAAAATCAAAAGATAGTGAGTGATACTTTCTAGCCACTGAAAAGTACTTTTTGAATTCTGGAACCATTGTTTACATTACCAAGGCAAGATCAAATATAAAGACCAAAACTAATGCTGATAAAGGACTCCACAGATAGGAAAATTGAGCCTCATGTTTAATAAGTATTGTTAAAATAATTAGAAAAATGTTTCTCTTACATGTTTTCTTAATGGGAATTTGAGAGGATTTAAATGAAATGCACATTATTTGATCTTAGCAAATAAGCTACTTCTAAACTCTTTAGTCTATTTGAGCTTTATAAATTTCTTCAGAGAGATGAAGAGTATGTATAATCCTTTCTTTCTATCAGAGGAAAGAGAGATTCTAATAGTTTGTTTTAGCTATTTATCTTTTCATTTTTCCAAAAGAAAATTTAGGAAGCCTTACCAAGTCACACAGCTACTTAAAAATGATACTAAATTATAATTTATACTAAAATTATCTATGAAATATCAGTCAAGTCCTCCTCATAATGCCATTTTGCTTCCTTTTTTTTACAGTCTAGATTTCGATTTTCTTTGCTCATTCTTCAGTACTTTTGTCATGCTAACTTCTTTCTACCACATAATGTGTGTGGGTATGTGTGTGTGTGTGTAGAGAGAGAAAGAGAGGTAGGGGGTGGGGAGATGGGAAGAGATGCCTTATACTGAGTTGGTAAGGACTTGTTTATTTTTTGTTATTGGTTCATAAAAATGTCCCACCTAGAATTAGATACTGATTTTCTAAAAACAACAGAAATTAAGATAAACCACAAAATTTTGGGAGCCTGACAGTCCTCTTACCATGTGCAGTGACTCACCGTTGCAGAGTTTCAAGATCAGGTCTTTGCAGGAAGGGTTCTACCAGAGCCTGCACCTACCAGAGATGTAATTGCAAAATTAATTTCTGCCGTGAGATAACTTAAACTTTGAATAAAAGCAATATTCCACATTAAACACAATAGAATACTCTGTCTTATTCACAACTGCCCTGCTCCACTGCCTAGAAGAGTCCAGTATTTTCAGTAGTATTTTGGAAAGAGTCTGTATAAAATCAAGGCAGTCAGGATAATTAGCAGAGTCTTCCTCAAGGAACACCACACAGATTTACTGTGACCCTGGGCACGTGTGGCTGGGGACCATATTCATCCTGCAATTCAAAGGATAGTTCCTGACAGAAAAGAATATCTAGCCCAAAATGTTGATTGTGTCAGAGTCGATAGTTGAGAAACTCTGGTCTAGACTGTAGCAGATACCAATACTTCTTTTATTGATTAAAGAAATCTTTTTTTAAAAAAAAAATAGTATATGTCCTTTTATAAGCAAAACATATTTCTAGATAACCTGATTGTCTTGTTTTTTGTTTGCTTGTTTGTTTGTTTTTGCATTAGTTTCTAATATAGCTACAGTTGTTTGACAGGCATTTGAGAGGGTTTCAGTAATGAGGTCATAAGTAGCCAAATATCATATTTCGTTATCTTTAATCGATGGTCGTTTTTATGCTCTGGTTTGATGGTTGGCGTCATTGAGCCACTATGGAATTCTGTAGCATGTAACCAGCAGTGTCATGTCTAAAGATTACACATATCACAATGTCCCATACTTAGCAGCAGTGCAGCATTGTGAACATAATCTCTGTACACTTTAATTGCACCTGTAAAGTGGAGGGACTTAACACTTCACTTACACAATTCCCGAGTGTTAGACATACTAGAAGCAAATACCACAGCACGTTGACACACAGTAGCACTTAAAATATCTTAGCCGTTGCTATCATTTACTATATGAGTTCCCTTTTCCTGTTATTAGTATTTTACCTTCAGTTTACCCAGATTTCACCAGATATTGATGATGTTTTATTAGGGAACACCAATAAATGTTAGAAAAAACTGATAGGAATACACCAGGGATATAATGATCCATACGATCGGAAAAAAAAAAAAAACAAAAAGAAAAACAAAAACAAACCTCAGTTATGCATGGGGATGAACATCACATTATACTCCATGAGAAAATCATATAAAAGGAGAAATCGTCACGTTTTCTGTTGTTTTGTCTACCTTGTATGAGAGTCGCACATGCCCGCTCCATCATTTACTGTTCCAAGGGCCATGTATCCGCACTTCACGCAGTTTGCGCGCTAGATGGCACTCTTGTATCCTTGGCTAAATGAGTACAATGAACACTTCATCGTTTTCAAACAACTTAGGGCTAATGTCAAACCTTTAATCAGCTGGATTTTGTAGGAACATCTGAGTCACTGTAGCGCTGGTCCTGTGATGTACTCACATAGGTGGGATGTGTGTATCGGGTACTCAGGGCACACAGAGACTCTGCAGCTGCTGTGAAATTTACCAATACAGTCCTCAGGCTCTTCACCTTTAAAGGTTGCCTTAAGTCAGTTTCGTTTGTACCTCTGGAAACTCAGCTAAAATACCTATCTGGAAAGATCTTCTTTCTTCAAGTGAGTTTCAAAAGGAATTAGCTCTGTCGTGGTTATTTTTCCCGGATAGCCTAATACCTTAAGATTTTCATATTCAGAGACAAAACACACACCTGCAAATGTGAAGTAAAGAACACCTATGTTAAAGAATAAAATAAGTGCATTTATTAAAATTATTTCTGAGGACCATGCAAACTTGTTCACTTTTTAAAATTAAATTCATTGGGGTCACATTCTTTAATAAAGTGATATGGGCTTCCAGTGCACGGTTCAGTAAGACGTAACGTGCACATTGCGTGTGTGCCCACCGCCCAGAGTCGAGTCTCCTTCCGTCGCCACGTATTTGACCCCCTTTGCCTTTGTCTAATTACTGTTAATTTTCAGAGGTGATGTTGGTGCTGTGGCTATGTTAAAATGTATTTGCTATTTAGAACAACATTCTGAAGTATTTATAATAGGTAAAATTGTGAATTTTTAAAAATTATTTTTTAAAAAATGGAATAGGATGATAGATTAAATAAAATTAGCAAAATATCGATAATTATTGATGTAACGTAATGGCTACATGAGAGTTTATTGCGTTATTTTTCTAATTTTGTCAATGTTTGAAAAGTTTCAAGATAAAAGTTTACAAGGGAATAATTATCAGTTCAAGGTAAAAAAAAAAACTCAATATGTACTGTGAAAAAAAAAAAGATATGGTCAACTTTAAGGAGTTTGTATCACAAAGCTTTGCTTTCTACAGTGATCTCATCCCACAGAAGCATGCTAGTGACTTTATTAGATTAAAGTCCTTACCTTAGGAAATAGAGAGGAATATATTGGTTTCTGAACAGGTCCATTCTGATGAGATCCAGGGGGTATGAAGAAGGAGGAAGTTGATCAGGGCACCTGCTGAGAGAAGGCGTCTGGGAACCACATCGGGCAGAGACACCGTGAGTGCGTCAGTCTCTGCGGAGAGCAGAAGGGGCAAAAATAAGTGTGGAAAGTGGAAAATGTAGCAATAGCTGTTTATGTCACTATGGTTTTGTTCATGACATATGTCTGGTGATTTGGGGTCCCGTGAAAGAAGACAACTATGTCTTCAGTTATTGATTAGTAACTTAAAGCCTGTATAAAAATCGCCCTGTAACGTGTTATGGTAATGAATTACTAGGCAGATAAACAAAATTACAATAAGAGCTTTTTAAGGAAATAGAGAAGAATGAGGTACCTAAAGGTAATTACCTATTGGTGAGAACTGGACACACGATAGTGAATCTTATTTGTGTCATAATAAATGACATTTCTACTTTGACCTTCAGAAAGTCACAAAGTGTATTACTCTCATTTACAAGCATCAGTGCCTTACAGTTACAGGGGTATGGAAGCTTAATAAATATGTATTGAATGAATTAATGAATTAATGAATATATGAATTAGGATATAAGTAAAACATATGCATTTGTGCCACAAATGCTAACTGGTCATTCTAGAGACCAAAAGAATAACTTGGATTTTATATTTAGTAAAATATTATTTTAAAATTAGTCATGAGAGAAATTAGTTCTTGGAATTTTTTGAGTTAACTCAGAAAAGTGGATAAGTGGAACCTTCTGTTTTCCTTGAATATGAGGTTCTCTTTCAGATAAATTTATTTTTATATTCTCTTGAGTATATTTTTAAGTTAAACTGTAGAGAATCTTTTCTATTTTAGAAGAAAAATTTTCTGAGGCAAGAAAAAAAATTCAGGCTATTTTTTTTTCTCTTTTCGCAAACCTTTTTCTGACAGTCTAAACAGAAGAAAATAAATGAACAAATCCTCATTCCAGTCACAAGACATGAGTGTCTTAAGCTTTTTGGAGACATTAAATGGTAGAGCCCCTATTAATTATAAACAACATTTGTTTCGCTAGTAATAAGTCACAAAAGTATTATTGGGTCATTTTTAATGAGGAAGAAAAAGCACTACTTAGTTAAATCCATATAGTTCCTCCAGAAGTCTCCCCCCCCCCAAGTAATTAACATGGCAGTAAGAACCAAACAAATTAGCCATATTAGAAAAATTTAAAAGATAGAATGTAATTTTGATAAAGCAAGAGTAATCTAAGAGACTTTGTACAGTGTGACATGTTTTATTTTCACTTCATAATTTGCTAATTACTTTAAGAACGTTTTTAAGAAGATGATGGAATATATCGAACTGTTTAAAGTTACTTTTAATCTCATACAGTGGATGTCATGAAAGTTGTATTTATTTTTTACTTTTTTATGTTTGAGTAATTAAGTGCTAAGTAATATGTCTAATCAAAGAACATATGCCTGTGGTGGTTCCAAGATCTAAGATTTAATCCATTTTATAGAAGGCAATAGAAAATAAGTATCCAAGTCCATTTTCTTATAGATAAATACTTGGATTAATTTTTTTGTTTTGTTTTTATTTGTAACTCAGAAGGATAATTAGAAGGTTCAAAAGAAACAGGCTTTGACCCTATTGTGCAGGATACCCTCTTGTAATTTTTACAAATAATAGTTAAATTATAATTTAAATATGAATACACGGATGCCGAGAAATATGCCATAACCTCAGCCTAATTTCCTCATTTGTGAAATAGAGATAATACATCCTCGGGGTCTTGTGGTGATTAATGAATGAATATTGATAACATGCACGAACATGGTCGAATAGGAAAAACTCATCCGACTCTGTGTTTTTCCTTGACTATTGCAGAACACTTCCCTCCTGCTCACAGATTGCGGGGGCGCTTCGTCCCCACAGAGCAGTTCTATGTGACACAGGCTGGGTGTCCTGTAATTCAGCTCGTTCTGACACTCTCCGCCTGGAGTTGCCACCAGATCTGACAAACTGCGTGCTCCGTCCCAGGGGATGGCGCCTCCCCGTTTGAAATGCCAGTCACCTGTACTTCTGACGTAGTGGCTGTGAATCAGGGTTCCTGTGACTCCCTCCTAGGGTTCAATAATTTGCTAGAATGGCTCACAGAATTCAGGGAAACATTAAATGACTAGATTACTGGTTTATTATAAAAGGGTATAATTCAGAAACAGCCAGATGGAAGAGATAAATGGGGAGGTCGGGTGAAAAGGCCCAGAACTTCCAAGCTCTCTGGGCTTGCTGGTCTCCGCCATCTCTACACGGTCAGCAACCCTGAAGTTCTCCCAGCTCGTACTTTTGGGATATTTATGGAGGTGTCATCATGTAGGAACGCTCCATCATTAGCTGCATTTCCAGCCCTCCTCCCCTTTCTGGAGACTAGGAGGTAGGGTTAAAAATTCCAGACTTATAATCATGGCCGGGTGTTTCTGGTCACCAGACTCAGTCCAGGAGCCCACCCAGACTTGCTTCATTAGAACAAAAGACTCTTCCTTCATGCAGAAAATCCCAAGGAATTTAGGAGCTTGGTGTCAGAAACCAGGGTCAAAGACCGAATGTTAGAACAAAAGATGATCCTAGCTCTTATTGCTCAGGAAATGAGTTTTGGAGCCTGTGCCAGGAGCCAGGGGCAGAGACCAGAATATGTATTTTCTATCATCTCACAATGGTCTACATGTAGTAGATGCTATACAAGTACTTGTCATTTGAGCAAATATACAGAAACACAGGATTTTAAGTGGTTATTAAAATTGCAGGGTAAGGTTAAACATTTTGTATTTGTAACTGCTTATTTTTACAAATCAGTGTTCTCATATATATTTCTAATGATTAAATACTTTTGAATATATGAGTTTCTTAGATGATAATGCTGTAAAATCAGGTTGAATACAAGGGCAAAAGTGTAGTTATTTTGCATCTGGACCAAGTAAACATGCCACTTTGTGTGTGTGTGCGTGTGTGTGTGTGTGTAACACTGACATTATATTGTCTAAGAAAGATGAGCTTCATAAAATTTCTTATATTGGTAAACGCCAAATAACACATTTTCTTTAACTTTTCATTCATCAGGTTATAGACATTCTCAAATGTCAAGTGCGCTGTACACGAACATACATAAATTGAAGATCAATATGCATAATCCTCACACTCAGAACTTCCTCTTGTCAGAGGTTTTTGACCTTGAATTGTACAACGTAGAGCTTTGAATTTTTCAAGTATAGAACAAAACTTTTGATAGCGTAGAGCTGTAATTTTAGTATTAAAACATCCTATCTGATTATCTTGGTTTGAGTGGTGTTTTTGGGTGTAGTTTTGTGATTCTTTTACTCTATTTATACTTAAACTTTAAAATAACAGTATGTGCTCGAACATCCAGAAGTACATTATTATCTGAGCCTCTTTTAAGGAGTTGTAGTGATTTTTGTCCCCTCAGAATCTGACCTATCAATCACTCAACACCCCTTTTTTCTTCTGTGCCAAAAATCTACTACTTCTGGGCTGTTTGGCTCTCCCTTAGCCCTCAGCAGCTGAAATCCCACACTGAATAAACCATCAATATTTATCAATATTTATTTTATAGCCTCCTACTTTTATATCAGAAAGGCGGACCGTGAACTGCAGGAGAGAAATCTCAAGAGTACTCATTGAATATCAAGAACCCAAACCTGTATAATATGCACTTTTCTCGACGGCCCACTGACTTGGCCTTGTACTCCTTAGAGTTTCCAGATTCAGGACTTCTGAACCTTTTGTCCACTTGGACATCCAGGAAGTGCAGAGCTGCGTGTGACGCACACGTCAACAGCACTTCAGCTACCATGCAAGCTCTGAGCGGACCACACAGGAGCACGTCAGCCGCAGCCTGTCTGTCACGCGGCCCAGTTCATGTTGCTTTTGTTCTGCAGGACTCCGAAGCTCGTTACCCACCCGAAGCCAAGGTATGCAGACAAGCCCACTGTAATGGGCTTCGGCCGTTGATTTGGGGTTAGTTTTCCTTGCTTTGTCATTTCTGAAAGGTACATGTTGAAACACCATGAAATTGAATGAATGTTCTGCTCAGTTTGGGTTGAAAAGAGATGGTTTACTTAAGGCAAGTGAGCCCTACTAGATTATAGTTAGAGGAATGTAAAAGTATATTAACAGCAGGCTTGCCTGGGAGGCAAAACCTCTTTGAAGGATCTGAAGAAGGACTTGATGCGAGCAGAGCGATGCATCTGAGAGATGATTTTGGCAGCAGCGTCTGGCGGCATGTTCTGGAAACGCAGCGTGGAGGAGGCAGACTACACATGCAGGAGCTTGGGGGCCGGATGAAACCCAGTAGATGTGCAGGGTGCCACCACAGAAACGAACACCGACCCTTTCAGTTCGGTTCCAAAGTGATAGTAAGTTGCCGATTTTAGGATGAGGCGGCTTAAAAAAAAAAAAAAAAAAAAAACGTAGAAAGGGAAGAATAAAGAACCAGCTGGCAGAAATACAACACTTGGTAGCATAAAGGAAATATTTTGAATAAAGTAGGTAATTTTTTTACATTGTAGAAAATTTAAAAATTAAATCTGAGATAAATATTATTTACTTCTCATTTCTCAAGCCAAGATTGTTAATTTTTTAGCATATAATTCATATATACACATACATCCATACAGTTTTTTTGTATATTTATTATTATGTATGTTTTAATTTACTTTGAATATTTGCACAACATTAAATATTCTGGGACAGGACTTATTCATTATTATGGGAACTCTTTGTCTCATGAGGTCTTAATGAATTACCTGTAAAAACAGACTCAAAATAAATTTGGAAACATTCCATACAGTGTCTCTTGCATCCTTCTAAATGGAGAAACACAATGGGTGATAAAATATTAACATACCTGAGAATTAATGAAGCATAACTTCGTATAATTTTACAGATTCTGAATATTTATTTTTCCATGTAATACATTCTAATGACTATTGATTTTGAAAAATAGAGCATATATCTAAGCTATATTTATGGGGTAGATGTGGGTGCTTTTATTTGAAAATTTTTGCTTTATCTTTAAATTTTTAAATTATTTTTGCTTTAATAAATAAACATTGGGGAAAACATCTTTACAGTTGGCATTAGAGCTGGAAGAGATTTTCCTGAAGTCAATAACAAGTAACAGAGCCGAATCTAGAACACAAGTCTCCTTAGCACCTGTCCTGGTCTCTGAATCACTAACCCACACTCCCTCAAGAATTTCCCTGTCATGGGCTCAAAACCAGACAATATCAGGGAAAGTGCCAAATCCTAATCATCACACGAGTGCGGGCAAGGAATCTGGGTTTTATTTTCAACTCTGCCATTCCAAAATTGTGTGGATCTGAACACCCAGCTTATCGAGAATTCAGTTTCCTTTAGTGTAAAATGGAGCAGGTCCCTTACAGGACAAACATTCTATAATAGTGAATGTGAGAAAAAATACTGAAAAGTTGCAAGAATAATACATAGAATTCCTGGACACTTTCACCTAAATTCTCTAAATGTTAACATCTTACTATATCCAATTTATCATTTTTTCTAAGTAAACAGGTAGAAATTTTTTCTGTGAACCATTCAAGAGTAATTTGTAAGCATGATGTCCCTTTACCATAACCACTTTAGCAATTATTTCCCAAGAATATAACCACAGTGCACTTTTCAAAAAAGGAAATTAATACCAGTGCAAAGCTTTATTGTGATTTCACCAATGTCTGCATTAATGACTTTTGAGCAAAGAAAATCCAAAATCGTGTGTTATATTCAGTTATCACATCAGTTTATTCTTGAATTTGGAGGATATTTACTCATGATTATATTGAGGATGTGCGCTTTGGGCGGGAAGACTGTAGGGCCGATGTTAGGTTCTCAGTGTTTGTACCTGGGAGCTCTTGCTGCCAGTTTGTCTCTTTACTGGTGTGTTAACGTGACCATTCGGTTAAGGTGATTTCTGTCAAACTTCTCCCCTTGTGAAGTTGCTATTTTACATTTTGTGATTGTTAAGTGTCTTGTGGGGAGATATGCCAGGTTATTGTAAATATCTCATTACTCTCTTTTTCTCTAAAAAAAATTTTCAACCACAGTTGACATTCGATATTATTTTATATTAGTTTCAGATGTACAGCATAGTGGTTAGATGGTCATGTAATTTACAAAGCGATCCCCCTGATAAGTCTGATACTCACCTGGCACCGTACATAGTTATTACAATATTATTGATTATATCCTCTATGCTGTACTTTACATATTCATGGCTATTTTGTAACTACCAATTTGAACTTTAATCCTTTCATTTTTTTCACTCAGCCTCCCAAAGGCCCTCCCATCTGGCAACCATGAGTTTGTTCTCTGTATCTATGAGTCTGTTTCTGTTTTGTTTGTTCACTTATTTTGTTCTTTAAATTCCACATGTAAGTGAAATCATATGTGATT
Source organism: Rousettus aegyptiacus (assembly GCF_014176215.1). NCBI lineage: Eukaryota > Metazoa > Chordata > Mammalia > Chiroptera > Pteropodidae > Rousettus > Rousettus aegyptiacus. Next base: position 5,642,720 of record NW_023416290.1, on the reverse strand, counting down.
TGCCCTTCTCTGTCTGACTCATTTTATTTAGCACAGTATCCTCTGGGTCCATCGTGTCATTGAAAATAGTAAGGTTTCATTCTTTTTTATGGCTAAGTAATATTCCATTGTATATGTGTACCACATCTTCCTGTTACCCTTGATGGATGAATTACTAGGAGCCACTGATGGTTTTCGTTTGGATTAATTATAATATAAAAGGAAAAATTTTATTATAAAGATGATTAGCGTATGGTGATTTCAGTTGCTACTATTTCCATACTCTATTAACATGTTATTAATAAGTAATTTTTCTTCTTTCTGGTTATGTATCCCTTTATTTGCGACAGTATGAATTGTAGAGTCCTGTTTTATTGGATATAATCTCTTATTATAATCGTTTTGATATTCAAGTTGTGATGCTAGTAAGAGCTCCTTCAAGTTGGCTCTGGGCCCTTTGGCCATTCCTCCATCGTTCTTTGCCCATTTCCTTACATTCAGGCTCAGAATTATTTCAGCATTATCTTGTAGTTTCTCTACCCTAGTTCTGGAATCAGCCATTTTTGCAAGGATTTCTGGTTCCTTTAAGAGGAGAGTGGTATTTAGAAACCAGAATCCAGTTATTAGGTGTGCTCATTGCTTCTTGACATGTTTACAATACAGAAACTTAAGTTTTCACACTGATATTGCCAAGCTCATCCTGAACCCACAGGTCTCATTTTGTCTTCTTAATTTCCATCTCTGTTTCTCTCCTCTCTGAGTGAGAACCCTGTCTCCATTTCCACAGTTTTTATGTAGGCCTTCAGGACTAAAGTATTTCAGGACTAAAAGTGATTTCAGAAGTGATTTTAGATCTGGTTATTTATTCTTTTATCAAAAAAGAAGCTTTCTACTTGGATTTAAATTTAATTTGAGTGTTTTTGGAAGGTATTTTTTCCTTTGTCTTTAGCTCGAGGTCTTATAGTCTCTAACAACTGTTAAAAGTTATTCAGCTTTTATCTCAGCTAACTCCTCTTTAAGTTGCAATGTTATTCTCTTGAATACGATTAAGTTAATATCCTTCTGTTTGTATTCGGTTTTAGAGTTTTGTGGATTTTATTTAATTTTTTTCTGAGTATATGAAACATTAACACGATTATTAAAGTCAGATGTGTACAAAAAGGTACTTTCAGAGAATACACCAGTAAACCATTCATATCCACCCTGCGGAAGTAACCACTCTCATTAGTGTCTAGTTTATCTTTTTTGTGTGTTTTCTTTGTGCTTAAACAATTAAATACATACATTTTTTTTCCCTCTGTCTTACACAATAGGGAATAAACTAGATACTCTTCGGTACTTAGGTACTTAGCCTTTTTCTGTACTTAGCCTTTTTCACATAATACATATTCTGGAAATTACATCAGTTCTTCCTCATTTACTTTTACACTTCGTAGTACTCTGTCAGGTGCACCATAAACATGTATCAGTATTGATTCAATAACAATGTATGGACACTTACATTCTGTCCAGTTTTTTTGCAATTAACCAATAATGTTTCGATGAATGTCCTTGAGCATATCGTGTGTATTTTAGTGTTTCCGGAGATGTATTTTTAGATAAATTTCTAAAATTACAGTTGCTAAATCAGTAAGTAAATATGTATGTATTTTCGGTGGGTTTTGCCAAATTCTCCTCCACAACATTTTTATAAATTTGTGTTCCCGTTAGCAATATATTAGAATCTGTTTCCCTAGTTCCACCAATAGATTTTCTTCCAATTTGATAGGTGAAAATAGTATCTCAGTGATGATTTATTCTATGTGTGTTATCGAACATGGTTTTATATGTTTTAATGTTTTTTTAAAAAAATTCATTTGTATTTTTTGTCTATTATATAGCCAATTAATTATTTTATTTTATAGCCTCTGAATTTTTAGTCATAATTGAAAGCCTTTTCCTACACACTTATTGAAGGAGGATCTACTCATATTTTCTTTTGTACTTATTAAATTATCTCTTTATGTTAATCAGAGTCATCTTATTTTTCCTAATATTTGTTCTCCTGTTAGCTGTTAACTATAACTTTAAGTATACCTTTAGTATTTTTCACCTTCTTTGTAGTAAATTGATCCTGGTTGATTTGCTGTTGGGCAATAATATATGATCTTTTTTGAGAGACAAGTGTGGACCATTAAAATTAATAATTCCTCACTATAAATATCAAAATTAAAAATTTTTAAGAGCAGTTTGTGGAGCTAAACAACACCATGTTAATAAATTCATGATGACTTAAATGATATGAGCTTGTTAAATTAAAGGTGCTAATAAATTAAGCAGAAGAAATATCAAGCACCAAACCATTTAAGATCTGTAGTATATCCTACTTAATTTGGATTTATTCCTTAGAAAGGGAAGAAATGTTTGTAGGCTTTTAATTACTGAAGTGACAAGATCATTGTTTTAAGCTTTCATGGCCGAATATGAATAATAGATTTGGGAATGTATAAGCTTGAAGAAAGGAATCAAATTAAGATATGAAATATGATGGTGGTTTGTTCAGAGGAACTAGGATTTGTGAGAAAAGTCAGGAGATTTAAAACATTTGGAAGGTAAACTCAACATGATTTCGCAGTGGATGAATTTTGATGTGACACAGAGTATTCCAAGATAAAGCTCAAAGTTTTTGTTCAGGTCGGCAATCATTTAGGTATCAAAAAATTTTAAATGAAGGTGGGGCTGAGGAAGGTAGGAAGAGATGGTAAGTTGAAATGAGTTTTAAATGACTATGGGACCTGAACTTAGAGGATCAGTAAGTAGTTAGCTATACAAATCTAATTCCCAGGAGACTTTTCTTGGCTCAGGTTAACGATTTAAATATCATTAATATAGAAGATGGGTATTCTTCAGTAAATTGTGAAAGTTCTGTAACTATAGTTACTGAAAGTGACATTGTAAGAGGGAAAATGGACAAATATTGAAACAAAAGTTTCTTTATAATATTTTTTTCTTTATAACATATACAGATGTATTTCAATGAATCTATTCATTTCGACAGAAACTCTGGGGATGTTGGACTTGGAAAGAAAGCTTCAAACAGTTTGTGGGTAGGTGTAGCTTGAGGCCAGATTTTCTGGTCAACCAACTATGACAATTACAGATGCAAGGGTCTCCTTTACTGACGATTTTTTTTTTTTTTTCAAACAAGACCAGTAGGCCACAGGTTTTTTGCTAAACAGAAACAATTCTTGACATGCCTTTCCCTGAAATCTTACAAAGCAACAATGGACAGTAGAAGAAGGCAGGGAGCAAGGCTTCCTAAACTCACACAGGGTGGATGTTGATGCTTATGGCAGCACAGACCTTCTAATCTACATGCCGCATGGTGTTTTTCAATCCCATATCTACTGGACCTTCACAAACTCTGTAAACATAATGCAGTCATGTATTTGAAAGAGTTAACGAGGGAACTCAAGGGCAATAAAAGATCACAAGACAAGAAGGTCAGTATAGCCAAAGAAAATGGTGATAAATTGTAACCAGGTGTCTTTATTTCCTGATGCCTCCAGTACTGCATACTCAGCTCTCTCTGTTTTAAAGGGCAGCTTGTGAAATGCCATACAGCATTTGTCGGCTTCAGTAGTTCCTTGCAAGATCTCAGAATTATTTGCTTAATCTTAATGACCTCAGAGGCAGATGAGATAAACCATTTGGAAGTTGTATAGAGTGTAAAATAGAATCTAATATTCAGTGTGATTTAGAAAATTCATAGGAACACCTTAGTGGTGTCCTGATGTTTGTCTGCTGTAATCATTCAGGACAAAGTAGGTCTAATGGCATTGCTTAAATGCACAGGACAAAGCCAAGTTATGGAGTGTTTCATAATTATATGATGACTTCTGCAACAAAAATACAATTCCTGTGAATACATGTCACACATTATTTATGCTCTCTCTGAGTTTCTTCACAAGGCCAAACTTTCTTTAATTGCAATTGCACTGTTTGTGGTAGTCTGCTTCTGTATTGGTATTTGTTTTAGGTCATATTCTTTCTCTAAACCATATGGACAGAAAAACATTCAAAGAACTCTCTAATCTAAGGGAAGAAGATAAGGTAAAGCCTGAGATACAGAACAGAGAAGCCATCTGTGACGAGGCAGACAAAGTATGATAACATTTTCTAGTATTTGACCTGGAAAAGAGACTGAGAAGAATTAGGCAAGAAGCAGTCCCTTGTTCCTCAAAGGGAGTCAAGGCAGGATTCCTATCTCCCATCCCAAGTTTGAGGAAAGGGATAAAATAGAAAAAATCCATTGAATGCAAATTATCAGTGTACAAGAAGAAAGAAGATTCTTCTTCTTCTTCTGCACTGCAAGGAGATACATCTTTCCATTTTATCATTTTCATGGAGCTGTTCTTCAGAATATTGAATCCCAAAGTTACTTTCTTCCAGATATTTCAGTCTTTGGACATGGAGCTTTAGGGAATATTCTAGCCATATTGACCAGTGGATAATTAACATGTAATATCTTGAAAGATGCAGCTTTCTTGAAAAGGGCTATGTAGCATTTTGATGTCTGGTAGTGCAATGTTAGCAGATGATTTAAGGCAGCAGTGAACAAGGGATTCATTTTAAAAAATGCTTAAGTATAATTTCTTTGAATAAAAATTATGTATACATTTCTTTTTCATTTCTATTAAGGGTACTAAAGAAAAGAAGTTAGAATAAACCAGTTTTTAAATTAGGTCCCCTTATATCAAAGATCTCTTTTATTTAAAAAAAAAAATGACCTTAAGGTGAGGAAAGCAAGTCACTCTGCCATGATCTGGTTATTTTCTATAAATATAAATAAAAAAAAAAAGAGGACAGGAAATAGAGTCAATTTATAATCTAAGAAATTGCAAAAATGACAAACCATTATTAAATGACAAGAGTTTGGGGTATTTCAAGGCATTATTTTTTTTTTTAGAGATAGAGAAGACAGGCTCTTGGATGGGGATAAATAGATACATCAGGACTGTGTTATGGAGGGTGCAGAGACAAGCCACCACTTACTGTCTGACAACATTTCTGGAACTATACCCACCCATATTAAAGAATAAATGTATCAAGTTATTAAGTATAAATAATAGAAAGGAACAAACTGATGTCAAAACTTGGAAGTAACCAAGATGCCCTTCCATAGATGAATGAATAAATAAACTAGTACTTTCAGACGGTGGAATATTATTAAGCTCTAAAAAAGCTTAATTTCATTTCATGTCAATGAAATGAAAAGACTTAGAGGAACCTTAAATGCATATTAATGAGCGATAGAAGCCGATCCGAAAAGGCTACCTGCTGGACGATTTCAACTACATGACATTCTGGAAAAGACAAAAATAGGACTCCAGTGAAATTATCCGTGGCTCCCAGGACTAGTGGGGAGGCAGAAATGAATAGGCAGAGCACAAAGGATTTTCAGGGTAGTGAGACTCCTCTATGTAATTCTGTCCTGGTGGGCACATGTCATTATACACTGGTCCAGATCCATAAAATGAACACTGCCAAAACCGAACCCTAATATAAACTGTGAACTTCAGGTGATCTGATATGTCAATGTAGATTCATCAGTTGGAACAAACATCCCACTCAGCGGAGGATATCAGTAGTGGAGAGAAATCCCTGTACCTTCTGCTCAATTTTGCTGTGAACCTAAAGCTGCTTTAATAAATAAAGTCCATTTTTTTTTAAAAAAAGGAAATGAGCTATCAAGCCATGAAGGACGTGGTGTACTCTTGCATGCGCATTACTAAGTGAAAGAGGACTATCTAGAAAGCTTGCAAACTGTATAATTCCAACTACATGACATTCTCGTAAAGGCAAAACTCTGGAGAGAGAAGAAGGATCAGTGGTTGTCAGGAGTCGGGGAGGGGGCGGGAGGACCAGGTGGAGCACGGAGGGTTTTGGGGCAGTGAAGTTATTCTGTATGACACCAGTAGTGGTGGACACGTCATCATACGTTGGTCCAAACCCAGAGAATGTACAACACGAAGAACTCCCGTGTCAGCTGTGGACTTTGGATGACAACGGTGTGCCACTGTAGGTTCATTACTTATGACAAACGTGCCGCTCTGGTGGGGGCTGTTGGTACTGGAGAAGGCTGTGCATTTGTGCAGACAAGGGGTATATAGGAATTCGCAGTACATGCCCTTTGATTTTTCTATGAACCTAAAATTGCTATTACAAATAAAGTCTTATTTAAAAAGAGAAGAAAGAAGAAATAAACTCAGTCAAACTGAGACTCAAATAAGTGGCTCATATTAAGAAGATACTCAGAAGAAAAATCCTTGGTCTAGCATATAGCTTAATGCCATGGAAATTGTCCGTTTGAGTAAAAGAGGAGTGTGTTACCCAGAATGATGGGAATTTCCTGATTGGAAAGTAGGATATTTTATAGGAACTTTTTAAACAATGCATGACTTAAAAGCAGGGATACCAGGAATGTTGATCTGTGTGATGAGAGCCCTATCTCAAGAATAAAAACTAATGGCCAGGCAAAGTTGTGTAGGAGCCTCAAGTTTCAATTTTAGAAAGGAAAATTCATCATTTTCCAGCAACCCTAACGTAGGAAATTTATAATTTTAGCATCTTGTTCCTATTTAATTTCGTGAAGTCTTGTATTTTTCCTTTTAATGATTAGCAGTTAAGTCCACTGGCTTGTTTATTTTTAGTGGCAATAAAGAAAATAATAAACAAGAGAGGCTGACTGCATCTCCATTTCACATTAAGTTTGGGGGAAGAGAAATTCCCAAAGGGTGGATTGGTTGGTTGCAACCTCTAATGTAGAAATAAGAAATAATTGGTGCCTTTGGCAAAACGGGGAAAGAAAAAGAGAGGAGTTGGCCGTGTGAAGGGCCTTTGAGCATCTGCAGGGACGGCGTCACGGAGTTTCCAAGTAGCATCAGCATCCTGCAGGCCTCGGGAAGAAGGGAAAGTTACGTTTGTTTTCCTCGATGAGGATGCTAGAAAGAAGCAGCTCAGTGCAGGCACGCACAGATTTCAAAATTATGTTGTTTATTATTTACATAAGGATTATTTCCAATGATCGCCGTAATTTGTCACTACTCAGGTGAAATGTACAGTCAGACCTCTCATTACTTGTTTTTCAGCTGCACGGCAAAGTGGGATATATCAGTTCTACACTACATCTCATTAACTTCTTTGCTTCAGCTATTGAAATGACAGGTTGTTTTTATCTTGAAACTGTGCTAAAATATACTTGGCTTTGCCAGGTCTCTGAAACGGCTCACTGTTTTCTTGCCAGCATACAAGAAACTAACAATTTTTAAAATGGGTAATAATTTATGCTCTAATGACCCACACCTACCTCATTGGGGATAATATAATGCTGTTTCACTTAAATGTTTTAATGTATTCAAACAATTTATTAGTAGTAAAAACTACTCAGTCAATGTTGTGAGACTGAACTTCTTTGTCTGGAAGTACAGAAGGGCGAGCGCAGGGGTGTAACTGGGGAGCAAAAATGCCCTGGATTGCACAGGGCGCCCGCATCGTGTTGATGGAGCAGCAGCCTCCAGCTGCAGGACCGGATGTCACCTTCAGGTTTCAGTTAATTGCATATTGTCCATTAACAACAGTGCGGATTTCATTCTAGTTATTGTAAACTTTGTATTCGACTATTGAGGAAAATAATAATAATAGTAAATGAAAGATAACTTGCTTATTGCACATAATTTAAAAAACATGGATTAAGAGGCATAGGCCCAACAGAAATGAAACCTTAAAAGATGTAACTCCCACGTAGCCGAAGATAATGATGGCAGTCTAAGTCTGCAGCTCTCAATATATCCTCCTTAAACAATTCAAGACTCTAGGAAGAAAAGCAACATAAAGCAACTATGATAACAGCAAAGAACTATACCCAAAAAACTGCCGTAAGCATTATTAGAAGAAAAATAACGACAAAACTTTAACAGTAAATTTAAAAACAGAAAACAAAAAACTTCTAATCCCAGGAAACAATCTTCGTATCATAATACCACTGCAAGCCTTTGGTGTTGAGGAAGAACAGTCCAAGAAAAGCTGCAGGGAAAAAAAGAGGAATTTGGGGGGCAGTTGGGTAAGAAAGGGGAAAATGTAGGGTCTTAACAGACAAAGAGACACATATCCTCTTTCCCAACCACACAAAAAAGAAAGAACCTGCTAAAGGACTGGGTTTTGGCCTATTTTGATTTACTGACAAGGGGATGCCAACTAACTCAAATTCTGGAAGGTGCCGAAAATTCACAGCAGTAAACAACAACAACAACAACAACAACAAACCTCAGTGGATCCATGCAGAATTATTATAAAAAATCAGAAAATGTACTTTGATGAAACTTTTCATTGCTCCAAAAAATAAGAAGAAAAACATGTAGCAAAAACAACTGTAAGACAACACTGTAAACTAAGTTAAAAATACTCAGGCAAGCTTTTAGGGGAATGAAAAACCCCTTGAATTATAAATTTAAAAATTAAGAGCAAGAAAGGACAGTAAAAGAGAGAAAAAAATGATGGAAGGTGGATTAAATTCAATCAGGAAATGTAAGAGAGTGAAAAATTATCTCAGAAATAAAAACAAATGTATTATGTCCAAGGGAGAATAAAATTGAAAATCTCATCAGTTAGGAAAGGCAGAACCACCACCAAATAGAAATTTTAGAGAAGTGAAAAAAGCCAATAAGAACATGGTGGAAATAGAAAAAGAAGAAATATTTGTATAATTGGAGTCATTAAACACTGAAACAACACATTGGTATAAAGTTAATATTCATAATTGTGACTGAAGAAAAATTTCCAGAAATAGCCTAATTCTATACAATGAAAGGGCCCACTGGGAAACTGGGAAAATTATGCAGAATCATCAGCCTGAGAAATATACTAGTAAAACTATAAGATTTCCACAATAAAAAACATAATTATCGAAGACTCTACAAATAGGATTGAATAAATTTCCAAAAAAAAAAAAAAAAAGTTACTTTGGAAGCATAATTTTCAAAAACCCCTTTCTTTCTTAGTTTTCAGTTTGAGGAAGTTTCCAGGAATATTTGGGAGGTAAGTTAACCTTAGTGGCCAATGAATGGAATTATGAAATTAACTAAAGTGGCTAAAATTCTCTGATGAAGCTGAAGCGTGATCCACGGGGACTTTAGCAGTTTTGCCTCAGGCACAGTGGTGGCCACGCAGGCCTGAAGGACAGCACGGGTGTCGGGTGTCTGGCATTGGAAGTTCTTCTTGCTGTCTCCTCCCTTTCCCCCCCCCCAGGTCTCTGAGACCACGCCCCGAACACGCAGTTACTGCCCTTCCCCCGCCTCGAGCCTCTGACCTTTGCTGGGTCGATTCTCAGCCATTCCTCTGCTGTGTCTGACCCGGACCCGAGCAGCTGAGGATGCAGACCAGGGCGACCACGATGAACTGAAAACGGTTTTTGATGTTGCAAAAGAGAGTTTTAGCGCTGTTGCATCTCCCTGGCAGGGAACTTAGGTAGTTATAAAGTGACCTTCTGATTGAATTTTGCTTTTGGTAATTGTTATCTGAATCAGGACTCGGTTTAGCAGCCAGAAGCAAGTTGTTTCACTAAGCCGTGGAGGGTGATTTTTGCAAGTTCTCAAATCACTCTCATCTGGGATGTATAATTATTTTTATTACTTAAATGTGAAGTTTCCATGAGGAAAAGAGATATGCAGATTCTCATCTAGTAGAAGTATTTTGTATTATTTGAATATTCTTCGAGATGCAGGTCTCTGTCGTTTAGCGTTTTTTATTCTTATAAACTAAATTGTTTTTTTTCTTAAGAAACTTTTTCTCAAACCCTGAGTACATCATTAGTTATAAGGAAATATGTAAACATATATGCATTTAAATATTTTGAAATAAATAATTTGAATTTATTTATATATATAAAACATTTCATCAGAACAAGAAATATAATTTTAGATACTGTAACCTACCTATTTACTTTTCTTCCTCCCTCCTTCCTTCCTTCCCTCCCTCCCTCCCTCCTTCCCTCCCTCCCTCCCTCCCTCTTTCCTTCCTTCCTTCCTTCCTTCCTTCCTTCCTTCCTTCCTTCCTTCCTTCCTTCCTTCCTTCCTTCCTTCCTTCCTTCCTTCCTTCCTTCCTTCCTTCCTTTGTAAATCAGTCCAAGGTATACTCAGTAGGGCTGAGTAAAGTAGGTGTCCCCACAGGTAGAGGCAGGGGCCCAGTACAGGGTGTCGTCATCTCAGTGGGTTGGAAAGATCCATTCGGGAAAGGGAACGACTATGCTGGGGCTGCCTAGTTTGGGGTATTGAGGCCAAGGGACTGAGAACAGCATCTGCATGAGATGTGGACGCAGCAGCCACCCAGCAAAGTCGGAGGGCGCCGAAGAGGAATGAGAACCCCTCCATAAGTGGCAGAGGCTCCGACATGAGTTTGCTTACATTCAGAGGAGACTGATCAGATTTAAAAATTGTTGAAAATAATTGGACTCAGGTATTTTACTCAAGTCCAAGGCCCAAGAGAATGCATAGATTGGTCCTTTGTACCTGCAAGGCCACTCAGAGGCTCCCACATTACAGTGACACCCACAGGCTTGCAATTGAAGACAAGAATGCCATTATATAAATGGAGAAATCAAGAATGAACCCTGTGGATGTCGCACACTGCCTGCTAGTCCACAGTATGGAGGACACAAGGTCCCTTTAGTAAAATTACCACCGAAACATGTAGAATCTGAATCTAATCATGAGAACACATCCGATCAAGACTGGCCTGCAGTCTTCTCAGGTCACAATCACAAAAGTCAAAGGAAAAATGAGACTGTGTCAATTGAAGGAAGCTAAAGGAAACATGGAAGCCCAATGGAAAAGGGATCCCAGGTAAGTGGGCTCCAAGACATTACTGGCAAAAGCGATCATCAGGCCAGCGCTGAGGACTCCTCCTGGTTGGCAGACAGAGTCTTCCCGCAGTGTGCTCACCTGGTCTCTCCTTCCTGCTGTGTGCTCACCTGGTCTCTCCTCGGTGCTCAAGCATCCTTGATGTTCCTCCCTCTTCTTACAAGGAGGCCAGTGTGGGTTATGGCTTCAAGACAGGAATTTTGAGGGGACAAAATTCAGTACACAAATGAGCAAAAGTCAAACACAAATGAGCATTTACAGTCAGCCTGGTGATAGGGAACACTGACTTCGAACCCTAATTAAGTAAAATGTTATCCACTCGAAAAAGAATTGCATGTTGTCATTAGTAGATTTTTATTTAAAAAAAAAAATTGCACTCAACAATTATTTTTATATTTTGAATTTCACCAATAAAATTATTATGGGATTTGTTTTCTCTTTTATTTTAAAAGTTACCTGCATTGTATTCTTGACCTTGCCTCTTGGCCTGCAAAGCCGGAAATACTTACTACCTGTCCCTGGACTAAAAAAGTTTGTTCACCCCTTGAGTAAGTAGTTCAAGCAAGTTCGATTGATTTATTTCTGGTCTTCAGGCCTTTGCCTAAATTACAGACATCTTCGCAGGAAAAGGTTTGCTCCTGCTGCTGTCTCAGATTTTGCTAGAATTTCCTATTTTGCTTTAGCTCTTCCCACAGAGATCCATCTCTTCCCATAAGCTTATTTTACAGTCTCTAGTGATCTGTTTTGACAGGCGTGGCATTAGATTGTGTCAAAGCGCAGTTCTGTTTTAAATGTTTTAGGATTATAGAGGTATTACTTAGAAAAAAAAAATCCACAGGCTCAGTTATCAAGGGGATTTTCTCACAGTTAGCACGAGGGGCCCCCAGATTCCTCAGTGCCTTCAGGGCTAGGAACGTGTAATCCAGATCTGGGCGCCAGGCACACAGGGCAGGGCCTGGAGCAGGCTGGGCTTTTTGTTGTTTGTTTGGTTTGTTTTGTGTTTACTGTTTTCACCTGAATTTCTCTAGACCATAGCAGATTTGCCATAATAAAGGGAAGAGCAGGCTTTTGTATATAAATTCAATATTCTGGTTAGTCTTCTTCTCTGAAAAATACTCGAAAAACATACCCAGCAAACCTCGCACCAGAAGGTGATTTTTTGTCACTAAATATACTTGAACAATAATAGCAAAATAATATAACTGAAATTTACTGAGCATTTACCCTATGGTAGTATTTGTCTTAACAATATATTTATGATGTACGCCCTAATGGACCAATGAGAAAATTAGTCTTAGAAGAGATGCATAACGTGCCCAGGTTTCACACACAGCTACCAGTGGGGAGAATTGTGTCTTGAACCAAGGGCTGTTGGGCATCAAATCTGCATTTCGACCACTCTGATCACGTCCATGTACCCTTTCTCAAGTGAAAGCTATTCTAAGGAAGCATTTTAAAAACGGGCTTATTATCTCTCTGTGCGGTAGAATCACTCTGCTTTGACTCGGGGTACAAATTAAAATCACTGTGTATAATGCCCGAACTTCCCCAATGGCGGGTGTCAGCATTGTCCCTCTTGAGAAATAACAAAGAGATTGTTCTTCCTGAAGTATGTCTATTCAGACCATATTGTCGTACTTTGGAGGAGGCGATTATGCTGCCTTTACCCCTGACCCGCACAGTCATTTATGTCACATAGCAAAAATAGCACAGGCTTTCCGGTCAGGATGGATTCAGGTATCAGTCAGACCTGCCACTTGCCAGCATTGATTCTAGTTTATGCTGAGTTTCTCCCAGAAATCCATTGTCTCATCTTTAAATTTGACCTCTGTTGTTCCTGGTATATTCCTGACTATCGATAATGGGAAGGTATAGTTACTTTGTGATGAGCAGGTATCCCACACCTGATATAAGTCAGTGGATGAAAAACCGTGTATGAGGAAGGGGTTTGCTCACCTGTCCTCAGCAGCATGACTTCAGTTTATGCCCATCCTGTGCAGCCTGTTACATGAGCATAAAGACGTACACTTAAAATATTATTATGGACCTACACAATAGATTAAAAAAAAGAGTAGTGATTAGTGTCTCTGATTAGGTGTGATTATTCATTTTAATTATTGGGAGTATAGAAATTGTTTAAATTATTATATCTTCCGTGCTTAGAAACAAGTGTAAGACTGGCAAGAGGAAGGCATGCATTTATGTCTGCGCTCTTCCAAAATGTCAATACAATGATAATAAAGTTATTTTTGAGGCATCAGTCTAAGAAAAAATGAAAGAGACGTATGAACGCTTGAAAATGCTAAGTTAATACTAATTAGCAGACTCTAAGAAGTTGCCAGATACCTAACTTGCAGGCAAGAGACTAGGAGTTGTTTCTTTGGGGGAATTTAACCGGAATAAAAAAGAAAACAAACAAATCTAAAGATGCTCAGGTAGGAGAATCTCCAAAGGATTAGCTCGGCTCATTTATCCTGCAGTGGAATTTTAAGTCTAAGTCCTATAAGCTTACACAAAGCTTCCAAACAGCTTTTTTACTCCCATCCTCATCCCAAATACAGGTTTGAGGAACCTAAGCTAATTCGAAAGGTTATGAAAGGTTTCCCTAAGGAATATGTACTTTATCTTGGTGTTGAAGGACGAGCATCATCAAGCAGCAAAGGCAGGGAGGACATAGCACATGAAAAGCATCTGAAAAGAAGAAACTTGGAACTGAATTGAGCAGCCATAATGGCAGGGAGGCCGTGGGGAGGTCGAGGCAGGGTTGTTGGGTATAGGGCCCAAGGGCCAAGTGGCTCAGAGTGAGGCTGGAGGGAGAGCAGGAGCAAGGCCATCAGGGCCTTGGGAGTTATGTCGAGGACTTAAGAAAGTTTTAGATTTTCTTCAAGAAGACAACATTGGTGCAACCCAGGAGAATATAGGTGAATATAGGAGGGAGGGAGGGAGGGAGGAAAGGAGGAAGGGAGGGAGACAACCCCGTTATTAATACCAAAGCAAACAAAATGAACCCCAGAAAAGAAAAAAATTACAATGTTATGTATGACTTCGCCATGGAGTACATTTTACGATCATAATAATGTAAGCAAAATTTTGATAAAATTTGTGAGATTAAAGGAGACAGGCAGCACTGTTTAAATAACGGTAAAATTTTCATTATTTTCCTTGTGTGGATTTCATAAAAGAGAAGGTGGAAAACTTGAAGGGAAAGCTCAAGATGAAACTTATTTATTTATATACACACAGAGTAGCCATAGACATTATTTAAAATTTCGAGAGGAATGTCTGACCAAGGAGAATAACCATTGTTAGTCTGTGAAATGCTTTGCTTTCTTATAATCTTTTCATTGTCCTGTTTACATATTACATTTACCCAAATGATATTGGTAATAGGATCACATTTGCTCTAGGAGAGCAAGCTGACATCATGTGAGAAGAGTTTCCTTAATTATTAAACATTATATTTGGCTTCTTTTGCGGAAAATGAGCTTTGGGTAACAAAATATTTAAGAACATATTCATTTCTGTGTTTCCAGTCAGGTTAAAAGGTTTTGCATTAACTTTAAAATTACACTTAGGGTGGGCATTGAAAAGCTTGTTCTCAACCAGAATGTGTATTTTGGTCCAGGGAGCATTAAATGGTTCGTCTGCCCATGTGATGCAGCCTGGAACAGACAGGTATTTAGGTAGAACCCAAATAAATAAAAAAATACCTGGTGGATTTTGTGTGCCAAACCTTTTACATCTAACTGATGGAAGCAGCAATTCAAAAAGCTGTGTCGAATAAGGAAGAATAGTTTTAAACTATGTCTCAATAGACAATGACAATTTTGAGGATTTTCTGCAATAGAAGAAAATCAGGAATGGAAAACATCAGAAATACAGTAGGTGGAATATAGATGTGAGTAAAAACAGGAAGGAAACACTGCTATAGATTAGCCAGATCTGCCTTGTAAAACTGTCCCTGGAGTAAACTCATGCCAGCAGCGTGATGCTTAGAGCATGCTGGGAACAGGCTAGTGCACACTTTGGAATTAGAAAAAAACTTTAGTGTCACAGTCATACGGGATTTCGCTAAGAGATTCTGAAGTTTCTGATTTAAATTCCTGGCACTGGAGGAAAAAGTGCTCTTTGCGAATTAATTGCTGTGATTTTGAATTAAATTCTGGACATCACTCAAGTGTGCATTTTGTTGTGAGGAGAAAAAAGAGATAAAGAGAACATGAATAAATGAGAATCTGAGAGGATGGGGGTGGGAGGAAGGGACGAGGGAGTGGGGGGTGAGGAGAGGATGATGACGGCGATGACGATAATGACGACTACGGTGGACCTTCGCTGGAGCCTGCAGAACCAGGGACGGCTGACGGTCCGAGACCTTTCTCAGGAAGCCGTGCTGTGTCCCCTTGTCTGACAAAACGCGCTGCAGTGCAGTCGTCTAACAGGGATGTGAGCCTGGTGTCAGGGGGCCACATTCCAGGGAAGATCAGCCTATCTTTTTCCCCCAGTCTGTTATTTATACTTCAGAGACACGCCAAGGCAAAAATGCTGTGAAGCAAACCTTAAAGGGATGGGCAGGCCTGTGGCTCAGAGAGAAAGTGAATACTGGGCTTGGATTTTAAAATGATTATCTGACACTCTTCCTAGTGTTGGTTACTAATTGATTCCCTTCAAATAAAAATTGCAGCTAGACAGCTGTTATCTAAAGGACTCACATGGGTTTTTATTTTGCCTGATTTCAGAAGTGGGGGAGAAGGCCATGTTTGCTTATGCCCTGCAGCAATTCCAAGGCAAAAGTGGTCCGTTCATTTTGTGCAAGTCATAGTTGCAGAGACAGTGGGTGGGATCTGTGAGTGATTGACAAGGAGCTTAGTCCAGTCACATGGAGTCCTATTAGCCCTCTCCAGTGGGACCTGGTGTATGTCACGGATTACTGACTGCTGGATATTGATCCCCCTTTTTACTTTTGTGAAAACAAAGTTTTTTTTTTCTTTTTGTTGATTTCAGGCACTTCAGGTTGGTTAAGAGTGATTACAATTGCCTTTAATCATACAGGTTTATGGAGTCCCAGCCAAATGTGGTAGTCGAAAGCAATGGAAATGATTAAGTTATCCTGAGCTCGGAGCTAAAAGAGACAGCGAGGTGCAAATTCCAGTTGCCTGACTTTTCCTCATTAATGAAACTGGATTTTGTAGAAGGCAGAAATCTTCCCAGCTAGAAAACTACATTACAGGCTTTCTTGGTAGATCTTATCACCCATGTGTTATAATTTTGGCCAATAAAGTGTAAGCTGAAATTTAATAGCTATTTCCATGAAAATTTTGCTTTTCTGATATTGGCTTCTCCCTCCCACTTTTCCTCTTTTTTCTTTCT
Source organism: Rousettus aegyptiacus (assembly GCF_014176215.1). Lineage (NCBI taxonomy): Eukaryota > Metazoa > Chordata > Mammalia > Chiroptera > Pteropodidae > Rousettus > Rousettus aegyptiacus. The sequence goes on along the minus strand of NW_023416290.1, from coordinate 5,626,479 downwards.
CCTCATGGCATTGTGGTCGTGAGGCTGAAGCTGTACAAGCCAATTTACAGACTCAGGAGATTTAGTTTACAGACACGTGAGAACGAAGGCCACGTGTTACAGATGCTAAGGAGAGACACAGAAGGGACCTGGGACTTTGATGACATCACGGGGATCTTAGCACTGAATTGCCTCACTCTGGATTCTTCACTGTGTGAGGAAAATGGTCCATCATCGTATGGTTTTTGTTAAAGCAGTGAGCGGCCTGGCACTGTGGAGGGGGCGGGGCAGTGGGCGGGGCACAGCGCTAGTGGGCGGAGTCTGGGGCGTGTTCCCGGAGCTGCAGGTTGGCTGCAGCACGCCTCGATTGTTTTCTTTCTCGGTCTCTTCTCCTTTGAAAAATACCCACTTCCTTTTGAGACATGACTTTCCTTCGACTATGACACATCCCATTTTAAATTTTCAGTAGCCGCCTTTTCTTGATGATTCGCTTGCATATTCATGGCAATTCGTGGAGTCAGGAGCTGTGGAAGCGTGTGATGATGTTTCTAGTACCTCCAGCCCCCAGCCTTGCACTTGACCAGGAATGAACAGGACAGTCAGGCTGGGCACTCTCACGTCTTCCTGGGACTTTTCAAATGGGAATTGAGAGAAGGAAGAGCCTTTTCTCTCTTGTCCAGAGTTGGAGGATGTGAACTTGGAACTTGTTCTCTCCGATGAGGAGGGGTTTCACCTTTAACACGGTGAGAGAGACACAGACTCCTGCTGCTGCTGAGTCCATTCACAAACCCGTGTCTCTCTGCTCTCGCTGTGGCCGCATGAGCCAACAAAGCCTCCGTTTGCTTAAATTGGATCAAGTTCGATGTATCTGACTTGCAGTCCGAAGAGTTTTGATGCTATAAGGTAGAGACATTCCATTTTAAAGCACAGACCGATTTTAGTTTTGTGGCATTTGTACTTTATAACCTGAGCCTTAGTGCAGTTTACTGGCCTTTCATTGCCTGGTTTGCTACCCTCTGACAGAAATGTGTAATGTATATTCATTACTTCACTTAAAAATGCCCCATGATTGAAATCATAGCCAGTTAGCTAACATTTAAATTCATTAGAGAATTCAGACACAGTTATGACTAATAGTCATAACATTCTGTAAAATTATAACTCATAGTAACTGTGATGACTTTGAAAGTTTATATATTTTTCTCCATCATTTGTGTTTCTAGTTAACAGTTCATGGATTTGAACAGGCAGTCTAGTTGTGTTAAACAAACATAGTTAATTAAGTTCCCCAACACAGTTTGTGCCAAAGAACATTGCTCTTTTGAATAAAATTAGGAGTATAATTCTTTAAAAAAATTGTACTTTTCCATTGTTGTTATAAATCAGTGTTTCTTCAACTTCAGTAACAACAGAAACAAGCAAACAAAAATCTTGAAAAGAAAACATCTTTGGATACCCAGTACTGGATAGAATAGTTTGGTTTATAATACATAATATTATAGCTAGCTGCACATAATTTATGTGCAAGGTTTATACCATGACACAATAAGGTCAACAAAATTACAAAATTTATAGCATTCAAAGTAATTCTATTTTAATGTAATAAATCATGTGTTCTTTAATAAAAAAAAAACACACACAAGTACCAGTCGAGAACGGGTAGTGACGCCGACTGCTGTGGGCTCTTTCGCCTTGCGTGCGCTGGCCCTGTGCTGTGACTGACTCGGTTCTCCTGCCCTTGTCATCTATCTGAGCCACAAAACCTTTATTTATACAGTACATGGAATCATTTCGATTCATTCGACATGGCACAAAACTTATTTTACATATTACGTTTCTATTTCTTGTCATCAGCCTAGTAATACATAGTGCAATCCATGAGGTTAAAAACTTATTAAGAAACTAGTTGGTTCTGTAAAAGTGTTCATGGATTATAACTATACCTGAAAAATATTTTTTTCTTTACAATTATAAAGAAAGTTCACAAAGATGTAAGCACAGTTTTGGGGAAATTATGGCCATTTTGATTTTTGGATAACCTAGGATAGATAATTAAATATAAAACATTTTGGAGGAAGTGACTACTCTGCACCTATGTTACAAACACAGATGAAAAGATGACCTATTTTATGGGTCATAAAATGATAGCGAATGTTGCTTTTAGGTTATTAGCAACATGAAAGCAAATTCCATTTCTTGCTGTGATGATGTAATTGAGACTGGAATTAGCTTCTTCTCTAATAAGTGGAAACTTGAAAAAAAAATACAGAATAAAATTGTTTTCAGACACTGGACTAAACAGCACAGGAACAAGATCTCTGATAGAAGGGACGGAACAGGTCAGCCCTGCAATTTCCCCGAATTTCTGGCTGGAAGGACTTTCCACACTGCCCTACGTGGAGGGAGAGCACAAAAGCTTATGGCAGTTTGGCCAATCTTGGGGCAAAAAAATCTGGAGGACTTAATACTACCTGATTTCCAGACTGAGTGTGAAGCCGCTGCAGTCAACCGCGTGATGTTGGTGTAGGGGTATGTCAGTGGGTCGTTGGAACTAAACACGGTTCAGCAGCAGACCAAAACACAAATGTTCAATTACTTTTGAGAAAGGATGATGTCTTTGTTCTTGAAGAATACATCCTTTGGATACAGAGTTTTGATGAACTTTAGTTTTATTTGAGCACTTTAAAGAGAGCGCTCCGTCAGTTTCTAGCCTCCGTGACTTTCGATGAGAAAGGTTGCCGGTATTCGGTTTCTTGTTCCTCTATGTAATTAACATGTCATTTTTCTTTGCTTTCTCTCAAGATTTTCAGCAGGTTAACTATGAGGATCGTAGGCATGGTTCTCTTTGATTTTATCATATTTGTGTTTATGAAGTTTCATGAATATGTCAGCGTATGTCTTTCATTAAATCTTGGAAGTTTTCAGACACTTTTTTCAAATTTTTTTTTGCCCACTGCTTTTTCCTTATTTTCCTATATTCCAGTTGCTCACATAATTGGCTTTTTAAATATTTCCCACAGATCTCTGAAGATTTCCTTATTTTTGTTTAATCTCTTCTCTTTTCTTCAGATCGTGTAATTCTGAGCTACCTTCACTGCCTCTATCCTTCTCCCATTCCTTTTTTGGTACCGCGCCTGTCCAGCGAATTTACTTTTTGATCGTGTCCATTTAATTCTAAAATTTATATTTGGTTATTCTCTAACAGGTCACATGTCTTTGCTGAGACTTGCTGTCTTTTTATTCGTATCGAGCACATTTACTTTTTATCTCACCAAGCAGAATTAAAATAGCTGTTTTGAAGTCTTCGCCAAAGAATTTTTAGCATCTCTGTTACCTTTGGGATGACATCTTTTGATCGTCTTTTCCCATGAGGTTGGGTGTGCTTTCCTAGTTCAGTTTATGCTAAGCGGTTTCCTTGTATCTCTTGAGCGTTGTGCATAGGATGCGCGCATTCCAGATCGTGCTATAAACTCCCGCGTGTTCTGTTTGTTTCTGTCAGGCAGATGACTTGGTTAGATGCAAAACTGGGCGGCGACTCGGCTGCCAGTTCAGTGCTTCAAGCCGTACTCGTCAACCTGCGTGTAGTTCGCTCCACGCAGCAGCGGTCAGGGAACAGCCCAGACTTAGGCAAGTTCATGCATGAAGTTAAGTACCTGCGGGTATTCTTTCTGGGGCTTTTCTCTCGATCTTCAGAGACTTGTCCTTCCTCTGCCTTCCTCTGATTCCGGAAAGATGGTCAAATTTTCTATCAGGATATGAGTCGCTTGACTTTACAGCCCGGGTCAAATTGCATACACTCTCAGCACAGAGAAAAAAAAAGAGAAAACTCATTCTGTTGGACATTTGCCCCAAATTTTGACCCTTCTCTACAAATTGCCTGCTTTCATTCATTCTTCAGAGCTTTCAGGTATTTTTGTTGTTGTTGTTGTTGTTCGTTATCTGGATTTATGGCTGTCATTTAAGGGAGAATCGGATTTTTAGGAACTAGCTGGTAGCTCTGTGACCTGGGCTCTGCGACCTGGGGAGGAGGCGCGACACGGCGTTCCGGGGCCCTGCTGCTCCCCCCGGTCCCGCCTGCTTTGTGGTTCCGCGCGGGTCTTTCTCTTTCTCTCTCAAATACAGTTTAATGTTTTTTGATATTGCCAGTGCCGCGCCAGCCAAACACAACCTGTTTCTTGCCAGGCGTTGTTCTGCTATCACAGGCCGCGTTCCAGAAAACCAAATTCTTTCTTCGGCACCGTAAATATAGCTGACTGTTCACTTCTCACATCTTCCCTCCCTTCTTCAAAGTGACAGTCTGGGGGAGGAGAGACAAATACACAGTGAAATTAAACCAAGATTAAAAACAAACTGAAAACTACCTACATTTCTCATTCGAGGATTTAATTTTTTATTGCTCTATTTCGATTTTTTTTTCTTTTTCCTTTTTCTTTGGTTTGATTTGTTTTACAGCTTATTTTATGGACCTAAGAATTGAACAGTGGGGAATTTGATGGATATTGTCAGGTCTCCCGGCACATTTTGCTCCCCGTCTCTTAGAAAGAGTTTCCTTCACTAAAGGTTCTCCTTCAGAAAGTGGATGATGTTCCTGCAGGGATATTTTAGATGAGATTCCTTCCCCTAATGTAAAGCTGATTGAATGTCACTTCCGGCCCTAAGGCACAGGGACATACTCTGCAACGCGATCACATCACACTAGAAAGGAGCTGTCATGTTTCCTTAACTACATGTTTTAGAAACAATAAGCCCTTTGAATCCATAGAAATTGTTCAAAGAATGGTACATCTTTTCATAGTATTCTGAAAATCACAAAATTAAAGGAACCCAGGTTCATAATGGGCTGATTTGTTGTCGTCCTGTGCGAGAAGCCTGCCATCGACCGAACAGAGGCTCCACACAGAACAGTCATTCCGCGGGGGAAGAAGCCAAACAGAAAGCGAGCCCTGTGCTGAAAGAGAACCCACTATGGCTGATGTGATGATAGTAATGGCCTTTTCCTTCCTTCGCAGTATTGTGAAACTCGAGCATGTTTAGTGGCGCTCATGCCCTCGCCTGGTACAGAAAGATTACATCGCCCGGAGCCCTTCATCAATTTGAGAGAATATGCTATGAAGGAATCCGACTCTCCAGACGTTACCGAGTTTAGGGAGCTTCACTCCTTTGATCAGGAGCTGTGAAGCGAGAGCCACTTGGGGCTCCAGATCCCGTCTGCCAAGCACTGGCCTTCATGACAGTCCACGCTGCCAAGTGGACAGAGACTGATTATTTTCTGGTTCCCCAGTTCTGAGCCCTGCACTGTAGGTTAGACCAGCCCATAAAGTTGACTTTGTGTATATAGTACTCCGAAATGGCATAATCAACACATTTTTCTCCCTGCACATGGCAGCAGAAGAGAACACGCTCTATTAATTGATCCGCTGAAACCTTGGTCCACAGGGAAATAAATCTTTCAGCCCTTGAGTTATAAGAACTGTAGTTTTCCTAGGGCAGCGCAGATCTTTTAATTTGCTTTTCTGTGTAAAGCCAAGCCCTAGTTTTCAGTACTCCCATGCACACAAGGAACACTAGAAACCATTCTTATCTTCCTACTATTTTAATAATTATTACACCTTCTAATATTAGATTCTCCTACTCTGAATGTCCAGAACACATATCTACAGCGATGATCTCATTAAAAACAAAAGTAAAAGAAGAATAAATTAAGGCTAGATAGCTGTGCTTTAGTCTTAACCAGTACAATTACTGCAGCATTTCTATTACCGAAATACAATTGAAAATGAAGTTATCAATAAAATTAAAAATATGCCTTTTGCATATCGAATGATCGTGTCTTAATTTTTTTCACCACTCTCTGTCTTCAAATCCTTTGCATGTCAGGTTTCACGTTTTCCCACAAAAGTTTCCCTCAGTCACCTCAGTGTCCGCCTTTGGGTTTGGCCATGGATATGACTGAATGTGACATGGCCAAAGGCAAAGAATGCCATGGCGCGACCGGCCTTCCTCTCCTGAACTTCTGCCTTCAAGGGAAGAGCGTGCCACCAGCTTTGTGGTCCAAGGAGACGAGCTGTCGCAGGGCGCAGCTACGTGGTTGCCCAGGAAACCTGCATCTCGAAGCATAGATTCAGCTGGTCCTCAGCTAAAACACAGACTCGTGAGCAAACTCAGCCAGCCATGAAGTGGCCCAGCCAAATTTCATCCAGAGACAGAGCAGTGAAGATGTATGAGGAAAACGCTTTCAGTTTGTGATGTTTTATTACAGAGAATATCTTATTGATACTGTATACTTTCGCTAGAAATAATGATCACAGTTCACATTCACTAAAGTCCAGGTCTTCAGCTCATAGTGGGTCTCCCTAATGCCCTTCCTTAATCACCTGTAATTCTAAAAATGTGGTCATAAAGTAAAAATACAAAAATTTTGATGAATGAAAAGATATATCCTCAATTCTTTAGAAAATTAAAAGGCCCAGAATACCTTATTTTCCTGGAATTACATAGTTAACTATCCGCCGAAAAGTAATTAAAGCATCCAGTGAAAACTGACTTGTTTGAAAATGCTAGAAAAACTTGGTTTAGATTAGACACTTATATCAAATAAGTGTCCGTACAGTATACTTGTTTCGCCAAGGAGGTCATCGCCACTTCACATCAGTCCTTATAAGATGCAGTGTAGTTCTAGAAGAAAGGTATGCTTGTTTTAGCTGATGGTATCTCAAGGTCATGTTAATTTAAATGTAACAGACACAGTGGTGTGGAATGAAAGCTCTTCAAATTCAAGGGGGGATCCTCATGCGTACGGTCGCCAAGTATTGGTGGCTTATTGATTTCGTCCTCACCTATTCCCTTTTAAAACTCTTACTAGTTTGTCAAGGATTTACTCATTGGTATATTCACATTTGGAGGAATGTGAGTTGGAAGCTCGATGCTTTAAATTCTCAGCACCAGCGAGAGGCCACACTTGGCGGTGGTGGCTGTAATCAGTCTCTTCTGAGCAAGCGAGGAGGGATCGGCAAGCCTGGTGAGTCCGCCTCACCCAGACGGCAGTGAACACAGCAATGGAGAATACTTTTTTCAAAGTCCTCTTAGTGAATTTGAGGCCTTTTATCGTTTCCTTCCTTCCCTCCCTCCCTCCCTTCCTTTCTATTCTTGCTCTTCTTGGTTCATCTGACCAAGTTTTATCTATTTGTGAGTTTTCTGGCTCATGCAGATTTCTGAAATTCTCTCTCCAGCCCCATTCTGGAGAATCATTGTCGTTTGTAATCGGGCTTCCTGTTTATGGTATTCTCCATGCTTCCTGGTTGTGGGTAGCCGCCTGCAGGCCATTCCCCTGACACTGGGAACTTTCCTGTACCTAGTGTGATTGCCTTCTGTCACTACCACTTGAGGACCTTCTGTGTTCTGTGTTTGTATGTATAAAGAATAGCTTAGGTAAAAGTCTAAGAAGAAACACTCAAGTAAATGGAAGTTGATCAAAAGTGAAGTTTCTGTCAGTGAAGGAAATAGGTTCAAGAAGTGATGCTAAATGCTTTTTAAGATAAGATTGTGGTCCTGGTGGATGCCTGGCATTGATGGAAACCATAATTAAGTCCCTTCATATCAGCACTATAAAAACATATCTACATCTATACATCTATCTATATCCATATCTGTATCTATATCTTTTATTTATTAATCTGACAATGATATGTGTATTTAGTGTTTGGAGATCTCCTAAGGGTGAAAATATCTCACCTTGTTATTCCTGAGTAGATATATTCTCCAATTAGGACTGAACTCTAAAAGGTAACCTTGCTATCAAGTATATTAATTCTTTCACTTAACATACGTTTATTTGAAATCTGCCATGGACTAGATATGGTCTTCGTTGCTAAACGGAGTGGTGGTGACATGTACCTGTGTCCATATGGAGCTTACATTCTAGTGGAGGAGATGAACAATAAGCAATAACTATGTTGTCTTAGTTACATTTGTGGGAAATGCTAAAAAAAAAAAAAAAAGCAATGCAGAGCTCAGCGAGAGTATATCACATTATCCTATGTGGTGAAGGAGGGCAGAGAAAAACTGACATTTAGCTGAAATGAAATTTCAAAGGTGAAGTTAACTAAGTTAGTGGAAAGTTCTGGGTGCAGAATTCGCAAGCAGGGAAAAGCACCATGAAGCCAGCGGGCAGATGGTGTGTATGAGTTTCCTGCTGCTGCTGTAATAAAACCCCACAGTTCTGGAGACATAGGTAGAGATCCAATTCCCTGGGTTAGAAAAACAAGAAAATTCGGGTATGTATGCTTAATGTAAGGGCTACCCCTAAAATAATAGAAATACAATGTCGAAGTAAAAATGTAAGAACATTTTTATCAATCTAACTATTGTTAGTAAAGAGAAAAAAGTAAAGGATAAGCATAGGAAACATAAAAGCTTAATAATATGGTGAAAGTAAGCCTAAATATATCATACGCCACATGAACATTATTCTTGTGTACTAAGAGACTGGAAATCTCATTTTTAAAGCACTCACTGTAGCATCGCAAAGGGGACATGTACTTTGGGACTTGAAGATGGTTTGAGAGGAAGAAAAGCGTAAAGGGCAAGAAAAGGTCAGAGAATGTTTTACTCTTGTGGGAATAGAAATGGAGTAAAATAGATGTTTTTAGGAGATTCCTGGGAAATAGGTTTCATAGTTTATTATGTGATACAAAGGTCACGAACAAACACATGCTCTCGATCTTACAACCTCCTGAAGTTACCTTCACCACTGAATTTTTAAAATAACCAATTACAGGCTCTACTCCCCCAAACTGAGAAATCTAGGCCCCCTTTCTGTTTGCTGCATCAACCAAGATTTGTTGGTGACTGATAGTTCTCTCCGTGATCTGGTCCTTACCTACTGTCTCTTCTGATTCTCAGTCTTTGTTATACATTTTATGGCCTGTGCCTTTCTGTCCCACCTTGCCTCAAGTGTGTCATAAAACTCATTCTCTATTTCTAGTAACCAGTAATATTATAAAGCATCGTAGCATGTCACACTTTTATTTGTAATGGGGAGTCACCAGAGTGTAATAGAACAACATCGTTTAAAGTGTTAGTCATTCTTTAACTGAGGACTTCCTTTGCCTTCCCTGACATCACGAGTTTATCCCAGGTTGTCGTTAACTCTCAGGCCGTGTCCCTAAACCATGTGATATGGCCTTTCCCCCTCCCCTTCATACATCGCACTCTCTTTCCACTTTTTTCATAGAACCACTCACGGCACACTGCTTTTTTTGAAAAGAAAAAAAAAAAACCTAATTCTTACTGTTTTTATGCAAACAAAATCCCATCATTTTAGAACACAAATTGGAACAATCTTTTAGCATTCAATTAAGCCATAAGGCCATTTTTAAAATAAGTGGTAGTTCCCTTCTCAAAAGGAAATCTAAACCTGATCCCCAGGTTTCTGGCTGGCACCATTTATTGAACTTTGAAGGGCCAGTATTTTGTAGGATGGAGGGAGAATTGGAACGATGAAATGCTGAGCTTATGGCACCTGAGGAAAACACATTTGAACTGAAAGTTGAGGAAGAAGCCAGGTGTGTCCTATTGTAGCTCAGAGAATTACGTATTCTAAGACCTGTCTTCATGTAGATAACATTTAAAGCCGTAGCCCATATGATGGACACAGAGTTAGTACAGCGTGGAAGGAGAATGTTTAGTAAGCCATAATAACTCCAGCATTCAGCACTCGCATAAATGAAGAACGGGAGAGACCAAGAAGTTGCCAGAAAGAGAGAACGAAATCCAGACGTTGGTAGGGATGATGGAAGGCAAGGGAGGCAGAGGTGGGAGAGAGCGTTTTTCAAGAACGTGGGGATCAACAGCACATGTCGAATGTCAACCTGGGGCCCAACAAAGGAAGATCAAAGATAATCCATGAGGCATAATTAGCAGCTTTTAATGACAGTCACAGTGGAGTCACGTGGGTGGAAATCCGATTGGAATGACTGACCCAATGAAGTGAGGATACAGAGCTGAGTATACACAGAGTCGCTATTATTATATCTATTTTACAAATGACTCGCCTAGAGTCTCATGAAGATTAACTTTTCCCGGATTGTCCAGCCAGTAGAAAATTTCAGCCATGCCCGTCTGCCTAATTTCTCGCTCCTGAGCATCACATACACTCATCAAAATGGTGTGACAGGCAATGACAGGGGCCACTTGGAACCTAATTACTGCTCAGTGAGCAAAACCAGAGCGAACTCACGTGTCGACTGCGAAGACATGACGTTCTTCATAAACATCTATCTAAAAGAATGAAGGAAGTCTACTTTCTCTTTCAAGGTGGTTATGAAAGGTGAAGGCCTTCCCTTTTCTAATTTACTAATTAAGGTATTTTATACCGAGAAGGAAAAATATAGAGCGGGTGTCTTCTAGTGACTTGTTTTTTACTTGCATCAAAATTCAAATGTTTCATCTCATCCACTAAGTTGATAAGTACTTTCTCAGTAAAGTAACTATTAATTGGCATCTAATTGCCTTAAAAATATGTTCCTGGGAAATGTATGGGCATTTCATGAAATCACTGGAATTTTTATAAATTTTCATTTAGAATTCTAAACTAGTACTACTATGCCCTTTAAGCTTTCCACTACTTTGTCAACACTCTTGCTGGCCACAGAGTATTTATAGAGTATATGCCAAACTTAATCCAACCGAGAGCCTGGATTTGTTTTTCAGTGTTTTGAAAACTGCATAAATTTTGATGATTGACACTCAGGGTGTGAGTCTTTTTCCTGGATTGAAACATAAATCTTTCTACTTTTGAATAATAAACACCCACAATTTAAACAGAGTAAAAGGGTTTTGGTTATTTGTTTTACAAAGTGCATTCACTATTAGAAAGTAGCTCTAGAAGAAACAACCTTTTCTGTTCATTTGATTTAAAACTTTCTCAGGAAAGATAGTAGTGACTTATGGTAATACTCTTATAGTTTCAGTAATGTTATGAATGCAGTCCTTCTTGACCAAATCAACTCAATTTAGCATTATTACTGTAGGTTCAGTTTTTCTGATAATATGACGTAGGATAGTTAACTTGTCAAGTGAATAGCATGTGTGACTTAGGCTATTGAGGGATATGTTTTAAATCTGATTCATATGTTACCCCTTAGAGTATATTTCCGTGTGACTATGTAATCTTATCTATATTGTATGGATTATTAATTGAACTTTTAAATAATTTCACTATTACTACTAACAGCCTTTATCTTCAGCGTATTCAGATCATAAAACATTTTCAATAATAATTTTGAAATTAATTTTTTCTCTAGCAAACAGATGTTAAAATGTGTTTTTTTCTTTTAAAATAATTTTTAAAATTCTCAAAGTCGGCATGCAATATTATATTAGTTCCAAGTGTACAGTGTGGTGATTAGACATTTATATAATTTGTGAAGCACTCACTCTGATAAATCGAGTAACATAATAAATATAATGAAAGATAATAAAAGCGCAACTGAGTATCTTGTAAAAAGCCTGACCGACTCTGGTCGATGTGTTTCATCTGTTTCTCCCAACCTGCTCTCCTCTTTACCCAGTCGTGAATCCTGGCAGGCACCCTGCTTGCATGAAACTAACAGACTGTAGTTATAGTTTGGCTCAGCCAATGGGACGAGAGGACTGTCGGAAGTCGGAGTGGGGGAGGGGCGTGAGCCAGGTGAGGGTCACTGCAGGCTGGCTATAGTCCGCCGCTGAAGGTCCCAGCAAAAGTCAGATGGCTCCCTCACCGTCCCATCCACATCCTTAAATGTACAGCAACGTCTCCCAGCCCATTCAGCCCCGAAGTGAGCCTACCCACGCCATGCACACAGTCACTTTTAAAAAATCTCGAACATGCATGTGACATTTATTTCTTGCTAGGACCCTCACTGATATACAAGTAACAGACATCCAGGTATCTGGTGGCCATTCTTATTATCAAACATGAAAATGTACAAGTGTATCTACTCAAAATTTAGTCCACTCGGAATGTAACCTAAGACTCATAGACTATACACTGAGATTCTCTATGCAAACATTATTCTTTAGAAAACACCACATAATATTGTTTTTAAAAAGTGAAAGTCAAGTTTAATCTTTTCTTAAAAAAAAAAAAAAGAACAGTTCTTTTTAGGATTTGGATGACTTAGTATTTCCTCACTCTTACCAGAGTTTGTTAAGCTACTATTATACTCTTCATGTTTATGAAACCTTTATTCAGTGACCTAAATGAAGTTTGGTAAGGGGAAGCCTCACTATATAGATTTTCAAATTTCCAAATGCACATTTATTTTGATTTTTAGCCAGTTGACTTTGCAAATGCATAAAATATTTGGCCATTATCAGATTGCACTAAAATGTGAACTTTGCCAAAATATACATTTGGTCTAAACCTGTATCATTTCCTTTTTTAAGGTTAAGGTTAAGTAAAATTTTTTGCATCTATTTTATCTTTCTATTATTCTTCCCTTTAACTGAAAAATAAGTATTTTAAAAAATTTTATTCTTGCAGATTTTCTTGAATCGATGTCACTGTATTCCTATAAACGTACTTATAAACTTCTTTATAATAAGTCTTTGAAATCAGGTCTGTTTGTTTCTCTTTACTTTACTAAAGGTGAAAGTTCAGTAGAAGGAAGTTAATTCCTTTGGATTGTTATTACTATCGAGTGTTGCCTCTCTGCACATAACCGCATCTGTAATGTCCCTGGCTTTTCATCTAGTTTACCCTTTTGAACCAACTCTCTCCTTGCTTGACCTTAAATAATATCCTCATTTTTGTATCTATCCGCTTTCACTTTTTTACCAGTCACTTTAGGGCATGACGTTCTGAGGTGGCCGGCCCGGACAGAGCCCCGCGTCTGCTCTTTGTCTGAGAGAGGAATCTGAGTTGGAGCGAGCTTTAGTCAAGAGCCTACCGTGAACTATGGTAGACAGTAGAGCAGCATCAGGCTTGCCTATGACCATCTTTTCACAATGCAGAGTCTCCCTTTTCTCTTAGAGGTCACAGCTCCTTGCTAAGACACAGACTTTGGGTTTCGGCTACCAGCCGCCGCCTTGTCTGAGTGCCTTTGGTTAGTGCATGTATAATGCAACCACACATGGCCCGCCATACATACATGTATGTATAACACAGCCATACATGGCCACCCTACATACAGTGCACTGATAACACAACCTACACTGAGGACAACACAGATAAATCAGACACAGGCTTTGCTTCTGAGGAATTTGCAACTGTATTGGAGAAGTAAGAATGGATGAAGAAAACGTAATATTAAGAATGCTAAGCATGTAATGCAGGTATGAAAAATATGTGCTGTGGACACCCAAAATATTAAGCTAACAACTTAAAAGTTAACAAACTTCTGCACTTCTTTTGTAAATAAATTCTTTATTTTGTAAATAAAGAATTGCAGGCTTAGGGACTAAATCACTGTGTTTGTGACAACTCCCAAGTATGTACCGTTTTTGGACTGGCTGTCCCCGAGGCCATCTGTTGGCGAGTGGTGAAAACGGCGGTAACTTCGCGTCCCCTGCGTGCTCGGATCCAGAGCGCCCGCGCCTTCACGTAGACCCTCATGCCGACGACAGACGAGGCTTTCTCTTTTCTCCGCTGTTTGCTGGTAGTTGCACTCTGAGAACCCGAATGTAACATTGCTTTGTGGCGTCAGTGAGGTTTTCGTGGCCAACATGCACTTTATGCATTGCAGGATTTTGGGCGGAGAGCTTTCTCTCCAGTGACATTCAGTGCAGAAGAAGCGCCATGTCTACAGGCTCTGAAGTCGGAAGCGCGAAAGGATGCAGCTGATGCAGCAGCGGCTCTGACTGGCCACCACCCAAGACGTCCTGGGAAAAGGAGGTGAAGAAGAGAGGTGAGTCAACGAGCAAAACGTGGGCCTTGTGGGGAACATGAACTTTTCACAAGAGGCGCTTGAGAAGCCGGAGGAGTCTTTAAGGAGCAGAGGGACATAATCAGACTTGGGTTTCAGAAGATGACTGGGTCGGTAGCGTGGAGCAGGAGACAGGGGGGTAGGACTAATAACAGTGAGGACGTGCCGGACGTGGGTGCCCGTATGTAGGCCAGTGGGTCTCCACCTGGGGGACTTTGTCCCACAGGGAAGCTGTCTGTGGCTGGAGGTTGGAGAGGGGGTGTGTTTCCAGAGTCCAGAGGCCAGGGATGCGGCCAAACCCTACCACGCACAACGTACACCCCAACAATAAAGGCTTCTGACCAAAGTGTCAGTGCCGATTGTGGAAAAAACCCGTTTTACATAGAGGGGTGACGTGCCGGATCACACTGAGAGTTTAACTTGTGTTTCAGTAAAGACTAATGATGGTGAGCATTTTTTCAGCTTTTCATTGCATTGATATATATTCTTTGGTGAAGTATCTGTTTAAATCACTGACGTGTTTTTAAAAACTGGGTAATTTTCTTATTATTGCTCTAAGGAGGGTTCCACATGTTTGGAACACTGGTCTTTCATCAGATGTGTGTTTTGTAAATACTTTGTCCCAGGCCGTTGCTCGTTTTCTCATTCTCCTAATGAGGTCTTGTGAAGAACAGAGATTCCTATTTCTGATGGAGTCTAATGTTCCACATTTTTCCTTTATGAATCATGCACTTGACGTTCTATCTAGGAAATCTATGCCTAATTCAAGGCCACAAAGACCTCCTCCTATGTTGTTTTATGGTTTTATGTTTTCCATTTAAATCACTGAGACGCTTCGAACTTGTTTCTCCATGGTACAAAGTATGGATCAACGCTCTTTCTTTCTGTTTTTGTGTTTTGGATGTGAGTATCCAGTAGTTCCAGAAACGTTTGTTGAAAAGACTCCGTTTTTCCCACTGAGTACCTATGCAACTCAGTAAAAAGTCAATTGATTATTTAAAGATGGACCTATTTCCAAACACTTGGTTCTGTTTCATTGATCCATTTGTCTGTCTTTCTGCCAATACCACATTGTCTTGATTTGGGGCCATCTTAATGTTCTGAAGTCATGTAGTGAAACTTTTTCAACTTTATTCTTCTCTTTCAAAGTTGTTTGTCTCCTAAGTTCTTTGCATTTTCATGTGAATTTTAGAATCAGCTTATCGATTTCTATAAAAAGCCTGCTTATATTTTGAATGGGACTGCTTTGGTCTATTGGTTGGCAGGAAAAGGATTGTTATCTTGAAATATTGAGTCTTCTGATTCACGAGAGCAGTAAACATTTACGTATATTTAGACCTTTAAAAAATAACAACGTTTGGTAAATTTAGTGTACAGATCTTTCCATGTTTTATAAAATTTATCTCTAAATATTTCATATTTTGGTGGTAGTATAATTGGAACTTTAAAAATCTTAATTTTTATTTGTTCTCTGGTATTCTTATGAAATACAGTTCCAATTCTTTCCCATTTGGATATCTACTGTCAAATTTGGAAAATGTTTGGCCTTTGTTTCTTCAAATATTACTGTTTTGTTCTCTACTCAGGAGAACAACTGCACGTATATTTAACTATATTTGCCCCGATCTCTGCCCATTTTTTTGTAATTTTTCTTTATGTGTTTCGGTAGGTTTTTATTGATATATTTCAAGTTTAACAACCTTTTCTTCTGTAATATCTCATCTACTATTAATCCTATTTAGTATTTTTATCTCAAACATAACATATAGAGAATATTTATCTCTAGAAGTTTGATTTGGGGCTTTTTTATTTCTGACATGTCTCTTCTTGAACATACGTAATGCAATTACAATAATTAATGTCCTTGTCTACTAATTCTATCACTTATGTCACTTATAGATAGGTTACAATAAACATGTCCTATCGTGGTGGGTTCTGTTTTTCAGCTTCTTTGAATGCCTGGTACCTTTTGATTGGATACCAGACATTGTTATTTTCACTTTGTTGGATGCTGTCTGTGTTAATGTTTCTATAAATATTCTTGAGCTTTGTTCTGGAATGTATTAAAGTTACTTGGAAGTGATTTGGTCCTTCAGGGCCCTGCTTGTGAGCTGTGTTATGCAGAGCCAGAAGCAGTGTTTAGTCTTGGTCAGTTGTTCTCAATTAGAGGTTATTTTGGCCCAAAAGGTGTATTTGGCAACATCTTGAGACATTTTTTTGTTTTGTTTTCACTACTTGGTGGTGGGGAGAGGGGTTGTGCTTCAAGCATCTAATTGGTAGAGGTCAGTGATGCTGCTAAACATTGTATATAACACACAGGATAGCTCTTCCTGACTCAATAAAGAATCAAATAGCTCAGAATGTCAATAGAAGTGAGATCGAGAAACCCTGATCTATGAAAATGCTGATAAGTTTGTACGCTAAGGGATTCGCATGATAAGGAGAGGAGAAGCCTAAACTGAGAATCATTTCTGAGGCTGAATAAACAGTATTTTTGACTGACATTTGCATGAATATTCAGGAGAGTATGATTCTGTTAATTTGGATCAATATATATGAGAAAATTCTTAAGAGAAAATGAAGGAAGCGTCCTGAAAATCAAAACAGAAAAGTCGTCTCCTCTCCTGATAGGTTTGATGAATGTGGAAGAAAGCCAACAAAACTTCCAGTAACCACATTTACAGTAGTTGATGATTTCAGGCTACTGTGCAATCACAGCAAACGTATGTGAAAATGAGGTGGGAAAATTTCTAAAATAAGTTTTGTTTCATTTTTAATTCTTTGATTTTTTTTTTTTTTGATGTCTGATGTATTATATCACATAGTGCACTCAAACATTATAATATCAGGGACTTTTTGGGATTAAGGGTCATGTTCCAGCGTGAAGGGTCCCTGTATCCCCTGCTCTCCCTGCATCCTGCCCCGCTCCCCGCCCCCCCATTAATGGGACGATGAGGTGGTACTGTCTTAATATTAAATTGTTGTCTGTAGCTTTTGGCATTCTTATCTGTCTGTATATTATCAGTGCGTGAATGTAAGAAAGTTATAGAAATAAGACACATGCTTACTATGACTAAATATAAGCCTATCTTGATAAGATATTTAGGAGAAATTCTTTTACTAAAGTAAATATCATGAATGAATGTTGAATTATTTATGTTCAAGTTCATCTAGACTGGAGATCTTCATCAGGAAGCTGAAACACAGGCATTGCGTTTATAAGAAAGTGTCAGGGTTGGGACATAGTTCACGCATTCGTGGGGAGGGAGGGGCAGAGAACATCCAGGGAAAGCGCGCAAAGCGAGAGAAGGGGCGGTCTGGAGGACAAGATCCGAGACAGTTCAGTGTGGCACGAGAAGCTCCTAAAACAGAAGTTTATAAATTTTTCTTTGTATAGACTGTCAAGTAGTAAAACCTTAAGTTTCTAATGTCTTAAATCAAGGGCATAAAAGAGATTTCGACCGTTTTCTGATAATATCTATAAGCATGTGTAAATGTCACGTGAGTGGAACTTAGTAAAGTAGAACAAGTTTACAAAACTTTTAGTGGATTATTTTATCAGGGCATATAGGAATACTTAGCATGATGTGAAGTAATCACACAGCAATTTTAATGAACCATTTTCATTTTGGTACAGATTTATCCTCTGTCTACTGAGAAAAATGGTATATATTTGGAGTTGAAATGGGTACGAAGCATCAAGATAGCTTGTATATGTTAATTCTTGAGATTACGGAATGAATTCTTCTAGAATTCTTTGCTTTTCGTACCCACTGCGACATCATAAAGAATTATGTAAACATGTGCGTAACTGCCGTGGACGGTTCAGGTAACAACCACTGATAGACTCCATTGATGAGCAGGTTGTCGCTAAAGCCCCACACAGCTGGCCTCCCAGGAGAATGTTGTCTTCTCCTTTCTCCCTTCAGTTTTGACAGCTTCAGGTCTTGGTTAATAAATCACGTTCTCCCTCGGCACGTAGAGGTTGTTTGTTTTCTGAAACAGAAAATTTAAATTAAGTTTAAAGGAATAGTTACATGATGAAATAAGGTTTATGTTCCAAATGGCAAAAAGCGTTCAAGGTGCCGAAGCCAGAGGAATCCGCGGTGATGCTGTGCCCATCTGAGTGCCGTTAGTGTTTCCCCGCCGATTAAGCCTGTGAAGATGGCGTTATTCAGAACGTGAAATAGCATTGCCTGGGAAAACTGATGTATTGTGAGGGCCCAAACAGGATCTTCAGATACTTTAAAGTAGACTCAATAGTACCCTAATGTCTGGATTCTATTTACAATCAAATATGAAGCAGAATTTGGAGAACATTGTATTCTTCTGTCTTATTTGCAGAAACGTCCACTTATGATAATTAACAGTTTTTAGCCTTCCGAGTATATGTTTTCCTAAGCAACCAAGCATATTTTACGGGATAAGTGCTCCTTTAAACACCTCTCGAAGATCTATATCCTTAGGATTGGTGAAGCCTGACACTGAATAAGACACCTGATTCACACACAGCAATCTGACTTGAAAATTTGCATACGTGTAGTGAGAAATGATGAGCAGAGACTGACAATTAGTTCTTTTACACCAAGCACAGTGCCATATAATACGTTCAAGAATATGGGATATGTATGTTCAAGAAATATTATCACTCAGATCTATTTCAATTCACTAAAACATTATGAAATCAGATTCTATTACTTTAGAACTGGGAATAAATTATATGTCATCTGAATTGATGTTTTCCTTTCTTGGCCAAGATTTTGTATATTTGTAAAAGTACTGAGAGAAGAAATTTAAAAAAGCAAACCAAAACAGGGCCAAGCTTTTAAACCCTTTTGATAAAAAGCTAACCTTTCTTGTTTAATCATTAAGTTGATCCCTTAAAAATCTCAACTGGAAAATAGTTGAGCAAATGAGCTTTGCTGCATATCAATCAGATTTAAGTTTTATAATTGTTTAAAGTGCTTATCTAGTCCTGTCTTCCCATCCCATTGGTAAACTCTTCAGTCATGTCTTTGAAAAACTATCATTTTATCTCCACCTAAATCCTTCCATGGTTCACCTGTGTAGCCTTGTCTGGTGAGCTTTAAATTCAATAAAATAAATTCCGGTTGTTTCCTAACTAAAACAAATCGCATCACCAAAAGGGGGTGTAGAATGAGGAGGGCGCAGTCCGACGGTGCCGCTGGGCAGCACTGTCCCTGTGGGGACAGGCGAGGAGAAGGCGCTCGATGAGGACTCAGAAGAAAGATCCTCAGGAGGAAGACCAGGAGAGGGGCTGGCGTCTCAGAAGGAAGGGAAGAAGTAAATTTGAGAAGCGCGTGTCCTTAAGAGTGCTAAAGATCCTACAGAGAAATAAGAAGAAAGAGTCGTATACAAGAGTGCTACATTATTGCATCCCCTGGCTTCTGGGAAGAAATTTCCTGTAGAGCAATGGAATTTTTTAAATGATTAAAAATAACCCTGTCCTCACACTGCTCACAGGGGCTAGTGGGGGATACCTACTTCAACTAGTAATTGTAATACTTACTGTCCAACATGACAGGTGTTACAACAGAAACATGTAAAAATGTCATAGGAATGGAAATAATTAAGTAATTAACTCTGCCTGGGTGGAAGGAATAAGAGTGTTCAGAAATTCAGTGATACTTCAACTGGGCAAGTGGAAAGACGTCCATTTTGTAAAAGGGAAATACTCTAGTTCCGACTTACAGGAACGAAATGTCGGCTGTAGAATGGTGAGCAGTTTGGTGGATGGGTCAGTTCTCACAGCTCCATCCAGAGAGTCGATCTCTCTGGCATCTGTTGTGAGCCTGCCGCATTAAGTCACCCTCCCTGTTCTTTCTGTGGAATGCCAAAACATATCTTATTAGTAACGATGTGTACGTGTCATCATAAATATTAATTATTAGTCTATATAGTAACAGTTTCTTAGCATATTCATGTTAGTGTGTTTCTATTACTCTGCAGACACCCAATATTCAAAAGAAATTAAGTGAAATATTTTTATCTACTCATTTCACAAATTTACTTAATTATCATCAAATATTTACTGAATATCTACTTCAGCCAATATCTAATTAAGGATGATTTTATTACTCCTTCTATTTAATAATCCTGTAACTTCATTGCTTATCAATTTATTTATATTCTTTGAACTAATGATTATAAGTTCTATATTTTAAAAATAAAAATATAGAAAAAAGCATTGATCTATAATTATTAGTTATGATGCAATTTCCAATAGTAAAAATGGAAGGGAATTGTTCATTATGATATAAGAACTGTACTGTATAGTATATAATTATTAATTAGTTTAATTAGGAAAATATTCAGTAACCTGGAAAAACTTGTGGTAGCGTGTTACACAAAAATAACTAAATATCAAAGTGATGTACATTATGAATATTTATAAATTTATAAAGACAAAGAAAAGACATAATTACAATAACAAATATGTTAGAGTAACAGAGTGTCATAGTCTTTTGATGTGTTTGATGTGTGAACTTGGCTAGGTTGTAGTCTCAAGTTATGTGATCGAACATGAACCTAGGTATGGCTGCAAGGACATCTTTTAGATGCTATTAAAGTCCATAATGAGTTAACTTTAGGTAAGAGAGATTATCTGAGATCATCAGGATGGGCTTGATTCAATCTACTGGAAAACCTTAAAAGTGGGACGCAAGTTTCCATAATGAAAAGAAATTCCATTTATGGACGGCATTTTCAGCCCTGCACAGGAGGCCCAACCTACCCTTCCTGAAGTCCCCCTGCCCTATGGATTTCGCACTCACCTGGCCATCCTCCACGATCTTATGAGTCAATTGCTGCAATAAATCTTTCAATGTGTATCTCCTATTAACTCTGCTTCTCTGGTTGAATCCAGACTGATTCAGATTTCGGTACCTGGAAGTGAAATGCTTCCGTAAGAAAGATCTAAAAGTGTGGAAGTGGCTTTAGACTCGGCTAAACGCCTCCTGCTTGGGCCAAAAGGACATAGAGAATACTGGTTATCACGTCCCCAGCACGTCGATAAAACTAATCATCTGAGAACATGTGCTACCTTTGAAGAGAAAGAAAGAGTGGCTCCTTGGGCAGGGTAAGGAGCCCGGGAAGTGGAGCCACAAGCAGCTTGAAGCCAAATGCAGCTTTCCTAGATGATATCAAAATTGTTTGGGACCAGTAGCACCAAAAGATAACAAAGTCATGTTGTTTTAAGCCACTGAGTCTGTGGTCATTTGTCATAGGAGCAGTAGGAATTTAAAATACAGATTTAGAAGTAAAACTTTTCTTATTATTTTTATTTTTCAAATTTTCTGTAATATTTGTATCATCCTTTCGATTGAAAATATTTTTTTTCTCAATTTCAGAAAAGGTTGGAAATTTTCCCAATATTCCTAAGATAGTAGATGGAAGACCAAGAATTTAAACCTATGGTTTCTAACTAACTCATATATGCCGTCCACTCTACAACATTAAGCTAAATATGATGAAATAATGAAAAAATAAAAGAGATACAGCCCAGATGCCATCGACAGATTTCTACACTCAAGCAGTAATCATCATGCTTCCAGGAGCTAGCTGTGTGGAAACCGTTGAAAGCACAGAGCTAGTGAGAGGGTGTCTGCTCTAGGGAAGCCGAATGTTAAAATATATGAAATTTAGAAAACCTAACGTTGCTGTGGCGTGAAAGTCACCTTTTTGCCATGACAGAAAGACATGCTAGGTAAGAATGCAGGTCGTTGAGCCGAGAGAAAGTTCTGCTGTGTCGGACTGGACCGTATTCTGGGAGAGCTTGCATGTCAGACCTTCACATTGACATAATTCACATTGAAGCGCTGGCTTGTGAGGACATTATATCCATAATGAAATCATTGTGCAAACAAGATCCATCCATAGGAGATTCAGAAGGGAAGCAGAGCAAGAGATGCCGGATGAGAAATGTTGTAGCAACTCAGACATCAGGCAGTGGGAGATTCGCCCGAGGTGGCAGTGAAAACACAGGAGGATGAATGAATATGATTAATTTTCAAAGAAAATATGTGCAGGGCTTCATAACTCCGACCTGATGAAATGCAAGAAGCAGCAATCACGCGACTGTGTATTTACAATTGGTGAGGCATGAAATCACATCAGACCTAGCAGCGGATCCGGGCCATGCGTGTCAGAGTCTGCAGCAGGAAAGCGCACCCCAGGAGTATCCTCTGTGATTAAACGCAGAGCTTTAAAGCGAAAGAGAGTGGTTTAGAGGAGACTGCAGGTCGGGAAATGGCACCTGGTCTGCTGTAGGTAACGTTTGCAAGAAATGGAGGAGGCGATAGTCTGTGAAAAGGAAAATAAGATGGATCCCTTGGAGCATGGGGAAGGACGACTATGGGTCAAAACACCCAACACTTACAGGATTCCAGGAGGACTCGCCAGCAGCCAACGGGCGGGTGGAGGACGTAGTTCTAGCAGGTGGGCCTTCCCTCTGCCGTACCGCAAGGCTGCCGTCTGGCTCTGAACCCCGAGAGTGTGATGTGCCCGATTCTGTCGCCTCATTATATGTCTAGCAAAGTGACATCCATGAAAGTGCACTATATACCTGTGGCAAGTGCCTAATATTGGTTTTAATATAAATCTTTGAATTTTATAATAAAAAAACGACATACGCTCTTAAACTGAGTCAGTAAAAGTATTAGAATTCAAAGATAAAGTGATTCCTACCTTCAAAAAACTTAAAATCTAATCTTATCTATTCATTGATTCCGAGTCAAATGCATTGCTATCTTCAAAAATACCGTCTTGGGGTTGGGGAAACTCCTAAATATTGAAAATTGGCTGAAAAGTGACTTTTAAGTAAATGCACTCATTTTCAATTAAGTTTAAATATTTTTATTTCAATGATAGTGACAAATATAAATGAAGCTCCATTTTCTTGTTTCTGAGACAAAATGTGACTACTTACTTTCCTCTACAATCAAAACCCTTGGTTTTGAAGAAAAATGTGGCAGATGTTGTGTGCCCTCTAGTGGCCACAAAGAATATTTTTACATCTTGTCAGAAATTTCAGTGGTTGTGTCAAGAACGCAATTCACATCAGACCTTAATTAACATCACACCTTAAATGTTTCATTAACTCTTACTTTATCGTAACTACAGTGGCATAAACTCAATTTCCACCCTCTTGCTAGAAAATTTAGTATCAAACCACGGAAAATTTTGTAAAAGTAATACAGTAAGGGCCATGTCCAATAAATGTAAAAAAAAAAAAATTCGGATTACTATTCCTCAGAACACTACCTGACATGGCCAAAGGGACTTTGCAGATGTGGTAAGGTTAAGGACCTTGCAATGGGAAGAGTATCCTGGACTATCCAGGTGAGCCCAATCTAATGAAATGAGGTTTTAAGGGCAGAGGACTCTAAATTTGTGGGGGAGAAGAGGGAGTTCAGTTAGAGAGATTGGGAGAGAGAGAGGAAGAGGGGTCAGGTAGATCCAACATTGCTGGTTTGGAAGGTGGAGAAAGCCGATCACAGGCCAAGGAACATAGGTGACCTCCAGAAGCTGGGAAGATGAGGTAAAGTCCATAAGTGATGCAGCTAGCTGGCGAGCTTCCCTTCTATCAAATGCAGTCAACACCTTTATCCTGAGCCAAGATCCCGGTACCCCTGTTTTGTCCGGTAATAACAGACTGCGTGTAGCTGTGATGTGCCTGGTGTATCTTTTTTTCCATTCATCTCTTTTATTTTCTTTTAAATACACTTCATATTTAGAGCCGTTTTAGGTCCCCACACATGCACAGCCTCCCTCCCCCACCCCGTCAGCATCCCCCGCTGGGATGGGACGTTTGTTACAGTTGAGGAACCTACAGGGAAACGTCATTGTCCTCAAGCTCTGAAGTTCCTATTAGGGTTCACTCATGGTATTGTGCGTTCTATGGGTTTTGACAAATGTATAGTGACTTGTGTCCACTAATGTACTATCACATGGCATCATTCACTGCCCTAAAAATCCTCTGCATTCCGTTGATTTCTGCCTCCCCCCTAATTCTGGGAACCACTGACCTTGTTCCTCTCTACACAGTTTTGTCGTTTTTAGAATGTCACGATGTTGGAACCGTACAGTCAGTAACCACGTACATTGGCTTATTTAATTTAGTGATATGCATTTAAGGTTTCTCCGTGTCTTTTCATGGCTTGATAGTTCATTTCTTTTCTTGTGTGTGTGTGTGTGTGTGTGTGTGTGTGTGACATTTGTATTTTTTACATGCATAAAAATATGTTTTTCATCTCAAGGCATTTTGTATTTATGTTTGGTTATAAACAGTTTTTTCTGTCACTTAAATAACTTAGCATGTAAGGAAGGATGTTGACCCTACAAGGCAATCACCGAAAAGGTTTCTAGTAGGATTTAGTTAATTAAATCATTTATTTTAAAACTAAGAAAAGAGCATATGTATATATTTTAAAGTGGCATTCCTGTGGTATGTACGAGCAGTTTAATATGAATTTTTAAACATTACATGATTCAAAAATCTAAAAGTTTATGTTTTCACTTTTTTTGATGTATCAGCACGAGACATTTTTTGACACACAACTTTAGAAAGTTGTAGAAAACATCAAAAGCTGGCCGGTGGTATCTCTGTTCTCATGCCCAAGGATGCTGCGATACTGACACTCGGCCGTGACGGGGGTTAGTGTTCTGGCGGGTAATTCGTAATGTGTTTCTTTAGAGCCCACGTGCCTCGCAGGGGTACTTAGTACAAGTTTGTCTACTTGGTTTATCGAAAGTGGTTTGTCCCTGTTTTAAACCAGTCTGCCTTTAGCTGCATGAGCAGTGGAGTATGAAAGACCCGTCCAGTGAACTCGTGCATGACCTCCCGCCCTTGGCGTGGTTGTCATGGTCCACAGATGAAGCACGTCCGGTGTGCAAGAAGAGTCTGGAAGCTGCGCCTGGAGTTCTCTGCTCTTCCTTATGTTTCTCTCCTGCTGCGCCCCATTTTTAACCTTTCTTAAAGCTTTATATGCATTTACCCCGTGCCCTTCTGGGACGCCTTCTAATTATCTGACCCGAGTAATTGCTTCACTTGGTGCTCAGAGCAGGATCCTTGAAATGGCCCTTGGCCCTACAACTAAATGATAGATAAGGCTTTGCTGGGAAGAAAGGACGATGAGGAAGCAGGGGGTGAAGGGTGCCAAGCCGGCTTCCCTGGACCGGTCCCCGCAGGCCGGCTCCCCCAGGCCAGCGCCCCCAGGCCAGCCTACAACCGAGTGATTCTGTGACTGCCGACCGCAGGAAAAACACATCAGCTTGGAAGTGGATAGATCTGGGGCTGAGGGAAATAATCTCAATGGAGGAAAGAAGAAATTCAGACAAAAGGAAAGTCAGTCAAGAATTCTGTACCTCGGCTGCTTTTGGCTGCTCTGGCAAAAATGAGAAAAATGAGAGTAACTAAGAAAAAAACATGAGGCTGCTGGTCTGCGGGGACGCCCGCCCTGACCGTGTCCGCATGGGTGGGGACATAAGGAAAGGAGGGAGTAGAACAGGTATTTTTTTTTTTATGCTAATGTTACCCCACCTCGCTGACAATGCCTCAAAAGACTTGCAGGCTTTGGGCGTGGTGAAGGGCAAGGCAGGATCAAGAGACACCCCGGACCTGGGAAGGTTCAGAGAGCTCAGGCGGAGCACGTTTTGCAGAGCTGCGGACACCCTGGTCCGTTGACTGGTCAGAAGGCCAGCTGTGTAAAAAATGCCCTGAGCATCGACCGATTGCATAGCGCAGTCGCCTTTACGTGCTCAGTCGAGTGATCCCGAGGATGCCGAAATGTGGAAGAGCAGACGCCTCCCTGTCGGTCGCATCGTGATGGAGCACGCTCCCTTTCTCAGGCTTTTACCCGAGAAGTGATCGATGCGGTAAGTGGGGCTCAGATGCTTGGGGTTCTGGTGCGACCCCGTGGGAAGGGAAAAGCAGGTGAGGGGCGCTGTGGCAGACCCACGGGCCCCGGCCCTCCCGGAGTCAACTGATGGGGAAAGAAGATTAGTGACAGTCATGGAACTGTAAGGAATGTTAAGATTAAAAGGGATGTTCAAACCCCAGGACAATTACACAGGGCAGGTGGATAACAAAAAACGCCGTTGAAAAGGACGTGTTGGACTAACTGCTAACATTTTCACAGATTGCTGAAGAGGTTATGTGGTCCAGCTGTTCCACAAAGTGCAAAAATTATAAAAGTATTTGTTCAGTTTATCCTAGCCATGATGAATTTCTAAAAATCTTATGGTGATCTGAAGGAAGGAAGGAAGGAAGGAAGGAAGGAAGGAAGGAAGGAAGGAAGGAAGGAAGGAAAGAAGGAAGAAAGGAAGGAAAGGGAAGGAGAAAAAGCTTCCTTATACCCAGCACTGAGTAAAACAGTGTGAGTTGAAGAGCATCACGTGAGGTTGGTCCCAGGCAGATGGTGGGGCCTTTTGTAGCAGTGTATTTGTGGCCATTTGCGTGGGTGCAGGTGAAATGTCATGAGTGTGACAAAGAAGTTTGATTGGAATCGTTCTACACAGGCTCGTGGTGTATTGTCGTATCTAAACCAACTAATAAAAAGTAAAAAGTAAAAAGGCAATAGTTAAGTTATAGAGATGTGGTGAATTGTCTGCTGTAAACATGGCTCACAGTAGAAATGTGTGAGCAGATTTTTTACGGTCGTGTATCCGGTCTACCAGAATGTGTTACTGGGAGGCGTGAGGCAGCACTGGACGGGGGTGGGGGTGGGGGGGGGGTGGGCAGCTCTTCCCTGCATGGCGGGGGGAGGGGTGCTGCGAGAATCTGCTCCGTAGTTTCGGACGTGCTGGACGGAAACCCTTCCAATCACCGTACCCCCGGATGTGCTAAATGATAGCATTCGTAACCATGGCAACGTAGCATGCCTGGGGGCGTCAGTAAATTTCTGATTGATTAAGGGTATGTTAGACACAAATATATCATCACCCTTTTTAATAATCCAGTATGACTTCTGAGGGACGTTGGCGAATCCTGGAGGTTAACCGCAGACTAACTGTGATAAAGGGACTCCTCCTCCGGCCTCAGCCGTGCCCGGGAGGGTGCTGACAGCTCCAGCCTGCAGCGAGCTAAGAGGGCTTGGTGGTCTGTTTCCGCTAACGGCTTATTGTTTTATTTTGGTTATGGAAGAAAGTCAAAATCTTGAAGCGTTCATGTTGGACAGAATCCGACACAGGTTTACGGAGCTCCCAACAGGGATGTTCTGATTCTCCTGCTTATTGCAACAACCTGTCGAGAAGAGGCTTTGATTTGATTGAGGTGAATGCCCTGTTATACATTCTGTTGATGATATCATGTTGATCTTGATCCAAAGATCAAGACTAATTAACCAGCTAAAATACAGATTCGAGAGTACATATGACAGTCCCAGAGCCAGAGACACTTAGCGACACTCCTCAGACTAACCAGACGAGCTGCCGTCTCTGCCAGCTCAAAAACTAAAACAAAAATGAATTGTTTGTTTTGTTTCATAAAATTAGCCCCCCTTACCATGTTACCAGAGCGAAAGCAAAGCTGAATTTGAGTGGGGCTTTGAACAGCAGCAGCCTGTCCCGGACAGTCACAGAGCCGTTACCCAATGGATACTTTGGGGTCCTGTGACCTGGGCGATGCTCAAATGACCTGGTGTCAGCAGCTCCAACCACACTGGCTGACGCTTTGGCCAAAAGCCCATTACTGCCTCCCAGGGGTAACCACTGAGATTTGAGGTTAGATGTTTTTTGATTGAAATCCCCAGTTAGTCTCTTTGACAAGCAATTCTTGTCCTGTTGTGCTTTAGTGAAACTCACTTTTATTATTACAGAGAGATGCAGAATTATTTTGAGATCTAAAATGCCCATCGTGGTATGCACTATGCAAAAATAGCATTCTGTCGGGGAGGAAAGTCCAGCAGACGCTCATAGACGGGAACTGGGATGTTCAAGTGCACGGGGCAGGGAGATGCTGCGGTACGTGCAGAGGCGCTGCCGTGCCTCGCACCCCCCGCCACCGCTACGTCCCCTGAGGGTCCGTCTAACCCCGCAGCCCAGCAGGCCCTTCCCGCGGCAGCTCTCAGAGGACGCCAGGCAGGCGGCCTGGCTCGCGGGTCGCAGTCCCACGCGACAGGACCGCGCTCGGTCCAGAAAGCGCCGTGATGGGCGGCCGGCCGCACTTTGAATGAAGAAGGCGAAGATAAATCTGCTCAGCACATAGGATTAAGAAGTGTGTTTCTTGTGGCATCAGAGCGACTAGGTCATAAGAATATGGCGACTCTTTATAGATTCTTGGCTATTAGCCAATAAACTGGAAATGTGATTCGGAAAATGAGAAAATGAGCCTGTTTTTCCCGATAAGCCTTTTAGAATTATTGTCTTTTTAACTGTATGCACATTTAATTTTGATTTAAAAATTAAATTAAAAAATACTGTACTACATATACTTAATGTATGCCTAACGAATCATAAAAGGTATCTCATCACAGCTAAGAAAATTTTTTCCTTTATCTTCTCTATAGTTTCAATTATTCCTTGATGTAAATAGCCAAAATTTATCTCCAAGTTAAAGAAAATGAGCCCCCGGTAATTCGACTCCGCCTCTGACTTCACAGCTGGCACTACAGAATATGAAACAGAAAAAGAAGAGATGAGAAATGAACAAACAAGGAGGCTGCTGTGGGTGGCTATTAATCACGAAAGCAGAACAGGATTTGAAGGACTTTACACGAGTTTGGGAAACGGCGTGGGGGGCTCATCGCCGCAGATCGCCTCATTCTGCACCTAATGTTCGTAGGGAACGGTGAGGAAACTTCGCCCGCGGCCTGGGCAGGGAGTCAGGTCAGGTCAGCCCGCCGCGTGGGTGTTCCCGCTCCGGGTGCCTCGAAACAAAACACAAAAAATAGGTCATGTACTCGGCAAATACACGCAAGTCTAGCAGTCCAACACCAGGAGTGACACTTGTGTGGGTGAATGAGTCCATTTTTTTTTTAAAGTAACCTTTCCAAAAGTCAGTAATGCAAGATATGGAAAAATGCAAAAATTAATCATTCTACTTCATTTCACTGAGTACCCAATCAACAGTTGGTGCAGTAGAAATGAATGTGGCCATTAAAACATATGACACATAGATTTAGATCCAGATGTATCTTCCTTACATGGGTCACGTATTTACACACAGTCTCCTAACTTGGCTCTGAGACAGACCTAAAAAGCGACACCAAGGGCGTTAAGCTTTTATTCAAAAATGTATCCCTCTAGAAAGGTTTTGTGCTTTATTTTCTTTCGTTCAATATATAGCCTAGTCAAAACTTATATCGAAAGTAAACGGCAAGGATTTTGATATTCTCCGTGAATAGAGTGACATTTATCAGCACAGCAAACCTGGTCAAGGTTAATCTGTGACCAGGCATTAAAAGGAACCAAAGAGGCACCGACCCGCTGGGCTTGAGCCGCTGAAGCTTCAGCGTCTGTACTCTTGATTAGCACACCAGAGAGAGACCGCTGGGCTTCCTTGCTAAAAACGATTGTCATCGATCCTTCTCCCATTTCCATGACGAGAATATTAGGGATGTACATGTATGAAAAACCTCAAACGTTAGGCCCGTGCAGTGTAACTGGATTTCAGCACCTGCCCCCATGTTTCCAGTGAGGTCGCACACACTAGTCTCTCTGTGACGCAGCTGAAGTTTAATTAGGTAGAACTGTTGACAAAATTTGTTGACTATTCAGATGTGATTAGGAATTTATTATAATTTGCCTATAAGTAAAAATTTAAAGGCAGCTCATTACATTGCATTCCTTCAGGTATAAACGGGAATACATCATTGCAATATTAAAGGATTTTGTTGTTTTTTTTTCCTCAGGAGCAAATCTGTGGATCAAGAAATGTTATACTTTATATGCTCGTACCATATAAAAAGAGATACTGTGTGTTAGTTAGGCTCGTAGTTGGGCATAGAATTACCTAAAATATATGGATTCCTAAAGGCTTTAGACATATTTAACATTTGGGGCAAGCGAATCTTTGTTATAAATATGACCATTTGCAAAAGCAAGGCCGTTTAAGAGTGTGAGACTCTTGGCTTTTAAATATACAGCTCTTCAAAGCAGAGCCATTTTGGGAGTAAGGAAAGTTTATATTTTCAGCAGTGACTTACAGGGTGTTGTTTTTTCCTCTTGAACTGAGAACAGCAAAGGTGACCGAGCGCTGTAGGAAAAACTTCCTAATAAAGCCCCGTCTCATAACCAGAGTCTTCATTTTCAAATCTCACTTTGCCTAGTTCAATATTTCTCTATTCATCAAAGAATAGCTTTGAATAACTTGATTTATTAGCATTATGAAAAGGTTTTTTTTCCCTTTCCTCTTTTTTAATTTATACTAAGAATAGCAAAAGAAATAGCTGCTTAATCCTTTTCAAAAGAAATGTCATTATTTCTTTTCAAAATATTTTATACAGCTATGACTCAGACATAAATCATCATGCCCAGTGAACAGAGGGACACTATTATGGGTAATCAGGACTATTTGCCTATCCAGAAAGTACAAATACATATTTTATGTATAAGGTCTATATTAAGGAATCATAGATAAGAGAATATCACATCTTTCTTAGTTTCTGGAAAAGCTCCTCCCGAAACCCCACTCAAGGAGCACCTTGTTGGAGAAACTGACTGTACTCTCGCAGTGAATTGTTCCTTCCTCTGTGATTATTTCATACTGCTTTGTAGATCACTTTGCATTATTTGTGTCTGATTTATTTTAACTCCTGTCTAGACAGTGTGCTCCTTCAGATCAATGGCCGTATTTTTCTTCCATGTGTATTTTTAACACCCATTAATTGATTCTTTCATTCAGCAGACATTCATTGAGTGTTTTTTAGGTGTCCGGCACTGTGTTAGGCATCTAATTCAAAATGATGTTGAAACTATAATGGTCCCCTTCTGTCTAAAGCTTCCTTCCGGCGGGGAAGACAGACATAACATTTATCGGTTTGATTCTTAATAACAACTGATAAATGTTAAGACAAAAGTATACATGATGCTAAAAGGCAAATGTAAGGTAGAAAAAGGTCAAAGCCTGAGCTGACATCTGTAGTATGATGCTAAGTTAACTAACCAAAATGATGGCAGGAGTGAGATGGGGAAATGTTTCGGGAATTGAGAAAAATGCAGGAAAGTGTTATATGGCGCGAACACCATGGCCATCCCAAAGGGCCGTCCCCAGAGTAATGGGAACACAAAAGGGGTGGGAGGATGGGGATGAAGAGGAGCTGGGAGGGGGGTAAGGCCAAGCCATTTAAGGATGGCGTTGGCCATGTTCGTGATCTCATCCTTTATCCTCGGAGCAGCAATAAATCGGTGAAGTGTCTGGATAAGGCCATGGTTCAGTGAGCTCTGCCTTCACTCTAGATTCTATATGTACTGACATTGCAGTGGAGAAACCACATTGGAGCAGAGTAGGAATGGGGGTGGAAGCCAGTGAACACTGGTCTGAGCCCGGTACTTACGTGACCAATGCATCGTCATATCACCCCCAATAATCTGAGTGGCTTACCCTCAAAGGTCATTATCGCCGAATGAGAATAATCTCGGCGGGGACCAGAACGTATTTTCATTCCATAAGTAATTCACTGAGATTCTAGAAGTCAACAGAATTCGAAGACGTGATAATGATTGTTTTAAAAAGATTATTTAGAGACAATTCATTTAACTTCATCAATAGATGTATAGATACGTACTGTTTGTTCATCTTTTAAAAGCTGCTATATGTTCATTTGCTTCCCATATAGTGAGACCAAATATGCAAATGGACAGTGGTCAGACCATGTATCAGACAGAATGCTGACCCGTAACCTGCAGCAACCGGCCCAGCAGAACTGTTCCATTATCCACCGTAACCAGCCCAAGAACTGAGCCTGCTACCCTCAGGTCACACATACAGGAAGTCAGACTGTGACCTCTAGAACAATCTGAGCCAGATAACAATCAGACCCAAAAGACTAGACTTGAATAATAACTGAAGGCTTCCATAATTTTTGTCCCAGCTTCAACTAACTACTGACCACAGAAAGCAATTATGTCCCCTAACCAATCACATATGACACCCACTTCTAGTTAGCCTGTCTACAGTTTCTCTCTGCCAACACCTGCCACTCAGGGTATACCAGAAGGCTTCTCTTCTTTTTCTTTTTTAATATTGCCAACTGCTGTTGAATCTGCCAAACCCACAAGTGATGATGTCTGACTCCCTTGCTATAATAAACTCTGAATAAGTAGCCTTTGCCTCTTCTCCTTTGGTTGATCTTTCATTTCTGGACTTTTTGTAATGTAGAGCTCCATTTGCTACTTCTGGCTGTAGTCCACTTAATCAGGATCTGAGATACTGAATAGATGACTTACTGTGTTCTTGAGTTAATATGTGTGTCAGTGTGTGTGTGTGGGAGAAAGAGAGAGATGGGAGAGTTGGGGGGGGGGGCGGAGAGAGAGAGGAATGAGAATATTTGAGAGTGAGAAATTGGTCAAATTTTTTCCTTTGGTTCATTTCCGAGGTGCTAGGGACCTGGAACCCTTACAGTTTTCTCTTCCTCTTTACCTCTTTTCCTATTCTATCCAACTAGAGACCAAGCCAAGCTGCCTCTTCTCTCTAACCTTGACTACTCTAGAGATTGAGTGAGCCTATAAAAGGACACATGGGCCTCAAATAAACTTATATTAATAAAACAAAACATTCCAATAGTATCTCTTAGATTCAAAGCTCAAATTACAAATCAACTAATGCCTGCATCCGCTCTATTTTTAGTCTATTTGACAGTTATATTCAGTATCACTCTACCATACATAATCAAGCCAGATGCATTGGGAAAGAGAATCATTAGAAGAAATTAAAATATATACATTCTGATGTAATCATGATAGCTGCTAAATCTGTAAGAGGAAATACTAGAACTGAAAAGAATTTTTTCGATAAAAATCTTAACATCAGTCTTGAGCCTCAAGAAACTTGGTCCCTCAGACTCTTGCCCAGGGCCTGAATCAGAAAATCCTTGTAGTTTCATGTTAAAGTGATGCTTTAAAAATAAGATATTGAATTGACACTAAACAGAAGACGCGCGTGCGCACACACACACACACACACACACACACACACACACAGCAAGCCAGAGAGAGGGAGAGAGAGAGAGAGAGAGAGCGCGCGCTTACCTGTGCCTAAATGAAAACCAGAAAATGTATAATTCAGAGGAATTTATTACCCGAAAATTAAATCTGTTTTCTAACTAATCTCATGTGGAGACAGGAGCGACATGGAGACATAGAAAACATCTTAAACGTTGGCATCAGGATGCTATTCTGCTTCTTTATATTTTGTGTTGAAAAAAAAAATGTAGGAATCCAGAAAGAATGTCTGTCCATTTAAGTGGGTTATGGCCCATTGACAAGGCTTTCTTTTCCGATCATAAATGTTTTCCAATGATCTAGAGATATTCTAAGAGCATAACCATTTAGCTATTCAAATTAATGAACAAAGAGCCATTTTACCTCCTTTTTCTTTCTTTCTATGCATTTATTTATTTTTTAACATTTTATTTTTTTATTTTCCCCTCCCCCTCCTCTCCTTGTTCTAATGCCAGTTTATTGATGTGCTTCTGGGACATAAAATTGCCGTTATCGGTTTTGTTTTCTTCTCATCAACGCATTGAGCAGCACTAAAATTATTAAATTTCAAACGTACATGGGTTTCAACTAAACACTGTATAAAAAATTAAAATAGATGGTATAAATAAACTTCTACCCATTAAACTCATGGAATATACAAGTAAAACCCTATTAAAGTAAGCTCCAAGGGATTAAAAATATCCTGTGTTGAAATTATCACTGAAAATAATTTAATTCTTAAGTAGAGTTTGAAATCTTATTGTCTTTTTGTCTTTAAGAGCTTTTATTGGAAATAGTTTTAAACACACAAATGAAGACTCTTAGGGCACCATTACAAGAATCTAAAATTATTTCCCGTTATATGGCAGAGAATGCATCTATACCTCTTTCTTTTTTATGAACCTGTTACTGACCATGGCACATGGCCCCCAGAGCGAAGGCTGCATTTCAAAACCTGCCTCGCAGTCACGTGTCACCGTGTGACTAAGTTTTCGCCAGTCTTTTAAACCACTGCTGTGGCTGTCTGTCTCCTAGCAGAAGTATCGTGACTAATGCGCATTATGAACACCATATTGTGCAGCCGGAAGTAGAGCTGTAAGAGAGAATAATAAGTCCACCATATTGGAGAGGCCGTGGGATGCAGTGTCAGTAAACCTGATTTCAAGTCCCCTCTGGTCACCTTCGTAAGCCGTTTATTTATGGCAGATCGGTTGACTTTCAGAGCTTTGGTTTTCTCATCTGTAAAGCGATGACAATAAAAATGACCTCATAGTTTGGATGGGAGTGAAAATACCTTATAAGGTGAATCAGTCTAGAAATTTTAGTTAAAGCACCAGTTCTCTTCATTTGTTAACTTTATGCTGTTATGCTGAAATGTATATATATATGTATGTATGTATATATGATGGGGGTTGTTTTTGTTTATGGTGAGATTCTTCTGCACTTTCTCATTTAACATCATATGCAACCTACCTGCAGATGTTGACCTGTGCGCCTCAGCTTTGATGCGTACAGCATCTCTGAGGAGGGGCAGAGCGCAGTAAGATTCATTTGGCCAAGAAAACAGAATCTAATCAGAATCAAGGGCGCTTCCTTTAGTCCCTAGAGTCCTTGATGGGGGCATCGACTGCCAGTCACCATCTCACGGAGGCAAGGTCTCACCACATCCCGAAAGTTCAGTACTTGCCACTGTGTCGTCCTCTCGTACTGCGGGCTTGCACCGCTGTCATGAAAGAATGCACGTAATAAACTGAGTGCTCCTGTGCAGGGAAACATTTGTTCTGAGCTTGTTCAGGTTTTGGAGCAAGCATGGCACCGAAAAGGCCTTGTCCTCACTGGGCGGCGATGGGGATAAGGGTCAGCACCGAGTGATCCTGAGGACAGAGCTCCTTCTGGATCCCCAGCCCTCCGCCCCAGGACACGCTTGTTCTCACATGCGTGCGCCTGTGCACATCTGTCTGTGTAAGTCTGCGTCACGTGACCTTACTGCCGTGTCAGAGTGTGTCACTGTCAGCCAGGAGCTTAATGAGGACATTTCCGTCTGTTCTCATTCCCTTCCCATGTATGTGCATGTCCCATTTTAATGGGCCCTAGTAGTTGCCTTGAGGTTCAGTAAAAACTATAATTTCCTCGATTTGACCACAAATACAAATGAATCCATGAATCATCTCTCAATCTTCCATGAAAATAGAAGTTGATAATCATGTGAAAATACAGAAGTAATTTCTCTTTTAAGTTTGGAGTCCATTTGCTTTACTTAATGGGCAAATGTACATTGTTTAAAAAGACAGACATCACTGTACTTTATTTCAAACTTACTAACAAAATCTAACTCCGAAGAAGCTCAGTATTCCTCCTCCTTCTTGCTCTTCACTGGAGCACAAGTGCCACACTCTGACGCTGGGACACGGACCAGGTCCCCAACAGTACATAACGTCTTGTGGGGGGGATTTAGCAAAGGATGCATTTTACATCAGTGCAGTCATGGCTCAGTGCCCTGGGCTCACGAAGCAGGTGGTACGGGCTTGAGTGAGGAACAGGACAGCAAGCAGGGAAAGAGGTGTGACTTTCTCGTGACCTTCACCCCTTTACACCGATCGATTATTTAGGATTCTCCTAAAACAGGCTGACATGCTAATCCAATCAAACAGACTAGAAAAATGCACTTGGATCAAGAAGTAAAAACAGAAAGTTTGTTTCCATTATTGTGCTTCATAAAGATATTTACATATATGTCTTTATAAATGCGTGTGTGTGTGTGTGTGTGTGTGTGTGTGTGTGTGTGTGTGTGTCGCTCTGTAAATTCGCCGTTTGGAGGTCCAGCCTTTGCAGGTTGGATGATGGAGTGTCAATAAGGCTAATTAAACATTTCCACAACCACAGAACTGCAAGGACTTGGCGGACTCGTCTGCTGACATTTAAGTACCTACTGTGCAGAGTGGAAAGCGCCATGCGCCTCCCACGATGCCACTCAATGAGTCCAGTGGTTTTTATAACACGGCAGCTCGTCCCTGCGCTGCGGTGTGTTCTCGCGAAACGAGCCGGGTCCCCCTTTCCGCAGCCCCCTGGTGCCGGGGGAGCCCCGTCCTAACAGATGTTTCCATCCTCGGTGCCCAC
Organism: Rousettus aegyptiacus; assembly: GCF_014176215.1. Taxonomy (NCBI): domain Eukaryota; kingdom Metazoa; phylum Chordata; class Mammalia; order Chiroptera; family Pteropodidae; genus Rousettus; species Rousettus aegyptiacus. The sequence continues at coordinate 5,590,321 of NW_023416290.1, read as the reverse complement.
GCCAAGCAGCACGTCTCCTCACATAGGCGGCGGCACTTGGCTTCGGGACATTACGTCTTCCCTCAGGTTCGGCCACTGGCTGAAACGGGGCTGTTTCTTCCAAGCTCAACAGCGTGGCATCCAAACACCGTTTCTCCATTAGTCACCTGGTTCCTCACTCCAAAGTGCAATTCAGACTTGGAAACAAGTGCGTACCCGTGGCCTTTCAGATCTAACATGGTCTGGTGGAAAGCATATTGGAAGAGTGTGAGTTTCACCGACTTGCTAGGTGACCTTGGACAAATTGCTTGACCCCAACGTGCTGCATTTTCCTCTCTACGCAGAGAACACGGAGGCCGTGATACACAGCCTCCCGCCCCGGCCTGCAGGGTTTCGGGAGGTGAGCCTGAAGTGACCGTTCGCTTACAGTCTGTGTTGACACGTTGATGGTGAAATGTCCCCCCTTCCTGCGCTGGTAGAAACGTGTCACACATTTATGATGAAAACTGCTGAGAAAGAACTTAGTGGGAACATAGTTCACTGCACTTTACTCTGTACGTTTAGACATTTATTCCGTTAAAAAGACGATGCTGGATATGTTTGAAAGTGCTAAAAGCACGGGATTCAGAACCCGACCCAGACTGAAGTGCTGACGCGGCCGCTCGCAGGGCCCCTGCGTCGTTTCCAGGGACTTCGCAGCGCCCAGCTCCGTACACCTGGGCCGCCCAACGCCCTTCCCGCTGTGCTCAGCCCCGTGCAACGGGAGAGACGAAACTGTCCAAGGCGGGTTCCTGCGCCCCGAACCCAGGGCCTCTCAGGCATCTGCTGAGCTCCCGCCCTATCCGTTGGCCCCTTTGCAAGCAAGGCCCAGGGACCAGTGTTACCGGTCGGGGTGGCCGGGGCGTGCGTGCTTCAGCTCCCAGCGCTGCCCCCCGCCACCTGCATCTGGGCCAGCAGCGCGGTTCCCACTCGGGCCTGGAGTTCAGACCGAACCCCGCCGCTCACGTAGTCTCTGGCATACGGCACACAGTCAACGTTTGTGGGCGGTCGTGGGCCTCCCTGCGCTGCCTTTGCTTCCCCGTCCTCCTCCCTGAGACCGGCTCCTGTCCTTCATAAACCGAGGGCTGAGTTCCTGATGGACAGGACGCCTCCTTGCCAGGACGACCATCCATGAGTCCGAATTCCCTAATGCTGTGCTCTGAATCCCAGATGGAAAGATCTGGAGCTGACCATTTCCAGAGCTCTAGTGTAGACCTGCAGGTCACCCGGATACCGGTGGCCCGACCCCTGGAACCCCTGAGGCACAACTGTAAAGCCAGGTCAGGTTCCCGGTCTTTATTACGCTTTGACTTCTCAGTCTTCTGGAGAAAGTGACATTGGAGTCCTTATTTATGCGTAGATTTAGATTTCGCTTTAAGAGAAATCATAAAGTCATATGATCACTATTGATTTATATAATAAAATTAAGATAGTTTGTAATATTTACTGCAATAATAATAATTTATCATATGTAGCCCCACTTTAGAGTTTGAATATTACATGTAAAATGTGTTCCTCTCTGATTTAAGTATTTCTTTAAGAATTTTATTGATAGTCCCAAACGCCACTGTCTCAGCAGAGTTTCTCCAAATTGCAATTAATAAAAAGCTATTTAGGAGCTACAGCAATTCAAGAAAAGCTTTCTAATTTGATATCATTATTAACAGAATACAATTTACGAGAAAGTTTTGGTAAGAATATAATTTGTGATTTTGCTAAAATGCAGTTGAGAAAAAATTTATTCAAAAATAAATATTGGCTACTGAATTATGTATACTCTTGTTGTATTACTTATGCAAATATTATCACTACAACATCAGAAATTTTAGACATGGGTGGTAACAATTATTGTTATCTGATAATTTGCTAAACATCAATTGCGTAAAATGTAACTTTGTGATATATTATGATTTTGTTCTTAAAAATATATATTTTTAAGGTAAAAGGATATTATTGATTTTAATTAGCAGTTTGTTACATTAGCTGTCACTTGTAAATATTTAGACATGTGGTATGTGAGCCTTCATTTGTACTCTTGTTCCAAACCCGCTACTGTTAGCAGCACAGGTGATTAAATATTCATTTTGTAAAGACCGTTTTGCCAACAGTTAAAATCCTGGCTTGGAGGAGAATGACAGTAAAGAGAGAGAGAGACCAATTAAGAAGACTTTATATCAATTTGGAATTGCAGCTTGATGATGACTTTGAGATTTCTGATTTGTATGCCAAAAATATGTATGTATATAAATGTGCCATATATGTATGCACATATGTGTGTGTATGAGTGTGTGTATTTATGGGTATGACCAGAGCTTAGAAGAGAGGTCTGAGTTCCACGGTTATAACTTTGTGGCATCAAAGTATGTAAGGATTGGCTTCACGAGGAGGAATGTGTACAAAGAATGTCAGGAACAAAGGAAAGAGCTGGTTTAAAAAGAGAGGAGGGAGTTAACCTATTTAAGTGCTGTAATATGTGAGAAAATTTAAGTATTAAAAGTTGTCAACGCAGAGCATTAACAGCAGAAAGCACATTGCCGTGACTGAGCTATGAACAGGAGATAAATAACTGGAGACTGTGAGATGGGATTGCTTTTCTCAGAAGTTTGGCAGTGGAGGAGAAACGATTTTCTGGTGAGTGGAATTGTGACAGTAGGGTGACATTTGAGAGAAGCAAGAGTCGAAGGAAGATGTGTTGTTTCTCAAGGTTGGAGTGTAGCGAAGGTGTTTGTGTTCCAAGTGGAAAGAAAGAGAACGGGGGGCTGCAGACTTGGGGGAGATGGCGCTGATGGCCAATGGCCGGGGAGGCGAGTAGAGCTGGGTGCGTCCTGAGCGCTGATCGAGGGACTCACCTAGGATCAAACAAAGAAACAAAAAACCCCACGAAGATATGACTTTATTGAAATTTGAGAGGAAGAGAATGGATGGACGCGAATACTTGCCAAAGTGCAAATATTTTTGGTTGAAAGTAGCTGCAGCCCATTCAATCTAGTTTGAGAACGGGGGTGGGACACGAGGGCCACAGGTGTCAGCCGGGGCCCCCGAGCAGGAACCTCGCCGCGCTAGGGACCGGGAGCAGGAACCAGAAACTCCTCGGGATCCAGAGCCACTCTCCCCAAGTGTCTTTAACGGCACTGTTTTCTCCAAACAGGATATAACAGCAAACAAGTTAAGAGAAACTGTTTAGATAGGGTAACTTGGAACAGTTGAAATGCACATAATTCATAAGAAAGAGTTAAATATTTACCAACGTAATAATTCACACTTTGATGCATTTTGAAAATCAGAAGACCCTTCTGAGTTTGCTACACGGAGCTTTCCAGTAGAGGGCTCCACAGGACTGGAGGATGGTTGAGGACGTCCCTCTCGAAGCCATTTTACGAGTAAACCCCACATTGTAATAGCCTTTTGAAACTCCACCTATGGCATTTGCCACAACCCCCCACAGTAGACCGAGACTTAAAAAGAAATGGTGATCCAGTGCTGATGACGGTGCGATCATTAGTTCGATTTTAACACTAAAGCACATGGAAACTCGTTGGCTTCTCCAGACTCTTGTCTGATGATTCTAAGCAATCTACTGTCTGAACTGCAGGACTCATATGGACAAAAGAAGCTGTTTCCTTGGAAACGGGTACGTGAAAGCCCTTGGAACATCTCCTCCCCGGGAGTTAATTTGTTTCAGATGGGGAAAGGTGATTACTTAGGAGCCAGAGAGAGAGAGAGAGAGAGAGAGAGAGAGAGAGAGAGAGAGAGAGAGAGAGGAGCTCATAGGTTTTTTCTTATCATCGCTGTTCCTTTTTTCTGAAATGCATTGTGGACTGCAGCAGCGAGAATAAACATTAATACCATTATCATTATCTAAGATTATAACTGTAGCAGCTCTTACGTGCATGTGGAAGCAGCAGAGTAGGGATGGAAAAAAAATTTCCCGATCGAACCAGTTCCACCCATTTCCCAATTTTCTGGAAATTTTCCAGTGCTGTGCTGCATTTAGTGCTGATCATTATCAAGTGCAGATGTTTACCACTTGGGTAGAATTACCTGTAAAAGATGATGATCTGTCATTTCAAAGAGATGGAATTTCTGACTCATGGATTTGAACATTTATCCCAGTCGTAGTGAAGTTCTTAATCCTCCTAAATCTACTCTTTTGCTTTACCCCTTGCCTTCTTTGTCCCTCTTGGCATGAGTTCATTAAGCAGTGTGTTGTGTTCAGGCCTATGGAAGCTTCCACGATTCTGGACACATGGCAGCGAGTCTTCAGTAAGGCTCTGTTAGCTGATTGATTGACTGTTGGCCTTGCCGGCAGTGGTTGAGCTGTGGTGTGGAGCTATAGAGTCGAATAAAGGGATCGGTCCGTACGTGAAAGAAACTTAGGACCTATTCTCGTATATCGCCTTTTAACAAACCAAGTTAACCGGACAACAGAGATCACGACACACATTAACTGAACTCAGATAAAACAAAGCACTTTAAATCATTTCAGTACATACATTTCTTAAAAGCAGTGATTATATTAATTAAATGTATAGAGCTTTTTAGCTCAGCGTGGTCTAATATAAGGAAGTATAAATTAACCTAAAATATTTGACATGAAAATCAAAGCCAAGTGTCTCCATACAAATTCATGGGAAAAGTAATCCTGTACTTGGATAGGTGACATTGATAATGTGATCTCTTCTTTTTCTATACATTTTTAGAAATAGGAATTCACACTTTCTGTAATTGTATATTTGCAAAGAAATGACTAGTTTAATAAAATCCCTTTCTTGCTATTCACCTGCATTGTCATGTAAGATTCTTAAAGAATTCCCATAAAAGAGAAGAAAGTATCAATTCATGGGGATTTTCGTCAGCATCATTCAGCTATTCTCAATCTCATGTCTTAAAGTTCTCATAAGGTATTCTGAAAAATAAACAAAATATCGTATGATAAATTATCATTAAGTACATTAAATATCAATTTGTTTTGTTCAGTCACGTAATTACAGTATAGTTATTATGGAGATGTTACATTATGTTTATCATATTAAAGGAGTTTTCAAATATCACCAGGCTCCATGGAAAAACAACTGGATCACTGCCAATATATAGTTACACCAACCTTCACAAGAAAAAGATATATGTTCCAAAAGCAAAATTCCACTTGACCTCTTTTACAAATGCATAATTTAGAGTAGCATAAATGTGTACTTAGGTATCATCCAACCAACAATAACATTGGGATACATTTAAGTAAATAGAACACACCATTGCCTTAGTCGGCTTGGGTTTGTAACGCGAAGTACCACAGACTGGGTGGCTTAGCTTTTATCTCTTATAGTTCTCGGGGCCAGGAGGTCCATGGCCAAAGTATCCGCATGCAGGTCCCCTGCTGGCGAGGTCTTCCCTGCTTGCAGGTAAATGCCTTGCTGTGTCTTCATGTGGCAGAGAGGACGAAGCGGAGAGCTCTGGGCTCTTCCTCCTCTTTCTGGGCACCCACCCTCGTGACCTCGTCTAAGCTAATTACCTCCCACCGGTCCCGACCCCAGATGAGACCGTGTTGGGAATTAAGGCTTCAGTGTATGCATCTGAGAGCAAACATACCATGGCGATTCATTAATATAATGTCTCTTCCTTTCAAGACAAGTAAGAATCGAAAACTCTTTGTCGGGGGGATTATAAAATATTCTTGAGCAGGAGTAAAATTCATAATTCTGGACATGTCATTTTCTGAAAAATCATTTCATACCATGAGCCTACCAAGATACTTTGTTTTTTTCCAGAGCCGTCTTTTAAAAGAGAAAGTTTTGTGACAATTTTCACTAAAAAGAAGTACCTCTGTGCTGTTTAGTAATATAAATATGTAATTTCATCATGAGAGGAAATATTCTTCTAGAATATAAGACAGGAAAATATCTTCCTTCTTCTATATTGACACTGTGTTGTCTCTGAACGTTAAAGTGTATCTGGGTTTTGTGTATCTGAATGTGCATGTGTGTGCATCAGAAAAAGAAAGAAATGACAGCGATACACATAACTTTAGAAAAATTGGATGTAACTGTAACCCACATATTTACTCATTCAGCAATATTTATCGAGTGTTTCCTTGTGTTACATATTATTGTAAATGCTTGTATGTGTCACTAAATGTAAATATGACAGACTTTGCTTCGCTTATATACAGATGAGAACATTTCAGGTGGGATTAGCCCCGGGGGACGGGGGCCGCCATCACGCCTCGAATCTGCATGTACAAGGGCATCAGTAACAACGTAGTCGGCTCTTACTTAACTGGGAATGCTAAAGGCTGCCTTGGTGCGGCCTCCTCCATCTCTGACTGCGCCCGCCCCTCCCTGACCACGATCACGGCGCCCCTCTTAACTTGATCAGTCACATGTGCATTCCTGTGTCCCAGGGACTGCAGAGGGGTAGGGGGAGGAGGGAATCCTGTGAGTGGGATGCGACATCTCCGTGGTACCAAGAAGAACCTGAGCCTGGACCAAAACCAGCAGTGCATGAAGTAGGCAGTGGGACAGGAAGTGCGGGACGGACACGGGCAACTCCGAGGGCAGCCGGCAGGTGAATAACGCCCAGTGGATTTAAAAGCATCCACGGTCTTCCCCCCCACCCCGACAAATACAGGGCATTCAAGTGGCTCTCATGCCGGAGTGAGCCCTGGCACAGTTTGCTGCAGCTGGCTGCATGCCCTTCACAGGGGAGCATACAGTTAAGCCTCATAATTTTCTCAGAAACTGTCAAAATGTAAGCTCCCCGTGGGTGAGAATTATATTTATCTTATATACTGTGATGCCCCAACACTTTTACATATAGGATATGGGAGATACACATTTCTTAAGTAAATACATAAATCTAGAGCTGATATTTAAAGTTTATTTACCATAAAGGACTCTAAAAATCTATGTAATTATCTTTTAAAGATACTTCCTTTTAAAAAAAGAAAAGGATGTGACAAGTAACTTAGTTCGCTACTTATGTTTATTATAATTGGTTTGTTGTGAAAGACACAATAAAAATTAACAAAAGCCCGCGTGCAGATTCTCAAAATGTAGGGATTATGTGGCAGCTTTTCTGCATTTTCTTTTTGAACGGCTGAGAAATTTGGCATTGCATTGTTTTGGGCCTAAAACACCTGGTTTTGATGTCCTGTTTGTGTCAGAACTTGTCTGCATCTGGGTTCGTACCGACCGCTTTTTTCCAGTCATGCCCTTTTCACTCTGGGTCTTTTATCCATTTTCATTCAGGTCCTCGATGTGGGTCTTTTTCAAGTTCTGTCTAAATTCTGACTGGGACCTTTTCACACACCCTTAAATATAACCCTGCACGAACGTTCTGTCTTAAAAGGGTCACCAGCCACAGCGTGTCATTGCTATCTCGCCTTGAAAGGTCAGAAAACAAAACTTGTCCTTTTCATCTCTAATGATGCTTCTCCTCCTGAAGTTCGTATTTCTCACACGTTGCTTCACTATCTTCCCTGTATTCCGAGATTTAATCCATTATAGGCATCTTATCTCTTTCCTCAAGACTCCCAAATAGTCAGTTGATTTTTTAAAAAAATCCTGTCAATTCTTCCTTTATCTTAATCTCCCACATCTTTGTTCCATTACTTTTTTCCTGTACTATTACGTAGTCTTTCAGTGGTACATTTTGTAAGTCTTTCCTTTTAATTCATCTTACACGTTACTCCCAGAAGACGTCCTAGAGTTCCGCTTTGTTCCCCTCGTGTATCTAATTCTGTTAGATAAAACATAATTCTAACTTTGACTTTCTGGACCATCTGCATTGAAATTCTAAACTCTACAAAATCTGCATGTACATTTTACTCCCCAAAATGCAAATAATTGCTATTTTCCAAATACACCATGACATATCCTAGCTCTATGCATTTCTTATGCTATTTCTTCCACTAGGAATTCATCTTAATATCTCTTCTTTTCCTAAAGTCCGCTTACCTGAATTTTTCTTCTCTTTTTCATGGCTCTTACAGTAGTTACTTATGGTTATATGACGAAATTACTCCAAAGCTTAGCAGCTTAAAACAACTAACATTTATTATCCCACAGTTTCTTGCATCGGGAGTCCGGGCGTGATTTAGATGGACGCCTCAGTCTTAGTTAGTGTCGCTCACTAACCTGCAATCAGAGCATTGACCAGGGTTCAGGTCTCTCAGGGCTCAGCTGGGAAGAGAAGCCACATACCAGCTCACTCGTGTGCTTGTTGGCAGGATTGAGCCCCCTGTGGACTGTTGACTGACACCTGATGTTCTCACTGGCTTTCGATTGGAGGCGGCCTCAGTCCCCTGCCGCTACACAGTGCAGCTTCCAACAGGGCAAGCGAGGGTCAGAGCAGGAGAGATCTGACAGAGATGGAAGCTGGTGTCATTTGGTAACATCCGGTCACCTGTGGAGCATTCTGCCCGTCGGCGAGCGTCCCTCAGGGGACATGGTTGCATAAGGGCGTTGAGTGTCAGAGGCAGGGGCCACTTAGACCTTGTCCTACCAACCACACCTCTCGTTTATCTCTCCTTCCCTGTTTCTTTCAGGAAATACAAACTTTTGTTAGTCTCTGAACTCCTATACTAGTTAATCGGCTTCCTTCTGTGCCACTTTCCTATTAGATTTTCATACATACTAGTTATTGGCTATAATTTAATTCCCAATTTTATGACATTTTGCATATGGTGTTTTTGAGTAAACATTGCTGAATGGTTTCCATCTCTGTTATAATTTCTTAGTACCTTTCTATTCACACTCTCACCTCAAATATCATGAGCACTTTAACCAGAAGAACCAACAGAAACTTCCAAAATACCAAGTGGAAGAAACCCTGAAAATGGTCCAGCTTTTATTTTCTCTTACTGGAGTCAAGGTATGCCGTTGTGGTTTTTGACAATCATTGTTTTAAACAAAGTTCTACTGCATCCAAATATTCTTGAGATCAAGAAACAGTTCTAATGGCATTTCATCTGCATTTGTGTTACTTTGCACAAAAAGTACTTACAAAATGCTGATTGGCATGTAGTTTTGAGGGAAGTATACTAGAGGACCTTTGTCTTCTGCTATAGAGATGCAAACTTTGTACACTGAAAAATTAATCTAAAATTTATACTAAAGATTGGTTTATAAGCTAACACCCATCCTTTCTTATTAAAGCCTAGATTTATACAATAATTTCATGCAATGAAATGTGGTGCAACAATTTTATAAAAACTAGTCTAACGATAGACTGATATTAGCGTCCTCACTTCACAAAATGTGGGGGAAAGGAGCAATAATTATTTTTCACACATTATGTTGGTCAAACAACACTGCGTTTTTATTTTTATAAATTATACTGTAAAATTCTTTATGTTTTTAAATATTTTAAAAATATATTGTCTGCCTTAGCTTATACTCTTACCAGAAATGCTTTACTTGTTTCAAGAGAATTTAGTGCCAGCCAATCACAAATGAATGACTATTACAAACAAGTATCGAATGACAGTGATTGTATCCTTCTTTGAGCATAGCTGGATTTTTTTCCCTTTATTCGTTTCATTTAAGAAACGTAAAATTACTTCGCATTGTTCCGCATTCATATTATGAATATATTTTTTTTTCTGTAATTTTTACTGCTGGCATCAATGAATAGCACCATTGTGCTTGATCACCATCTTTGATAATTTTTTCCCTGTGATGCTGACTTGCACCAATACAATTGTTGATGATGCTACAGAAACATCCAAACGATAGCATTGTTCCACCTGACACATAGAACTGTCATAAATTAAATGCACCATCTGCTGCCGTTTAAATGAAATAATGATTTAAAACCCCCACAAAACATACAAACTTCAGAAACACGTGATTTTCTTACTACAAATAAAGAGCTATCAATTTTGATTCACAAAAAGAAGGAAACCACAAAGTTCTTGAATTCCCTCTGAGATTAAGTTAGAATCCAGATCTTCCTGAACTCAATTTCTTTTAATATTTTGCATCAGATCTTTAGTCGACCTGGTTTCCCCCCAAAAATTATAAAGTTTCGCTTTATAATTCATTCCCAGTTTGGCCTGGCATAAGATAGCTCACCTCCACATTCCTGGCGAGCACATTTCTTTGCTGGAAGAAAAGTTCACTTCTTAACTGAATGTTTGGCTAGAGATCAGGAAAAAATAAGATCCAATTTCTTTTACACATGACTTCCTTTTTCATGTGACCCTTATACAGAATTGTCTTTATTCTTCACTCTGTCAGCTGGAATATAATAAGTTATGCCAGATCCTGTTGATCCAGCACTCTTAGGAATTCTTAAACGCATTCCACAAATAATGGATCTTTCAGTTCGTTGAAATCTAGCAGCTCGAGCGTTCATTCATCTCAAACAAAGGGTGTGATACGTGTCTGCTCTACTTCCTAAAAGGCCCAGTGTACCCACTGCCTTTCAACTGGCATTAGATTTTCGAAGCTTCTAGCGAGTGCCAGTGTTCCTTCTGCATAATGTTGCCGACGTCTCAGTTTTAACCTCCTTTCTTTTTGCCGTCTGGGCCTGCAAATTTTCCTCGTCCAATTCTGGAACTGCTGTTGCTTCCTTTTCACAAGTTAACAGTCCCCTTTCCAGTTCTCCATCCCGTTCCCTCCTCCTGCAAACAGCCTGGTCGAGAGGAGGCGTGGAGGGAGGAGGTAGCAAAAGCCGCGGGCTCTGAAGTGCATCGGCACGAAGATGATCCTTAGAACGGAGCCCGTTTTTGCTCTGCCGGCGTGTGAATGAGAAAATCGAACCATCTATGTGAAATAAGTAAGACGATGACATAATTTCAATCTAGCGCAGTGTCTTGAATATTTCAGGCTCTCGGATCCTAGTTTAGTTGGTTCGAAGTGAGTTTTTATTTGAGTAAAAAATATATATATAAAACAAGAATCTCTTAAAGATTCAGTATGAAGAAAGGCCCATGAAATATTTTCAGCTAAATGTTTGGTGTAAGAAGGAAACTAAGGAAATGTGTCGGTCAGGGTCTGGTCAGGAAAAGTGATTACACCAGTTATTTTAATTGAGTGACTTTAATATAGGAAATTGGTCAAATCAGTACTGGAGGACCACAAAGGCAAAAAACACGAACAAAATGGAAATTTCACAGCGACAGCAATTTCAAGCAGCAGCAGTAGGGCTAATGGAACAAACGGGAACGACTGGGAGCAGGGTTCCCCTGGGGCTGCGGCCACCGCCTCTAAGGAGAGGTGCTGTCCAGGTGGTGCCGGTTCCTCAGGAATTCCGAAGACGAGCCCCGCGGAGTGAACCCACACCTCTGAGGGGCCGGGCGCCAGGTGGCCGCGTCAGGGTCTCTGGTGTGGAACAAATACGAAGGTGGAAATGGTAACTCGTCTCCGGAACCAACATCTGCTCCGCGAAGGCAGGTTTGGAGTCTGTCATGCTCACCTGTGTGACCACAGCACCTGGACCGGGTCGGCCGCACGCTGGGCCTCAACAGATGTTGTTAGGTGAATGACTTAGGGCTGAATGAGATTCTGCAAAGCACTGGGTGCCGGACAATATTAGCTGCTAAAGAACGGGAATGAAGCATGAACGAAAAATAAGGTTGGTGGCTTTGGTCATTTGCGTGGTCACTGGCAACTGTGAAGAGGTAGTGTTAACGGGATATGGAAACCATGTTTTAAAAGCCTGAGGAGTGAGTGGGAGCCAGGAGGGTGATACTGTGCCCCGCCCCGAGATGCTGTGCCTTGAATGCACAGAAACACATGGAAAGAAAAAGTAATTTTTTAAGACGAGAACGTGAGACTATTTTTAGGTTGAGGGGTGATACAGAACAAGAAGTTGACAGTTTTGGGGACCCAAGTGCCAAGGCAAAGGAGGCAACTGACTGTGAGCATAAGTAGCATCGTTAAGATAAAAATAAATTAAACAAACAAACAAACAAACAAACCACTTATCTTCCCCTGGGACTGGAGGACAAACAGAAAAGCGAAGGTAAAATTCTTGTTTCAGGGTTAAGAGGAGAGCTGCAGACAACCGCCGAATGACGTGGGGAGTTATGCCACCTGATGGTGCCGCCTGGCCAGAGGCGAAGGGACAGGCGTCCCGCGGTGGCACGGGGACCGCAGAGAGGGCCCCGCGGAGCTGCGCTGCTCCGTGTCGCCGCGCAGGGCGCCCACGTGGCGCCTCACCCAGCGGGCGCGGCGTCAGAGGAGGGAGACCTGCGTCCATCAGCCAGCATGGTCGCCGAACCGAAAAAATGGCAGCGATCCGAGGGCGGCTGTGGAACAGGCCCGTGTGTGGATCTGAGCTCGCTCTAGGCCTGGACAAGCAGGACATGGAGAGGCAGGAGAGAGGTCGGAGCGTCATTTGCTTAGGGTTTTGAGGAAGGCAGGGTGTGCGGACGGGGAGGTCCAGCTTCATGTCACATTCGCAGCCGTGTTAATCATGAGAGCCATCACCTGGCAGCGTGGGGCAGCGCACACCACCATCGCGCTCAGGGGACAAGGCAGATCTCTGGCCTGCGAGCAGAGCGGGGACCAGGCCTGGCACCAGGCAGTGGGGACTGAGCAGAGTGGAGATGGAGCCAGACTTCTGGGGTGGTGACCGAGGTCACGCTGAGGAAGAAGGCCGTCTGCTGTGAGCCTCTGCTGTGAGCGGTCCGGAGGGCACGCCGAGAGCCGTGACCTCGGAGTGACGCAGTCAGCTGCTGTGTGCGCTGTGTTCCGTGTAGCGGCTCATGTTCATTCGTGTTTGTTCGCAGGTCTTGGTATCCCCTCCCTCACCCCTCAGTTCGCCTGTGATTCTGTAAAACTCAAGGGACGAGGCCAAGAACACCAGCCTGTTAAAGTCACTTGTTTTTGAGTCATTAATCCAAGTGTTCGATTTCTGTGATTATATGCTGATCGGGGTTGTTTTCACACAAAGATTTTAAACCCTTTACAAGCCTTGACGTCCTTGAGCTCCTGAGGTCTGTGTAGATAGAGTATGTGAGTAGATTAATGTAATGTTGGTATGCGAGAATATGAGTTGTTTGCATCTGGATAAATCTGTGGGTTCTTTATCAATGTTTTTTCATTTCTTTTTATATTAAATCCTGAGTATTTTAGGGCACTAAATTCTGAGATCTCTGGTATTTTAAATGTGCTGCTAACATGTGATTTTCTCATTTATATCATTTCAACTTCTTAAAAATAATATTTAAGAAATAAAATGTAATTCGTTATTTTACACATAGAGTATTCAATTTTTAAGGGGTGAAATTAAGAACTGTTCATGGGAAGCAGTATTAAATAATTTACACATTTTTAAAAATCATTATAAAAACTACATTTTCGAAATTGCTGTACTCTCACTTATTAGTTATTCTGAGTCCAACCATTTCCAAAATGGCATATTTATACTATTAATCCGTCAGCCACAGTTTTTCATTAACAATAGTCTATAAATTGAAAAATAACACACTCTTCAAAAACATAATCTGTGATCCAGCCCCACAATACTTTTAAAAGTACCTTTTTTAAAAAAAAAATCAATGGAGGAATCGGAAATAGCATGCCACATCGTACAGGTATGCAAGATTCGCCTTGATTTGGTTTCGACTACTGAACATGTTTACTTATCGGATTGCCTGCTGTATGACCTGTAATGTTGCCTAATATTGTCTCACCGTGTTTTAAAGTTCAGAAAGATGTGCTACCAGGATGTAATAGGGTCTATAGGGTAAACGCCGACGTGCTCATCAAACTCTCCTGCACTCTACACATGAAGCATCCTTTGAAAATAAATGACGGTTAAGCTCATTGTCACAAGAAAAGTTTTCATAAATGTTTAAAGTATGAATGGCTAGAAAAAGAATAAAACATATACAAGGGTATTGAATTCATAATACGTTTTTAAATGAAACCTGTAATATATTGGGAATGATCATAATGACTTGGATTTCAATCAAGAAGGTCAGCCAGCCTTCTCAAAGGTCTTCGATGCTCTTCTGAGACACACAGATGCTAAGTGCATCTCTGTTGGACCACAGACGCCCCGTCACCAGAAAACATGCTGCATGTGGGCAGTCTGTCTTTTTTTTTTTTTTTTCTTATGGCGATTCATTCATTACATCCCCAACGCTTACTACAGCGGCCAGCCGTAATGGGGGCACAGTTTATATTTGAATGAGCAGAACAAACTTTATGTCTCACCAGCCATTTTAATACGCACATAGCAGACTTTCTGTTATATTCCAAAATAGCTGTTAGAATCAAAATCAGAATTAGTTCAATATCAAGACTGTTGAAACAAAAGCCTATGGAAATTCATCATTTTTGTTTTTAAATATTCTGTGACCCTGAACTCCCATCCCCAGGGAGATGTTTTCCCAAGTACTGGCTACATGGCCACAGGTGAACTGGATCAGTACTGAAAACTAACTGCAGGGTTGGTAGGTCTGTTTCGCCGAGGGCTGTTGAACACATCACGAGTGTCAGGACGTGGACTGCAGCTCCCACTGCTGGGCGCAGGCGTCTGGACGAGTCCCGATTCCCGCCGCCAGGGCCGTGTCCAGGTTTTCCTGGTTCTTGGTTTGAGTACTCAGTCCATGATATTGGCTGTTCACGTGCATCTGACCTTATTCATCCAAAATCCAAGAGCAAGAAAAGGTACGCTCAGACTGAGACCTCTGCCCCAGAGCAGCGACAGGAGGAAAGACAGCAGAGTGGCTTCCGAGGTCAGTGCAGGCGGCTCTTCCGGGCCATTCTCTGACTTCAGGTTTAGTGGTCAAGTTCAGCAGCTTTAGGGTGCACCCTAACTCCTTTAAACAAGTTCGTGGTCTTCTAGGAAAATTAGGTAAAATCTAAAAGGAATGGATTTTTAGTCTGGCCATAAAGCAAGAAAATCACAAAGAGGATTCCGATGCCACGTCTCAGTATAAGCTGTATAAAGCCAAACCAGTTTCCTCATGCCTAGAAGTTGGCCTGAGGACAGCGTTTTATTAAAAGAACTAAGAGCCCAGTGATAGCAGCGATTCATTTAAAATAAGTTTTCTGGTAGTCTTAGGTGGGATCCTGGAATTAGTCGACGGCGCGTAATTCCTGAGAACCGAGCCGTGAGCTGGTGACAGAATAAGAAAGAGCAGCCCGCATTCTCCCAGTTAGAAGCGAGCAGCTGGAGAGGGTGACACTGGTCTAAATAGAGACTCAAAGTCCCTGGACACGATGCCTCCTTTAATCACATCATTCTCATCATAGAAATAAGGAAACAAAAACTCAGGGAGGTCTGTTGACTTGCCCGAGCCCCAGCTTTTACAGAAGAGCGCTAGAATTCAGAACAGTTTTTTGTTTTGTTTTGTTTTCTACCCCAAACTATAGACCGTCTCCAATTAACAAATGGAGGCAATCAGGGAAGACATCCTAATTAAAATTTCAGTACAATAATTCATACATAACTGTATCAGGAACTATTCCTGAGGAAAAACAGGAGCCAAAATAAAATAGAATACGTATGACCATCTTGTCGCTGACTTCCTTCTATGTGGCCTCAAATAATTTCATTTAGGATACATTTTGAGAAGAGTGAAAATTCTTTAAAAAATATAACTAGTACATACAAAAAAATATAACTTAAGAAGGAAAAAATCCAAAGGCCTGTTGTACTGTCAATTTGTTGTTGGCAGATACTTTGAAATCCAGACTCCAGAACTGAACGCGCAGCCCAGCGGGGGGCGAGGCCACGAGCAGTTGCGGGGGGCCGGACCCCTGCGTCGGCCCCTCTGCGACACGGAGCCGTCCGCGGTCAGATCATCTCAGATCGTCCGCCCGGCTGAAGACGTTCCCGGGGAAGCCGGGACGAAGGTGAAGGGCAGTGAGTGACCCGGAGGAAATGGAACCGCTGCTCCGTTCAGAGGTGCCGCGGCCCCGTCTCCAGGTGGACGCGTCTCCAGGTGGATGCGTCGGGCCGGCCTTTCCAGGTGTTCTCAGGGATGACGGATGCATTCAGGAAACACGCTTTAAATACCTGCCACGTGAAAAGCGATGCTCCACAAAGGAACGTGGGAACAGCCTCCTTCATTCCCGGAATTCTTCCCAATTCCGCATCGTAGGTCTTTATTTTATTTTCGTATATTTAGAAAACCAGAATTTTCTCCATTGTAACTTTTCTCCAGTATAATTTACAATCTCAGATGTTTTCTCCCCTTGCACCCTCAATATCTCGAATCAAATTGACTCTGGTAATTTTTTATGGAAACTTCCATAAGTGTAAAATGCTTTTGGCTTTATTATTTTTTACAGAGATTTTTTCAGACTTGATCTGGAGACTTGTAAGGGAAATCATATTAAAACTACTAAGAGAAAATTTTATTTTGTTTCCTGAAGTATAAGATCCCCCAATCTGGAAAAAAATAAAACTGTAGAAAACAGTATTGTCTTTGTCCTCAATTCTTTATGACTACAGGAAAATAAAAACAACTGAAATAGAGTAACTTTAAAATTAAGACGTACTGAAGACATTTTGTTATTATGACTTGTGTGTCGCTTAAGGGTATCATACTGAAAGAAAATTCTTCCGACAGAAGGCATTAATCTCTTAGAACTTTAGTTTCATTTCAGTGTTGGAAGTAGAACAGTGTAGTAATTCCGTAATTGTAATATATATGTATGAATATAGGTTTCTGACAAAGATTCTTCGCTTGACCAGAGGAGTCAGGCCCCGGGGAAGCTCTCCTGGGCCCCTCTTTGCGTTTCCTTGAAAATTCAGTTTTAGCAAGAACCCCACTCAGTCAGTTTAACAGGAACATCCCTCCCTCCTTATCTGACCGGGTTCTTTCTGTTCCCTTCTCTCCCAGGTGATGTCTGACCACCTTGGCCAGTCTTCTGGGTCGACCAGAATCCCACTTCAGTATTCAAATATGCAGAACATTAATAGAATATCTTTCATTTAGTTTCTGAGTAATTGGGCTTTCTTCCTTCCCTTCCACCCCACTTGCCAGTGGAAGGAAAAAAGGCCAATCTAGCTAAGTGCTACTCTGACCTGGTCATTAAAACAGTCCTGGGAGGAATTCACTCTCTTTCAGGAACTGAACAGCTAGTCCCCGACCTGTGCTGGAAGAAGCCTGAAATATGGCCTCTTCCTAGGACCCACACAAGAAGCTAGGACAAGATCTCTGCTTGCATGACGTCCTTCACCGTACCCAGCACAGGACTCTGTGTCAGGACGTCAGGATAAAGAGGAGAAATGTCTTCTTTCCTCTCCCGCGTCTCTGTCTTGCCTTTCCTGAGGCCAGACACTCAGGTGGGGATTTCCTCTCTTCTTTCTTGTCACACCCTCTTAACTGCCTGGAACTAGCCCAGCTGTCAGGGACAAAAGATGCAAATTCTCCACCCTGTGGGCCACTCGGGGAGCTGTGATCTTCTGGTTTCCCTACTGACTGCTAAACCGGGAGGGGAGAAAAAGACACGGAGAAATCCTCCTTCTAGGTAGCAGTCTAGCTGGAGAATTCTGTTTTCCATTTCAAAAGCCGACCATAATTGCATTCCTTCCTCAGGAGCTATAATGCTCCTCTGTTTCTACTTACCTCTGCCAGGTGGGTGGACGAACACCTCAGGCTTGCCAAGACGAAGGTCACCTATAAAGGAAAAGAGAAATAGACATTTATGTTTTTCAAAATATTGCTTACGACAGTGAAATTCATGGGAAGGTCATGCTCTGAGTTAGCATTGGAGAGTCTGTATGTGGTACTTTTAAACTACTTTGTTCTTTACATAATATTTTCACTTTTAAAGCAAAATTATCTTTCTACTTTTGTCTTTTTAAATTTTTTCCCTTTAATCCGTCATTCCTTCTTTGATATAATATAATTATTTTTAATAGTCTTAATCTTTTAGATTCTATTCTAAAGTTTACCTGTTGCTCTGTCGCTGACTCCCTACCCCCCCCCCCCCCCCCCCCCTTGCCCCTCCCCACACACCCCTTAGGAAAATAGGGTGGCTGGAGTGGGCTGGAATTGGGACCATCCCTTCCCCCAGGCAGTCAGGCTCTGAAAACATCTCAGAGGGTTAGGCTCAGGCTGACTAGTCTCCCCTAAGGGCAGAGACTGCTAAGAACTTAGTGCTCTGGCAAGTAACCAAATGATTCCTCTTTCCCTCCCCTATCCTAAAGCGAGTTGGGGTGGGGGGTGGGTGGATTGTTCTCTGATAACCACCATGAACCTGGTCAGGCTCCAGTATAGTTAAAGCTCACAAAGATGTGATCCCCTTTACCCAGCTGGGCCCCCCAGAGATTCTAACTGTAAGAGTTGTCCCGATCGAGCCTCCAGCAATTTGTCAACTGCAGGTTGTTATTTTCTTCCCGCTGCACTGTCGCAGGTGGCAGCTTCTGCTGGCGACTCCCACAGGCCGTGGCTCCCCTTGTCCACTTGTCCGTCTCCCCAGTGTTTGCCCCGTGTCCTCCATCCTCTTATGGATCAAGATGAGTTGTTACTTTTTCAGTCTGTTTAGCTTTTTCCTTATTTTTAGGATGGAATGGTGACTTCTAAGCTCCTTGCATGCAGAACGGAAACCAAAAATCTTCGAGATACATTTCCTACCTTCTATACCTAGAGATGACATTCGTGGGAGAGACTAATTGGAGATGAATGGGAGTGGTTAAGGGCCAAGAAGAGGCACATTAAAAACAGCTAAACTCTTCACACCGATGTGGCCTCTTGGTGGTGTAACATTGAGTAGAAAGAAAAAAGACACATTCGTAAATAAGAGTGATGTGTTTCTAACAAAGGGAAAATTAAGTACTTGCAAAAAAATTTTGAAATCAGAAATCCTGTATTTGGGTGTATCCTGG
The DNA here is from genome assembly GCF_014176215.1 of Rousettus aegyptiacus. Lineage (NCBI taxonomy): Eukaryota > Metazoa > Chordata > Mammalia > Chiroptera > Pteropodidae > Rousettus > Rousettus aegyptiacus. The sequence continues at coordinate 5,571,508 of NW_023416290.1, read as the reverse complement.
TTTTTCTACTGTTTAGTTGGTACTTAATTCTTGTGATTTACTTAAAAAGGCCAGCCTGCCTACAACATCATAAGAAGACCAAATAAGATAAAACGCATGAAGTAGTTTTGTCAATTATAAAGGGCTTGGGGATAGTATATGACGTTATTAAACAGAGTACCACGTGAGGGGCTGCTAACATCTCGTGAGCTTAATTTATAAACACTCACTGGTGACATCGAAGTGTTTATTGTGGCAAGGAGCACACCTATAAACTGCCCATTTTTTTGCTTTTAATTATCACAAGAAAATGAAAGATGCTCGAAAGATTAGAGTCTGCATTTTTCAAAAGGGTTTTTTGGTGATTGTTGAAATTTCTTCTATTCCTTTTTATCACTGTAAAAGTTTTAGAAACTACCGAGTTTGAAATTCCTATCCAAACAAACTTACCTTTAACATAGTCACATTTAATACATTTGATATATTAATACATCTAAAAATGTATAGTTCTATACATTAAATTATAGAGATAAACTCAGGTTTCCAAAAAAAAATCTTCCTTAACTAAAGCAGAAATACTCTGAGTTTACAACTTTTATAAACTGGGTCAAAATTAAATTTCAAGAGTAAGATGTTTCTTTAATGTTTCCTTAAATGAACTGTTGACAACTTTTTGGAACATTTCAGTTTTAAATTTGGCTTCCCTCACAATAAGGCTTCTTCCTCTACAGATTGTTAAAATCTAGTCACCACACAACCATAAATCCAGAATCTTCCTTTTTTGTTCCAGAATGTCACTGGATGGGATTTTGTCCTTGAAAACCGCATAAAATTTACAGTAGAATAAATTTGTAAGAGCCAGATGCGGAATAGATCTAGTCCGATTCCTTGGCAAAAAGGAAAGGACAAGGAGCTTCAGCCTCTGTCTACCCTGGCATGAACCCAAAATAAGCCTTAAAATTTCTCTGTGGCGCACAAACAGTGCGGTTTCTCCATCAAAAGGGCATTTGTTATAAAAGGGATTTATTCTGTAAGATATTGGGTACAGTCATTATTTAATTAGAGCTGCCAAACTAGGCCGACACGAGGTCAAAATCATGTCTTTTTATTATGCTCTCTCTCTTTTTTTTTTCGACCATAAGAGGAACGACAAGTGCAGCAGACCCAATTTCTTTCTCAGAGGATTCTCTCAAGTTAACTGCATCATGAGAAAATTAACCATTAAACCGACGCCCCGATTTTCCTCTTTCAACGTCTTGGAAATGTCGTTAAACACCGCGGCGCGGTACCAAAGTGGGGTCGGGTGGTGGTTTTTGCTGTTCTTTTTCCTCCTCACCTGGCAGTTGATGAATGAATGGACATGTGCGTGAGCGTATGAGTGAGCGTTTACGCGAGACCGTGAGACGGCCTGCCAGGTGGGCCGGCAGCGAAGTCCGTGGCATTCACATGCAAATTTTATCCCACTTCAGCGCTTATTGCTGAGAATTACGGCGAAATACCAGGAACACGCTGACGGAGTGCGAGAATTTTTACCACTTAGTCTTAATGATGAACCAGTAACAGTACATGTGAGATAGTGAACCAGTCTTTTCCCCCACTACAGATTCTGGTTTTCCATATCTCCCTATTGATTTGATCAATTCTTTACGTCTCAAAGTGTTTATTCCTGAACTTTGAGTCTTATACTTTTAAAATATACTTTCATAGAGAAATGAAAGTTTTGACCATTAGGCTTTGTTGAAAGAAAAAATTATTTGAAAAAAAAAGGAAAGGAAAGAGAGATGGAGAGAGAGAGAGAGAGAGAGAGAGAGAGAGAGAGAGAGAGAGAGTAAAGGAAGGAGAAAGAAAAACATTTTTTCAGTTCGCAAACCTTCCCATTGCAAAGGTAGAGCAAAGCTTGAGAGTCTGAGCATAGGGTTTTCCTATAAAACCATAGATAGAAGAGAGGATGGAATAATGTAAGAAAAGTTCTCGCAATTCTAAGGAACAAGAACAATTCCTTGGTCTCGGGGCGAGGTAGGAGGACTTGGAGGAGATGGTGTCAAGATGCGTAAACAGCTTTCCCTTCTTTGAACCACTCAGCCCTGAAAGAGGAGAGAGGACTTTCTGGAAGGCGACGGAGAAGCTGAACGCAGGGACATTCTTCGTGCTTGGCGTCGCGTTTGGAAAGCCGAGAGGAGACAGCATCACGGGCTCCTCACGACATCATGATTCAGCAAAGCTGTGACGGAGATTTCCAGTCTCCGAGCAGCGCGGGCCAGTTCCCCACCGCCTGTGTGGCGCGCCGTAGAGATTGCCCAGGGCTTAGCTGCGGGGCACAGAGGCCGTGAGAAGCCTGGTGGGCCAGGATGTACAGTGGCACTATCGCAGGGTACTCAGGGTTGCGAAAGTACCAAGGACATCGCCGTAGACTGAGAAAACAGTAGGACAGCCAGAAAACTTTTCCCCGCAAGCAGGAGGATAGGTGCCCTTTGTATCATAACTTTTTGATAAAGAAAAGGGAGAGCGAAGACCCTTCTAGATGCGAAGAAATTTGAAATGGCCGTCTCAACGTCACTAACAGCAAGAATAAATATTGGCGTACCGAGATTAAGGTTTTCTTTGGTTTTGCTCTTCCTCATCTCAGTCAATGAGAAAGGGTGTTTGACAGCAAGATGAGATGGGATATGGAAATTAAACCATACCGCATTTTAACGTGTATATTCGGCCCCTGCTGAAGTGGCAGCCCCCAGACATTTCTTGGCACCCCCAAGCTCTGCGTCCGTTCTTTGCTGTGGATCTGTAGCAAGGTAGTATTAACAGTCCCAGGCAAACAGTCACCGTTCCTGAGGGACAAGGCAACTTGTTTGTTCCGAGTAAAATCTCATAACTGCGAGCATGCTCAACTCTGCTCTCTCACAGAAAGGAGGGTAAACGTCAGTCATGCCAAGTCATTTCAGGATCGTTGGTTACAATGTTAAACACAGTTTTATAGAAATGTAAAGATATTCCCAAAACCATAAGCAAAACTAATGAAAACGTTTTGGGAATAGTTCAGAAAAATTCTATCAAACGAATGTTATTTTTGGAAAATAAAGATGTGCTAAATTAAGGAATATCATAAAACACTTTTTAAGAATTGATTGTGTTAAATACTGATACTTGACTGAATTGCATTCCCTTCTTTTAGTTATTTTTATGTCGGGATAAAACTAGTTATTTTTAGGACAATTGTGTTCCAGAGCAAAACATCCTGGTAAGATTTAATCATTTAAAAAATGTTTTAGACTTTCTTTTATTTTGCCAATTTTTTCTGTAAATGTACTGACAAAATAAAAGCAAAGGGAAAATTTCAGCACTTGGCTAAATATAATTTTATGAATAATTTAAAGGAGTAAACCTATTATTTTTTATTGCCCTTTTACAGTAATTTTCTGTCCTTTTTCCAATCGCACATTTGAATTAGGCTTTACTTCGCAAGTGAAAATAAAGCCCAAAAGATGGAAAATGCATATCTTTTAGATCTCAAGATACTAACATGTAAAATCAAGACTTTAGACTGGAAGACAGCAAAATATTTAAATATTTAAAGTTCTGCTATTTGGAATTCATCATATTTGAATCCTTTCAAATTCATATTTGTCTTGAATTCTTATACTAAAATCAGAAGAAACAATAATACACACATCACGGGATTTATATCCATTATATCATCACACTTCAGTTATTTCAAAGCTCTTGAAAAATTATGTTAGGAATTGCTTAAATCTTTACTTTTGTAGGGGAGGGGGGAATCCCCAAAACTAATATTCAAAATCAAGAAAGGGCCCATATAGCCATCTGGTGGCTATTTAGGGAAATACATCTAAATCTTCCCATCACTTTTATTTAAACACTGGTATATTAGAGAAATAATTCTTATACTAAGTTAATATTTGCATGACTCTAAAGATTATCTAAAATATTTTTATTTAGGTTTGCTTTTATATTTTTCTGTAAAGTATAAGCTTTTCCCATTCCGATACTAGTAAATATATAATTTCCTTTTGCTATTTATTGTAAATCATGTTTTCATTACATTTTCGAGATAACAGCTTTTCTAAAATATCAGCCCCACATAGAGTAAGCACTTAAAGTTGGATAATTATGGGTAATCTTTGTATAAATACCCATATGTATTATTCATACATATATAGGACCTTTTAACCACTACATATATTTAACCAATATATATATATATTATATATATACACAAACATAAAATTATATATATATTATTAAATGCCAAGCTTTGTAATCATATGAAAAGCATAGCTCAAGTTTTATAAATAACATAAACAGTATCTGATTAATAATACATAAGCATATGCTAACATTGTTAAATTTCACTAACCTATAAAAAATTAGAAAAAAATTATATAGTTAGTTCTAAAGGGTTTCTTTCCAATGTAGCTGTTTCTAAGCAGTAAAATAAAAACAAAGTTTACAATCCAATATGGCCACAATGAAATGAAAAATGTCATAGATACTCTTAGTGAGGTTTTGTTGGCAGAGACAAAACAAATGTGTAAATTTGCAAGGGGATTGTTTTTTTGCTACATGTCTGTGTAAAAAAAAAAGAAAAGGAAAGAAATATACATTAAAAGCTATGAAAAATAGTCCATGTGGTATATTTTTCCCAAAGGGCGACAGTATTCTTACGTTCATATATTCAAATGTAAGCGTTTTTCAGAAGGCAGGTGTGTGAGGTTAGCAATGCGTTTGCATAACACAATGCTGTTATTGGTAACAGAGCATTTTGCTAGGCCTTTGTTGCATTATTGCATATGAGATTTGACTTAACATTCGCTTTAGTACAGAGGCTTGTCTACACATATCACCCAGGTGAAGAGCCTGCTTAGAATTGATTTTTAAATGTGTAATATTTTCATCCTGTAAGAGTTCATTGCCAATTTTATGAACAGTGAATTTTTCAGTCAATAAAGCTTATAGAAGCAATATACAAAGTTTTAGTTAGGTAAAGATGTCGTTTCAGAAGACAGTCAATCTGATGACCAAAGAAAACATTAAAACAATCAACGCTTATTTTTCAATTTCAGCATTTCAGTCTAGAAATGTTAATGCAAATAGGTTCTCATTAAAACTCAGGACTTTTAAAATCATTAGGGTAGAAGTAAAAGAACTAAAATGATCAAGATTTGTTTCCTCAATTCCTGACTTCTAAGTGCAAATTTGTTCTCTTCAAGCTGAGAAAAATATGGAAACATTATTTTTTAAGGACTATTTTTACGGCAATTGATAAAATGCTCATGGTAAAATCGTGAGAGGAAGGCACAGGGACTTCCTGTGTACCCCTTGCCCACGCACGTGCATCTCCTCCCCGCGATCAGCACCCCCAACAGAGCGCGGTGTTCGTCGTAATTGACGTACCTGCACTGACGCTTCATGATCACCCCAAGTCTGTAGTTTATGTCAGGGTTCACTCCTGGCGTTGTACGTTCTGTGAGTTCCCACAAGCGTGTGATGACGTGTATCCATCGTTATAGTATCATACTGAGTATTTTCATCACCCTAAAAATCCTCTGTGCTTTACACATTCGCCCCCCGACTCCCCGCCCTCACCACTGGCAACCGCTGACCTGACTCTCCGGTTTTGTCTCTTCTGGAATGGTTGGAATCATATCCTATGTAGCCTTTTCAGACTGGCTTCTTTCACTCAGTTGTTCGTGGCTTGATAGTTCATTGCTTTTTAGAGCTGAATACTGTTCTACTGTCTGAATGTATACCAGCTTGTTACCTCTCCAACTGAAGGGCATCTCAGTTGCTTCCAAATTTAGACAGTTATGAATAAAGCTGCTGTAAACATCTGTGTGCAGGGTTTTGTCTGGACATAAGTTTTCAGCTTCTTTGGAAGTTGCAATTGCTGGATCCTATGTAAGAGCATGTTTAGTTTTGTGAGAAACTGCTCAACTGCCTTCCAAAGTGGTTGCACCATTTTTTATCCCCATCAGCATAATAATAAATAAATGTTTCCTTCGCTCCACATCCGTGTCGGCATTTAATGTTGTCAGTTTGATTTTGGCTATTCTAATAGTTCTGTCGTAGTATCTCGTTGTTGTTTTAATGGGCATTTCCCCGATGACGTATGACGTGGAGCATTTTATCACGTGCATACATGCCATCTGTGCATCTTCCCTGGTGACGTGTCCATTAAGGTCTCTGGTCCATTTTTTAATTGGGTATTTGATTTCTTATTGTTGAGTTTTCAGGATTCTTTGTATTTTTTCCATAATAGTCCTTTATCAAATGATTCTTTTGCAAATAGTTTCTCACATCTGCGGCTTATCTTCTCATTCTCTTGAACATGTCTTTTATGCAGCAGAAGTTTTTAATTTCAATAAAGTCCAGCCACTGTGTGTGTGTGTGTGTGTGTGTGTGTGTGTGTGTGTGTGTGAGGGGTGGGGTAAAATTCAGGTTTGCACTGGGAAAGGACAGGAGAGAATTGTCAGGGCGACTTGTTTCAGATTCTATTTCATGTCTCCAGTCCACCCTGTAGTCTAAGGCCTAAATGATTACTTCTTATTCTCCTCCTTTGGCTGGCCTTCTCTCTGTCCACTCTTCTTCCCAGTAATGGGAGCTGGCACCATGGTTCTCTGCTCACGTGGGGGGCTTATTCTGTTTCGAATTCGTTGAACCTTCCTCATGGCCACTGTGCTTTGCTCGTGGCATAGAAAATCGTGATTTTTATTTTGTTAGTGTTTTTTGTTGTTACCATGGAAGCGAGAGTCTCTCGCATTCACTCTACGTCCTAAGAAGAGTGCCATTTATCTGCATCCATAATAAACACAACATAATGTTGATTCAATCAAGGAAGTGAAGTGTAATAAAACAATGGAGAGAATTCAGTTTATCCAAAGTTTAAAAAGATGACTATGTTTAACTCAATGGATAATGCCAGGTGTGAGCGCTTATTTTTCCATTGCTGTACAAATCCTTCACTCTCGATTAATGCAGCTTTAGCATAAGTGTTGATAATTGTTGGGGTGAATTCTCCCTTCTTTTTCTTCGTCAAGAATGTTATGGTTTTTCTTGGCTTCTTGCCTCTTTCTGAAAAACACCCATTCCTTCAACTTAATTGATGTCAGTTGTATCGTAAGAGGAATTTATGTAATCACATTAATTTATACTGTAGTACAAAGATTAATAACCTTCCGAAAGCCTGAGTATTTTTAAAAGACTTATTATCTCAAATTAATGGATTTTCAGGTAATATGACAAAATGAACGAACACTTCTTAGTCAAAGATTACGTGTGTAGTTGAAGTGTGTGTGTGTGTGTGTGTGTGTGTGTGTGTGTGTGTATTTCAGATAGTCTTTCCATCTCAACATCTTTGGTTAAGCACTTACATATAGAGAGAATTTTTTCTTTCCTCTTTACCAATCAGAACTCTTCTCCCGTTCAGAATCCCGATTAGGATTCAGCACTCCATGAATCCTCCTTTTATCACTTGGTCTAACACATGTCTATCATTTCTATGAACATTTACCGACTTTTAATTATATAATTTTGTTACGTATGCCATCTCGTTCTATAACTCTGACGTATCTTGAATCCTGTCTTAGGAAATTTTCAGGTGCAAGTAATAGAAGTCCAACTGAGAATAACCAAACCGTAGAAAGACAGGCGTGGGGTGTGTTTCAGTAGCATAAGCTGGAGTCTGGAATTCAAACGGCATTAACACTCCGTCTTAATTCTTCTCCCCAGCGCTCTCTGCGTATCCACCGCCATCGCTAGTCCAGACTTCTCTTTTTGCATTTCCGACCCAGGTACCTATGTGCAGTGGGGAACTTGTCTGGGTTTATATCTTAACAGCTTATGATCCCGGAGGAAAGAGCTGTTTCAGCTGCAACGTATAAGTTCAAGGAAGGGAGGACTCTGCTCGTTCCAGTTCGGGTCCCATCTCCGCCTCTTGGACATCACGACCAGAGGGCATGACACTGTCAGATGTGCCCCTCTCGTTGGCTGGAGGACGAGCTAGGCTGGTGCTGAAGACCTGGCCTGGCCGGCCATCTTCCCCTGCCGGAACCCTCAGGGTTCTGGGAAGTAGGCCCCAAACGTGTGTGTGTTGGGGGGGGGGAGGAGTTGGAGGTGAGGATGTTCTGATATCATCCAGAAAAGGTGAGCTCTGGGCATGATGATGTAAGAATATTGAATTGAAACAGTTTATATCAATCAGTGACAGAGAAGAGGAAAATACATGTGTGTTGGTGGCTGAGTCAGAATTGCTTTTCTTTCCTCTGTCTCCCCAAACCTTAGCCCTCACTCCAGGCACAGGCTCTGCCCCTCCCTTTCAATCCTGGCGATCTGTGGAATTCCAGCCTCCCCTTACACCCACCCTGCTCTGCTTACTTGTTTTTGTACGGCCACGAAGTAGAAATGTGGTCATTCCTTTGAAATCACAGAATAATGGAATGTTTCTTTCCTTAGTCGGGCCTTGTAAATATGTCTAGGCTATGTCAGTTAGGTTCTAGATTTTTCTACCGAAAGGGACATGCCTTCTACGTCTCCTTAAATCTTTGTAGTACTGACCATACCTCTGAACACACACTCTTTTAGCTAATGTTTGTGGCTAGTGAAGACGCAGAAAGGGGGCTTCAGAACTTCCGTCAGGACAGATCTTGTTCGTGCTGTGAAGGTAGTTCATGAAAAAGGCGTAATGTCTGCTAAAGATGCATTCTGACGTGTCCTGTTATAGATGTCAGGTCTTTACTATCTTCCTTGATGTCTGGAAAAATGAAGGTTAATGTCAGAGTCCTGAGCCCTCAACAGACGGGTGACTCTATGCCGCCAGAAGTGTATAATCCGCGGAGAGGAAAGAATGGGTCCTCTGCTCGCTCCTGCAAAGATATCGTCAAGATAATCAGGGGGCCAGATGTTTCTCTTCTTACACCATTCAGGCCAGAACGGTTTGGATACTCTTAGAGTTTACCTTAAATTCTTTGGATAAAATGGCAGGGTATAATTATATTTTCTGTATCTGCCCGCTGGGCCTATATCCGTGAAGTCAACCAATTGCAGATTGAAATAGTTAAAAAGAAAAGAAAACATTCTTCGTACAGTTAATGGGATCGATGTAGAGCTTCGAAGGTTTTACTTGTCCTGAAGTGAAACATTTGATGTCAGGAATGCTACTGTGAATTCAGTCAAGGTCAGAATCGAAGATCTTTTTGTTCGTATTGCTGTTTCGAAATACTATATTTTCATGAGACTCGGCATCATGGTAAAACAGTGTGATTCCTAAATTAGAAACCTATGGACTGGAAACATACCTGGGGTCAGTTGTCATACAACGTGATTCAGAATTGCACCTGTGCGGGTGTCCTGCTCTCGCTGTAATGTGTTACCACAGCGCACGTTTATCTTCTTGTAGTTCAGCAGGGCAGAAGGCTCGCACCGCCTCACTGGGCCGGCATCGAGGGCACCAGGGCCAGGTTCCTTTCCAGCTTCTCGAGGCCGCCGACACTCTTGCCTTTTGTCCCTCTTCGTCCATCGGCGATGCAGAATCTCCTTGATCCTGCTTCTGTCACCACCCCTCTGACCACAGCTAGAAAAGTTTATCCACTTTTGGGACCCATGACTTTCTACCAAGTCAGAATCCAGGATTATCTCCCCATTTCGGGGCCCTGAACTTAATCCAATCAGCAAAATTCTTTTTTTTTTTTTTTTGCTAAACCATGATATCCTACCAACCCAAAGAAAAGCTTTCGTAAAGACCTTCAAAGAAAAGTTGAAGGGCTAGGAGAACATATCAAAGAAAGGACTTTCTTGAAGGAGTCTGAGCTGATAACCGAAGGATGAGTGGAAGACAGATAAGCTGAGGTGGCGGAGCATGTGGGCTGCGGACCATGATGCTTTCGAGACGCTGAAAGGCTCGTGTAGAGGAGGTGTAACGAATAATAATCTAACGCCAGCAGAAGCAGCAGGGACCTGGGCAGGCAGGCTTTTAAGAGTCTTTTTTATTATTATTTTTTTAAATCAAGTGCAGCAAGAAATCATTTCAGGATTTTAAGCTCCGGAAAAGTGTAATCTAATCTGGGTTTTTGTAAGATGACTCTGACCTCACTATGGAAAATGGGTGGGAAGGGGCAAAGTGGAGACAAGTTACTAAAAACAGTGGGTGCAAGGTGCCTTGGGCTTGTGGTCTACTCTTAGCGATCTCAAGATCACCTTGATGAATTTCAGGCCTTCTCACACAAACCTGTTTTTCTTTAGCATCCTTCGTGTGAGTAAAGAACCATCCAGTTCTATGAGCCGAAACCTGGCATCCCCATGGCCCTCCCTCGCTCCCTGCCCAACACCTGTCCCATCGGTTTGCCTCCTAAATAGCTCTGGAGGCTGCAGCCGCCTCGCCGTCTCCACTGCCGACGCTGTCGGAAAGACTGCTCACATTTCTTGCCTGAAATCTTGAAATAGCCTTTGAACTGATCTGCCACGTAGATTCTTGTCCTCTCTGTAAACTATAATGCAACTGGCATAATTTGTCAAAAGCACAAATTTTATTCAAGTCCTACGACATTCCCCACTTCTCCCTGTTCACATTCGCACACCACACACACACACACACACACACACACACATAGACACACATTTGCTTAGAAACCATGGGTGTGCTGAGCAGCCCCCCACGATAAGGCCTTTTCACATGCCAGTTTCCAGTCTCTCTGTCCAGACCCGTTGTCCTCTGGGCCTGGTGACTCGAATTCTCTTTCGTCTCTCAGATAAAAGAGTGCCCCTCAGGGGAGCATTGTCTAACACCTACGCGCCTGTGAAATGCAGTGTGAGCACCTGGACCCGAATCCAGGTGATTCTGATTTTCGAGCCCCTGCTTTTAATCAGTAAGATACCCGCCATTCTCCAATATGTTTCCTTGTTCAACGTTTATCGTTCAAGAAAGGCTACACCATTGAATTTATAGTTTTCAATGTGATTTTCAGCAAGAACACAAACCTAAAGAGCAAAAACCTGACCAAGTTAAATGTCAGAAGGAGTTTTCTGTGAAAGGAATTTAACGCTTAATAGTTTTTGTTTATATCTCAAGTAGACTCTTAATAAATGAGAAGCCACAAGGATTCCCAAAGTCGTGCTTTCGGGACGGACACGCCAGGTGTATTCGTTAGCAAGAGTCCCTTCCGGAAAGGGGACAAGTGGCCCAGGGACAGTGGGAGGGCGATCACGGCCACTAACCTTCCCGGGGAAGATCGCAGACTCGATGGGTAACTTTGCAAGTCATCTCAGCAAGGACAGGAGGAAGTGAGGCACCTTCTGTTCTTGGGGAAAAGAGGTGAGCGGCACTAATGAGGCGGCTTGGAGAGGCTCTTGCTTTTTCACTGTCTGTGCCCCGTGCGATGAGAAGGGCTTCCGTCTCCAGGGCTGTCACTCCGTCACCCTGCGCAGGACTGAAGTCACTTAATTTTTTTTTTCACTTTAACAGCTAAGGATGTTATCACTTATGCTGAGGTCACCGAGAGGGTAATGCTACTCTTAGTGACGCTAATGAAAAGGTACAGTGGTGACATGAGTTAATTGCATAGTTACCACACAATTACCAATTTATGCTCTAGCGATGTTAACAGAGAAACGAGCAGATATCTGTACTGAATAGCGCCTGATACAAGGACAGCGCTTGGTAGGACGTGACACTTCCATGAACAGGCTTACTCACCTGAATAAAGAGGATTAAGCAAATGTGTGCTTTCCCACATTTATTGGTTTAGTGCCGCTTAAAAATGGACCTAATAACAACGATACTGCTTTTAACTCTTTCCCCCTTAATGATTTACGTTTCCAATACCTGGTTGCTAGAGTTTTTTTTTTTTTTTTTTTTTTTTAAATTAATGTTCAGCTATAAAAATAGCTGTTCTACTTTACTCCTGAATACAAGCTTACATTTGACTTTGTCCTTCGTTAAGTGAAGTATCATATGATCACAAGAATTACAGAGGGGAGAAGGAGATTAGGCCACAGAGACTCAGCTACCAGAACAGAAAAAATTTTATTACGAGATTTTTGTAGGATGAATAGAAACCTCTTTTACTAGTATCTGATTAGTTCTTTACTTCCACTTAATTTTCAGGATCTCCCTGAAAAACCAAAAAGGCCAGTATTTTTTGTACTTTTTGAATCAGCTTCATTGATGCGTAATTGACAGTAATCTATTTGAAGGGTACAGTTTGGCAAAAATACACCAGTTTTAAGACATGGCTTATTTGGTGGCTCTGCCGGGTGGCTCCAGATAAACCCAGCAATGGACCGCTGCTGTAAAGTCATCCACGTATCTCTCAGCTCACATGTGAGTGACTTTACAAGGACACCCAGGAGCCCGTCGTAACTCGCCTCTCACCCTCACAGACACAGAGTGAATACGAGTGACCTCAGTCAAAAAACTTCATGCTGAGCAGTTGTCGGTTACACCCAAATATCACCCACACGCGTTTGCTGACAATGAGGCGCAGAGAGCAGAGTGAGGCGAATTCCTGGCCTTGTTCAATCAAAACTACGTGTTCAGGACCAGTTACTTGCCGAGAGCAGAGACGGCAGTGAGCAGGACAGACAAGGTCCCTAACACGTGTTTCTTCGCCTTTCTTAACATTTTTATTAGCTATTTACTACGCTGTACTAAATCAACTCACCCTTGAACTAACGGGAGTAGATTCTGCTCTCTCAGTGCTGACATAGCTATTAACGCTTTCTTTTTTATTCGCGTGGTCCCAAAGTATTGTCTTTCCCTGAATATACCTTGACTGCTGAGTCAGTATATTGTCTGCTCTTTAGAGCACACATGGGAATATTCTCCATTTCCGTTGATGAGAAAAGCAATTTTCCGATTGTTTAGGAGCTGACTAGATGGCCCATTGTGCAGAACAGTGACCTCTATTATGCTTGTCCTTAAACTATGTCATGCTCATAGCGACACAGGCCGCAGAAGCGTATTAGAGTTGATACTGGCGTAGGCCAGGGTCGGTTAGATCCGGTTCTCCGAGAGTGGACAGCAGGCGTCAGCGTCCCCGGGGAACTTCTCGGACATGCGCGTTATCGGGCAGCACCCCGGACCTGCCTGCCCAGGCGGAAGGTCACAGGGCGAGGCCCCCAGTCCGCTTTAACAAACCTTGCAGGAAATTCTCACGCACGATGTGTTCAAAAACCTCTAGGCCGAGTCATGCTCAGAGGGTGAACTTCTTAGGACTTGAAGCCGCGTTTACTCCGTGTCCACGCGGGACACTTCGCGTGTCGCCAGCCGCTCTCTGCTCGGAAGTCCTCGCTTCAGGCCCCGGGCCGCAGGAGCCCTGCCGCCGCCCTTCTAGAGGGGAAAACGCATGTGCAGCAATTAAATGTCCCGGCCTGGAAATACACGGGTTACCTCTCCTTCCTCTGCCGGCCGGGACGACGGCCTCGCTGCCAGGTTAGGACATATTTTAATAAGTCTCCTCGATTTTTCTGTTCCTGTTCACTTCTACATGTAAATCAGTTTTTTAAAAAATCATCTTTTTCTTGTATTATCTCGTCAAATATAGCCAAGAGCCAAACGTTGTTTGTAACATCTGCTTTCTGAACGTGTTTCCTGGCGCTCTGGGTAGCTCGGTGTGGAATCTGCCCAGTGGCTATAACCAACAGCTTACCAAACACTTCCTGGACGCCCTTCACTGGGACATGTTTCTGTCTGCTGTCTGCACCCTGCCCTGGGGACGGTAGCCTGCCAAGCACTGTCTCTCCCATTGTTCTGATCCCAAGGGGCCCAGAAATGCAAGACCCTCCAGGTGTTCAATCTGCAAACGTGGTATGGACTGTGAGCACCCACCGGCTTCAGCAGGGCCTTGGGGGAGCAGAGGACGGGGGTGCACCTGCCAGTGATAGCAAGGTAGATGGCGAGAGCGAGCAAAAACGGTGCCCACCTGCGCCTCCATCCCCAGAGAGAGCCCCAGAAGCCCCCTGTGGTGCCCTAAAGAACCTAGAAAAAGAACAAAATGCCAAGTTAGCAAGGGGAAGGAAATCATAAAGATCAGAGTGGAAATAAGTGAAATAGAGATTAAAAGACAACGGAAAAGATCAATGAAACCAAGAGCTGTCTTTTTTTTTTTTTTGGAAAGATAAACAAATTGGCAAACCTTTAGCTAGACCCAAGAAAAAAGAGAGAGGGCTCAAATAAAATCAGAAATGAAAGAGGAGAATTTATAATTAATACCTAAGAAATATAGAGGATCATAAGAGAGTGTTATGAACAATTATACACCAGCAAATTTGACAACCTAGAAGAAATGGATCTGTTTCTAGAAATGTACAGCCTTCCAAGACTGAATAAGGAGGAAATAGAAAATCCAAATACACCAGTGAATGGTGAACAGATTGAAACCTCCCAACAAATGAAAACCCAAGACCAGATGGCTTCACAGGTGAATTCTACCAAACATTCCAAGAAGATTTAATATCTGTCCTTTTAAAATTCTTCCAAAATATTAAAGAGGAAGTAATGCTTTCAGACTTATTTTAGAAAGCCAACATCTCCCTGATAACCAAAACCAAGCAAGGACACAACAAAAAAAGAAAGCTACAGGCCAGTCTCCCTGACAAACACAGTTACACAAATCCTCAGCGACATATTAGCAAACCAAGTTCCACAGCACAGTAAAAGCATCATATGCCGTGGTCTAGTGGGGTTGATTCTGGGGATGCAATGAAAGTTCCACACCTGCAAATCAATCAGCATGATGCACCACATAAACAAAACGAAGGAAGCAATTCAGATGATCATATCAATAGATACAGGAAAAAGCATTTGAAAAGATACGGCATTCAGTTGTTTTAAAAACTCTCAATAAAATGGGTATCGAAGGAAAGCACCTCGATATAATAAAGTCCATATATGACAGACTCGAAGCTAACATCACAGTGATGAAAACTCAAAAGCTTTTCCTCTAAAATCAGGAACGAAACAAAGATGACCCCACTCCCGCCACTTCTTTTCAAGGTAGCAGGGGCAGTAGGTCCTGCCCAGAGCAATTAGGCAAACAAAAGGCATAAAAGGCATCCAGATTGAAAAGGAAGAAGTAAAATGGTCTCTATTTGTGGACAACATGATTTTATGTTTGCAAAATCCTAAAAGCTCCACTAAAAACTATTAGACATAAAAAGCGAATATAGTAAAGTTGCAGGATGCAAAATCAATATGCAAAATACCGTTGCATTTTTATACGTGAACAATGAACTATCAGAAAGACAAATTAAGAAAATGATCCTATTTAGAATTGCACCAAAAATGATAAAATACCTCAGAAAACATTTAACCAAGTAATCGAAAGACCTGTTTACTGAAAACTACAAAACATTGTTGAAAGCAATTGAAGAAGACACGAATAAATGGAAAAATAATCCATGCGCATGGATTAGAAGAATCAGTATTGCTAAAATATTCATACTACCCAAAGATTTATAGATTTAATGCAATCTCTAGCAAGATTCCAATGGCTTTTTTTCAGAGAAATAGAACAAAAATATTCTAAAATTTGTATGGAACTACAAAAGAACTTGAAAAGCCAAAGCAATCTCGAGAAAGAAGAATAAAGTTAGAGGCCTCATGCTCCCTGATTTCAAAGTAGCTTACCCAGCTAAAGTAATAATAATTTAAAAAGTATGGTATTGGCATAAAAACCAACACACAGATCAAGGGTGTAGAACAGAGGGCTCAAAACTAAACCTATGAACATATTGTCAATTAATTTATGACACTGGAGGGAAGAATGTACAGGGGAGAAAAGACAGTCTTTTCAATAAATGTCGCTGGGCTAACTGGACAGCCACATGCAAAAGAATGAAAGTAGGCTACTACCTTACAACATGCACACAAATTAAAGACTCGAGTGTAAGACTTGAAATCATAAAACTAGAAGAAAACATAAGCGGTGAGCTCCTTGACTATATTGGTGATAATTTTTGGATCTGACTCCAAAGACAAGGGTCACAGAAGCAAAAATAAACAAGCAGGGCTACATCAAACTAATAAGCTTTTGCACAGCGAGAGAAACCATCAACGAGATGAAGAAGCGACCCTCGAAGAGGAGAAGGTGTTTGCTCCTCTGTCTTCCCCTGCTTGGTTAGGAGTTAAATACCTGTCCTCCCCGCCCCTTCCCAGCAGTTACGTTCACCAGCACGTCTGTGTGTCCGTCCTTCCAGTAGCGCTCATCCTGAATGCTGACGAGGTTACCTCTTTGCCCGTGAACACACGCCTCTGTCTACACGCTGAGAAGCCCAGCTCATTGGTGAGGAAAGGGGCTTCGGAGTGTTCCGTGTCAAGCACCCGGAGGCAGGAACAGAGCCAGCCTCTCATTTCATTAATGGGACTGGGATCCAAACTTTGTTTCGAGGTGTCGGCAAACTTTGTTTCTGGCGAGAGCTCCTTTCCTCGCTTACGAGACGACCAAATTCTTGCTCTGTTCTCATCAACAAATGCCGCGTGAGAACAGTGTCTCATCCCATGAGGACATAAGGACATCAACCCTTTTGGGGCAGGGCCCCGCCCTTCTGACCTCCTTTAATCTTATTTGCTGTGTCCTTAGAGTTCCCATCTCCAGATGCCGTCACACTGGGGGTGAGGGCTTCAATCTGTGAATTTCGATGGGACACAAATAGTCCATACTTTTGATCAGATTTTCAAAGTGATTCAAACCCAAGAAAGTTTAACAATCCTGGATGTGAAAAGTTAATTAAGGATCGGAGCCAGGGAATTAGAAAGTTAAGGGGGTGCTTAGAATGGACAGACTTTTCTCTTTTAAGTATTATTAAAGAATACGCTGACAGGTTAAATAGGGTTAAATACATGCGATTAGGGAGTCACAGCTGTCGCCCACCCAACACCTATTCTCCTGACCTTTCTTAATGTAATAGATTGGGAAGAAATGGCCATAAGTTTCTCCCATCTTTGTAAGCATTGTAACTGTGGCACCTCCCATCGGGAAGTAAAATCTCTCTCCCCACCCCTCGAATCTTGGCTTGGCCACGTGCATGTTCTGACCGAGGGGACATTGACAAACGTCAGATAAACAGACGCTTAAAAAGTGCTAGTGCATTGAGGCTTGCCTTCTCTTGCCTCTGGGAAGCCCAAGACCACCATGGGAAGAAGCCTTCACTTCCTGGAGGAGGAGAAGTCATGTGGGGAGAGAGGGAAGCCCAGCCATCTCAGCTGAGGGCCCAGACCTGAGCATGACGACATTGCACATCATCCAGCCTCAGCCGAGCCATTCAGAGCTGCCCCCACGAAGACCCGCGGGACATAATAATTGTTGTCTTAAACCACTGAGTTTTGAGGCAGCTTGTTATACAGCAAAATCCAATTTACTAATATGTTCTTATTAATAAGACCCCAAATATACCTGGCTACCTACGATGCCTTCCTATTATGCGTAGTTGCAAACGGCAATTTTGTGATTCAGTTCTGGCCGACGCGGCATAAACATGAATTGCTGATTGGCGTTTGAGAGTGATGGAGTCCAAAGGGAGGTGACTGCAACCGTAGGCACGCTCCTTCGGCCCTTAGCTCTTCCTTCCCATTCCTGCCTGGAATGCAAACAAAATAAAGGAAGCATCCTGTGCCCGGGATGAGAATCCCACACAAAGGGTACGGGACAGAGGCAGAAAGAGCTTGAACCCTGACAGCACTGCTTATCTGCCCTACTGGGTGGGAACTACTTCCCTGCAGACTTTTCGTCATGTGAGAAAAATAAAACCCTTCCTTTACCCCACGGGCGCAGATGAACTGAAATACTCACTCAGGGTAATGGAAAAAGTGGAGTTGCTGACGGCTCCTGTGTTGCTGGATTAGGTGCCTGGTGAATCATGGTGCCATTAATTAATCTAAAAAGAAGAGGAAGGAGGAAGCTAACAGGTGGATGTCAGAAATATTGAACTTGAAGTGCATGTGAAGAGAGACATTGTTTAGAAGGCGGCTGGCATGCCAAGCTCCTGCAGTTCTGATACTTAAGAGAAGGGTCTGAGTCTGAATATAATTTAAGGAAGCAACAGCCAGCACTGTGGTGGGGAACGTTATTCGTGTTCCCAGGATCACCCACGAAGAGCACACAGAGCGAGAAGGAAAATGTCTAAGAGGAGATGCGTAGAGAATATCAGTGTTTACAGGATGGTTAGAGCAAAGTGGTGAGAAATCCGGATCAACTACCATTTAAGAGGGTTAGACATAGACTTAATTAATACAAGAGCCGGACCTGGGCTCTTTGGATCGCCAACCAGTATGCCACTGAGGCCCTTCCCAAGAGCAGAGTTTGGGGAGGAAACGAGGAAAGCTCTGGGTAGGCAGAGGAGGGATGGAGGCGTTGCCACAGAGACTGGGAATTGCCTCGGCTCTTGACTCTTGGCTGCAAAGGACAAAAAATAGGGTAACAGCAGAAGGAGACGGGGTAGGGAGAACAAATTCAGGTGCTTTAAAAAATACATATATTTTTTAGTTTGTTGGTAAGACTTGAACATTCTTATAGCCTGCAGGGTGGAAGCCACTGGAGAGGGAAGGTTTGAAAATACAAGAAAAAGAAGTAATAGATAGAACAAGGCCAGGCATAGGAAGGAAGGGTGGGATCAAGAACACAGGTGGAGGGATTTACCTTAATCGGGAGTCGCTTCCGGTGAGAGCGTCAGTATTTCCTCCTGAGAAGGGAAGATGCACTTGGTTCTACGTGGACACAGGGAGATACAGAGGGCCTAACTGCTGTAGTTGGGGGCTTTTATCTGACATCTGGTCTCGACTGGAGGTGTGTGCGAGATCAGGCAGGCCGAACTGGTGACATCACTTGTCAGGATTCGACCGTGGCAGAAATCCTCACTCAGCTGCTGTCCGCTTTTGCAAGCATTCACTGCTCTTAAATTCATACCTACATAATACAGTGCCACTTCATGATTAATATTTCAAATGTTATAGATGAAAAAAAAAACAAAAACAAAAAAACCTTAGGTCAAAAACTGATTATTTCCCTATAGTTTCTGAAATTATCAATGTGCTTCTAGAAGTGAAAACTTGTTCTCATGGCATAGCAATATAGAGAGAATTTGAATATGTTTAATTGTGATGATTTATCTCTTGAACTAGCTCAGATTTATCAGCTGGCTGCCCTGAAAAGAGAATAATATCTTGTATAATCAGAGAAGATAAAAATATGTTCAGAATGTATGTGCATGTTGTTTAGGAAATGACATTTGAATTTAGAATGAAGCAAGGCGGCAAGATAATTGAGCTGATGGGCCCCTTCGGTTCAGGGATTAATCTACAGCAGTATTTTGGAGGGCTTTTCAAGGACCGTTTGACTTAGCATTTTAGTTACTTGAAATTAAAATACAAGTGGGCAAAGACTGCAGGACAAATCTATAGTAATAGTTTGCCTGATATCTGCCAAAAAATCATACTAAACAGATGAGGTAAATGAATGTATTTACTTATGACTGTATATTTTTCTTAGTACTTGATTTTTACAATGAGTGGAAATTAACTGGTTTTTATTTGGATGTCTGATATTTTGCAGACCAGATTCAAACATTCAAACAAATGTTTCTTGTGGATATATCTCACCTCTATTTCATCCCATGACATGAATTGCAATGGTCACTTTTTGCCTCTTTTTTCTACACTTACTAGCTCCATAATTCTAATCCTCAGCTTCTCTACTTATGAAATGGTATTAAAAATACAAATCTCCTAAGGTTTCTTTAAATACTCAATGTACTAACTGACTGAAAGTCCTTAAAACAATGCCTGGCACATTGTAAGCAAACCCCCCCAAAAGTCAGCTATCATTAAAATATGGTGATGATTTTTTGATGACTATTTCATTCATCAATATGCTCAATACTTTATAATTGAACTTCAAGGAAATGTAGTTTGAGTTGCCATAATCAAGCAGATTTTAACCTATTTGTTTTTTGATATTTGATGAAGTCAGTTTTTGGAGGATGATATTTATAACAAGGCATCAAAAGTAGGTGTATAATTAACTCCATAGTCTCTGTTTCTCTTTTTTCTTCCTTTCTTTTCTCTCTCTGTCTTGAAAAATGGAGGATGGCTTTTTGTGGCTATTTTAAGAGTCCAGATAGGAAATGGACGCTTATTAGCTCCTTTAAAATTTTAAAAAATTTGAATAATAACTGGTTCCAAAACTGATAATGAGTTTAATCCAAAAGAAAACAAACGGCATAAAATCAATGTGAAGATTATATATGCAGAAGAACGAGTATAAGGATAAATTGATCATCTCAGCAAAGATCAGTAACCGTAATTATTAAAAACAAAAATAAATGGAGTAAAATTGAATGATTATGTCATAAATTCCCTGATGTAACTGTTTATTTCCTTTCCTTTAGCTTTAAAGCTACGCTTTCTTTTTCATTTCTTAAGCTCATCTTGGTTTGTAAATAAGAAAACAGCTAAAGACCCAGTCTTTTAAGGACGTCTAGAATCAGCATTTTCTCTCATGCCCACTAGATGGCAGGTGTAGGATTCTGAACGCCTTTCGGAAGCGATGTGTGGGCTATTCTTACTTGCAGCACTAGATGAGAAAACCGATTTGGTTCAAAGTAGGAAATTTTAGGTATGAGTCTCTTTCTCATTCTTCCCTCTCAATCTCCTACACATAACCTTAAAAAAAAAAAAGAAGAAGAAGAACTTGTAAAACTGGTAAAGGGGTATAGGGTTTCTCATAAGGCTTTTGGTCCTGTCTACAATTACAGACTAAAACAACAGCCTGCTTGCGTATTTTCTTTATTGAAATATTGTTGTTTTTTTTTTTTTAAAAAAAATCTAGCAACAAACCTGTACTTAACTAGCCATGTGTTTTCCTGTAAAAGGTCAAAGATAGTATTTCTTCCCCTTTGAGAACGTATGATCTGAAATGGTGCGTTGTCTCTGTGAAATCTCAGTCCTTTTGTTTTCTCACAGTGGAAGGTCCTGTGGCTCCCTGTTATGCCAGGAGCAGTTAGAGATTACACTGTAACTTGGTAATCAATTTCCTTTTTTTTTTTTTTGTTCTCTTTATGATAGGAGATAGTAGGGAAGTAGGAAACTTTAAAAAGGTTCTGTTTCTTTTATTTTTCTCTGCAGTTTGGATTAGAATGTTTTTTCCTCCTGATTTCAAATGAGGTTGAACAAACTGAATTTTCTGGTTTGAACACTTGTGCCTCTGCATTGAGGGGCCGCGGCTCTGCAATGTAAAGGGTCAGTCTTTGTTACAGAGGGGTTCATTGCGGAGAAGGGCGTGCTCCGCAAAGACAAACAGGTCCCACAGATAGTTGCCAAGGGCACCAAATACATCTTTGCATTATACCTTGAACTAGCATGCTCATATCACCTCTTTTTTTATTGCATGCACCATAAACGACTGTAAAAGTTTGCAAATCTTGCATAGACCTCGACAATCAATACTTCAGCAGGAAATCTACAAAGAGAGGGGGATGGGGGGAAAGAAATCCAGCCCAGCAGTTTGCTTTTTTGGCACAAGAACCTTAACGTTGACATTGAGAATTACCGAATGTTCCGTGTGTGTGTGTGTGTGTGTGTGTGTGTGTGTGTGTAGGCCAGATGCATAACATACGCTAAGCAATTTCAATTTGAACGCTCAATTTGCAATCTTAGCTTTACATTTATATTGCTAAGTAACATAGTTTGGGGACATTGCTGTGGCCTCATTCTCATGGGCTTACTCTGGGTGTTCCTGATCTGTGACTTGGGCATAAAGACTAATTTTTATACAGGTCAGTGTGTGGCCAGCAGAGTGCCTAGTCCTGAGGGCCATGCCTGCAGCTTTTCACAAGTGTTTTTAAGCCCCTGACTGCCCCAAAGATACCGACAAGGGTCTGGATATCGCTTTAAGGGATCTACATGGTGTTGGTGCTGCGGGCGGGGTGGGGTGGGGAGAGGGAGGGAGCATGGGGGGGGGTCACCAGTCAATCCCTCCCGCGCAGTGAAGGGATCTATTTCCACGATGCCTGTTCTTCCACCATGTGTTCATCCACGTGAAATTCAAGGCATTAAAGGTGGACGCCGCGTGACAAGTGTGGCAGATCAGGCCACACTTTTGGCAGACGAGGGTACCAAAGCCCCGGGCTCCGAGGGGCAGACCTTGCTGGTAGCTCTGTAAAGGGTCTGCGGAGACGCGCTGGCTCGGCGGCCCCTTCCCCTTCCCCTTCCCAGGGGCCGGAGCCCGCAGCCCCGAAGCGCGGCGGTCTGCGCCCCGCTTTGGGCAGCGCTAGGGAGCGCAAGCGCCCGGCCCGCGCTCTAGGCCGGGGAGCCCGCGGGCCGTTCCCGCCCCGCCGCCGCCCCACCCAGCTGGCGGAGCCCTTCCCCCGCCCGCAGCCGCGGGGCCTGGACCCGGGTCTGCGCTCCCGACGCAGAAAGCCTCCAGCGGCCTCCAGGGGGTTTTTGAAATTCCGGCGGAGGCCGCTGTCCCCGGGCGGCTTCGCCCCCCGGGTCAAACACAGCCCCAGCGCTTGAGCTGGGGACGCGCTCAGCGCAGCTCCAGGCTCTGGATTTCACCCGCGTCCCCGGCGCCGCTTCCCGCCCGAGGCCCTTTACACCCGAGGGGCGTGGACGGGGTCCCTGGGCTTTACCCAAATCCAGAAAGGACCGGCAGGTGGAGAACCGCATGAGTTTTTCTTCCCTGTTATTATTGATTCCTCGCGCGTGGTCAAGGCGCGCGCGCCCAGCGGCACAGGCGACCGCGACGCCAGGTCCCCGAGCCCCGCAGGTGCGCAGAGGCGGCGCGCCGGCGCAGGCCGAGGGCGGGTGCCGCTCGCGGCTGGGGACGGCTTCGGGGACAGGGCGAGGGACGTGGCACTGCCGTCGCGCACGCCGTCCTGGACGCCGAAGTCGGGAGACCTTTTCCCTCGAGGTTCCGCGCGCCCGCCCCACCCCCGGGGCGACCCGAGGCCACGGCTGGTCACCGACAGCATCGGCCCCGCCCGTGGAAGAACCTCGAGTCCCGTCAAGACGCTCTGCTGGCGCTGGGAAGGGGAGGGAAAAAATGATGCGAAAAAGGCGGTCGAAGCGGAGAGGAAATCACAGGCTAAAAGGGACACGTCACAGGCGAGTGAAGTCGAGGGCGTTTTGCCGATGCCACGTTTTCTAGTTAGGTGGAAAGGCCAGCTGCGACGTAAGTGCGTCTGCGTATGGTTCCGCCTGAACGCCAGCCATTGAAACAGAACTTCGTAGGTCCCGAGGACCCCCCCCCCTCGGATTATCCCGACGTCTTTCCACCGCGCGGTCCGCTCGCCGCAGCCCCACGCGGCAGGGGCCAGGCGCGCACGGCGCTCCTCGTTCCCGGAGTCCCAGCCTCGTGCCGTGGAGACGCGCAATGAATTAGCCTCGGGAGCAGTGTGTACGGGACGCCGTGGAAAGTGGTCACCGGGCACTGGCCGACCTAGTAAAAACTGCCAAGCCGCAGCCCGGCTATTTCCTCTTAACGCCGCTCGTTTGTTTATCTAGCCGGTGGAAGCCACTCCCTTCGTGCCGCGTGCCCCGCGGGGTGGGTAGGGTGACGTAAACTCGTGGAGATTTTCCTGAATTCGACAAATCCGGCGCTCCTTTGACATAATAGCTAAGCCTCAATAGAATTTAACTACTTCCTCGAAGGTACGGCCGTCGTTAGTCAAAATCCTCGTGGTGATCCATTTCCCCGACGAAGGTTCTGTGTATCTGTGGTGTCGAAATGGTTCTGAACGCAGAACACGTGTTGATCTTTTCCTCGTAGATCAGCGTCTCTACCGCCCGGCGATGAGGCATTCATCGTGCGAAACCGAACCCACTGACATCACGGGTTAACGGTGAAACGAACCGTTGAATTGCAGCATCTGGTGGGAGAGCAGGTGTCAGGTGGCGTTAAAGCTTCCGCGAAAAGGGGACCCAGAATCCGTCCTCAGGCTTTCGGCGTTTCATGGGAACTGTATTCTTACATTTGGGCATGTGATAGGACAACCTTCACTGTCCACGTATCAGGACATATATTTAGAGAATGTGCACAGCTGATCCTTAAAAATACAGCTGTGAAAGATTTGCGTAATCAACACGACCCGTTAATTCTTACGCTTCCGCCTCAGCTCCGTGTGGACAGTTCCCGACGCGGACTGAGGCCGCTTTCGGGACACCGTGTGCGGACCACGTGGCGCCGAGCACCCGAAGACTGTGTTTTGCTCAAGAAGGTCGATTCAAAGAAAATAGTTTGTGATCTCTTTGTTCTGATTTCTAAAAGAACCAAGTACTTGTTTTTAAAAGAGCCTTTCGGCAAGAGATTCAGAAGGAGGAAACAAAGTTTAGCAAACCCGATCTGAAAAGAAAAAGAAAGAAGAAACAAACAAACAAAAAGAACCTCGTCCTTTGATCTCCCCGGCATTGTTTATTACAGCCTTAAAGTAACCGCCAATCCCCAGGTTGGAAAGAAAAACCGTCTATCTGGTGAAGGTAATTGTTTGACCTAAAGTCATCCATTCCCGAAACCACGAAGTAAAATTGTTGAGATGTTTTGTAGAGCCACAGCTTCGGACCATATTGCTTGGTTAACAAAAAGCCTGACCCAGGTGGGCAGCCCAACGCGAAGAGTCTGAGCATCGTTTCTCCAAACGAGAAGGTGCCGGGGATTTGGGAGCGAGAGAGGACGCGTGCGGCCAGGGGTGCCCAACGCCCGGGGCCTCAGGTGGCTCCCTGGGCCGCGATGGGGAACCGGTCTCCCTCTTCTTCCCGGAGCACACTCTCGGAGAGCAAGGCGGCCACGAGCGTCGCGGCAGAAGTGAACCCCAGGGGCCCGGGTGCGCTGTCATGAAGTGGTCGCGGCCGCAGCGCTGCGCCTAGTAACCTGTTTAATCCCCTTTAGTGCCCCTTGCGGCCCTTTGCCGGACCTCACTGGCTTGGAGCCCTGGGTGCGTCCTGGGGTCGGCAGCCCGCGCTCACCCAGACGCACGGCCCCAGGGCGGGCCCCGCTCCGGTCGCAGCGCGCCCCGGGCGGGGGAGGCGCCGGGGCCGCGTCTCGGGGACCGCGCTGGGCTCCAGGTCGCGGGCGGCACCGGGCGCGGGCCCCGCGGGGGCGGGGGAGCGGCGAGCGCGGTGGTCGGGCCGCGCGGCGCCTCGCCCTGGCGGGGACCTTCGGGCGCGGGGCGCGTGGCGGTCGTCGCCTCGCGACCCCTGGGAGGCCCCGCGGTCGCGGAGGCCGGGGCTGGGCCGCCGGCCGCCCGGCCCCGCCGCTTTCGGTTCCATCCCGGCTGCTGGTTACTGTTTAACGTCCCCACCCACGTCTCAGTTTGTTTAGTAAATCGATCCGGCCGTGAGAGTCAGGCCGCTGTCTTGTCGCCATTGGGCAAAGCCCATATTCTCGCCGCGCGGCATATGGTCCGAGGGCTCTGCGAGGGATCGGGGGGAACAAACAAACAAACACCCCGCACGGCCCGGGCCTCCCCGCCCGGCGCGCCCGGCCGCTCGCCCGCCGCCCGCCGCGGCGCCTTCCCGGGCCGGAGACGCGAGCTGCAGCCCGCGACGCGGCCGCGGGGCGCGCGGGGGACCCGCGCCCCCGAGATGCGGCGGCCGCCGCGCCGCTGAGTGCCACGCGGGAGCCGCCGCGCGCAGGTGAGTGGCGCAGGGGGTGGGGGCGCCCGCGCGGGACGCGCCCCGCCCGAGGCCCCCCGAGGCCCCCCGAGGCCTCCCGCGGCCGGGGCGCAGGGACGAAGGAAGCGCCGCGGGGCATGCGCGCCGCGCGGCCGGGCTGCGAGCAGCAGAAGTCGGGTTTGCTCGGGAGGGAAAAGCTTTGGCGTGTGGCGGCGGGTCACGTGGTTGCCCGGTCTCAGCCGGGCTTCGCTGGCGTCTTCTGTGCCCCGGGGCGAGGCTAGGGCGTCTGGATGTCTGCGGACCACCGAGTTTTTGTGGCCGGGGCCTGGGTCCTGGGGCATCACCCCAAGGCCTGCGCTTCGTCGCAGCTTCTGTCGGAGCGGGCGTCTCCTGTGGCTGGGGAGGCTATACGAAAACCTAAATGTATATACATATTTACAAAACTACATAAAACTATAGATATATTCACTTACGTGTACATAAATGTGTGTGTGTGTATATACACATATATATGTGTGTATATATGTGTATATATATACACATATATACACACATATACACATATACACATATATACACATATATACATATACATATATATGTATATGTAATTTGATATATATATATCGAATTAAACCACTTAGCTTCCTCTGAGAAGAAATGTCTTTTGGAAGCTGCTTTAAACAACGTGCTCGTTAAGCAGTCATCGTCCCAGGTCTAACGGGATGAGCCAGCATGTGATAAGGTCTTCGACTTCACACCTGGTAGGTACTCAGAGCTTCCAAGGCTTGCCCGGAACCGTCAGCGGCTGCCCTCCACCACGCCGTCTCCAGCCAGTCCTCAGATGACAGGGGGCCAGACTGTGGGGCACAGAGGCCTGCCTTAGTGGGAGGTCCTGAAACAACGCAGCACCTCGCTGAGCGTCGTTTCCTGTTTTTGTTGTGTTACTTCCTCCCGCTTTTCTGCTCATCTCACTTACACGTTCTCTCTCTTCACCAGCAGTTGTTCCCCATTAAAACAGTCTTCCTCTCCGGCTCTCCCCATTTTTGCGTGATGATCCCACTGTCCCCACCCTCTCGCCACACCTCCCTCTGCTTTCATCGTCTGTGCACCGCTATCAGTCAAGTCTTGTTACTGTGCCTTTGAAGTGGCCCAGTGTGGGGTTGGGCAGCTCCCCGCTACCATTTGGGGGACAGAGGTGGAGGGCGGTGGTAACTACTCATTTTTCACTTTTCGAAGTGGAATGGAAATCGGTTCTCCTTCCATTTCTTCTCAGCTCCACTCATAGGCCTGCAGGTGAGGAATTTTTCTCAGCGTGCACGGTGAAGGCAGCGCAACCCTTCTGAAGTGTGTCTGTCAACATGTCACAAAGCTGCTTATTCTGGAGATGGTGATTAGAAGCACATGGGCAGCGTGAATTAACTTTGGGGGTGGCTAATTTTCCTTAGCACCTGCATGCAAATAATAATTATTTATTTTTGAGTTCCCTGTTTCTTTTGAAAATTTCTGTTATTTCTATGAATTCTAAAAAAGTACTACTTGCTTATAAGGCAACACGAAAATTATAGTAAAGTGAACCTCTTCCCTGGTCCACTGCACAGGTGATGGGGTTTGAGTCACTCCATGTTTATAACCACAGGGATTTTTCTTTAACTGTTTCAAACAATTGGGTAATGGTTCATAGACCAGCATTCTAAAATTTATTTTTATTTAGACGCTTTCAAATATTTCTCTGTCACTATATGAAGATTCATTTTTTTTGTTCAGTGTATCTACCCAATGTGGCCAGCCAGTATTCCCGAGAATATCCAGGTGGACTTTCCAGTTTCTTATCGTTACAAGCAGTGATGCCATGAATATACGTGGACATTACCTTTGCAGGGGTCCTGCGGAATATTGGTTCTCAGAGGAGAATTGCTGGCTTCAGGAGGTTTTCACTTTAAATTTGAAAAATATCGCCAGGATCCTTCCTGAGTCCCCACAGCATGCCGACCATGCTCCTGCCGTCACTAGACCGTAATGACGTGATTAGGATGTCGCCCATCCGAATGTCGCAAATCGGATTTTTCACTGTTGGAGTTTAATATTTGGAAATTATATAAACCAGTCCTGGAATATCTGACTTGGAGAGTTTGAGAATTTGGCTTTAAAAATATAATAACGTAGAAAAGGAATTAGGTGTATTTCAAAATACTGTCTTATTCTGAGCTTGTAAAAAGCACCACATTTTCTTTTTTCCTCCATTTACAACAACCTCCTAACCGCTTACCACCGTTATCACGAAGCCCAAGTGTCTTCACATCACTGGGCTCCACATGACTTGGTCGTAACTTCTACTCCAAGCTCCACCGTTCCCTGCCTGAGATCCCTCACTTAAACCTTCAGCTGGAATGAATCTCTTTCAGTTCCTCAAATGCTTTGTGCTGGCAAAAGTGCCGCTTCTGCTGTTTGGAACATCGGCCGCCACCACCTCCATCTCTTTGCTCCATCATTCTAGCCAACTGCCACTTATCCTGCAGGTCTTTGCTCACATGTCACCTTTGAAATCTTTCCTGATCTCCTGACCCAGGGGAACAATTTAATTGTATCTTGTCCTTTCTCTGTCGTGATACTTACCGACTTCATCGCACATTGTGGTCACATGACTGATGATTGTTCTCACAGGCTTAACTGTTAGCCCCCTGAGGGCACGGATTTTATTATTCCCGCCCAATTCTTTGGTTGGGCTTTTAGCTGAAGTTGAATGAGGATTTGTTCACTGAATGAATAAGTAATTGTAACGGAGAAGGATCGTGAAATACCAATAATAGAATTAAAGCATTTGTTGGGGACCTAATTTTCAAGAACTACATTCTGAATTGGGGATGATGAGAAGCAATTCTCTCAAGGTTTTCATGTCTGATTGGGGATATGAATAAAATAATTATTACTCACTGTGAGAAGTACAAATGCTGAGTACTGGAGAAAGAGTCTAGAAACCTAGCAGAGGGTTACACGAGAGATGACATATGAATTCTTTATTTTTAATTCAGCGGTGTTATAATGTATTGATATGGAGATATAATGGCACCGAGCTCATTATATTGAGGTCTGATTTGCATTGAGTAAAATCCACGTCGGTGAGTCTGACAGATGTGTGCAGGTGTGCGAGCGTCACCACACGAGGACCGAGCACGTGTTCTCACCCCCAGCAAGCGTCCCCACGCCCTTCATCCGCCAGCCCCTCCGCCCCTCCGCCGCGCCCCAGGCCACCGCCCACGCGGTTTCTCCCCGGCACTGTCTTTTGTAGAATGACATATAAACAGAATCGTAGAGGGTGTAGCCTTTTGTGTCTTTTTTTTCATTGAGCATAATAACTTTGAAATTCAGCCACCTCATTGTATGTGTCAGTGCTTATATTCTTAAAAAAAAAATTTTTTTTTTGGACGTACGATTGACGTGCAATAAACCGCACGTGTTTTAAACACAATTCAAAAAGTTTTGTCACGGGTCCGTACTTTGGAAACGTCACCAAGGCGAAGGCAGTGATGTCAGAGCGACAGTTCCCTCGGGCTCCTGTGTGGACCCCACCCCGGCCCTCCTCTCCGGAGACAACTCCTGCTCAGCTTTCTGCCCCTGCAAATGAGTTCACATTTTCCAGAATTTCACATTCACGGCATCGTACCGTATTCTACTGCGAATTATATCGAGATTCATTCATTGTATATCTTTTGTGCGATCGTTTCAAAATCACTTTAGAGCTGGTGAGTGTTATGCAGTGTCTTTGTACAAATTTAGAGGGGGATCTGCGATTTTCTCACATTACCCCGGATTACAAGAGCGTCTTTTAAAACATTTGCAAAATCTTTCTCATCAAGTTGATATTACTTAGTTTGAGGCAATGGAAGAGGCATTGGAGTCAAAAAATGTGATTCATACCTGTAGGGACTTGGCCACGTCAGCCAACTGACCTGAGCCCGCCTCGCTCATGGGTATGGCGTGTCGTGGGACTTTGATCAGATGGCATTTAAAGTGCCCAGCACAGAGGCTGGCACGAGGCAGATGCACTTAATAAATACTGAGATCGCTCACTTGAGTCTTCTTTATTAAGTTAGTATTTTTATATATCCATCTCTTTCTGTGGGTTTTATGCACACACATACATGTATATATATACACATACACATGTGTATATACGCACATATGTACATAAACATATATACACACACTGCTCCTATTGCTATCTCTGACTACCATGACTAGTTAACATTTATTAAGTGCTTCGTGTGTGCTAGGCACTCGGCGCTTCACATAAATCGTTTGATCCTTACACTAACTCTCTAAGATATAAACTGCTACCAGCTCCATTGTGCAGATGAGCAAACCAAGGCACAGAGGTTAAACGCCGAGTTGAGACCATTAGTCAGTGCGAGCGTTCGGTGCTCACTGAGGCCGTTCAGCTCCTGAGCATGTAGCTTCCTCTTCTAATAACTTCAGTATAAAGGCGTTACTCAATTAATCTCATTTCAGTTTTCACGATATCTTTTAAAATGAAATAAGATAATTTTATTTTTCTAATTTTTTGTGTGTGTGTGCTGTCAGTTATTTATATAAAGCATGTGAATGATTTCACTGGACTCGCTTGAGTATCTATTAGGATAAAATAACTTATCTGATATTTCATGTATAAACAATGTGGTAGTTTGCCTTCTGAGAGGTTAGAATAGATTGTAAAACACTGAACTGGATCTTTTAATTGAAACTAATTTATCAAATCAGGAATAAAACTCATAATAGTTGCATGTTTGATGAAATAAAACTTGATGCTTATGGTATCAAGTTTGATAATTTTTACCTACTTTAACCCAATGAATCGAAACATTTTGGATATTGAGTTAATTACAAATGTGTATATATTGCTGTCTTCTCTTCAGGAGTCATGGATAGGAATTCATTGAAAAAGTTTCTTAATTTAATAATGAAACTTTTTGGGAAGCAAGGCTTACGATTCGAAAGGCATGGCTTGTAAATGGCCACCTCCTCCTGGACTCTTCTCCTTGTGGTCCCTCTGTGAGTGTCTGTATCCTAATCTCTTCTTTTAAGGACACCAGTCTTTGTAGGTTCGGGCCCACCCACATGACCTCATTTTACTGTAATTACTCTCTGAAGGCCCTATTGCCAAATACCGCCGCATTCTGAGCTCCTTGTGCTTAGGACCGCAGTGTAGAAAGTTTGGGGCAGAGGGGAAGGGAGGCACAATTCAGCTCCTAAAAGCAGGGTAACTATAAAGTGGTTTAGTGTCGTTACAATCTTACGTGTTAAAATCTTCCTATGGTTCAAGTATATATTTGTTTTATGCTATACATCAACTCGGCCAAAACTAAAATCATTTATGTTGACCTCTGCAAAGCTCCTCCTGCCCCATGCTCTAACACTCGCCCCCATCACCCTTGGCTGTCGGCATAATGCATACATCCTTTTGACCAATCTTTTTGGCTAGGACAAATGGCAAAAATTGTTGTGGCTTCAGGATATCATCTGCTGTCATTGCATAATACACAGAAAGAAGAATATTCCATGAATAATCGAGAGATAGTTCTGTTATTTAAAATAATTATTTCTACTGTCTGCTACGTGTGTACATCCTACCATTTCCCCATGTCGGCCTTTGATTAAAAGGTGCAGTGTTTTGATTAAGTCGCAGTCGAGGCAAGTTCTGCAGGTACATTTGTCTGAGTCATCGAGACCATCAGACGTTAAAGAGCAATGCCAAGTTGAGCTGAAGCCTAACGAAGTTTGAGTAAGACATGTTGAATGTACCCAGGAATATATATAGTAACTCAGAGACTGCTAAACTGTGTATCTCTTGAATTAAGGAGAAGGAGACATACAGCAAAGCCCCATTCAAGCTGATGGCGAAAGTGCGAAAATGTCAGACTGGTTCTGAGGGATGCTGTCCATGACTGCATCCTCTCTCCCCTGGTGGAGAGAGAGAGACCCACACACAGGCCTTCGAGGCACAAAGGGCAGTTTCTGCATTTGAAGTCAAGCATTAAACAGATTGTTTCGGAGATTCTCAAGTAGAATCCTAACAACTCTGAGGGCAGTGAAAACTCCCTGATTCACTCTTACAAACACTTTAATCTTACTAACAATGTGATTGTAAATCATGGGCCTTTGGAACGGTGTGCTCACTCCCGTGAGCCTGTTTTAAAATTGTGAAAGGTTGGCTGTGTCCTGTCTTTAGTCATCTTGCAATACATAGCTTAGGAATGGTAGTTCATTGATTTAGAGAGAATGATCAGCATTGGTGTGGTGTGCCACGTGTAAGCATTTAAGGCAGAGGGGACTGGTAGACTGAGCTACTGTGACTCTTGGTAAGTAATGTAACTTCTCTGAGCTTAGATTTGGCCATCTTTGCTCTAGGATAATACTACCTACTTTCCTAGGGTTCCCAAGAATCTTAAATTGGACAACGAAATCTCAGCATGATTTTCTGAGACCTGGCAGTTGCTTAGTAAATGGAAATATCTTTTTTTCCTCAAAGATGGTTAACTTCTTTTTATGATATTGGAAACAGATATTTTTAAATTTTTTTTTTTTTTTTCCGCAATAGCCAGGGGTTGCCTTTCGTGTCTGTCTTTTCCTTACACACCAGTCCGATTCGTCAGGGAGATGGAGGTCTCTCAGTATTTCCTTCAGATGAGCCGCGTGGCGTTTCCCGTTGTCCTCGCCGCCGCCGCCGCTGCGTCGTGACCCCAGCCGCGATAGCTGCACGCGCCCGGGCGACTGCAGCAGTCTGCGCACTGCTCCGGTCTCCGAACTGTCCTCTTCGAGGGCGATCTCCTTTACACGTGAATGAAGGCATGTTGTCCGCCCGCTTGAACCCTCCCAGGAGGTTTCCCACTGCACCAGGAATCAAGCCGACTCTATCCTGGCCTCTGAGGCATTGGGTGCTCTGGCCTCGCCCTCGTCTCTCTAACTCTTACCTCTTGCACCCAGCCCTGACTCCCTAGGTTCTAGCCACATCCAAGTTGTCTTAGTTCTGCAAAAAAAGCCATAATTTATCATCCGAAGGCCATTCTCCTTTGCGTTTGATACCCCTTCAAACACTTTCTCCCATGTCAGCATCACATGAGTATCTTCTGCCTTTGGGTCTCAGTCTAAATGTCACTTCCACAGAGAGGGTTTCAAGGAGTTTCCTGTGATTTGTGAATTGCCTCTTGCACATTATTGTCGATTGAAGATAATCACACTGGACCAGCTGGCTGGGAGGTCTCAGCGGCAGGAGCTGGGTGGGGGAAGGCGGCGAGGGGACATAGCAGAGAGGAACAGGACAAAAGACCAGGGATCAAAGGAGAAAGGAAATCAGGCTGCTAAATATTTAATAAAGTAAGAAAAGATGACTGACACGTTCTTTATTCTATACATAACTCGAAAACTTATATTTCATATATTTTTTTTTTGGTTTGGATTAAGACCTAATTATCACTAACTGCTAATTTAGGACTCTAAAGCATCACTTTTGCAATAGGAAGATAATCAGCCCCACGAGTCCCTTTTTTTGAGATTTAAGCTATCCACCTTGCAAGTAGACAAGAACGAGGGAAAGTAATTTTAATAATCTGTTTATTTAATCCAGTATATCCAAAGTATAATCATTTCAATGTATAATTAATATAAACATAAACATTATTGATGGGCTGTTTACCTTGTCTTGCATAGTAAGCCTTCAGAAACTGGTGCATTTTTTACGCTTGTAGCACTTCTCAAATTCATACTCGTCACAGTTCAGGCTCTCAGAAGCCACATACGGCTAGTGGCTCCCTCGTGGGTCAGTGCAGATCTAAACATTATTCCGATGAGACTCAATCTATCCCACTCTCATGGTCTGGGATGATTTTCGATTTAATTTTGTGACACTCTAACTCCGAATTCATTTTTTAGATGAGCTACATCACCATACCATTTTCAAAGACGTTTTAATAAATTTATAGGAAAACATATATATATTTTTTTCACATTTATGAGAACGAGAAACCTATCCTGTCTCTCTTAATTATGTCTGAAGATAAACAGGGTTGAAGGGTTAGTTTACATGGGCGAGTGGATAGTGTCGCTAGACCCGCTGCTTGTTTACGAGTGAGGCGGTTTCCAGGGACGTGGCATCCGTAAGTGATGTGCGGGTCCCTGGGCCTCGCCCGGGAGGTTTTGTTTTTGATTCAGGAGGTCAGCGGCGGTGGGGCCGACAGCCGCTTTTCCAGCTCACTGCCGGGACCCGCGTAGCTCGCCCACCCGCACTCAGCACAGCGCTCATCCGGGGGGCCTGAGCGCCACCGTTCCTCTTCTGCCGTGGCTGGTGATGCCCACCCTGGAAACCACCGTTTTTGTTTATTTCTTGGTTTGCAGGCTGGGCAGTCAGTAGTGGAGGGAAGAGGTTACCTCTCCATTCATTATGGTATTGCGTTTCATTTGGAGAAAAAAGGAGCAAGAGAGGGGGAGGAACGAGAAAACCAAGTGACGAATTTCAGAACGAGAAATCGAGAGATCGTTAAATGCCCCTGAGGTGAGGGGACACAGCTCCCTGGTGACTCTGCCTTGTGTCTTACCTGTTTTGCTTTGAGGAGTGGGGAGGAAGGTCGAGGTCAAGACGATAGGCTTTTCCTGAGGCGGGAATAGCCGCTCTGTTGAGTGAATGCTCAACCAAAATCCAACATTCTTCACCCATGTCATATGTCAGCTTTTCTGGCCATTATACCACCACCAAGTTCCAACTCTTAAAACCAGCTTTGACGCTCATGTGGAAATAAATACAACTATTTAGATAGAAGAATAATGTTTATAACAACTACTACATCGCATGGAATTTCCACAAAGTTGCAATGGTGTGAACCAGGCCTTTATGAATACTGGGGAAAATTAATGTTAAATTTCTGAGTGATGTGATAAATATTGTCAAACTAAGTATAAAGTAATGATGTTAAAATTTTTTAAAAGGCTAAACTTAGGGAAAAAATCAAGTGAAATAATCTTTCCTCTTTACATTCTCTGCAAGCTTTTATTTTCTTGTTGCATTAGGTAGTATTTACTGAGCACTTACTATTGGCAGGCATTCCTCTAAATGCTTTACCTGCATTACCTAATTTAGTCCTCGAAATAACCCAATGGCTTTTTATTATTATTATTATTATTATTATTATTATTATTATTTACAGATAGAGGTTACTCAGCTAGTTAGCAGCAATGATATTCTAGAACACTTAGCTGCTACATTTTATTCTCCTCTATGAGGTTTAGCTGCCTTAACTTGTCCTTTTAAAGCATGATACATCCTTCCTTGACCTCCTGTTCTATGAGTTTATACCCCAATACACATCTATTTGAATTTTTCATCTAGAAGTTTTTCACTTCACATAATTCAGAGCTCTTGGCTTTCCCCATGTTTCTTTTATGCCATGGACTTTGTCCAAAAGTATAACCCCTCTTCTTTTTGTTAGATCTTCCCTTTAGTCATATTTCATATTAATTAGTTCTTGAAACTCTCAATATATTTATACCTGTGCTTAATGATCAGAGCAGAATTATAACAACGTTTGAGGAATTTTCTTAAATAAAAATTAAATTACCCACTATTTGGTCCAAACATGCTTCCTTTCTGTACATTTTTGCCCAGTCTCTTTTATATGTGTGTTTGTGGGCATGCCTCTGTTTTACGTTTATTCACTTAATTTTTGGAATTTTTCACTGATTATTGATTTAAAATTTTTTCTTTTAAGAGTAATTTTACAAATTATCTTTGTAATATCACATAAAATTTTCAGTAAATTGAAATAACACAACCTACTTAACCATTTTCCTGTTGTTGTACAGGTTATTTTAATTGTTTCCTAGTCATAATTTTGTAATGGATGTCTGTGCATGAATATAGCTTTTAAAAACATTATTTCTCTAATATTAATTTCTAGAGTTAAATTAGTAAGTCAATGAGTTAGTCTTTTCTAGCTTTTGATACATACTGATGTTTGTTTTTAACTGAAGAATTTTTTTCATTGAGTTGTAGCTATTTTTAACCATATACCCCAAATTTTGCACATGTAAAATGTAACCATTGCCACCTAAAATAGAGTATTACCAGTTCCCCCCAAAATACTATTGGGCTCCTACTCTGACACAAGTTAAATTTGCCTATTTGACTGTGTTTGTGTATGTATTAGTAGCTTGTTCTCCTTCATTGTTGTTTGACGTTGGATGAATATATAATAATTAATTTACCAACTCTATTGTAGAAAGACATTTGAGTTACTTTCATGTTTGGGACTATTACAAATAAAGCTGCCTCGAACATGTCTTACTGTCTTTTGTTGGACCTGAGTCCTCATTTCTGCTGACTATATTCCCGAGTCGAATTACTGGATTATAGAAGATACATATGTTTAGCGAGTATTTTCTCTGTTAAGGTTTAAAATCTATTTAAAATACCAGTAGAAATATTCAATATTGTAAATTGCTAAGAATATTGTATCCATCATATAAAAGAGAGAGAATAAGTAACTTAGGAAGGCGGTAACAGAGTTAAGTCTAAAAACTCATTTATGGTGAAACTTAAGTTCCATCTGCCTTCAATAATGCCCTTTCTTTCTGTGTGAATTTGTTGTAAATGAAACTATGTAACTATTAGTTCACACAAATATGTTCCTAAATGGTTAAACTTTTATTATTATCACTGTTTGTTACTGAGATATAGTTGACATTTGACCATTATTACTATTTGGCTATAAACACCTTTACTTCCATTCGTGGGTTTCGCCCATGCTGTCAAGTCGTCCTAGTCTTGTTATGTTCACTTGTCTTGTTATGTTCCCCAAGGCACTTTGTGATTACTTCACACTGTCAACTGACAGGTAGGTGTTTATTTATGTTAACGAGCCCAGTGAAGCTACACCTTGGCACTAAGTTTCATGTAGAGTTCATGTAAATAGTTTAGGTAAGCACAGCACCCATGAACACCCCAAACACAAATCTTGAGCTTTACCATGTATTAATGAGCATGATTTTGAAAACATATTTTTTATTTAAGGCAGGTAATGAGAACAATAAGTTTTAAAGAACCGAGCTATTTTCATAGCTGTTCTTGTAAATTAAATCTTCTGCTCACCTTATGACCAAATGTCCTTTAAATGATTCAGGTGATTCTTTTATATTCTCTCTAATGCCTCTGAACCAGGAAGTGAGCACAGAAAATTCCGCCTACACAGGCTTTCCTGCATAGTCATTAAGCAGCTTTTATTTGTTAGGGTGTGACAGCAATAAATGTTTTCTCTCTGGGACACCCAAATTATAGCCACGATTTGAAGCTTAGTAGTATCGTGGAGTTGCAGTTTTTCCATTTTTGCAATTTTTATGTATTGGAAGATAAAAGGATATAAAGTAAAAAGAGTGAATGGGAAGTGAAAGTGATTGTGTAAGTCTGTGGAAGTTCCTGACACTGATCCAACTGTGTTAATGTTTGTTTGAATGCTTTGGAGTATTAAAGTCACTTATTAAAACTCCATCGTCCAGAGGCATTTCCAGGCCAGGGGGTCAGGATAGCGTGAGAGAGAAATGCGATGACTTATTTTTAAAGCAAGACACAAGTCCGCTTTAAACATTTAGAATCTGTGTGTTCTTTTTTCACATTATTATTTAAGTGATTTTACTTTTGAAAAAACATGTTTCGAGTGACGATTTAAAGGTGTTTGTTATCACACGAGAGCGAGGCGATGAGTGATTGCTTGAGGACACTTCAATGTCCCGCATGGCAGGCACGTTTTCCCTCGCGCTCTCGCTCTGGTTCCTAAAACCTTCTGAAGACCAGTGAGTGAGCGGCGGTGTTGAGCATCGAGGAAGCATTCAGACGCTAAATAACCGTCGCTGTGAGGTTATAAAAAGTTAAGAATAGTTTAGCTTCTCACATAGTACCTGATACCTACCTAATGGGTGCCCCGATACATATTTGTTGAATGAATGACTATATTAAAGAAATAGGTAATTTTTTTTAAGTTTGATTTAGATAACAGTAGGGCTATATTGAGAAAAAAGTAGGAAATAAACGAAAATTTAACAATACTCCTATAAATGCATAGTATAGAAAATAATTTATACTTTACTAATTGTGATGAACTTCGAAGATGTGAGCAGCGCCTCGGGCCAGCGGTTGTTTTCCTAGCTGATTGTTCTGTCGCGCTCTTGCACGTGTACATGAAGAGTCAGATGCAGCAACACCGAGAGCAGAAATCAGGCAGCCCCAATGTCGTCAGTGGTAAACAGACACAGCAGTACTTTCTTTCATACAATGGGGTAGTATACTGTAGTAGGAATGAATGAACTAGGAGCTCACTTTCGACGTGGCTGAGTCTTAGAAACAAAATCGAGTGAACGAAACAAATCACAGAAGAATATATTGAATATGTTTCCCTTTATTTAATTTCAAAAACTAAAAAAATCAACATGCTTTTTACATAATACATGGATATTATCCCCAGGGAAGAAGGGGGATAATGATCGGAATCTCACATTAACGCTTTTGGTGCGTACCTGGCAGGTGGCCGTGCGGTTAGGGAGGCTCGATGGGGCTTCGCGCACAGTGTTCTCTTCTTCACTTGCGTCGTGTTTCTCAGAGTTTCACTCAGTAATATTTATCTTGTACGCGCTTCCCTTTCTTCTATACTTCACAATTAAAAATAAAGTAAACTGTTCTTTGGAGACATCAGTATGTTAGGTAACATCCTTGTATTCGTAGAGCTTTCAGATAGAGTAAAGGTACATTCATTCAGTGATTACCATGATTCTAGGCTTATTGAATGAGAATTATGGGGCACCATGAGACAGCGCGGCAGGCGACATGATGTAGTCGATTCGCATAACGTACAGATATTTATAAAATCTGTTTGTGTTCATTTTATCCGGTATTTATTCACTTCTGTATTACGGTTACCAATCTAATCTTGAAACAATCATGTGGTCCTATCACGTGTAGTCGCACGTGGTTTTTGTTGTTTTGTGACTCACCAGTTGAATTTACATCATCAAACTGGGGAAGCCCTGTTAAACGAAATGAGTTCAGTGATTGTGAGCTTGGATAGTGCAGCAAAGTCCAAAGACTATTAAGGCTCCTAAATGATGACCCTCCGTTTCTGTCCTTACCCTGTACTTATAACAAATGGTCTGTGAACTGGCTTGGGTCCACAAACCACGTGTTGATGTATGCGCCTGGAAACATACACCAGAAATTTACAGCAGCACTCTTTGTAAAAGCAAAAACCGGAAGTACCGCAAATGTCAATCGGTAGTGGAATGGATAAATTTGTTGTGGTATGTCCACATGATGATTTCTTATAAAGCAAAGAGTATATAAATCACTTCTACAATGTTCAGTGAAAAAAAAAGTCAAAGAAGACTACATTATGATACTATTCTCATTTACATAGAGACCCAAACAGAAACAACTAAATGGCACTTTGTTGTCATTAAATCCTAGATATGTGGTAAAAGTCAAAGAAATATATGGAATTGTTAGCATAGGATATTAATTTACTCTAGAAGTAAGGATTCAATCAAGGAAAGTTACCCACGGCCTTCATTTCATTATTATAATTAACTGAAAAAGTATTAAATTTTATTTTATATATAAACTTATTTATATTTTATATACATCAGAGGTTTTGTAGTACAATTGCTAAAATTACAAATTTGCAGGACTTAGAAAAAAAGGACTTTTCTGAAAGACTTGTAAAAAGATGTAACGAGGAAGACATTATTGACAGGGAAGACCCAGGATTATGGAGCTTCGAGTCCACGTGAGTAGATGTATTTGGTCTACTTCCGATCACAAAGATGATAAACAAAATAAAATTCAAAAATTAAGGCCCATGGGAGACAGGCCATTATTTTACACTGAGTTTCAATATAGGGATCCGATCATGACAACATAAAAAACCTTGTTCTTAGGGTGTTTTGGGATAAAAAAGGTATAAAATGTCCACATTCACTGAATTGGTCAGTCCCATCAGAGGACAAACACTCCGGTCACCATAACGGAAAATCACGACAGAGATTAGGGGTGGTGAATCTCAGGGTCTGCTACTTAGTGACCTCAGGGTTTTAATCAGATCACTTAATTGCATTATTTATCCACTTTTCCAGTAACTAAAATGAAAATAAAAATAGTATTAAGAACTTATTAGAATTATTTCAGAAACTATATGAGAGAACATATTAAAAGTCTAGTGTTATACATTAGTGGACAAAAATTATTTCTTAGCCCCACTCCAGTGAAGAATTCTGTGAATTAGATATTTTTGCAAGTTCGCTTTTGAAAATGAGAGCATGTGGTACACAAAATATTATAGTGTATTTTTTCACCTGTGTTATGAATATTTATCTGTTACTCTTTCTCTGTAGTTGTGATTACTTAATTAAATAAATTTATTTTAGATTTACGACTTGACAAAGTAAAATTTTAAAAAGCATCCCCCTCTCATTCCCTACTCCCTCTAAAGTTAGAAACTAAATGTAAATGAACAAGGGCGACCTTCTGCACTGAATATTGATTGAATTCTACAGCTATAATAATTAAAGTGTTACCACACTGATCTAAGAAAAAAGGAATACAGCAATAGAACAATATAAAAGCTATGAAACAGATATGAATGTTTATAAATTTATAATACATGATTATATGATATAAATCTGAACATATAGTTATCATATATGTTATTATAATACACTGATGGAGAAGCTATTCGAAAAGTACTGCCGTATGGATGCCATTTAGAATGAAAAATTATGAATGAAATATAAAGATAATACAACACCCAGAAAAAGAACAAATATCCATCTGATCTTGGAACAAGGAAAACTTGATAAATGTAAATCAATGAGAATCTGTAAGAGGAAGTCAATATTGTAAAATTATATATAAACATAACATAAAAATCGAACACCACCTCTGGACATTGTTTTCCATAAACATTACAGACTTAGGTTTAAACCCCTACCATACAAAGAACCCATGAATTCAAAAAAATTTATCAAACTTCAATGAAAATGACAAACTTAAGTAGCATGATTTTATAAAAACTCAGTTTTCTTGGGCCATTAGGATGAAAAGTATCCTGCTTGTAGCAAATGGTCCCAAAGAGTTGCCTGGATAAGACAGAAGTCTGTTCCTTTCCCACAGATGCCGTCCAAGTCTCTGGTGTCGGTTGGGTGATATTTGTGTTTCACGTGGTCAGATGAGAACTCGGGTCATTTCTATCTTGTTGCTTTGCCATTTCCTAGGGTAGCATTGGACACTTTTTTTTTGTAAAGGGCAGATGGCAAATATTGTAGGATTGGGGGGCTATGTGATGGAATACATTTCGTTCACATTCAAATATCATGATACTTTAAAACAACTAACAGTCAAGCCTGTAGTTTTTTAGTATTACTTATAATAGTTAATATGGTTAATCAAGAATGAACATTTTTAGAAAAACTGATTAAATCAGGTAAATTTTGATAGATTCCATTTTATGTAGGCATGTTACTCACTTAAATAATGATCGGATTTATCTAGCATACGAATGTTCTTCTGTGTGGCTGCTTCTATATTTCTATGCGGCTAGCTTTTGGTCCTAAATGCCTGTTGATAGGCCACCTTATTTTTCTTTTAGTTTTAATTTCTGCTCAGAAAGAGCATATCTCTGACGTCCTATTCATTTTAGTTTCTGTCACAGCACCAATAAGATTTCAGCTTATTTAATTGAGCTTCCAATTTTAGTTGAAATTAGCGTACATCAGTCCACACAAAGCATTCACAATGACTCACCAAATATTATTTCAAAATATGTGAATTCTAACTTTTTTCCTTTTATGTCCTCTGATAATAAATTTAGTTATTCTTTATCACGCTATTTTAAATTTTGAGACAGGTGGTAATATTCCACATATAATTTATTGTCCAAGCTAGAAAACTTTTGAGACCTCAGTGGTTGCTATTATTAATTGTGATTGGGCAACAGTAAAAATCTGTCACTCCCTTGTGCGAACCTGGATACTTGATCACTGTAACAAGGGTTAATTATATAACCAGTCAAATTTAATATTAATGGTCACATGTAAGATTTGTTATTCAATAATTAGGAAGTAATCACAAACCCCTGTTAACAAAGCATGTATGTTGGAACAATATTTGATTTTAGTGATAGCCTCTGTTGGAACAGTGACATTATAAAGTTTCATTCGTATGATATATTATTCCATTTTGAAGAGGGCGGAGACTGTGGAAACTGATTTTTCTTGTTTCCATATGTAACATTGGTAAGTTTATGTCATAGATCCAAGCTGACATTCAGCATTTTATTTACTAATTCATCTAAAATTGTCATTTCTTAGAATTCTGCATGTTCTCTTTATTTTTTCAGTACTGTAGTTGAGAAATACGTGTTTAATTCCGCAAGAGGGATGTCATACTTCAGAGAGAAAGACAAAGCTGCTTCAAAATGCAGTTGCCGGGGTCAGCTCAGTTCACCCTCTAGGTCAGTGACCTTCTACAGTTTAGTCACTTATCTAGAGTTTCATTTTGTGAGTCTCAGCATATAACTTATCAGAAGTCAAGCCCTTTCTTATTCCTGGGCTTATGCAAATCCTCAAAAGCTAAATTTGTGAATGCAAAGTATCTACAGTTTTTGTTAGGGAAGATGCCTGTCACCGGTTCTAGGAGTCTGAGTTTGAGTTTATTTCCTCTAAAATCATACTGTGAAAACCTGACTTTATTTTGAAAATGTTAGAAGAAAATGGAGTCCGTGTCAAGTTTCCTTATGCACATGTTTCATTTTTGGATACTAGCCAGTGCTTATATCCTTAAGTTAAATTCTTTTTATATATTACTATTGTTATTAATGAACAATTTCATGGCCTGCGAAGATTTTTGAATATGTGACTTATTAGAAAAATAATTTAGAATTACAGGGATCATTATAGGAAGGAGAGGAGGAGGAAGCTAGTGTAGCCTTATGTCTGCCAAAAAAAAGTATTAGACTTTATGATGGGAATTTATACAACATTGATTTCTCACGGGCTGCATAGAAGTTACTCAGTGACTGACACTTGGAATAAAATAATATTGGAGGTGAGGAAGGCCCAGTGTGATCACGCCACTTCATTCCCTAATTTTAAAGAAAACTGATGGCCGGACAGTATTGTTCCCGACTTTATGTTTCCATGGCACTTTTGCTACCTGTTTATTGGATTTTGATTATCTCGAAGGCTATGCCCATAGGTTCGCTTTCCACTAGAATGAGGAATTCTTGCAGGCACGGTTGATTCTCATGTGTTATAATTCTTGATCACATTGCTTAGTCTATATTGAAATAGATATGCAGGATGAATTACTGAGGAAACGAATTATTCCATTAAGTAAATTTGAAGAGATTAAGTGTGCCCACCGTCACCCAGCTGGGTGGCAATAGTGCCAGGCCAATTTAGCCTGGACTCTCGGTTCTCCATACCAGGCCGTTCTCCGACCTGCCGCCCGGCCCGTGACGCAGGGTGGTGGGTGGCGTCTGTGCTGTTTCTGGCTGGAAGCAGAGTCGCGTGGGCACCAGTGACGTTGACCCGGGCCTCCTGCAGTTAGGTCCTTGAACAGCCTCAATAGTGGGCGAGTTATTTCATATTTCTGCTCGCAATGTTGTATGTTTTGTTTTGCAAAATGAGGAAAATAACATATATCGCATAGAATGGCGCTGAGGACGTAAACCATCTAGTACATCTCCTAGTACCTCCTAAGAACTGCAGCTGCTCGCTCCCTTGTCCTGCAGTCACACTGGCCGACCGGAAGCTTCCAGAAAACATGGAGATCGCTGCTATGCCGGTGCTGCTGCTGCTGAGCTCTGTCTCCCCAGTTACTCGCCCGCGCTCTTCCCACGTGGCGAGTCCTTGGGGAGGCTTCTTTGATCAGCCACGTCAGAAACGGCCCGGAGCCACGCCCCCGTCCCATCTCCTTTCATTTCTCTTCCTTGTACTTAGCAGTCTCTGACTTTCTGCTATATATTTTTACGGTGCCTGTCTGGCTCGCAAGAATGAGGTCCACGAAGGCAGGGACTTTGTCCTCTTTATCCACTGCTCTATCCACTGCTTTATCCCCAGTGCTTAGAAGGGCACCTGGTCTATGGCATCACTAAACACTTGTTTTTCTGTTTGTTTGTTTGTTTGTTTGACTGACAGGAATCGTGTAAGAAAATGCTACTATTAAGAATCAGGATGTTTAGAAAACTCCTAATATATGTATATGACTATAAATGTTAACGTTTTGGAAGGAATGACATAAGAATGTCAATCGTATGTGAAAAATGAAATGTAAGTTTTTTGTGCCCCTCTCTCCCTATGGCTCCCACACTATTGCTTTTGTGCAAATAACACATTCCTTAAATGCATTTTTCTGTTCCATCAAAAACTAACCAAATAATTCATCTTCCGAAGTAGGTGTATCAAACCCCAAAGCAATAAAACACTAACTCTGAGTTTTGGGGAGAAATTGACTTCCTAAGAAATGAATACTGTACTCTTTCTGAGGACACATAATATAGTTTTTGAGAACATAATATTTATGAACTTTTTTATTTTTATTTTATTTTTTTTGGTATCCTTTTTAACTAATTAATTAATTTTTTATGGTGACGTTGGTTAACGAAATCCAATAAGTTTCCGCTGTACACTTTGACAGTAAGGCACATATATACTTACACTGTGTGTTCACCTCCCATTTATGGACATTTTTAAACTTGATGTTATATTTCATAAAGCTCTTTATCTGTCTCGATTCAGAGATATTTTATTTATTTTTAGGTAGTCACATTGCTTCTGGATGGATAG
Organism: Rousettus aegyptiacus; assembly: GCF_014176215.1. Classification (NCBI taxonomy): domain Eukaryota; kingdom Metazoa; phylum Chordata; class Mammalia; order Chiroptera; family Pteropodidae; genus Rousettus; species Rousettus aegyptiacus. Next base: position 5,527,050 of record NW_023416290.1, on the reverse strand, counting down.
GAAGGGATTAATAATTTTAAAATGTTTCATAAAATGTTGATATCTTTAGTTACACACATACCCAACAATGAGAATCAATGTGGTGAGTAACGTTCAGAGAACAATTAAATGCTCCAGAGAACAATTAAATCAATTGTTACGACCTAGTGTTTCCTGTTATGCATGAACATGGAGAGCTATAATTTTTCTGGATAATTCAGATTAAAGTATAGCAAACTGAAATGTGCATGTAATTAAAGAAAATGTTCTACTAACATTTGTCTTGATAAATTATTTAAGTTCTGTGTTGGATTTTCGTAGACACATCCACAATGTCATTGGATTAGTGAAATCACTTTAAAAAGCTCATAGAAATGATAACTACCTCTATATTTTCCAGTAGGATGTTGAAAAGATGTTTTTAAAATAACTATAATGCACTGTTAACACAACTTCCTTTATAAGTTACTTCTGCTGCTTTTAAAATATTAGTAGTTGCAGTGTGCATATTTTCTGTATGAAGACCGATTTAATCAGATCGCCTTTAAAAAACTAACCAAACAAAACCAAAACAAAAGCAAAAAATAAAAGTCTTCATCGAATAGACTAGTAACTGGACAGAACTAGGTATTTTAAACAGCTGGTTACTATGAATTGTATGAACTTTACCACCTTATGAACATAATTAACAAAGTGGATATGGGAGCTATTTTATAGTTCCTTCTGTGAGACCTGCTTGTCCAGAAGTACACAAAATTTTATAAACCTGTTCAGAGCCTCATGTATTTAAAAAGCTCATTTTCTTCACTTCTGAGATCTCATTCTCTGTATAAGATCTCATGTGAATCATTCAAAATTGTGTAATACTTGTATTATGGCTGAAGAAATAAATAAAAAAGTACAGAGTTAATTTTTAATGCATTGGGCACCTAAGATTTAAAATATTTAAGGATGGTTAGTCAAGAAGAGATTTATAGGGATGATATAAGTGTTTGCTGATTTGTATACCTGATTTTTTTTAAATTTCCTATTTCATATTCCAGAAAGCATAGTCCCTTGAAAAATGTAATTCTTTCTTTGTTTTATTAGATTATTTAGTTTTCATTTCAAATTTATATTTGATGTTGTTTCTTATCTGGGCTATTTTTAGGCCTAATTTCTTTTATTAAAAAGTGGATCAGAAATAATTGACTCTGCTATTTCCTTAGAAAGTATAAGAAATATAGTTTTTACTAGTACGGTAACTGTATCTATTCCCGATCTTCTGAAGATGATACAATTAACACTCTACAGCAAAGCCGTGTAGAATAAATGAGTTTAATGAGTTTAAATATTTGCCAAGTCTTTGACATATCCAGAATAGTGCCATTGACTAATTAAATAGTGTAGTCATTTACCAAATAGCTGGAGAATTCAGAACACATCCCACAGCTCCATATTCTGGTGCTAGACTGTCCTATAGGCCCCTCGTGAGGGAACCCAAGGGACTCGGTTTTCCTGAGGAAGAGCCATATCTCTTAGGTACCTGTGAGAAAGTGAGGTGAAGATGTGCATTAGCCCCCTGACCCCCTGCCCACTTTTAGTACAAGCGGGTCCCCATGATCTGTCAAGTAGCTTTATATGACCCCATCTTGGCCTTAAGATGGGAGGCAGGTTCGTGCCCACTGTAAGCCATACACCTTAGGCCTGCCCTCTCCGTAGCACTGAGGTAAATTTTTCTAGGACTGTTTTCTAAATGAAACTGAAGTCATTCAGAATGAGATAACAAGTAGCAGAGCCAGAGTTAAAACCCGGGTCTGTGTGGCTAACGCCATTTTCCTAGGTTTTACTCGGGATAATTTGGGCCCGACGGCCGCTTAGGTCTTGCTCAGCAAAGGGACAGGTCCTCATGTGAGCATTGCCGTGGTATAGGACTGAGCCCCCTGGAGGTGAGGTGGCAGGCTCTAGGACCTGATGGAGTCAGTGCCCAGTTTGCTGGGAGGGGGTGTGGGAAGGAGCCCCTATAGCTGAAAGGTGATTGAAAAGCGATGTTGGCGAGGTAGGAGATAACACACCTGAGGTGCTGGGCCCTGAGCATCCTCACCGGGCTGGATTCCAGAGCCTCAAATAAGATGACTACTTAAGTGATCGGAAAGTGACCATGGGTCAGGTAGCTGATAGGGCAGTGTTGCTCAATAGAGAGTCAAAAATTTGACGAAAGTAAAAACTTGGCTATTATTGCTGTGGAAATTAGGTTATCCTTCTGGGAGAATTATCAAAATGGGTTTATGATGAGTGCAGTGTGCAGACTGACAGAGTGGTTATCCTTACCAAAATACAGACACACGTGCATTCACACGCTCACAGGTCGGCCTTCCGGGGGCGGGGTTCACGTTGCTTCGACATCCTAATCGAGTCAAAGGACACAGTATTTATCTCACGTATGTTTTGAAATCAAAAGCAAAAGCTAAAGAGAATAATGATGATTCTTGCTCTATTTTCTTTTTCCGAATGACTTTCTGATACTTTACTACTTAATGGATATATTAATGAAAAAAAGATGATTATCTTAAAACGTATGTTTTGAAGGGAAAGTAGTAGTTTGTAACTAAGGCGGTGGAGGTTACGAACAAGCTATTATAATTATATTCAGAATACAACAATATGAAATACTACACATTTTTTATTTTTCCCATTTTTAATTCACTTATCATAACTACGTTTATTTGACATTCATTAACAAATGTCTGTCTATCTATATCTATCTTTGTCTCTGTCTACCTAGGTGGATGTCTCGATGTCTATCTAGATACCATCCATTTATCGATCTATCTTTTGCACCCTCCAAGCAGGACGGAATTATATAAAGAGAACTCAGATTCCCTAATAGGAAGAAGCTTCATAGTAGTTAGATAAGTAATACATATAAAATTGATTAGAACGCAGGCTAAATAATAATACCAAACGTGTCTTGTAGCATGTATGACTACATCCCTTGTCAGTGTGATATCCTTTAAGTGTCATGAGTTCTTCGGTGGGAGAGATCACTGTGACCTGTGTAGAATAAGGAGCTTAGTTACCTGCAGAATTTTAAACTTGTACCCGAATTTTTCTCATTATGTAGAAAACTATTCTGATTTCTCTGTGCTAAACAAACTATATAAAATATGATCTGGAAATCGATAGCAACATAAAATCAGGTAGTTGATTTGTCAGGTGATAAGATCCTAGATAATAAAATATTCAGGTCCTGACTTCGTAATATCGCTCGTGTAGCTGTGTTTATAAGTGGATGTGTACTTTGGCTTCATATTAGCAGAGAGGTAAACTCTGCTATGTCATTGTGTAAAAGGAGTAACTAATTCATGTATGTGTTCATTCAGGAAGTGTTTGTTCATTTATGCATTTAATCATACGCATGTTTATTCAAACGTCCATCTTACTCCAGACTGCTCTAGCAAATTACCACAGACTGAGTGGCTTAGACAGCAATTTATTTTTCATAGACCTGGAGGCCAGAAGTCCAGGATCACGGCGCCAGCGTGGTCAGGTTCTGGCGAGAGCCTTCTTCTGGGTTGCAAATAGCTGATGTCTCGAGTGTCCTCACAAGCAGGAGGAGAACTAGGTAATTCTCTGGTCTCTTCATAGGTCACTGATGCCATTCATGAGGGCCCCACCCTCATGAGCTAGTCACCTGCCAAAGGCCCCACCTTCCAACACCATCACGTTGGGATTAGGGTTAAAACATAAGAATTGGAAGCAGGGTGGGACACAGACATTCTGTCCATCACACCTCCTGTCTATTGGAGTGACCCAGACACTGATGGTGTGATGTGAGCGTGGATAGGCACTTGTGTTCAGAGTGCTAGTAGTCTAGAAAAGCTCCCCGTTTTTGGACCGTGAGCTTATCTGTAAGTGTGCGTGCACATACTATATGTAAATAGTCATATTCGTATATGAAACTCTGTAAGTATTCAATGAGCATCTACTAGCTTCAGATGCAGGGACTTTTCCATTTGATGATGTCTGCAACTCATCATCATGTGCCAGATGAGAAACACCCAAAGCAAAAGCTTGCTCAGGCCAAAGCGAAAGGACCACAGGAAGAGCTACATGATCTTCTTTTGGTCAGTATCAGTAATGGTTCCCTCAAGAGTCAACTTAAAACAACATGGTTTGAAGTGAGGCACATTTTAACGAGAAGCCGTACCCGGCGAAAAGGATGGAGTTATGCAGTGAAGTATTTTTCCTTTGTCCCATGTCACGCTCTTTGGAGTGATCGTGCTTCTCCTTGAGATAAAATGTTCGTGTGGCCTCCGCCTGCTTGTGTGGCCTCCTAGGTACTGAGTGACTCATGCCATGCCATGACCCTGTGCGTGGAAAGCCCAGATCAATACATGGCATCTGAAGGGGAAAAAAAAATCTCTCTAGATACACAGAAAATTCCTGAAAATGACTGCTAGCTAAGTGGTCTGAAAGAGCTAATCTCATTCCCTACGGACCTAGTTAATGAGACAGTGCCTGGCCCTGTGCCGAAAGGTAGACATCGCTTTTCAAAAACAGTCCACTTATGTGGGGAGACTGTGGTGACAGAAAATATTTATCTCCTTTAATTGAGTTTACCACTTAATCTATAAACGCAAACCATGTTAAAGAGTGTTTGAGAAAAATAAGCTTGAAAGCCAACAGTAGCTTCCCAAACCAGCCAAAGGTTCTCAGAAGACAATAAGGGTAAAATTTCATTGTACAGACTTCAAGTAGGTTTTTTTTTTCTTTAAAGAAAAAAAACCACACAGCCTTTCCAATGAAAATGATGAATGCTGTTCTGATTCTAATTGACAAGTGTTATATATAAAAGAGTTCTTGCCTTAGTTCTTATCAAAACTGTGGGGATTTCCAGTGATGGGACAATATTCTGTGGGTGGAAACATCTCAGAAGAATAGAGAACTTATCAGTATTTACTTAGGTTCTATTACATTCAGGGCCATAAAAGCAACTACACTCATAAATTTATAGCCAGTCAAGGATATTGCCTCTTCCCCAAAGACGCTGGATATTAAAGAAGTGGAGAGAATGAGCTCAAATCATGAAGTGGTTTCAATATTGGAGCCATTTTGCACCTTCATATTTCAACTTGTAGCCAGTACGTTATGAAGAATCACTGGCTCGTGAACTTTGAGGGGTTTGGAAGCAAAACACAATCTTAACCTTCTTTTTCTTACAAGTTTTGTTTTCATTTTCTTCTGCATTTGGGGCTCGATAATAATATCTACCCTTTAATGAACTCTAACTGTAGACAAATGATCACACTTCCTCAAATAGATGTTTTTATAATTTCACAGTTGCAGATAAAGAAAGCACAGGCTCATTGAGATCAGGAATCTTGCTCAAAAGCACATAGCAGAAACAAGACTTGAGCCCAGATCTTTCTGGTTCTGAGGCAGATTCTATGTTAGATTCCTACGAACTGAGAGGCTTGAAGTAACACGGACTTATTATTTTATAGCACTGGAGGTCACAAGTCCAAAAAAGTCTCACTGGGTTAAATTCAGGGTGTCGGCAGAGCTGTAGTCCTCTGGAGACCTGAGGGAGAAGCCATCCCCAGCCTGTCCCGCGTCCTCCACTCCCTGGTCCATGGCCCCTTCTTCCACCTTCAAAGCTAACAATCCTGTCCCTCTCTGTCATCCTATGTCCTCTTCCGACTCTTCGGACTTCCTGTTCCATCTTTTACAGATCCTTTTGATTGCATTGGGCCCACCCAGATTATCCAGGATGATTTCCCCATGTTAAGATTCTTAACTTTATCATGTCTTCACGGTCACTTTTGCCATTAAAGGTAGCATAGTCACAGCTTCCACGGGTTAGGACACCTTTGGGAGGCTATTTTTTTTTTTCCTACAACCAAAGCTAAGTGGTAAACATAGTATAGTATTATATTTTTAAATTAATATTTTGACTTAATTTGAATCAAATTATTGGTCTCCTGTAACTATATTATAAAATATAAAATAGTATAAAATGATTATACTACTATAATTATTTTTGTGACCATTGATCTTGTGGATTATAATATTGGTCTAGTGATCACAAAAATGATTGTAGTAGTATAATATAATAGAAGTAGTTTGAATCCAAAAAAATTTTTACTCCACCATTTCCTAAACTCATGAATCTCTTAGGGCTATTTCTTTAGCATTGATATAGTGGCAAATTATACCAAAATTTATTCCTTAGAACAAATGAAAACATACTTAAACACATATTACTGATGTTCAATAAATGCTTGTTCCTTCTTCCTCATTTTTAGAAAATCACAAAGAGCGGGCAGTTAAAATATTACATGTTGCATTCACATGTCACAAATACTGTCTGATAATAAACTTGCAAAAACCGTTTATTTTCTAAATATGTTAAACATTCCATAGGCCGTATCTTTATTCGCAATATTCTTTCTTTTTTTCCTCTCTGGTATTCAATGCCTGCTTGCTTGTTTTTTTTTCTTACAGGATTAAATTTGAGCATTTGAATTAATTCGTTAGCTTTTTCTCATTCTATTTTAGGTACTTAGTTTATTAAGTCATGGTTTCTTTGTTGTTCATTGATCTTATAAGTGTACAACTAGTTGTTTTATGCAAAATGGATCCTGTGTCATTCTTTTAGAATTTGTTTTTCAAACAATTCACAATTTTATGTTATAGGAGAGCTGTAATGAAAGGTACCATCTCTGCCTTATCATTTCTTCACTCTCGTCAGATTTTTGGGAGCAACTATCAACTGCTGGTTTTTAATTCTTTTTCTTCAAAATGCTTCTCTGTAATTCTCGATCACATTCTCGTCAACTTTAAAATGAGATCCTCGGCTCCTGCCGTGGAAGCTGAGGACCAGTTCCGCTTCTCTCCCCAACTTTCCCTGCCCTTCCTTTTAGTTTTTGACACTGTCTTTAGTTTTGTTCTTGTATTGATGACATTCACGAACTCGAAATAACGCAGTTACAAGTTCATTTCTCTTTTTCGACAGATCTGTCTTCTTTACTTTCTAAGACAAGTTATTAATATTCATACTCATTTTCTGAATGTTTCCTTCCTCCTTTGGCTTACTTTTGGTCAATAAACTTTTATTTCTGTGTCGTCGAGCTTGCTTGTATTTACATATTTACATTCTTTTTATAACCACCACCAAGTCTTCTTTTTTTTTTTTTAATACGTTGACTCTAAAAGTTGGAAACTTATAAACAATGTTGGCGTTTCACAAATATTGTCTAGTGCTGAGTCGCGTGGTGTGCTGTATTCTTTGAGACAGGTCTGCCTTAGGAAACCTAAGACATGCTTGCGGGGAGCAGAAGGTCACTATGTTACAAAGAATGTCCTTTGTTTTTGCTTATTTTTTAACTCAGTTTGCTTGAAGTCATTTCATATTTACATCTGCTTTATATCTTGGCCTCGGCTTTTAATGCAGGTTTGCTTTTATCCTGAAATTTCAAATTGTGTTTCTTTTTGTTTCCTGCATTAAATTTGCTGTTACCTTATCCTCATTTTTTTCCCCTTCTAAAGCTTATGCTGTCTCAGATTTTTTCCCCCTGGAAACTTCCTCCATGGAGCTCTACATATTCTTAAAAAGCTCACAGTGTGCAGTATCACAACATTTCAAAAGGATATGAGTGTGGGCCTTTTTTCCCTTATTGTCTTGGGGCCTGTTCAGTTTTGAAACTTATATTTCACTGTAGTTTGGAGATATTTTATAGTTTTTTTCTTTGATGATTTTTTCTTTGTCATTTCCTTGTTTTTATTTTCTCATTCTCATTTCTATTAGTTGGACCTCCTAGATTAGTTTTCTTTGTCTCTTTTATTATTTTTAGTCATTTTCCACTTTTGCTCTTTACATAATAAATATTTTCATTGCTTGTTTTTTAGGCTTTTGGTACATTTTATGTTTTGCTTATTAGATATTTAATCTCTAAGATCTCTTTCCAGTTCTATAATTATTTATATTATTTTTTAAACTATAAAATATACAATACATGCATAAAAGCAAATAAAATATTTTCTTCAGATGGTCTTGGCTATTCTTACTCTTCTGAATATCATATGGATGTTTAGAATGAGCTTATTAATATTTACTAAAAATCAAGCTTGGGTTTTTATTGGAAATACTATAACTTCATTGATTACTTTGCAAAGTGTTGAAAACATCGATTTATGAGATTATATAATTCATGAACGTTATCTATCCCTCTACTGACATCTTCAATTTGGGGTTTTCTGCATATATCTGTATATAGTTTAACAAGTAGATTATAATTTTATAGAAAGCCACAGTTTTTTTTTTTTTTTAAACACCTCTGGTAGGGCCCTGGCTCCCTCAAACTGCGGGATAAAATCCGATGCCTTTAGGATGGCATCCAATGCCCTTTACACCTTGGCCTCGGGGCTTTCTCTGCTAGGGAGTATCCGGCTTCCTCCCGCTCTGCCCCATCCACCGCTCAAGCTCTATGGAATGCTGACTTCAAACCTTTTTGCTCTTCTAGATGACTCTCTCACTGCTGGGCTGTCATCTGCTCTTCCTCCTCTTAGTAACCATCAAATCACCTTGCAGAGCCATTCGGACTTCACCTGTGCCCTCAAGCCTTGGCAGACTCACAGACTCAGTGATCTTCTGGGGTCCTCTTGGGACTCTACCTAAATATCCATTAAAGAATTTCTTTCTTGGATTCCTTACTTTTGGTTATAAAATTATTCAAAAGTCTTTATAAAAACCAGATAACATATATAAAGAAGAAAGTAAAGTCGATAGTGAGTAATATCTGCTTGAGAGAATACTGTTAACATTTAGGCATAATTTTTTTTTAAAGGTCGGTTTATTTAACAATATGGTGTAGGCATTTTTTTTCCAATTACTTTTTTTATGTAAAAATTAAGCCATTTCTCTTTTACCCCACATTGCTCATTTCTCCAAGGAGCATCTGTTCTCAGTTTATATCCTGTTTTCAGTGAACAGTGGAAAGCCTGGCAAATGGGTAGCATTTAATTAATAGTTTTTTGAATATTAGATGAAATGGGAGTATATTTCTGAGCCCAAATGATTCAGTGCACCAAAAAAATGTAACTATAGTCAATGATAAATTCTGAAAGTGGTAGGATTTTACCAATGTCGGGGCTTCTTGTTATGTTAAACATCGATTTTTGGGATGCCGGCACCATGACAAGGCAATAGTTATGCTGTAATTCAGTGTTAATCCTGTTTTCCACTGTTTTGTCCTTTGGAAATTATTTGCCGTAAGGAATCTAGTCACAGAAGGCTTTGAATATTGATCAAATGATGTTGCAGCCTTCATTCGTACCAGTAAAGGACTCAAGGGGTTAAATCATTCTAGTCTTCCTTTTTTTTTTTTTTTTTTTTACATTTCTTCTTTTAAAGACATATAACTCCTTTGTCTGATCTCCTTATGGCCCTTGTCACAACTGTGTGGCTTTTAATCACTCATACATTCAGTGAGTTACTGCGCTGCTGGACCCTTAATAATGTTCTCGTTTGTTTGGATGATCTTCCCAGTAAAGTTCTGACAGCCTCTCACCGTAATGGGGAGACAATCAAAATAAAAAATGCTTGAAGAGTCCGGGTAGTAGAGCACGCTATTATTCCTCACAGGGTGCAAGGATATTGAAATACTGACTTTCATCCTTTTGATTGAGTTTGTGATGAAATCCAAGAAAAATTGAATATTTGAATTATTCTACTGCCAGTCGGGGACTGTATATCATGAACAGAGAGCAGGCGTAAGTAACCAACTCCTGTAGCGTAATCTCAAGAGAGTCAGATTGTCCTCCTTTTCATATGACTTTCTAGAGTACGTCTAAGCAGTGAATTCATTGTATAGCTCTTTTCTATTTGCAATTACCGCATGGAATTTTACAAAAATATAAAATGTCATCTTCAGTGCACACCGTTAAATTAGTTAATAGTAACAACTTGTATTGATTGAGTAGTTCAGATTTTTCAAGGTGCTTTCCACTAAATGATCTCATTTGACTCACTAGTCCTCTTAAATAAGCAATGGAATTATTATAATTCCCCACCCATTCCATACCTTCTGCCTCCTCACCTCTTATTGTTTCTCTGTGCTCTTAAAGAAGGCAATTTGGTATATGGAAAGAGCACGGAATATGAATTTAGATATTTTTTTTCCATCTTTGCCCCATTGGGTTACGTTGTCATTGGGCAGATCACTTTCCTTGCTCTGAATCTTGGTTTCCTAATTGGCAAATAAGAATAGTGCTGAAGTATACTTCTCAAAGTGATGAGGATTAAGTCTGTCAAAAATGAGGAAAATGAAAACAAAACAAAATAAATATAATATCCACGTTAGCATCTTTTAAAGGAAGCTTGGGATAATGGAAAGGTAACAGAAGCCTCACTGCTTCTTACTTGGGCATTTGATGAAGTTATCTAACCTTTCTGAACTTCATTTCCCTCATGAAAAATGGCCCAATAATCCATCGTGTGAGTCGCTGAATAGAAAAAATAAGGTAACATATACACTGATCCTAAACACAGTTCTTGAAACATAGTATAATGTATGCTCTGTTAAAAATAGTTTTTCTTTGTCCTCCCGTCCTCCTTCTAGACCTCTTTCCTCCCTCTTCCTACCTTATTGTTTTTTCTCCACCTCAATCTCATATGGCAGAGAAAGATGGAGCATGCGATTGCAGAATCTTGAGATTTAGTCATTAACAAATTTTCTTAGCCTCGAGACTCTTCTTTTTTTTTTTTTTCCTAACAAAATCGTAAGCTCCAATCGACCCTGCAGAAGGGGACCTAAGCCTCTGTCTCCCACTTCTGAGTGAAGACCACTTACTGTCATGCTTCGGAACCTCCTCCAAATCCTAAAAACTTTGTGCAATAGGATTTGAAAACCGCTGATGCAGTCGATCCCTCTCATTTTGCAGATGAGGAAGCTGAATTTGAAAGACGTCGAGTGACTGGCCTGAGCTTGCAGAGCTGGTAAGTGTTGAGCTCCGGATGGAACTCAGTTGTTTTTGGCCTTTACCCTGTCGTTCCCCTTGCTAAGTGAAGGCACAGAGTACACGCACGTCTGGTTAAGATTCCTCTCCTGAAGGATGTTACACTCTGTTTGTGGAGATGGAATTGAGAAATAGAAGATGAGACGTATACAGTAGTATGATCAACCTGTGAAATGGCCGGAATAGGTAAAGACTTCAAGAGCAGAGGAGCTGGGTGATCTTTGTCTTTTAGGGACGAGCACTGTGAACTCCAGGAGGACGTGGACTCGTTTGTGCCTCGGCATTTTATCCCAAGTACACAGAGAAATGCCTGACTTGCAATGGGGGTTATCACTCATCTTTTTTCATAATACGAATGAATGAATGGCTTAAGTATATAATCAAATCAAGTTTAGAAAAAAGTGCAAGGATTTTGATAATTTAGGTCAGGGCGTTTAAACTATGGGTTTCTCTTCGTTATTGGTTTATGAAATAATTTTAATGGATAACGATTTACATATAAAAAGTTACAAAGTGTCATAACGTGTTCAAAAACAAGTTTCAATGAAGTAAATTTGAAGATCTAATTGACTTTGTTAAGTGATTCATGAATCTAGTGACTAGAAGGGCAGTCGTAGAGGTTGTGTAGAATTGAGGCTTTTTTAGGAAGAAGGGAGACATTACCAAAAGAAAATGAGGGATTATTTTGGGGCTGAGACATTTTTTTGTGGGGAAGGACCTGGAAGGGTTTTTATCATGCAGACTGCCTCTTCTTTCTATGGAGAGAGCGAGAGAGACAGAGACAGACAGAGAAACAGAGAGGCAGGAGATGAAGAGACAGAGAGAGGGAGGGAGAGAGAGAGAGAAATAGAGAGAGAGAGAAAGTGTGTGTGTGTGTGTGTGTGTGTGTGTGCGCGCGCGCGCGCACGCATGCGTGTATTGGGGGCCCGGTGATGAAGAGGGCCCACGTGACAGATGACCTCACTGGTGCTGGATCAGAAAATTCCAGACTGGTTGATTATGATTATATTTCCGGGAGAAGTTGAACTGTGATTAGATCAGGTATTAAATCTAGGTTTGCTGTTATGGATTTTTGGCACAAGTGACACTATTTTGGGCCTGCGATTTTCTCTTTAACACATGAAAATTGTTTAGACTCATAAGTGATACTGACATAAAACACATGTATAATTAGGCTCACATGGATACTTGGTCACAATTTAACATGCATGTCTCACTGTAGGTCACGGTTTTTAGACAAAAGGAATAGTCAAGTTTGAGGCAGACCTGGGATAATTTGTGGGAGAATAGTGACTTTAACAGTTTTGCTGAATCAAAGTGAAAGAATAGAGAGATCAAGATAAAGTTTAACCAAAGAAGGAGCGTTCCATTTGATTTTTCAGCTATTCAGGAATTACTAGGATTTCTCTTTACCCTCTCCTGTCTCCATCCTGTAAGTAAAAAGATTTAACCAAACTACGTTGTAAAAAGATCAATCCGTCAGGAGAGGATACGTTGTGCTGGAGCTGGGGACAGTGGACAGGGGTCTCTGTGAGCGAGGCAGCACAGGCTGGAGAAGCTGTGGTCTTGACCGGTGACAGCTGGTGGAGAAAAAGTTTCTTGGCATGACCGTGGCAGAAAGAGGGGAAAAAGGATGAGTGGGTGATGGCGAAATGGAGCCCACATAGCAAACAATTCTTAGAACTGCTATCTGAGGAGGAAAAATTAACTCAAAAAGTCGGGTAATAGAGTTAGAAGAAGGTTTTCGATAAGATAAGGAGGAGTCAATCTCTGCGGTTGGCTAGGGAGGGTCGATAGACAAGCCCGGAGACGTAGCCAAGAGATGACTCAAAGACATCAACGTTCTAAAGAGTTTGCCTAGGAAGGGTAAATTTGTCGAATACACTAATGTCACATGAGATATTATATAACTTTGAGCATTCTCCATGTTACATGTAAGTTAAAAAGTTAGAAAGAAGATGAGTATTTTATGGAAATTTTGGATTTTTGAAATCCAAAATGTCCGTAAAGCTACTTAAAATGAACTTAATAATGATGACACAAGTTCTAAAGCTAGAAATATCATTAAAAACGGTTGAAATGTGTTTCCATAAGTTGACCGTTTCTTTCTGATTTCGGTTTGTCTGCCATTCAGAAGAATTTCATAGGTCAAGAATTATAAATAATTATAATTTAAATAAAAAGGCCATTGCTTACGTTATTTATTTGGAAAAGAAAAATAATGGCTCTTTGTTGTTTATTAAAGGGGAGTTCTGACAGCATTAGACATGTCCCATGAACACACGTTTATGAGTTTACATAAGGAAGAGACCAAGCGCAGGCATAAACATGTGTGTGTGTGTGTGTTTGTGTGTTTGTGCGTGTGTGCGTGCGAGTGTAACGAAACTGTATCTAGGCACGGCCAGGTACAAAGGTCCATCATTAAGTCTCAGAACTAAACAAACATGCGAGGTTATGATTATTTTATTGAGCTTTCTCATTTTATGACCCACTTATGGCTCATGGATCAGTCATATTGATGGCACTGGAAACCCACAGCTTCAGTGAGGTTTTTAAAAATTTATTCATTTGTTGTTTTCATTTTAAAGTGCTAAGAAGAAAATGCCCAGTTCCGAATCTTATTCTTTCATTTACAGTAAACCATAGGACTACGATCGATATCACAGAGGAGGAAGTAAATATCATATGTTAGGTGCATGTAACCGGCAACTCGCATGTGAATTTTTGACTTTCGATTTCTAATGCAAATTGTCTAACTTCTGCGTTCGAGTGCACGTCGTACTGTCAATGTCACTGTCAGACTGAGGTTGCCTTTTACACTCGTTGGGATGAAGTTCTTGGCTGAATTAACACGGTTGCATGTTTTAGCATTTGTGAAGAGAGAACGTAATGAAGCACAATTTTGAAAATTTGTCTTCGTTTTGTGTTTGCATATACTGTAATTTCTTCATGCCATAGTTTACTGAGAATTCAGAAAGTAGGCCTCTTTTTCTGTGGAACCTTCTGCGGGAACTTGCAGGCAGCTGCTTCCCGAGGGAGACAGGCCTGGGTGTGGCCGTGAGTCCCAGTTTAGTCTTCCCCAATTTGCCAGCCAGGTAAGTCCCTTCCCCTCCTCTAGAGCCAGGTAAACAACTGGGTCGGGTGAAGTCGGGTGAAGTCCAAAGACACCTGCAGTTCCACAGAAGGAAGCCTCAGGAGTGAGGAGTCAGGGCCGCCCACCTAAGTGTTAAGACTCCCAATAGTCGCGAGTAGATTTAGTTTGAAAACGAAGCATGAAAGTTTTATTTAATGTAGTGGTGAATGATTTGGCTCACTTACCTATTGCAAAAGAAAATTAAAGACGTAGTATTTCGCTTTAGAATTGATTAGACCCCCTAATCTGCTTGTTTCATCAATGTCTTGTCAGCTTTACTGATAGCGCCTTCACTGCAGTTGGTAGCATTTGCTGGTTTAGCTTCTAGTGTCTTCAATATTTTGGTTTATTTTGTACCTTATCATAAAATTAAGAAGGAAACTGTTTGACTTAATATATGCATGGGTTCCCCTGAGTAAAAACCCACCTCTAAATTTTGAAAGGATGCTCAGGTTAATTTTTTGGACCGTGGACTTTTAGCGATAAAATATTTATTAAAATCACACTCCAGAGAAAGAAATACCATTGCCTGTTGAACTCTGTATATTTAGAAGCAAATCCTTCAAGTCTCTTTATGTGTACGGAAGCTGAAGAACAGTTCATTTCTACGTGACCAAGGTTAGAAACACGTGAGCAGGGAGCAGAAAGCCAACGGATGCGGACATGAGAGAGTGTCTTGTAGAGAGAGTGGTAGGATATTTACATACTATTTTTTGAATACGTAAATATTCTAAATAGAATTTATGTCCATGTGAAATGAAACCAATATCCAGGGCTCATTATTCTGCTAGACCTTGCGTTTTTTATTATTATTATTACCTTTTGCTCCATTATTAAAATTACTAAATCAAGTTATGATTCATGAGCTTACATCTATTTATTTTGATGATTCTGGGCACAGAAGGGTGAGAACCTTTTAAGGGAAATCTTGGATGTGAGAGCTTTAATAGTGCTTCCGCAGGCATTCTATAGTCCTAAAACATAATAGAAATTATGTGGATTCCAAAATCCGGTCTTATACAGTAGAATTTTTTAAACAAATGTTTTTCTTACAGTGAAAACAGTAAAATTTATAACAAAGGAAGAGCTGGATGCTGGTCTGAGAACACAAGAACTATGAGTCCACTCTAAACATCAGAGAAAGGGACTCGTTAGCCTCTGGAGTTCCCACACATGATGCAGTGAGCTGAGAATGCACTTGTGTAAGATAAATTTAGGTTAGAATCTTGGTCTTCTCGGTAGTACTTTTCTCTGCTCAAGTTACTGTACCTTTTTAAGTCTCAGATTTCTCATCTATAAAACTGGGGCCAGTCCCACATCACCATAGAGGATCTGGTTGGGCTTAAATGAGAAAACAGCTTTGCAAAATGCCTGGCATAGAACCGGCCCTCAGTATCTCTTAAGCAACTGTATTCTTCTTTCAAACGTAACTCTCTAAGTCACCCCTGAGACGGTTATTAGACTTCTGGCTATGATCGTAAGGTATCTTAATGGAGAATCACTATGTTGTGCTCCTGAAACTAACATAATATTGAATGTCAACTATACTTTAATTAAAAGATTAAATTAAATTTAAAAGAATAGATTGGCCTCTTAGATTATATTCCCTAGCTTTGCATGCTAGTGAAGGTAAATGATTGCTTTACCTGGAGAAATAGAAATGATTCTCTTTGCACAGTCAGCAGACTCATGCACCTAAAAAATGGGCAGCATTCGATGCAAGTCAGATCTTTTATGGCTTGCATATTTTGCTACTAATGCAATTTTCGAGTGCAGATTGCATGGAATGGAGCTCTCTGTCCTTAGGAGAGGTCTGTGTTTTAGCAGCTCCTCTGTGGGTACGCACTTCTCCAGTACCCTGAAGATAAAATTTCAAGTGTTGTCAGAAATTCAGAAGTTTTTCTCCCTCCAGGAAAGCAAGGATCTATCATTTATGATGATTTAAGCAATTATTTAAGATGGTTTAAAAAAAAAAACATTATTTTTAGTTTTATAGTCCAGTGGAATATAAAACTATCTGGATTTTCTTCTACCTTTGAAAAAAGAATGTGTGTGAATCCTTCATCTGTTTATCGTTTTAAACTAATAATAACTCTTATTTATCGAGTATTTTACAAACGCCTGTCACTACGTTAAGCAGTTCACATCTATTAACATATTTACTCCTCAGTGATATGTAGATATTATTTCATTTTGAAATATAGGGTAGTTGAGGCAAAAAGAATTTAGGTATGTTTCACTGAAGTCACAAAGCTAGTATGGGATGGAGCCAGAAGTTGAACTTGGGGAGACTGTCTTTAGAGTTAACTATACGCTTACGGCACAGTAAATAGAGATAAACCCAGCCTAGAAAATGACACCAGAGCTGCGTCACTAATGAGGCGTGTCACTTGTTTTGAGTATTTTTTAGTGTGCGTGTGTGTTTCGTATAAAGAAATATGCTGTGTGTGACTATTTGTTGAGTGAACGTTTTGTTTACTGGAAACTGGATAACGAGAGGCAATAAGACGAATGGTCTCTATTCGTTTAACTACCATGGATGTAAAGGAATATTTCATAATAAGTTGAAAAAAATGAAAATAATATTCTTTTCAATTCCTAAATTTTAGATTTCGGAGTGTATAAAAAGTTTTATTTTTGAAAAATCCCATACAATGAAAAACAATGTAATTCTTATTGAATACATACTTAATTGCCTAATAGTTAATAATTTGCTTATTTTTGTGATCTATAAGGACATTTTTAGTTTATTATTAAATAATAAAAAAATAACAAGAATTAATTATAACACAAAGGTTTAATAGGCTAACTGAAAAATATCCAATCGGCACAGTGAAATGAAATTCCAATTTGGGGAAAATCATCTTCACTCCATGGGGCAGGACGCAGCATTTTGATTATACATCTGTAGTCTTGATGGAACTTTGTATGTCGAATGATGAAAGTGTCAACTCTTACAGCGTGACAGCATTTTGATAAGCAACTACATGTCTTCTGATTTTCATTTGTACATTAAAAATCATCTTTATCAGTAAAACCAAGATAACATTTAAAATGAAACAAAATTCAGCTACCATTATTAATTTCTTCATATTGAAGTTTGCTATCTGAATCATTTTACCGTATTTCTCCTGAACCTTGCTGGAAAATATAGATGAAGTGATTCGTGGTATTGCACGTATTTCTGCAAGTAAGTAAAGGACTCTGGGTCTCCAATGACCTTGAGTCAGTAACTTCATTGCCCTGAGACTCGTGTTCTCGTCAGAGGATGGGATTAGGTCATGCGTTTTCAAGCAGAGCTCTGCCAAATCTTACAAACTGGGAGTGCTTCGATCTCCTGAATAGCTCCGACTTTGTATGTTACGTATTGGTAGTATGCTTGAAATCTACTGTGAAAGCGCTTCCATAAGGTAAAGCTTTGAAAAACCCTGGACTAGATGACCCCTGGAATTCCTTCCACCTGTAACATTTTAGCATCCATTTCTTCTTTCCAAATTCCTGTGCTAGAATCAGACACACGAATGACCCCTTGAACTCCAGAATTTTCACGGAACGCTCATCTGTCCGTTTTTACCAGTCCCAGCTCTACTTGTTTTTTGAGGCCCAACACTGTGGCCATTTCTGTGATAAATAGACTTATGAAGCCAGGAAAAAACTCTCCTTTCTTGGAATTTTAATAATAGTACGTTAGTCTTGTTAATGAGGCACTTACCTGTTCTTCATTCTGTTACGGTTATAGGTACGTAAAGAGTTGCCACTTCCGATTCCTACAAAGGCTAGTGAGATAGGGGCATGAATGGAAGATAATGGCAGGGCCATGGCACTCACTCCCAGGAGCACACGTATTTATTCAACAGGGGACACAGTCTTAAGGAGGGTCCTAGAGACTTTCCACAAGGAAATTTACAATCAATATCACTACTCTATTTCAATACAAATTGAGACATCCAATTTTTTGTGTGATAAGTTTTTAACTCTTGGAAGCATTCAGAAATAAAAACCAAATAATATCAGAAGCAGTGTGACATTGTCCTCAAGATGCTCTCATTGTAAGTGGGTCATCTTCAAGGGCAAAATCTTTTGCTCTTAACCTCATAAGACAGGAATACATATTGATGCTTCGCGGCACAATTGAAACATCTTGCAGGACAAGTGGGAAGTTAGGGACCACTTCTCAGTTCTATAGTGATGTAAGAGACAGATTAGCCGGGCGCTTAGAAAATCAAGTCTCATCTGGAGATTTGGGAGGCCTTTAATGTGAACTTCTTGTGTTAATCTTGAAAGATAATTTATATTAGAGCCTTTTTTCTTGTAGTTGCTATTCCTTTAGTGCTCACTAAATACACCAGAATATACTAGAATACTGACACATTTATATTTAAAAAAATTTCCTCTGCAGGTGATCACACTTCCTTATTCCCATCTGAAACATGTTTGATTTTTAAACTATACAAACAAAACTTGAAATACTTATATTTTAATTCTCTGTATAACAGAACAGTCTCTATAACAGATTTAAACCATCATCTTATTATTGGTTCCTGTTCGAAGTAATTCCCAATTAACTTTTTATATTCTAGTTAAATTTTTAATCGAATCGCTTATTCTGCTTATGATTAAATAACAGTATTCAGTAGTGACTGGGCGATCGGGAGCGAGGATTGGACACCTCTGGACATAATGACATGTGAACTGAACTTGCACAGGCATCTGAAAATAAAGTTTGGAATGACATGTTCATGATAAAGTGATAGCTTTTCAATTATGAGGAAATCGATTGCTTATCATGTTACATTTTATTCAAATAAATATGAAATCGACCGTTTCTAACAAGTTTTGATGTAAATATCGATTCATTTATTTCAAATAGCTCAGACAAAAAAAATTTCCCTAATTTTATTTTAATGGCAGTTCAGAAGTTACTTTCTCTTTCCCACACAAACGGAGTTGTGTAAGTGGTTTTGATGTCCCAGAGTTCTCTGTGCTACTCAGAACCTTTTCTTTTTGACGGTTCTTTTAGCTAAAAAGCAGAGAGTCTTCTCTCCTTCAAAAACAACCATCCACCTGTTCTGCCCAGGGCAGTTTCTGCTTCCTTCTCAGACTCCTAAGTCTGCCCTTTCCGTCCTCAGCCTTTGTTACACTGCCCCCTGCTTCTCACCAAGAGGCTCACAGTCTAAATTGTTCAGGTTACTCATCTTCTTTCCCCCTAAAAAGCATAGGGCCTGTGTAACTTTTCACTGAGGTTCAATGTCATTGATCTGAAAGTGGGCTTATTTAATGAGAGTTCTATGCTCTTTAAAACTAAGAAAACGATAGTATTTAAATACAAAGCAGATATTTTAAAAACTAAGTCTATACCAGATAATTTCCTTAAAAAAGTATCATAATAAAATCCACTCCAGGATTAAACAGGCTAATTGTGAGATAGGAATACATATTATTAGTTATATTTGCTTAGAACTATTATCTCTGTGTTAATATACTTGGTCAATGATAATTAACATCATTAATGAATAACCTCTTAGTACAATTTGCTATACAGATGACACTTCCATATAAAATACCTCATTGTATTATCATTGTTATTACAGATATTATTAAAGACTCAAACATAAAGTTAAGAAAGACTCAATGGCCAGAATGTAAATTTTTACTCTTTTAGTGATATGAAATTTTGGAAAATTGATAATATTTGTTTTCCTTGACCCAATATGTCGTTATGACAAAGTAATCTCAAATAAATCTACATTTTCATCTCAGCATATCTTAAAATAGAAATTAGAATCATACCAAATGATGAAATTGGAGCATGGTAAAGTGTATTATTGTGATGAGCATTCAACAGCCATTACAAATCGTGTTTTTTAACAACGTGGAAGAATGCTCACAGGATAATGGTGCTTGAAAAGAGCAGGACATACATACATGTGATGCGTATGATCACAGTTATGGCAACATCTCTGAGTTTTGAGCCCGATCACTCCCGCGCGTAAAGCTGTTGCCTGTCTCGGGGCCCTCTCGGGGATTCTCTGGGCCCACCTCCGAGCCTGGCTGCTGTTCCTTCAGGTTCCAGATTAAAGGTTACTTTCTCACCACAGCATTTGCTGATCCTCAGGGTCACTTCAGCCCAGGTATGTCCCCCGGTTAGTTATATGTTCTTGCAACACCCTAATTTTCCTTTGCGATACTTACAGTGATTATAATCCACCACCTTATGGCACGCTGTGAAGGTCTGCCTTCCTCAATAGACTGTAAGCTCTATTCGAGCAGTAACTGTGTCAACCTTGTTTGCTCACTGCCTGGCAGCGAAACTGGGACATAGAATGAACATTCGTTGAAGAAATGATGAATGAATGAATGAATGAATGTAAAGCACTGTGCTGAGAACTTTTCATGCAGAATCATTGAGACCCCACAAATAATTTATGAAGTAGGGGACCATTTTTTAAATATTGTGGATAGAGAAACTAAATCTTTGAAAAAATTGGCCAAAGTTATATATCAAGTAAGTGGGCAGAATCTTAACTGTAAAAATAAACTTATTCTTGTGTATATATCTTTGTTCCAATAGTTTTAGTGCTTTTCGATTAAAGGACAAATGTTCACACACCTCAACATCTCACAGATGATCAACTGACTGCAGAGGGAGAACAACGATTAAAGTTTGTAATTGTAGACTCGTTGTTGTGGGAAGGGGCTAGAGATAAACTGAACTCATCTTCTCATTTAAAAGATCGAGGTCGCATAGCAATGGAGGTGGGGAGTCAGCTTTGCTAACCTCCCCCGATGGCTCCAAACGGCACGATTTTCTGCTGCACTGTCCCTGAGCCTGCCTGTTGCTCTGAGCTTACAGTCAATGTAATTTTATTACCTTCTGATTTAACGAGATAAGTACTTCTTACGTCTAATTATTAGTGCTGAAACTGTGTTTTTACAAGACACACTTGAAAAGTTTTTACTAGATCTTTATCACTTAGTTCCAAATGAAAAGGGAGTTAAGACTGCTCATTGGTGTTCCAAGATCAAATCACCATTTTATCTGATGACTTACAAACGGGAAAGTTGACCAATAAATCTCTATAATCAGATCTCTCAATATGGTGAATGATCCTCCTGGTAGCCAGATAGTCTAAGTCTGTCGTGGCCACTTCTCGTTTTTCTTGTTCTGGATGGAACTGGCTGTGGCGCTAGGGTTTTCTTAAGTATAAACCATTCCGAAATCCCACTGTTATTATAGGTTGCTTTGTCCTCAGGCCCTCTAGGATTCCTTTTGGGCTATTGGTCTTTGAACTCGCAGTTAGGGGATTAAAGTAAACCGTTTAATCCATGCTGCTTGTCACTCACTAGTATACTTTTGGAAATTGTTTCCGCAGAAGCACCAGTGAAGGCAGCCTGTCCGAGATATTGACAGTATAGGAAAAACCGACAGCTTACTCTTTGTGTCGATTCTACTCTTCTCTACAAATACAGACTCCTTTCGCCACCACAGCGTTGTGAGTGGCCGCCGCTGAGGCTTCCAAACTACCTTGTAGATCATTTATCACTTGGAAGCCTGGTAAAGACCTCTTTTCATTCATCCTGTCTTGCTTGTGATTGCTGAGGTCTCCTATGCAACGAAATGTCTCAGCATGTCTACTGACCACGGCCTTTCTTGCCTGTTTCACTTTGCAGATATGATCTGTTTGACCCATCACATGATCGTGCTTTTGCTGTCCTTATTTCTGATGGACTGCTTACAACATGTCACGGAGGCTTATATGCATGTCCTCTGGACTGTGTGCTAGACAGGCTGGCAGTTCCAATTAATCAGCACGTTTTCAAACTAAAAAGTTTCAAGTGCTTGAAGGACATGTGTTTAATGATGGAGCAAACAGTGTGTATTAATAAAAATTGTTTATCAGAACAGAATTTAATTCACTCGTACTGATGTAGCAGAGTCATTGTTCTGGAAAAAAAACTACAAATTTCTTTCCTGAATTATTCTCCTCCCTTAAATTTTCTTTTATTTTGTGAACCATATGCTTTTTTAATGTTTATAATTTAGATAATAAAAATGCGCTTCATGGCCAGTAAACGGGCACTTCGAAGATTGCGGCTGCCTACTTTTAGCTCGCTGCAACTACACACACATAGGAAACTACGCGACAGGAATAGGTCCGAGCCTCGTAATATGAATTTCTCCCCCTCTGACATCCCCCCGCCCCTGGCTGTCTACACAGATCAGCTCAGGACCCATACATGCTTTGTGAATCAGGGCCAGGGTTAGCGGAGTGCCCCTTATAGTTTGAAAATCCCATTGCTGCCATTTATGACCTCTGTGACTTGAGAAAAGCAACTTAGTCCTTGCAAAGAGCAGGGTTTTTTTTTCCATCTATAAAAAGAAATGATAATAATAATAAACTACCTACCCAAAAGGTTATTGGAAGAATGTGATAATATAGAGACATTAATGATGTATATTTTTACTAAAAGATTTAGTTTTATGATTATATTTTTATATAATGTCAATTATTACATGTTGAGAATAAGGAGAATAATAAGCAGTTAATAATCAAGTGTTAAAACCAGAGCATCTCATAGGAAATTTTTTCTAATAACAGACATTTGAGGAGCACAAAAACATATTTCTCAGATCACTGTAATTCTCAATGAAAAAGGAAATTCAAATCTGGTAGAAGACAAAGGTTTAGGTCCATTACGAAGACTTATAAGTAGAGGAAGCCAGCAAGTCGGTGACAAGACATGACCGAAGTCCAGCAAGTAGCTTTAGCCAGCGAGGCCATCAAGGCCTTACACGTCAAGCCCTTTTCAGTGCTTCCTCTCCGGGCAAGGTCTGCTCCAGTGCAAACATCTTCTTGTCTGCTGCTTTATGCCAATGTGTGTGTGTGTGTGTGTGTGTGTGTGTGTGTGTGTGTGTATGTGCGTGTGTGTGTACACACACATATAACCTTGTTTCACTTTTTCTCTGCCTGCTAAGGGAAATTGTCTTTAAAATGAGTTCTCTTTACCTGTTTTCATAGTCTTCTTGTTTCTAAACGTCCGTCCAGTATTTCAAGGCCCGGATGAGGTACCACGTCCTGCCCCCCACAATCTCTCCCTGTTATTCGCACCTACTTGTTTCTTCCCTTTCTAAACCGTTTCGGCATTGAAAATCTGAATCGCTCTCACTAGCCTCTGAGATTAGGTATCATCCTATCAGGCTAAAGAAGCGTTTTCTGTAAAACTCGCCATCCAGCCGAAAGGACGATTCTTTTACTGTCCCTTTGGTAGCCACACAATGAAAGACTAAAAGGAGAACTGCGAAGCTGGTGAAAACAGAGTGTATTTTCAGGTAAAGTGCACATTCTAGCACTAAATTAGAGCTTCGTGGTAACCTTCTACGTTTGTGCAACATTTTACATATATGCGCCACTCACACCTAATAATAACCAACTTTTACCACGTGACTTCATAGATCACGTAAAGCTTTCACATAAATTTATCTCATTTATTCCTTAACACGGTTTTCAGAGATGAGCCTTATTATCCTCATCTTGTAGAGAACCAAAGCCTGCGTGAGGTCACGTGATCGGTCCCAAGTTGCACTGATGTCCGCTAATTTTCTTTCAGTCCCAGCTGACCTCACGCAGTGGCTCACTTTGTCCTCAGAGGAAGCACATGAGGAAGGTCAGAAAGACATTTCCAGCTTTGAGTGATACGCCATGAGGCGGATCTCCGTGGAGGAAACGTGAGAGAGGAACCACCCATCCTGAGCAGTCCCTGCCTGTTCTCTTTCTGAAGCTCAGAGTGGGCGGTTCTCAGAACAAGGTTGTTTCGACACTAAAAGCAGGTGGCGACCTGCAGACTGACTGTCTGCCAGAGACGCATGAGGAAACAGATTGGAATGTGATTAAGTTGTATGTGTATATAGACACTCACACGCACAATACATTCGCATATATGTGAATCATAAAACATGTGTAAAAACACCAATATATCTATGCCAGGTATTTTGTTAGAAGATCAACTGAGACATATTCAAACGTTTACGAGTTTATTTGAGCAGAAATCAGGTCTAGTTGGACAGTGCCAAAATGGAAGGGTTAGGAGTGCCCCACTGGACAAGAGCTGACAGAAAGTGCAAAAGCAAATAAAGAACTTTATTCAATCGGTTATAACCGAACGCCTCGTTGGCTGTTCGTGATTGGTTGTCATGGCAAGTACACATCCTGGGCTCCAGTGACTCTGATTCGGACGAGCGTGGCTCAGTAACACCCACGTCTTTTTGCTCGCTTCCCACTAGAGTTGACTGGGAGTGACAATGCCATGTGGGTGAGAAGGGTTTAATAACCAGGACCCGAACAGAGCTGTGTATTTGTGTATCCAAAGGTCCTCGGATACATAGAAGAGCTGTTTTAAAACAAAGTCTGTTCTCTCTACTGGCAGAAAGAAATGTGTTTGTGTTTGGGTGTTGTTAAAACTTACTCATGCAGCAGGTATCACGTCCGACTTTGTGTAGAAGGAAGTCCTAACCGCTGGGCATAATAGAGAAGTTAAAAGAGGTGTAAATCTCAGTGAATGATATAGCTAATAAATAACTCAACGCAGAAAAGATAGTGTTTTCTCCCATAGCTATCGAAGAGGAGCACATCATTCTAAATTCAGGGCAGAAAATCTTTATTTCATCTTAATTCCTATTATCAAGTCTGTTTTCATCCTGGATGCTCTCTGATCGTTCCTAGATATTCTCATTTTCTTTACAGTACTGAAAGAATCTCTACAGATATTTCTGTGTTACTAGCTTTTGTTATTCTACATTTGAATTTATTCATAGGATTCTTTGGGAAAATTTTTTTTTTATTGAAGAGAGATTGTTAGGCTGTGATATGTCAAATCAATTTGGAAACTAAACTTAAATGATGTTTAATATTATCTTGGTGTCTTCATTTTCAGTTATAAATTTTTCAAGAAATATACAGACTTTGAAAACATACTATAATATGATTAATATAATATACAGATTAATAGAGACCTTGCTGGAAATTAAAAAAAGAAATTGAAAGTGTTAATACTGCAGGCAAACACCAGGATATTTGGGAACCACACAGAATCCTTAAATTCTATCATATAATCCTTTATGTCAGAGTACTAATACACAACTCTAAAAAAAGGCACACAAGAGAAACATATTGTCTCATACTATGGATCCTTGCCTAACACTGCGAACAAAAGTGAACTCAGAATGATCAATGGCCTGTCAGAGCCAAAACTATAAAAATCTTAGAAGAAAACATAGCTTTATCTCACATAACCTAGGATTAGGCAGTCGAATTTCAGATATGACAGAAAAAGCATAACCAACAACAAAAAAGGTAATTTGGGGGTTTACCAAAGTTAAACATCTTTGAACTTCAAAAAACACTATCAAGAAAGTGAGGAGACAACCCATAGAATGGGAGATAAAATTTTCAAATTACATATCTGATAAGGGTCTAGTATCCAGAATATAAAAATAACTTTTACTTTACAATAATAACGATACATAACCAAATTACAAGTGGGCAAGGGATTTGAATAGGTATTTCTGCAAGGAAGATATATGTATGTATGGGGAATACAATTTAGAACAACAATGAGATAAGACTTCGCACCTACTGTGACAATTTGGGAAGGATGCGGAAAAGTCGAAACCTCATACACGTTGCTGGATGGAATGGAAAATTGTTGCAGCTACCTAGGGGGAAAGTCTGGCAGTTTCTCAAAAAGTTAAACATAGAGTTGCTGTATGATCCAACAATTCTGCTATCAGGGTATACCCAAGAGAATTGAAAATATATGTTCACACAAAATAATTTTATACCACCGTTCATAGCAGCATTATTCGTAATGGGCAAAAGGTAGAACCAATCCAAATTTCCATCAGCCGATGAATGGATAAACAAGATATGCCTATGCGACAGAATATTGTTCAACCATAAAAGGAGTGAAGTACTGGTAATTGCCGTAACATGGCTGAATCACGAAAACGTTATGCTGAGGGAAAGGGACAAGACGTGCACACATACACACGCACAACGTTGTATAATTCCATCCGTATGAAAGATGCAGGATGGGGAAATCTCATCGAGGAAAAACGCAGATGGGCGATGCTTAGAGGCCAGCTGGGAGTGTGGGTTTTTCAGGGGGCGGTGGAAACGTTCCGAAGTGAGCAATGCTGGTCGTCCCGTCGTTTGAGCGTTATTAAAGCCACTGAATTATAAATAAATATATATTTACTGTTTATGTATAGAGTTACATGTATATTTACAATATAGTTAAATACGTATTTATAATTAAATATCTCGTTCTGGAAGAATAATAGATACTGTCAGATTTTAAAACATAAAACTATAATAATTAAGAATTAGTACTATTTGGTACATGGTAAGATGAGACAGAGTCTAAACACACTTTTTTTTTTTCACATGGGGACTATATCAAATGATTGCTAAAAGATAAGTTCTTCAATACATATGCGTAGGTGATAGACCAATATTAAATCAGAGAAAAAAATTAAAATTCTACTCATACTTCATATATTGTCAAAATATATCCCAGATAAAGTAAGTTTTAAATATAAAATAATAGTATAAAAGTTTTAAGAAAGAATGAGAGAGATCAACAGACTATTTTTTCTCTTATCCTAGTGAGAATACCTGTATAAACAGAGTAAAATATATGGACACAACCGATAATAAAATTTGACTATGTGAAATTAAAAACAAATCTCAGGACAAATGGAAATTTATAACATATTTAAGATAAATATTAATTTTAACATATGAAGAGCTTTTATGATCCAATAAAGTAGCAACCAGTATTAGCATGTACCTCAAAGGAAAAAATAAACTTTTAAACATAAAATGCCTGGTCTCTAAAATATTTTTTAAAAATACAGTGTAAATAACAATGTGATATTTCTACTGTTCAGTTTAGCAAAAATAAAAATGCCTGTTAATATTTGGCATTGATGAGGTTATAGGAAAACAGGTATTCTATTACCATATAGTGTTAGTGTATGTGTAAATTATTATCATTTTGATGTCATTTGACCTTATCTCTCAAAAAGGAACAAAAAAATAGCCTATGCCTGTTGATTCAGGGATACTGTCTCTAGAAAGACTCACAGGGACCTGTGCAAGATGTTCATGGTAACATTGTCTGTAAAAGCCAACCCCTGGAGACAACCTAACTGTCTGTCAGAGAGTGGTCACCCATTCTATGAGGATAAGGAAATGTATTCTGGATACATTGTCAAGCAAAGACTTTCATGGGAAATGTTGTATATTATGATTTATTTGTATTTTAAAAGTGCACAAACACACTTAACCACATACAAGTTTTACATGGATAGGTTTTCTCTAGACAGATACAAAATAACTCAAAAATACCAGTGATTGCACTATGATGGGCAATCGGGGACCTCCAGAGAAAGGGAGATTACTTTCCTCGTGGAAGACTTTGTAGGTAAATAATTCTCAAATAGTTAAAGAAATTTTCTGTGATAAGGAGGGCATTGGTTAAGAGTACAGAGTTAAACATCAGATAGCCCTACGTTTGTGTTGGGTATTGTCAGTTGCATTGTAGTCAATTACTCAAACTCTCTAAGCCTCAGTTTTCTCTTTGGAAAATAAAGATAAAAATGGTGGTCACCTACAGAGCTACTGCAAGTATTAAATAAGATGAAACGTAACATAATCCAGGGTCTGGCAAAGAGTAATCATCTATTAAATGCTATAATATTTTTATTTCTAACAGTAGTCGTAACGTACAGAGTTTTTGCCTTCCAGTGAGAGATGCTGTCAAGATATTCTTTCAGTGGCTGCTGCTCTAGGTCGGAGCCTCCTCTTCATGGGGCCAGGAGAAGCAGACGTGCTACAGTCCTTGTGTGTACTGTAATTCCTTTCTTTTAATACTTCGGAGTTTGACGATTGTTTCTTTTATGTTACAACTGATTGCTGTTGCGCCTATAGAAACTCTTAAGGTCTTGAATTTTGCAATGAATTTTTGAATGGGACACACAAGGGTGGAGTTCCTTAGTCATAGCGCAAAGAATTGCTGACAGCTCTGGGTGTGTCCGCGGGAGTGTGCCACATATGGACAGATCACACCATCACAAGCTATAATTCTTCGCTATGGATGACAACTGGTCGAAAGGCAGGCAACACAAAGTTCCAGATGCTCTAAAGACATTGTAGATTTTTTTCAGAATACGTTGTCTCTGTAATCCTAAAAGCCAGTAAAATTCTGGGCATGATCAGGAAAGGAAAAAGAAAATATAGCTTTGACCTTTATATTAAACAATAGTATTTCTGCTTTTAAAGTTCTGGTTATTAAATCTCAAGAAGATTCACTAGGCCAAAAGTTATAAGCGTGTAAATAGCACTTAATAGATACAAATACGTACACATACATGTATATATACACATAAAATACACATTTAGGGAGAGAACAATTTACATTGTTATCAGCTTTGTACAAATGATATAGGCTATCTGCAGCATATAATGTTATTTATAAAATAAACTCATTTACTAAGCATAAAATTATATTTTATGATTATATCTTTTGATTATTACCAAATCTGGACTATGACATTCCCATATGTTAGTTTCTATTGATACTTTCCTTTGTTTAAATTGTATATTTATGTTCTGCTGATGACGATTTGCTTACTAGGTTCTTGATGTTTTTATTACAAATTAACATGGTCTCATTACTTATACATAAGTAACTCTGGGATCTTCTACAATGAATTATGAATTATGGAAGCTAGTTCGAGACTGACTTCTATCATGTTGTATTTTAAATTTTACTTATTATATTTGTTAGTTCGTGAGGGAAAAGAGTGTAGATATTTCATAATTCCGCCCACGAATGTAGGCTTTTAGAGAAATTTCTACTAGAATCTGGAATATATTCAACTCTTAACACTTCCTCTGACTATCACTGAGAAATTTTCTTTTCAGAAGGTCTTATCAGTAGTTTTTCAGGGTTTAGGCTTCGAGAAGTTTGCTTTGTTTTTCTGTGCTAATGTTCTCTGAAAATAGGTTAGTTTTTGAGAGTGGGTACTACTTTTACCTGCTAAACGTTTGGTGTAGTTACTGATTTCTAAACCCGATTCTTCTGCTAACTTGGTGAACTTTCCTTAATTGCTTAACCTCTGTTTCTTCAGCGGCAGGTGAAGCATTAGCCTGCAATGTCTCACAGATCCAGGCCGGCTGTGCCTTTCTGATTCATGCTACACATTTCCCGCCTCCAAACACATGTTTGGAATTTCCAGATGAATTTGGGGTTGTTTATGGTCCACCGTGAGCTGGCTTCTCTATTTCATTCTTTAACCTTTTTTCCAGCATAATATAAACAGTACAAAGGTTTCAAAAGTTTGGAGCCCCTACAACTCAGTGTCTTAAAATTATATTCTTTCACCAAAATGTGCACAGGGTTAAAACAAAGTATGTAAGAACATTGTTTTTATCTTGTAGTCTTTTGAGTCAATTTTACTGTCCTGTCTTGCAAGCTCTAGAATGCAGGAATTGTAAAAAGTAATGATACAAAAGTTGTAAACATACATATTTGAAGATTCTTGCCACTTTTTCATCTAGTTTAAAAATCATCTGAGGAAGAATCTGATGAATCCATGTAACTCGTAGTTACATTTTAAACATTTTGTAGATACATGGACTCTGAATTATTAACTCACTTACTACTCAATGATTTAAGTGGCATGACCCTTGGCAGTCTGTAATAACTAACGCCACTCATTTTATTTATTTATTTTTTAATTAGGAAAATCCATCCCCAGAGTTTAACATTCTGGAAGCTAAAATTGCGCTTTTAAAATTGATTAGTTTAGTAATTTTTCTCTCAATAAAAATGAAAGTGTTTTATGTATTAAAAACCTGGGGGTGCTTCTACAAGTGATTATGTAAGTAATTTCAGATCATCCTTATGTTATAGACAAGTACGGTTTTTGTTTTCTCTACTACAGTATACTAATCTTCTGCTCTACTAAAAACTGTATAGCCTACAAGTTAAATAGTAGGTCTAAAAATATAGGATTTAATGATTTTTACAAGAATCTGAATTTGAAAAATTCAAACAAATACTAAAATATTTTCATAAACATAAAGTTCAGTTTACAAGATAGCAAGAATAAAATCTATCATAAAACTTACAAGCAGCTTTGGTAATCATTAAATACTAAGTTTAATAAGTGGGGAACTTTTTCCCATTTTAAGTGACTGTTTATCTTCTACTTGAACTCTTCTCTCATTTTATCCTTTTGAATAATACTGTACTAAAGTGAATCTCTGATTAATATTTAAATATACATGGGGAAAATAGGTAACCTCATCAGAGAAAATAATTAACAAAGCTGCCTCATTATTCTATCCCTTAATTCCCACAAGATAGCAAATGTCTTGATTACTAGATTATCATTGCCTTTGACCTCCTTTCCAATTCCAAGCTTAGACTTCGTGATGGAACTGGCTCACACGTTGCGCTTTCCCCGTTGTATGTCCCCTGCTGCTTTGTCATAAATTAATTGACCACATATTTATGCCTGTGTTTATTTCCGGGCTCTCTGTTCTGTTGATCTACGTGTCTGTGTTTATGCCAAAACCATATTGTTTTGATTACTGTAGATTTGCAATGTAGTTTGAAATCAGGGAGCATGATGCCTCCAGCCTTGTTCTTCCTTCTCAGGCTTGCTTTGGCTGTTCTGGGTCTTTCATGGTTCCATGCAAATTTTAGAGTTCTTCATTCTATTTCTGTGAAAAATGCCATTGGAATTTTGATAGAGATTGCATTGAATCTGTAGGTTGCTTTGGATAATATGAACATTTTAACGATCTTAATACTTCCAGTCTATGAGCATGTCTTCAATTTCTTTCATGTATGTCTTATAGTTTTCAATATCTCTTTGTCTCTGTCTCTTTTTCTATTGCTTTTCCTATCTATATCTATATATCAGCATATGTTTATTAACGTGTATATATATGAATTAGATATATGAATTAGATTTATGAATACTATATATGAATTATATATATATAATTGCAATCATGAGAGAAGACAAGGTTGCCAACCTTAACAGGGTAAGAACTGACAGCTAAAACAGAAAAGATCTCACATAAAGAGCTGAGTAGAGGTGACTATAGGGCTGAAAGTCCCGTTGCGGAAGCATACAAACAGAACATTCAAAGTGTGTATTATGAGTGTAGTATTAATGACATTAACAAATGTAGTCATTATCTTTTGAATGAAAGTTGTCTTTTGAAATGTCTGTTGTATATATAGTTCACTCCGTATCTTATACTGTCCTATGTTTTCCTCACCAGTACTTTGTTACCATAATTCACTTTGGAGACTATAAAGCTCTTTTTCAGTCAACAAACAAACAAACAAACAAACAAAAAACTGTATTTGTTAGATATCTCCGTACAACATTTTGCCCAGAGGAATTACAATTGTTATGCTAATATGTTAGTTCATGAATTATCAAACATTTTATGTGCATATTACTGCCTGACTGAGGAGATATTGGGGTTATGATGATATTTAAGATATTGTGTCTAAATAGCTTCAGGTATACCAGAATATGTTTATACGAACATTTGTTTTATAATAACTTTTAAATAAATAAATGCCTAATGATTAAACACTTGTATCTAATTTCCAAAAGGCTCGAGCATATTATCATAGTCGGCTCTTATAATTTTCAGAACACGTAAACGTATTACCACTATTGACTGTCATTTAAAATACATTGAATTTTCAATGAGGACACATGACTGAGGTTTACCATACTGTAGGTCAAGGTTTCTCGACCTCAGCACTGTTGGCCTGTGACCCAGGTAACTTGCTCTGCGTGAGTACTCTGTCTTTGTAAAATGTTTGCAGCATCCCTGGCCTGTACCTACTAGATACCATCGCCACTCCTCTTTCTTCGTTGTCACAACCAAAAGTGTCTCCGGGCATTTTCAGATGTCCCATTGGGGGCAAAAATCACCCCTCACTGAGACTAGTGCTATAGTTGGATGATTTTCCTAATGTGCCGCCTAATTTGGGTGAAGTGGTATTTCAAGAGCGATGTTTCGTGTAAGTTAATGTGCAGCTGGAACGATGCCATGCCCACAGAACAGAAGTGCTGCCGTATGCCTTTAATTAGCTGGGCAAAATGAACATAAGCACACCGCAAGACAGAGGACGCGAAAGAAAAAGCAAAGCTTTCGGAACCAGAAAGAACGTTTTGCATCCTCACTCTCTGCAAACGTCCCAAAGGCATAGAAAGTGACTTCCCTGAATCCACGGGATGGTCAATTTCTTCTCCTTCATGTTTTTCCCAAATGCTGGATCAGTCTCTAGAATCAAGGAGCTCGAACATTATATTTCTGTCCTTTTCCAACGGGCTTTCTGAGTAGCCCCTTTTCTAAGTAAATCCCACTGCTTCGATGGCCGCTTCCTGCAAAAAAAATTTAAATCATTAATTTCATTTTCTTCTTTCCATAATTATACTAACAAAACACATGGATCCCATTGCTAAATATATATTAAGCTAACTGTTTCGACACTTTGGATCCTAGCGATAAACACTGAATGAAGGAGAGGAGTGTCTGTGGCTCTTCTCCGTGTATGTTGAGCTGGTGAGCGTGAGCAGGTGGTGTGTGCGGTAGCGGAGTTCACACACATAGATGGAAGGGGTGAACTGTTGAAACTTTTTTTGGGTAAAGAGATTTAATGAATTTTTTAGAACCTCCCCTAAGTCCGTAAAACTGAAGAGAATATTAAATTTAATGAAAAGCTTACCAAGACATTGTATTACCACTTACATTGATTATAACGGACCAGAAAAACATAACTGTATTCATTTTTTAATATTTTTTATAGAAATATCAATAATCGTTAGTTCTCTAAGAACATCCTTGGTGTACTGGTGTGTGTCGTATAATGAAAACGTTTAACAGAAGACACTTTATATGGGCCACCTTGAGTTGCTAGAAATAGTGATACTTCCTTAAGATACAATCTTATGGCAGATTATTTTTTAGACTCTTTATTGAAGTATAATATAGATAAAGAAAAGTACACATATCATAAGTGTATAGCTTGATAAAGTTTCACAACTCTACACTCCCATGTATCCACAGATTAGAATTTGAGCACGGAGATCTGAGTACCTTTTAAAGATCTACTGCGAACACGCAATTCACATAGGTCGACTCTCTATTAATATATTTATTAAATAGAATTGTATGTGTAATATATGCACTATAAAAATTAACAATAAGGAATATGAATAACAAGGTAAGATTATAACTCTGGAAGGAACCGCTGTGAATTTGGAACACATAGTAAAAGGTCACTTAAGTCAATTGAAAACATTTACTAATTTCATGCCCAACCTCATTTCCCTCAGACTTAGCAAAGACTCAAGAAATTACAGGATCAGTCTGTTTGATTAAAATGGTTGTCTTGATCAATTTGTATCACGAGTAGTTTCAAAACCCTGCTCTATGTATTAATGTCCACAAGCTGTATGCTTTTTATGTTGTTGGAGTAGGAATGATAGCATTAGAACATAAGTGTTTCAGGAACTGTAGCCCATATACAGAATAGAGTACACATGATGACCTGAATGGAGAAGAGGAAGGAGGAAGTGAAAAGACTGGGAGGCTGTGGCAGTGGTCCACACAGGAAGTGAGTTCACCTTGAATGAGGAAATGCACTGTGGGAATTAATAGGTAGGGATAACAATGAATAGGTCAAGGTGAATAGGTATGACTTGGTTGCTATAATTGTTAAGAACTTATACATCTTCTCAACAATTTTATATATATATTTGTATACCATGATACATTTAGAGAAATCAGAACAGCAAGCTCTTTGGTTTGCTGTAGGTAAATGAGTTTAATTGTCTATATAAAACCTGGGAAGATGAATTGAGCCACCTGACATTCACCTCTAAGCCAACGAGTTCTATTGGCTTACCTGGGTCATTTTATTAACCTCACGGTAAAAAGATTGAATGTTTTGGTCCCCACTTATATTATTGGGTAGAAGTTTTACTTTATATGACATGAAAGCATTTTAGGGGGAAAAGGATTAATCAATAATAAGGATGTAAAATTATGTTTTGCAGTGAAGTAATCACTGTAATAAAAATTTGGAATTGCATTTCTAAATAGTGATAGTAATTTTAAACGTATGAGATTCCAAAGGCGGGGTGGGGGGAGGGATAGCAAATTAAATAATGAACATTTATGGGATAGATAAGGAAGATGAATAAAAGGGAGTGGCCACACAGCTAAAGGAGGAATTAGGATAATATAATTTAAAATCTGAACAGTTACCATATTTGGTAAGTCAGAGGTAGATTAGATGTGGAGCTAATGAAACTTAAATTCAGAGGCATCAGTTATACGAGCCTCCTTTGGGCCCTAGATGGGACCTTGGCAGTGTGTCTCTAGTAATTTATTCCTCTTAAAGAGGCCACTCAAAATTGTATAAGCTTAAGCCCTATGAAAAACAGATCGGCTCCTGTAAGTTTTACTGTATAGTTTTTCCTACTTAGTATTAATTTTTACTCATTTTAATTTAAGATAATAGTACTTATACCATAAAAATTATTCTGATTCATTCTTAACACTTGAGCAAACAATTTTTTTAGTCCTAGCATTTTGATACAAAAAAATATCAAATTTATTTAAATTTAATTTGTTCATGGCTTGCTTAAACTTTTCCAGAAGTCCATATTTCAAACCTGATTGTTCTTTTCTCTTTTTCTTTTCTTTTTCTTTCTTTTCTCTTCTCTTGTTTTCTGTTTCATTTTATTTTTTAACCATAACTGGACAGTTAACAGTGAGACGTACACAATATCTTTTATCATGATACATATTTATCATTGAAAAATTAACTTGCCCTAATTTATGTGAGTGGAACAGTGTTCACCCTAACAAACATCCCTCTTAATATCAGAATCCAATATTACAGTGAAATTCCTGGCTGAAAGTTTTTTATGTTTTGTTTTTAAATTAAAGATTTAAAAATAGGTTTTTACTTTTATGGACCTGGAACTAAAAAGTTATCGTTTGGTTTCCCATATCAAATAAAATGACTTATAAACATTTGGATCTTGATGCAACAAATATGGACAAAGAGAATGGATTTGTCAATATATATATATCAATTTTTTCTTTATATTTAAAACCCAAATACTAATCACAAAAATCTATTCATGTAGCTTTTTACAGATCGGCAGTGACTTAACAAATTAGCATAGGAGATTTAAAAATATGTATATATTTGAAAGACTACAAAAGACTGTAATTCTCAGAAAATTTTCTTTGCTTGAGGATAAAGTTAATATGTCACACAGCCAATGAATAGCTTCCTTTTTATTGCATATCAAAAACCTGAGTAGTAATGCATACATGTATGCATAGTGGGTCCTCACTATTTTCAGGTTCCACGTTTGCGAATTTGCCTACTTATAAAGTTTATTTCTAACCCCGGATCGGTTTTCGAGGTGCTTTGTGGTCAGCCATGTGTGGATCTGCTGTGGCGAAGTTTTAGCTGCGTGAGGGGACTGTCCCCATTGAGGTCAAACGGGTGGCCTCCGCCTTCCTGTTTTAGCTTGGACACACGTGTCCTTGTCACAGCATATTTAGTGCCATGTTTTCCTCATTTTTATGCTTTTTGTTGGTGATTTTGCTGTTTGAAATGGCCCCATCTGTGGTACTGAAATACAGCCCAGTATTGTTGATTGCGGGAAGGTTTGTGCTGCTTTACAGCAAAAACACTCGCCTCACACCCGCTTCCCCGCTTACAGCGCTGTCCCCGTGGCTTCGACATTAACGAGTCAACAACATGTGTATTGAACGAGGGGTTTGTAAACAGAAACCCACGTAAAACAAGGTCGCACATTGACTGGCCAATGAAAATGTGACCAGAGGCTCATAGAAACCTCACCCTGTACTTCTCCTGAGAGCAAGCAGCCCAATATTTGTTAATTCAGAATTTTTAGCCACTTCCCACTGAAATGCCAGAGGAAAAACAGTAACTTCAGACAGAACGTGAGGAATCAGAGAGCCTGAGGGTTTATAACTCTTTCGGTCCACCTGTAAACCAGTAAATTTGCTGTTTCAAAGTCTAAATATGTGAGACATTAATTCTATTTCTCAGTCTGGTTTTATGGATTCAGAGGAAGGATAGCGGTTCAATTATCCATTTCTTTATAGAAATATAAATTATTGCCATTATTATTATCATTTGAGTGTAAGTTTCATGAGGGCAGGGATTTCTCTGTTCTTATAGAAATTCTCAGTGACTAGAAATGTGTTTCGCATACAAAATATACTTATGAACGCAACATAAATGTATTCTGTTGAACTTAATTATTTGCATATGTATTTTATTTACACATTCAATAAGTATTTGTGGAGTGTCAACCATGTGGAGACAATATTCTAGGCTCTAGGCACATAATAATGAATAGAGCGTTTAAAATCAAT
Source organism: Rousettus aegyptiacus (assembly GCF_014176215.1). NCBI lineage: Eukaryota > Metazoa > Chordata > Mammalia > Chiroptera > Pteropodidae > Rousettus > Rousettus aegyptiacus. The sequence continues at coordinate 5,490,405 of NW_023416290.1, read as the reverse complement.
AATTTAGAGCTTACAGCAGTGGTTTCTACACTTTGCTGCACACACTGGATTCACCTAAAGGTTATTAAAACGTTGATACCTGACCCTCACCCCCAGACATTCTAATTTAATTGGTATCTGATGTAACTTGGACCTTGGGGTCTTTAAAAGTTCCCCCAGATGATTCTGATAGGCAGCAGAGTTTGAGTCCCCAGCCTGGTGTGTAAGTTGGGCACTAAGTCCAAATTATTGAGTTGTCAGACCTGGTGTTACTTTAATTTTGAAACTTAGCACATTGCCAAAAACCATGACCTTACCTTAATGTTTAGTTCACGTTAATATTTGTTTGCTATTAAATGTTGTCTTATATTTTTCTTCTAAAAGAAATATTATCGTATTTGTGAAAAAGTAATCAACATTGCTTTTTTCAAAAAGAAATTTTTCTGAAGAGGTGAAATATTTAACATTTCAATTGAGATTACCATATACCTACCTTTATTAAATGGAACACAAATATTATTTAGTTTTATCTAAATTAAATATCATTAATACGTTATTCTTTCTATGCATATGAAAAAACTTTCAGGAGAGGTGTCGGGAAGTTATTGAGTATATGATTGTGCATGTAATCTATTACTACATTTTCGAAATGAAGAAAAAATAACTTTTGTATACATGCTGTAGTATGTATACATGTATGTATGCATTTGGTTCCCAGATGCTAAAGTTTAGCAGTCGCTATAATATACCTGTTCAAAATGTTCAAATGTGGCAGTGCACTCAACGTAGTAAAACTGTTGCTGTTTCCATTAAACATTATCACCTCTTCAGACCATATTTGAAATAGACACTGGTAACTTCCTTTCATTTTACAACATGCAGCAACTTGCCTATCGGAGAGCCGCCACAATCTTAAATATTCTGACTGATTTTGCTGAGTTGGCTGTGGCAACGATGATAATGCCCATTGTAAAATCAAATGCAGAAATAGTGACTGTGGAATCCTAACATGTTCCTCATATCCAGACTTTTTTTTAAATTTTCCCTACCACTATATCTATATTCCAGTTAATAATTTAGTGCTAATCAGCTCCTTATCTTCTGAAAAGGAGAGTCTGTTTCAAATCACAAGGCAACTGACCTTGAAGGTAAATTAAATATATGCAGATTTCTCCTATCACCTCTAAACTTTTATTCAGAGTAGTTTCTTGGTTCCATTTAGATCTCTGCTGTGTGCTGCGTAATCCGTTTGTCTATCCGAACAGCAACTGATTGAATTATAATACAGTTTCTATTCTTTCTTAGTTTTGGATTTGCATTTCTTTCTATAACTAGAAATACAGGAACAAGAGAAACTGCTAATTTGCTTTTGGGATTAGTATGTATTTTTGGTAATGAAAAGTAACCTCTAAGGAATACATTTAAGAACAAATTTTATTAACTGTAACTTTAAAATAAAGTGTTTTAATATTGATATTAGCGTTCCAAATTATTTTCATGAAAAAGTCTTTTAGGAAAATAACCTTGATTTTTATTAGCCTGTTTTCTGTTTTAAATCACGCTATGAAGACATGATTAAATCAAATATAAAGTGTAGAACAATTTAACAGGCTTAATAGTCTTGCAGATAAGATAGAAAGAAATGTTTTTACTATCTCAAATAGTCAGTAGTGAATTGAGTTTTTTTTCCCAAACACTACGTTTTCATTTTTCATTATGTTGCTCTAAAGAAATTTAAATATTATATTTTATATCCCGATTTAGAAAACCATTGCTCTGAGAGAGATATTTTTCAGTAACACTAGTCATGCTATTTAAAATCTACCTTTTATCTGCAGATAGTACTGTCTGTCTCCCTAGGGTATTTGACCTGACTAGTCCTGAGAAGGTCTGCGTTGGCCTGCAAACCACGAGATCACACGCAGGAGCAGTAGCTTCTTGCTCAGTTTACAGACGGATACTACAAAGTGACTTCTATTGAGAGAGAGTGTCAGTAGATCACAGTTTATGATATATATTTATATTTTCGAGCATAGCTAACATTTACATATTTCACTTTAAAATATGTATGCTACTTATTACAAATTACTGTCTTAAGAATTAGCATGAATGTTTGATGTTTTTCCCAATGAAACCTTTAGAAGAGAACTTAAAAGTACTCAAATTTATGTTGAATATAGGGGTTAGTAACATTAAGTCCCATTTATTGAAGGGTAATTGGTTCTATGTCATCTAGGCATAAAATTAATACAGTTTTTTTTATACCTACTTAAATTTTTAGTCTAATGTTGCCTAAATGAATTTACTCATAAGAAAGTAATTGAAGTAATAATGAAAAAACTTCCTGGGTGGTATCCATTTTTCCTTTCTGAAAATAACTGAATTTGAAATTTGAAATTTAAAAGTTTTAAATTTGAAAATTTGTAAACAAATACCTTAATTATTTCACATATCTAAGGTTTATACAGATCAATTGTATAATTTTATTTTGTTCAACTGTGCCATGGACATGTTTCTAAAAATCAAATTTACTAAATTACGAAAATTTCACAATCAGTATTGAACAGAAAACACCAAAGATACTAAGGAGTGTGACACTTGCTTTGGTTATGATTCACAGTTAAAAATTCAAAAGTCGCCATGACTCAAATTGTTTCACTGTGACATTTTCTTCTTTTTTGTCTTTTCTTTTTTTTCTTTCTCGTTCTCTTCATTGTCCTTCTCTACTCCCCTTTAAGCAAATGAAAACATTCTGCATTTAGCCGGATTAATTTTAGAAGTAGAGAGGGGGGGATTGGACATAGAATATAAATTAATTTTTAACTACAGTTTTCTCATGTTAAAATCAATTCAGGAGAAACGCTAACAATCCCCACTTAGCCCACTCCCTGGAGTAACTCAGGCTCTCGACTCTGTGGAACGTACGAATTCACTTCCTTAAATAGCAGTCACGTTTTTTTGCTATATTTTACATTTCCCTGATTACATTTTCTATGATAGAGTTCAGTTCTTCATAAATATGTTTTTAGTTTATTTTGTTTTGGTAAGATCATTTAACACGAGATCTTCCCTTTCGGCAAATTTTGAAGTGTATAAAACGTTGTTGCCGAGTGGTCAATGTTGTACAGCGATTTTCACAGAGTATTCATCTTGCTTAACTGGAATTTTATGCCCTGTGATTAGTAACCCCCCCATCTCCCTCCCTCTGGCTCCTGGCAGCCACTACCCCTCTCTGAGTTTATGAGTTTGACCACTTTAGGTTTCTCATATATGTGGAGACTTACGCAGTACTGTCTTTCTGTGACGGACTCATTTTACTTAGCATGATGCTTTTCAGGTTCAGCCATGTTGTGGCATGTATTAGTCGTTCACTCCTTTTTAAGGCTGAATAGTATTCCACCATATACCACATATTTCTTATCCAGTTATTTACTGATGGAAATTTGTATTGTTTCCATCTTGGCTGTTGCGAATAGCACTGCGATGTCCCCTGCCCATCTGACCACCTTCACTTAGTTATCAAGGGTCACTTATGTTTCTTACCTAGTGTGTTAGCGCCATTCATTTGTGTTCTTTCATTTCATTATTTAGTTCATTGCATAATCCAATGAAACATAAGTGTTAAAAGAAATTTTTCCTTATAACAAACAAGGGAAACACTTTGGAAGTGGATAAAAATAAATTGATTAAAATATACAAACTATTTTGAAAAAAACATAAAATTCTAACAGGCTTCTACATTCCAGTTGCTTTACAGATAGCTTTGACTTTGTTCTCTATTTAAAAAATACTAGAAATCAAAGGCATTGTATGGGATTTATTTTTAAAAATTAATAAAAAAATCTTAAGCAGTGGATTCTTACTCAAAAATTCTTGGTTATCCAATGAAACAGTAGCAATTAAACATATTTAATTCAAATACACTATTAAACATGAATATACCATTTTTATGATTTTCTATTTTATGGGCTTAATCAGTTCAGTAAATTACCAATCCTAAAATTTAAGAAATGAGGACGTCTGCTATATTTTTCAATTTCTTTGAGAAAAAAAACTAAACTGAGGCTAAGTGGATCTGTATGTATTCAAGTAACCTTTGTCTTACTTGATAATGGACCAAAAGCCATTCATATAACTTTTATTACTATATCTCGTTATAATTGTCTTATTTTATTAGTTATTGTTGGTAATCTCTTACTGCACCTAATTTAGAAATTAAACTTTATCACAGGTATATATGTGTAAGAAAAACATGGTGCATATAGGTTCAGTACTAACCACATTTCAGGCATCCACTGGAGATCTTAGAACATATCCCTTGCGAATAAACGGGAGACTCCAGATTCCTCATTTTTCTGAGTGTTTTGCAGTCTTATGAATGAATGGTTCTCTACCTTTTCTTTCCTTCTCCTTCTGTTGGGACACTCCCATTGGTTCACACAGGAAACACGTCTGTGTCAGTTTACCACAAATGAGAACCACTTCATGCAAATGAAAGCCATTGGATTTGCTTGCTGCTCACTTCTCCAAAAGCTGAATAATTCCAGTGAGCATTCGCTATAGAAAATCAGTCCCTACAATTTATCCCCCAAACATAATCCTTCCAAATTAAGAGTGCTACAGGATGTGAAGGCAGGGAGGCTGTTCCGATGATCACTGATTTAGTGAATCTGCTGCTAACGTAACTCACTGCTATTTTCTCTGCTGTTCTTCACGTGGTTTTGAGTTTAAGAGACCAGCCTTCCCAGATGAAAAATAAAATAATTTGTACAATACGTTATTCACCAGTTTTATGATTTTAAGAAATTCAATAAAAAATATTACTTTATAGTAATCTTTAACAAAATGTGGACAATGAAATTCTGACTTTTTAATGAAATGTGGGTGGAGTTCTTTCTTATAAAATAAAATCAATAAGCATATTCTCAGAAGTAAAATGAAATCATTTAATGCGCTCTTCTAAATGTGCCTTGTTGCATGTACTCATAAAAGATATCCCTTGCTATATGGATGTTAGATATTAGAAGGCTGATGATGGTGTTGTGTAGATCCCCACACGCTGGGTAATTTTATTTCCGGTAATACCTAGAGTGTAAAAAGCATCAGATGTCAAAAGAAATGAAATTTTATTCATGTCACAATTATTTTTCTAATGTCTACGACATACTAGCAATTACACTTCCGCTGTTGGAAAGTTTACAAATATCCAAGGGTCACAGACTCATAAATTGACAGGGTTTTTTTAAATATATATATAAATGTATTTTATCATATGTTTTTCTTCGTTCAACTACACAGTAACAGTGATTAATATAAATCATTGACTTTTTAAAAAATCTCTTTCTTGAGATTACCTTATGCTATGCTCTAAATCCCCATGACTATTTAATAACTACTAATTCATACTCCTTGATAAGTTAGGGGTTAACTTACAGTCTTGACTTATTAAATTTATAACAATCAAGTCCCACCTTTTAGAATGTGCGGTATATGATTTCGGCTCCTTAAGTGGGATAGATCATGTTATAATTACAGTTTAAAACCTGAGAGATTCTCTTTTCTATTTCTAATCCTCTTAATGACATCATTTATTGTCTACTGGAAATCAATTTAGGAAATCGTGTTAGTCCACTAAGCACTTCAGATAAGGTGATTCCACGAAGCATTCCAAGATTATCACAAGGAATTGCTTTCGTCTGCCATAAAAGAAAAAGAAGCAGAATATGGCCTGCTGAGGGAGTTTACAGTTCTGCAGCCCCTCCCACTACAGCACATAAGTCACTCAGTTACAATTAACTTTGAGTTCTCACTCCCAGATTGAAAGCCAAACAGCCACCACACACTCTGGGCCTGTGGTGGTGGACTTGTATGTGTGTTTCTCAATCAATGATGAGGGTATCGGAACCGATACTGGACATGGACATGGCAAATTACAGTGAAGTTTTGGACCCGACATATACAACATTGGAGTTTGAAACTATGCAGATCCTGTATAATGCAAATGGTGAGTTCTCATCTGCTTGGAAATATGAAAAGCATAAGTAAGTTTCGTGGGAGAGGTAAGAATGAGCTTCCCCGTGTTTTATTGCTGGAAAATTCGGGTCTTGCTTTCAAGGCCACAAATCTGAGCTTTTGCACTTTGTCACAAAATTTAAATTAATTGCGTTATGTCTATTTTATGTTTGAGATAGAAAAAGCCTAGTTATGTGTAATGAAGTAACCTCAGAATTCTGTCATGGGCCTGTTAGGAAAAAAGAGTAGTTTCAGCAGTGATTTTATTTACTGGAAATCACAGTAATAAGTAATATTAGCAGATGGGCTGTAAAGCATATTTCCTATGCAGTATTTAAAATGACGTATGGAACAGAGATTCCAAAGGACACGGGAGAGGTCTACCGGTACCTTTTCTTCTTATTAGTCCAGCTCTGAATTGCTGGTGATGAGAAACTGCTTTGAAGATTACAGGCAGGTTTTTATACTGAACACAAATATGAAAGGAAATAAAGGTTTATGTTATAGCCCCACTCGACAGACTAACGTTTAGCCTCACAAAGCTCTTGGTATTTATCTACGACAACATTTTAACTTTAAATGAGATGAATTGTTTAGGATTCATGTCTTTATATAATACAGTTCAATATTGACTTTAAATTTATTTTTTTAAGTAAAAATATTGTCCAAGATTAGGTATAATTGGTAGAACTCCTAAATTAAACTAATAATGTATACCTTGGGAAATGATGTGTGTGTTTTCAGAATTACAATGGATCCTGTACACAAAGTATCATAATAGTCTGTGATGCTGCATTATTAGTAGGACAAGTTTTTTTAATTGTCAGAAGTGAATTCTGACATTTTAGCACAAAGATAGTAAAAATGAACCAATAGTGCAAATTTTAGGAAGTCACTATTTTGATTCCTTATGTTTAGATTTGATTAGAGGTATTCGATAGAGTATTTATCTTAATGTAATTATGATTTTTTTAGACGAGATTGCTAAATAGTAGGGACATGTTTACCATAAATATTTACTAAAACAACTGAGTTTCCAAAGTGATGTTTAACTTGTTTTCATATAATAATATTTTATATAAGTATGATATTAAACTTAAATCAAGACTTGAATTTTTTTCATATTTCCATATAATCTGTCAGCATGCAGCAAATCCTTAACACTTCTAATTGCTGTGTTTCTAATCTATTTTGTGTGTGTAACAAAAGGGAAATTCTTAGATTTAAATTCTAGTGTCACATGATTAACCTTAAGCGTATTCTCTTTAAGGTTTTTTTAAACTTTATAAAATTTTACATGATAATACCTGTCTACACAGAAGTATTAATAAGTAGAATATATGTGCAGTAACAGAATGTAATTGAGACATGACAATCTTTAATTTTATCTTTTGTTATATTGGAGATATAATTGTGAACTGTTATGTTTACATTAGATAATTTATGATAAATTAAAAATTTTAAATGTTATTTTACATATTCAATATTTTGAGTATATACAGATTTTTAAAGATATAATGAACATTAACTCATTTAAGAAATATTTAAGTAAAAATATCTTCGTAGGTCTTTTTAAGCTTCTGACTTCAAAGCTATATGTTAGATGCCTACTCCACGCCAGGCATAGTTCTTAGAGCTGGAAGGCAGAGGGGTGAATAAGACAGATAAGTTTTCTGACATCATGAAGTCTGTATTCATGGATAAATATGGATCACAAGTGAGCAAACTAATACAGAATATAATTTTAGACAATGAAGCAGTTATTTAAAAAAAATAAGCAAGGTTCTAGGTTCTACTTGGAAGGCAGATGGGAGGTGACCTTTTAGAAGTGTGTTCAGAAGACTTTTCACAGAAACATGTGAGATTGGAGCAGAAACTGGAGAGAGCTAGCCGGATGAAATTCCTGAGGACGAATTTTCCTTCCGGGGAGAAGGAACAGCAAATATAAAGGCTCTGAGACGGGAACAGACTTCGAGCGCAAAAAAAAAAAAAAAAAAAAAAAAAAAAAGGTGACATTGTTGAGAGTTGTGACCGGGACAGAGAAATAGTAGCAGTAGCGCCATGTAGTGGGAAGGGGGAGGGGGGAGGGCGTCAGCACCCAAGGCGAGGTGTACGTATAGCTAATGTTTGATGCAGAAGGCTGACGGATGTCACTTCCTTAGGCCAGGAGCACTCTGGGGCTTTGGGGTCGTAAGCTGCAGGGGTACAATGCGAAAGAAGGGAAGAAAGTAGGGTGCTGTGGCTGCAGGGGCATTGCCGGCGGGATAAGGGTGGCCACAGTGAAAACGTGAGAAGTTATGGATTCGATAAATATTTTCAATGTGGACTTCACCGTTGGGTTGGCTACAACCCAGTGACTGCTCACAGGCCACTGTCCCCAGGGCCCGGGGTGGCACCACCGACTGGCATGGCGAACTGGAGGAAGAACTCAGAGCTGCTTTTATACATCGATTCCATCTAGGTACCTGGGCATTTCGGACCAGTAGCCATGGGCGACATCAAGACTAGAGTTCAACGGGGGGATTTCAATCACACGGTTGATATTAAGTGTCATGAGACAGGGTGAGCGGCCTTTGGGAAAGAGCGTAGTTGGCGGACCAAGCCTAAAGTGCCCCAAAGTGTGATTGTCCGATGCATGAAAGGGGACATTGGAGTGGACGCTGGCAGAAGCGACGAGCGACTAACCGGAGAGCGGTGGCCTGGGCCTCCCTGAAGCCCAGGGACGGGCCCTCGCAAGCCCACGGATATTTGGGAGGGCGATTTAAGGCAGAAAGACGCTACCCTCCTTTTTTCTTTTTCTTCCTTTAGCAGATAGTTCTGCCCCAGAGACGACAAGTATGAATACCGCAGACAACGGCGTCAACTGTCTGTGTGCCATCTGCGGGGACCGAGCGACAGGCAAGCACTATGGAGCCTCCAGCTGTGACGGGTGCAAGGGCTTCTTCAGACGCAGCATACGCAAGAGTCACGTCTATTCCTGCAGGTACTGGACATGTTCCTTTTAGGAAAGGTATCCCTGGAGGTGCTTCAAAATGGCGTGCCCGAAGGAAGGGAATAAAATTCAGAGCTTTCACATTTCCGTGACTCTGAGAACCGAGTCTGTGAGCTACATTACGAGTGACGATGTGTGGGTGTGTAGGCAGGACGCATTCACGAGGTGGTTCTCTTTATGAAACATTCAGACTTATAAAATGCACATAAAAATCTCCACATCCTTAACACTCAACGTGGTGACACCTCCTGTCACCTCTCTCAGAGGTAACTACTGTCTGAAACTTACTGTCTTTCAGCCTTGCGTTTCTTTATTGCTTTATCACATGTTCATATACCAATAGACATATTTAAAGCTGTGTTGAGATGATTTCACAGTGCATGCATTTTTCTGCATATTGATTTTTCTTCTAAAATAGTGCAGATGATTTTGGTAACGTGTTGATGCTAATGAATGAAATTACATTTTCAACCCTAGGATTTTAAATGTAGTTCTCATGCCACAATTTCACCATTGAATTTAATGTTTTATCTAAAACTTATTTACTTACATTGTAGGTGCCCTACATTTCTAGTAGGCAGTTTTGTTTGTTTGTTTGTTTGTTTTCCAAAAAAAAATCTAGTCAGCAACACAGCACAGTTTAGAGTTAGAAACTCCACATTGAATATTCAAATGACAGTTATTAAATGCATATTATATCTATGTTAAATATGGGCTATTCAAAGTGATTAATTATAACAGAAAAATATCTGTGTTTGTTCTGTCAATGAAAGGAATATGTAAGGTTTTAGGAACACTATGTTGTTTTAGGAACAGGATATGTATTTGGGAAGAACTTAACTCTGTTCCAGCATGATCCCATTCCATTTCTAGAGGTGTCGAAAAAAGTTAACATGTAACCCCAAATATCTAACTAGTGTTCCTAGTAATTTTTCCAGGAAAGCTTAGTAGGTCAAAAAGTGTAAATCATTCACTTTAAAACCTTCTCGGTAAACAAAAAATAATATTTAGATGGGTCTTGCTTTTATACGCATCAACACTCTAAAGGTGAAAAGTAGATCAAGTAGATTTCCAAAACTATCAACTAAAAGAAATACAAAATAACACGTAAGTGACACTTAAGCCACGCATTCTGTTTAAAGTGGAGTACACGTGTGTGAAAACGATGATCCAAACAACTCAGCCCAACAAAAAGTTTCAAGAATCACAGAATATCAGCGCAAAGGGCTGTCAGGATGTCCACCTGCCTGGGAAAAGTAGGAAAGGAGCGTTCACAGAGCCACTTTGGGAAATTTAGAAGCTGCTCCAAGGACCCGCGCAGTTAACTGCTCCCTCCTTCCCATCGGGGGTCCTGCCGTCCCCTCAGCCTTCCTTACGTCCTGCGCTATTAGGCAACGGCCATAATGTTCTGTTTGAAAAAGTTAGGATCCTGATGCCAGTTGAGGGGCCTAAAGGTTTTGTTAAGATCAAGCTGTGCTGGTCTCAAATTTGTCCGTTTTGTTAGATTTACAAATTTCATTGCCACTCTATCTGATCCATCACAGGGGAGGTGGGCGTTTTCTCTGAAAGCACTTTAAATGACCGGCTCAATGCTTCTCCCATCATGAGATGCATTGTGGCTATTCGTAAACTTGCATGTGCGTTCTATTAAGGTATACGTTCTGTGAACAGAGGAGACAGGTAAAAGTCCTCCGTTTAATCCCTACACCAGGATGTTCTACACAGTAGGAGCCTAATAAGGTTTCCCCATTTTTGTAGAAATTCAGTGTTAATTGGACGTGTTCTGTCGTGCTTATCGGTAACCGGGTCCGCTCTCCTGAGTCTCAGCTGTGCGTTCCCAATGAATCTTGCTCTTCCCTGCCCCCGACGTGTACCTTCCTGCTCCATTCCAGTAGGTTTTATGATCATTCAATTTTAAGCGGCCACCTTTGTTTTATAGAAGAAATATTTTCCTGTATAGATCACAAAATATGTTTTTTTATTCTTATTATTAATAACCAATTATAAATAATCCGGAACACATCATACATATGGGTAATTTTAGGCTAGAATTGCGAAGAGATGTTATTGCTTAATATGTGATTAATATTTACCCCAAGGTCTTAACCCTTTATGGCAAGTCCTCCCTGTCTTAATGATTGTAAATTAATAGGGGTGAAGGGGGTGGGGAGGAGTTAAATAGCATTCCCAAGTTCTGTGGAGATGGAATGGTGGACCTGGAAATCAAGCTCGGGACTAAATCCAGAGAATGCACTCTTTTATTTTTAAGTGGACAGTTAGTTTTTTTATATGTCCATAGAGCTGTGCAGCCATCACTACAATCAGTTTGGAATATTTTCACCACTGTAAAGAAGCCGCACTGTCTTTCCCCCTAACTCCCTCCAACTAGTGAGAGGCAACTGTTAGTCTACTTCCTATTTCTGTAGATTTGCCTCTTCTGGACATTCGATGTATCTTAAATTTTCTGCAATATGTGCCCTTTTGTGTCTGACTTTTTTCATTTAGAGTACTGTTTCAAAGGTCCATGCGTGTCGTAGCAGGTATCAGTACTCGCTTCCTGTAACTATCCATTGTGGGGTGTACCTCAGTTTGCTTATTCACTAGCTACTAGGCATTTGGGTTGTCCCTACCTTTTGGCTATTATGAATAATGCTGCTATGGACATTTGTTTACAAATGTTTGTATGAACATATGATTTCATTTCTTTTGGGTTTACATCTAGAGGTGGATTGCCGAATCATGGTAACTGTGCGTTTAACTTTTTAAAAAAACTGTCGGACTTCCTCCTAAGCAGCTGAAGCATTTTCTGTTATAACCAGCAACGTATGAGGGTTCCTATTTTTTCCACATCCTCATCACCAATTGTTATTGTCTGTGTTTGTTTGTTTGTTTGTTTGTTTGTTTGTTTCTGATCGTAGCCATTTCGGTGGAGGCCGGGCGGGAGCAGGTGGTAGCTAACTGTGCACACTTAGTGTTAGTGCTGTTCTCGACTGCCCTTTGACATGTAGCTCGGTATGTTGATTGGATACGAGGCCCATTTAAAGTTAATCGAAGCATATTTCAAATGAGCAAAGCGTGAACATGCAGAGGAATGACATTCTGATATATTCTCCAGCACACCAAAAACATTTAGCAATAAGCAATTAAAATTTGTATGCCAAAGATTTTTAAATTAGGTTTGGCTTTCATGATAGAAATGACCAAGACACTGGGCAAAAGTGAGATTTCATTTGGTTTTATTTTATTATAAAGACTGCGCAAGAGGTAAGGCTTATATTTTCATGCCCATGCTGATCATGAGGCAGAAAAGCCATAGCTAATTGTCCTCATACCTCCTTTCTATTGGGACATTTTTGGCCATACATATTTAAAGTCTATTCGTCTGCTTATTTGCTTTTTTTTCATAAATAATTTTCTGTAAACTAATACATCTTTTTTTTTTTTGCTACTATAGGTTCAGTCGTCAATGCGTTGTGGACAAGGACAAAAGGAATCAATGCAGATACTGTCGATTAAGAAAGTGTTTTAGAGCGGGAATGAAGAAAGAAGGTAATACTGTACAACACGATACGATGCTTAGCATTACTGATCAAGGTTGTCATGTTCACTTAGTCATCATGTTTTCACGCAAGTTCAGGTTTTCCTCAGTTTTTTTTTTTTTTTTCAATGAGGAATCTATGCTATGGTTCCTTAAGTGTAAGAATTACCCAAGAACGTTGGAACGCAGCTAGTAAGCAGTGCAGGCAGTTGTCACGTGACGACTGAGACCACACACCGTTCTCTGCACTGCTGGGTTGTGCCCGGCAGCAGAAGTGTGGTCTATATCACATTCCAATTTCTCCTTTCATAGATTAGCGGCAAAATCTATTAATAGGGAAAAATTATAAGTGTGTCTTTAAACACATTTTTATTGTCAATAACAACTGAATGTCCTTATTTATTTCCTAAACATTAACTTATCATTGACTTTTTATGCATCCATTTATTTATTTTACAAATATTTATTGGGCATCACTACTTCCCAAACACTGTTCTGGATGTGGAGGTTCCAATAATAGAATAAGCCTTCCTCTCAGGGAACTTACATTCTGTTGAGAGACGTAGACTAGATATTCTAATTTTATTTTGAATGTATGAAATAATCTCATTATATGATCCTGCGCTGTAGATATGATTAATTTAGAAACAAGTATGTTGAATATGTTTAAATGCCTGGAGAGAATAGCAACTACAAGATCTTTTGCTTTTCAGTTTTGCTTCAAAGTTATGCCTATCCCGTACAAAGAGATACTTTTCAGAACTATTTCACAAACTATAAAAATATTAAATCACATCTCTGTGCTACAGAAACGTAAGATGTATTAAGCCTGTCTTGACCATAGCTATTTTTCTTTGTCACTCAATATTTTGAGGACACAAAAACTCCATTAGTTTCATTCAAGTCGCTTGTCTCAGAAAAGAAGGCAAACGAGAGTACCAAATTAAAGGAGAAGCACTTTCCTATTTAAAAATGTCTGATTTCTAATAGAATATTTTGTAGTTTATAGGATTAATTACACACTTTGTCAGACATCTTTATCCATTTCTTACAAAAGTACAAGCAAATCAATTCCTATATATCCTTTGTTTTACAGGAAATAAAATTATTTTCAAAAATAGTAGAATTATATCTTCTACTAGTTGGAATAATACTTTATTTTTTTTTCCTAAATAGATTAGAAAGTGACTTTTGGGTTTAAGAGTAGTTCTATTTCCCTTACTTTTAATAATAGCATAATATCAAGATTACTTTTAGATGGAAATGTATATAAACATAGTTTAAGTAAAAAAAATATAGCATAAGGTTACAAATATCATTTTTCTAAAGATTGATCATGTAAATTAATAAAAACATGGCTTCCATTTTAATTTTTTATCTCCACAAATGTATTTCATCAGTTTAAACTGAAAAATCAATGACAAATTTAGTTTTTTTAAAAAAAGAAGGGGAGAGTAAGCTACCGGTAAACATAATTTTAAGTAAAATGCTAATGATTTATTCCAGCCGAAAGACTACTCATGCTTAAAGGCAAAAGTCAAGTATTTTCTCTTCCAAATTAATGAGTTAATATCTAATAGTAAGTTTTGGGTAAATTTTGAAGTAGAAATTTGTGAATTTTTTAATAGAAGAATAATTTCATTAAAAAGTTGACTGTTTAATGTCTTATCTTTCCAGCAGAACCGAACATTAACTTAAATAATTAGGATTTATAGGCCTTTTTTTCATTCTTGTTGATTAACAGAGATAATTTTACCTCCTAAGTTTTGAATCCAACTTTGACATCTGCTTTACATTTATATATTTATGTGACAAATATACAAGTATATTTCACACTTCTCTGTATTTAAACCTTAGTTTTCAAAAAGGAATTTGGGGATGCGCATTGTTCTTTCTTTCCCGTTTGAAACAAGTAGACCTTGTTCTCTCAGAGAAGCCTTTCACATAACCCATGAGATCCCTTCACCTTTCCAAAACGGTAATGTTCAAACCTCAGTCTTCTCAGGCGAGATTCCCCGCATGCTGCTTCTTGTGCTGTATTAACGTTTGTAAACTTTCCCCAAGGACATTGCTTCACAAGAGATCATAAGACTGTAATTTTAAAATCATAAGTAAAATAAATTTTTCCATTTTTGCTAGTGTTTTAGAAGAAAAAGAAAATGGAAGTTTCAAACTCTGTGACTCATGTCTTCTAACAGTGAATACCCTCTTATCTTTGACCTGGTCGATCTCGCAGGCGATGCGCTTCTCTAGTTATCTTGTGGTTTTATTAACTTTGAGAGACTGGAAAACCATCTTAGGAAGATACAGCGTGGCTGAACTGGCTGACCCGACACTTTCTAACTTGCACGCCATCTTGAAGTCCCAAAAGGCACTAACTATTTTATGAGCTCAAGTGACAGGCCTGGCTCTTTCTACTTTTAAAAGTGGTTTAAAATGAAAAATATCTTCAGCCACAGTCCTTATAGAAACACCCCTTCTCACTTTTTATACTGACTTTTTTTTTTAACTTCAAAGCATATATATCCTGACATATATTGAAAAGAACTGACCAATTAATACTGTGATTTTTTTCTCCCCTAGCTGTCCAAAATGAACGTGATAGAATAAGCACGAGAAGAAGCACGTTCGATGGCAGCAACATCCCCTCCATCAACACGCTGGCACAGGCGGAGGTTCGGTCTCGCCAGGTACCAGCATCCGCCCCGCTCGGCAGAATCAAACGCCCACTCAGGCGGGAGGCTGAACTACTCCAGGCTCAGTCAAATGTGCTCATCACTACCGTAAACTACACTTAGGCAAATTCAGGAGTTTTAATTTGAAAATATTAACCGGACGGTCGACTTAATTTTGACTACCAGACAAGTTCCTCTTTATTAAATGGAAAAATTACATGCATTTTAGTCAAAGATTCTAAAAAAAAAAATTTACAAGGTTGATTTAAAACACTTAATGTGTAGCACAGCCTTCTGGGGGCAGTTTCTTGTATTATTAATTGAATCTGTGAAATCCGTTATAATAGTTTTGAGGGAGTTTGGTTGAGACCCAACATCAGAGCATCCTTCCTTGAAAATGACTTGTGGGCTCAAGAACTCACCTTGGCACCTGGTTTTGAAGGGAAACTGGTATCGAAGGGGGGGAAAGCCAGAATTCAAAAAACACAGAAGAAAGAGTCTTAAGTTTCTAGAATGAGATTACCAGTTCTAAAGTTGAAAAATGTGGGTCATAAGTTATCGACATAAAAAGAAATCACTTAAGAAATCTTCTGAAGACAGTTTATTTTAGCATTTTAGCATATTAGAAATGTTAATATTTTTCTCTTATAAAGCAAATTACGAAATAGCTAATTATTAATCCAGTCCTATAATGACTCAGTGCAACTACTTTCGTTTTTGATAAGGGTAATACAAGGGTAATATGATGAAGTTAATATCACCATTATCATCATCAGTACTTGAAGATTGCTTGATGGTCCTATAAAGCATTTAGAGAACGGCTTCAAGAGGAAATACACATACTACAGAAAAACACATCCACATGCATAAATGTTCAAAAATTAAAAAAAAAAAATTGTAAGAACTTTTGGGAAGTGATTCTTTTTTTCGGCAGAAAAGCATTTTGACACCATTTATATTTTTATATGGTTCAAAATTGTATATAGTTCTTAACATTGTCATTACATGTTGGGCTTTTCAGTGCGGCTGGGTCAAAGGTGGATGTCTTGACTTTATTCTGGAGCACTTCCCATCCAAAGCAGAACATAAACGGTTCTGCTGGCTTCTCATCTGAGTCTTTTCTCCCCAGTCTGGTAAACTTTATCCACGGATAACCTTTCCAGCATATTAAAGATGGGATCTCTTAACGGAAATGTCATTTTTCTTAATTAGTAATAAAATCACAGAACATATTTCATGTAAATCCTCTTTTATCTCTTTGTAGAGTCATTTTGAATTATGAAATTCTCTGAAAGTCGGGTAACTTTTTCTATAGATTTGGCCAGTAAAATAAGATACTGCTCCCAGTGCATGTGCTCGCCACGTAGCGAATGTTTTCAACTGAACTTGAACTGATAGGTATTTTCTTTCTCAATCTAAAAATATGTAGTATCTTTCAAGACACTGAGACAGCGGTCGTGCCCGCTTCAGGGGTGTTTATGCAGTCGTAGAACACGGAGGACTATTTTAAGTGATAAATTAATATAATGTTCTTCTTCGTGCCAGATCTCAGCCTCAAGCCCGGGCACAAGCGCTGACATAAATGTTAAGAAAATTGCAAGTATCGGCGAGGTCTGTGAGTCCATGAAACAGCAGCTCCTCGTCCTGGTGGAGTGGGCGAAATACATCCCCGCCTTCTGCGAGTTACCGCTGGATGATCAGGTAGAAGTTACAGAAGTTGCGAACGCTTTAAAAAAAAAAACATGTTTTTAAATTCTGCCATGTTTGTGCATTCTTTTAATTATATTTGTGATGGATTTACTATATTTACTATTCCTAATAGATTTACTATTTGACAATGGTTAAATTATCTGATGAGCAAAAGATTGGTTTTCTCGTCTGTTCACCTTCTTGTTCTACCAAGAGGCACAACTTCTGTTTCAGGGGTCTTGAAAATGTATTGATTGTATGAAGTCAAGCAAGACACTGTTTTCATTTTCCTTTTAGAGTTTAAAAGGATTAAGTGTGG
This sequence comes from Rousettus aegyptiacus, assembly GCF_014176215.1. Lineage (NCBI taxonomy): Eukaryota > Metazoa > Chordata > Mammalia > Chiroptera > Pteropodidae > Rousettus > Rousettus aegyptiacus. The sequence goes on along the minus strand of NW_023416290.1, from coordinate 5,473,201 downwards.
GACAAAAGCAGATAAGTAACTGCCATCATGAGACAAAAGATTGGCAGGGCAGAGGTATGGGAGGCAAGGGGCACACTATTTTTGTCTTGATGTTTACCGAAGGTGCTGTGTAAAATTCCTCAGAAATGCCAGACCGCTCCTGGACAGAAATCACACAGGGTGTGTTGGTGCCACTATGGGCACTTTATGCAATTAACATATAAAATTTTGCTATTCATATTGTCAATTTTATTGAGCAGTGCTGTATAAAAAGTGTATGTCTGGCAAAAAAAAAAAGTCTATAGAATCGTGCTCTGAAATGTACAGAGGAATAGAGAAAATTCAGCTGTAATGATCTTTTTCTAATTCATGTGTTTTTATACTTTATAACACATACATTAAGACATTTAATTAATAGTTAAGAAATTTAATTTCCTAATTAGTCTGTGAAGATTAGGTTATTAGTTTCAGGTTCATTTTAAACCCTTCTATCTAAGTAGTATGTAATATTTTGCAGATGCAAATAGTTTGAAATTTTCCAATTCTCCCCACATTGAATAAACCACAATATGTATTATACCCAGAGAATATCTTTACATCCTTTGACTAGTGTTCTTTATCACTGATACATAAAAACAAAGAAACACTCAAAGGGAAAGGTAGAAGATTATATAAAAGTCAAAGAAGGACAAGATATTTACACAACCAGAAAAAAGAAGTGATCATAGGAAGTTAGTTACATTTCTAGGAGAGCATTTTACTTGGTGACGGAAAAAAAAATTCTGTGAAGTCTGAAATTATTCTTAATATGTTCCGTCAGTGCCTTCCTGGTATGAGTCACGGTTATTGACATATCGTAAAGATAGCTTGGCACAGAAGGTTATTTCAGAGTGAATAATGCCAAATTGCTAAAACCTACTTGTCTCACCCCAAGCTATATAAGCAGGTTTATGTTATTTATCAGTTTTATATTTTTATTATCAGTCCTCTTTAAAAGTTGCTGACTTATGTTTGAAGACAAAGATTTGAAAATTAGGCAATTGAAATCCAGTAACCTGTCAAAACCAGTTTTAATTTACTAACTCAGACTTTGATATTAACGATATAGCATTAATGGCCACGGGGGGATTGGTATGTGTCTATTCTGGGTAAGGCGCTGCGGAATTACTGTGGAATTAGCTGTCAGTTATGTTATTTTAGGTTATTATTTTACTTAATGCTCTCAAGACCTCTGTGGCATATGTTTTATAATCTCCGTTTAACAGTTTTTTTTTTTTAAACCGAGCTCTAGATGAGTTAAATTCACTGAGTAAATTCATCAAACAAACATTTATTAAGGCTAATGTTCAATTTTATGAGCCATGAGTATTCAGCAGTAAAAATTTAGATTGTCACTCTTCTCATAAAGTTTGCATTCTGTTTTGGAGAGACAGACAATAAAAAAAAAATACACAGATCATGAGTAAGTTGATTCTAGGTGGGGTTAAGTTCTATATAGTGGAACGGGATGAGTGGTTGGAGAATGCCTTGGGCTGGAGTGGTACCAGGTACTTTAAACTGGAGGGTCAGAGAAGATTTTTGCTGAGATCTGAATGACGAAGGACTATGCATAGAAGTATCTGAGGAGAAAGCATTCAGGCACAGGAGCAGCATGTTCCAAGGCCCCGAGGCAGGGAGAAATAATGCGCCTAGAGAAAAGTCAGCAAGGGGTGTTGCAAGCTGAGATCCAAGACATGCGTGGAGGGCAAGGCATTGAGCCGTCACCTACGAGGCCTTGGAGAAGGAGTTTGGATGTTATTCTAAAGACAATAAGAGATCAGTGAAACATTTCTAGCAGAGGAGTGGTAGTAAGTGATTATTAATGTACAAATATCGTCTTGGAAGCTCCATCAAGGAGGATTTAGGACAGAGGGACTGGGAATGAAGCAGGGACACCGGTTAGGTCTTTAGAGTATATGGTGTGAGGCCAGGGGAAGAATGACAAAGGCTTGAGCTGAGTGGTACCAATGGAGAAACGGTACCAGGGTTTGCTAGACAGTGAGAGAAGAACCAAAACGGAGTCTTGCTTTGGATATAAACCAGCATTTTGGATGATGGTGCCATTTACTGAGATGATGATGATGTAGAGGACCATGACTTTGATGTGTTAAAACTGAAATGCTTCCTGTCATTGAAGCTCAGTTGAGAGTTAAGTGCAAAGAGGTAGAGGATTGATGGCGAATGTGTTGGATTCCAGACCCTAATGCCCATTTCACTCTGTCGCAGTCCTCGCTTTGTTTGGATTTGTTTGGTGTGAGTGTAAGAGGTTATGTTTACATACATTTTTTTTTTTAAATTTAATCCTTTTGTCTACACTTTGAAGTTTTTTATCACTATCTCCATTTGATTGGTGAAAACAAATGAATCCCAGACATAAACGATTAAATAGGTAGCAAGTGGCCAAGCCAGATTTGAACTCTGGGTTTGCTGGATTATATTTCATTCCAAACACTTAATTATTCTGTTGTTTGTTTTGTTTGTTTTTGCTGACTTTGTATTGACTTATTAGTTTTAGAAATTTTGAATAGTAACACATTACCGATATTCTAAGTTTCAAAAAAAGTTGAAGGCTTAATGATGGCAACGTTCTGTGAATGTTATAGTTTATTAACAAACCGAAAAAAGACCCAGGCTTAAAGAACACTAAGTTAATCAGATTCATATGATACCATTTTTTAATCCTATTTCATATTTAATTGTTAAATTTGGAATTTTTCACCAAGGTGGCACTGTTGAGAGCTCATGCCGGGGAGCATTTACTGCTTGGAGCTACAAAGAGATCCATGGTGTATAAAGATATTTTGCTTTTGGGTAAGTTTTTTTTTTTTTAATTTATAAAGAAATTATGCATGTGTCATTCTTACACAGGATCTGTTCTGTATGTACCAAGCATTCATAGACACTGACAAATGGTCCTCTCACTCCACAAATTGGATTTAATTGATCATATCTCACTCAAGCCCTATTTTTCCTTCCTTTGATTGCAGATAAATTCAGAGCACATTGAAATGTTCAGGGTGTATTTAGATTTAAGTATAAAAGAGAGCTGTTGCTCAGTAGACATAATCTTGAGGTGTATTTAAACATCAGGACACTCCCTCTGTGTTAATTTAATAATTGTAACATATGTTATTTTATGCTTTTTTAAGGAACACGTGTATCTCCTGTGATCTCATTGCCCATGATATGCTACAAAATCCCATTTAAAAAATTTGGTAACAGTGCCTGAAACATCTTGATAGTTGAATAACACCACTAGGAGAGGCAGAAGTAGGATGGCAGGTGGAGTGGAAAGTGGGGTGAGGGAGGACAAGATACAGGAAAAGCTTTTGTCTTATGAAGTTACGTTTCCTGTTGAGAAGTTAAGATCCCATAATGCTTATTAGCTCCACCTCTCCCTGGCTTGTATGAAACCATGACTAAGTTGTTCATTCTATTCATGCGATAGGTATTTTGTCCCAAAATAGAAATAAGTTGAACATAATACAATTATAGCTAAAATTTATCGAGGATGTACTATGTGGCAGGCATTGCGCTTAGCGCTATACATGCATTTCAACACTCCTATTTAATCCTCACAGTACTCCCAATGGGGAGGTATTATTTTCAGCCCATTTTGCAGGTGAAGAAATAGAGGCAGACAGAGTTTCCCTAAGATCACAGCACTAGTAAAGGACAGAGCCAGGACTTTAAGTGACCTAATGTCACTGCAGAGACGGTGCTCTCAAATTCTAGAAAATACTCTGTTGCCTTCATAGGACCCCTGTAGATCTGAACACAATATACCTAAAAAGCAAAATGTTTTCGCTAATAGTTCTCAATTGTTTCACCATGAAAAATTAGGTAAACTAACCTTTCATAAGAGCGAGGCTACATTTTGTACATGTTGCTACACTGAAGATTGTCTTTGCCTGAAGTGAAAGATTTCAGAATATTTTGCTTTTTGTGAAACCATAAAATAGCAACGTAGCTGTTAGTTTAGGAGCTATAATAAGCTTTTAATTTTTTTAACATATTAGAAGCTACTAAATGTTCATCATATTATGTCAGAGATGTTTTAAGTTAAAATGGTCTTTAGGGATTAGATGGTCCAGCTCTCTATCTGGTTTCTGAACTCCCTTAAATTCCTCCTTGTACAGCGATCATTCCATCTCTACTTAAACCCAGAAAGAGAGATTTTACTATTTAACGAGGCAGCACATGAGATTACACGAGCTAGTATTTAAAAAGTCAGCCTCATCTACTAAGGCTTGTTAAAATCATGTCTCAATCGTTGTTACACTTACATATACCTAGACACTAAAGGAGCGTGATTTTTTAATCCACCGTAAGCCAGAAAGATTCTTTAGGTTTTATATTAGGCTCATTAATAAGTAAGACACTAATAGATAACTGACATAGCGGAAAGCTAATCATTATACTTTGTTTCTCTCTTGTCAATTATTAGCTTATTATTAGGCTGTACTTCACTGTTATTACCAGTAACTGAGGCTGTTAAAATGCACGTGATCCTGTTATCAATTGTATTGATCTTTTAAGTGTTCTTAAGCTTTTCTAACTTGACCCTACTGAGAGAGAGGAAGTACTCTTCTGATCTCTGCTAGGGAATGTCGTTTAAAACATTGGTCTGTAAAAACTTGAACAAGATCTGACAATTTTGGGGTGCGTATCTGATTATTTTCCTCCCTAGGGAACAACTATGTCATTCACCGCAACAGCTGCGAAGTCGAGATCAGCCGTGTGGCCAATCGGGTGCTGGACGAGCTGGTTCGACCGTTTCAGGAAATCCAGATTGATGACAATGAGTACGCTTGTTTGAAGGCGATTGTATTTTTCGATCCAGGTTTGTTTCCAAAGCCCCATTAAAAAATAATTATAGTGAACATGAAGCTATTTGTAATATTAGACCAGTTCCTGTCACACTAGCAAGATTCAGTTTTTAGATTGTCCTCTTTGCTCCTTTATCAGACGCGAAAGGGCTGAGCGACCCAGTAAAGATTAAGAACATGCGTTTCCAAGTGCAGCTGAGCCTGGAGGACTACATCAACGACCGGCAGTATGACTCGCGCGGGAGGTTCGGGGAGCTGCTTCTGCTGCTGCCCACCCTGCAGAGCGTCACCTGGCAAATGATTGAGCAGATCCAGTTCGTGAAACTTTTTGGGATGGTCAAAATCGACAACCTGCTTCAAGAGATGTTACTGGGCGGTGAGTATGTTTGAGATGCTACTTCATTTATTAGCATCACACTGTGTGCTTGAAAATAAGTTGGACACTAATTTTTTATTGTCCATGATGTAGCGAGCTCATTTTTTTTTTTTTTTTTTTTTACATTTAGAAAGTCTGCAAACCCCATTGGCTGGGGACAAAACATTCGGACATAATCAAATCCCCATTCTTACTAGCCTCCACCGTCTAGCTCCAAACGGTCCCTCTAACCTCAATTTTCAGGCCCTTCAATATGGTAAATAGAAATATATTTCCTATTTTTGGTACTCCTTGAAGTGCATTGTATTTTCCTATGCCTTTACTCCTTTAAAAGCTCAAGGATGTCAGAATTGCAACATCTTAAAATGTAAACATCTTGAAAATGAACATTTTGCTCCTGCAATAATGAATTGACAGAACACAATGAAAAGGGAAAATGAGATTTCATTACTGCGCTAAATGTCAGGAATAAGTTAAGAAAGCATTTATTCCATGTTCTGATCTAGATTAAATTTCCTTGTAAAATCACTTTATTTTATTTTTAGTTTTCTGGTGCTTAATGTGTTCCTAATGATATCTTCCTGAAATAAGAGTTGTTTATGCTATTAGGGTGACCCCAAATACTATGAACTTGAGGTAAGTGATTCTTGGAATCGCCCTGACAACAGGCAGCAAACGCAATTATTCCAGGAAACAGTGCACAGGGTCCATTATTAATATACAACATAATATGATACAACATTCATCCAGTCAAGGTACAGTGAAAGCTGACATTGTCCTTAAAATGGCTGTGGTTCTATTAATTTATTTTTGAATTCCCAAAAAGCACTTTGCAAAAATAGCAATATCCATGCTGTCAATCAGAACATTCGTTCCAAGGTGAAATTGCTATCCCGGATTAAATATCACTAATGCAAGCATCTTTTTATCTTCCGTAGGTGCTTCCAGTGACGTTAGCCATCTCCATCATCCCATGCATCCACATTTATCTCAAGATCCATTAACAGGACAAACTATACTTTTAGGTCCCATGTCAACACTGGTTCATACAGACCAGATCTGTAAGTATCCACGCTGCTTCTCAACCGTGATATGTCTTAATTACCTGAGAGAAAGAGGGAATTTAGGGAAAGAATCTATTAGTGCCCCAAAACTGCAAAATTTGGATAAAATTTCTTCTCCAGGACTCAGCTGTGGGAGATTATGATATTCAGCAAATTGCTTAGTCTCCTTAGACACGCCTTTGTTCCCTCAAATGGAGATGTGAGTGCCTAACTCTTTCAGTTTCGTAGGTTTGAAGCCTAAGAGAATATGCAGCCGGTTCTAGCTTTGCCGGGGAGGGCCAGCCCATAGAAATGGCTGTGCATGCTGCAACCATGCAAAGTAATCTTAATACTCAACAGGAAATTATGGTTGCGTGTGACCTTTAAAAATGTCTGTCATGTAATGTTACATGTCAGTTATACCTCAGTAAGAAATAAACAAAAATGCTTGTCAAAACATGAAGAACTCTCTGAACTATGCATTATAGATGCGTAGGAAGGTTGAAAAATATAATAATCCTCATATCTGTTTTGTACACTGTCATTTAAAACATTCGAAACACCGAGAAGTAACGTTTTCGTGTTTCGTAAAAAAATCAAGAAGAGTAGTTTGAACAGTGCCTTCCACCCCTTCTTATCACTTACAAGAGGAAGCGAGCATGTCCCATGCCTGGATGAGCATTACTCTTTTGGAAGTTTACATCAGCTTCCAAAAGTTTATCCTCTTCATTTTCATGTCCTGAAATATCTCCAAGAATCCATTCCATGTGAAGGTTCTTGCCAGTTTCATTTCCTCTGTGGCATCTTCGTTCTCGGCAACGCGACTTGTTTCCTCACTTCGTTGACAGCTAGCTGTTCCTTCATGAAGAAGCCTGGCCGCATAGTCAGAGACGCGGCGCACAGCAGTGGCCACATGCCCATCCATAACTCCGTTTTGTTCAACCTGAATTTCGCTCCCAGCATTATCACTTTTTCTTCCTTTGCTGCACTTGAATCTTTCTTTTTCTTTTTTTTTTTTTTTAGCAAATTTTCTTTCATTTGTCCATTTTTGCAAAATGTCACATGGATTTGTCACTGGGAGACAGGCGCCTAAAACTACACACTTTGTGGTCCGGGTGTGAATTGAATCACATATGTCCGGGAACAGTCACGGACAGACAGAGAGGCGGTGTGATTGGTGGCTGATCACAAGACACATCTGTTACTTGGGTAATGGTTTGTAGACCGAAGAGTGAGCAGTGCAGTTTGTGTTTACGCAGGACTCACTCTTAATCTTGAGTTACCATCCTAACCGAAGCTTGAACCATGTTTGTGCAGGACCAGCGCTATATAACGCAAAGCCATGCATAGCAGAATTATGCACAGCAAACCCCACTTGGAAAAACTCTCTGGAACTAAAATGATTACATAACTAATAGGGGTTGTTAGCAGCTAAGTTAATGGGATCTGACTGCAGTTAACACAAATTCTACCTCTATATAGTGTCTGGAGATAAGAATCTCTATTTGACAAAATATCTAGGATTAATTGCCTGTGAATTTATTCCCAGGTTTACCTTTAATCTGTCACCTCACCTCTGAACACTAAGCCAGCTACCTCACTGAGATGCCTCGAGTTATTGCAATGAATTATTATGCATTCCTGTATTACATATTTAATATATAATAGCCCTTAAGTCGTCAGTGTCATTTTACACAAATGTTTGGTGCAGTGGAACAATTCAGTGAATACCACCCATCTGTCCTTTAGTGCCAAGCATTGCGGACCTATGCGTACGTTTTGTCTGAAACACAAAGTCCTTTGAGTGTATGACAGAGGCAGAAAATAAGCTGTTAGAAAAGAACACGCATTATAGAACTAGTATGGCCCATTAACCTGTGGGTCCCGGTACACTTGAAGGACATTATTTTGGGACCATCCTTGCAAAGCAGATGTCACCATTTTCATTTAATAGGTTGTCCAAAGCAGAGAGGCAAGGGCGATACCATATTGAAATCCATGGGGTTGCGAGACCAGTTATTTATAAACCCAGAAAATAAAACACATTAACAACATATTAAGTAAGCATTGCAGGCACCGAATGAAGAGAAAGTTTAACGATTCTACTGGTGCCTGAGCCGTTTACTTTTTAAATGCTAATTTTCTAGTAGTTTAAAAGCATATCTGTTGACCCTAATCTTTTTAGAATCACATCATCACAGTTTCCATTTTTATTTTCCGCTTTCAGCACAATATTTATAAGAATCATTTGTAAAGAGAAGTTTTGCTTTGCTTGTGTTCATTTAGAATAGTTTATATTTTTTCCAAAGCAAAACATTTATCACATAACTCAGGCCAAAATTAAAGTTCATGCGTATTGTCTTGGTCTTTTAGAGTTGATTTCAGATCCATCCTCAATATGCAGAAAAAGTTTTTAAAGCAGTTTATTTCTTCTTTTGTTAATTAAACTACCTAAAAATTTGTTTCTAAGCCATTGTCAATTTGTACTTAATAATACTAAAGTTATTATATTAAGGAAAACCTGGCAAAAAGGGACCGTTTTCACTTTTTTATAGAATTGTTTTTCTAGAACTTTAAAAAACTGTTTTGGGAAAAAAATCTATAAAGTTTGCAATCCTTCAGTCTGGTCATCAAATATTTTCTATTTCTGCTAAATATGTGGAATAATAATAAATGTGAGTACTAAAATATTTCAAGTTTTTAAAAATTATAGAATAGCTCCTATGTTATTTCATAATATGGTAAACGTATGCAGTAGGAGGAAGTACTTTCTAGACAGTGAAATATTCAGACTCTAACTGTTATCCATCACTTAGTCATGCTCTCTGCATTGATGGGGTAGGGATGGACAAGTTCAATTATAATACAATAATTTTGAAGTGACAAAGCCAGTGTTTTTCAGATGCTTTTAACTACAACAGATTGCAAAGCACTTGGAAAGTATTTTACCTTCATATTTTATGTCATCTAATGTGTGTTAGTGAAATCCAAATCAAATATATTTTAGTTTATGTGCATTTTTTATTGCAAAAATTTTCTAAGAGCTGAAAAAAATACTAGCGTTCTGTTAATTCTTTTTACGAACTTCTTTCTGCTGGGTGAGAGAATCAGATGCTTATACATGCTATTAAGAAAGGAAATACCTTAAAGGGACTCGTAAGATTTTTAAGCATGATCTAGTCCAGTTTAAATCTATTGGAGAGGTAGGCTGGGAGAGCATCCGCAACAGTAAGTCAGTGAACGGATAAGGTGTTATACAAATCACTATTTGTGTATGATTGTTTAAACACATCCAAAATAAAACGATGCCTATCGGTGTCATACAGGACTTCATGGGATAGGTCAGGGTGACAGTCGCCATCACATACAATTCTCTGGTTCTTTTTCAGCAACTCCCGAAACCCCTCTCCCTTCCCCACCACAAGGCTCTGGACAAGAACAATACAAAATAGCAGCAAACCAAGCGTCCGTCATTTCACACCAGTCTCTCTCCAAACAAAAGCAGTTGTGAGGACGTGTTTGCTTCTGAACGTTTGCTTCTGAACGGCACTGCGCAAATGTGAAAAATCACTGGTCTCGAAATATCTCAGGATAATACTTTTGGCAAACTCTTAGCCAAGGCTTCTTCATGGTGCTGTTTTGGTAAACTAGTTTCTTGTTTATATGCTCATTTTGTTTGTCATTGCTATTGTTTAAAACCTTCAGTTGCAACCACTGTTTATCTGAGTTTCAATATGTTTCTATAGTATGTTTTTTCCTGTACTGTACCTAAAGCAGTTGAATCTTATGTACTACTTTCATTTGTCGTCTTAATGTTAATTTAAATCTGTAAATAGCTGCTTTACTGTGATGTGATGCAGAACTAAGTGTTCCTTTTTGCCCGCGAATGGTTGATCAGAAATCCCAGATTGATACGAAGTCAGCCAAGCTTTTAATAAATTTTAAATCTGCAAATTAGAAAAATAAAGCAGTTACTGTAGAACAGGGAATAGATCTGTGAAGAATCACTTATGGATATCCAGTGGCTAAGGAGCATCCTTTTGGCTCACAGTTAAATATAGCTATTTTAAGTTTAGAAAAATATAAATAGCCATTCCAAGGATGACTGCATGTTCTTTCAAATCTGACTGTATTTGAAGATATATGTTAAGATACAAGTTGTTAGTTTTCGCAGATAGGTTGCAGGCTAAACTGTAAAAAGAAACCCTCCAAACTGGCTCAACCAAGAGAGAAGTTTATTTCTCTCTCCTAAGACAGTCTAGAAGTCGTCATTCATCGACTAGAACTTGTCACACGCCCACAGCTAGTTCCCAGGGAGGCTGGGAGAGAAGACAGAAAGCCTCGCGCCAACTGAAACTTCACAACTCTGGAAGACAAATATGGAGAGACAAATTAGCCATCTGTCACGCACACATTGCCTCATTTAATCCTCACAACAACCCTGTAAGAGAGGTATTATTATCTTTCTTTGTAAGTAAAGAAATCTTTAGCTTAGAGGGTTTAAGTAACATAACCCAAGTTCATAAACCTAAGAAGTGGGAGAGGCATATTTAACCCCAGATCTGGTTGCCTTTTAAGAGAGTAATTATATATTTGGGATGAAAAACGTGAGCATCTTACAGTGGTTTTTAAATATATATATTTGGATGTTGATAGAATACCATCTGTCATGTGACTTGTAACACATATTGTCATGTAAAGCAGTGAGTGTCAAATTATGGCAACATGACAAGAAACCACTTTCATGCTTTTAATAAGAGTCTTGCCCCTAGAAAAATCTTGTAAACAAATCAAAGAAAATAAAAGATACACCAAATAGGTTACAATAAAAACAAAAACAAATTTAAATCGCTAACTTATCAGATTTTCCAAAATCCAGCAACCCAGGGATATACTAAATGTCTAATTCTAGACTGAGGAGTACAGTTCACTGGAGCCCTAAACTCTGATATCGTCTAAAGCTGGAGCTTAATTAAAAACAATTAATAGTGAGTTACTTCGTGAACCAGTGACATCTTCCTCTCCCTCTCTCTCTCTCTCTCTGACACGTAATTTATTAGCTGAAGCAGGCAACAACAGGTTGAGTAATTATCAATGATATAAAAAAGTATCCCACACTGTAAGAGACCGATTTACATGATTTTTTTCATGGTCTTTCAAAATTTCTAAGATTTTGATTTCATAATCCCAACTTACTCTACAAATAAAAAGGTTCAGTAAATGTTAACTAACTTATTGGCTCTTGAAGCGAAATTGAACTCTTAAAGTGGAAAATGATTACTTAGAGGCTATCATTGATTTAATAGAATCAATAAATTCTTTCAAGAGCTGCCACCTTTGTGCAATTGTAAAATACATCTTAGAGACAGAGAGCGAGAGAGGAGAAAAGTTTTTTTAACTTTATATTTTTTTTTTTGAAAATTGACTCTGACATCTCTATTTCATGAATAAGAATCTTTTTGATTTTTATAAATGCGATATCATTGGCAAATTTCTGTTTATTGTGTTGTTCTCTTAGAAGATATTAAAAAAAACCCTTTAAAATATAAAACAAATCCATTATTAGTAAGCCCTTTAACTTATCTGCATATATTTGCTAAACAGTTATGTTTTAGAAATTATTAACTAACAATATTGTTTTAATAACTATGGTCAGGGACTTTGTAATATAATATTTTGTATACTTAACTGCCAAAAACGGATGAAATGAACTGATATGTTTAAAATATTGATAAGGAAAGTTGTTGCTTTTATATAGCACAAAACTTTTTTCAGGTAATAAAAATGAATAATTTATTGTGAAATAATGATTCATTTTATAAATGTAAGATTATTTTTATAAATTTATTGTCAAAAATCAAAATTACTAGATTTTTTAATGTTAAATTATAGTGAGATTAAAATATTTCTAAATGGCGATACCATGTTATTTCATTCTAAATAAAAATTGAGAAAAAAAAAACTGAAATAAGGTGTTTCATTACTGTTCAAAAATGATTTTATAATTGTAGAGATCCTGATAATATTGTTTAGGTGGTCATTTAGTTAAATTTGCATAGAGGTCACGAATACTGGTCTTCAGAGGCCAGAGCAAAATTAATTTGCACATCACCAAACGATCATAGACTTGCACACTGATTGAAGGGAGAATCCTCACATTTGTACTTTAATTATGTAGTTTTGCTTGCTTTTTGGTTTTCTCAGAGAAATAAAGATATATAATTCCCACTGGCTTCAACAATGTATAGATTTTTAACCTAGACGTTTTAATTGCTGATATAACCTCTTCACATTTATAGCTGCTTCTTTGCAATCTTTCTTAAATTATGAGGACCAGCGCGTCTTATTTTCATAGAAGACCGCTACTTTTTTTGTTTTTACTTTTATCAAGGTAACGTGTGTGCATCACATGAAAACACAATTGTGCTTCGAGTACATGAGTGAAAACGTGCACCCCTCCACCCCGCCATCACCTTCTCCCCCAAAGTCTGTGTACTGGTAACGATGCTCAAATATGAAAGCCGTTTTATGTAGTCTCTTCCTCTATAGTTTGAAAGTATATGTTTATATCGCATTTTTTAAAATTATTAAAAAATTTTAGACCTTATCTATAAACAAACTCTCAACCCCCACCACATTTTCCCAATTTCTTAATAAATCAGTATCTTTACTTAGTAGTTACTATTTAAATAATTGCAAAGAGCTTGGTGATCAAAGAATCAAGAGCCCTGGGAAGAAGTTCTGGATCATTCCGCGGTGTAAGCCACCGAGACCGCAGTTCAGCCAAAGATGAGGACACTCTGGATTGGATACTAGAAGAATGAGCTTTTCTGTTACAGCCTTAAGACCAGCTTCATTGGTGGGCCTTCTAGTCTGTTCCACTCACCTTCCTCTTTTAACTTTCTCCCAGAAAAGGGACTCACTAGACGAATGAAGAACTTATTCCTCCAGTTGCTGGAATGCAACTGGCTAAGAACCCCCAGCTTGCAGGCATCTCTGGGAATTTACCTTTATTTGAAAACCGCCTTATCCATTGCCGTACCCCTACCTGGATGCAGCTGTGTCCAAGGACCGGTTAATGTAGGAGCCTCGTTGCCCCGCCCTCTTCCCCCAGCTCCGAACAACTCTGAAGAGCCATCCCTCTTTGAGAGCTCACTATGGGATAAGCTACGGTCTTTGTTGAGTCTGCATCACAGCTTAACTTCTCTATCAAAATTTGCTTCCATCTTCTCTTTTGGAGTGCGGATCCTTAGAGCATTCCGTAATAAATGTCCTACATGATAATCTCAGAGTCCAATTCCTAGGGAATCCAACCTGAAATAACATATGAAATTCATTTATATTTATATACTATCTTAGACAATTGTAAAATGAGGTTAACCAACCATACAAATATCAATAAAAATAAAATTTATCAAAATCAGATTTAAGAATTAAATTACAATATCCTCAGAAGTCAAATTTATAAAATCTAATAAAGAATGTTTGCATTGAAACACAAAATATGAAACATTTCTGAGAGTTTAATTTATTTCCAAGTAAATTAAGACATTGAAGACTGATTGATTAGGAGAAAAAAGTGTTAAATGTGTTGATGGTGTTGAATGACAGACGTATAGAAATAAGCAATTAAATGAAAAAGCTGGCCAGATCCGATTGCGAGTTAGGAAATGGTACCATAGTTAGGGATTCTGTAATGTAAGCGATCATTTGACAGACTTCCAGCTTCTCCTTTTTTCAGAGGCTATTTCTTCTGGCGGGTGTGTTCATACTCCAATTAACATGTCATCTCCACCCTTCCGTGAACATTTTACAGCCTTCTCAGGTAAAATCAAGAACTTCCTCATGTGTCTCACTGTTGGTTGTATATGTTTCTATTTATAGAATTTATTTCAATATTTTTTCTATTGATTATTGCCGATTAGAGTGAATACCGGGTTTACATTTTGAATTCCTAAGATTCAAAAATTTCCTAGAATTCCTAGTAGTGAATTCTAAATTACACCAGAGATTGGTCACAACTATGAATTTTGTTTGTTTGTTTGTAAAGCTCAAGAAGAAAATGTGCTGAAGGTAAAAATAATATATTTACTTATTATCCAATGGATTATTTTTAGATAATGGTAACTATTTTAATGAGATAATCAGTTTATCATATTTTAAATAAAAATAATTTTAAAAACAACTTATTTTTAGTACGTAAAACATTATCATTAATTCCCATCTACATTAACACAATTTTTTTCTCATATTTTTACAACAGATTTCATCAACTTATTTTTCATATTGTAAAATATAAACTTTGTTTAAAAGATATTTTACAGTACAAAATGTATTATATTTTTCTAAGGCAAAAACTGCATCAAAACATAGAGGTTTTTTTCTTGAATCAGGCCTTTCGTGTTTATTTAATCAGAATGTAATTCACACAAGCCATTCTCCTCCATGTATTAAACGTTAGGGTCAGAGCCAGGTTAGTAGATATGGTTGTAATATTGCTTGTTTTTTTTTTTTTTAAGCTATGGAATAACGTGGATTTAATACACTGATAATTTAGAAAGATTAGCAAAGCTCATTCACCCTCACATAATGACAGTAAAACACAGAAATAAAATTATGTTGTGTTATTGATTATTGTATTTATAAATCATCAGTGCCCTTGCTCTGTGTAATAATTCAATTTAAATATAATTGTAAAGACCTAATGAGCAGGTATCTGGCAGATAAATAAGATCAGAAACACAAATCAAAGCGTGTAGTGGTGTTTATTTAGAAATTACCTTTGTCTAGAGTTGGACTCCTTCATCTATAGAAGAAAAATCTGAAATGAACTCTGATGTCATCACAAGGCACAAAACTTGTCAGTATTTCAGCAGCATAATTAAAGTATTACTCTATAGAGTTGCCATAGAATTACCTCGATCGTTTCTTTACCAATATACAGAAAAGATTTTACAATAAAAATATCTTGGCAATTCTAAAATAAAAGTGATATTAAGGAGAATTTTAATACAGGCTTGTTTACATTAGCTGTATAGTTATTTTCAGTTTCTTCCTGACTGTCAATTACCCTGTCTTTAAAGAAAACAAAACAAAACAAATCAAAAAACTAACAAAAGGATAATTCTAGCAGTAAAATCAGGCAGGCTATCATAAGAGTGAACTGAGAAAGTTTATAAAATGTGTATATAATGGAATCTGGGGCTTAGCAAACATGAAAGAAAATTAGCAACTAATATTAAAGGTACAATGAAGACTGAAAGCACAGATAAAAATCAGTGATTTCTGATTATGTTTATTGGGACGTTTAATTTAAAATTATGATATAATGCAGATATTAGACACTAACACATACATATCTTTTTCCTTAGTTTCTTAGAACATATTTTTGGAGGAATTTCTCTTTAAAATATCATTGTGAAAAATAGTGAGGTTCATTTTCAGGCTATTTATTGTAAATTAATGCCATCTGTGAATTTTAAGAGCTTAGATGAATAAATCTATTTTTTAACCAATTAAATAAATTCTCAGATTATAGCCCTCCTTTAAAAAGTGATCCACATAATCTGGTATTGATCATAACTTGAATATATACAAGGACTTCTTAAACATATTGCTTATTACTTTTTAATATAATACTCCAATATGGCAATGCTATTTTCATATTTTATTAAAGCATTGCAGTAGAGAGCAGCATATACTACCCACCATTTTATAAATGCGACTAGACACAAACAAACATCTGTATATTGTGTAGCAAAAAGCTTTTAAAATTTATATAATAATTCTAATGGGCTACACAATATCTACTTCAATACATAATTTTATTACTATTTGAGATGCCTGGCTGAAAATGGAATGGTAGATATGCAAGGAAATGGTTAATTCTTGTTCCAGACTTGATGATGCACTTGAAACGCATAGCTAGGGCACAGCTCAGGGGTTTGAGTTTTACGTGGCAATACGTAAGTTCTGGACAGTCTGAGTAACGCAGTTCGTGCTCTCGTTGCTCTAAGTCCTGTAAATAATTACATGGCCATGATGGCAGGAGTTCTATAAATGAGAATCGCTCTAAGTTAATTCCTGTAGGCTGAGACTTTTCTGTAATTACAGAAAGGTCAAAGTGCTAGTCACACATGGCTTTTGAGATCTGGCCAAGTATTTATAGCAATTCACTCTGGGGCCACGGCTGTCTCCTGACTCCCAAGTGGGTTCAGATAAATTAGTCACACAGAGTAGCCTTTCCTAGGAAACAGTTGGAAATACTGGAAAAATGATTCAACTTACACACTTTACCAGCTAAAAAATCATGAACTTTTAGTAGCAGAAAGGTCTATTGGCAAACCATAACACTGGACTAAGATGTTATCATAGAATGAGAAAAGGAGTTCTGTTGGAAGTTTGGATTTGTGTGTCATAATTAAACATGGATGGTCATGGCATACCCCTGCCTTTTAAAGCTTTTTTAATCTTATCCCATTACTCTTTGAGTAAAATTCAAATTCCATGCCATGCCCATCATACTATACTATCTGCACTGCATCTCTCTAACAGCATCGTTTGCCATTTGACCATCTTCACTCGGAAACGATCATCATCATTGTAGTTCCTGGAACTTAGGGCTTCGACCACGCTGTCTTCTCTATTCATAATACTCTTCGCATGGTGAACACGTTGTTGTTAGTTCACATTTCAGTCCTTTCATCACCTCTTTAGAGAGGCTTTCCTTGACTTTGTCCCCTGAGTTATCTTTGCTCCCATCACCATAATGAGTGCCCTCAAAAATGTATCTCAACTAATAATTACTCTCAAATTTCATTTGTTCATTTTCCTCTGCTCTTTCTTCCCTACCTCTTCTGCTTAGAAGTTAAGCTATCTGGGACAAGAAATCGTGTCTAATTTATTCATCATTGTGCTCATAGTGGGGGAATAGGCACTCTTTTCAAAAACAGATGGACCATTAAGAAAGATAAACCATACATGGTACTGTAAATATGTCTTGATAATTTTCAAATTTCTGAAACATGTAGAATATGACTCTGACAGCAACAGAATTATATTAGAAATCAATACAATTAACATATCTAGGCACTCACAAATATTTAAGGCATCGCATTTCTATAATCTTTGGGTTAAAAAAGAAGTCACAAGGAAAATTAGAAGGTAATTGAACTGAAATTTAATGAAAGCATAACATGTCAAAACTTGTGGAACTCAGCTAAAGCAGTGCCTAGAAAAAAAATGTATAGCTTTAGATATTTGTTTTATAAAACAAATGTTGAAAAAAATCAAGGATGCATACTTGTTTCTTAAGAAGCTAGAAAAATAAGATAAATTTAATCCAAAATAATTAAAAGAAAAAAATAACAAATAGTGGAAGAAAAATCAATAAAAATAAGGTGATATAAACAGAAAATTAACATATATAAAAACCGATTCTTGGAAAAATTTATAAAATTGCTAAACCTCTAAAGAACAAGCAAGATAAAAGGGAAAATCCAAATTACCAACATAAGGGAAGAAAGAATAAACATCAATATGGATTCTTCATACATCAAAGTATAACAAAAATTATTAACAATTTCATGAGACTACATGTGTAATTCATATAAAAACCATAAAATTTAAGCAATCACATATTTAAATTTTTAATGTAAAACTTTCTCCCAGGTCAAGATGGCCTCACTGGCAAATTCTATTCAACATTTAAAGTAGAAACATGCCTGATTTTTATACAAACCTTTAAGAAAATAGATGTGAAAAAAACACTTTGCGTCTTCCTTATGAGGCCAGAATAACCCTGAAACCAACTCTTGAAAAGGACAATTAAAGTAAAATGATGATAACTATATAGTCTTCATGAACACAGAGATACGAAAAACCTTAAGAAAATATTATCACATAAAATCCAACGATATATATAAATGATAGTATGATAAAGAACAATTTATCCCAGGAATGCAAGGTTGTTTCAACATTAATAAATGTAATTCAGGACATTAACAGAATAAAGGAAGAATTCCTCTGATAATCTTAATAGATACAGGAAAATACTGATAAAATTTTTTATTAAAAACTCAGAAAATTAGAACTAGAGTGGTACTTTTTCTATCTAAAATGATGATAAAATATTAGTCGCTTTCCTTTTGAAATGAGCTAGTCAAAAATATCAACTCTCACCACTGCTATTCAAAATTGCACTGGAATCTAAATCCAGTTTATTAAAGTAAGAAAAAGAAATAAATGACAGAAAAATTATAAAGAAAGAAAATGACTATCATTATTTACAGATGTCTTGATTATAGACATAGAAATAAGTGAAATTACTAGAACTAATAAGTGAATTTAACAAAATACCAATATAGAAAAATATACATGAAAATTATTTCTATATAATATCAAGTAATAATTGGGAAATACAATAAAAATACCATTACAACAGCATCAAAACTTAAACATAAACAAAACAAATGCAAGACCTCTATAGTGAGTACTGCAAGATATTTCTGAGAAAAGTAGAGTAGAAAGATATACCAAGTTGAAGATTGGAATACCCAAGAGTGTTAAGATTTTAATTCTTCCCACACTGCTATATAGATTTCATTTAGTACTAATCAAAAGTGAAGAAGGAAGAAGAGGAAAGGGAGGAGGGAGACGAGGAGAAAAGAGTGATAAAGACAAAGATGTATTGTATTCATAAAAATTACAATTAACAAAAAACAAGAATGGCAAAACAAATCAAATAATAAAAATGAAGCCCAGAGAAATATGACAATGGACAATGTATCTGTAGAAATAGTCTCTTATGTGCTCAGCAAATTAAAAAAAAAAAAAAGAATCTTTTTTATTTCTATGTAAATATATATGTATGTATGTGATTCGGATCAGGAAAAGGACCACTTAAAATGATGGATTATGGTGAAAGAGTCACAGGTACATTTATTATTTATTTATTTATAGTAATATTTGTGGAATATCAGTGAAAGAAAATCAAATGAAGCAGAGGACCGTGGTCTCAGAGTTGAGGGGTTCAGGGGCCAGTTCAGAGTTCAGGGTGGCTAAGGAGGTTGAAATTTGCTAATAGCCTCTCCTATTCTCCCATATGGCTGAGAAGAAAACTTTGACTTGTCTTCTAGATGACATCATCTCTGATACATGTTCAATATTCAACACCAGATTGTTCTACTTCATCCAACATGTGAAAATTATATCTAATAATGATCAATAATTTTGTCAAGTGATAAAGAAAATAATTTACTATGAAAACACAGAATCTACATTGGACTAAAAAAAAGGAATGTGTTTTATGGGATCTGAACCTGACATTGAGTTTATTAAGGTTTTTCTCTTTAGGTCTGGAAATCTCGTAGACCAGACAAACCACCTTCCCAACCCTCAGACCCAACAGACAGTGTGCCTTAGAGAGCTCTGGTGGTTTTGTTTGTTTGTTTGTTTGTTTTTTCGTTGGAAAGGATCAGCATCATCTGTCACATGAAGTAGCAGAGCCTCTGAGATGCCTTATATAGACTTCGCCATTTTGTTCAGCTATTCTTCAAAAGCAAGCCGGGGGCTCACTGGTGAACATGTTTGCAATACTGATGTTTGTGCTGTGAAGAATTTTAGGAAGGGCAATCTATCTCCCCGAGCAAGTTTCCAAGCACTAAACTCTCTTTCAAATAATAAAAGAAATTAGAGACTAACTTAGGGAACAGATTCAATTTTTCAATATGGCGTTAATAGGGGCAAAACAAAGAGACAGATTGCATTGACAAAGAAACAAAAATGGATAATGGAGTTAATGGCTTGAGTTCTAATGGAAAAAATAACATTCTCTAACAGATTGTCCTATTTTTTAAAAATGTGGCTATCATTAATAGTTCATAAATGGAGCAAAAAAAAAAAGCTTATATGATGGTATATAAATCATTAAAAAGTTTGCAGCAAAATCAAGTAGAGAAATATTTCTGTTTCCTTGTGTTTATTGGCTTCATTATTCACATCTTGTTATTGCTAATATATTCAATATCATTTTTAGTCATATTTGCTGTATTGAGTGTTAACCTGTGGTTTTTAGCTTTTTAAAACAAAAATACTACTAAGAAGAAATATAAGATAATTTGCATGTTAGATTAATAATTTGTGAGTTCTTCGTACAGGTGTATCTGATGAAAATTGTTGGATTCAATATGTGATCAGATGGCTAACAAAGAGATATCTTAGTTCATAATTTTGTTAGCTGTCTCTGCCTGTTATGTAAGATATTTATAAAAGACCAACCAACGGAAAGCTCCATAAATCCTATGAAGTTGATGGACCCATAATATTGTATATATGATCATCACTCAAAGTTGTGTATGTAATTTAGGTGATATAAAAAAATTTGAAAATATCAGATTTAAAAAAAATCCCTCTATTTAAACTATAAAGCAATAATAATTAAGTAACTAGAGGGAATGATCATGACAGGCTGAAAGGTAGAGTTGAAAGTTTATTTTTATCAAAATACGAAGAGAAATACCTGAAGTATGACAATTGATCTGAGCACAGAAAAAGGCATGACGACTCAAAAGGCTAGGCTGTAATGACAGGTTGATATTTGGAAATGAATTCAGTTTTGATGACATGTCGTGATTGATTATTCTCAGGGAGGCGGAAGACAGGGAGGTGTGAGGGAGAGAGAGCTGACCTCAGCAAAGGAAAGGGAAGCAGAAGAGTAATATTAAAATGCCTCACAAGAAAACTCAGACAATCGAAAATTACAAATTAGAAGGAAATTGTTTTCAATCCTACTTCATATGATCATTGTTTTGGTACTTGATGAGATATGAATCAACTCTTTAGAAGGTTCTATCAGGTGGTGTCAAAGACTTCCTCACAGTTACTGTGTTTTCAAAAGCAATTAAGTAAATTAATGAACATATCAATGAAAACAATTAAGTATGACAATTCAAACGTAAGACATTAGAGAGAAAAAAATATCCCTGGTGTTAACTCTCTCAAATCTTAATGGGTTAATGTTACTGTATCTGACTCTAATTTTGCATTTTAAGGATCTCCATTCATTCACCATCATTAGACCTTATCAAACATCCCTTGAAGATGTACATATGCCAAGTACTAACCAAGGAAATGTGATAGGTTTTTTGAACTTGTTTTTAGAATACTCTCTGGGAAACAAATAGAGGGCATTTAAAATTAGTCATAGAAGCCTCTTCTATCCTGACATATCATGGACTTCAGAGTTAGATATGCTCTTCATGGAACCTTGAATATGCAAATGCTGTTTGTCATATTAGCTTGCTTAAACAGATGCCTGTCTCCCTAAATGTACCTCACAGATGTATCCAAACTTCACTGAAAACAAAATAAAAAAGCTAAAGCAAAGCAAACAAAAAATTTTCTTTTGTAGCTGCATTTCTGTAGAAGAGTAAATGTACTAAGAATATTTAGCGACTTATTGAGAGCTTAGCTAAAACTTGTGGATGGAAACAGAAAATCAATAGGAAGAAATGTGAAGCTACTTTGGATGTTAGAATAATTTCGTGCGTTGTTATTCTATTGTCAGGGTGTATATGATGAAAATTTTTAGATTCGGCATGTCATCAATTGGCTAACCGAGGAATATTTTAGTACATAATGTTTTTACTTACCTCTGTCTGTTATGTAAGGTATTCACAAGACATCAAATCGTTTTTATTTAGTGACTAAATTTATCTCAATCTTTGCTATTTAAAAATACCTATAAAGATTATTTTTTTTCTTAACTCTGAAGCTCTGTGTCCAATCATTTTTTAGTACGTGACTATAAAACATAGATGTAAATTGCTAGCCTCCTGTGTTCTCTCATTGATTTGGATGGGACTATTATTCATAATAGTTTTTTTTTAGCTTTATTGAGATATAACTGGTGAATAAAACTGTATAAAATATATGATGTGATAATTTGATCTGCATATACTTTGCGAAATGATTACCACAATCGAGTTAATTAACACATCTATCATCTCGTATACTTACTTTTTTATTTTAATTTTTTTGTGGTGAGAAGGCTTAAAGTCTATTCTCTTAGCAAATTTCAATTATTCGTACAATGTACTATTATTAAGTATGGTCGTCTTGCTGTACATAGATTCTCAGAGCTTATTCATCTTTTTTTTTTTATATTACATTTATGCTACAGGAGTATTTGTTCTATCTCTGAGATATTTTAACAGGAGTACATTGTTCGGTTGCATGTTTTTCTCCCCACTGGTGAATTTTACCAAATATTTTCATTATTTCTTAAATTAAAAAAAATTATCTATTCATTCATCTTATAGCTGAAGACATAAGCCCTTTGACCAGCATCTGCCATTTCCTACACCTATAAGTTCCAATTTTTCTTACTAGGGTCCACATATAAGTGATATCATACAGAAATTATTTTTCTCTGTGTGCCTAATTTCAGTTAGCATAATGTCCTCTAGAGTAATCCATGTTGTTGCAAATGGCAAGATTTCCTTTTTCATGGCTGAGTAATATTTCTCTCTCTCTGTGTGTGTGTGTGTGTGTGTGTGTGTGTGTGTGTGTGTGTGTGTGTGTATCTTTTTTACCCATTCATGTAGCAATGGAAATATAGGTTGTTTCCATATCTTGGTGATTGTGAATAATGCTGCAATGGGCACGTGGGTGCAGATAGCTCTTCGAGATACTGACTTTGTTTATTTTGGATTTATTCCTGGATCATACGGTAGATCAATTTTAATTTTTCGAGAACTCTCTGCACTCTTTTCCATAGTGGCTGTACCATTCTAAATCACCACTGATAATGACAAAGCTTCCCTTTCTCCCCATCCCTGCCAGCACTTGTCTTTTTGATATAAGGCATCCTAATAGGTGTGGGGGTGATATCTCACTGTAGTTTTAAATTGCATTTCCTCGATAATTAGTGATGACGAAAGTAACTTCATGTGTCTCTTGGTCATTCGTATATCTTCTTTGAACAAAATATCTATTTAAGTTCTGTGGCCATTTTTAAATTGGACTATTTGAGGTTTTTTTTGTTTTGTTTTTGTTTTTTGTTTATTTATTTATTTATTTTTTGCTGTTAAGTTTTATGAATGCCTTATATATTTTGGATGTTAACCTTTTATTAGATATGTGAATTTGCAGATACGTTTTTCTGTTCCAAAGCTTGCCTTTTAATTTTGTTGATTGTTTCCTTTGCTGTGCAGAAGTTTTTTAGTTTGATGTTGCTATGCTTATTTTTTATTTTGTCATCAGTGTTTTTGGTGTCATATCCAAAAAATCATTACCAAGACCAATGCCAAGGAACTTCTTCCCTATGTCTTCTTCTAGGAGTTTTATGGTTTCGGGCCTTACATTTAAATTTTTAATCCTTTTTAAGTGATCGAACATAAGGGTCCAGTTTCATTCTTTTGCATGTGGCTCTCCAGTTTTTCCAACACCATTTATTGAAGAGACTGTCCTTTCCATACTGCGTTTTTAGTGCCCTTGTCAAAAATTAGTTGACATATCTATGGGTTCATATCTGGGCTCTTTACTCTCTGTTCTATTAGTCTGTGTTTGTTATTATGCTAGTACCATACTGTTTTTATTACTATAGTTTTATAATATAGTTTGTATCCTGCAAATTTCCTGAATTTATTTATTCTAACAGTTTTTCTTATAAAATCATGTCATATATAAATGAGGACAATTTTATTTCTCTCCTCTCAATTTGGATACCTTCTCTCTTTCTTTTTCTTTTCCTTTTCCTTTTTTCTTTTTCTTTCTGCCTAATTGCTTGAACTAGCACTTTCAGTACAGCGTTGAATGGAAGTGGCAAGAGTGGGCGTCCTTCTCTTGCTCCTGACCTCGGTATGATGTTAGTTTTGGGCTTGTTAAATGTGGTCTTTGAAATGTTGAGATGCATTCTTCTATACTTAACTTGTTGAGAGTTTTTAGTATGAAAGAATATTGAATTTTGTCAAATGCAAGTCATGTTTCTGAACGAAGCCTAGGAAGGACAAATGAGCTCAATCATTATGCTAGCAGCCTCCCATGACTCTCATAGAGGCCATGTAAGGAATTGAGGCCATAATTTTGTTATCTAAGTAGGTGAAAACCTTTTGTTACCACTCAGTATGTGACTAAACATCTCAGCTAGCTGTTACATCCTCAGCTACCCTGATTCACTCTATGCAGAAGGAACTCTGCTGATAATTCCACAAACTTCCATGGCAAATACAGACTTGTACAAATTCTTTTAGTCAGCCTTACAGCGTTCTGGTTCTCACTGCACCTGTTCGAAATTCCTGCCCAGTGGCCATCTTGCTGCCTTCCCTAGTGCTGTGTGCCTGCCTCGGCTGTCAGTCATCCCTTCAAGCACAGTTCTCACGTGCTGGGAATTCATTGCTCACAGTCTCGCAGCCCTGGCTACTGCCAGAACACAACACCCCACATCGCAAAACAGTCCAACCTCATCCCTGCGCTTCCCTTCTGAAGAATGAACACTCAGCTTGGTCATTCCTCCCCCAGACTCCTGCTACATCATACCAGCACTGGATCGTCTCTGCAAATAATTTCCTTTATTTTTTTTTGCTTTTCCTTTGCATTTTTCAAACCAGGTCAGCTTCCGCTTGTTTGGGCTTAATATTGTGCACAGCTTCTAACGTGCATTTTGTCATTTCAAGAAAATTGCTGCAGGGTCCTCGTGCAGCTAAGCAGGCTTCAGGCTCTGCCGCAGCGGATTCAGGGAACAAAGCTGTCCGGACACTTGCTCGAATGCCCTGTTGGAATGAATAATGAGAGAAAAGGAGGAGAGTTATATAATCTTCCACGTGGTCACTAGCGGAAGTGAAGTTTGTCTCAAAAGGTTAGGGGTTCAAATCATTGGGAGTATAGACAATGTCAAGCTATGATGAAAAATAGTTTCCTTTTAAAAAAAGTGCCCATGCTGCTGGTCTAAAGGTAAAGAAAGAGAGAGAGAAAGCCAGACCGAGAGTGACTTAAAGGAGAAAGCACTTTTTATGAAGCAAACCTCTTTGAAACCAATGCACATTATCTGAGCCTGAGTTCCTGGGTATTTCTGATATTTGTTTTATGTGGCAAACAAAACTGAATGACTTAACGGTGTCGTGAAGTCCTCAGTTAATCTGGTAAGAGCATGACAAATGAGGGGAAACCGATAAAAAGATTTTTATTACAAGTTTAAATAATGCATAGCACTGCGGTGTTGCTATATTTTATTGCTATCTTTTAAGAAAGACCAATTAAAGAAAATTAATTTTACTCCCACATTTCAGGACTTAGGATATGTGCATTTATGCCATGTTTCTATTGGTATGTGGCAGTCAATAAATGTTGGCCTGTAGACCTTGAAAATTTCAAATTAGGCTGTGGGACATGAAATAAAATATCAAGCAAATACTCTTCTCCTGCTCTGTCTTTTCCATTTTTTTTTTTCTGACAGAATGACCAAAAATAGTCAAAGAGATTATGGAGAATTTCCTAATAGGGTTTCTGCTATAACTAATTCATGTAAAACTATCACAATAGAGCAAAAGCTTTTTTTATTCCCCCCAATAAAATGCACCTTAGCAACTGATATAAAAGCAAATCACCTTATTTGATTTGCATTTAAAATTACCAAATGTTCCGTAATGCTTATTTGGACTAACATTTTAATTAGAATAGTCAGATTATTATTGAATATCAGACAAACTCCACAGTACATCCTGCATGCACTTGAATAAAAAAGACAGGAAATACTACTGTGGTAACCACATAGACTCCAGGTAATTTTTATTCCCCTAACACTGCATTTATTGCCAGGGGCCACAGTGTGAAGCTGTGCATTTGGGGAGAGATGTCTAAATACTTTAAGAAGACGTAAAGAGTATAATAAAGGTATTGAGCTCAAGATCTTAAAAAAAAAAAACAACTTTAAAGTCAAGAATTAATAAAGGAATGCTATGAGGAAATGAATTACATACAGAACAGAGGCAAAACTTCCTGTGATCAATCTTTTCCTCCTTTCTATTTTTTTTTTTTGCATATTTTTATAGGTATGCCTCCATGCGTACATCCACAGAGGCAAAAATATTAAAACTGTAATACTTTTGAGCTGCTGCAAGCTGGGTGTGCATTTGAGACAAAGATGAAGAAGAAAGTTATGTCTACTAAAATCCAACTTCCCATTCATAAAGTAGAAAGTATTTCCCTTTCCAGTTTTATATTTCTCGCCACATTTATCACGAAATTTACTTAAAACAAAAGCATTCTTGAACATTAATTTGTTTCCACAGTAATCGTTCCATCTCAGAGAAAGTGAAGTTTCAGCTTGTAGATCTGTTTTACATTGCCTTTCTATTTCTTGCAAGAAATCTCAAAATACAGGGTGAGTTTTGGAAAAGTTGTGATTAGAGACTGGTGTCCTCATTATGCATACATCAGCATGCGAATGAAGCTGGAATTAATATATAATTATGTGCTGGCATCATGAGCTCATGGCAAACCATAACGAACTGGGAACTAGAGCATTTGTGGCTTTGATGCTGGAGATAAGACTCCAAGTAAGTTAATTAGCTTCTTTGGTGCAGTTCCTCACATCTGTAAAATGGGAAGATTATTCTATACATTCTCTAAAATGAAGTTCTAAAAATCTACTGTTTTTTTTAACCTACTCATTTTTAAGCAAATATTTAGCCACATACATGGACACTTACTTACTTGCTTTTATTTCTATCTAAATTATTCATAATCTATAAATCACTTGAATTTTTAGGACCATTAATTATTGGTACCTCCATAATATTTCCCTATTAAAAGTTATATAAGAAACTATAAATAATGCCCTGAAAATAAAATATGTCAAGGAGGTGTAAAACAAAATTACTACTGTCGTTCATTTTTTTAAAAAGAAAATGTACTCCCAAATGTCTTTCTGTTTAGAAAATGACTACATCCTATTAGCATAATTAGTAAAAACATTTTGTAATATGCATATTGATTTTAAACAAAATTTTAAAATTTGACCTAAAATTAACCCTCAGCTCTCTTTTATCTATACTCATTGCACCAGTAACTCCCCAGAACTGAACAGCCAAGTGATGATCATGTTCAAATATGACATATATTCATGGGAGAGGTGGAAATAAGTGAATTGACATAATTCCGGTTGAACCATGTTTACACTGGTATTCTACACATGAGCTTTTCTTTCTAATAGATGAGCTTGACAATCTCAAAAACCCAGAGTAGTTGAGTGAAAATTCAATAAATAAGTTAAGAATACCGAATGGTAACCGGGCCTTGGGGAAGCTATAGAATTGAAACACAACTTTTTTTTGACAGTTTGTAGTGTAGCTCTGGTGGTCTGTTTCAAAATCTGTCAAAGAGATGATAACTGGGCTTAGGAGTTTAGCTTGATTTTTAAACCAAATAATCGGACAGCCTGTCTGGCATATTGCTGCCTTTGGCCATTTAGGGGGAAAACAAATCTGAGTTTTGAAAGAGTGAAAACATTAAAATCATCAAATTGTCGTGTGTTAGCAGAAGCACTTTCAGTGCGTGAGCGTCCGGTCAGGACAAGTAGGTAATGAAGGCACCTTCTCTGATATCAGCAGGACATGACAGAAACACTTCCCTGAAGAAATGATCGTCAATGATTTTGTCATCTAAAGTGACGGGGGGATCATCAGCCTCCATTTGTTTCAACGACTTTGGTTTCACTTCCTCAACATCGATAAAACGTAGTCACCCCCGCATTTGTTTTGTTGGATGCTCGAGTAAAAGAAGGAAGTCGACATGAGAATCTCACTACTTTTGATGTGTGCCACATTAGTAATAGAATCTACAAAGAAAAAGGGAGTACTGAAAAATACAATCATAATATTGTCTCATTTAGAATTATTTTGAGTGGGTATAATTCACAGGTATAATCCATAGTTGTAGGAATCATAGAATCATCACTCTCCAAAATTTGAAGATACTTTAGAGAGTATATAATTTTAAATTCTGCTATTTCTGTATTCTGTAACATTTGAATACAAAATATGTTAAATTAAACCATTAAACCAACAGGATATGTATTGTTTTAATGATTACTTGGGATAAATAACAAACAAGAGTAGGTAAAATCTATTGCATGCCTCTATTTCCCACACACTGTACTAAGTATTTTAGGTGCATTTTTTTTTCATCTGACTCTCAAACCCTCGTATGGAGTAGGTGCCATCAATATATCCATTTTACAGTAAAGAGATTGAAGCTTAGAGAGTCTTCACGACTTTCTCAGAGCAAAGTCAGTAAATGGTATTGATAGGTGATTCTGAATCGTGGCCTGCCTGGATCTATACAGAGATGTTTTGGCCGGCGCTTAATTTCATTACCTAAATAAATAATCATAAGTTTCCTACCTGATGTTAATTAAGAGATATGAAATGGCCTTTCCTTTAGAAAACTCACTGTTGGCCTAGCCTAAAATTTATATCAATTAATTTAATAACACAAACACTATCGAGGAACTCATCTGGCCCCGTGATTATCATCCCGAAGGCACCCAAGAATCAGAAGGTAAGTTTCCAGGGAGTAGGTAAGGCTGTGACAGATTCTAGCTGAAAAGATTAGTATGTCATATTAAACACAGAATAAAACAAGTTCTGATTTGGAGTTTTCTGTAAGAAGAAAAGGGAGATTACTGAAAGAGCAATATGGGTGGGGGGAGGGGGGGGAGAGAGAGAGAGAGAGAGAGAGAGATTGCGAGAGAGAAAGAAAGAGAGAGTGCGACCTCTGTGGACTATGACAAGCTTAACTTTCTCTTTCGTTTAGGATGAACACTGTTCTCTCTCTCCTCAGTCTCTATTATTTTTAATGCCCATTAGTATATTGAGCAAGTTAAGAAAAAGACATCAGTACTATAATGGTATTAAGATAGATGTACAAGTAATAACTGTCTCGGGATTCAGACAACTAGGATTCATGCTGAAAATATCAGAACTGGTTTAAGGAGAAGCCCGGTACGGAAACTGTTCTCTAGCTGTCTAGAAACGTCAGAGGACAAAGAACACTGTATTCCCTAGAACTCTCTTCCTGGGAAGTTCTGAAAATAGTTGGAAGGTGGGCTGCTCACAGGGAGCTTGGCTCTTACTTGTCACACTAAACTCTCGCCTCAGGAAATTCCAGTCTTCTGCTAAGCGGAAAACTCAAGTTTGGAGCTTGCAGTTTGGAGATTGGAGATAATACTCTGTAGTATTATCACTAGCAATTTTTTTTGTTTTCCCTTCTCCCCTTTGTAGGCCTCGGCTTCTTCTTTACAAAAAAACGTTGAGCAGTAGTTTGACAATGTCTGTTTGAAGGGGTATCAGATGATTACCGTTTTTAGGGTGCCCTGGTGATATCTCAGACCAGCCCCGATTACTGCAGACTTCGAGGAGGCTTTGAAAGACTATGCCGCTGTTTTAGATAATTGCTTACAACCAAGCAAACGATCAAACTCCAAACCAATAATAAGACGTCAGCAAAAGTTGATGCCACATTTCTCGTTCCCTCTGTCCGCCACTTCATCTCTCCTGTCCTTCGGCAGTGGGTAAGCGTTCTCTAAAAAAACCAGACCTTTGACCCCGCAGGCGAAACCTATAAAAGTTTGTCTTCTTTTTATAGTGAAATAAGTATCCGAAAAAAAAAAAAAAAAAACAAACAAAAAAAACAAACCCTACTGTTCAGTTCATACTTCCAATTTTTTCTGGATAATAATGAGGATCTTTGTGTAGTTGAGAGAAAATTATATTGGTGCTATGCACTATAAAGAGGATTAATTTACATAGTCACACTGTTAAATAGTTAGAACACAAACCCCCAAATAATATTTGGACTCTTTTTAAAAAATCGTTCTAGCCACTGGTATTATGATGTAACACCAAATGTAACTATAAAATTTCCAAGATTTGAAAAAAGACTTTTCCCACTGACATCAGTCATAGAAGCTGTCCACGACTTGCCAAGTGGCATGGAGGACTGTGAAATCTTGTCACAGTAATGGCACCTACTACAAGGCTTTCCCTAGACTTCCTTTTCACCTGCAAGGCACGCTGGAAGTTAGTAAGGGCAAGGAAGCATTCTTCCCAAAGTCTGTCTTGGGCTAGAAAGACGACAGGTTTTCCATAGGAGCTCGAGGCTACCTGTGCTGTATTGCAGCCTGAGCCTGGCCTCTGGCCAAAGCCACAAAGATAGAGCAGTGACACCTTGAGAGTTGACATTTCCAACCTTCAGGTCTCATCCAAAATCAGCTCGCTTTTTGTTCACCAGTTAAACCCATAAGTTAGTTGTTCGTGGTATTTTGTCCAGAATTTATAACAATGAGTACCTGTGAGGTGGTTGATCCACTGTAAACATATTCCGCCATATCAAAATGAAACCTGTAGCATTTATTAGATGTGTGTAGTATCTTTACATTCTAGCCTTGATCTTAAAGTCTCGTTCATATTTTCTTGTTTTTTTCTCTCTGTAGTACATGCTGGGTAAACTTATCAAATCTGTCTTCTAATTTATTAATGATCTATTCTGGTTGCAAGTTAAAATAATTTTTTTTTCACTTTTCATTTATAAGGATAAATAAGAAATTATTGAAAGATAATAAAGGAAGTTAATAAAGATAATCCTTTTAAGAAAAGTAATAATGGATTCATCTACATTTTGTTTTATTTTATTCACTGTATCTTCCTTGGGGAATATTTTTTTCTTTTTTTTCTGAGAGAATTTCCTTTCACTTTTTCTGTACTCTATACTTGATTTCTTACAGCTATATCCATGCCCAAGGCAGAGCCAGATAGCATAATTTATCTTTGTGAAATGCTTTCAAAAATAATTATCATTTTACTAATTATTTTGTCTGCAATATATGCATCGCCTATAGTCACATTTACCTCAGATTTAACTCCATTTCCTGGATCCTTCACCAAACACCAGTTTGAGCCAAAGTCGTCTGCCTCTGCCCATATAAATCACCTCAGAAATTAGAGTCTGCATTCCTCACAGAGCATGGATTTATATTTGAATCCAGACAAAACAAATCATAAAGAAGAGTCAGTCATGAAGTTAGGGGTGCAGCGTCGTTTTCACCAAGTTCCTACAATTGATATAGTTTAATGCTTCAAAATATTGTAAAATTATGTAGATCTCAATTGTTTTATTTTTTTTTTCTTCCTCCCATCTCATCCAAGTACACTGTTCACTCAGGTTTCTCTGTTTTTTTCCACAGTCTTTGTGCTATCTCCGGCTCAACTTCACTTACGACTTTCAGGTTTTTTCACAGGCTCCTGTGGAAAGTTAACAAGTGTGTTTGACATTTTTATGTTAAAGAGGATGTCCTCTGGAGTACATAACATCACATCAACATTTTAATTATAACCATATTTATTCATTCTTTTAATATTAATTAATTCATTAAATATTCACGGACCTTCTATTATGAGTCAAGTATTCCATGGTGACAAATGCTGTTTTCTGCTCTTGATCTCCCAGTCAAGTGAGGGTGAAAAAATACTGAAATGTTTAAGACAAGTGCTATAAATAAAGTATGTACATCTTTGCTGCCCACTGCCCGTTAACCACCCAGTGCAAACTTAAATCAGATGGGGACCAGCAGGAATTGTTCATATTGCCGAAGTCAATGCTCGCATAGCTGCTCAAGTGCATTTTTTTTTATTGGCCAGGATTTATGTAAATTGTTTTCTCCATATGTTTAAAAGGTGAGAATGATTGCTTTTCTATAAATTTTTAAACTTGTCCAAGCATTGTAAATAGTGTAAAGGGTGAAAAGTGGGGACGTCACATGTCACAGCGCATCAGGGTAATGAGATGTCTAACAAAGACCCACAGACACAGAGTCCGAAAAGCTCTTCTTCGTATTCATGTTCTCGATAATTTCACATTTATAATATCACATAAGCAAAGAAAACTATTTCTTTCAGTAAATCGTGGGTCAACTCAAGGTAAGCCATTATTCTATAAAAACGTTGTTCAGAAATAACCTAATTAGGTCTTATAACCACATTTCTAAGGGCTACTGTTCTGCTATTATGTGTAAAATATAGGAACACTTCCCAATAAAGTGAAAATGAGGAAAACTGATATGAGATCTACAGGAGTAAGCTAACAATTTTCCAGACAACAGAGTTATATATTTTGCATTATTGTTCTGAAGACCTATAGGCTTTGATTACTTGGGACTGCTTTTTTTTTTTTTTTTTCACCCTTTCTAGCACAGCTGCAGATGTAATTTTATCGGTATGAGAAATACGAAGCTAGGGAATTTAATAATTGTTTCACTAGGTAAGGGATGAAGTAAATTCCATTGCTTTTCGTTTGATTACAATCTTCCCTGCCGGTTTAATTAAAAACATCCATGTGAGGAAGAAGAAACATGGTAGAGGATCTAATTGTTTTATTGTATTGGATGTAGAGTAAGAACAATGAAATCAAATGGTTTCTAGTTGTAAAACTTAAATGTTTCATGTAAATCTAAAATGCAGACACAGGTCAGCTATAGACAAATGTCATCAGACTAAATTCCGAATGCACTGCAGGCAGAAGAGATGACATTTATCAGTCATCCATACATCAGTAACTAAAACAATTTTAGGGTTGTCTAGACAGGCATCTATTATTTCTTAAATTTAAATCTCTAGTAGAAGAACGACAGCGGGTTTAGTATCAATGTGTAGTTTCATAAGAAATGAGAAGAAGGCCTAGGGAGAAATTTCAGAAATGTTTGCAAGGATATGTAGAAAAGAGTTTCACTGCTGTTATGAAATATTAGAAGCAACTATATGACTAAATTAGCATTTTCAGTTGCTATGAAACAAGCCTGAAAAAATCATACTAAATATTGATATTGATATGCATGATTCAATTTTATGATCTTTGGCTAATTTGGTAATCATGATATTTTAAAAGAGCAATCATTATGAACATTTTTTTATGAGGTTTTGCTTTTCAGAATATTGTTACTAAATTAGAATATTGTTTTTAATGCTATATTTTGAAAATGGTAGAAGTAGGTAGCAGAAAATTAAATGTGCTAACATTATCAAAGTGTCATACAAAACCATTTCCAAATATAAGGCTGGTAAGGATTGTGAGAAATAACAACAACAAAAAAATAAATAAAAAGAAAGAAAGAAACAGGATGGATAGCAGAGCTTTCAAACTTCTAAGAGAAAATAAAATTGGATAGGAAATTTAATTTAAATTATATTTGAAAGTTTCAACTTAAATATAGTTTAGAAAACTTAATCTGTGAAATAACTAATATATCACAAAATTTCTAAATGTAAAGATTGGAAAAATGTTGTATTTTAGAAGTCCAAGAAATTAAAAGCAAAAGCTAAAGTGGAATAGAGAAACAAATGATAAATGTAAAAGCAAAATACATCTCAGCAAAATCGATGGACTATTTTGGAATTTTATTTTTCTGCTGTTCTTTTACTTTTTAGCTTGTGACTATAATTATTAGTGGCATACTTTTCTTATTATTGAATGATTTTTTTTTGGCTCGAATTAATATACCTTTCTAGCTATGTAGATATTTAATCCATGAATTACAAGTTTTCATCCCTGTCTACCGTGGAGATGAGGTAGGCTCTACTACTTTTTATTGTTTAGGTCTAACATTTTTTCTTTTTTTCTGTATTCTTTTTAAAAAGAAATTTATGATTTTTTTGTGTGAAACCATTGTTTGGATCTAACAATAAAAAGAAAAAACTATCCCTGGTCTTGGTTTTCCAGCGAAGTTTTAATTTAATGCACCTTTTCGTGTTGAGAAAGCATGATATTTTAGTGCCATGTTTTCTTTTGCTTTCCGGGATGTGCATTTCCACCCTCCCCGCAGCACGTACCCCAGATATATGTCTTTGCAATGAACATTATTGTGCCAAATATATTGCGTGATGCAGACGACCTCAGTCCACTGCGTCCAGATCTTAGAGCCGTGAATCACAGCTTTTACATATTTATAGCTTTCCCTTGGACACTTAAGGGAGAAAGCCCAAATAAATTTCTTTATTTGCTCTCAAAGTAAAAATGCTCATGCTGATTAAAAAACACTACTTTTCTTTAAGAAATTAAATCACCCGGATGTCCAGCTTTTTCCTCATCAGCATCAAAGTAATTGCAAGTATGCAAGTCCTTAATACAATCCAAGGATCTCTTTGTATCTTTCATTATTATTTTTTCAAATCTGGAATTCCCTTTGGCCTCCAATGATAATCACCAAAATTACTATTTTCTTTAAACAAAAATTTAACAGTAAATGTCAACTCGAATTTCCACCTAATCAAGTCAATCCCCAATCCTATTTGAAATTTACTTTTTTCGAAAAAATAAAATAAAATTTAAACTTTTATGTCTAAGACCCGCTGCATTGCCCAGTTCAAATGTATAAATATAAAGTTGTTTTAGCCCTGCTCAGTGAAGACACCTCTGCCATAAAGGAGCAAGGACTTCTCCTAACACCTAGAGAGAGAATTAACAGGTCCTAAGTAAAAATAAAAAAATAAAAAAAATTGTAAACAGAAATAACCTAGAATTCCTTAAAAGCCCTCAAGACATCATAAGCCAATTTGTGGTTCATTTCCAAGATTTTGATGGCAAGCCTGCTTTGCTGCTTTTTTTTCAGATGGTGAGAATTTCTTAGATTTTACTTCTTACACCTGCTTTGCAAAAAATATCCACTAGGTGGAGGTATAATTATATTTTTCTTAGGGTTGGGATAACTTGAACATCTATGATGCTCTATGAAAGGAATATTCATCTTCACAGTTTGAGCATGCACTTTTTAAATTGGTGTTTTAGAAATACTCTGGCTTCAATCTACATTTTGCCTGAGTATTGTTTTCTTATCAGTCTACATTTCTTTTTTGTTTCTGTGTTTTATTATAGACTCTGAAATAGAGACTATTGGTTGATATCATTTTCAAAATTTCCTTCTATATATGCGAATGTGCAATTGCGTGAGTATTCTCAATCCTGAGTATAGGTAAACGTAATCCCCAGCATTAGATAGAGATGCTTTGAGACCAAGTACAGGTTGTTGGCAGGGATTTAATTGGAGGGGTTAGAGAAGAGGAAGCAAAGAGATTTTCCTTTTTCTCTAAGCCATTCAGCTCTATAGCTGCTGGGAAGCAGAGGGTATTAAAGCAAATGAAGTGGTTCCCAGATCCTGCAAGATCCACTTGTCATAAAAATCTATCTCTTCTCTCTTCTTTTTTTCTCCCCTCTACTTTCTTCTCTTCCTCTTTTCTCTCTCGCTCTTTCTTTATCTATATCCATCTAGATGGATAGATATAAATATGTGTACATATACGTTTATATCGGATTTTTACATAATGCAATTTATGTGGCATATATATATATACACACACACACACACACACACACACACACATACACAATAAACACACACAGTTAAGGACTTGGTTTTAAGAAGCAAGAAATAAAAAGAAATTCACTTTTAAGAGGATTCCATTTGTTTCCGTCTCATGTGGATGCTTGCTTTATGGAAAACTACTTACCAATTACATAGTACTCGAAATTTATCATTCTATTTCCTCCTCTTTCTTGCTTTGCAAGAAAGTGCCTTCCTGGAAACCAGGGACTTTAGTCTTTGGGCAGAAGGCAGAAGGATGCTCTTCCCTACTTACGAACAAATTAGGTTTAAAACAAAGGACCTATAGTGACTGTCTTACACATAGGGGCGGCAAAATTTCAAGCACTAATTTAATGTGAAGTTCTGAGTTGCCAAGCACGGTAACTGAGGCGTGGAGGACAGCATTTCTCACTCTCTTCCCAAGAAATACAATCCTAACGTTCAAGGGTCTCTGACAGCACCGTGTCCCGTCTATTGTGACATATGCACACAAATGTGCATTTGTAAATGATAGCACCTATACCAAAGACGTATTGAAACACACACACACACACACACACACACACACACACATGCATGTAAGGGAAATTCTGGAATGCTTTGTGTTGGGAAATTGTTTAAGCCCATGAACTACACTTGATCATCATATGTAAATGCCTCGATGTCTTTCAGGTTTGAGGAAATGTTCTCTTATTCTCTGTGGTTGCCTGTACATCCGGTTCTTTAATTCTATATTGCTATGCTCACAGTAACTTCAGCCAGCCGCAGTCTATGTAGCCTGTTATTTTTAAAATAAAATAAAATAAAATATAAAATAAAAAAAACATTTTGTATATAGAAAGTAAATAAATCATGCTCAGTAAGACAAAACCTTTTCCAATTCAGGTCTTTGACCACTATATGTTGTTAAAATCAGTGATATAATCACCTTTAGATCCTAAAACCTTTTCGAGCCTAAAGCATTTAAGGCAAGTTAGTTTCTCAAAATTTCCAGTTGCTTCCAGTGGGTAGCATTATTGAAATGATAATGTTTGATGGTTTTAGACTTTTCATTTAGTCCCTAATTGCAATAGAGACAAATGTTACTGATTTTGAAAATGCTGCATTCTTTAACTTAACAAAATAAATCATCAAAAAGACAAAGAGAGTCAATCTTCACACTTGTATAAAGATGAAAAACAATAACAGCATATATTACTGTTTCAAAGGGCAGGCACGTGGGTTTCAAAATAAGCATGTCTTTACCATTTCCCCCCTCTATTTTTTGACAATCTTTTTAAGACATGCAAATTATCAGAGGGGAAAAAAAAACAAAGCAAAGAGAATAACTGGATAGTGCATTTTTGCTTACACTTTAGATGCTCAGATATATCTTTAATGTACTAATGCTAATAACTGTGTTGATATTGAGGCCACTACTGGTGTTATTGATACTGGCTCCTAACTTACAAAAATCATCATGAACTTTTTCAATAAATAATTTTTTCCAACTCTTTCTTCTGCTACATGCTGACCTCCCATTCCACACAGACTCTGTCTCTCCTTTCTTTTCATGTTAGAATTAAAAATGTGGGAGTAATGAAAAAGCTTCGATACTAAATTTTACTTCTGTGACTCCTTAGGATACCTGAGCCAGGAGTAAATCTTGATATTAAGTTACATTTTTTATTATGAAACACCTTTTATGAGCTGATTATGAACTGGGCTCTGTCAACAGCAATGGTGGCTACATCATTTACGAATCTGACTTTGATCGAATTATTTGAACTATTTCTCAATCTCACCTGTGAAATTAAAATGATATATACCTGATTTTAATATTAATTGAGTTAATGCATGCAAAGTCTTCAGAAAGGTGTCTGAGACTTAAATGTAAAATGTGACCTATCATTATTGTTGGAATCTATGGAGTCCAGCTACGTTTAAACATGTCTTGATATTGGCTTATATTCTACTATTCCTGCATGGTGTTTAGTACTCTCTCTCTCTCTTTCTTTCTTTCTCTCTCTCTTTATATAGTGGCATTTTCTTTTTTTAAAAAACTAAGATTTTTTTTTCCCTTGGGGTATCAAAAGCTTGTATCTAAAAGACATAATATGCATTTCACAAGTTTTGAACCTCATACAAAAATTAGAGCTTAGTAATGGGGGCCAGTGTGTGCTACACTGTGCTTAGTCACCACATGTGTGACTTGACAGACTATGTGGTAAGGATGAGAACTGTCTGTATTCATAACTAAGAAAGAAATAAGAATACTACTATAACTACTATTTGTACGGAGTGACTCGGAATTTACAGTTCTTTTCCTTTGTTTTATTCGAACCCCACGAAAACTGTGTAAAGTAGGCATCATTAGTTCCAAATAAATAATAATAATAATAAGACTGCAGAGGCTAGAGACTTAAATAACTTGCCAAGACTCACTTAGCATGAAGTGGTGAGACTGTATCTGGGAGGCAGGTATCTATCTCTGGAGCCCCCATTCCTAAATAGATCATTAGGACTTAAATGGACCTTCAAAATTCCTCATCTAAATCGTTATTTATTCAATGAGAAGGTGAAGGACAGAGAGAAAAAGGACCTGGACAATAGAACAGAGAGGCAGTGTCAGGACAAGATCTCTTCATGGTAATTTCTAATTTATTGGTCTTTTTTTTTTCTATACCAATAATCTTTTAAACATTTTTTTAACTACCAAATTCGAGGATGTCTAAAATTAAAAAAATATATATATTTCAATACTTAAGATAATAATACACAATTGACCCAATCCTCTGCTTCGGAGACAAGAAAATGGTTTCCACTGTCTGCCCTCTTAAGAAGGACAGAGCTTTCTCACCTAAGACCCCAAATGCGGTTGGTTATGTGCGCAGCGAGGGCGGGAAACATGATTAGCAGTGCCGTTCGGCCTCAGTTCTATCATTTGTGTGTCTTTCACAGAACTGTAGTTTGCTTTACAAGGAGCCCAGTTCCCCGCATCCTCTCCCCCAGCCCCATAGAATCGAAAAGAAAACAATAGAGAGGATGAAGAAAAGGCAAAACTTCCTCAAGCCGATGCTTCTCCAGGCACCGGGCATTGTTCTCCGTTGGTACACGGGGATTAACACCTGTACCCATGACGAGAGCAGAATCGCATCTTCCCCAAAGCATCTTCATTTGGATGTCAAATGAGGACATGGTAACACCGAACGTAAAGGGATTACAATTTATCTCAGTTTTTTTTTTTTTTTGATATGTGAAGTACCCTCAGACTTTATTCATTTAACAGGGCTTTGAAGATAAAAACATTATCAGGTAGATACAAGATGTCCAGGAGGAGGGAATAGCTTTCTCAGACTGAATTAAATGTGGTTTCCTGCAAAACGTAGATTTCTTTTACTAGTTCATTCACTTTCATTCATTTATTTGATAATAATGCAACGAATATTTATTGAGCCTACTAAATATACAGATCTGTGATAAGAGGAACTAAGTAACAAACAAAAAAAGCTACAGTATGTCCTCTAAGAAGCTAGGCGGGGACTAAAGTTATTAACACAAACACAGGTGAACCTTGAACAGGCAGGTGTTAGGGGCGCTGACCCCCGAGCAGTTGAAAATCCACATAGAACTTTCGGGTCCTCAAAAACCCACCTACAGGCGGCCCTTCCAATCCGCAGATTCAGCGCGGATGCCAAACGACATTTTCCACGCGGCTTGGAAACTGCCTCTGGGAATGCGAAAATGCTGTTTCCCATCAGCGGTGATTGAATCTGCTGATGCGAAACCCACGGGCGGGCGGGAACGAAGGGCCGGGCCGGCCCAGGTGTCGCGAATCCCGGCGTGAGGGACCTGCACGGTTCCGGCCCGGGGGGGTCGAGGCTCAGCGGAGCGCACCCGGCCCGGACGAGAGCGCCTCGCGACCCCCTGTGAGTGGGGGCGATCGCACGGAGGACGCCTCCGGGCCCAGCAAGGCTCACGGAACGGCTCGCGAAGGGGGAGGGTTGGGGCCGCATGGAGAGAAGGTGGCCTGAGCCCGCGAGCGCACCTGGGGCAAGAGCGCCCGGCGGGGCGCGCGGGCAGCCAGGGCGGGGTCGGATAGGATGGTCCTATCCTGAGGCAGGATGGGAAAGGATGCTTCTTAACTGTGTTTTTAAACGAGCAAGTTGATGTGTAGAAGCGCATCTCACGCACGCACTTGGCCGTGCGCACGATGGCGTGCAGCAGACAGCCCAGTGCAGGGCCACCGGAGTGTCGAACGCCCGAGACGCCCAAGGCCTCACCCGCAGGTAAAAAAAAAAAATCACGGTGCAGCTGTCGAAACAAACGAAAGAAACGACGCAAAATAAACCGAGGCCTTCGCCTACGTGCTGGTAGCTGCGGCCTCCGAGGTAAAGTCCTATCAGGTGAGGAGAGCCACCGCGTGGAGCAACGAGAATTGTACGCAGCCGCTTGTCGAGAGAGCAAGCAGGTTACAAACGCGTGCGGTGACGATGCGGGCCACCTGCAGGACAACACGCCGGGAGGCAAGCGATGGCCTCCGGGAGCGCGCGCTGGGCTGCGAGGGGCGTCTGGGGGGGAAGAGGTGTTTTTCACTATCATGTAACACATGTCGACTTTTGTAGCTAGTCAGGAATCTGTAACATATATTGTTTAAATGTTATCTAATTGTGGAAAGTTAAGTTTTTAAGAAAACTTTAAAAAGAAAATACAAACCAGTCGGAAGCTACAATGTTGATTTTTTTTTTCCCCCATAGTAAACGTCCTTGGGTGTGCTCAGGGGCAGAAATGAAGAAACAGACAGATGGAGAGGAAATGAAATAGAAGGTAAGTGAAAATTATAGGATTTAGGGCAGAAGTGGAAGACAAATGGCCGTTCTATGAGGTGTCTAAACAGAGCCACAGAATCACACATTTTGGGCAAAAGCTGAGGGGTCATTCTTTTGCCTGTTTTTGTATCAATAGCCGTGACTGGGAAAATGCATGGGCTGGGTGCTTTACCTGATACAAAGGTGAAGGCACAGTTCCTTTAAGGTAATGGTTGAGTGGTTGAGATGTCTAACTGAGTGACGGCTTCCATAGTCACTGTTCTTTTACAGAACCACGAGCAGGACATGGGATGGAGACTTAGAAATAGGCACGAATGCCGTTTTTAAGGATCATGTGTTGTTCTCATCTATTAGCTCGTTGATGAATTGGTGTAGTGCCATAACCTATCCAGTTGATTTATTTATTGTGAGAGTAAAATTAGGTTGTATTTAGACAATACCTTGGGAAAAAGTGTAAAATATTATTCAAAGGTAAGGAAAAAAAGAAATAGAGATGAAAAATATTTTGGTTAATTATTTTGGTCTCTCCTTTGAAATAAGTCTCACTAACGTCAAAATTTGAAATTAGGGTGTGGCCTATTCAGTCAATATAAGATAGTTTCATGTTTAGTATACATGTGGGTACTTTACTGTATCCACTCTGAAGATGAGGAAGTAAAAAGTAGAATTTAATTTTGTTGTACGTCGGGATCCATTTCGTTTTAATTTATGTTAATCTTAGCATAATGTTTGACACATATTTGGTGAATGACTGGCCTTCGATCAGAGGCATTCTGGAGAGCTGTCCCAATATTGGGGACCAATCTAAATGTACCTGAAGAGGTATACCAAAACTGTTAAAATAATGAAATCCCAGTACAATGGCATGAAGGGCACTTTTAGTCATGGTTTTAGAAGGTTGGGGGACAGGGAATAAGAATCTTGGATTAAAGAGCATAAAAGGTGACATTTTGAAAGTGGGACTATTGAAGGAAATGCATCGAAAGAAGAGCAGTTGAAGAGACCACTTTCTACTGCTTTTTATCATCCATCTATCTATCATCTAATCTATGTATATGTGCATATGTGTTTAAGTTATTAAATAAGAAGACTAACTAGAGCAATGTAACTTTCCCGAATAGGGTCATTATTAAACCTTGAACAACTGATTAAGTAGAGAGTCACGACTAATTGAAATTGGTATCTTGGCTTTGAGAAAATAAATTTAACAGTCAATTGGGAGTAGCATGTATTTTCGAGAAACGTGTAAAAAAATTGAGAGAAACAAAACAGGACTTGAATCATGACAAGCATTCTCCCAGCCATTTTTGATTAAATACTTCACCATTACTCTAGGGAAATATTTCAAAAATTTTATTCAGTCAAACACCACTTTCATAATGCTTGTCATGTAGATTGGCCATGTCAGAAGTATTTCTGACTTCTTTATAATGTTTTTTGTTTATTTAAACTCTAATTTGAATTAGAATTTTTGAAGAATATCTTTTTATACAACTGTTTCTGTGAAACACTGAATTTGGTATCCTAGTTATGTTGCTTCTAATACAGATAAAATAAATTTGTAACTAATAATCTATATTCACCTGTTTATCTCCTAAAATTATACTGAACACTGTAATTTAACCACAGTTAATAACTCTGGCAGAGTGCAAAACATTGTCATTACAAAGAAAAAGTCTCATCACTGTGGCTGTTACTAATTTATTTTGCTAAACAATAAACATTATATATGTGAAATAAACAGAATAGCACCTGATTAGTAATAATCTTGGAAATACTTGCTACTCCCAATTGACTGTTAAATTTATTTTCTCAGAGCCAAGATGCTAATTTCAATATGTACAGAAGTAGCACCAGAATTCCTAGAGCAGAAAGGACCTGCGTGACCTTAGTGGGGACAGTGAAACTTTGAGGGCGAGGCCTCAGGTAAGTTGGCTGACTCAGAAGCAGGGTCCCAGAGGCACTCATATTATTCCCTGAGGATTCTGGGTAATTTGAGAAGGACTTTGGACTCTCAGTGTGAAATTTAGGGATATGAGAGCCTTTCAGAATCAAGGGTCGATCTTATTACAGTGGATTCAGTTCTCAGCTAGTTCGCTTTTGTTTTTGTTAGTTTTATAGTGCGTATTTGTGTATGCGTCACAACCTCCGTGAACTTCCTCCTACCCACCCCAAGAGTCGGTTGTCTTCAGCTGGGTTCTCCCAGACATGGACTTCTATACAAAGCATCAAGTGCAAAATAGTTTATTTAGAACATGCAGGAAACACCAGAAGGAAAGTAAGGAAGTGATTTTAATCCCTCAAGGAAACTTCGAGAAAGGCAGTCATCTCAGAATTATCCTACCCGAAGAGCTGGAGTTTATGCCCAATTCTCAAGAGTCATTTCTTGAATAAGGTGGGGAGGCGTTGATATCAGTTTGCTCTGTACGTCCAGCCTGTTTCATGTAGGCCAAGTGGCCAGATGAGAAGCCCTCTCAGGCATTCTTAGCCCTCAGGTGGCAGGTGGGCACCTGGAAGTTGGCGAGGGTACACCAAACGCGCAAGGGCCACGGGCTGTGAGCAAAGGAGCTGACGGCACCTGCCAGTCGCTAAACGGGCAAGGTTTTCTCTCTCTGTCTTCTGTAGGGCTGAGAAGAAAGGGGATCAGAAAACCAGCAGACTTCTTTCCTAAGGCCACCTGCTTTCACGCAGGGCTGCAGAGTTGTCGTGACATTGCTATAGTATATTGATGTTCAGTAAGCACACGTGTGCATACTAATAATAGTCTACTTAGATGGTTTTTAGACTTTCCTTAATAATGATTGTGAAACGCCTACCATACGTTAATGCTGTTCTAAATTTTTACGGAAGGTGACTTATTTAATCTTTGCCTCGCTTTAGCGATGTCATGTTACGATACTCAGTTTCAGGTGAGAAGACTAATGCTCAGTATGGAAATTACTTTAGAATACCGAGTAGCAAAACCTGGGTTTGAAGAAGGGCGGCCAGGCCATTGTTTTTTTCACTTTTAAAGGGCTACTACCTTTTAAAAGATGGAGATGTGTGTGCCCATGTGGGTTAAGGACAGAAAAAAACTTTGGTGAGCCAGGGATATGATAAGGATAAAATATACTATAAATTGAGAAATGATAAAGCAACCATCTTAGTCTGTTTAGGCTACTCTATCAACATAACGTAGACTGGGGGACTTAAAAGAGGGATATTTCCTTTCTCACAGTTCTGGGGACTGGAAGTTCATGATCAGGATGCCGATACGGCTGGGTTATGGTGGGGTCATTCTTTTTGGCTTTCGAATGGCCACCTTCTCCCCGTGGCCTTGCACAGCCTTTCCTGGGTGCATGTGCATGCACAGAGCGAGGTCTGGGGTCTCTCCTGCTTTTTATGAGTATTGATCTCATCGTGGGGGCTTCACGCTCAAGACCTCGTTTAAATCTGATCACCTCCTGAAGGCCTCATTTCCACACACTGTCGCACGGGGGGACAGGGCTTCAATATATGAGTTTTGGAAGGACCCAAACATCAGTCCCTGAGTGATATGAAGAGCCATTTCCAAAAACATACTTTGCAGAATGTTCGGACGTATGTGGAAGAGGCAAGACTATGGCAATGTGAGGTGAAGCAGTGTTATTTTGGTTGACGTATATTTAAAAAGTTTTAATTTTAATGTTTTCCTGTGGGACATTTCATTTTTTTTAAATGTGTTAAATTATACTGAATACCCAAGAAGATAAAGTATGTATTTTCCCCAAGATGATGTGCTGTGAACTCCTCCTTTTCATGGGACAGATTCTGGGTAGAGAGATTGGATTCTGAGATATTTTATGCTTGACGTCTTCCCCGCAGATAGATACCGTTCAAGTTAATTTGATAATAAATTTGCCATTTTAAAGATCCTCAATTAAGTAGTGCTAGGTTAAGCATTAGAAGTATTTGTGTTTTGTTTGTAGAGATTATGTCAGGTGAGCACATTACAAAAGATAATTATAAATGTCAGAGACGGGATCACGTGGGGGCCTATTTAGTGATTACGGCCACAGACTATCTGCTATCATTTTCATACTTGCAATTATTCGTAATTCCAGGCTTGTCTCAGCTAGATCAACTAAATTTACCTTGAAAAATGGAGAAGGGAGACAAGTCTCACTCAGTCACAGTCCAGAAGGAATTCCCTGATTTCAAGGACTCACATGACACTATTTCCCTTCAGTGCTGGGCTTTATTTATCTTTTGACAAATCACCTTCCACTATCCTTTATTTTTAATTCATATTAATAAAGACCTACAGTGAATCTCTTTCAGTTTCTTCAAAATTCTCTTCAATGACAGAGGAGTCTTCCAAATTACAAGAAAATATTTTTAAGGACTTTATTCTCCTTCCCAGTAGTCTCAAGTGACACGATGAAGTTTCACATAATTTTCAGTCTGCATCTCATAAAACACTGGCAAAATTTATTCAATTCAAATTAAATAGATGTAGCACAGCGTAATCTTTCTCT
Organism: Rousettus aegyptiacus; assembly: GCF_014176215.1. NCBI lineage: Eukaryota > Metazoa > Chordata > Mammalia > Chiroptera > Pteropodidae > Rousettus > Rousettus aegyptiacus. Next base: position 5,428,224 of record NW_023416290.1, on the reverse strand, counting down.
ATTAAATATGTCACTTTTTGCAATTGTTTCTTAATATCCCTCACAGCTTCCATCTAAGATTAGCACTTTCTTTGCTGCCAGAGTTTCACTAACCTACTGAATTATTCACTGGAGCATAACCTTCAGATATCAGGTTAGAAAGACCTTGATTATGGCAGGAAGTGAACTGTATAAACCATTTTTCTTTAAAAGAAAATTTCTCAGGATAGCAAAGTCTGAAATGAGATAAGTATTAAATGCGTGTAAAAATTAAGTTCATAATTGATAGGAATTTAGCCAGCTGTGACGTCCCCGTGTTTTGTTTATTATAATGTATCGTACCGCAGAGCAGGATGGAAGCGAGCATTTCCACAGTGCTTACTCAATCCAGCAAGACAGCGGCCCGGTTTCAGATTTAATGAACAAAATCGTTGTTACATTTAAATCGTGTAATGTTTTACTCGGTCTCCAAATATTCAGATTAATTTTAAATTTTTTAAAAAATTCTCTCTCTATGTTCTATTCACTTTTCTTTGTTTCACCATGGCTTTGTTTTAGCGTCCTGTAGAGTTCATGGTGAAGTCAGCAGTTCACCACGGGCCTCCCCGCAGCAAATTCTATTAGTAGTGTCCATGGCTTTATCTCAGTTCGGTGCTGAAAGGTCATTAGGATACCAGTGAGGAGACGCCCCTCGTGGAACACCTTTGCTGGTGTTGAAATCGGAAAGCTCACCACTCCCAAATCAGCCACTTCACGGCCAGTCTGCCGGGTGTCCTGCAGCTAAAGGGCAACAGCGGTGTGTGTCTTCTGGTCGAGAAAACACACACTCGCCGGTCTGCGTGTATCTACGCTTATTCCAGCAGCCATTGGGAGAGACTTTTTTTCCCCCCTACAGTATATTTGACCTCAGACAGCCTTCCAATGACTTTCCAGATACTCAGGTGGCGCGTATACGCTTTAAATATCAGTTCACTTATTAATGTTAGGCTGCTTCTACTTTTACCAGTGTTGCAAAAGTCAACACAACTTAAAAATGTCGATAGCGAGACGCGATGCATTATTAAAGCGTGTGCTTTGATCAGATTTTCTACATAGATTTGCCGTTTGGATGGAGGCAATAAATGAAGGAACATTTTTCACCATGAATCAGTGTAAGTGGTAAAGACAATTCAACAATTTTTCTTCTAAGGCTGCCCACCCTGCCCCCGACAAAAGTACCAGTTGTGTCTCTTCTAAAATTATAATCTGGTCGAATGATTATTTGAAAGGCTTTTTATAAGCACTTAGGAAAGTGCCAAATAACATGAGAAAGACCCAAGAAATGTATTAGTACAAAGAAAATTGTAAAACCACTTTTTTTTTTCCTTAAGAAACAAAGGGGGAAATCTTATTAGAACAAACATCACAATAATTTGCCACTTTATTTAGATGAAAAATTATTCAATTATTATACATTTATATCAATAAAATGATTTTACCGTCGAGGAAACTATCAGAATTTGAGGGTTTTATAGAGCTGTACACGATTTATTAGGGGACAATGCATATATTTTTTCTTTTTTTCCTCTGTGAAGTTTTATCCTACATGTACTTCAGTTTTTGAAAAATACAGTAAAAATAGTGGAAAAAATGCTCCCCCTTTTTTGCATGTATGTTATACCTTGCCTACTTGATACAACTTAATTTTCTTGCATCTGGCAGTTCTATCGTTTCTGGGTGGGATATGAATTTAGAAAATAATAGCATCAACATACGAATGTGAAAAACATCACATGAGTTAGTAAAGCCGAGTCTGATCGGGCGGCGATGAAGACGAAAGCGATAGGTCATTTCCTGAGAAAATTCCCAACAAATTCTCTTCCATTCGTTTCAAAAATGTGGGGCAGAGTTAAACGACAACGAATTTTCCCAGTGATCATTCTCAGTGGAGAGAGGCTGTATAAAATTTCTCTCTCATTTACAGTAATTAAGCCCCTAAATAGGTACGTAAGTGAATAAACACCGAGCAGCCCTCAAGGAATTCTGCTCAGAAGTTCTCTGCATCTTGGCAGAGGGCGTGTTTCTGTGCTGGGATGGCAAAGAGGTGTCCCTTGTCCTCTCCCTCTGCTCGTGTGACAGGGGTCGTCACTGGCCCCTGTTCTTGCCAATCTCAGTGCCACGCCAGAATCTTTCTCAACAAAGAGCAGATTCGTATTTGAGTTGAAACTGCTTTTCTGTCTCTGCGTAAGTGGGCGGTTCTCATCCCACAGTATCCCTACCGTGTCTGAGGCTATCTGTTCAGCATGTACGTGTATGGGGAACAAAGCGTGAATGTGTTAGGTGTGCCAGGAACATGCCTTAGTAAATGGCCTTGAAGGCAGAGAGTTTGATCACACGAGCTCATTCGAATGTCAGGAAATATTCCAATGTGAATTAGAATTCAGGAGAGAGTCTGGGATCAGTTCTCTCATAGGTCTTCCTCAGATTAAAATAGCTTGGTACTCCTGATGGTAGTTATTGGTCGAAATTAGTCACATGGCCTAATATAATTTCAAGGGGGCCTGGATTAGTTATGGGTACACATGACATATTTGGTAATCAGAACGTGAATGGCAAGTGAGGCAAGTTATAGGAATAAGATATGGGGGGGGGGGCGTAGTAGAAAAGGGGTGATGCAAATTAAAAAAAAAGGAGAGAAAGAAAGAAAAATACTACCGAAATCGACATCGCTCTCTGCACACAACTAAAGCAAAACTCCACATCCGTGAATGCATTTTCCCATTTGGTTTGCAGCTGTAGCTAGCATTATTTCCTGTGCCTGGTATTATTAGAAAGTTCGCCTCTTAAACTCATGTCCTTCTTGATCCTTTCGCTCTAAAGTCTCTTCCCACCCTGAGATGGCTCCACCCCGGGCTTGCCTTTCTGTTCAACTTGGCAGTTAATCATCTTAGATTAATACCAGGGACACTTTTGCCTAATGGAGCTTCAGCCAGGAGGAGAGAGGCAGAGAACCGAGAAGAAAGCTGCTGCTAAGTGAATGTGTCTACTCATTTTCTCCTGTGTTTTACATGCTCTCTGGTATAAAAGACATCCCGGAAGTCGATGGATTAGAAGTAAGGAAATATGTGATAAAAGAGAGGCAGATAAAAACCTGCTTGAGCCCGATGGGCGGACCATGTGGCGAGCTGATATAATACTTTAATTCTGGCATCCCTGTGGTTAGCTCAGGTTGACAACATTTCAAAGATGACAATTATTTGGAATAAATCCAAGATTATACTTTAAATAAAAATGTTCATAAATCATAGCTCTTCCACTATGAATAGGACAAGCACATAAGCAATTACTTATAGGAGCAGTATTATCTTGCAATTCAAGCTGTTTCTTAAGTTGATTTGACTAAAAGCTTATTTTTTTCCCCCAAAGTGAAAAATGAAAACATTCGGCTTGTCTTGCTTTGTTCTGTTTATGAACGAAGTTCAATTAGATGAATCATTTGTTCTCTCAAAAAGTTATGTGAATGAAAAATAGGGATTCAGGGAAAAAGGGGAGTAAGCCAGTATGTCTCGGGTAAAGAGCCGGGCCAGTTGCTACGACATGCAGCCTCATGGGGGGTGCAGAGAATTGGGACCTGTCCACCCATGAGAGTGTACCTGCGCCACAAGAGACACTGGTCCGGACTTGCAAAGAAATTCTCTCTGTCCATTGGTTTCCAAAACAATAGAGTCTGCACAGAACTCCTTTTCTGCACATTCTGTACTGCTTAAGGGTGAGCACCTCCGACTCCTAGCCCTGGGTCTGTCACCTACCAGTTTCGGGTCCTTGGGTGAGTTTTTAAAAGTGTGTCAGTTTCATCATTTGGACAATGAAGATTTAACCTCACAACGTGGGTTTAAATCAAATAATGCATGTAGAACTCTTAGCACACTACTGGGCACAAATCACATGCTGCTGTTAAGTTTTGGTGCTGGTAAGGGTGCTGTACAGAATGATATGTATTCAGATAGAGAGATGATAGATAGGTAGATAGATGATAGATGATAGATAACATGTCTGTCTATATCTCTGATATTTAGGCAATTGTTTGTGAATGCTCATTTAGCTTCTAAAAGGTTATAATCTCATCACTGTTTTGTGATCACAAACTTATATAATACCAGGTAACATGTAAAATATTTACTCCTTAGTGTAGACAAATGTTTCTTTGCTACATGTGCATCTATCTCAATGATATGTCAATTGCTTTTCAAACTCTAGGATAAAAATGGTCCAGGATGGGGTGTGCTACACACCCATTTGGTATGGAAAATAGCTCTCACTCACATGCCAATGAAATAAGGTTTTCTTGATGCAAAGAGAAGTTATAAATTATATATGAGTACATGTTACATTACCAAGTAGTGAATAAAATTCAGAGAGATGCAGAGAAGAAATTACTAAAGACAAATCCATATTAGTTCCAAATTAGATTTCTTCAGTACATTGAAAAACACGAAAATGTAATAGGAATGGATTAATCCTACAGACTACTTGGGATGAAATTACCTTTGAAATGGAAAATAAAGATGGTGATACTTAATATAATGCCAGTAAACAATCCTAAGGAAAATTTTCTTGGGATTTGAACTTGAAAAATTATTTTAATATTATCTGAAAGAATTTATTTTCTAGTAGTGACTGTCAGTCTTTTATTGTAACCTATACTATAAAGCTTGTTTAGAATTTTGATTCAGTCCATGTACCCCTACACACACATACACGCATGTACACAAACAAAAGCAATGAAAGTTTTGTAAAATCATAATTACCCCAAATACACGCAATAAAATCTAGTATTTTGTATATTATTGATTACCAATGAAGTCTGGATGATTTCTGATTAACTAATTCCCAGGACCTTACGTGGATTCTGAGCTACTCACATTTAAAATACACTATTTTACACAATATTCAATTAAATTGTTTAAGAGTTATAAAGCAATCTTTACCCTATCGTATATTCACATGTATAAGAAAGCTACAGGCATATGAGTGAAACAGTGGAAAGTCCTGAATTATACCTATGTTAACATAAGCAATTTCACATAAAATAAGCATGCAGTCCTAGTCAGTGATAAGATCATATATCGCATGAAGAAATCGTTAGCATAGGACCCAAAAGTTCTAGACACAATAGCAGTGAGCATCCCCAAAATACAGATTGCGATTTTACAATAATGGATGGTACCAAGTCAGGGGAGGAGGGGGCTGTAAAAGATGACTCCGCAGTGTCTACATGCACGAGAGAGCATGACAGCTGTCAGAGGTTACAGGGCAAACGAGACAGTTTGAGTTTCACAAAGGGCAGACGTTGAAGTTAAGTATGTTTAAACAAACAAGTTTAAAAATAAACGTAACTGGCTATCCACTGAAGTTAACAGGAAACCGGTTTGTTATCTAGGGAGCCGGTTAAATCAGAGGAGAGAAATAAACATTATCCTGACTTTGTATATTAACTAAACCATTAGATAAAAACTTACTAGGTGAGGGGAGTTGTCTCCGGAAATGTTCGTTAGTTTTGGATATCCGAAAAGACTCATAAGACTCAACAGAACGTGCTCATTTGGGGCTGTTATCTAAAGTCAGAGAGGGTGGTGCATCGAAAGAAAGGGGTACAGGTAGGCATTGGGGATCCAGGTGAGGTTCAGGTGTAAATCCCCATGGTGGTCATTCACCTTGGAATTGATCTGTCATGAATTTTGACTTTAGAAGAAATCAAGGCAGAAACTTCCAGAAAGTCTTCTGTGCCCCTCTGGTCACATCAGCCAGGCTGTCTAACCAGGTATGCCAGTTGAAAAGTATCACTGAACGGTCTTCCTCTGGGGTTTGAGGGTCACCAGCAGAGTTTTGTATTTTAAACAAAATATCATAGATTCCACCGCACTTATCTTGGTCAGGAATCAAAGCCAGACACCCAGGCCACCTTGGGTATAAGGAGAGAGCTTCCCAAGGCAAGCAGCATATTAACTCTACCCTCCAGTGCCTCCTTATGAAATTATTCCACCTAATAAGTGAAAGCAAAATTTTCGAATATTACTATTTTGCAACCCCCGATAAGTTAATGGACCTAGGCGTTTTGCATTCCATTTGCAAATGTCAAAAAAAGACATTTGTGCCCCCTGATGAAAGAACACACCATCAAAGCAGTCAGTCTCGAGACTGATCGAGTCTCTGGATGCAATCTCCAACTTTCAGGAATTGGGAAGGACAGAGGAACATGTTAAATTGCACCATGGGTACGCAATCAGCAAATCTAGACTGACAAACGCAGTTCGCGTGTTTATAGGTTCTTTAAGATGCTATCGGTTGTATGTTTTTCACTCGAAATAATTATATGGAAAGAAATAGGTATCAAGTTAAAATCGTGACAGGGCTACATTACAATGACTGGGGCTGCACACATCCAGGTGGGTCCCCACTGGGATGGAGCATGCAGAGGGGTTTCGAGGTGACAAAGTTCTAATTTGGTCTGAGCGAAGTCACCAGAGTGTTTGGCTTATAATGTTTTTGCCTGTGTTATTTTCCAGATCTGTGTTTTATTTGACAATAAAACATTTAAGGAGGTTAGAAGGAGAGTTTGGGGCCTTGAGTACTAAGATAGAGACTCAGAATTTAATTTGGTAATGTGCAATTGTTGTTATTAGTATAATGAACAGATTTTGGAGAAATACAGGCTTGCATCTGAATCCCAAAGGGAGGGTTTGAGAATAGCTAAATGAATAAAGATACAATATTTTGGGCCACCTGGCAATATAATAACACTTAGGTATTCTCGGGAACCCTGGATCAGATTTGAAGAAGGAACTGTTTCTTCAGACACCGCAGATGTGGTGTGATACCTACAGTGTATCTGTGACAGCTTCACAAAAAAAGCAAGCTGGCTTAGGAAAGATGGACCTGTGGGTGCTGGAAATGCTGGGTTCAATGCCAGTGCACCTTGTGGCCTGTGCTTGTGGATTACAGAAGATGGTAGAGAATGTTATCTTTGCCCCAATCTCTAATTTTTAAAAGAATTACTGATCTCTCTGTTTCTTGCTACTTCAACACAATACATAATGAATGACCTTGATTTCAAATGGAAGGTTTGATGTCCTTAAAATGATTGCGGTAGGCAATTACCGTAGCCTTCGATAAATTTATTGAGAATGAAAATACTTGGGACCAGGACACCAAAGGGTAAAAGATTGTAATACTAGTTATCATAGGACTTCCCTGTGCTCTTAAATGGAAAGAGTCAGATGGTGGGAGGAAGTGGCCATTGATGTAATGATAGAAATAGATTTTCATTGAACACTGGGTAGATATTTGAGATAATATGATATATAAACACCTTTAGTTGTGTTTTTTTGTTTTTTGTTTGTTTGTTTGTTTGTTTGTTTTTAGCAAGGATGACAAAAATGCAGTCTGACAATATTTGTGCAGGTGAGATTATTCCAAAGAAAGTACCAAGGGAAGGAAGAAGGGGAAAAAAGGTAGATTTTGCATGAAAAAGAGAAAGCACTGTTTCCAATTCTGAGCTTGAGGTGACGGCAAACTCTTTCATCTAAAATGATCTATTAGATAATCTGACCACAGACATTCTTAAAAGGAGTACTTCGTATATTTAATGACTATCATTCCATGTTTTTGATAAAGCACATTGTTTCTTTTCCTTGAAATGATGCCCAATTTCTAAGGAAATAAGAAAAGTAGTAGCGTAAGTTAGAGGTGTGCAATCTCTCTGTAAAATAGCCGGGGAAACCCACACGTGCACACATGCACACTCACAGGCACACCCGCACACACATGGTGCTGAACGAACCGTAAAACTGGAGTTATTTGAAACATTACATTTCATAACATCAGTTTGGAGGGATAGACTCAGCACACATGAAAATGAAAGAAAGAAAGAAAGCTAACTACCAGTCTAAATATGCTTGTGATATGCTAAAAATGAATTTCAGGCACTCAAAGGATCACATAAGAGGAAACTATCAAAAAAACTGCCAAGTTGGAGATTTAGAAATGTCACTCATTGATGCTGTTTCCAAACAAAAAAGCTTTTATTCCGATGGCAGGTTTTCACAGCTTACCCGATAAACTTGTGTTAGGTGTTTGCATGAGGCCTTTTATACATACGTGTGTGTGTGTGTGTGCGCGCGCGCGCGCGTGTGTGTTTAAATGAAGGAAGTCAGTGTGCTTAAGGAAAGAAGGACTTAATGGGTTAAAAACTGTGTAAATGTTACTCCAGTAAAATTATATCTTGTCGTTCAGATGAATACTCTCCACTTCTCGGATAGCTTTAAATTATGGACAAATGCTTGCAATTGTGAACTCCCTACACTGTGGCTGCCTGTTCCCAGGCTTCGCCAACCAGGGCTGTCCAGTGGGATTACTGTAAGCCTTCACGGCAGTCTGCCAGCCATTGATGAGAAACTCATACCCCTGGATGTTAGATTACTCTCTTTATTCTGTCCTGTGACGGCTGTGATTGCTGTCATGGTGTTAGGTTAGAAATTAGCATTTTGTGGCCCAAATTTTGCCATCCAGAACACAGTCAAAAAAAAAAAATCCAGAGAATAGTGATTTCTTCTGTCAAAAAAGATACACATGGCAACCATGATACAGATGTCTACGAAACGTAGGTCAGGAAACGGCTGGTCCGGGCTGGCCAAGCTGACGCGGGGGTATTTTACTGTTATCACAGGCCTCTGCTTAGAAACCAAAGGTTGTCATTTTATAAAAGTAAGACTGGCTGAGGAAAATATGGATGAGTCCTTACAAATGTTAAAATTTAAAAATGATCTTGGTCTTTGGCCTTAAAAAATTTTAAATCCAAATTAATCACAAGAGGCCCCAAACCTAATTTTCGGCATCATTCCAGTTCTGTCTAGAAGCAATGACAATGTAATGTATGCTGTCTTGTAATAGTTTCTAGCTGATATCCGTGTCTGCATAAACTATGAAAAGATGAAAGATAAAGGAGTTATGAAAAATAAAATGGTAAATATCATTAATTTGATATGTCTTTGCCCCTTACATCATTATGACAAAATGACGTAAGTGCAATAGTGCTATTATAGTAATCAATGTTTTATGTCATCGATGATTCTGTAAATGTCCTTCAACTAACATTCTCTCTATTCTATATTTGCTTATGCCTATGTACTTACTAAGCCGTTATTAAAGAACTATTGACTTTTCCATTTTATATTGTGGTTAGGACTTACATATAGTTTAATTTCTACTCTTTTTGCTAGTAATTAATTAGAGCAAAAAAAAATGAAAGCGATTTAAATTTTAGTAAGAGAAAACGATGTAGTTTGCTTATCTTCTGGTTCTTCCTGGGCTATTCACAGACATGCTAATATTTCCTGTCATTAATAGTGAGGAAGCTAGAAGGATTCTGACATGTGAGGTGCACAGATTCTCCTAGGCGCCTTGATATTTATCCACCCAAGCTTATCTGTCATCTTTAATCATGGAAAAGGCAGAATTGCTTAATCATTTCATTTTATTGAAAAGAAAAAGAGAGATTTACATTAAAATGATGACATGCAAGAAAAAAATAAATTGAAAATGATTACGAGGCGAAGGTAATGCAGAGACTAAGGCTCCATTGGTTTTGTGATGCTCATTTAAAGCAATGATCTAGTAAAGCTAAGACATAAAAGCAATGATGATGTTGGCTATTGGGGTATAACCATCTTATTTTTATATTCCTGGTCTACATTCTTAGGAAATTACGTGGGGAAGCTAAGACAAATAATTAAATATCAGAACTATTTACCCATCCCTCCCCATGTCTTATCCCAGATCGAATTATACTCTAATGGTAATGTTATATAAAGGGCCATGACCTTAAAATTCAAGCTCAACACCTTAAAGATTTTTATACAAAATACTCGTTTTAATTCCAATGGCACAAAATAAACCAAACCATATTCTATGAATTATTAAGTTCCGTCTATATACAGTAATGTAAGCTTTTCTCAAGCCAGCTTGTTCTTGATTTTAATATATGTTATTGTATTCTTTACTTTTATGGGCAATAACATATGCTTTACATCAGCAGTGTCTCTCATGCACTGCTTTGTGTTACAGAGTTGGAGTCGGAATTTTTAAAATAGTTGTTCGGGCTAGAAAAGCCCATCTTTTCTAGCTTATATTACTCGTTTCTATTTTTCTCGTTAAAATATAGTAAGCAAATATTCCAAAGATCAGAAATTTGAAAAACTTTATGGAGAAATTGACAATATTTAAAGTTTTTTGGGGGGTACACCTATATTGGATAATACAAGGATTTTCGAAGCAGTGGGTCTCTTCCAAAATTTTTTTCTTGACCTCAAGGTATACTTGTAAGGCTGAGTTAACACATTTCTGAAAACAATCTATACTTGATGGGATTGTGTTTAAAATAATCAATTGCATCAGATAAGAAGAGCAATATATGCAAGAGAAATTGAAAAAAATTGCTTTTGAAATTTAGAAAAAAAAAAAAAAGATCTTTCTAAGGCCAAATGGTAATTATACTGATTCTTTTACCCTTGAATAGATAGATGTTTGACACCTACTATGTGCCAAGAACTGTGTTAACTATTATGAACAAAATTTCTGGCCTATATTTTATTACATTTTTACCCACAGTGTAAATTATTTAAGAATCCAGAAAAAAAAGAAAAGATATATTTCTACCCTCCTAGATATGTAATTGACTGTATTTTCACTAAACTTAAATATCTTCTCAACATGTACACAGCTATATGACCACTTAGTCACTCAGTGATATTAAACCAATTCAATATTTCAGCATATTCAGACTTTATATAGCATTCATGAAGTTTATTTCCAATTTAAATGGCACAATTTACAATGATTCAAGAATATTACTGTTTTCCATATAATTATATACTACCAACGAAATAGTCCAATGCAATTGAATATAAAAGTTAAAAGATAAAATTGGAAGATTGCAATAATTTTTTTAAGTTAAAAGATTATACTCAAACTATAGCAATTGTGATTTCGAAAGCCATATAATCTATATAATTAGGTTTTAGAACACGTGGTTTATGATCTTCCCTAAGGACTGAGAAGCATATATTAAATATCACCCATTCTTTTGCTCATCTAAAGTAGCTTTAGATTCCAGATCCAGACTCTATAAATACCACTTCATACCAAAATTCATTTGGGGAGATAAAGAAAATCCTGCTTTTCTTCTTTTAAATTCCAGTGATGACTTTGCTGCTGGAAAACTCAAAAACTTTTTTTTACATTTTTAGATAGTCTCATCATTTACAATGCCCTACACAGTTGTTTTGAACACAGAGTAAAGGATAAAAAGAAAATATAATATAGCTAAATGAGTTCTTAGTCTTTAAACATTAACTAGGCAAATAAACATTTAGTTTTGCACATATTAAAACTTTATTTATATTCAAAACTATATTCATATACACATTACTAAACAGGTGATTATTGTTATAGGAAAATACACTTTTGTGGTAAATTTTGAACTCTATTATTACAAAATAGAAACAATGAAATAAAATGTCCGAAGTATTGCAATTTACATATTATTATGCAAATCCAAGTTAATACTAAGAATGATTTTTTGAAAAGAAATTCACCTTTTTATCATTGCAATGACAATTTGATTTCCTTTTTTAAATAACCCATTTTAGATATATTTTTGTATATTTTGTCAGACAAAATGATTATTTGGACTTAATAATGATAGATAATTTAATTAAGAATGCAAATTTCTGCCATACTTTACTATAATGCTAGTTTTCAAAAATAGGAGAAAAAAAAAAACCTAGCCTAAATTCTATCTTTATATTGGTTATTGACTCATTGGGTATTTAAAACTTTCAAATACATCCTTCTTTTTAACATGTAATTTTCCTAAAGCATTCATAGATTTAAATTACTTGAAATTATCACTTTCTTTGAAATGAAAATACCTAGGATAGCAGACAAATAGAAGACCGTGACTTGCAGTATCGAATACTAAAGGAATAACTAATAAGGTTACTTTAACTTTATAGCAATAGGTGGCACTGTTACCTAAATACTCTTTGATTTGAATTGAAAAACGTTAGAAATGGGTTGTTTCTATACATAATTTCATATATGTGAAAAATGAGAACACAGACGTAAACTTGAAAAATTCTGGGCATATTTTGTTATTATTACTTAGTATTTTTGTTTATACAGCTAGTAGTATGTCAAATAGTAAAAACGCAGATGAAAATCTATGACAATAAATACGATTAGTCCCACATTTAGTATAATTCATGAAAATGTTGACTTTTCATATAAATAAAATTAAATCCCTTAATATTTTTCCTTGAAGAATTTCACTTTATAAATTTCTAATCCTGCAGAATTTAGGATTGGAAACTTCCAGGTGTTCAAAAAACCAAAGAGGGGTTCAGAATACTTAAGGTGCTTAATACAATTCGTTATATACCGCCCTGTTTCCTTTGGCGGTGTTTTGGGTAGTGATAGAAATAAGGCTGTCACGTGATGTGTGTGCCTGTTAGGTATAGTGATTCGAACAGTGTGCATGCAGCCCATTAGACTTATCGTACAGAAATGGAATTCTCTCCCCGCCGGACCAGATTGTTAACATCTGAAAGCAAAAAGGAAAGGGCCGAACCAGGCTACGCCTGTGTCCGCAGGGTCTAGGCGCGGGCGAGAGCAGCAGTGAGCACTGAGCCCGCACTAAGACGCGCCGCCTTAGCAGCTGCACGTGTCGGCCCCGGGGCAGGCACATCGCAGTCAGGCAGCTCCTCTGCGCAGACACAGCCCAGGCTCGCAGAGGCAGGTGCCGGCCAGGTGCAGCCCCCGTGCCTCCGGCCACCTCGGAGGCCTGTCCCGGCGCAAGCCGACGAGTGGCCTTCCTTCTCCCAGGGTCCTCGGAGATGACGACTGAATCTGTGATTCGGTGGGCTTCATGGTTGTGCTGTCTTGCGCTCGGACACTTCCTGCCCTTTTACGAGAGAACCAGAGAGAGCACTGCGTCGGAGAGCGGGGCGCGGGGCGCAAACGCCCTTCGGGGCTCAAGGGCTGGCTCGCCCGCGCTGCTGCGGACGCGGCCTGCGGCGGGCCCTGCGGCCACCACCCTGCGGACATCGCTCCTGCGCAGCCAGTGCCTCTGGCCCCGCGTCACGTTCCTCTCCGGGGGGCGCCCATGCAGCGCGAGGAACGGGGAGGGGGCGACTCTCGCCTCCACTTGAGACAGCTCTCGAGGTTCCTCCCGACTTCCCAGAGAGCTGGGTGAGGCCTCAGGGGGGCGAAGGCTCCCCCTCTGCCCAGCACTGTGTTCTTGTCTTCCCCGCCATAGGGGCCGATCCCTGGGGCGTTCACTGACAACGGTGGTGCACACTGATCTCCATCTTCAAGCCCACCTCCCCGGGGCGGGGGCGGTGGGGGGCGTCTGTTCCCTGCTTTAAAATGGAACGCGAATCCGCAGCCAGAAACCAGATCATAGCACCAAGACGTTTGGTGAATAAGGTTTTAACCCCAAAATGACCTAATTGGAGGAGAAAAAAAGCAAAACTTTTATACCACCACTTAATATAGCACTTAGTACTAGATTACATGAATACTCAGATGTTTGAACTGGGTATTGTACTGTCTGCATGCAGCGTACAGTAGAACAGGATATATATCTATATATCTCTATATGTATCTATATATATAGATTTCCTTTGCCCCTGTTTATTGCATATATGTATAATTAATATATATATATATACACACACACACATACACACACACACACACACCTTGCCCCTGTTTATTGTGTATCATTTATGTGTCAGACCCCAGAGAAGGAGAAAGAGTTAACTAAGGCATGTTCACTGTTCTCAAGAAGCTTCTGGATCAGCAGCACTTCTAGTCTATTAACAACCCATATTTATACTCTTTTATTTAGGGAGAATCAGATGTCAACTGTGTGGCACATTCAATTTTCCAAGCATAAAACAAATTTTCATGTACTATAAACCCAGTCACACTGAGGAATTTGGATTTTTATATTAAAAAAAGGTTTCTGTTTAAACAAATAGATTTGTACTTATTCCTCCATCGAGTCAAATATGTTTCCATAGATGCCATAACTATTTATTAAAATTTATTTTAAAAAATGATGTACCAGAGAGTATTATTATAAATAATTTTAATGGTAGCCAAGAGCAATTAATACTTTTTTTTTTTTTTTAGAGATACAAAGGATATTATACATTATGTAATTCCGCAGTAGTACAGATGTGACATGTGGCCCCCACCGCCCCCACCTTTGTCACTGGCATCCTTCTGCCTTTGGTCAGATAGAAGAAATGGAGTCCAGCAGCAAGTCCCAACACAGGACCCCCGGGAGTTAGTTGATGTTGGACCGTATCTGCCCTCCAAATTTAGTCATATTATATCACTTTATAGTAAAAGACACTAAACAGGGATTTAGAAAATTGAAAACCCTTTTCTAGAAAAGGCATACGAGACTGGTTATGGTGTGTGTTGTTCCAGTCTAGTTCTCTACTTATAGCACTCTCTGGGCAAATATTTACGCTACTATGTGATTAAACCACCAAGTTACCGCAATTATTTTTTAATGAAGATAAGAACCAGTGTATAGATTGATTTTTATTGTACTGTGCTCCTAGATGTATGTCGTTTAAGCCACATCGTTTGGCTTCAGAATGATCGTATTCCATATTGTGCTGATTAATTGTGTGGAATATCACATTTTTTTCTAAATTTGCGTAATAGTAAGCCAGTTATCAAAAGCCGGTAGCCAGTTTCAAGCCTTCATCAAATGTTGGCATTAGGCGTTATTAAAATTTCTAATGATTTGTTAAATTCAAGTAATAAAAGAAAATTCAAGAGTCACAGTTTTATGACCGAGAGTTTATCTTTTTAATTCTAAAACATTTACCTTTTCGGGTAGGGAAAATCTAATAGTTGGCATCTGGTTTGTAATTCACCTTGCCACGTTTTGCAGCCGAATGTCTTATGGTAAATGCCAATAACTGTTCATGAAGTTTGTTTTATGGCAGTATGATACACGGCAAAGCAGAACAAACAAATGATTTCCGTTTTTTTTTTTCAAGTGGAAATTTTAATTGTCTCTAGTGTAATAAAACGGGATGAAAAATAATAGTTCAGAAGATGGCCAATGAAGAGGACACAGAGCAGTGACTATAACAATACTTTGAGAGAGAGAGACTTTGAAAATAATAATAGCCCTTTGTGATGTTTTTAAGTGGCAGACATACTCTTAAGTCTTTTATGGGCACTTTTATATGCTCAATATCCTTTATGATTGTTTTTATTTATGGTCAGAAGACAAGACAGCTGAGGCACAGAGAAGCCAAGCGACTCACCAGTGAACCCAGTACTAGGTGAGATGAGATTCAAATGCCCAGGCAGTCTGACTTCCAGAGCTCCCTCTTGGTAATTTCTAACAAATATTAATGATGACTGCATAAAAATTATTTACATGAGAAAATTTTACATTTTCTTTTAAAAGATAACTGCCATCTAAAAAAATCTGTAACAACAAGAAGTTTTCTAAGTCATAGAGTCTAAGGCAGCAGCTGCTAAGTTCTGTGATTAGGCTCCAGAGCTCCGTTGAACCTCTGAAATAACGTACAAAGATGCTGCTTGGGCTTATCTGTGGGGAGTGTGTTCACAAAATTCGTAATGATCTTAAAGAGATCAGATTGGTGACACAAAAGCTTTGGAAATGACTTCTTTAGGACGTCATTGAACTTTAGTCACAAAAGTATATAGGTATGTTTACCCATAGGTATGTGTGTATATGTAATAGCTAGGTCTGCGTATAAATACATGTGAATATTCATAAATACACACACACACACGGATTCTTAGTACACATTATTTTGCATGTTTTTAGCAGAAAACAACGTTGTGTTACATTTTGAGTAGTTTTAACCTTCCTTTCATCTCAAATACTTTTATCCCAAGGGAGGACAGTCTTATCTCAAAAGGTTACGTCAGTGCACATAATTTCTCAAGAAATGTTTTTATTTAGTTAAAGACTTGGTAGTTAAAGGAATTGTAAAATTGTGATCACCTGTTGACTTGTGCAAAACTCCATTGAAGCAAAGACTAAGATGCATTTGTTTGTTGTATGAGTGGTGTGGTTTATGCTTACTGCATGCATACATAATAAGGACAACCTTTGAAAAATTTGGGTCTAAATGTCAGGAACCAAAAAGAACTCTATCATGTGTGTTATTAATATGTTTCACTATCTAAAAGAATATTCCATCATGTAGTAGGAATGTCACATTACCATAATTTTCTTATATCAAATACATGCATTTAGCAAGTACATTAGGAGAGCGTCTGCCTTGAAAGAAGAAAATTCATTTTGTACTGAGCTTCATGATGTCCCAATGCTGAACTGTCCAATCTACTTTAAAAATAGATCAATATTTTAGAAGTAATATTTGTATCCTCTGTTTAGCATTTCGATATATTTGGGTAAACTGGCTTCACGTTCACAGAGAACAAAGTAACATGGACTTTGGCAATTATCTTTTTAACAGAGTCAATGTAAACACAATATTAAGGGGACAAGGTTGTATCTCTTTGTTTTTACTACTTGTTAAACTGTCTATTTTGTCCAAATTGTTAAATAATTATCAGATCTTCATTGATTTTTTTTTGTTCTATAGTCATCGTATGCCTATTATGTTTATAAATCAAGTATAATTTATTATAGAGAATGTTTTTATAAATTTAAATTCAGTTGAAGAAAGAATATTTGTAGTTAAAAGAAGTAAAACTAGAAAAATCTTATCAGATTATTAGAACATTTTAAAATCAAATTAAAATTTATAAATCTGGTAAAGATAAGAATATAAATTATACGTGGAATATATAAAATTGCAATTATTTGATTGTGGTTTCCAGTTTTCACATGATTCAAGATAACATATTCGAAAATATTAATACCATTGCTATCAAATGATATATTTAAAAATGTACTTTTAAAAAAAATATTTGTTTCAATTACATATTTAACAACTGCGGTTACACTATTCGTTCATTTGCCTCACATATGAAAGCATGTATTATCTATTTGAATTTGACAAGTAATCATGTTTTCATCAGGAGCCCCAAATTTCACAGGTAGGATGTGTACTTATTCTACTAACTTTGCAGAACTGTAGCTGGTTCCAGAAGTCACGTGTCATCCCTTCAGGTAGCAGCCTGTGTTCTCACAGAGATCTCAATTTTGTCAGACCTCTCAGGTAAACTGTTGAGAGGCTTGTTTGGCATGTTGCTTCCTGATTGTCAAAAAATACATATTAGATGTTGCTCGACACTGATTGCAACACCAGTCGGCTCATCTCTCTACGCTTTCTCTCCCTTAAGAATTTCCAGCTGGTCATCTCGCAGCTTCGAATAGCATGTCTGTGTTGTCCGCACGAACTATGCACCTTTGGACACTGCTCCTCTCTTAAACTCCAGATTTTGTTTCTGAATTTCACGCATATGTTTCACTGAATATGTCTTTATTTAAGACTGAATTCCTGTTTTCTTCTAAAATTGCTCTCGCCAACTTCCACCCAAAGAGCGCTACAGTCTTCCCAACTCAAAAGCCTTAGGATCACCATCAACTCCTTCTTCTTTTCCTCTTTAATAAATTAAATTAGTGTCTATTCTTCAAAATATCTCATCTTTCTCTTCCCGTGGTTACTCCATCGATCCTGGAAATTATTGCACACTGGGACCTACTGCAATAGCTTCTTGTTCAAGCAAGATCAAATTGCTCATAAAATTTTTGTTTGTAATTTTAGGGTTTCTATAAAGCCGTTTTATTGCTTATGGTGAATCCAAATTGTAAATTAAAATGCGTGGAAATATTTGTCATCACAAATCACACCTTAGGAATCTAGCACAGGGTCTAGTTCAGACGAGATGCTGATCACACGGCTAGTAACTAGATGAGTGAATATAAATGAAAACTGAAAGAGAATATGAACACTATAAAAGGTGTGAACCATATGAGTACAGTGTGTAAAATCCCTCGTCATGCCTCTGGTATGTAATCCATACCTCTCAAGCTTATATTTTTGCCCTTTCCTGGATGCGACCTTAGTGTTTTCATGAATGTCGATGGAGTCATTGGGGCCCTGTTGTCTGTCAGGTGACAAAGTTGTCTTTGCTTCAACTAATTCCATCTCTAGACCACTTTTAATCTTTCTAATTTTCTTTCTCATCTTAGTTTTCAACCTCAGATAGTCAATATTTAGTTTTTTTTTTCCAATACAAGCCCATCTACCCCTAAAGCCTAACATTAAGAGAATTTAAAAATCCTTTGTTTAAGAATGCAGTCATTTTGCAGATATTTTTGTGAAGGAAAACTGGGAATCAATGAAGGGAAGTGAGTTGCACAAATCTATAGAACTGCTCAGTGACAGGGTTGACATTTGGAGAGCTATCATCTCTTTCACGGTCCATCAAAACCGCCATTCATCTCGGGGTCATACCGTCCTGGTCATTCTCTGTCTCCCCTCCTCGAACCCTGGATCTGTCCTCATCCTTTCTGACTCTGTCCAGTTCCCTGAGAGATGATTGCTGGTTCGCATCACCCAGGCTCCTTTACTTACTGAGTTTTGGTGGTTTCAGCTAGTGGGAGCGTGGAAGGGGGTAGAAGTCTGTTTTTCCTACACTCCCTCCTCTGGACCACAGCCGTGGGTGGTTACTGTGCCCCTCTACAGCTGGGGGCGTGGGGGCCTTGCGACCAGCTGCTTCTCCAGGTCTTCAGTTCCCATGGGGCTCTGGAAGCCCTGCTTCCTCCCCCTGCCTCTTCAGGACTATGTGGACCCAGCCTCTCTCCTAAAACCACTTATACATCTGGGTCCCTCTTTAACGTGTTCAAACATCTTGAGTTGTAGTCTCCTACTGGAAATGAACAGTAGAGATAAAATGACCATTTAAAGATGGGAAGTGGTTTTGATTCAGTTTTACCATCTAAATTCCAATGTTTGAGCCTGTATTTGCTTCTCAACTTTTGTGCAGTTGTTTTCTTGCATTTTCCAAATAAAGTTAAAATGGAAATTAAAACAAAGAGTTCTCGTACCTCTATTAAGATAAAGAATGAAAGGAAAGGGATTAGGTTTTTTAAATTACTTTTCTTGAATTAATATATGTGTGTGTATATATATTTGACATCATTATTATTTCTTCTGAGACAATGAAGTGCTTCTGGTAAACAGTAGCTCATGTCTTTGTTCTTTAAATGGCAGTGAGGTTGTTGAAAGATTTCTATGTGATGGTGTGATGCTTAAATTAAATATAGATTTGGGGTGCTGAGCCTGCTGAGATGAACACACTGAAAACGTGGATAGACCAATCACAACAAACCGGAATGATGGCCGTTAAACTGGTTGACACTTGTTTATTTTGCAGACAAACAATTTGACTTTTTCTCAGACCGAATTGAAACAAATGGCTTTAGTGTTGTCAAGATTAGATGATTTAGGCAGAGTTTACATTTTAAGCAAGTCAATTCTTGGGTTCCGTTAAAGTTACAATAAAAACGACATTAAAAATAAATTTTGTCGTTGCTACTTTTCCTCTGGAATTTTGTAGTACAGGGAACCAAGACATACTCCTGTCTATTTTTTTAGTGTTGTCGTCTCCAAGCCCAAAACAAATTTGTCAGTTTATACAACTACTTCGGTCTTTAAAGATGTCTATCAAAGCTTCACGCTTTTTCCCGACTGTGTGTTTTAAAGCTCTAGTCGTATGTGTCTCAAGGACACGCTAAATCTTGTCACATCTACATAGCTCTAAATTTTTAGCAGGGTGATCCAGCCCATTGTGTCTCAACACTCTTAATAAATTTAAAACACTTTTTTCCCTTATAGCCCTTCTTTGTCAAGCATAGATTGATACCTCATAGAGCCATCATTTTGTCTACTACTGTATTAAATTTAAATAGATAAATATGAAAAGACATGGTCTCCCTTATGATGAGCTTATTTTACAGTAGAGAAGTTAAGAAGCATTTCTATGCAAAACTGTGATACCATTACAATTTAGTAAGGGCAATACAAATAAAATGCCTTGAGAGTGCAGAAGAAATGGATTTGAACATTTTTGACACTACTAAAATTGTTTAACTGGTAAGGATGTCATATGTGACGACTAGTTAGGCTGAAAATTCCTTGGGAGCGGAGGCCAGGTATCTGTGTCTCTTCAGGGGCAAAGCACTGCTTCTTGTCCATAATAGGACCTGAATCGCTGTTGAGTATTGAAATAATAGTGATATTCTGGCAGAATGGCATAACTCTTTCCTTTTGAAATGTTCCGAGAAGAAATAAAATTCAGAGTAGAGATCATGTAAAGCACACGCATGTGAACGAAGCCCTGCCTCTCCATAGCCAAAGCCCCAAACCTCAGGTAATCCGTGAATGCCACGCCTGTGAGGATCTCTTCCCAAGAACCGGGCCAGGAGAGAGTAGCTGTCACACCAAAGCCACTGGTGTGCACCTCAGTGAAGTTCTCAGAGTACCGAGTACCCACCCCGTCTCCGTGGCTTCCTGCCCACCTGCGTCCCCCTGATCGCTGGGAACCAGCTCTGCTTTGCCCTTACCTGAAGCCACACGCTTCACTTACTAACCTTCCGGCTTGCGCTCCCACTACTCTGTTCTGTAGGTCCTTTGGAGAACTCTAACCCACTGATTACTGTCCTAGCTAGGGCTTGTTGAGTTTATGTAGGTACTGGGCACTTCGGCTGGCATTAGCTCATGGTTTTCCTTTCACATGAAACTGGAAAATTCCCAACTCTGAATCAGTTCAAATATCTGTCTTCCGTGTCTGCATTCAGCCTTCTCAGCACTGGCGAGAAAATAACACAATGGCACAAGTTGTCACATGTCACACGTCTGGAGAAATCCAGCTCTTCTCTTTGGTGGCAGCTGTTTTAAATCTCTTATTATTTTGCTCTGTTTTGTTTTTTTCAGACTAAGTATTCGTCCTTTGATTCTCTCTCTCACACAATCAAATTCCTTTGAACTTTTAGATAAAGTAGAAGCTGTCCTCCCTCAACTTTTCATTATAAAGATCTCCTGAGCTGCAGCGTCTGCGCCGTGGTTTCTCCCTTGCCCTCCTGCTGTGACGGACGCTCCAGTGTCCACGGGCCTCACCTTTCTGCATCGGGCCCTGTCTCACGTGGGTCTGGTCTCTTCCATTTACCCTCACGCAAGTACCGTGCAGCCTCTCCCATGCCCCATCACACAGTTTTAATTGTCCTTCTGGACCCGTTTTTACCCAATCATACACCTTGCGGTCAATAATTTGCTTCTTACCCCTCCTTCAAAGTCGTATTTCTCAAATAGTTATATATGCACTTTTTTTTTTTTTTTTTTAAACCTAAAACCTCAGTCTTTTATCTCAAACACCACCATCTCCTCCAAGATCGCCTCTGGCCTCAGGGTCTCTCAATTCAATAGGTAATTATTATCGCCTTACCTTTAAATCACATTTTTATAATATATTAGTTACTCAAGTCGTAGATGTGAAAAGTGATGCAGTTGTCCAAAATGGATTTCCTGCAGGCTAGCGTCACAAAAAAAAAAAAAAAAAAAAATAGGACCATTTACAAAACTCTGTAGAAACTGGTTATGTCTCAGTGTTTAAAGGAATCAAACTTGACTGACTTCAAAATTTGTACCCCAGCGTCTTAATGATGCCGGGGAAGGAGCCGTTGCTCCTGGGCAGGAAGGCCGGTATGCAGATTCTGCAGCCAGCTTGCTCTGTCCTTAGCCGCATCAGCACAGGTTAGGGGCCAGTGGTACCCCACCCTGTAACCAGGCAGCTTGCAGGCTGGTGCTGGACTAGAGATGCTGTGAGATTATATTTCTGTTGTATCCAGACCCCGAGTCAGGGCCTGGGGATTCCCTAAGCCTGAAATGAAATGAAAAAGTCACACAGCCCGTGTCGGGGTGCCTCACCTGGCGTCTGGCCGATGCCTTCGGGGAGCCCGTGTGCAGTGTGAGAATGCATGGGAACCGGGGCCTTCTTACCTGCTACTCAGTGTTTAGGGGGCAGTTTCCCCCACCCAATGCTGCTCTAGTCGGGGGAGAAGGGTATGAATTTTCTTGGTATTTGCAGGACAATTTGTAGACGTTTTTCTTTTTAAAATTATATAATCAAAATATAAAGTTTTTATCCTGTCTTCTCAGATCCCACTCATTGCCCCCGGAATAAACACTATTAACTTATTGACTAGTTAGTATGTATATATGTGTATAATATTGTATATCTGGATTTTGTCCTAGGAGGTAGAATACACAAATACAATAAATATATAGGGACAGGAGATAGAGACTGGAAAAGAAATACGTACTTTTTTTTTGAAAAATAAATGTAAATAAAGTCATTTACATTTATTACTCTGCCATTTGCCTTTTTCACTCGGTAGTGCAATTTGGAGATTTTTTTCATAGCTCTACCTGACTTTTTCTGACAGAAGCTTATTATCTGTAATATAGACGAATCGTAGTTAGATTAGCTATTCTCATCTTTATGGATATTTCAGTGCCTTCCAGTTTCTCACTCTTATAAACAAAGCTACAGTGGACATCCTCGTAAATCCTTCTTTATGAGCATTTATTGTTATTTGACCAACATATGTGTTAAGGAATAATTATGCTGCTTACAGATGAGGGGACAGCAAGTTGGGGAGCTTGGGGGGGCCATCCTTATCATACCAGGCACTGCGCCTAGTCGCCCGGGGGCGGCGCTAATGGCCTGTTTGTGGGGATGTTGAGGCATTGGGAAAATATGAAGTTTAAAATTTTCTAATGTGGTATATACAAGACTGTAAGCTCCATGGAGGCAGAGAACTTTCATATTTTAACAGTTATATCCTCAGTGCCTGGAGCAGTGTCCGTTAGGTAAGTAGGTGTTCAATAAATAGCCTTTAAATGAAGAACTATCTGCACATTGATTTGTGCATTTGAAATTTTGATACATGTTCACCAGCAGTCTTCCAAGAGGCTATTCTAGTTGAGTGCCTACCAAATCTTTGTGAAAATACCTTTATCCTCACTCATGTTAACACAGGACATTATAAATACATTCATATTTTTAATTTTTGCTAATCTAATGGGGGAAAAAGCAAAACAAATCTAAAAGCTCTATTATTTAAATAACTGCTTTGCTAATTAATGAAGTTGTTTACAGTCTTTTACATTTTTTGGACTATTCTTTTCAATAAATTTTCTATTGTCTTCATTCATTTATGGAAATTCATCACATATTTTGGATAATTATTTTCCCAATATATAATAATATACTTATTTGTCAAACTTTTAATACTTTTAGTGTACAGAAATTTAAAATATGTTGAAATAAAATTCATCAATATTTCTTTATTTCTGTTTTTTAATGTATTACTTAAGAAGGCTTTTTTCTACTCCTCAGCTTATATAACCATTTTCTCTAAAATTTTCATTCAAAAATTTATTCTGTTTTCTAAATATCCTCAATTCTGAGAGTTAGGCCAAAGCTTTTAGTTATAGTTAGTAAATATTAACCTCTGTTTGTAGTTGTAACATTTATTTCTTTGTATGTTTTGAAGATTCTGTTTTGTTTTGTTTTTTTGGCTTATGAATTTTTTTTTTCTATCTTAAAATCCTGGGACCCTTTTCAAAGTAGTGACTTAAAATTGGTATTGGTTCTCATATGCTAAATTTATCAGCAGTTCATAATTTCGATTACAATTCAAGTTTTGTTTAATTTTTCCTGATATTCTAGGGTATATACTGAGTGTCCATTATGCTAATAGGTTTTCTTCTAGATCAATAAAAATTATTTCTCTTAAATATCTATAGCCTATTGAAACAGACAGGCATATAAACATATAAATTAAAATAGAATGTGATTATTACTGTTTTAGCTCAAATGTAGTGGTCACGAGGTCCGCAGCCAAGGGAAATATTGATAGTACAATATCTGTAGCTTCATAGAGCAACGTTGAAGCAGTCTTAACTTCTATCTGGAATTTTTTTTCTTTTTTACCTAATAGCCTGAATCAGAACACTCTGAGTTTGGGACTGAAAAAAAATTATTTCAGTTAAGAAACCCACATTCTCTCTTGTTTTCTTGTACAGAGAATGTAGCTGTTAAAATGAAAAAAAAAAAAAAAGCATGTACATAGAAGACTATATTATAAAAAATATAAAACTGGCCTGAGGAGCTATTTTACTCATAGGTTTATTGATACTTATTATAATAAAAATATATTTATAGCTTTAATACTTAAAATCTCGCTGTCACTTCCAATATCTTTGACATTTTAAATTGACCGTTTGATATTTAATATATTTTCTAAACTAAAATCGTAGAAATGTACTTACTTGTCGACTTTGTATTAACCTGACTCTACCTGGGAGAATTTCCTTATCTTAAAAGTGGCAGGAATGTGCTCTTAACAACGAGAATCTTAGAGGTAAGACAGAGTTCAGGCAGAACGAGACTATTTCTTATTTGGGTGGAGTGTTTGTGGATGTTTGATGCCAATCTGAGGTGCAGAGTTTTAAGTTACAGTAAGAATTCAGATGAGTTTAACGAAATAAAGGGACATCGATATGTCATGAAGAAAAAGGGGAAGAGGGAAAGTGTGAAACTCGGACTTTCCGCTTGCTCTGTGTTAATCACAGTTCCTTTTAGTATGTGTCTCCTTGGAAACGGAACACAACACATTCGGAATATCTTATACAGGATGGTGGAGAATAGGCTGTTTTAACTAGTGGCCAAGAACAACCTGATGTTCTGAGCTACAAATTGAAAGTGAAGGTTACTTTCTTGTAGACTTTATCTTAAAGCAGTAAAACGAGTAACTGCAGCTACAACTGAAAGTATTGATTTTGTAATTTCAGCAAATTAAGAACAAGACAGAAAACCTATTAAACCTTTCCAATGATTGCCAGGGTACTTTTTGGTGATTCTGAGGTTGACGTTAAAATTACGTATACCTGTCTCTTCAAAGTAGAACGTATACATTATATAGAAGATGATAAATGCAATTTTGATAAGAATGTGAATTTTTAAATTTTAAATGTGAAACTCGCGAAGCCTGACACTGCGAATGTCAAACAGCTTATCTAATTTTCATAAATTTTCATAAATTGGGGTTAAAGTTAGATGTACATTTATTATGGCTTAATAAATTAAACTTTTCACAGAACCAGAAGATATTTGTAATAAAAATACAGAAACTCTGATGATAACATGTCAGAACATTATGAATAATGACTATATAAAATATATTACGATGACTACTGAAAAGTGATCACATTATATTTTTTTGTATACAAACAGAAAACAATCTGTCTTATCGTTTCATGGAACACATCAAATGTTTTAAAATGTAATATTAAGATTGAGGGAATGTATTAAAATTTACCTTAATCCTAATGTCAGAGAGGAAACTGGTTTTGAATTATTTGATAACAGGACTGATATTCTACAATTAATATAAATCCAGGATATTATATCTTCCCCCCCACACACACTCAACCCCAAATATCATATATTTTAGGTAGATAACATTAGAAAAAATAATTTTTTTTAAATGTCAAGGTCTGCCTCAGGGAAAATCACAACAAAAATATCTTATAAACTACAAGAGAAAGGTAAGCAACTGGGACAGCTCTCATTTTAGTTAATTCACCCACACATGGTTTTATTTTCCTATTTGTTGTTTTAAATCTTTTTACTTCACCCTCTTCAGTTTGTCAGTTTTGTCTTCGTGATTGCAAGACAGGCCGATATTCACATTTGAAAGCAAAATAATATTCACTGGAAGCAAAGGACTGTTTCTTCCTTTGCATCTCTTGTTAGGAGCAAGAAAACCGTTCCCATAAGCTCTCTAGATTATTTTCTCTCCTGCCTCATTGACCAAAAGTTCATCAAATTCCCATAACTTCACTAACCTCTGATAAGGCGAATGGGACAATCACAATGAGATCGTGAGTCCCAGTCATGTTTAATTAACACAATTTTAGGACAAAAACATTACCCAGAGGTACATGACTCCGTGTATGGGGCAGATTCCTGAACCACATTGGGGCTAGGAAGAAAGATTAATTTGGGGTGATCAGTGATAGGGCATACTACAACAGAGTTGACTTTCATGGAACTGAACATACATATAGGTAGTATGCAATAAATTGGGACGTTATAGTTGCAGTCGTGCGATCTAGATTTTACATCCGTAAACTGAAAGCTGAATGAAAATTCTCTTAACTACCTGAAGCAATAGATAAAATTCCATCTATCTTCCAAAAGATAAATGGAAATAATATTTCACCTAATGTTTTATGTGATTATTTGAATATTATTTGATGCATGAGAAAAATAGCATTCCAAGTAATTTTAGATCACTTCTAAAAAGATTTGAATAAATGACGTGGACATGTGTTTTGCAGTTTTTTTTTAAAAAACTCAAACATTGGCTTTCATTTATTTTTTAAGTCTTCCATGTTACCAGTTTCTAAAAAAATTACGGTTATACCATCGTTTGTAGTAATGTTTTATCCTAAAGATGTTTGATTATCTTGCTCCACAGAAAAACATTTTCCATCAATGGTGAGAAAGACCCTTTAGTGTTAGAATATTCTTGGGAAAGGAGAGAGATAAGAAGTTTGACTTTCTCCCAACAGAGAAGGTCAAACAGCACTAGACAGTGCGTTCGCAGCTAAATCCTAGATGTGTGACAAACATGAAATTTCTTAAACCCACCTGGGGTTCACGAATCCAGGTGCTTTGATTCTGTGGGAGAGAAGTGAGTTAGGAATAACTGGAATATTAGCCAGTAGATTACTTTCATTCATGATAGCCATGGTGGATTCCATCAGAATTAGCATTTTTGTTAATGCATGATCTGTATCTCCCTTTCATGGACTCCCTCATTTATTACTTCATGCACACACATTTATTTATCATTTACCATGTATCTAGCACTAAAATAAGCATTTGAAAGACACGAAGATGAATCACATCGTGTCCCTTCTTTAAGGATATTAAAGTCTACTGAAGAAGGTGAGACATATTTAGAAATAAAGTAGAAAGTATATAGTTCCAGGAGAGAGGAACAGATAAGAGTAGCTAAGGAAAGTGAAATTAAGTCTTGCTGGAGAATCAAGAATAGCTCTGGGGAAATAGATCGGCTGCTTCCATAATTAGTTTACAGCCAGTATTTCTCTGCCTTCTCATTCCATTTAAACGATGTTCTACAATGGGAGACAATGAACTTTAAGGATATGCTGTAAGGATCTTTCTCATTAGGTGGGAAAATCTCCAGATATAAAAAGGAGCATTAGAGAATGGATGTACAAAAAGACAGATATTCATTCCCCCAAATATAAAGAGTAAAATATTTTCCAAAATCTCTTTTATTCAAGGCTCAAGGAATTATTTGCCAATGTTGAATTTAAAAGTTATGTGATTATTGTCAAAGAGATTCTCTTGTTGTCAAATAACTAGCTCAGAAAGTCCTTGTTATGAATGGTATGCTAACAAGGTATTAGATCATTAGAACAAAAAATAAAGTTTTCGTGTCAAAATCTTATCTAAATAGAATTGTTTTTAATGATGGACTTTTGTGAAATAGTAATTTGAACCTCTGAAGTAAGTTTTGTATGATAAAAACGATAAATTCAACCTGGAAATAACTTAGATGTCCGATTGGACAAGACATTTTGTTAAATACCCTTGATAAAACTATGATTAAAATATAGGTGGTTAATTCTTAGAGATTCTTATGCTTAATATCACCTCTGATCTACTTAAGTTAAATTTTACTCGAGGAAATTATAGCACACAATATATTTTAAAGAAAGAATATCAAATAACATTGCCTATAGACGGAAATAAGAAGATAATTAAAATATCTAAATAAAATGCATTCGAAACATTCATAGCCAAAGACTTCTCTTAAACAGGAGATATAAATGCAGATCAAATGACACCTAATGTCAATGTGTTCAAGTTATTTAATTTGAGGAAGTACGTTTGAGGCGTTCAGACAGTACTGAATTTGTTTTGACACTGAAAAGTGTACAAGAAGTCTCCATTTTTCATGAGCCAATATGAGAAACTAAATTGTAGGCTGATGGGGATATTTTGACAGCCTAACTAACTGGTGTTTCATCTATATTACTAAACATAACATTTTCGAGGCATCACGAAATGCAAATTGTGAGCATTGACCCAAAGGGAAACAGTGCTCAATTCAAGCCCTGTGAGTTGGTCTCTGTCAGATCATCGCTTGTCCGCACAGCAAATTTGTGTCAGTCATGTTTCTCCAAATGTTCTGCATCGTGCAGATGCTCCGTAAAACACTGAGTAAAGTCAGGAAAGAAAAGGGAAGAAATAAAAAAAAAAAAAAGGTCAAACTCATTTTTATGTCTTCAGATTATTTGATATAAATCTGATGCATTTGTGGCATGCAACTATTTCTAATTAAAAAACAATCCACCTCTGTTTCTAGACAGAATAGTATATAAATGGTTATGTAAGGTCACATCATAAAATGAAAAGTTCTCCAGATAGACTCACTGTGTCTGGGCTGGCAGATATGTGGGTATCGGCCAACAATGCTCCCTCCAGCGCCCACCCAGACACCAGTAAATAATCAGCAGAGTTTCCAGTGGTAGCCAGACGTGTCTTCAGAATTGTTCTCAGCACAGAACTCCAGACATTCATTACTCTTCCCGTTACATCATTTGAAATTGTGTCATCCTAAAATTATGGCAGATGCTAGCTATATGAGTGTCTAATATCGTTTTAGTGAACCTGATGTTGGTTTTTCATATTCGGATATTAAGCACTTTCTATTTACATTGGAGAGTTACTTCTAGTAGGCTATTGCTAAGATCAAGGAAAGGATTAAAACTGGCAAAAAGAAAGAAAGAAGAGCCTATTTGGTGAATAGACTAATTTGCTCAATTTAAAAATAACTTGTTAATTATATGTGCGATTTACAACTTTAAAATAATACGTTTATCAGAAAACCGTTAAGATGTGGAGATTAACCAAAAAAGCAAATTGAAATAACTGATTAAAATATTAATTATTTGGCTTAGTATGAACATGAGTGAATCATTCCTCGCCACGTAAAACACACAAATGAATCAAATGTTGGCAGAGATCAAGGGAGACACGGGTGGAAGGAAGCTCTAATTATCAACTTCACCCTCGGCACCAGCTATAGAAGTAAAGACTGTAGCAGCTACGCCAATATTATCACGAAAGTTATGTTACTTTTAAACTCAGAGGGACCTTAATATCATAATTTTAAAATAAAGGAACTGAATAGAAGTCATGTCACATGACTTACTGATGGCCATACGACCACTTAATAGCAGAACCCACATCTACTGATGTGGGAAGCCTGTGTGTTCTGCATCACGTTATGCTGTTGCACTATCAGTGGCAACAATTAAAAGGTGAGTGAAGCGCTCTCTAAGGCTCGGCCCAACGAAAGGGCACTAGTGGTCTGGTCTAGAGACAAGATGCATTCACTTTCCGCAGTGGGAGATGCCAAGGTTAGTTTGAGCATCTCTCCTGAAATTCTCCTCTTAGGCTCAAGCCTGAGAAACAAACTTGAGAATGCATTATCAGTAAGCAGAGCTGATCTCGTCTGAATTTTATTAGCAAGTAAAAGGAACAATGCCGGAAATTGCTAGGGAGATGCTATTTTAGAATGGATTTACTTGTTATTAAAAGTTTGAAGTGACATGTATGCGTTTTACTAGAAAAAAATTCTTAGAGGATTTTTCTTTTAAACAGTAGATATTTGCAGAGTTACATTGTTTAGTTTTCTGAAAAACAGAAGGTGCTGAAATACCTTAAAAATCAAGTGCATTATAAGAATAAAAATGTTAGAATTACTACAGTATGCCTGGAAAATTACAATGTAAAATTCAACAGCTCATCAGAATTGTTTCAAATTTTATCAACTTCAATAATAACTATTTCAAAATTTTTTCTCAATCCTTCAGAGACCCAGAACTTGAAACTCGTTCCATTTGTGGATATCCTCTTCCTTTGCACTTCTTTCATTTTTTTTTTTAATACCGTCCCCCAACTATTCAAGTGATCACTGTATCTGTATTTACTAAGCATGTAACATAATGCTTGGGCATCCATTTGCATGTTAGTGATTGTCTTAATTGTTTTATATTTTTGCTATAATTTGTTTGTTAATCCTTCTTAACTCTTCTATACACTTTCCTGGGTAGTTTTAGGATAATTTAGTTGGCTTCGTATAATCTGTCAGAGAAAATAAAATCACTTTAAAATATTTCTTTGTGAAACTCTCAGCCTCTGACATAAAGTATATACTGCTACACCCCATAAAAATAGTTATACTGCTGTTTTTTCCTTGCATATTATCCCTGGATAAAGATTGGAATTAAAGCTTTTAACCTTATAGCATATACAATAGAAGCTGAATAAAAAGGTAAATTACAAAAACAAATTTCACAACTATACGTTGATCTTTCCTATTTAAATTTATTCTAATGTATCAGGTATCTACGTGAGTAAAAAATTAAAGGACAGGGATTGAATAGACTTTTCAGAACTGGCATTATTTTTACAAGTAAGAGAGGTACGTTATACTTTTCTGGGAGGAACGAAATTCTGTGAGTCATTCACTTCAAATCAAATTGAGGAAAAAAATGTTTATTCGAGGAATTCATTTTCCATTAAATATATACATCTCTTCCATTTCCTTGCATTTTACATTTAAAAGGAGGTTTTTCGTTGCAACATTTTTTTTTTTTTTCTCTTTACCTAGTTCTACTTTCTGTCATGGTTTGAAACGCATTTCAAAGAAAACACCAGGAGTTCCCCAGGGATTGGCGTTGCTTTATTGAGTAATCTTTGATCAGATTGTAATGGAAAATCCCTGCAGGTGATAGAAAATGTGTCCATATATTTGAATACATAAACTATGTATTTTTTTTTAAAATTTCATCCATCTTTGACACTTCTAAGTATGGATTTATTAAGCATGCTGGCCCCCAAATGATGGGATCATCTTGGGGGTATATTTCAAGAGTGACGATTTTAAAAATTGATGATGAAAATAATTGGATTTATAAATTTTTTGCAAGCCAGGTGTCTCCACGACAATAGTAAAAGCTGCTACTAGAGTATATAAAACCCAATTTGAAGATGTATAATATCTTCGTTTCACTAAGTTTTAAATATTGTTTAATATGGTATTCATGAGCTTGGATGTCTTAAAAATGGAATGCTAACACCATTTCTTTAAACCGAGAGATAATTTGTATATAAAAGAAATATAAATTATTTCCATTGACATTTCTGAGTTCAAAGATTCTAGACCTTATGTCTGTTATGTGTTTTTATTAAGTTTTGAAAGTAAAAGCAAGAATACGAAGAATTAGGGTCATCTGCTTGTTTAGATGTCACTCATTAAACCATCATTTCCCCCTGAGGCTGTATTTACACTTGGATGAGTGACACTATGAGATGGGGGGGAGGGTGGGGTGGGGGGAGGGGAGTGGGTAAGTGGGAGGGTAGGGGAGTTGAGGGTAGGGGGCGGTGCTGAGGGACCATCTCTAGGCTTTAAAACAATTGAGAGTAGACATGTGGCCATAGGTGGTCAGAGCCAAAAAGAACTCTATTTAATTTTTCTTAAATTTATTGGGGTGACATTGGTTAATAAAATTATATAGGTTTCAAGTGTACAATTCTATAACACAGCGTCCGTATATTGGATTGTGTGTTCACCACCCAAAGTCCAATCTCCTTCCGTCACCATTTATTTGACCCCATTTCCCCTCTTCTATGTCCTTTCTCTTTGCTTTTGAAAACAAACTAGAGCGAAGGTTTAAAATACCCCCTTTTCAGAAATAAAATGAGAAAATAGGCAAACAAATAAACCAGCACCACCACAAACGAAATGCTAATGAAAATACTAGAGATGGTTTTGATTTGCATTTCTTTGATGATTTGTGATATTGAGCACCTTTTCATGAACCGGTTGGCCATCTGTATGTCTTCTTTGGAAAAATGTCTATTCAGATCTTCTGCCATTTTTTAAATTGAGTTGTTTATTTGCTATTGAGTTGTATGTATGAGTTCCTTATACATTTTGGACATTAACCTCATATCAGAAATATGGTTTGTAAATATTTTCTTCCAGTTTGGTTGCTTTTCATTCTATTGATTATTTCCTTTGACACGCAGAAGCTTTTTATTTTGATGCAGTCCCAGTTTTTATTTATGCTTTTGTTTTGCCTGTAGTTTTGAAGTCATATCCAAAAAGGCATTGCCAAGGCCAATGTCAGGGAGTTCATCCTCTTTGTTTTTCTCTAGGAGTTTAAGTTTTCGGGTCTAAGGTTTAATTTTTTAATCCATTTCGAGTTAAATTGTTGTGTAGAGGAAAAGCTGTTAGCTTCTCAAAGTTGAGTAAGGTCGTATGATACAGTATCTGAAACTGACTCTGTTCTAGATCCTGGAAAACAGTAGAAGAAAAAAAGAGTGAATTCTTTTTCACAAAATTTACGTGATACAAAGGGAAGTCACTAAATAAACAAGTGTCACTAAATAAATAAAAAAAGTGATTTCAGAGATTTTTAAGTGCAATTCAAATAAGGAAAATGTATCATGGTATTGATAGGGATTTTGGCTGGGGGCGTTATTTTAGACTGATCAAATCAGATAAGATCTCTTTAAGGAAGTGATATTTGAGCTGAGATATTGAAGTCAATCAGTACACATTAATATGAAAGTAAGAGAAAACACAGAAAGCTTCATTAAAGCTAACCAGTGACATAAACTCATCAAAAGTATAAGTGTTTTAGGAAAAAAGATGGAAGAAGCCTGGAATCATGTAAACTTCAGGGAGATGGGAAGGGGATGTTAGTTTTGAAAATGTACTGGGTCTGAATGGGAAGAACCAAAGTGTTGGGGAGAACGGAGTTCAAGCATAGATGTAGGGATGACTAATGTATGGCTGTGGATGTTACATCAAGATTAATTTGTCCAAAAAATAGTTAAATAGATGAATCCTCAGTATAGATTTGATTTTCCTCACAACTGTTATTTTTTGTGTTTGTGGTCTGTGTTTGTTTTGCAGATAATAAAGCTTAACAAAAGGATACAGTGCCTTTTTTTCTCCCCCTCCCCCACTTGTAAGGTCTAACCCCTGCCTGTATGTAAGTTTATTAGGGGGTGGTAGGAAATAGAGATGGGTGATGGGAAACTCAAGCCAGTTAAATGGCCGCCTTCGAAGGCAGTAAATGGGCCTTTCTTATATTATTATCCTGTAGGTCTAAAGAGGTATTACTGTGTTCGTTATAGAACCACTTAACAGTTAATGGTGGAGAAGAATGAATGGGTCAGAAAGGCAGGAGGCTAACAACCAAAATTCCTTATAAAATGTATTAATTATTGCTAAATATGACATTAATGACAAAAATAATGACATTGCTTAACAGTGTAGTAGCATAATGTGGTGTAAAGGCCATAAGCCTAAAGGGTCAGTAAATCTATGTCTGTCGTTAACTGGTTGTGTGACCATAAATAGGTCACTTTACATCACTTAGCTTTAGTTTCTTCATTTTTAAATTAACCCTCTAAGGTCCTTCTGGTTAAAAATTCTATAATTTTATGATGGACTTCTAATAAGATTTAATCATAATCTCTGTTAAACTTGACCACAATAATAATAATGATAATAAGAAGAAGAATCTGAAAGTAAAAGGATTTGCCTTTCATAGTATTCAGAGTTGCATTTTCTGAGTCTTCTTAAACTTCTGATACCCTTACGTGTCTGTTTGTTAGTGATCGTTGTGGATGCCATGCAGGAAAGTGGGTTTGCTCTGTAACCTGCTAATACTTTATTTCCTTTCCCTTTTCAGCTTTAAAACAGTTAACATTGCATTTTTGTATATGCCTCACATGGATTTTAAGACACCATTAAATGACATAAAATATTTATTGGTGATTTATGTTAGATATAATGTTTAGAGTGATGTGTGCTTCATGAATGAATGCAATGAGTTACAGATTGATAAATCTCGTGGATGACTCTTTTAAAGGAAGAAGAATCGGTCGCGGGCCTGCAGAACTGCCTGTGATTATCTTGCTGGAAATTTACCTTTACTATATTGCGAATCTTTTCTGTTCTCTTCTTCGTCACTAATTTTCAAAGGGGATAATTATCAAGGAGCAAAATTTTTGTGTAATAAAGGAAAAAAAGTATTAGTACATTCAAGAAGAATTTTGAGCCAATGGATAGTTACATAGCATATCCATGGTTCATTTTTACTTTTTGGAGAGTAGCACACTTTTCAGAAGAAATTTATGTGTGCCATAATATATTTCCATTAAAATAAGGTTTTTGTCTGTTAAAATGATATATAATTTCTTGGAAGCACAACTTTTATCATTATCTCAACTACAATTTGTGTATTTAGAACATAATGTGAATTATCAACACATCAATGTAATTGACTTCAAGACAAGTGAAGAGTCAAGAGAATATTCTATTAAATGAATACCGATTTTTTTTTTTTTTACCATATAAAGTACTAGAAAACTAACTTTTGTCAAGGAAGCGCCTCTTCTCCTCCCAAAACAATTGTTATGTTTGAAGTTATTTCAATCCTATACATATGCACCTAGTCAACTTCCATCTGTCTATGGAACATGTAGCATCTACTGAATTCAAAGAATATGATTTTAAATTCTCCATGCTCAAGTGAACATACACACACATACTCCCATAAGTTGTAAATAGCTGTTATCACTTGTTAGGATAACTTAATTAAACTTGCTTATTAAAAACCTTTAATTCGTTAGTGATAAAATCTTGATTAGTACATTTTCCTGCTAGGTGACCTTCTAATTTAATAGAAAATGAATTTTTAAATGGGGAAAGATGCCTGTGGCAGAGATTTTGTGCTAGTGAATAGAGTTTGCAATACACATAGGGATATATTCGAGCCTAATTAGCGAGGGTGCAAATGAATTTTTATTTCATACACCAGAAGTGTCATTGATGAACCACGATGAGAAATTTGAAATGCATTCAGATTGGCAGTGTGGGACCGAAATCTGTGGGAAAATCACAAGCTAATTCATTGATTGCCCCTTGGAAATTACTGCTGTTAATTGTTAGGTAATTAACATGGAGCTACAATTATATTGGCCTAAGGGGGTGATTAATGTTTCAACATGTCACATTAGCAAAGGCTGGGTTTTCAAAGCTTTTCTTTTCACATGGTTTAGAAGACAGATGGTATATTGTCTATGGATTTTTTTTTTTTAAACTGAAGTTTTTGCTGAGAGCAAGTGTGTGAATTTTCTGTTCTTGAATCTCTTTTTAGAGATAAGAGTTTTAGCATAAGAATTTGATAACTTTTATGAAATAATATATTTGCTAATACTATCCCTCCACCTAAAATATATATTGTTAATAGGAAAGTAATTTTAATTTCACGTATTGGCGTAACATCCAAACTGTCTTAAATTTGAGGAGTTGGCATTTTTCTTTATGACGGGTCTTAAATTATTTAGTGATGGTAAGAATAAAAAGAATTTTACAATATCATATATATAACAATCAATATAATTTGAGCAGAAGCCAAATAAACCACGCTGAACAAATGCGTTTAGTAACAGTGATACAGGTTCATTAATTTCTCTATCCTTAGGCATCTCACTACCTCTGTCACTTTTTTTTTTCCCCCTTAAAGCTACGGTCTGCCAATACTCTATTACTCTTTTAGCCCCATTTATTGTGGCATGGATTTTTCAGAATTATCCTCTGAAACAACATTGCTCCATAAACATCACATCAGTTGCTTAGTTAGGGAAGACTCATGCAAAAACCAACACTACGCATTACAAAGTTAGCTTGCCGTGTTCTATGTTGTGTTAAGGATTTGTTTACGCCAATCATTTCTATCTTATTATTATGGTTTGTTAAACCATTACCAAGTTTGAGGTGTGGCTGTCTTATGGTGAAAATAGCTATGAAGAAAATCATATCCAAGCTATAATTACTCTTAGAGTTGAGAAAACCATTTTTGATCTTGCAAAATTAATTTTATTTCGAGATTAGTCAACCTTTTATTGATCCCATGAGTGCAGACATGAATTTCTAGAGCAGCATTTTGTAGCCCATCTGTTTTTATTTGTAACCTGTTTTGGCTGAAATGGTTAAAAGATATTTTCAAAGTATTTTAATTTTTAATACAAGTCAATGTGGTATATTCAATACCTCTTACGAAAAGATAATATTCAATACTAAAACCTAAGTGAATTACAAAAAATTCTTACGGTCTCAAAAGGTGGCTTTTAAAAAAATCCAATTAAGGCACATTATCTAAAAAGGTAGACTGGGTTTCTAGAAGTTCAAAGAAAAGCTTCTTCTGTGATTTTTTCCCTCCGTGAAAATTTGAGATGTCATCTTTCTTGGTAGCTCCATACTGAGGTCTTTGTTGTGACTGCAGCCTCTAGCTTTTATATTGATTTGTACTACTTCAACAGATGACAGAAATCTTTGTTATCTACGGCCAAGACATCTATTCACTTTTAATGTCCATTAAATGCCCTCCCCGCAAAAAAAAATATATATATATTGTACCAAAAAAAAAAAAAAAAAGCTAATACTTCTAATTTATTCTTTAAAAAAATAGAGAAGTTACTGAAATCTTGATTTTAGACAACCCTACATTCAGGTCTTTCTGCATTTCTTTTACATTCAAAATCATTTGCAATTGTTCAAATGCTTATTTTACTGCCAAGTTGACATTTCACCCCAGCTCCTTTTTTTCTTTCTTATTATAATTTTATTAAAAAAAAGAAAAAAATACTTACCATGCTGGAAATAGCAGAATATGCAGTGAGGCTAAAATTAGGTGCATACATTTTTATTGGAGGAAAACTCATCAAATGTCTCCTTTCATCCTGTTTTAATAATGGATTTAAGGTGAAGCCAGGGATTCTGACTTTGATTAGAAATTGTAAGCAATAAGTTAAAATTTGCTTTTGAAAGTTCTCTGGGGAAAGTGAAGGCTATATCTACTTAACTTGGACAGTAGGGGTCACTCTAATTCTTTAAAGATAAAGTGATAGGAAGATTATTAGCCACAAATAAGACCGTTCTTAAAGCTACTTTAGGGGAGCAGAAAAGTCTTTTCTAAATAAAAAGATTAATTAGTGCAGCTACAAATTTGATACATATATTACATACACACACACACACACACACACACACACACACACCCATGCATGTACACACACAGACCCCTACATAAACAGATAAATGGAATTTTGAATTACGACTCTAGTTGTCCTGCAGTAGACTTTGTTGGTATTTTATGGCTGCTGTGGTTCTGATCCCTGAGTCATGGTTTGCCACATATCAAGAGCTTCAAGAAATCCCTTGACCAACCCACTTCATGGATGTTATTTACATATCGCTATTGGAATTTCTGGGTTTTTTTTTTTTTCGCCTAATTGTAACAACCTTCATTTTTTTATAAATCACAGATAGTAGTCAGAAAAATGTTCAGATTTGTGGCAGACATAAAAAATTGAAATTTTGTTAAGAAATCAATGTTGGTTTGCCATTCTTGGTGATTAGATGAAATGAATGAGTAATCAAGAATGGCATGACTCACACAGGGGTACTCAGTTTATTGGTGTGATCACTTTGTGAGTTATGTAGATGTCTGATCACTACGTTGTACACCTGGAACTAATATAATATCGTATGCCAACTATAAGTGAAAAACAAAAAAAAAAAATTAAAAAAAACCAAACCAGAATGGCATAACAGTAAAATTTGTCACTTTCAAGTCAGTTACTTTATGGTCCCAAGCCTTTTAGGATTTCAAAATCTGGTGAGAGAGAAAATATGAAAATAACCATTACGGTCTAATGAAATAAGGGCTGTACTTGAAATGAAAGCAAAGTTCTGAGCAAGCGGAGAGGAAACACCGAGCCTGTCGGTATGAGCTGGTGGTCGCCTTCCAGCCAAAGGGGGGGCGTTGCAGGAGGAGTGGGTAGCTGACAGCGGGCAGGCCGGGGGGCCTGGAGCTCACAGTGCATGATCGCGAGGCGATATTTGGGGGGAAGGGACATGACAATGGATGAAAGGGAAGTCCATCCAGGACGCGGCACACCTTTTTTTAGTTTGTTAAATTTTACTCGGTTCCATGAGAATTGAGGATCTGACACGAAACGAGGCAGTCCTTAAAAAAAAAAAAAAGAAAGTCACATAACTGTCTATTACCCAGAAATGGCGAAAATAAATAAACAAATAAATAAATAAAAAGGTCCAGGTTAGACGATTGCTCCTTATTTATGAATCCAGTAAGTGCCTACTATATGCAAGGCATGGTTTTAAGTGCTGGATTTCCAGGGATCAGCACTGTAGATGAGAAGACTGTTCTCACACCATTTATGTTCTGGAGGAAAGAGAGATGACAGAGAACAAACTATGGTTACGTTAATGTGCGAGGGTGAAAATTCAGTGCTATGGGACAGAGAGTGACGGGGGAGAGGGGCCACTTTGCATAGCTCAGATGGAGAGTCTCTAGAGAAGGGGGCCAACGGATCGTCACCTGGATGACGGAAAGAAGCCAGCTACGTGAGGATTTAAGGGACTGGCATTTGAGGAAGAGAGCAGAAAAGCCTGAAAGCATTTGACATAGAACGTTTTCAGAATTGGTGATGATGATTTCTCCACTTGGAGACAGATTACACAGTGGGGCAATTCCGACTACAGAATCCGGGGTCCATCTAATATGAATCCATATTCCGGTCAGCCCCTCACAGTACCTTAGGCAGATTATTTAAGTCTTCTGATCCTCAAGGTTTCAGCAGTAGACGGTGTGACAGAGATATGACTTTGAGCTGAGTGCCATGCGTATGGGAAGGCAGGAAGCAGAGTTTCCCTTCCCCTCCTCTGATCCACCTCCTCTGCCGTGTGGAACTGTGCTCACATCTGCTGCTTCCCAACCCACACCGTCTTCGTTGCTGCTGTTGTCAATCCTCAGATAACTTATGTGTTGATTTTGTCCTTAACTCGCTTTCGTATTCTTAATTCAAAATTAGAGCAGATTGATGTAGAATAAAAGCTGGTCATTAGGAAGGGAGTATGTTGCTTGTTCTCAGTTATTCTGAATTCTTAATCACTCTTAATATTATTCTTAACTTGTAAGAAAAAAAATCAGCATATTTTAGGTCTGTGTAAAGAATGGTTAAGTGTAGGAATAAATAATTTCATAGATTAGATTTGTCCAAAAAAATTTAAGAAACTGCCTCAAAAAAAAAAAAAACAGACCATTTCTATAGGTCTGCCAATTTTGAGTGAGTCTTTTCAGAAAAATCACTTAGCCAGCTCCTAGTGTTATTGCTATACCTCTGATTTATTTGTAGACATTGCTTCTAAGTAAGACTTTTCTTATCCCATAACTAACACACTTCGGCGCTAGCGTTTCTGACAGTCTTGTTCTTAACTTTTCTCTCCTACTTCTTTTGTTGACAATATATCTCTTACTATTGAGCCTCATTGCCGATTCCCTAAACCTCTTCTTCAAAATAAATCCTCTGACCTTCTTTTTCTAAAATCTAATGACCAAAACAGACCTCTCACAGCCATCCGAGTAATCTTATCTTTCTGTCACCGACTGTATAAATTTACTCCTGCCATGGGCAAAACCGAATTTAGTCATGTTTTGTGAATACTTACCTCAGAACCTCCTCGTGTAATGGTGTCCAGCTTACCTTCTTTCTCGTTTCCCAGATAACTTCTTTTTGCCTCTTTCTAGAATAAACTACACTGTGTGTATTTGGAAAGTTCCAAGGGCAAACATCCTCATTTTATGCCTAGGTCTATATTTCACACATCTGTCTGCATATAATAGATGTTACAGCAGAAAGAAAGCTCACAAATAATGGAATTTATTTTATGTAAGAGAGTTGAAAAGAGGAACTTGGGTTACATTTAAGACCCGGATCTTTATCACTCTTACTCTGTTTTCTTTGTAGTTCACAAAAGATCATAACGCCGTGGCTTGAGGGCTAGCCCCAACAGGGGATGTGCTTCGCTTGGCCCTCGTAGAGACTTTTAAATATTTTTAGTTGTTTCCTAACTTTAGTATTCTGAGATTTCGTATAAAAGTTTGTATTTCCAGGTTCTCTTAGAAATCAGATGGTTTGGTAATTCTGGCTGCTCATGGCTG
This sequence comes from Rousettus aegyptiacus, assembly GCF_014176215.1. Taxonomy (NCBI): domain Eukaryota; kingdom Metazoa; phylum Chordata; class Mammalia; order Chiroptera; family Pteropodidae; genus Rousettus; species Rousettus aegyptiacus. The sequence goes on along the minus strand of NW_023416290.1, from coordinate 5,387,947 downwards.
AATGGGGGTACTTGGCTACAGCTCTGTCGAAATACCCACCTTCGGGACATTTTTGTCTCCAGATGGCCAGTTCCAATTCTCTCATATTTCACCCTCTTTTTTTTACTACCCATTTATATAACTTGCCTGTTACCCACAGGAATTTTACTCTTTGTCATTCTTTTTCTATCTACTCAAGAAGTTTTCACTTGAGCTGATAAAAACTGGAAAAACTTGGCCCAGGTTCCACGTTTTTGGGGACCTAGGCTATCCGGTGTACCTGCCATTCCGCTCACAGTGGTACCATTGACATATAGGTGCAAAGGGCATGTTGGTGGGTCAGTGACATTTCACAGGCATTTTCTGAGAGCTTCGTCTGTGTCAGGCATTGGACTAGACACTGGGGTCCTGCTGACAAATGAAACCGTCCTCGGAGGACTTAACTGGATCACAGAAGTGGATTGAAATATCCTCAAGGGTGGGTACTATGTCTTATTTTCATCAAAATTATGGAAAACCAGCACGAGGCATATTTAATGTTATCAGTATAACATAATCGTAAGGGCAGGGTTTCTTTAATCAAAGGTACCACGTCAAGCAAATAATATTAGAAATATAAGCCAACAACAGTACAAATAATGAACTTTATCAGACCAGCACTTCTTTATTGACTAAGCAAGTGCTTTTCACTTACTATTAATATAGTGCACACGTACCAAACAATATTCTCAATAGCGATGAGAGATTTTTGCAAATCTGTTCACACGCTGATACTCCCTTATCCTAGGTCCGATGAAGGTGTGTGTGAGTCATCTGCCCATGTTACAGACAGAGCCAGTGGCTTAGGAAGAGCAAAACCATTGTTCACAACAGGCTTTTGCCCTCATTTCCACTGTGATCTAATCATCTGAGGCCACCAGCACCCAGCATCATTGACACTTGTCAGAATTCCTTACGTCACCACACTTCAGCTGATTGATTTCACTGAGTTAATAAAAAAATGAAAATGATTTTTAGTGTTTACACTCATTTACTCTCTGGAATGTGTTAACACATTGAAGGAGATGGCACTTGGAGTATGGAAAACACAATGACTCCTCTATACCCTTTCCAAACTCAGCGAAGTCATTCAAACGAATAATAGCAATGGAGTGAATTCTGGTAAATACTAGAGATGAGAAAACTTTGAAAGGTCAGAGTCCTCATTATTCCTTTTTGTTGAGTGTCTGGTGAACCCAGTACTTTATAAACTACTTTGAAGGACTTGGTCTTTGTCCCAGAGGCTCACAGACTAAATTAAACAGGTAAGAACAATTGTATGAGCCAAGCAGGTAGTTAGCTCTACAGTAGAGGTTTTTCTAAATACTTTTAAAAATTTACCTGTTTTCATTCATTCTTTACCTTTGTTTCTCATACTTCTATTTTTTTTTTTTCCTGAATTGGAAAATAGAAGAGGTTAGGCCTTGTCTCTGACAAGAATCATAGAAAATTTGATTTTGTGAAGAGGCTTTTTTTAAGTGAATGTGAAAATAGACTGGATGTAGGAAAGAGGAAGATGGATTGTTACAAGCATGCCTAGAAAAACAGAAAACAATACAAAGTTGAGCGGGAGAGATGAAACATATAACAAATGAGTCTATACAGATAAAAGGGGTGTTGAGAACTCAGGAGTCGAAAACTGATTTGATGATACATGCAAGGCTGGTTCGCTCCAAAATAAAAATGATGGTTTGCCAAAGTGAATTTATATCTGTCTGAGGGTTGTCCAGCTCTGCCTGTAATGCCCTTTTAACAAATAACAGTGGTAACTTTTTGAAAAGCGTTTAATAAAATTTCTTGTACATTTTGTTTACCTTAATGTCTTCTGAAATTACATCTGCATGAAAAATAGTTTTCTCTAGTAATTGGGTAGTTTTTATTACTATTTATTATAATTTGTAACAGTTTCGCATTTAGTAAGACAATGAATAAGTTGTATATCTAAATTAAAGGATATCATCCAATTGAATTATGCTTTTAAATTATGATTTTTTTGATGAGTGAATATAAAATATATAGGCATTTCTGTTATATATGACATCTGGCTTTGCTAAAAATATGAGTTTTGCAATTTCTCTTACATTTAAAATATTTTCTTTTCCCTTTAATTACTTTAGTTTTCGAAAGAACTCTTCCAATTCCACTTCTCAAATTATGACAAATCAGATTCTGTAACAGGGATTAAACTAAATGTGTATTAGAAGAGTAAAGAATTCACTGAGGCAAGACTAATCATCATTTAGATTATCAGTAGAAGATGATTAATAAACAATGGATTGCATGGCAAGTTCAGTTGATGCCGTGTTAGGGTAGCCAAATGTTTTAGCTTTACAAATGAAAAAAAAAAAAAAACCCTAAGCAGCTTATGGGAAAAAGTAATCATTCAAATTACAAACTTAAGAATTTCAAATTACATACTTCATCAAGTTGAGCCCATTTTAATGTACTGAGTAGATTTGGTATAACAGAATAAAAATAATTACTTAGTGTTTCAAGCAAATAGAAAACAGTCTTCCTGTGCTAATCATTGGTTCTTATACAATTGCTTCATTCAATGACTTGGACCAAAATTACAGAGAATGTATCTCTAAAAGATAATGGTCAGAAATAATTAATAATTTATATAATTTATATATATTTATATTAATATAAGAATTTACATATATAAATATATAAGTATAAATATATATACATTTATATATTTTTTGCTTAAGAATATCTTTTGCCAATATGCAATTTACGAAGCATTATTTTTTGCAAATCTGATCTTGAAAAATGAAATCTGGAGGGAGGATATGGAAAATATGAGGAAGCTGTCTCTCTTTTAGTAGATTTTCGTAAATAAAGCTGAAAATTTGGCTCAGTAGAGGTTTTTCAACAGATGGTATATATGTGCGTATTGGAATTTCGTATCTTACAATTCTACTATGTTATATATGCTAAATCCTTATTAATTTCTTAAGGATAACTAAGAGTAAAAGCTGTGATCGGGCAACCTAGATTCCAATCCTAGTTTACCACTTTAATAATAGCGCTGGGCACATTATTAAGTTTTCCAAGTCACAGTCTTTTCATCTGTAGAATACTGGTTATAACAAGGCCTACCTCATTATCACTGTGATGTTAGTAATGAAGGAAAGGGTGTAAAATAGTTAGACCAATCCTGAAGATATTTAACGTGCCTTACTTATAGTCGATATAGGTTTTTCCTGTTATTATCAGGGTATTTTTGCTCAGTTGTTATTGTGTTATCATGTTAAATCATATTCATTTGTCTCAGATCCTCTAAGGAGTGCAGAAACTGTCCTTGTTCATCTTTTGTTTTTAATTCCATAAAACGAGGCAAAAGTAATCAGCGCTACTATGAGACTCAGAAATATTTCCCAGTGGTTGTGTCTAGATGTCCTCCCTCAATTTCTGCACATGCTTCACCGAATCGAAGACTTCAAAGTGTCTTTCCATGGAGATTTGAAAAAGTTGGTTGGTTGGGTTGCTCTGAAATTTTAATGTTAGCCTCAGTGGCATCATATTTCTCTGGCTCTCGTAAGAATACTGAATTTTTCTGGTAGTCCATTATGCTCTATGATACTATGAAACATTATTGAGATTCCCATAGTTATTGAAAGAAATTAAGAAATGATTATCTCGCAAGTCTAGATTCTGAAATAAGTGACACGTTGTCAGTCATCCTTATCTTTCAAGGATTTATTGTGGCTTGAACTTTACTTATGTGCTAATATTAATAATATTACTCTAGCGATAGCCTGCTGCCACAGGATAAATATTACTAGCATACCAAATGTTAAATCTAGCTCTCTGGGAGGGGGCAGCATTAAAATATTAATGTCACAAATTGCAGCGGGGACTTAATAATGAAGAGGAGCTATTACTGTTCTTAATATTGAATCTGTGAAATTAAATGAAAGTAAACCCATTCAAATTAAGAGAGGCTGATTCTGAGCTCTGTTGCTGTGTGTTGGGCAAAAAGAATTGCAGCTTAATCTTGATAATTTATTATTTTTGATACTTTTAAGCTTATATCATATTGTCTTCTAATACACTCTCTTCGTATCAATTATTAAGGCCTCAAATGCCAACCCCCTTTTAAATTTAAATAGTTTCTTTGTCTTACCTGACAGAAATAGTGATTCAAACTTCGAAGTGGGTCTCTACAGGAGAGAGGGAGAGCCAATTCCTACCTGTACTCTTTTGACATTTTCATCTGGCTGACAACTTAATAAAGCAATGATGGTAGATTAGGGGAAGTCGCCTAAAAGAGACGTTCTGACTTGACGCTGCTATAATTTATACAAACTTCACGGCTCAACACTTTTTAGTAGATAGGGCTTTGAACTTATCTTTGCAATCTGTAGCAGATATGTATTGCCACCTTCCATCTTGTGAGAAGTTAATAACTAATCATTCACAGATGTTTTAAAAAATACTTCTATATAAACAAGAGAAAGAAATACAGGGGTATGAAAAAGAGGGCCACAGGATAGGGATGGGTAAGTGTATTCTTATTGTTCAAATTTTGGAGTTGACCTCTTTCAGAAGCCGATTCCCTTCCAAAGAAACCCGGATTCCCCGTTACTGTTGAAATCTTTGGCAGTCGTGCACATCCGCCCTTTCTCCAGCTGTACTAGGGCGGTGCTACGTACAACGCGCCCCACACGTGGAAGGCAGTGTGTAAACATGTTTAATGAGTAGATCTATCGCTGAATAAGTCACCAGTGGGAAATGATCATGTGTTTATTGAACACATTTATGAAATTTGAATGCTGTTCTAGGCACTGAAACATAAAAATTGAAATAACCAAAAACTATCCTTGAGAATTTGTTACTTGGGCATTGATTAGTATTAATATCGATCTTAAATGCTTCCTTTCCTACTGTATTCTGGGTTCTAGGACCTTCAGCAAACTTACGCGATTGAATACTTTGCAACCATTTCATCACTTTGCCCAGGTGCTCTGTCGAGTAAATAGTATGGTCATAATTTGGAGCTAGGATGGTCTGTCATCAAGTTTAGTCTCTTCACAATTGTACAGAACAGTCTCCTGCATAGAGAGCCCTGCACAGGTACTTTATACACATCGCTTAATTTAATCCTCCCCAAAGCTTTTTGAGGTGATTAGAGTAGTATTGTTGTTAACTCTGTTTTATGGATGAAGATAGAGAAGGTAAGAAACGGCTAAAGATATAGCAGACATACTTTTATCCTCCCCTCCCTTCCTCACCCACCCCCAACTGCCTCCAGCTGGAGAACAATTTATCTGTGAGTTGCCAGCCACCACCCTTCCCAGCATCCATGGGAATTGGCACCTTAGCCCTGATGGGCTGAGCTGAGCAGGGCCCTGGAGCATCCATCATGTTGCATAATGCCTACACATCTTCCGAGTTCAGCACAATTGTTATTTTCAGATGGAATCTCCCCTGCTCCCCATAACTGGATCAAATCCTCTTTTAATGCCCTCAGGGCAACATGCACCTTCATTTTTTGGCACTTGTCAGAATTGCAGGTTATTTTATTTGTGAGTTAATTTTATTGTCTGTCTTCCCCCGTGGTTCTCACACTCCACCAGAGCGTGGACAGTGACTGTTTTTGCCCGAGTAGAAAGGAACTGGCAAGAGTTCAGCTGGGCACAAGCCAAACAAACCAGGGCCACCATTACCCATGACTACTGGTGATAACAGTATGGGGAACTTTTCCCTACTTTTCTGACTTGACCAAGATGGAAGAAGCCCAAATGAGGACATTTGCAATAAGAAGCGTAGAAGTGGCTAGCCACAGTCCTATATTTTGTATCCGTTGGGACTGATTTGGGAATTGGAGTCCTAGTAATGGAACCAGGAAGGCAGGAGAAATGAGGCAAGGCCTGCTATACCTATAGCTTTCTCTATGGGCAAAGATCAGTGTATGAAAACTCAGATTGACAATGGAGCCATAGTTTTAGCAGCCTCCAGGGACAATATCTAAGATATCTCGACAGGTAAATCCCAGTCGTAGAGAAACCTCTTCTTGCTCTCTGTTTTTGGGGTTAACAACTTTGAACTATGTCTTTCCCCAAATTTCCTAGTCACTTCTGCAGTTTGAAAATCAAGGTTATTGTCAACACCAAGAGTAGAGGTCGGTCCTTCCAGTGGTAACTACAGGCTGGTCTTTTGGTTTGTTTTGAGAACATTTTTGAGAATTTCTAGAGTTGGAGTACTATGTAATGGTTGTGCTGTTGCATTTCTGAAATAATGCAGGTTCCGGTAATCAGGTACTCATTTGATTCATTTGATCTATGATTCAATCGATTTTCCTTTTTCTTCAAGCCGGGTATCATTCTCTTTATATTCCACTGGTTAAGTATGAATTGTCTTGTTATTTGAGGGTGCTATTTCAAGACTTTACTTTGTAAAAGAACCTCTTATACTAATTCCTCCAGGCATCAACTCACTCCTTTTTGGTAAAAGGAAAAATGAATGTCTGAGATGAGATGGATTCTAATCATTTGTATTTTGATGGAGCAAATCTAGATGATCTGAATCAAAGAACGCTGAGAAACTTCTTTAATTGCAGAAAGTATTTAATATAACCAAACACAGTGCCATATGGTCTAGATCATACCCAACACTTCATTTTTATAACAAATATTTTGTAATAACCCTTACTATTCTGAAATAAAATTTATATTTTTACTTTCCAGAACACATGATTGAACAAGAATCAGTCTGTTGTCTTAACTCTAAAGGAGAAATACAAATGAAAGTAATGCTTACTAAAGTCATACATTCTTAGTTTGAAAACATTTGGTCATGACCATAATGAGAGACCAGCAGTCAGAAGCTAGCACTGCTGTGTAGAACTCTCCAAATGTGATACAGACCAAGACTCTACAAGCATGTTTGTTGAGAATCAATACCACGGGCAACCTTGCCTCTAGTCGCTGTTATTCAAAATGACAGTTAACACTTGGACAAATTCTAAATAAGACAAATTCCAGTCTTCTTTTGATTTACATGGCACATGAATTTCTAGAGATTTCGATATATGTTAGCAACCTGCCCCCAGTACTTTGAAATGGGACGTAAAATGGACCTGGTTTCTAAGCTAAGGTAAATTTAAACATGTCCTCCATATGTATAAACATCCGGTAGAACGTTTAAGAACTATGTGGACTATCTGCCACTTTGCAGGGCATCAGAGCTTGGACTCACACCACCTAAGTGGCAGAAAATTGCCCGTCCTTTTCACAACCCAGAATATCTCTACAGATTTCCAAACGGCTTCTTGAGAATAGTGGTTGAAAACCACTCCTTTAGAACCTCTGAGAGCCTTCTTTTTAACAAATGCGCCCTAGTTCTCTCCTGAGGACCCGGAGGAGAACAGCTTTATTAGTCACAGGAGATCTTTGCACCCAAAGTCTCAACCAATAGCCTTTATAGATACAAACATGCGTGCATTGAGTGTGTGTCATACAATGTGAAAATTATTGAGTGACTTTCTAGTGTATATAGTAGATACAGTTATCGCTTATAAAGTAATATGAAATCTAAAATCACTTCAAGATCTATGGCAAACCTTTTTGATTATGTATTGTGTTAGCTCAAAAATAACCAAGGACATTTGTCATCATGTGGGGGACCATGAAATTTCCTGAAGTTAAAAAGGGGTCTCACAACAAACTACAACAAATGTGTGATTTTGACATGCAAGTAATAGTTACTTGTTATCAACAATTTAATAAAGATAATAACATCAAGGTGAGGGCCAGAAAGGGTTAAAGGTAAGAAATCATGCTTTAATGGCCACAATTTATAGCAGATAATTGGAGGCCATGCAGTGTCAGCTGACAAGTAAGGTAGATCAGCAGCCGAAGTGGCCTGAAGGCTGTCAGAAATGCTATTGATTAGTAAGTCAATTTTATCAATGTTGGTAGAGTGGAGAGGGCATATTGCCGCCTTCTCTCTTTTTTAATGTCCCGTTTCCCTCACAACTTATGGATACACTTAAGCTTTTCATAAACCGCCTTAAACAACTCCTCAGTTCTAATAAAAAATCCGTACATTTGCTACCAATTAAAAGAAGCTGTTCAATGGGTGTTGGCTGCATCAAAAAAGTGACAAGTTGATTAACAGAAGATTTACTGGTTTTACTTACTATTGAGCATTTATTTTGTAATGGGTGCTGTTCTATATTTGGCTTATTTGAGCTACAAATTATTCTGTCATAGAAATGTTACGCGCATTTACAGATAAGAAAAGCAGACACTCAGAGAGCTTGGATCTTACTCAAGGTCATGCTTAAGTGTGACACACATTCTATTGATCTGAACACTAGATCAGAGTGGCTCGATTTAGGGCCAGTGACAGAGAAGTTATGAGGTCTCATCTGTAAGAGTGAAATACTAATTGAAACAAGTTGGTCACATCTGTAATTCAATTGCTAAGCCTTTTCTTTAAAAGTTCTTTTGTTTCTTTTCTTCCACTTTTTGGGTACACCCCAAAAGAGAAGACAGAATGCGCAAAAGTCGGACCACATTGTTAGTGATCATTTAAAATCTAGGCTGTGCGGTAAGAGGTAAGAGTAAATAATAAAACAAAAGAAGTCGTCAGAGCTGATGTCAATTAAATCATGTCAAACCAAGTAAATGGAGCATTGTACGTCAGTGAATGGTCATTTTTAAAGGTGACGGCTATTTCTGTAAATTGACAATAGTTGAGTCAGCATGAAAATAAAATGAGGGTGGGTTGCAGGCTTTATAGACATGCTGAATGTTGAATTCTACTTCGCTAACGTAATTTTTTAGACTTCATTTCTGTAGGAAATGGTCAATCCAATGTTTAGTACTCTCAGCTTCCTAAATTGGCAAATAGAAGCACTTCTACAGCAAGAATCTCTTGCAGGGAACGTTTATACTCACTGCTAGACTCAAAGATTTTTAGATGTTTGACTAGAAAAACACACAGTTGTGAAAGGTTAGGTCAGAGTTAAGAAGAAACTAATTTTTTTCCCTCAGAATCTAGTTCTAAAGTACTTACGTTTGAACTTGAATGTATGTGTCAAGACTGGTTGATTTTACATTACTTTCTAATAGTCATGAGTTTATATTATTTTTGTTAATATTAGATTTAGTCTAATGCCTGTTTCACATTTCCATTTCCATTTTAGAGTATTTTCGGAAATGTTTTCGAACCTTATTTTCATCCCTTCCAAGAACTTTATCTTAATCTCTCAATTAGCTCACATAGATAGAATTTTATTTATTAACATTTTAAAGTTATATTTATTTTTATAATTTAGGGTATCATCAGTTTGGTCAACATTGAGTAGAAATAGCTGTTGGACACTTTTTGTCAATAATATCACACCATAACAGAATGTATACTTCTCGTTCCGTTTGATCATCACCTCCAATTCAGCATTTGAAAATCAGGCCCATTTTTATTCTTCTGTTCCTCTTCATAGTAGTCTTTTTCGTAGGCAAGGCATTTCCAGGTGACCCCGAACTCCTCTATCTGCTTTCTCCCAGGTCCCATGGCTTCTTCCGTCACAGTGACCCCTAGCCAAGTTGGTCTTCCATTCCTGGACATGCCACCTGAATCTAGGCTCTGGAATAGTTTCATTAGTCCTGCACATTATGCAAAACTAGTGTTACTGGACCATGAAACTTATTTGCTCAAAATGCCATGTCTAATAATTTCCTATTGAATAAATTCTAAAGAATTTAACCTGATAGGCAATTCCTGCTATATAAATTGTGCTCTAATAATGTTGGCCTCATCACCCCTTCCCTTTCGTCCTGTACTTTGTTCTGAACATCTAGAGTTTCCTCAGTTTCTGCAATTTAAATTGCGCTCTTTGGTCTACCTGGAACTTTGTCTAGCTTCCCCTCTCTTCACCTAAATTTGGTCTATCCTCCAATCTCATCTACAATGCCAATAATCTTCTGATTATCCCAGCCAGATAGAAACTCTCCCCCACCCCCAAATTCTAAAATACTTATTCTTATCCTCCTTTTGAGACATTTGGCACAAAACAGTCAAGAGATTTTTTAAGGCTGTTTGTTGACTCAGTGGCAGGAAGCAGAAGTTAGTCTCCCGAGTCTGTATCATTTACACTGAGACACCAATTTGCTCTTTTAATTACCTGAACTTTTATGATCTAAATAAACACGGGCTTGGTTGCCTTGTGCCTTTGAGAGAAGTCAGATTCACATGACACAGAAAACAAGACCCTCACATCTGTGGAGTTCCCGGTGGCCCGCTGGAGCAGGCATTGAACACGATGCGTTCCCGGGCGACCTTGCATTCTCTCCCGTGAAGTCAAACTCATCGATGTATAGATCAGTTCCATCCCCAGTCTTTTCCGAGATCCTCAGAGGTAGAGATTTTTTTTTTTCTCAGAATTTTCTGAGATCAAATCATACAAAATTCTAACAAAACTCCTCCTAGAAATGCTTTTAGTTGACACAGGCGATGGTATTTGATTTCATGCCTTCCTGGTCATGAATCACTTGGCTCTACACTGCTTGGGATGGAAGAAGTAGGATTTTTATCTGTGTTCCCCATCAGGGTATGGATAAGTATGAAGCTCTGGCTGGGATAATTTGATACGAGGCTTTTGGCTTCTTCAAGCTGCCAGGCAGCAGCATGAGGCGGTGATGGCTACAGCATGCCCCGCACTCCATTGCTTGTCTCTGTGTGCGTTTTCATCATTTACACAGCGGTAGGTGTATAAATGACCGCCTCAAGGACTTCTGTGAGTGGTTACGCTCTGTCGAGGTGAAAACACTTCCTGGAAGGGAAAAATTCTACCTTCCTATGGCAGAGGCAAAAGGAGTTAAAATTAACGTGTGCGTGCGTGTTCATACCAAAATTCTATCATAGAAAGCTAATCAAGCTTTCTATAACAGACTAAATTTATATACAGAGCTGCCACAGTGTTATGTTTTCAAGAATTATTTCAGACTCTACTATGAAAATCAGTGTGTTCAGAAATCTTAGTTTTTATCAGCTTCCTAGATTCTATAAAAGTTTCAAAAGGTACCTGACAAATGTACCTTTTTAATACCCCATTCTGAAATCCTAGTCGACTTTCAATTTTTGAGTTTTTTTTTTTTTTTTTTGCCAGAAATTCAATAGTTTAGTAACGTAATCATTGCTCTAGCTTGGTATTTATTTTATCCTCCTTCCCTGAGATATGCAAATATCTCTCTCTTCGCTAATATCTCTTCTACATCCCCTAGTCTGAAACCAATGCAAAGAAGTCATTAAAATTGATAGCGATGCTCACCACTCCAGTGAATAAATTATGCTTCCCATTTCATGAAGGTCCCCTATCTCCAGCCCTGACCCCTTCTTATTTCTGTACTTGAAAGGATCCTGATTTATCTCCAACTCCTGTGTAACCTTACTTTCATTTTTCTACCCTTAATTTCTTCTTATTTTTTTTTTACACTTTTAACTTTATTCAGTGATCTCAGTGCTTCTCTCTACCTCATGTTTTATCATGTACATTTTCTTCTTTCTTGGCTTTGATTAGTTTTTTGATGCTTCTCCTTCTTCGCATTGACTTTTTATTCTAAAACCATATTTATTTCTAGATGATATGTATAGCCCTTGAACATACTTTATCTCTCAGCATATTCCATTTCCTCTTTCTCAAAGTGCTTTAACTTTCCCCCTTTCTTTTTCATTTGGTTAGCATGTATGTGTCTACTTAAAATTTACTTTTCTATTAAAAATTATGCTTTTGCCTCTTTTGTATTCTTTTGGTTGCTCTGTTGGTCTAACTCAAAATTTGTACTCTGATTTCACTGTCATATTTTTTATCTGTAATAATATCTCCTGTTACTTAAACTACTTTTGGAATTACAGAGGAAAAAAATACACATTTTCTTGGCCTTTGAAAAATATAAGACACTATTGTAAGCAGAAAAGTGGTAAATGCAGGAAACACTGTGTTGGTGGAATCTTTGTTGAAACTTTCAGTTTTGAACTTCATACATAGAAAGCCATTAAATGCTGGGATAATAGAACCTGATTCATTGTACCCCTTTTGTTTGGCTGTCTCTGTGGTTTATCAGTCCCCATAGAACATAGGACTGGAGGGGGTCTTGAGAGGTCATTTAATCTATTGCTCTCTGGCCCGAAGGTTCCAAGGCCTCCTATGCTCTACAAGATACCTTTTTGCTTTAGTTCTTATGCGTTTAAATGGTATTTGGAATTCTTGGTAAATATTTGGGAAAGTCACAAATGTCATAGGAAAGAAAGAACTTGTATAGACAGAAATTATAAAAATGTCACCTACTGAAAATTTGAACAGGAAGTAGTTAGAACAATCAAAGCATTTAAGAATTGGAAAGTATAGTTCGCTGTCTCACTGCAGAATTTTTGGTACAAGCCAAGACCATTTGGCCTCTCATTTTATAAGAATGAGTGTCCTCAGAACTAGTGATTATATGGGCATTTATGTCATTTAGGCAGCAATGTGTCAAATGTACTGAGAATAATAAGCCTGTCTTCTTTCTATACCATACCGCCATCCATTTCAGAAGTGATGACCTATTTTTTTTCCATTAGATTAATATTCTGAGAAGAGGCAGGAACAATATTGGAAGTTCTTGCAAGAATGTAAATACTGGGTCATTATAGAGCCAACTAAACAATAATAATTTTAGAATGAGTCACTTTGATCCCAACAATACTTCTGACTCAGTATGTATGATTCATATCATTAAAATGCCATGAGTTCCCAAGCCAGCTTTTCAAATGATATTTAGAGAGGTTGGGTGGGGACGGGTTGAATAGCATCTAATGGTTTTTATGGATGAAAAGCTGCCAAGTTCATATCTCTATGTATTACGAGTTCCAGTTTTAGGGAGACTTAGTCAATCTTCAGTGATTCTTTAAGGTTACTGATCTACTGGAAAAAAAATAACAAGAAAATAATACTAGATCAAATAACAACCTTTATTTTCAACCAAAATATCAAAGTAAGCCTCATGTTACTTACTTTATATACTTAGATAATTTAAACTCTATGGATTTTTTAAAGTCATTTATCACTTCAAGAGTTATTAAGAATTTTAGGAGTGTTAGGAAAATTATTTGGAACGGATGAACCTGCCTCAGTACAAATATCTTACAGAAAACTTACTGTGATAGATGTGTTTACTTAGTGGCAGTCATGTTATTGAAATTCAAGGGAATACCAATAAATATCCAGTAGTTGAGAGTGATTAAGAAATAGCAACTGATGAAACACTGGAGAGTACATTAAATCCTCATGCAGAGGCTATATTAAACTATTTCAATACAGAAACAAATTTTAGGAATTCAATATGTTCGATATCCATATTAGCATTCTTTTAGCTTTATGAAAGCTTTTAATACCTCACCTTACCATGAGCATGTTTATAACAAAATGCTTTATTTATCACAAGAGAGTTTTGAATTAAGAAATAATCCAACCTACAAACAAAATAGGTGAAAAAGTCCATGTCTGAATAGTATCTATGTTCCACTAAAAACAAAACAAAACAAAACAGAAAAAAAACTATCAACAGATCTCCCAAAAACATTTTCTAGCATTATGTTTATATAAACTAAGGTTAGCAACAAAGCTAATTGATATCTGGTATGATGACTAACATGTACAGACTTTGGGTACCAAGTTTTTGGAGAACCATTGTTCGTAAACACACTGATTTAGGGTCACCCAAAATAATTAATTTTATTTCATTACCAGTGGTTTAGATCAGGCCTTATCTCTTAGTCATTAAATAACTGTGGGAATTGCATTTAAATTCTCTGGTTTGTTGTTTGTATGGTCAGAAAATGATACTTACCTTGATGAATTGTCATGAGGATCAGCCGAAATAATGCTAATATATAAATGATGGAGAATAGTGGCGGGCCTATATTAGATGAACAATAAATTCTATCTCTTCACCACATCGTCATATTTTATACCTTAATAATTGTAATTGCTTCCTTGCTAGGCAACATTTTCCATCCTTCTCAATAGCATTCTACGTGCAATTTTCAAATGAATATTTTCCAAATTACACACCAGTTGAATCATGTCCCTGGCCCAAATTGTCTTCTCATTAAATTCAATTTTAACAACTTAGCCTGGCTCTCGTATTCCCCTAGGTTGTTTTAGACCTTGCCGTGAAGGCCTCACGTTTTCTCATGTTCCAGATACAGTAACCGAATTGCTCTGCTTGTTATCGCAGAGTACACTTCATACATTCTCAGCTCCGTGTCTTTGTTTACATTGCCCGCTCTAGCGAGGTGTGTAGAATCCTGGGATCTGTGCTCGCATTTCTCTTTTTGTTCTCAATTTCCTGTTCTCTTCTTCATCGGTCTCAGTTTTCCACCAGCAACCTTACGTGTCCTGTGGAGATTAAATAAACAGCACGTACGAAAACACATCTATAGTATCTAGCACACATCAGTTAATACTGGGGTTTTCACTCCTCATTTTCTGTGCTGTGAACCTTTTAAACACATGTGGGCTGAAATTGATTAATTACTTGAATGCAAGGGAATGAAGAAAAATCTGTGATAATGTCTACCCTTCAGATGCATGTCATTGTTTATGTCATTTATGCTCTGAAATTGTGTCTTATTAATTAGAATCTTAAGGTGTTTTAGTTATAAGCATATATTAGATAGATTTGATGGATTATTAGACAATCATTACATAACAAATATAATCTTCTAAGTATATATGGAAGGTCCTATACTAAGAAATTATTATATGAGTCAGGGGAGGTGTGTCCGCTGAATATGGATGAACCAAGGACAAAGCCATTCCTGAGGGAGACAAGTAACAAGAGGAGGAAGGACTTTGCTGGATAAACATTAAGGTCAGGGGATAAGAATCAGGAATCAGAAGAAACTCTACAATAATCAGGGATTTTCTCTTTCTGCCCTCAGTCTGAACAAGGAGCTGAGACAATATGGGTGACAGTTTTCCACCTATAGAGGCCACCAGGCTGGGGTTCAGAGACATGCTCTCTTCTATGACAGCTCACGAGAGTGGGAACCTTCTGTTTTGGGTCTTGAGATTATGCTGGGGACCCCTCTTCCGAACCTGTTTCTCAGCCATTTTTCCCAGAAGCGTGACTGCTGTGGTCTCCAGCTGCTCGTAGATGCGCATTTGCATTTTGTCCGCGGAAGCCCCAGTCTCATTCCTCGGCTTCATTTCAGGAGTAACAGGCCTCTGGGCTCTAAGTAAAGTCGTCTGTTCAAAAGGAAATTACCTCTGGTTACTTTTTCTGCTCTCTGAATGATCTCATTGGAATTATTTCGTTGAACTTCATTAGTTTTTCAGTGAGCATTTGCTTTTGTTTCATTGCCAATGTTAAATAAAAACCTATAGTTTGGGTAGATCCAAATACATATTTGTACCATAATGTGTTGCTTAGAGCTAATTCGTTATTAGCTAACAAGGCATTTCTTGACGGAAAAGAAAACTATGAAATTATTAACAAGAAACTGATTTCAGTTTTTTCCTTATTTTGTCTTGCTGAGAAAATGGCATAAGCCTTGCTTTGTATCAGGGCTGTACTGACAATTTTTTTCCCCCTACCTGTGAGCTATGATACATATGCTAATCAAGAAGCACGCCACGCAGAGATAAACCCAGTCCACAGGTGACAATCCCTGCCAAAATGCCGTGTGAGCCTCGATGCTCCAAATTTTGGTCTGAGTCACCAGAAAAAAAGAAAACCGTGATGCAGAGGGGGGACCGAACACAGCCCTCTCATGCGAAGCATCACGATCGTAACGTCAGGATGAATAAGAAGAAATGAAAAGCCATTCATCGAAGCTGCCCCCACATGGGACAAATGATTCTTATGCGTGAGGTAGATTTAACTGTCCCCAAATGACAATCTCACTCTAGGACAGGAAATGAAAATAAAAGCAAGCAAGCAGCCAGTCCGAAACAGCCACCACCTTCTGGTTACAGCCACTTGAGAACTAGTAAAATGTGTGGGACTGTCGGATCCACGCAATTACAAAAACATCTGAATGGGAATACTCGAAAACGATCTTTAACTCCAGGGGGATGTTGGAATGACTCTTTTGAACTTATCTCATTCTTCTCAAGTTTCCTTTTTCCTGATTCTCTAAGGTAAATTATGACTTAAATGTTTCGTGCCAGAGTTTCTGTGTCGAATTTAAGGGTTATCATAATTTTATCTTGTATATGTTGAGAGGTTTTAATAAATTGTGTCAACCAGAAAAACAGTGGGAATCATTGTTTCAGATGCGAAGTGAGAGCCTGCAGATCTAAGCTGTTAGTACTTGAAATTCCATCGAATTCTAAATTTCAGCACTTTTTTTTTTTTTTTTTTTTGTTAGCTGTTCGGGCTTCAGATATGTTTGCTAATTACAGAATTTAATTCTTGATGCCCAAGTGTTATATAGCAGGAAAGGCCACAATGTAAGTGGGACGGCCGGTTGATTTGGAATCAAATAACTGAGTGTTTTCATCAGTCACATTCGTCTGTTTTCCTCCTGTGTGTGTCTTTGTCCATTAGGGCTGCTATAGCAAAATGCCCAAGGTGGGCTAACTTATAAACAACAGGAATTTATTTCCCACAGTTCCGGAGGCTGGACGTTTGAGATCAGCATGCCAGCAGAGTCTGGTGTGGGCTCTTCCAGGGTCATGGGCTTCTTGTGTCGTCACCTTTCAGAAGGGGCAAGAGAGATTCTTGGGCCTCCTTTATCAGGTCACCAATCTCATTCACGAAGAATCTGCCCTGATGATCAGGCACCTCCCAAAGTCTCCACCTCTAATAATGTCACATTGGGTATTGAGTTTTTTGGGAACCCAAACATGTGAACCACAGTAGAGTGTGTGTGTGTGTGTGTGTGTGGTTTTAATTAGTACTGTCACTTAACTAGCTATGGTAACATGGATTGGTCCTGGAGTCTCCCTTTCTGAACTTTCGGAGTATTTATATATTAATAGTGAACACTCATATCACAGATTCGCTGTAAAAACATGATATGATGTGTTAGATCTTTGCAAATTCTAAAGTGATGCACATGAAATACTTTGCTATTTAGACAGCAGTATTGTTGAAGAACATCGTACCGGGGCTCCTGTGACTTAAATTCTAGTTTCCGTTCTACCACTTACTTGCTTTATGGCCATAGTGAGTCAGTTAACCTCTCTGAGCCTCTGTAGGGAGGGAACTGGTTTTTGTGGTTTATGATCATTTTAAAGAAACATCTTTGTTTTATTTTTTTCTCCAAAAATTTTAGCCAGTTGTTATAATAATAAAATAACTGTTGCCACTTATCAAACATAAAATTTTAGATTAGTAAGATTATCAAGAAGTCAAAATTGTAATTACTAAAGACCAAACATGATCAAGCTGTAGATCATACTATTATAAGTGTTTGACATATCGGTGTAGTGTTAAATCTCAATATTAATCTTTGTTCCTAGTTCTTACATTCTAAGTTATTTTCCATATTAGAGATGGATATGCTGATTCAATCATGACTCACTTTGACTCCCTGCAAACAAGGACACAAATTTGAAATTTGTTACAAAATTTAGAATTTTGATTTGGGTCAGAGAACAGAGTAGCTATAACTGGTAATAATAGTAGTAGTAGTTAATGCTTAAATGAGCCAATGTTGTATTTCAGATAGTCGTCTAATGGTTTACATGAATACACGGTGTCATCTTTATAATATCCCTGAGAGAGAAGCACTATTATTATTGTAAAGTTTACCGTTGGAAGAACTGAAGAACTGAGAGGTTTGGTCGACATAAAAGGAAACTGAGAACCTATATATGAGCCAAGGCAGTTGGACTCTGGAAAACCACTGTGCTTTACTAGCTGAGAACCGTGGTTGACCTGAACTAACCTGTAAATATCTGTGAGTCTTATTGGTTCATAACTAATATGGTAATAATAATACCTTAGTCGAGCTCTACGTCAGGTAGATTTTCAAACATTCCACTGTACTCGAATGAGAACATTCAATTTATTATATGCATTTCTCTATGCGACGGTGTCTCAGTTCAGGCTGCTGTAACAAAATACCATAAACTGGGTGGCTTATCAACAGTATTTATTTCTAACAATTCTGGAGACTGAGAAATCTAAGATCAAGTTGCCGGTCATTTTCGTGTCTGGCGAGGACCCTCTTCCTGATTGCAGATGGCCGTCTCCGTGCATGTCCTCACATGGTGGAAAAAGCCAGCTAGCTTCCTGGCCTCTTCTTACAAGGGCACTAAGCCCATTGATGAGGGCTCCACCCTCTTAACCTGTCTCCCGTAGACTGCCTCCAGATACTGTCACATTGGAGGTCAGATGCCAGCATATGAATATGAGACTGGGTACAACATTTAGTCTATGACAGAAGATTTGAAGAAGACATGTTTTCAAGTCACATATTTCAAGCAGTGCGTATGATGTGTAATCTACAAAAACATAGGCACAGAATTAAATTAACAAATGTACAATACATATTATGTATAATAATGAACACTGTCTGCAAAGTTCTCGTAGGTCATTTTCTTAAGGATAAAATACCTTGTAAGGAGAAATCTTCTTGATATTTGATTTCAAGAACTTTCCTCATGAAAATTTTATAGGCAATTTTCAGCCAATCCAGACAAGTTCAGGAACTGAAATTTTGTGGCATCCTCTGGTGTGAGGTTCTTGTCTTGGGGACCTCGGGCTCAGCAGACACACAGGCAGCCTGTTGATTGAACGGACGTATTTGAGAACCTCTGGGGACATTCTGATACAATTGGACAACCACACAGCAGTTTTTAAGTTAATCAGTCATTGGCCTCTTGCCAAATTTTTCCTAGTGACTTTTTCAAACCTTTTTCACTTTCTACCAGTACCTGACCTGCAGCAGGTTCATTTATATCCTTTCTGAGAAAATTGAGGTTATTCGACACCTGATCCCATGAATTTCTGTCAATTCGAAATCTAAAAACCAGTGTACATTTTTCAGCGTTTACTCTTAGGGTGCAAAGACCACCCACTCTACACTTTATTAAAGATCTGGTTAGCAGCTTTTACCTGTGCTAGGTCAAGTTTGGGCCCATTTCCCAAACCCAGCCATAGAGGTGGTTATCTCTATATTTTGCATACGAAGGAATTGAGATTCAGAGTAGCTAAGAATCAGGAGTAGAACTGGAATTGAAAACTAAGAGTCTTCTTACGCCTTTCCTTCTGGCTAACGCTTGCTTACTAGTACTTGTCTCAGATTTTTTGACCTCTTTGCTACTTCTGTTGTACAAGGCTTACAGCATGTTTAGACCTTTGACACACCAAAAGTAAAGATGCTTCTTGCAACCCATTTAATTCTTCAAGCTATAACTTATGTTTTTACTTCCTTTAGCCATCAACATTTTTGAAAGAATTAATTTATACTTTCTTTCTACCTGTAAGAAGTATTCATAATCTGGCTTCAGCTCAAACATTATACAAAACAAATCTGTTAAAAGTTGTATGTGCGCTTGTGATCGCACATTGTGATCTTTAGTAGCTTTCTCCCCCATTACCTCTTTTTAGCATTTGGGCTCACTGACCGTGCACCTTTGATTCGATCTCCTTCGGATTTGGAGGCATTTTAAGAGTGCAGACGACCCCCTCTGTGCCCACCCTCTACAGGCTCCTTCCAGTCTCTTTCAGAGCCATCCAGTCCCAGCGTGGAGATTCCCTGTGGCTCTGTCACCTGCTGGGAGCTGTCCCCAATCCCCTCCCTGTGCCTAGCCAACTCCTATTGAGACTTCAGGTCTCGGATTCCAAGTTTCTGCCTCAGGGTAGTAGCGTGTCCAGGGATGTGGAATTTTAAACTTTAACTCGCAAGAGTTAAATTATATAATTAATATGAAATAATGATTGCATTTTCTATCTCATACATGATTTTTTAAATGTCTTTTAAAAGTGTACGTAACCCTCTTAACAGCTTATAAGTGATTCCCAGAAAATTTTTGTGGGATGGAGCTAGTCATATTTCTTACTACTTTCTCCTTTCTATGCAAATTATGTTTAATATTCCATGTAAGTATGATAATACATATATATTTTTACATCAAACTTGAGAGGAAGTGAAACAGCACAAGTAAAGGCTTAAACAAGATAGGTAGCTATGAACAGAATCATCTGAACAGACTTCAACCATGTTGTTGCATCCAGTAGTTTGATTTCTTATAAATTAAGAAAATGAGCGACGATTCTTTTAAAGATCTCTTGAGAGAATTTAAAAATGTAATACATTATTATCTATTTATAAAAAAAATTCTGTAAAAGTTAAATTCCAGAAAATAAGTAAAATCTTTTGTGGGAAAGGTTAACATAACTATGATTAGAAGACAACAAAAAATGTAGACATCATCCACTTTTAATAGTCATCCTCTCTTACTCCTGCTTAAAGCTGCATTGCATGTGCATTTTGATTTCACTGGGAAGGCACCTTTGGCACACCCTTCCCAGCTGTCACAGAAAGGAGCCACGAAAGCCCGTGCTGCGTGCGCAGCAAGCTGCCCGAGTTTTACACGGAGAGGGGAGGATTTCCTTGGATAGTCACTTTCCAAGTATAGCACGCGTACAGTAATTAGGATCCCGACTACTCAGGAGAGGGTTGTAGACACAGCTGTTGTTTAAGGTGGCGGGCACATCAATGGCGAGGTACTAGGTATTGATTTGTGCGGTGACACCTTTCTGACTATGTCATCTGAGTGAAAGAAGCCTCAAATTAACCAATAATAACGTGTTAGAAGTCGTCGTAGCCGCCCTCTTGGTACTTGTTCTAGGAGAGTATAGATGCCCCTCCCCCATTCAGGGCATCAGTGCAGCTAAAGGACTCTCGGTGACGTTAAGTTGGCCACTAGGACAGTGTAAAGCCTGCAGTAATGCTATATCCTTTTTAGTGAGTGTGTGTATGTTTATGTGCCATTTTTATATTGGCTTTCATGTGTAAATATATAATAATGTATGCATACCTGCAGAAATATGCCATACGTATATGCTATCATGATCTAAAAACTCCTTCATTAGAATAACATGTAACAGTAAAACTGTCATGCATTATACATCTTTGAAAAATGAATTTCACTAATTTGACAAAACTGATTTCAAAGGCAAAAAACTAAGTTACATATTCATCAGAATTAGATAAGGATAAACTTCTTGGCACGATTTATTACTGTTTTTGTTGTACTTTCTGATTTGATTATATTTTCTATTTTAAATATGGGCCCTGGCTGCATAGTTTATGAAGAGATCACAAATAAATCTGGATTAAACTAATGTCTCTGGAGCCAGAGGCCACACCTGTTTCAAAGACAGTGAACAAAAAGATTATAGTTACATTTACTTTTATCTAAATTATTCCTTGATCCATTTTTTACATTAAATAGATATGAGATTTTATATAATAGGCTTTATGAAAACAAAAGTAACTTTAGAAACCAGCTTTCACTTTTTAAAAAGTAGATGCGCGTATCAGCAGGAATGCTGTGGGCATCAGCCTAGGGCCGCAGTTCATAGCAGCCTTCGTGACTTTTGTCAGAACCTCGGCACAAAGCTTCAGTTTTCTATGGCCTCATGTATGGTCCAGTTTGCCATTAAGAAAGGGAAATCAGCTGTATAAAACTGGCCCCAGGCAAATGTTACCGGTTTCGCTGATGAAGTTATCTGCGGTTTCTGGGGAGCTCTGTAATGGTTACTGAATTTCCCTGGCTGTTGGTTGGTCGAAGCCTAAGGCCTAATTTCTCCTCTGATTGTTATCGGCAAAGGAGTGGTTGGCGAAGAGGGATTTTAGCTGGGTTGTAGACCGATGGGGGACATCTTGTCATTGGCTGTGACGTTTGTCAGTTTGATTAGTTTCCTAGGCGAGCATGGGAGTAGAAATTAAAATGTGATCGAAGATATGTCATCCATTCATGAATCTCAGTTTGTCAGGGCCGCTTAATCCCCAGTTGTTTCTCAGGACCTTCCTTGGCCTGGCTTCTTCTCTGCCCTGTGCCCGAGGAGCCCGCTGCCTACAAGTCCCTCCCTTGTACTCTCCTGTTCGCTGGATTCTTAGTGGCTTTGACTGGCGTAATCCAGCAGTAGGAGAGTAGAAGGCGGGAAGGGAGAGAGGTGTTACTCCACCCTCACCTTGCTCTCTCATGAATATCGGATCTTGAGGTACACTTATCTGAAGGAGACACTACCATTTACCCATGGTCCTGCGATTCAACTTTGCCGTATTACTATCTGCCCTCAGGTTCTATCTAATAAACTTTCCTGAAAACATAAACATTCTTTTTCTACAGAACTTACTGGCAATGGACATGACTTCAGAAGAAGGGTGACATTAGTCAGACCATGAGACTAAAAAATATGGGCCATCAGTCTGGAATCTGGAACACTTCTGGAATGGTGACAGTTTCCAGTAGTAGCCTTGACTTGGGACAAAGTACACAGACCTCTCTTTGCGCTTTTGTGCTGGACCCTGCTGATGTCATCCTGTGAGATCTAGTCCTCCATATATGAGCAAGAAGCCAGGGAGGCTCCTGTGACCGTACGCTAACATAAGATGCAGCATTGCATGCAACGCTGTTAATAGCCATAAATATTTATTCTCCTTATTTCCTCAAAACCAGACATTTAAGTGAAAACTGTATCTTGGATGTACTCTCATTCATCACATTTGAATTTCTTTAATAGCTTTAGAATACAACTTTTCCAGAAAGACTGTCTTTACAGCATCTGACCCCACAAGTCTAGACTCCAATGGGAACAATGTCTGGCGATACACTTAAGTAGCACGTTGAGCCCAGGGAGACTTGGCACGTTAACTTAATAAAAAATGACTGTAAAACCATTTGTAAACATGAAGTGCCATATAAATGCTTATTAATAAGCATTTTTCTTCAATTTGTATTTATTTTTATTCCAAGATGCCTCTTAAAAATGCATTATGGTTTATTGTGTATAATGTCTTTCAAATAATTTGTATCCAGGGCATTTTAGAGAGTTAAATACATGTCAGTGTGTGGCATAAATTATAGAAGAACACTTTGAATGGTAAATGAATTAGTGCCTTCAGTCATAAGGCCAGAGAGAAATGGGTTGTGTAAGCGTCTGGTTTGAAATATCTAGACTGCCTGGAACCTACGCTTCAAATCCCAGCAGGCTAGCTCTGTCCTTCATCCTTCCGAGATAAGCGTCCCTTCGGCTTGCAGTCTGCCGGTTTTCTGAATGATCCCTTGAAGCAGTAGGTGTGTCTGCTCCATGGGGACATTTTACCGAGTCAGGGCAAGGAAAAATAGTCAAGAGAATCTGAGCAGAACTAAGGCATCCTTCGATGGGGGCAGCATTTTAGTGGTGAACAGTGGCTGACTTAGAATATAGCAGGAGTGAGGCCTGAAGACTATTCAAGGTTTTAACCAAGAGAAGTTAGTGTCTGATTGATTGCCACTCCTGACCCCGAGAAGTGTTTTTAACTATGGGGAAATGGATTCTGATATAATGATAGATTTTACAGCAGCACGGAATTGACCTAAACGACATAGTTGATATTTTAGATTGCCTTATGATTTCTTTTTATGATGCATTAATCTGAGTTCATAATGAAAAGTGTTTACTATCTAGATAAAATGTACAAGATCTTAAATATGAGGTAGAAATATAGGGCCCTTAATTAAAGGGCCAGAAGTCACATTTGAATGTAGCCTTTCTAAGGCGTTGAGCATAGTACTTCTAAGAGGTGATTTTCAAGTTTCCCCCGCCTCTCAAACTCTGCTTAGTGTCAAACACATTATTACAAGAAAGCGGAATTCGAATGAGGTGATCCAGGGAACTCTAATCTCTCCCAGGTAATGACTCGCATCGGCTTTTTCCAGATTCTTATCAGGGTTATGAGGATTCTTGCTGCAGAAGTCAGAACTAGGAATGGAGCTAGCCCTGGTCGTTCTTCCTCCACTTGGAGACTCTCCACAGGTCCTGGTGGCGAGTGAAGAGCTAAAATAATCTAGGTGTACCTTCACATGTCACCGGTAGATTTTGGCTGACTGCCGATTGTCACCAACTGTTTAAGAAAAACCACTGTTTTCTTAAAATTAGCATGTGATATATTTTACTTCTCTCACCCAGACACTGCCTTAAATCGACTCGTTCAAGCTACTACTGTTTCTGAATTCTCACGCTTTTCTTTCCAAAGAGCCATAAACACAATCCATAGTACTGACAGGGTAGAAGGCCTGTCAGACTGTTCTAGGAGGCGTCAATCAACAGAAATAAAATAGGAACATGAGACCAGCCTCTGGACTTGCAGTAAGTGACTCTTCGTTATCATGCATGTATATGCACGGACAGTCCTGAAGCAATGTAACTATCACTGTCTGTGGAAGAGTCGTATCATCAAGCCATTGATCTTAAGCCGCCATAACAGTGATACACTGTCTAGAAAACGAGAAATTGATATATCTTACTTGAATTTTAGGATGTTTAACTGAAATAGAGTGTTCTGAGAACTATTGTTAATATGCAACGATTGGAATTTGAAACCACTACTATATAGTAATAGATTAAAAAAAAGTAACGTAAAGAGAAAATATAAATGATAAAACTAAGTCACATTTGAAGTATTATGGAAAAGAAATCTTCAGTATTTGTGGTGTGGCTAGAGAGTAAATATTTTTAACTTGTAAATGGAAACTCCAGTAGGGTGGATGCTGGTTCGATTGAAGGAGTAGTGTGTTCTCGAACTTAGAGCATAAAAAAGAAAGAACACTCAGAAATCAATTTTTTTTCCCAATTTCTAGAGTTTTTCAAGCCTGAGATTACTGCTTCTGATCCCATCACTGGAACTGGGACCTGGGGTTCCCAGCCCCAGGCCACTGGTAAAACTAATGTGCTGGACAGAGGGTAGAACTAGATGATTTCAGGTTCTTTCCAAGTTCAGGAATGCTTTTTATTTTGTCTTTCGTAGCTTGAGTTTAATTATGTTACCATTGCAGCTAATATTCCAATTTATTTTCCCCCTAAATTCTTAACTCTTTTAGATAGTTTCCATAAACTTAGTAAAATCAAAGCTTGAAAATGATTGTAATGCAGAATATTTCATGAGATGGGATTATATTGTCAAGTCTGGCCATTGAAGTTTGGTGTTCAGAATATGAAACAAAAGGACAATATGCAGACTAGTTACTTTATTTAGAATCCGATTCTCTTTCTGTCTTTTTGAAATTCAAATACATATATCAGAACAGACACTTATATTTTAAAGAACTTTCCAAACAAAGAACAGAAACGTGCATTCAAATTACACTGTAAGTAGAACCAACAGATCGTGAATATTTATGTGGTTTGGAAAGACTTGTATCCCACACTCTATCACCGAACCAAATAATTATGCAAAGATAGTTTCACTTAAAATTGCAAATGCCGTATTGTAGTTCGTGTTCAACAGTTTTAATGCATATTGATAATGGAACGAAATAGCTTTTATTTAAAAACAATACATTTAAGTTGGACAAATGCCATTACGGCATATTTTAAAATGTTAAAATGACTGGAATTGTGTCAGGGTAAGAGCTAACGAAGGTCCAAATGCTGACTGATGTTTAAGAACTAGACATAATTGCCTCTTTTGAACAGAATGTACTTCTAAGATTTACTCTGATAAGTCCTTATGCTCTGGTTTATGCATTTATTGTGTTTAGCTTGTCCATTTTGACCCGTGCGTACACCAAAGTGCACAAGGGACTCCAGAGAGATTATTATGGGTTGGAAGCCGAGTGACGTTTCTCTAATAGGAAATCATGTGAATGGTGATTTAGTCCCTTTATCTTTTTCTGTGATAGATCATACAATTAACTTTAAAAGAAAAACATAGTTTGCAGTCACAATGTCTGCATAGTATTCTGCTGGGCATTTGAGGATGCAGAAAGTATGTTATTAAGACGGGAATAAAGGACATGCCTATGAAATAAATAGGTAAGAATACAAAGAACACTCATGTATTTTACTAAAATACAGGGTAGTTGGTAAGATACGAATGTCCTCACATTCTGTTAAATGAAAAGCTTAGGCTTAGGAATCAGATAGACATAGTTTCAAATTGAAAATGAACTACTTTTTAGCCCTGTGTCTTTGCATAAAATTGTTCACATCTCTGAACTTCAGTTTCTGTGTTCAAAAAAAGTACATGTAAAGCATGTTACATAGGAGGCTTTTCTGGACACTGGTCACCCCTCTCCTTTGCCTCCTCTCATCTTGGTGCGATGTCCCTCTTGCCAGGGCCGACACGCAGTGTCCATTTGGTACCTGAAATTCGCCTTCCCTTCTTATCGCTATAAAAACGTGCAAATGCCCATTCAGCTATTCTGCCGTTGCAAAATATTTTCTTCTCCTCACTTAAGTCTGGAGGCAATTGCAAATACAGTATTTTTAGAGTGAGTATGATATATATTTATGGAAAGCTTCGAGTAGGATTGGAAATACTTTATTTTCCTGGTAGAAAGGCAGAAATCCTCAATAATTAACATTAACATTGGTGGAGAAAAAAAAAAAACCTTGAGGAATAGATTTCTTCTAAGTTTGCTCTCCTGAAATATGGAGATAGATTTCTTTTATCTTAAAGAATGAATCTTTTTTCCAATTAGGGATAGATTTTAAGATTAGAAGGGCACATGGGGGATCCTTTGGCACTGTTCTCTGCTTTCAGACTGGTAATTCATTATTAAAGCAATTCTCAACGGGAGCAGCTGACGTTAGATCGGAAAGGGGGAGGGAAGAACCTATAAAATGGCTCAAATAGTGTTTATCAAGCCATAATATGAAGTTGCAATAGGCTGCTCCGGCTTGGTGTACATTGTTCGTATTTTCTGTCATTTCAACCATCTTCTGATACCTTATTCAGAACTTCAGGGGACTTCTCTCGTCCTAGTCTGAAGATTTTTCTATTCAGATGTTATAGAGGTATAGGTTCTCAACAGATTAGGTTAAATCATTAGAGTTTTTGTGGCAGGAACAGTTAATTATTCACCAATTCTATTTCTTTCTCTTCCTGGAGAACAATTTCAGTAAGCATCATCACTCCGATAATTTAAATAAAAATACGTATTAAAAAAAGAAATGAAACCGTACAAATCAACTACATTCCCTAGCCTCGCTTGTCCCTGGTTGTCCCTGTGACTGAGTTCTAACGAGTGGCTTGCAAGCAGAGGACGTGGGTGCCACTTCAGTGCTTCTTCGGAGCAGTTCCTCACCCCGGGTCTCCCAGACTCTGTCCCTTCTAAATGGCTGGGATGGAGGCCGCTGATCATTGGGCAAGCAACCTGTTATCTAGGTAGAAATATCAGATGAAAATGGGTTTTGGATGACAGCAGCCTCTTTGGTAAGACCACTATTGGAGTCTCACTTAATGACTGAAAAAAGAAAGTGTTTTATTAAACACCTGAGATTTTGTGCTTTAACTGTTATAGCTGTTGGCATTACTTTCTCCTACCTATACGGTTTAATATCTAAGATGAATATTATGGAGAAACATATGTGGTTTATTCTCCCGCTCGTTTAAATATATTTGTTTTAGGTGTATGTTTACTTATTATATATAATACATATTAATGCATGTAATAATACATATTAATATGTATGTATTAATATGTATTATGTCTATATAAAACATATAATATTGACGAATCCAAGGGAAGAGGTCAGACTACTGTGCCGTAGATAAGGTGTAGAACTACCAGACTCACTCGCAACGCCAACAAAGAGGGCATTTCAGACATAAAGCTTGACTGTGGAAGAAGAGGATAGAGGTGAGAATCACAGCAGAACAAAAGAAATACTTGCAGTGTTGGACAGAAGGACATCTCAGACATTTGGTGTGATACCACGAGGAACGCCGTGCGGTATGGAGAACAGGGGCAAGTTATTGAATGGTACCATCAAAGTTAACTGTTAGACCAGGCAAGAAGAGCAGTTCCTGCATAGAGCAAGAAGTGGAGTGTCACCAAGTGTCACCAATATCACTACTGATGCCCTCTAGCCGGGATATTAGAAGTCGCTTGGTACACATATGATAGAGATAGAGTCAAAACAAGAGACATCTTGAAGTAAGGCTGTGGATGCAGGAGAAATAAATAGAAAAGAAAGGATTTGAAATATGTTGTTAAAAGTATCATCAGCCAAAGATCAAGCTTTTATTAAAAACCGGTCTTCTGTGGTGTTAAAACCTTGAGAAATATTTGTTCATAATAAAGACAGTGACATTGAAAATATCATCCGACCTTGTTAGTACAATGAAAACTATCCCAGCCACTGATATATCTTGACCTTGGCTTTTATATGTTAAAATGGCTAATTCTTATCCTTGAAGAAGTTTTTGGACACTTTGCAAAACTGTTATTACAGATACATATTCCTGAAGTTTAATAATTGAAGATTTGTGTAGTCTTTTCACACAGAATGATCAATGTGTGTTTTATTCCGTGAAAGTAGGAAGAATAAGGTGCAAATGAACATATGAATAAGAAACACTTCAGCTGCTAGTGAAGAACATTTGTCTTGCAATGAACTGAGTTTCTGCACTAGTGGTATTGGTTTCTGAAATTATTTGCTTTTTCTCTCTGAGCCACCTCAGTTTTCTGATCTCTAAAATGAGGAAAAGAGTTTCTGTCTCATAGAGATTGCAGAAAGAAATGAACTAATATTTGTAAAATGCTAGATTTTGTTAAACCAGATACAGATTAAGCCTTAACAAAATCATTTAACGCTTTAATGAACAGTTGCGTTTTTATTCCTTCTTCCATAATATATGTATACTTGTGCATCTACGTGTTTACTTATTTTTGTATAAAGGAGTACATGTGTTTATATGCTTATTTTTAACATCACATATGTATATGTAGCTCTGTGTATGTATACATGCTTATGCAAAGAAAGAACAAGGAAGACTTGGGTTCTATGTGTACAGGTATCTACATAATGAAATAAAGCAAATAGATACTAGTGTAAGAGTTTACGGAGGTAGACAATAGAAGCCAAGCATTGCTGGGAACAGCAACATAGATACTTAAGCTTTCACTAGATGTTAACATTTCTGATCCTGAGTATTAAAGCCACAGGACACATGGAATCCTGAAATACTCAGCCGGTCGAATGCAATTTCCATGGAGATATATGATCAATTTAATAAACTCTTCTAAGGCAAATTCCAAAACTATAATTATAGTCAGA
Organism: Rousettus aegyptiacus; assembly: GCF_014176215.1. Classification (NCBI taxonomy): domain Eukaryota; kingdom Metazoa; phylum Chordata; class Mammalia; order Chiroptera; family Pteropodidae; genus Rousettus; species Rousettus aegyptiacus. The sequence goes on along the minus strand of NW_023416290.1, from coordinate 5,358,704 downwards.
TATATATCATTAACTTTTGTTGTGGTTAATCTTCACAGATCTGCTCACTGTATCTTCTGAGGTCGCCATAATTATGAAACTGCTAAATATGAAGAGAAATCGAAGATTAAAATGCTATTAAATATTCAATTTTATTGTCATTATTGTGAAAGATATAAAACCAAGGACACTGGGTCCATAAATCTGTAGAGCATTTTTGTCAAATACCCACGAAAGATCATAAACAGATAGCGGTAACCACAAAGGAAGAAGGAGCGAGATAGTTAGATGTTTCTATTTCAAAAGAATACTGGGAGAATTGGAAAGAGTTCCAGCTGAATCATAAAAATAATATTTAAGAGATGGAAATCATGTCTCATATGAAGAGGGTCTATCACAGTATGCCGTTATTCTATATGTCTTATTTAAAAAGAGGAATTGACATAAAGAGATGTTTGGATGAATAAAAGAAAGATCATGCATGACAAGGTCAATACTGGGGAGAAAAGCTATGGAAAGTAATGCAGACTTATTTTTTGAGCACGTCTGTCTGTCTGTCTGTCTGTCTGTCATCTGTCTGTCTGCCTATCATTGCTCTACCTGTCCCCTACGTACATCTTTTGCATTATCTGTTTGAAAATCAAGAACTAGACCAATTTGTCTCTGACATCACCTCTAGTTCTGTGATTTCCAGAATAAATAAATACTTTTTCTGATTTCCCTCATGTCCTTTTCACGAAATCAACGAGATAAATGGCATCCGAATTTATCATCGCTAATAACTTCCTACGGTTGTTATAAATACTGAGGCCGATTCTGTGTGTGGCTGATAAAATGTCTGATGATTTCACTCGTTTTCCCTATGAGTGGTTTTAAGGTTGGGGTGAAATGAAGTCATGTAGGAACATACATTCAAAATATAGGGACCTCAACATTAGAACTATTTAAGACAAAATGAAGAGTGAAGATTATTCTAAAATATAGTAAATATTACTCCAAGCATTCATCTAGCTTCTTTGAAAGTGGATAAGGCAATCAAGAGAATCTGAAATATGAGCTAAAATAGAATATATTAGGAGCTATAAAGATAAGGTACCTGGCTCCGAAGTGATTTACTTTTAATAATATATGATGATTTCCATATTTGAAATGCAAAGTTATCCAGTTCTGTCTTGAGTGACTTAAAACAGTCAACAGGCAATCAACAGAAACAGACAATTTTGTTAAGGCAACTAATTGATTTGAGGAATTTTCATTTCAATAATGACCTTGAGGCCTTGCCGCCTGGAGTACCCTCAGATCACGTCATGGGGCTCTAGTAAAGATCTATCGTCAAATCAATTACAAAAAAGCAAAGGAACATCTGATCCTTCTCTCGAAATTAACTAGCGAGAGTAGGTCAGCACACCTTCAAATGACACAATGAATTATTATGTCCTCAATGACCCAGGAAGGAAGGAACTAGTGATTGATGGGAGGCCATATTTAAATGAGAATTGAACATTTCTGGGACTAAACATGTAGCAATGATCATGAAAACTACCAGAAACTTATGTTAAAATGATTTTTTTTTTTAAATTGTAGCTAAGGAAGAGTTTCCTTCTCACAATACACTGTATCCACAACTATAATTCTGGGAAGCTGCCTATAGATTGAGGTTTTTGCTGTACTGTTGAAAAGCAAAACTGTGAGCATACAGATTTCTCAATTTCATTTTTATTAGCATGTACAGAAAATAAACAAAATAGTCTAACATATATTAGCTGATACAATTTGGCAGTTCAACTAAATAAAGTTAGAAAGGTGGTCAAGAATGACTCATTTAATGACAGTAATTAATGTGCCAAAATGAAAATGAATATTATTTAGACGGTGGTTCCAGTCTTCATCATACAATAAAACTAACAATTAAATAATATTCACCACTTGTCTCCCCCCCCCAAAAAAAAATATCCCTAGTATTTCTTATTTGACTGGTATTTTAGATAGTTATTGTGTTTTAAAAAGGCCTAGAGTCATTTTCTTTTGATGAGGTGATCTAGCACCTGGCCTAACTCAATGGTAAGTTTTAAACTGGAGTTTTATTTTTGCATATCTTTGGGGACAATGTAAATTGCAATGTACTTTTATTGCAGATGGCTATAAGAGATTTAAGAGTTTAATTCAAACATTAAGGAATAATTTTGAATTCCATGGAAAATGCAAATACTTACACTGTCGCCTACATAAAAATCTGTCTTAATGACTGTAATATGGTGATTAAGCACATGGGCTCAGGGGTTCAGACCTTGTCCCACCCCTAATTAATACACACACACACACACACACACACACACACACACACACTCTTAGTGTTTATATATAATATAAACACACTAAGTATAAATATTATAATATAATATTATATATATATATTTGTACTTAGTGTTTAAAAGCTCTGGTATCAGAAGATATTATAGAACAAGACTAAGAGGATAGAAAAAGATTAATAAAAATGAACTCTGGTGAAAAGGAGCTGGACGTGCCTTGTACGAGAGGCACTGCAGACTCATCGACTCCCCCTCGGGAAGGGATGACGGTGTGCAGAGTCAGAGACATGCTGTATATTATTTGTGGTTTATTATATTTGAAATTGAGCTTAGGCGATCTAGAAACCCTATGTAGTTTATCCCATTCTGTATATTTGGCTCTTTTCAATTTAGCATGCGGTATTCCTTATAAATTCGTAAATTAAGAGACATTGCCGGTTGCTGGGTTCATTCAGTTTCTGGAGTGATCTAAACAGTGTGAACGTGTTTCCGCAGTATCTTGATGAAGCAGATTCTGTCACAGAGGTGTTTGGGTAAATCTACACTCTGCCGCCAGCGGCAGCAATATCGAGTGGAAGAAACCATCCAGTATGCAAATAAGGATGACAGTTAAGCTAATAACTAGGTGAACCCAAGACTTGGGTTAACTACATAGATTCGTTTTCCATTACCACTCAACAAATCTAGTGGCTTGAAACAGTACAGTTATCTCACAGTTTCTCTGGGTTGAGAGTCCCCCGGATGGTTTGGCTGGCTTCTCTACTCAGGGTCTAATTAGGCTGAAACGGGTGTCAGCCAAGGCTCCAGTGCTTACTTGAGGCTCTGGGTCCTCGCGCAAGTTACTGCTGTTGGTAGAATTCGGTTCTCAGCAATGGTAGGACGAGGACCCACAGTTTCTTGTCACATGGTCTTGCCTGCAACAGGGCGGTCTGCGTGTTCAAGGCCAATGGGTGAGCATCTTCCTTCCCTGGAATCTTCCGCTCAGGCAAGGCCTGGACTCTGTTTTAAAGGGCTTCCCTGATGAGGTCAGCCTTACCAGAAAAAAATCTCCTTTCTGATAAATTTAGAAGACATCCTAATCAGGGACCTTAGTGACATCTGCGAAATCCCTTCTTCACCTTTGCCGTCACAGCATAACGTAATCGCGGAGTGAAGTCCCATCATATTCACAAATCCTGCTGATACTTCAGGGCAGGGACCTTGAATTTCATCTTATAATTCTGTTACCGCACTACAGTATCATGTAATATTGATGTACAGTGGATTTACAGACAATTCCGATAACCTCTTGCCCTTCTTTTCTATAGAGGTTAGAAAAACAAGTCCATTTCGTAAAATTATAAGAACTAAATGAGATGATAGTTGCCAAGTACTTGGAATAATGTTTGAACATAGTAAGTGCACATACGTATTCGTTAGGCAAAAAGCATTTAAAATAGTTACTGGCACATACTAAGCACTCAAGAATGTTAGGTGCTGTTATTTATTTATTTTTTTAATTATTCTTAATCCCTGAAGTGAATTGTTTAGTTAGAACCATTGAGTAGTGTTTTTGTCCTTTTGTGGTTGTGGTACAAGAGATAAAAATATATTATGCATTTACTTTCATATTAATACTTATGATTTATACAAATAAGTTATTTGGAATTAGTGCCATATATATTTTAAATTGCATACTATCTCAATAACCGCATAATAATAAGGAAGAGTGTGTTTGAAGAACTGATTAATTTCAGGTAATGATTTTCCAGTACACAAGAGACATGGGCAGTTTTTAGTATAATTAGACTTCGAATGCCAAGGTCATGATCAATAAGAGTTAAAAGACCATTTGCAAGAGCTTTATTTATGGAATTTATACAATCAGATTTTTCTTTACTAAAAGCCAAACCTCAATGTGAAAAATATATCTAATGGGATTATTTGTTAATATGTCCATTTAGTATTTAAAAAGAAAAGAGAACTATCAATAATTTTTCAAGCAAAAAGACAAAATTTCAGTTTTGACAAGTGTCAATTTAATTAATGAACAACAAAATGGCATTCTAAATTTGCTTCAGATGGCAGTTCAATAACATCTATTGATTTCGTATTATTGGATTGAATATTGTCATCGTTATTTCCGTGTGGCATGCTCAGGCAAGATTGGAATCATGCTATATAACACAATTTTCTTTTTCTTTGGAAAATATGGATATGAATTGTCTCAAATGTTATAAAATTTGATACTGCTATAGCAAGCATCTCTCCCGACATATATCATATAATATTATGCATATAGGTATGCCAAAAATTTCTTTGCACGGTTTATAGCTATTAAATACATTCTTCTTCACTCATTCGGTCTCACTGATCACCTCCCAGTAAGCTCTCTACAGAGCATCGTAGGCTGTTGAGATATGCGATTAAGAAGATTCAAAAGACCTGGGAATGTATCATTCAGTGCAGTCTTAAATATCATGCTAAGAGTATGGACATTGTCCTTTAAGAAATAGGAAGTTTGACATCTCCACATAGCCACCAAATGCCTTGGAATCATTTTTAGCTTCTTTCCTTCCCTCTCTTGCCACAACCCTAATTGTGTTGGCTCTTTCTTGAAGGCATAACCAGAATCTGATCCCATTTACCACTGGACCTGTGACAACCCAGATACGGGCCACCGCCTCGCCCTACCTAAACTGCATTGTCCCCCAGTTGGTTTTCTCTCTGCCTCTGCCCACTTCATCCATCCTCACATCGAAGCCCTAGGACCCTGAGAAAACATAAATCAAACCACAATATTCATTTTTCCCTAATCTTCTCCGATGGCTTTCCATCTCACACCAGGATAAAAGACAAAGACCTGATAGTTGTCCTCAAGGCTCTATCGACTGGGCTGCTCTTTTGTCAAGCGACTCACAGGTTGACTTTTAGAGAGTTACAAGCGATCTGAGCAAGAACAGAGAGCTTTGTCTAGACTTCCTCGTACTCAAGTAGTACAGGTTGCTTCAGTTACAGAATGTATTGCTGCAGGTTCCCAAGAGTTCCCTGGTGTCTGCGCCTGGTGCCGCTGGGGGTTCGACTTCCTCTGATACCTCCTCATCATAGCATGTCTCTTGAGGCTGTTCTGTAAGCACAGAAATTCATGGGCTGGCACCCTATTAGGACCTGTGCCACCTACTGTATTACTTTGAGGTTCACTGTGCCCTCCAAAAGAAATATATATCACTTTTATATAATAACATTTTAGATAGTAGGATTCTGGAGGTTTGGGAGTAAACTTCTCAATAATTAAAAGTTTTCTTCCTTCCAGTGATCTTTACTTATGGAAACTGGTTTCTAAAGGATAACAATAATAGGAAGCCGTGGTATCCTATTAGTGGTATCCTATGTCAATTATAAGGAAAAGATATGTATGTTTAATTCTCACTTTTACTCATCACATCATAATCACACTGTAGCTTTCAAGCAGCTTTTCTTGGAAAGCTAAAAATAAAATAGAGATACCGGATGTCACAGTAACAGTTTAATTACTAGTCTCACTTAATTAGTACCTACTAATCAGTTTTATGTAATATTTTCATTCCTTCGAGTTCCCATTAACCAAATCCCTTCACTATCGACACCAGATATTTATTAATTTTCTTCCTAAGATGTCCTTGACTCTAAATTTTGTATCGTATATATCAAAATGTTTCACAATGTTTTTACATGTCACCTTCTTATATTGAACTGTGGTGTCGTTGGTTAACTAACTGAAAGTGTTAAAGTCTACAGTAAAAATACTCTCAAATGTGTTTTCTTCAAAAGAAAAAAACTCCACAGCCAAGTTCCAGAGAGTGTCATTTCCTCCTCTCGTTCCCAGTGATATATACAACAAAGAAACCGTGCCAAGAGAACAGAGTGACACAATGACTGCATCTCTAATGCCCGTCGTTGGATTGAAACATAGGTCAGAGACCTGACTTGCTGTCAGACCTCTGCCACTTGCAAGTCACCGCACCTCTAAGCTCACGCTCACCTCTATAAAATGGAAGGGCTGAACCGTACCAGTTGAAATCCAACATTTCTTCCGGCCCTAAAATTCCATGATTTTCCTTTTAATTCATATTGTTAACAAAGGAAGATTCAATTCACTTCACAGTATAGCTTCCTAATTTACTAGTTAATGACTAGGGAAAAGAATGTATAAGAGAGACTCCAAGTGAGAAATCCATATATTTTTTCTTTGTCATAAAAAGGCAAGTCCTTCAGTAATTCATTTACCTTTTCCAGGGATCGAGTTCCATGTTTGTAAAAGAACTGATGTACTAGGTGATAACTAAACCTTGCTGCTTGGCCTTTATTTGCCATCATTTGTCACTGTTGGCACAGCGGCCCTCCTCAGGGGCTCGTCTGGACTTTCCCTCTTCCCTCTCCTCCATGATACCCCAATTCCATGTTCCTCATTTTGTGTTGTCATTATCTCAGCAATATTCCAGGAAGGACGTCAAAACCAGTGAGTAAACTGGTTTTATGTATGTTCCTGACCATTGATTTTATTCTAAATATTTTGGGAGTGGAAGGAAACATTATTTGTATGTATTAGGGGAAAACGTGAATATTTGGAAATAGACATCAAGGATCATTGATAGTTAAGGTCAAAAAACAAGATATTGGATAATTCAGTTATGGTTTTCTGCAGTTATGGGTTACTTGTTTTAAAGAAATCCTGCCGGATATTTTTCCAAATGCTATACATTTTTTTCTCAAATTGAAAACTATAAGTGTGCCTACATAGAAATTTGACACTTTCTACATAGGGCACATTACATTTAAGTCTCCCTATATATCTGAAATATAGTCATTTTATTTTCCAATGAGCATTGTTTAACTACCCTGTTCTCTACTTCAGAACACTAGTTTGTGAAGTTAAATTTTGGCGGGGGTAAACACTTAGGTTGATGTCTTAAAGTCAAAGCATTGAAATGTATTTTGTACATATAGTTTATTCAAAGGTGGAGACTAGAAAGGTGGCTCATTTCCTAACATTTGCATTTTAATTAACTTTTGATAAAATTAGGTTTATCCCATATGTCCTGAATCACATGACCGCGTAGCCTGTCCCATTGCAATTGAAGTCATTTATAAAATAATTGAAATCACAATACATCATTTTTAGAAAAAAACGTCAGACCACTTCAGGTTTTATTAGCTCGTACATTTGGAGACGATCAGGGTTCGAGCCTGCGCCGTGGAAGATAATTTAAAATTATCAAAACTCTTCACATATTTTTTAAAACCACTTCAGTGAGGGAAATGATGGCGTTCAGAAAATGGCAGTGAGGGTGTAAAATTATCAGAGAGCTGAAGTGCTTCTGTGTGAAAGTGATCGAGGTCCTTTGCTTGCACATCAGAAAGCAATTGAAAATTACTGAAGTGCTTCGAGTGGTTCATGCTTTCAGAAGAGTTTTAGTCTTTCCCCCTCAGAGTGCTCTACATTTTTGAATGTCTGAACAATCCCATAATGTTGCGTCTATATCTCTCATCCTGATGATCACTTCAGAAGTCGGTATAAATATTGAACTTTTGAGCCGAGTCTAGGCAAATACAGAATGATTGGATCCACGAGGCCAGGTCTACATTTGAAAATCACAGTGCAAAATTTTGGCTGTAAATCAGAAAAATAAAGCTGGAAAAGAGCTATTTATTTATTTATTTTTTGAGGGGAGGATGGTGATATTTTTGTTCTGGTTTGGTTCTGGTTAATATGGATATCAGTTTCAATTTTTGAAAAATTTAGAATGCATTTTCTTGTAGCGGGCTGCAAAGTGGATACCAAAGAGAATCAAAAGTTGTGACATAATTTGGGATACTAAGCCATAAGAATCTATATCTGATCTTTAAAACTACCAATGATAAACAATATAATTCTAAAAGTTTAGTGCAGAATTTCAGAATGAGTCCAACAACTTTTTTTGGTTTAATTTTCAGCTGGATTAGTCAATATTTAAACTACCTCATTTTGAAAGCTATTTATCTTATACTTTAAATGCATATAATTTGATATGTAGCCGATCAAAACAAATTTATTGAGCACCTATTATGTCCAGGCACTGTGCTGGGCACTGTAAATACAATAAAAATACAGATAGGACATACGTCCTCATAAGCCTTAGAGCTAGACAAGCGTTAGAAGTCTTACAAGGCACCTCTCCATTACGAATAAGAAAACTGAAATGTAGAGAAATAATGTGACCTGCCCATTGGCACGATCCTAGAGTGACAGGCAGAAAAAACTGACCTTCAGCATAATCCTCTTCACTGAATAACACCATTGAAATTCCATTTCATTTTGATTCCTGGTAATAGTAATTTTTTGAAGTCTGCGAGGAAATAAGGTGAAAAGTTTAGAAAATGGGAGAAATACAATACTGATGATTACTTAGGATAATCTGACCTCAGTTCTCAGTCTAAAACATTATAAAAGAGATAATTCCATGTAGGACATATTTTCGTGTAAAATTTATTTTTGTGAATTCTTCACATCTTGTGAGAATGAACTGAAAGCCAAATTTCAAAATTTCATGAGTAGGAAAAACTTTAACAAAAGCACAGTCTTTAAGATAAAGTGTGTTTGATCGCAACATAATAAAGACAATAAAGAGAAGAAATAAAGAAGTTTCAGAGAAAAATAAGTTTTTCTACCACCAAGTCAGAATTATGTCTACATATTTAAAAGTTAACAAACTGTCTTGATAATATAGCTTCATAAAAACACAATTGAGAAGTTAGTATAAGCTCATGGCCTTTAATAACTCAAAATGATAAAAATATTAAAGATGATTTAATTTAACTACCGACCTCATATAATAATTGTTTAATCAATGACTTTCACCAGAAAGGCTCTTGTAATGTTTCATTCCATTTTGGATGACTCATTATTTTTCTGGCATAATGACTTTTCCAGCCTCAGTTTCACTAAATAAATAGGCTCTAAGTCATAGTTCAGTATTACAGAGGAGTACGACATATTGATTCTCATAAGAAAAAAGACATTCATTATTATTATGGATAGATAGTATGCTACAAAAGTATACCTGAACAGGTAGGATAAGCAAGAAAGCAGGAGAACACCTTTAGTGCAAAATAAATGCTACACCAAAGTCTTCAAAAGATGGGAACAGCCTTTGCTTCTAAGGTCTATAGAAGACGTCCCCTCTTAATTCCTATTGCTTCATATACATAAGCAAAGCAAAGCATTTTGGGTTCATTCAAACCTGCCGTGCAATTCAAATTCGTTCCTTATAAGATGTCCTGTCTAGAAAATGCTGTTTCAAACACATCAGTGAGCTTGACTTTGCCTGAAACTGTAAAGTCCAAATATCACTTCATGCTGAGGCCAACATACATTATTAAAGAGAAATGTTAAACTCGAAAAATGTTTTCAATAAATACATGAAAACTACAATCTTAGGATACAAAACTTTTTGTAAACTATTATCTTAATTATTTAAAACATAAATAACTAGAAGAAATCTTACCTTTAGCATTGATGGGACTTTTGGGTGTTTTGAATTTTTCTTCATCATCATCTGTATTAAAATAATGCGAAAATGCTATCTTTAAATATGTTGAACATGCGAAGGAAAGCAGATAGCAAGCTACAGAAATATTGATTTATGTTGCCACACAGCCATTTATTAAAACTCTCTTCTTTCATGAATGATCAATTATCTTCAATTCTGCCTAATAATATTAAGACCCAGCTCACTACCTAATCTCAAATAAAATCTCATGGGAAGTTTTGTCAACAGTGTTTCTGTAATCAAGATATTCTATGCCTCCTGCACTCCTCCTGTGGACCAACATGAATTATACTAATAAAATTTAGTACCTGTTAAGTTTAAAAAACAATTTTATTGATTTATTTGGAAGGTAAGAAAAATGCTTTATTTATTTGGCACGCTTCAAATAAGAAAATGTGGTCCCTACGAGGAAATCATGGGTTTAGAAAGGAGAGAGATGTAAATATTACACATATAAAAATTCTCTGTGCATGTGCTGTATATTTATAGATAGTTGGTGTATAGAAACTATGCACATAAATATATCCATTCAATTATGTTTGTGTATATGTATATGTGCATATACATTCTGTACCTATTTATTTTTTTAATGAAGAATAAAGTCAATCAAATATATATTTGTATTTTTCATGGTTTATCAAGTAATTCAATGTATAGTACACTTTTAACAAAGGTCCCAAATTTTGTAAAATTTAGCCAAAATTTGAATCTTCTCCATAATTTCAGTACACCTGCCTGTGCTCTCCTCATCTGACCGATGATGGGGGAGGTAAACTTAGTGCTGTCACCCCCAAAGTCCCAACAATGAAAGCACATTTGAATATGAGCCTTGGCATTGACGCGTGTGAGTCCTGTGACAGTGAATGTCTTAGTTCAGTTGGCTGAGGCTTACTTTTCTTGTTCATATGCTAGAGATTTATTTCAAGGAATGAAGAGCTAATTAAATGTGATTAAATCAATTAATCATTGGTGCTGTGTTTGACACATTAACATAGTAAATCCTCAATTATACATGTGTGTAAACACATATATGAAAAAAATTGAGATGCAGAAAGTTAAGTAAAATCTCATGGTCACACAGCTGAAAAATAATAGACTGTGAATTGGAAGTCCATTGCATTTCCACAAGAAACTTAAAACTCATTTTTTTCAAGACCAGAGTCACCATTACTTTTGATTCTATGGGATACCAACAGTACTGTTCGCCTACTAGGTATGAGGCATTATTCTAAGTATTTTATCTAAGATTAATTAATTTTCGTAATCATTATTTGGTCTTGAGTATGTCATATGTTTTATCTATTTTTTCTTATACGGTTCAAATTTTTAATGTTTTTGGCTTGCAAATAACAGTCAGGAAATCTAGTTTTCTGTACAGACTCTAAAATGAAAATGTATAGGAACTTTACTACATTCATTCAAATGAAAGCATGCATAATTTTCTAGAAACAAAATAGCAACTTATCAATATCTTAAAAATTATTTTGTACATTTCACTATCCATGGCTAAACCCCAGTCATCCCACTTGGCTAGATGAGAAGTTTATCATTCGAGTTTTCAGTGACACATCTGTCCATTAGGAATGCCAACAAGATGGTCAGTCGAGAGCACTGAGCACCCACTTTTCACAAAACACTGCAGATTACTAGCTAAGCCTGATGTCACTGCTGGAGCCACAGAGCCAAACTATAACATATGTATTATCCGATATTTATGGTATTTAATATTCTTTAGGCATTTTAATTAGTTCTGTTACTTTAAAAAAATTATCTGTTCATCATGTCAGAATAACACTTCAATAAGCTTTCATAGAAAAAAAACTCAGTAGTCATAACTTTATTACCATAATCTACCTTCTCTCTCTGGTTGGAAGTGGTGGCTAAAACACAAATACAAGCATGTCCTTCTTCTGCTTCCAAACCTTCCAAAAGTTCTTTGTAATCTACACTGCCCTTTCTAAGAACATGGTCTAGGAAACATTACCTATGAGAATCCCCAGCGATGGAGGTTTAAACTTGTAACTCCTGCCTGCTTACAGAGGAAAGTTCTGGAGGGTGGTGCTGAGCATCTGCGAGCACCCCACAGGAATGTTTTGCACAGGGAAATTTGTTTGCTCCTGGACGCACAGGGTCAGGCCCACGCCCCCTGGCTTGCTTGACGAAGATCTTGGGAGTGAGGTCCCTGTTTGCCTTTGATGGCCTCGTTTTCCAGCTATCCCTTTGCCTGTCATTACTTGATGGCCCCTCAGCTCCAAATTGACTTGTCTTTGACCTGCTTTGTGATACTGTCATTGGAACCTGAAAACACTTGCTGTTGACCAGCTGTTGTATAGGAAGGCGCTGTGCACAGAGGGCCCTGGAGGGCCACAGCAAGGCCGTTGTCAGGGGCAGGTCTCTTCCTGGTTCTGAGAGCTGTACTTCCAGGCTCCTATGGCCAGGCGGCCAGAGGTGTGTCCCAATTGTGTTCCCTCGCCAGCAGGTTCTACTGGCACTCTAGCAGGTGGCTTCCCGCTTTCCTGCCCTGTCCGATGGCACCCTAGTGGCCTCTCACCATCTAGCGGGCAGCAGCCACACCCTCTTTCTCAAGGTATGAATCTCAGTCTTGGGGGAAGGCTGCACCTTCTTCCCTCAGCGTCAAGGTGAGAGCTGCTCTCTACATGCTCTTAATAGTCTTCAGAATCATCTTTGTAGCAAACTTCACATTTTTTGCGCAACCTTCTTTTGGGATCCTCCCTGGCCCATTCTTGTTTTACGGTATCTTGTGGAATTGAGTCAAAAGTCACCTCTTCAAGACCGTCTTTCTTGGTATCTTCAGATAAAGAGGAGAAGTTATTTTCTGTGTTCTCATAGGGTCGTGTCTCTCTTCTTCTACAGCATTTATCTCCCTGGATCAACATTGGGTAATTCTCTGCCAGTCTCTGTAGCCTCTGAAACCTAAATCGTCATATTCTATCATGTAGGTGTCCATGTCACTGAACACATACCAGGTTCCTCTTCGTCTTTCTTCCTCTTCTAAATTCATGTTTTAAAGGGGGAGTCTTTGAGGTTCTATAATTTGGGGGCAGTATTCTTTATCTCCATTCTGAAAAGACTTCCAGAAGGCTGGGTGAGCTTTTTGTCTCGTCCAAATCCACACAGCAATACGCCTTGTAGAGGAGGAAGCTGGCAGGCCACTGTGATTTCTGTAACACTGAATACTGAGCGGCTAGGAATTGGACCGAGGCCAGCACACATTTCTCATCAACAATTAAACACCCATCAACCGGTAATGACAACTCCTAGTCACTTGTGACACAGACCAGACAGAAAGGCTATGATCTAGATGGGAGAGGTATTTGGTCTCATTAATCATCCTTCGAGTCATTCACTGCTTCAGAAGGTCGGATGGCTGCAGTCCTACCTCAGCGAACAGAAAGCTACGCTAAACGGGGTTAGCTGTCCCCTGAGAGGATGTAAGAAATATACACATTCTGTTGTCTATTATCTATCGTATACATGTGCTTTCTCTTTGACTTACGCAGGTGTGTTTTTGGCAAACATTAAACATTTCCTTAGTTATGAAGTTCTGCTTTTCAAAAGTAGCAAAACTGTTGCATGATAGACACACAGAAAGATGATGTCCAAAAGGAACAATTTTCTTCACACGGTATTGGCTTCTCGACCATTGATTTTAAAATGTTAATGCTAGTTTTCGAATTTGTTGAACTGTTATTCTATTCACAAAATGAGTATCATGGCCGGGAATGTCTTTCCGAGAGTAACCATTTGGAAATCTGTGCTGCACACAGCATAAGTTCGATTTTGGTTTCTCAAGCAAGTAAATTTGTTTGATTTCAATGTATTTTGACACTCCTCCAGCGCTAATAATAATATGGAGATATTGCATTATTTTTGATATAGAATCTAAGTGTTATCAAATAACTTTTGAATCTTAGGTTTCACTCGCTTTCGTGAGAAAATTATTCAAATCCCTGAACTATGAAAGGGAATCTGACAATTAATAGAATTGTGTTTTTCCCCAATATACTGTAAACTATTGGCAAGAATGTGGTGTGGCTTATTCTTTGGGTAGGAAGATACTTTATTAAACTTGTTTCTAAATTATGGTTATTTACTATTATAAAATAAAAAATAAGTTTAAGTAATGAAAGGTTGGGCATTTCTGAGAATTTCCTCTTTTCATGGTACTTATCCTTTAACTTCTTGATCTACACACTTCTATGTAGTGCTCTTTTCCCACTGTATACAATATTCTTTGTTGTCTGTTTCAGAAAGCTCATAATTATAAGAACAAGAACAATTTTAAAAAAATATAGGTCATCGAGTCTTTGGGAATTAAGTTTTATCTTCTATGCCAAAGTAACTACTCTTGACTTTCATTTGTTTCATTTGAATTAAGTTGTAAGTGCTTGTTCTGTTTCCTGTTGTAACTAAATTATTTTACTTGCAAATAAATAAAAGAAAATAATTTTATACCATCTATATGTAGCTGGTATAAGGAGAGAGATATGAAGCAGACATTACTCAATGTTAAAACAAATTTTAATGAAATAGTAGATCTTTTAAAAAAATGCTTGAGTCTTCCAAATTATAAGATCAAGAACCTTGAAATATACAAGTTCGATGAATATTTATCACGTTTTTATCACTATATATTCCATGCCTGTTTTTGTCGCATATCATCTAATTTATTCCTCAAAACTGTGAGGTTAATAAAATAATTTATTTTATAGATTAGAAAATAAGATTCAGAGAAGCAAAGAACCATCCATTCAAATCAGTAAGATTCTAAGATAACTCTTGGGGTTGGAAGATCTGTGACATATGAAAAATTAAATAACAATTTCCATAGAAGAAAATCCTTTTTGCTTAGAAAAACCTCGCCTAAAATCTCTGGTTAGGAACAAGGTTTAAAAAATGTGACCCTAGAATTTGCCAGCATGAAAATCAAACATACGCCATTGGGATGGTGCCTGATTAAGTATCCAGTGGAGCTTCTCTCCTTATCTCCTTTTTCTTGGAGCAGCCAGGGTGCCGCTGAATTACTGCAGGACAGTCTGCACTCGGTACCCACCTCCATCACAGCTCTTGAAGCAAGAATGCCTGAGTTAGATTCTTAGCTCTGGCATTTAGTAGCTGAGTGAACTTGGGCATTCTAGTTACATGTTCTGTTCCTCAAGTTCGTCATTTCTTAAATGGAAACATAAATTCCATCTGTCTTCAAATTTTGTCGTGCAAACATTCATTGCTAGCTCTTAATCTTCAATTTTTTAAAGTTATTAAGTATTATGGTTAATAGTTTAGCCTTAATTACAAATATATATGATTTAATTGTCACAAGTTCCTTTTACATAATTTTTTTGCTGGGTTTTCTAATAATTTTCTGACAAGATAATACATTTTTAAAAATGTGTTTTACTTAGCACTTAAAGGTACTTTGTCTACACAACAAGACGTTAAATAAGATTAATTGATTAACAAATGAATGGGTCTAATGGATTCTGATTGTCTGCCACCAGTTGTTTAATACCATGATACAAATCAACTAATGATACGAAATTTGCAAATTTTATTGGAAAAAATACTCCAGGTATTTGCAGGCATGACTATAAATAATCATTTAAAAAACAGATTATAAAAATGCAAAATGCATAGTCATTTGTAATTGTGATTTGCATATGATAATTTGCAGGGCATTTCAATTGCTGCATTAAAATTGATTTTTTTTTTTTTTTTGCATCTTGGAGAGATGCAAGGGGTCAAGATTGTAAATGCGCACAAATCAGGACTGTGTTGTGATTTGACGCTTTCACCTCATGTGCCTCCATAGACCAGAAGTTACCTTTCAAAATGTGGAAGCCCTAGGTTGTGAGAGGCTGTGGGAAACATCCAACTGCAGTGCCTCAGAGCTCTTATCTCTGGACATGTCGTGGTCAGCCATCAGTACACGTCGCCGATCTTGCCCAAAACAGTGGCGAAATCTAAGCAGAGAGGTCTCATCGCCAATCATTATCTAGCGTTCATTGTTGCCTTTTGGAGCTGTCACCATAGCGATGGAAGTGAATTAATTAAACGTATTATAACTCCCCAATACACTAGTCAGTAGGAAGCCTTAAGTTTTTCATTTAATTTCATCTAGCTCAAATGAAGCCATAAAATATCTAATTACCTTCCTTATTGTAGAAGGAAAGAAGATGCAGCTTCTTTTTCCAATGCAAAAAATATTTTTAAAGTAAAGTATTTCCAAAGCAAAGCCTGAATATGTTTTCATATTGTCGAAGGAAAGACAGGGCAGAATTTCAGGAATGAATTGGATAATAAATGAATTTCAAGAATGAATATGAGCAAATTTATTGTAAAATATTTTTCTATATCAAAAAAAATAAACACCAACAAAACTATGGCTTGTTTATCTACCTATGGACTGAAGTCTTCATCTCTCCTAGGTGGTGTTAGTATAGGAATTGAATGATTATATGTATGTTGATTAACATGGGTATATAATTTTCTCCCCGCTAGTCTCCTATTTGTTTTTCTATATCTTTCATTTTATCCTTTATCTGTAAATGGTCATAAAATACCTGAAATATTGCTACTTACTGATTTTTTCCATTGCGATTAAGAAGTGCAAGTGGGAATCTCTTTCCCAGAAAATACAATTACAATATCGTGTACAGTTTTTTCGTTACCGATGATGACATTGTTGACTATATTTGAAAAGTTTCACTTTCAGTTGGATCACTTGGCTCTTGTTTTTCTTCCTATCGATTAGTGTCACCAGATAGGTCATCAGTGTTCTCACACATAGCCCATCTCACATACTCCAGTTTCCAAGTGAGCACCTTCTCGTCTGGTGAATATCTGCCTAAGGATAGCAACTTCTTATCCTAAGTGTTTTCAAGATGCTTTATAGTACCTGCAACCCTTGCAAAACCTGGTAAGCAAAGTATTTGTTATCCAAAGTTGAAAGATGAGCAGCAGAGCCCAGAGACGATGGGCGACATGCCCATGGTCACGCAGTCAGGATGTGGAAATCCACGGGACACACTCTGGTTTCTCCTTCAACTGTGTGATATGGCATTTATGAAAACCAAGCCCTATTTTCAGTCAGATAAGTGGCTGCTTTACTAAATGTGCAAACTTGGATGAGTCGCTTTACTTTTTGAACCTGACTTTCCTCTTCAGAATAAATATATCCTTAATGTCGGCCTGAATCCTGGAAGTGGTACACAGCGATGAGCATAGCCATCGACCAAAAAGATGCAATTTTCTTTATTACTACTACTTTTTCCTCTTTTCCTCCCTCATTTCTGCTTTCCCCTCATCTTCCTTCTCTTGCATGGAGGAGTAAAATAAATACCCAGGGTCAATTACTGACTCCATCCTGGTGCAACCTGTATGATTGGGGGGACTTACTCTTATAAACAAGAGATGAATATCCAGGTAGAATATATATAGTGCTTAGTATACAGCAGGTGCTCAATAAGTATTTGTTTCTTTCTCTCTTCTTTGCTTTTTAAATAAATATGAGGCTTCTGCAAATGTCAGATATTATTATTAGGAAGTAAAAGGGTGTCATTGAATTTACATTTAATTTGACATACAGAGGGACCCAGAAAAGGACATTTAACTTCTTGTGTTTTAACTTTTCAAGTGCCATTTGCCAACATAGTGCCATGGTCGCTTGCTGATTGTTTTAAACATTGTACTTGCCTCTTATCTAGACAGAAAAGAAAAAGAAGTCTTCTTTTAATCCTCCTTGGAGTTGTCTATTAGAAACAATCTCATGCATTATTTGAGCATGGGTCCTTTCCAAATATTCTTGCAATGTGGAAATTTGATTATTTTAAGATTGAAATTTTGCCCCTTTCTCTTAATTCCTTTTGTTTTAACTATGAAATCTCAAGATCTGGTTCTCCTTGTTAAGTTAGCTAATTTACTACTCCCTTAGCTGCCTTACCTGACCTGCACTCTGGTCCCCTTTGATCACGGCACAGTGCCCCTAAAATCATTACTTTGTCTAATTTTCTTTTCCTCAGGTAAACTCTTCTTCAGCTTTACTGTGCTTCCGTAGGCATTTTCCTTCTTCTTGAGCCTGTTTTCCTTATTCCACATTTCCTCTTCTTTTTCATCTCCCTCGTTTTTTATTTCCTGTGCCTCACTACCCCCCACCATGGCACCTTTTAGTTTCGCTAACATCGATTTTTTTTTTCTTTCCTTCCTTGCAGGCTGTCGTCCAATCTCCCCTCTTCTAAATCAAAAATGACTATTTTTTCTTTATGAGATACTGGGAAGGCAGATGAAAGGAGATAGGTAGTATATTTGTGAAGAACATAAGTGTTTATATAACATAAAGTACATGGCAAAAAAAATAAAAGGTTCTAGGCTTGGAAGTGATCCATGTGGATAGTTAGAATTGTCTGTGGCGGACGTATTTGATGTGTGTCCAGGGGAGGGTGTTGGGGAAGCATGTCGGAGGAGATTCTGGAGAAACCCTAACCTTGCAGGAGGCAGTATAAAATTAATGCTGCATTTTCAGTGCTTTCAATTTCTTGCGTGCGATCCTATTATTATGTCATTCTTGTCACTTGACAACTAGGCAAGATGGCTTACTGGTGTTATCTTTCTGTGTTTCCTGGTTAGTTAGTTGCATGGAATATATTTAGCTGTCCATGCTGCTGTCTGTTTTCTGGTTTGCCCGTTGCCTTTTAAATCTTTATTTTTCCTGCTCCGCGTTCAAGATGAATTTGCAATATTTTTTTTTTAGATATGAGTTACAGCTTGTGAGGTTGAAACACATGATGTTGACATCTTTTTTTTTTTTTTTTTGGTCAAGTGCCAGATATCTTAGGATCTTCTTTCTGAGATATTTTTGAAAGCAAAATTTATGTACGAATGTGTAAGTAGGTATCTGGACCAAGGTACTACTTTAGTAAACTCCCTGCTAAATTCTCATGAAATACTCATTTGATTTCTCAATATATAAAAATATGTACTTCTATGAAGTAACTCCAATGCCTTTTATTTCTATGGGATTGTGATGAAGTTTCATATACATCACCTTTGAGACTCACAGAAAGTCTGTGAAGCAGGTAACTCGGATATTGTCGCTCCTACTTGTGTATGAGATCAGGGCTTCTGGAAGTTTTATGACCTTTTCAAGGTCCCATGGCTAGAAAGACTTGAGACTGGAACACTTAAGTCCACCACGTTTATTCATAATTCATTGCTTTTACCATTGAAATTTAAAATTGTTGTTATAAAATGTATATAGAATATGTATCTGCTTTAATGATTTTGAATAAAAAAAAGTCATATTTTCTATCATTTTCATAACAGCTACAAATCTGTCAGCCACCATACTTATATTATTTCACATCCTTACAATAGACCAATTAGACAAGTCTAATTAGTGCCAATTTGTAGTTGAGGAAGATGGTGCCAGAGAATTTAATAACATGTCCAAAGTTAGTTCAGGTGCCAAAAGGAAGTAGTTGTACATTTGAACTCACTGCACATCCGTGTGAGTGCGTATTATTTCTTCTGCCCTGTATGACATAATTCCTTAATAAATCCTTTAGGACTGCTTTGTTGTACAGCTAGAAAATACATTTGATTGCTGTTATTCAGTTAAAAGGGCAAAAAAATGAAAAAAAAAAAGGTCGTAATATAACACCAGCAGAACTTCCAGGTAACGTCTTCTCTAAAGTCACTTGTCTAGTCGTTATTTTTGCATCAGGGACTCTGTGACTAATTCAGTGACCGCCTGTGCCGTGGTCTGCCTCGAAGTGACCACGGAGGCCAGGTACTGGCTGCGATAGATACAAGATGCTCAGAATGTCTCACACAGGCACATGTGTGTACACGCACGCACCTTGCTCAAAATCCAGTCTGTTACATTTCAGTGACATCAATTGTGTTCTCTGTTACTGTGAAACCAACGACCGCACACTTACCAGTGCAAGTATGGATTCATCTTATCACAGCTTCCACGCTTGGGGCTGTGAGTGCGACCAGCCTGGCCCTATGCTCAGGACCTCCATAGAGGCTGGTTTTCTTCCTGCACTTGAGCTTTTCTTGCAAGCTCACGTGGTCATTGGTGACAGTTGGCTCCTTGTAGGACAGGTTTTCCCATTTTCTTGCTGGTTTTCTGCAGAGGGCCACTCTCAGTCCCTCGAGGCCACCCTGCATTTCTTTGCCATGTGGCTTTTTGTCACGACATGGCAGCTCACTTCTTCAAGCTCAGCAGGAGAAATTTTTACTCTGCACTACCAAGATGGTCCCATACAATGTATCACAGTCAAAGCAACCACCTGTCACCTTTGCCATACAATAGGACCTAATCAAGAGAGTACCTCTCCCGCCACCTTTGTCATAGTCTCTTGCCTACGAGCAAGTCATCAGTCTATTCACACTCAAGAAGAGGACGTTAGAAAAGGAGATGACTCATTGGGCATTATGTTAGAATTTTGTAGCACATCCCAAGTCACAAAGCAGACTTTTCGAAGTGGAGCAAACAAATGCCCCCTTTTCTTTCTACTTAAGCTGATGGGAGATTGACTTATTGGCCATAGAGAACCTGACCCCAAGTACCTGTGCGTTAAAAGCAGAGGAGAATCAGGTGTTTGTCCTGCCCACCCGTGGCATGTATCTATCTGGTGGGCTTTCACTCGCTGCTCTCTGTTGAACATTGCATCTTGCCATTGTCTTCTGCTGTTTCTCTTCTGCTTGCAATCTCCTTCATTTCAGAATGATGGGACAAGATTGACAAAGTAATAATTACTGCTATGTAAGTCACATGTTTTTTTTTCAATATGAAGATAAAAGTTCAACTGTAAAGAATGTAAAATCATATCTACCAATGACTTTTTCAGTGTACAAAATAGGAGCACAGGTGGGCTTTAAAATATTGTTAAACAGGACCCAACATACTTTCTTTTTACCCCTGCGGAATGATTTCGGTTTTAGCCAAGCTACAATAGTGTAACTTCTCACAAAAATAGCATTTCTGAGAAAACACAGTTTCCCAAGTGGTAGGTATAGTCAAACGTGGGAGTGTCTTAAACTCTGTGAATTCAAGAGTCAGAGTCTGAGATTTCCTGATGATGAATCAATATATCACGAGGGAGGTGTTATTTGTACCTCACTATCACTGCTGGCCGAGGGCACGAGTGACTAATACCGATGATAATTTACCGTGTAACAGTAAGATTTTACTATTGTGGCATTTAAATGAATCATGTAACAGGGAGGGTCTTTTTTGTTCTTATTCATTCAAAGTCATTTGCTGGAGCGTGTCTTTACTTTCTCATGTTAGAGGAAATGCTAGACATGGGTAGTTAGCTGCAGGTATCTGTGCTTCACAATATCTAAGCAAAGTCCTTTTTTTTATATTTCATCTCATAATGGTATTTGCAACTTAATGTTTGAAGTGTCAGTCTTTGTAAAATTAGCTCATCTTGTTATGACTTAGAGCTTTGATGTGAGTGAAAGGCTTCAATTGCAATGCATAGTCACATCTGAGAATGAACCGCGTAGACAAAGAGACTTACAAGACGAGTAAATCAAATACTCTGGGCTGTCTGTGTGGATTATGAGATAGTATTTGCATAACTTTGAAGTATTTATACTGATGAAATTACAATAATTAAAATCATTGCTGTGTCAATTGCTAGATGCCACAAGGCATAGCAATTACTAGCATGCAAATCAGACTTTGTGTAAGCATTTTAAAGAATAATTACCTTGTTTGATTCAGATGGGCCTGAAAGGCATTAAGAATCATTTGAGCTATTTTGCCTTCAACAATTTTTAGGCTCGTAGATAATGTTGTTATTATCAATTATTTACTTTTGTATATCACTTTTCCTTATTTTGGTTGAAACTAAATGCCACAGATAAAATAAAAACACACAACTTTGCTGTAACTGGGAACAATTTACAATATCAGTTAAATCTGCGTGTCTTTCGAGCAAAAAATTTTTCAATCTAATGGGCTTGAGTCTGCTATGTCATCAGTTTCATGCTAAATAGCTAATATACGCTCAATGTTTACATTCATACAGTTTAAGATCAGGGTTGTGAATTGAAGAAAAATGCCAGAGTGAGAAACATGGACAAAATCTCCTCTCAAACCTATTTGTCCCAAGATAGGTACAGGGGACCACTACGCCATTTGACAAGTTTAGTCTCTAAATTGCAAATGTTTTACTTTCTAAAGTTAACACCAAACTTCAAATGACACATTGAAGTCCGCGCTGACGTCATGTTGGAGTATACGATAACAGGAATCACGACGTACTTCTCCATGACTTTAAGTGGTGGTTAGTGCAGGTTTATTTCAAATGATTGTTTCTTTAACAAAATCCCCAAGTTCTGATCCATTTTTGATCTATGGGATAAGTAATGTAAATATAAAGATTTTTGTTAAGACAAATATGATGCAGAATAATTGTGTCGTAAATCAGTGAATCAAGGCAGTGATTTTTATGAGCACTATCACCCAGGTACTCTCTCTCTTGAGCCTTGCCGAATGGCCTCATGCTTCTTAATAAATAGTTTCTCTAAAAAGGTTGAGTTTATATGCTATTTCCATGAAAAACTCAAGGCATTTTAATGATCAAAGCTTTACTGTTTTAACATCCATAACTTTGGTTTGTTGTCTGAAAGCCCCTGAAAATATACCAGATTTTGTACTTTAGTTAGTTGACCTAAAATCCATTTCTCCTTTTTAGGATGGCTATGGAAATGATCACTATTTCTCATTTTCAAAAGACATTCCTATCTAAAAACTGCGACACTCATCCAGAATATATTTTAAAATTAATTTGGGATTGTTTAAGTTAGCATAATAATTTACTTGGGAAATATATGTGTGTGTGTGTGTGTGTGTGTCTGTGTGTGTCTGTGTGTATACACACACACATACAGATACACAGGTGCTAAGAAATTAGTAATAAATATGTGAACTTTGTGCCTCTCTTTCTTAATATCTGTTTGTATCTGCATAGTTGATATGCCCTCCATCGTGAGATACAAAAAATCTAGAAGACAAATGTGTACTTTTCAATAGATGCGATAGATAAAAGGTCTTAGAATCATATCAGGTGTATTTTAGGCACTCATTAAGTATCTGTTGATTGGCCAAGCAAAGACATCCACATAAGATGGATCCACACTTACTAGAATATATACTTGTTGGAAAAATTAAGAAAAGTTTCTGTATGCAGCAAGAAGTTTCAGGTACCATATTTTTTGCAAGAGAAGAAGAGAGCCTGGGTTTTATCATGCCAGTTATTGATACCGTTAACAGTAGAATAGCTGAGTTTGGATACTATTTTAATCTTTTACAAGAAAAGTATTGAAATATGGAAAAGGTATTAGGATTTGGAAGTTCTTATAGAAAATAAAACTTATAGCAAATTCTAGTGTCTTCAACCACTGGACATTAAAAAGATTTATTGATTTTACATTTTGGTATGTCTTTTATCCAGTCTTCTTTTCTGGCCTCTTTCCTGTTGAATGACTGTGGGGGAATCTATTTGGCTCTCTCCATGTATTTTATACTGTATTTTTATTATTTCAAATAAAACTTTCATTAGATACGTTCTTTTCCAATTCTTTTTCTATCTTATAAAGACACGTAGAAAAGAAAAATCCTACGAATGACTCTTAATTACACTGGTTTACAGCAACATTTTATGCGACTTAGTTACAGGGCCAGTTATAGCCCGTACTAAAGTAAAAAATGTTCCTTTGTTCCCTGTGGCAAAATGAATTGATCGTTAATATATCCACTCTAGGCAGAAAGTTGGGCAACACGAATACTTTTAGCATTACAATGCATTTGAATAATAGTGTCATATGTCAGTTCTCTCTTTAATAAGAGATACCTATGCCTAACCACAATGGAGCATAGTTTTCTGGAACACATCGAGCCAAAACAAGCTAAATTCTTTTATTTTTATTTAGATTTTTTTAAAGTAATTTTTGCTGCTCCTGCAGAGACCCTGGCCAAAAATTAGCACCGACCAAATTAGACATCATTTTTTTTTCTTGATATGCTAAGGAAAAAAATAACATGGTAGACCACCTAGGCATAGATGATTTTACTTCACTTATAATATAGTTTTCATTCAAAACTTGCTTATTAACTTATGCTTTAGGATGATATGCTTAGATTTATGTCACTATTAAAAATGTTTGCAGAAGACCATAATGCTACAAAGCTGAGCATATACAACACAATATAGACCTCATATTGCCTAAAACGATGACTGAAAACAAGCTCGATCACAGTATTTTCTAAAGAATATCTTAAATGTGGAGTCCTCTTCTTATCCCCAGAGTTGCAGGGTCAGAATCCCATGGAAGTTCAGCCTTAAAACTCTGCATTCCACATATCTCCAGAGATGCTTATGCATTGTCAGGTTTGGTCATTACTATCAGATTTCAGGCTACAAAGAGAATCCCTGGAAGGTACAGGTATGTCCCAGAGACCACAAATGAGTGAGGCCTGTGGGCTTAGAGGTTGGTTAACTATCAGTGCACACCTCTGAGGGAACTACCCAAGGTTAGGAAACCAACCAACCAACCAACAAACAAAAGCAACAAAGGAAATAATCTCCGTAATCCATACTCATCAGGGAATTCATATTGCCACTAGCCAGAGTGGAAATCCTTGTAATTCATGAAACATCAGGTAGAGTACTTAGAAAGATTATTGTGTCAGTAGTGGAACAAAATTATTCTTTGACTATAGATTGACGTAGTCTTGCACATCAAAGCTTAAAAACAACTCAAATGGATCAAGGTGTTTCTAAATAATTTAACTGTGTCCCAGTACAATGCTCAAGAATATTTATGGAAATACAAAAATATCTAGCGCTCAGCAATGAAGATTAGAAATGCCTGACATTAAATCAAAAATTACTAGAGATGTAAAGAAACAGGGAAATACAGTCCATCATGAAGGAAAAAAAAATTAACAACACAGCGAAAAGTGATAAAAATTGTATAATTAGTAGAAAAGATAAAAACAATTATAACTGTAGTCTGTATGTTCAAGGAAACAGATAGCACTGAGCATGTCATTTGAAAGGTTGAATGATACAAAAAATAACCTCGGGATCTCAGCAAAGGAATGAAGAACATTGGAATGGTAACTATGTGGGTAAATATAAAATACTTCTTTCTTGTTTTTAAAGCTTTTTATAAGAACATTGACATTTTAAACCAAAAATAATAATAACGAAGTCTGAGATTTTCAACACAGTAAGAAGTAAAATGTATGATAACAATAACACAGAGGCCAAGAAACGGGAGACTGGAGCATGCCTCCTGTAAGATTCTTCCAATATACTTCCCACGGAAGTGAAGAAATTGCTCCTTTTGATACTCTGAGTTACATTATTTAAACCTGAAAGCACGATTACTTATTTTTTTCTGATTTCCTAACACTCCCTTCTTCAATTCTGCCTGAAGTCTCTCTCTTGATGAGGCTTAGACATTATTCCCCAGCAAGGACTAGGAGAGCCTAGATTGTCATCGTCGGGTGACCTCACAGTGTCATTTTCTCCCTCAGGTCCCCCATGCCCACTAGCTCCTCCTCCATTTATCCAAATCTCCTCATGTAAATCAGCCCTGAAAAATGAATGTGACCATCAGTTCAATGCACACGTATGAATGAATCCTAGCTAAGTCTGAGATGGGTCTCTAGTTACAATAAACAAACAAACAAACTAACTAACTAACTAACAGTGACCTGGATCAACTACAGAAATGATTAAGTGGTTTTAGAGACAGAAGAGAGCTCTTAACTCAGCATCGAATTACAAAGTCTCTGTATGGACTTTTCCTTTGGCCCTTTTCATATGAAGTTTTGAGAAACTCACCAACAGTGAAAATTAGCCATGCGTTTACTTTCTCTCTTGTTTTCTTGCTGTGTTCATCATGATCTTAGAGAAAGGAAATATTCTTTCTGATTGGACTAAATGTACCTCTTTCAATTGCCTGGGAGATTGAAATGAAATTGCATATCAAGAAGGGCTTTGAAATAGCTGATGTAGGTTGTAAATTTGATAAGCATTGTGCAGGTCAGCTTTTTCTCTGCAGACGTCTCTACCTGTCCTCCGGTTTCACATTTCACGGAGGCATGTCCTGACACGTCTCAAGCAGAGCATCGTAGACCTGTGAACAGTTTCCCCAGTTCCCACTGGTCCTCCAGCACTACCACTGAAGAGCTTTCCTTCCACGCCTGGATAAATGGAAAGGCAAAGAATATTGTCCGGACTCAACGAAGTGTCTCTCTTGATAAAATGATAAAAATTTGTCTTGAAATATAACATTTTAGAGAGGATATCTGCTTTAATTTTTAAAGAAATTATATAGTACAATTGATTTAAGCAAGAGAGACTATTTAGAGGAACAAAATGGAAGTGAAAAGAACGTACAATTAAATAAAATAAGTCATAGAGCAATTTATATTAGGCTTAACAATACAACAGTGCCTCATTTGTGGAAAATACAAGTAGTAAGTATTCACAGGACACAGACAATTATAAAGAAGAAAAGTAGTAGAAAAAAAATTACATAAATAGAGTATAATCATAGAAATCTAACCTATAAACTATGACTTCTCAAAGAAGGAAATAGAAGAAATGTAATGGAAGAAATAATAAAAGACATTAATTTTTAAAAAAGTATTAAGATAATTTACCCAAAGGTTCATTATTATCTAGGAAAAATACTGAAAGAAAATTTGTACTTAGCTATTTCTTGAAAAAAAATGGCTAGGATTCCAAAAATAAATTTTAAAAAATAACTATTATAAATATCCAGGTAGAAATAAGTAACTTTTAAAGGAAACATATCAGAGACATGAAAAAATTAAAAATGAAAGCATGAGAAAAAAATTCATGAGTCCAACTTTCCTCAAAAGAACAAAAATAATTGTCTCAAATGCATTTTGTAAGATGGTTCAAAGCAAATAAATTATTAGATAATGTAGAAATAATAGAGAACTTAAAGTATAAGCATTTAATAGAATAAAGGGGATCTTTTTATCTTGCTAAAATAGTCACAGTGAGAAAGAAGGGTCCTGTATTATTCATGGTAAGTCACCTGCTATAACAAACCATTTCGGTGATTTAACGCAATATATCTCTTTAATGTTGCACTTCAATGCAGGTACTGGCAGATTTTCTTCTTTATTCTAGGAAATAGTTCTACAATTTAGTTACTTTGTTATTTTCTAGAGCCTCGCCATTCTCCGCTGAAGTTTCAGAATATTGGCAATACACAAGTGAAGACAAAGTATGAAGAATTATGAGAGGGAGTTTAGCGACCAGCCCTGAACTGACATAGGTCATTTCCCTACATATGCCATTGGCCAGAGTCTCAGCACGTGCCCTCATCTAAAACAAGAAAGGATAGAAAATACAACTAAGCCTTAGGAAGAAATGGAGAAAAGTGATATTAGCAATAGCTTTCTTTGGTACAAGTACTCAACATTTATGTGTCAAAAATAACAATAATAACTAAATATTAAATTTGAAGCAAAGTTGATAGGTAACTAAAAGAATAATATTTTAATATATAGTTATGTTAAAAGATTAGTTAAAAAAGAAGGTCATAATCAATTTAAAATTCTGGGTATGGCAGATAGCGACTATGCTACTTTCTGAAGTGTGTATGGGTTAGGAGGCTGCAGACCAAGGAATGCCTGGAGCCAGAAGCTGGAAGAGGCGCAGAAGGGTCCATGAGGCTTTGGAGAGAGCATGGCTAAGCCACCCAGTTAATGCTACTTTGTCATAACAACCAATACGATCATCAAATTCCTGGTTTCCCACCTGGCACAAATGTGCTCCTCCCTCGGTCTTCTTCAGTTTCGTAAATGGTGACTCCAGCTCCATCTCCCCGGTTGGTTAGGACCAAAACTTAGAACTCATCTTTCACATCTTTGCTTCACAGTCTTCATATTTAAACTATCAGCAAATCCTGTTGGTTTAACCTTGAAAATATATGCAGAAAATGACCAGTTCCTAACACCTCTTCTTCAATCACTCTCTCTAGCTCACTACCATCATCATGTGGATTATTGAAATGATTTTCTAATTGGTCTACCTTCTTCCTTTTGTACTCTCTGCTATGGCTACTAATTGTGTCACTTTGAATGACTTTAGAACAAAGTCACAGTATGTCCCCTTATTGCTCAAGGTCCTGCAGTGGCTTTTCCACATCAGAAGTGCTTATCATGGTCCAGATGGATCTCTGACCGACTCTTCATTCTCCCCCACTTCCCTCCACTTTCCATACCTCTGCAACCTTGTCTCTGCCAACTTTGCCCCACTCTGACTGCATATGTCACAGAGCCTGTTCCTCTGCTCTTATCTGTGTCTAAAATGTTCTTCCTGTAGATATCCCATGATTCGCTCCATCTCCATCTCCTTAAACATGATCTTATCACTGAGACCTTCTCTGAGCTCCTTACTCACTGTTGTAATGACCTCAATCCTTACCCCCTCTAGCTTTAGTTTTCCTCATAGTACTTATCTCCAACTGGCTTAATGTAAGAGTTACTTGTTTGTTTATCTGTCTTCACCCGTGAACATGTATACCTCATTAAAGCACATTTTAATCCTTTATTTACTGCTGTATTGCAGATCCTAAAAGAAAGCCTAGACATCACAGGTATTTCATAGATACTTGTATAAATTAATGATTATAGGGATGGGATGCTATTTGTCAATTTGAGAAAATAAGCTGTTTTACAAGACTAACTATAATTACTATATGCATATGAAATATTCTAAATGTAGATGACATATTTCTTTATTAAATTATGTCCGTCAACACCAGTTTTTGGAATTAAACAGTGTGGTTAACCTTCTTATTTAAAATTACAAAAGTCCATTTTTAGTAATAAGATTCAACTATTTCACTAAATCATACCTCTCTTTTAAATTGTGTGATTTAGTAATGATGCCAGATTATTTGTCAAATAATACGTTCTAAAGTGATTACATTTCTTTTTCCTGAAATCCATTAGAAACATGATACATGACTATTATCAATGGTCACTTTTTGATAATACACAACTATTATCAATGGTTGCTTATGCATTTTCTTTGTATACATGGTGTTGCAAAATAAAAACAACTATGAACCATCAACTCACAAATAATCTCTCCAATTTAAAATGTAATATTTCTATTCAGTGACCTTAATATTCCTGACCATATAAGTATATTAAATAATAACATCTGCTTACCGACAATTTCACATTCTTATGAAATGTCTTCGAAATGTTGAATTTTCATGCAGAGTAGATGTCTATTGTATTTTACTGCCAAAATAGCGTGTTGCAAATGGTAAAACGGCAGGGGAATACTGACTGAGCTATTAATAAAACACACCAGCTTTTAGCTGGCAAAGCAGCCTTTTTTCCATCAAACATGTCTCAGCCTTTAATAAAGAAACTCAAGTGATGTAGGTGAAAAATTACTTTTCTCACCCGGTCATCTGTCTGTCATGTATTATTCAGGTCACCAATGTTTGTCCTGAACTGTATCATTCTGTGGTTGTGTCAGGTATGAGCTATGTTCAGTGTAATTCCGTCAGACTTCGTGAAGTTGATTAGAACAGATCACCTTTCGGCATGGGCACAAGTTATCTGAGCAGATTGAGTGAAAAAGACTTATTTATCTTTGCCTTATAATAAAGAAAGAGATGAGCAAATTTATCCATTAACTTGAAAAGAGTCACATATTTGGTGTGAAAACAAACTACAGTCAGTAATTCTATTGGAACTACGATAGTGCATGGATGTTTCTTCAGGGGAAAAAAGCTAATACTGGAGTCTGTATTCGACAGTATGAGATATTTAATCAAAGCACACACGTTTTATTATTCTCCTCTAAGTGGTAAATGTTTGTTTGCCCCTCAACGAAATGAAAGCATTTGGCAAAATATGCCCAATATTTGATGGTTTCTATTGGCTTTTTTTTTTTTCAGAATTTTTTTTTACAAAATAATTTATACTTTGATTTTACAGAAAATAATCTTCAAAGTTTATCTAATTATTATGCTATTATGTTCTAATTAAATCATAGAGTAAGGTTTACTACAAGAATTCCAAAACATTTAGCAACTGAGAATAGTTCTGAAGAGGTTTGCATTAATAAAAAGATGTGTGAGTTAGGTGTAAGAAAACCTAACTTTTGTTGACATAATCTGGGAGCTGCTCCATTTCCTTATCTGGCAAACAAATGAGTTAGACTCAGGAATCACCAAGGTGGGGAGGGAACAAGGTGATACAAGGTGATCATACAGTATAGCTAGGTCCGCATTCAAATTCGGACACTGCTGTTTATTAAATTCATATTTTTAAGCATGTTTCCAAACATGTAAATAAGATATAACCATGCATAACATATCTAGCACATAATAATGTGTATGTGTATGCACGTGTACATATGTATGCGTGTACACACGCTCTCACACATTCACGTGTACATAGTATTTAAACATCGCCTCATCCTCAAGTGATTTAAGAGGGCACACAATAAAAGTCGGCACGTGTTCTTTATTCTCATTTCCTCCAATTGTTGATTTTAAGAATTCTTAAAATCATTTTTGAAAGATATAGAACATCTTCGCTATGAGACATAGTAATTTTGCAAAAACTAATTTAAATTGCTGTATATAAAAAGCAAAATTACATATTGCAAAATCTACTGGCGAATTACTTGATCGTTCTTTTTTTTTATACGTTTTATCTATGGTAGCTAGTAGTCTCCCTGGAAAACAAAGTTTATTTCTCCTAAGGTGTTTTTCTTTCCCTGTGGTCTAGAATGTGTTTCGAGACAGAAAGCTTTTGAAACTCCCTTAACTCTTCTTCTACATCACTGTCATATATTTTTCTGTAATTTGTTTTGTGTAACAGGGAGGACAGGGTTTCCCTGCCTTTCTCCTACTCTATAAACGTTTTCTCCTGCCGGATGCCATAGCAATGGTAGCAATGATATTTACTAAGCTCCTGGGAGGTGGTCAGTGTTATGCTGGGGTGTGGAGCATCCTCAACAGGTCTAGTGTTTGTACTTAAGGAACAAAATCTATTTTGTGTGGATGAACTGGAAGCCTTAAATGTATGAAGCAGACCAAGAACCGTACAGGACAAGTCTGAATCAAGTGTTGGCATCTTATAGAGCAAATTTAAGCCAGTTGGGAAACTTCGAGAAGGAAAAATATAGAGGAAAATTAATTTCGTGTGAAGTATTTATATTCACAGAGAGGAACCTAAAAGACAAAATTAAATTTATACTCATTTTACATTCTAATATCTTATATTTCTAAAAATTGTTTACTTGAGATTCACACATAGACTTCTGAGTTTTCCGTGGGAGTTATTCTATGAACCCTTTTTAATGGTTTGTAACTTACTAGTGATGTGAACACGTATCCAAACCACATCTCTTCCATTGTATATGTCTAGGATTTCCCTTAACCCTGATCGACTCGCTCTAAAGCAAGCATGGTAACCTTATCAAAGGGGAGGCACTTGAGCTAAGTTTCTCCAATCAGAGTGAAACTTTGTTCCGCACTTGAGAGAAAATAAATCGTTTGTCTCCTCATAGATTTAACCGAAGAAGCAGGAGCTTTTAGCTTTGCTACTGATGGCAGGCATTCTTGCCTATGAAAGTTATCAACTTGAAGGTGAAAACGACGTTGGGCAAAGGGGTAGGAGAATGTCCGAGAAATTACCCTAAACTTTGCATTATGTCTAGACTTTTTGCAAGAACCACCATGTTTATTGCGTTTTTCAATCCAGTTTAGATTAGACGTACTATTATGTGTTGATTTAAGTGCTTGTTAAAAATGAATTAACATAAAATTCTTTTTAGAAGACAAACTTCAAATATTATTATTTCTTCTTAGGCAACCAGTCCAATTATTATACAAGTTAAATGATTTTTAAGTCTTAAAATCAACCTAAGAACATATAAAAAATATTAAGACCACTAAAACATCCCAAGTGCCAAGATTAGACAGGAATGGCATCTGAAAGCAATCATATGTAAGAGAGTCTATATCACCATCAGTAATAAAAGATAAAAAACTATATAAAAAACAAAACACAGGCACAAATTGGCAGCGCCTGTTGGTGGTAAGCAATGTATGTTCTGGATTCTTAAGAGATCGTTTTAAATGTCAGTTCAATGACTTACTAGCTGTGGGACTTTGGGAAAATGATTTAACCTATCACAGCCTCGGTTTCCTTATCTGTTAAATGCGAATAATAATATCTACTTTAATGGCTTCGTTGAAGATGAATTTGAAATGATTAGCACAGTGTACTCTCTGTAACTATTAAATAAAAAAACCAAACATTACATTTATGAAGATTTTGAAAATGTGATGAACAAATTTGATTAAACATAAAATACTGCACCAATCATAAATGCAAGATATTTTAAATGCAGAACCAATGGAAAAACTGTAAAATCTCAAATGCTTGGGAAATAAACAATCTATTTCTAAATGCTGAACTTTTTTTTAATACATCATGCTATTTTACACTTGTCGACAATAGCATAGTGTAAACATAACTTTTATATGCACTGGGATACCAAAAAAATTATGTGACTTGCCCAGAATCTAATTTCTGATTTTAGAGAAGTTCTAAAATTAATAGCACTTTTTAATTTAAACTGGAAATTTTAAAACACTCCTGAATGAACATTGAGACAAAGAGAAATTGAAGTTCATTTATATAAAATGCAGGTTCAAAATGCAAGATTATGGAAATTTGCCTTTTTTTAAGTGGCTGAGAAAGTTGTAGCTTTATTCTTAATATTAAAGGAGAAATGCTGAAATTAGAAGCAAATTGAGGACACAGAAAAAGATGAAAATGTAGACATGAAAAAAGAATAATTATTTTAAAATTTAAAGACTTAAATAATGGAAAATAGTAAAATCAACAAGCTTTTAAAATTTTTAATAAAAATCTCCACAAATTGAGCAAGATTTTAGAAAACTAATCAAGAAAAACAAGGCAAAGTATTTAAGTACAAAAATATTAGATATAATGAAGTATGTGCAGTCAAGTTTAAAGGATATTTAAAAATGTAAATGTATCATTTATAACACTTGATAATGTTAAGATTATAATGATTATATTTAGTCTTCACAGCAATTCACATGGTAGGTAATTATTTTCCCTGCTTGTAGATGAAAACAATTGAGATTTAGAGAGCCCTAGTTATATGCCCCAAGACACACAGTTAATAAATGTAGAAAGAGTTGCTTAAATTCAGGTTAATCTGACTGTATTGTCTTAAGCATTAAATAATAACAATCATCACCATCATAACCATGCCTAATATTTATTGAGAACCTGTTGTGTATCAAGGATTTGACAGGTACATTCAATGCCTTGTCTTATAAAATGCTCACAGACTTGGAAATTAAGGAGCTATTTTACCCCCCCCCCCAAATCAGTGGGGGGAAAATCGTCTCTGTGATTAATGTAACACACATATACTCACCTAAAAATTTTAGGGGCAGATAAACTTGAAAAAATATATAAAATCTTTATTTAAAAGAATAAACCAATGAGAAGCCAAGAAAATTTCTAAATAAAGATAAAAAATATCAAAATATATTCTTATTAACGCATTAAAATGAAAACATTGTGGTAACTACATAGTCAAACCGATGGCGTCAAGGGAAAAAAGTCCAGAAACTGATATGACAAATCTTATAAATCAATAAGACAATGACATATTGAATATACAAATTGTTGTATCAACTCGTGGATGACAAAATCATCATCAGTAACTTAGAAGACAAATAGGAGCCTTAATATACAGTTTTTATAAATGAGCACAGGAAGAAATGAAAACAGTTGAAATGGTTCTATTTTCAGGAAATAAACATTCATTTATGAAAGGGATTATAATCATTTCCCTGTAAAGGTCCCTATAGGAAATGTGTTAGGCATCGTAGACTGTAAGGTGTCCGCCCCAGCCGCTCAGCTCTGCCTTTGGAACAGAAAAGCAGCCATGGACCAGACACATGGATGGGTCTGTCTTCCACGGCAATGAGACTATTTACAAAAATAGTCACAGATAAGATTTAACTCATGGTATCAGAGCTCTGATTTATTTCAATGAGGAACCGCTATTCAATTAGTAAATAGGTGAAAATAAACAAACAAAACCAAGCATTGCAAATAAAGTAAGCCTCTAAATTTTCACTATCTTTTGATTCAGAAATTCTAATTCCTAAATTTTATCTTTAAGGGATAATTAACAATATTTAGCCTATGAATGTTATTAATATTATTTATTATTTACTTTTTGGCATTCTGCATTTGGAAAAATGAAAGGAAAAAAGAATGGAAGGAAACATTTTTGGGGGAGAAAGTGTTTTTGGAGATTTTTTTTGGAAATTTTCAAAAATGCTCAGGTATACTTGAAATTTCTCAATTCTAATATAGCAAAAAAAAGTGTTAAAGATTTATCTCTTTAGCATAGTCTAGTAGAAATTAATGCAGATAACTCTGATTTTTGTTCATTGTTTCAATTAAGCAAATCCATCCTCTCTGTGAGTTAGCCTGTTTTAGTCTCTTGGTCACCTTGCATGAATAAAATAGTTGGCGAGCTTTTTTCTTGCTTTCTTTACATAAACAAGACCATGAAAAACAAAACAAAAACTGAAACATGTTTTTCTTGTAATTTTTAAGACATGATTTTCTAATTGATGTCTCACTTAGTTGATAATTAGTTAACTCTGCAGGATGCATTAAACTTTATTTTCATGCTAGTCTCCTGATGACCTGTATGTGGTAATAGTTGACAAAAAATGTCCACAAAGAAAACAAACAGGACCCTTGGTGCATAAATTTCTTACCTGTGGATTTCATTAACTGCTCCCTAATGGACAAGGTTGTTCAAGCATAGACAAGCCTTCTTACTTCCTCACAGGTAAATGAGAACTACACTTCATTGTACTTAAATTCAGAATCATGTTGGGTTAACAGGGTTACCATTTCCAGGCCAGCTGTCAATCTCAAGCATATGAAATTTCAGGAACCTAAAGTCAAGGTTAGCTTGTTAAGCCATTCCTACAGCCCATGAGTAGTCGCTTTAGTTGGGAGAGCCTTCTAATCTTTATAGTATTCTGCTTTGGTTTTTAAAAATGTTTCTCTACGTTCCTTCTTTATATCACTATTCTAATTTCACACATTGTTATAACTATGATTAGACAAAACTGTCTTTCCTGATGCCAACCAATTAACCTCCAAATTGCAAAATCTGGAAAATAACCCCTCTCAAGTTCTCACCCATTGTTGCCTGCAATTCTTCGTTATGTTGAAAATCACAATGAAAGCTCAAAACTCAATATAAAGTATATTAATGAAATAAAGCTCACGGTTCAACCAAAACTATATGACTTGTGGTAGAAAGAGAATGAGATCCTGCTGTCGGAGGAGGAGCTTGGAGAAGAACTCAGGATTTGAGATATTTCTGGAGACTTTTCATGAAGGTGGTTAAACATCAAGATATCTGTTCTAAAATGCATAGTGCAGTGAATCATTATCTCTAAATGCCTAAGATACTTATAATTTAAATTCCAAAAAAATAATAATAATAAATTCCATGTTTAGCATTACTAAAAGCTGGCATATACCAGGTTAAGAATCATATTTATTTACATTTTGACATAAAATAATTGAACTTAATATATAATATCTGTAGCTTTAGGTATGTAATTAGAAACTTTTGTTGTTGTTGTTGTTGTTGTTGTTGTTATTGTTAAAAACTGGTTTCTTGATACCGGCGTTCTGGACCAAATGTGGTCACCTGCAAGACCTTTTATTTCTTACTACACTGTGAACTCATGAGTAGATTGAAGGGTGACACGGCTGAGCCTTGACAAGCCTCTCGACCAGCCCCTGCTGACATGACATATGAGGGCCATTATGTGGGAGCTGTGAGGTGACAGCGACGACCTTAGGAGTTTGATATCTAGTGAAATGTTTAGAACGTTGGACGCCAGCCTTATTAGAGCTTTGAAACTTTTTAAAGTTAATACCAAGCCTAAAATTTTCAGTAAAAATGATTTATAATATTATCTTGGCTTTTGTCTTTGCCCTTTTAAAGTGAATCTAAAAATGAAAGTCATTTTCTTTATGAAAAAATAATTTTTAAGTAAAATCTGGTATTCATGGCTAGATAAACTGAAACTCAAGAGCATAGCTTTGATTTTCGATAGTTTTCTCCTTTAGGTAGTTAAAAAAATTTTAAGTCAACCTATTTATGTATATATCATATTGATAATATCAGCAAAAATCAAGCCAGACTCAAATCCATGGACTAGGTAAGTGATATTGGTAATTAAAATGGAATCCCTTAAGCTAATGGAGAACATTAACCGGAGAAGATTAAAATTTCTTCAGGCCAAGTATTCCCTGAGAGTGATGATAACCCACGCTCGCCCAAACGCAGTTACCTGGATCGTCTGTGCGGACAGCAGACTCTGTGAGATACCGAGGCGTGATTGTGAGGGGATGGGTTTGGTGACTGAGAATCTAGGTCCTGGAGCCTTTGGGCAGGAAAATTCATCCATTTTACTTTCAGTTTTCTTAGCTACATAATGAGAGGACTGGACTAGACTACTCTAAATTTCCTATAAACTTTTATATTTTGGGATTCTATAGGAAAAAGCAAATCTCTCTCTCTCTCTCTCTCTTTTTTTTTTTATTTTTTTTTACTGCTGATAGCTTGGTATTCCTTAGGCCATAACTATGTATGTAGTCCCAAAGTCGTGAAAATAAAAACATGGGAGCCCTAATATGCATGGGGAATGTTTATTTTTTTTCTAATGTTGTATAAAGTATGGTAACAATGTTTAGAATATTTTGAGAAGTCGAGCCATTCTCGAGATTCAATAAATTTTCATGCTATTTTGAGAAGATATATGTGTATTTGTCTCAGTTCTCTCTCTCTCTCTCTCTCTCTCTCTCTCCTGAGTGGATCGCCAACCATGTACACACATCTCTGTTTCTTCATGCGTCTGATTATGGAGGGGAAAAGGAAAATGCGAAGAGACACCCAGGGGAATAGATGCTTTCAGTTGTCACCTTTCGATTTATTGACTTTGCTTCTATTATATCAACCTTTTTCTCTCTATATTTTTCGTTAAATTCTCCTCAAAACTTTTAGCCATCTTGACCTTTAGGCCACGTGGGTGCAATTACCCAAACAGTCCCCTGATCACCTTGGAGTACAACACTGCCTCACTGAACCTCTTCCTGGAAATAATGCACGTGGGTCTAGAAAGAAGAAAAAGTTCCTTCAGTGGGAAATACCGCCTTGGTGCCAACTGCCTTGTTCTTTTACAGATTAACATTTAGGTGAGGAAATGTTTTAAGTGTGGACAGCGAGCAGGTTTTATTGTAATTCGTTTCTGTATTCAGATTAATTCCCGGGTTCATTGTCAACTACAGAAATGCCCTGACTAGATAAGGTAATCCATCCCACAGGGGAAAGAATTAATTCAAAGAGGCATGAACATGAACACAGAAAGCACGTGGAGAAAAAATTCAGTGTGATGGGGGAAGGGTGAGGGGTGGAGAGGGTTTCTCTTCACACTCTTTTATTTTAACCGTGGAATACCTTTATATTTTTTACCTACGTTTGGGAGGCTGTTTGTTTATGTTATTGGTTTTTAAATCATCTGTCCTTCAGCCATTTTGATCCAATGTAAATCACTTGGGAAGACGAGTTTATATGCTGGAGGGCAGGGAATTTATCTTACTCCTCTTTTATTTTAATCTTGGAATATCTTTATATTTTTATATATTTGGGAGTCTGTTTTTATTAACATCTGCTCTTTAGCCATTTTGATCCAATGTAAAATGGGGAAAGATGGGGGAGGGGTAGGAGGGAGGGGAAAATGCTTATTTTTATGCTGTTTTATTGATAATTTATTTCTACTTTATAGTTATGTTTTTATCTATATGTCTGGAAGGTTATTATTTTTTAATCGCCCCATTTTTAGCCATTTGATCAAATGAAAAACATTGCTTCTATGATTTGTGCTCCTTGTGAGCCAGAAATAATTAAAAAGCAAGTCCGTTCCTTGGAGAAATAGAGTGCTTTTCCAGCACATCCCTGTGACCTGAAACAGGCAAAATAATGTGACTACCAGAGGCGATTCGAGCAGCGCTCAGGAAGATGTCCACCTTCTCAGTCTATTGTTCCTTTTCAGCCATCTATCTGGTCGCCACGCACATGCTGACAATCTAATGAGTATGATTTTTTTTTTTTTTACCCCGTTTTCTTCTTTTGGCCTAATGTAAAGAGCCAATGACTTCTTTGCCAAGAATGGTATCTGACAGAGAAGTCACTGCCCCTGCTCTTATTTGGATGAGAGTTTGAAAAAATCGTGCTTGTTTGTTTTACTCCTTCTGCATCTTCCACTTGTGTTGACTTTGAGATTTGTGGCATTTGTTCACAGCGTGGGCTCAGAGTCTTTAGCAGAGCCCTTCTGAGTTGTCTGGTACCACGCAGAAATCACTGGCTCTCCGAAACAAAGCATTCGAGTCTCCAAGGGTAGCAATTGAGCTCACATTTCTTGACAATAACCTTTAACTCTCTTAAGTACCAGTAGAAGCAGTGGAAATACGACTTAGAACAAAATAACTGGAAATATCAGAAAGACGTTATTTTTTGCCTGGTTCGTATTATTTTCAAAGTCATTTTTTTCCAGTGTGTATTTGTCACTGACATATCTCCCTTCAGAGATGTATATGTACTCGTGTTTTAAAAGAACAGAATATGCTCTTCTGAATCTTTCTTACACTCAAGTTTACATGTTTGGAGTTCAATCACACTTGTTTCCTCTAGGCTTCCAAGTTCAGGTGTGTTTAATTGGGAATATGCCATGAATGATGGCCTCGGGATTGGATACCTGGTCCAAACAAAATGAAAACAGAGTTTTCTTGTTTGCACTCTACTTAAGCATATATGTATATTTTTTACATGTAGACTGTCTATATCTTCATCTCCTTCTCATCATTTTATTTATTAATTATTTTGTGAACAGACTTAACAGAACCTGATAATTTGGGTGATACTGTAAATGCTAAATAATGACATGAAAGTGTTTAAATAACAGACTCTCCAGAAGTTCTTTCCTTTCATATGAGACTCGTCATAAGCCAAATAAATTCACCACCAATAATCAAATGGCTTTTAGATGCAATTTTTTAACAGGATGATAACAGGAAAATAATTTTATATAAGGAAACAATTCAGGAAAATTTTTATAAAAATTTATCATAAAATAGTCTTTCTTTCAGTTTAATAGAGGCTAATGCCTTACTTTTAAAAGTAAGGTTCCATCTCACATAATCCTGCATCCACATGTACACAAACATGTTTGAATAAATCCCAGAAGAATTTCTCTGGAATATAAGTAGAATCATGTTCATGCCTTCAGTATATTGATGCTACTAAACAATAGCTTCTATAAAAAATGGGTTGATGATCTTATTAAACAGATTATGCCTCCTGATTGTCTTCTAACTAATAGTCATGGGATTCCACATAGGCTACGACCACATTTTGAGTTTAAAAATGAGTATCAAAAATCCTTAATTCCTATCTTGGCACATGTATTGTTGACTTCCTCCCTCAACCTCATTTCATTTAATTTACTTAGAATTAGCTTAATTACTTTGGTTTGCCTGTGGAAATAAAAGCACTCGCATACTTCATGGGGGGTGCCATGTAATTAATGTATTGAAATTGGGGATTAAATAATACTGGAGTGCTTGCAGTAATTGAAGTATTTATATAATGGTTACTTTGTCCTGTATATATGCAAGAGTACAGTCTCCGGGGATGCATCAGTACTCATTAGCGGCTGTTTCTAAGCTCTCTTTTGGTACCCAAAGAGAACGCACGTGAGGAACAGTGTACTGGGTTGACGGTCATAGCAAATGTGCACTGACTGTGTATCACTGGACTCTTAGTAGCTGGTAAAATTCAGAGATGCCTCAGCTACATCTTGTAGGTGACATTGGCGGATTATAATCAACATACAGTGCTAAGTGGACTTTCTACCACATAAAAAAAATGCATATTGTAAGGAAAAATGGTTTATTTTGCAATGTAATTATAATTAGATAAATACTGATACTACAATAGCACACCAAAGATGAGAACTAACACTCTACCAGCCTCAGGGTCTGCTAAACACACCTGGAACAAAGGAATTGGTAGATCAGGATTGTATCAGTTTGTGGAGAACAAAAGAAGCTTCTACCTTGAGGGAAAAAAAACCTCAGGAATGCTTTTAAAATACAGTCTGCTCTCTGGAAAAGAGAGATTAACACATTTCCTGCTAAATGCAACTGCTTCCATTTAAAAATAATTAGAAAGGAAAGCGAGAAACAATTATCACAGCTTTATTTGACACAACTGAATAATTGCATTCACTAATAAAAAAACTGTTGCCAGTATAGAAAAACCATTGGCTTTGGAAGGAAACGCTTAAATTTAGGTTTCAGCTTAGTTTTCTCCCTGTGTGACCAACAGAGAAGAACTTTTACTTGTCTGCGCTATCGTTTCTTTATCCATAAAACAGGGATGTTAATATAAACACAGGGCTATTCTAGGAGTTGGTATGATGCTTGAAACCTTTTTGCATAAGCTGTAAAACATCTTAACACCTGCTAATTTTTGTTACTATTACAAATTCAAGCCCCATTGGAATCCTGCACTTGG
The DNA here is from genome assembly GCF_014176215.1 of Rousettus aegyptiacus. NCBI lineage: Eukaryota > Metazoa > Chordata > Mammalia > Chiroptera > Pteropodidae > Rousettus > Rousettus aegyptiacus. Next base: position 5,318,072 of record NW_023416290.1, on the reverse strand, counting down.
ACAAATCACAATTGTTTTGCGAAGTTCCAGTTATTACTTAGAAAGGTGCGTCAGAATATTATTTTCTTATGTTTGGAAGCATAAGATATTCCAGATAAAGGCAAGCACTTAGGTCATTCAGCATCCTCCTTTTATCAATGAAGATATTAAATACCAGAAAAGGCTAACCGATTTGTCTTAGGTCACTTAGTATTTAGTGACAAAGCCATGCTGGAGTCTGCACTTCTTAATTTCTGGGCCAATGTTTGTTCCTGTATGCAGCTGTGCAAGAAGTAATTATTCTGTCAGTTCCCTGAAAGACCATTTACATCAGAGCTTGATAAGTCTTGATTGAGTTATTTGCAAAAACAATAATGAAATTAAAAATATAAAATATGATGTTCGAATACCAATATTTAATTAGAAAGCCAGTATTAGTTATAAAATAGGGTAAACTAGTGAAAATAAAAATGTTGTTACTTAAGTTCTGACTTCTATATGTTTGTAAACTGTTTATATTTTTTATTTTGAGGGGAAACATTTTTTTTCTTTCACACTTAGAACGTTCTGGCAATGGTAGTGAAGTTTGCATCTTATAGTCGGCAAAGATATCTAACTTAAAAACGTTTCTACTTTGAATTGAACCTCCTTTTCATGCTTTTGAGATTGACCCACTGTGAAAACTTTTTTCTTCTAAGGAGTGTGCATCCAAATCCTGAGACAGGATTGGGTGCAAGATCCAGTGATGGGAAGTTGAGACATGTGGGCCAAGCTCAGAGGGAAATCAGCACAGAGTTTTCTAGTCTGGTGTCTTGCAGACTGGAAATGCCAATAGATACACGGTTGAGTGGGTGGTCGGAGGGAAAAATATTCTATTCTTAAATAAATTTGGGAATCCCTTAACTAAACAAAGAAAAATACATTTTTTTTGACTGCACCACTTGTCAGTCTTCGTTATGTGGGTATATATTATAAATCTATAAAAAAAGAGGATATTATTCAATAATTTTCTCATTTGACCGTTGAGTACTTTTTGCAAGCAAAACTCTCTTTCGAGATGTGGAATCCATAATAGATATTTTGGAAAAGGAGGTTGCAGTGAAGTAAAGACTTCACTTTTGTTAACTTTGATTGTCTATCATTTTTGGTCCCAAATGTCGCATTCCCATTTTGCCATATCTCTCCTGGCAGTACTGTTCTTAAAAATTTATATCCTTCTTATGAAGGAGTAAAGGCAGGCCCTTTCTGATAGGCTGACTGCTACATTTTGCTTTCCTCTAATACTGATCATGTCAGTCGAAGAGATAATTTTTACACATCCACAAAGGATGGGGCAAGAGACTTTGTTAAAATAGGACGAGGTACAAGTTTTTGTGAGATGAATTTTTAGAGAGAAGCACATATTTGATGAGCTTCTGAAGCGTAGAGATGAGACGTAGGAAAAACCTAATTAATTCCAACTTCTCTGAGGGATTCGGTTCCAGAATCAGGTAAATAAAAATATGAAGTTTGTTTTTTTCTTTTTTTAAATTTTGCATGTTTTATTTATTTTTATTTCTTATTAGTAGGGAAACATAATTCACCATTGTTATACTGTATTTAAGTTAGGATTTGATGCTGGGAATAGGTCGTAAAGAAAAAAAGGAGTTGAGATGAGTTGAAAAAAGTCACGTGCAAATAAAGTATGTATTAATGGTTATTAGCACGTGCGCCAAATTTGTATGGAAAAAGGTGGTGTATGTTTTTACGAATTTGATTTGTTAGATTTTTTAAATAATGGACATTTTCTATAATCTCTTTCCCCCTGACTAAATAAGATTTTGATAAATATCAATAAGACAGAGGTCCATTATTTAGAACTTGTGCCAATAAAATTACTAAATCTTCCAAAGCGCAAAGTAGAGGATATGCATTTAAATTCAAATTTTCATTGTAATCTCCAAAATAGTCACCTAGTCCCATGATGAAATTTATTTTTAAAAAGTTATAGAAATCTTCAGTGTGTTTTTGGGAAAAAAAAATCTACACTTTTCCTTTTTTTATTCTTTGCGTATTCAGTCGTATTAAATCTGTAGCCTTTGTAATATTGATTTTTTTGAAATAGCAACTATTAAATAGATCATATTTGAATATTTTCAGTGAAAAATTATAAGAATATCCACCAATTACTTATATAACCTCCTATTTCTCATCATTATGGTCTTGGATCAGGTATTATCATCTCTTATAGGCCACTCTCATAAAGAAGCCCGCTTTTCACCATGCTCTGATGAGATGAGTCCCAAAGATGTTTTCTTCATAGTGGTTATCATTAATTACCATTATGTAATTTATATTTGTTAATGTGTAATAGACATTTATTTATATGTTATCAACATGTGATTTCTTTCTAATCATCCTTGGTTGCACGAGGGATGTAATTTTTATATTATTTATCACTGCACATAGTAGAGTCCCCATAAATATTTGAGAATCAAGTCCATGCTCTGTTTTGGATCATCAAGAAAATGTACCTGTGAAGTAATGTAATTGAATTTACCTACAGAATACAGAATATTATACTGATAAATGATAACACCAAGAATTAAAAAATATCTTTATTTGCAGTAGGATTGCTAGAATCAGTCAGATAAATATGTAGATTCTAGAATATTTATTGAAACATTTTTCTTGTGATTTTATAGGTCTAGCTGAAGCAGGGATGAAAATTATGATTACATAAAATCTTCAAAGTCCCTTATTAGACCACGAAAATATAGCTACAAATTAAATCTTTCTTTAAACTATGTAGCTTCATCCTGCCCACACACTTCTAGCACACGAATATTTTATACTATTGCAAGATACTAGGAAAGTGTCTCGATGTACTGATTCAAGTAGATAACTCTTATGGAAGACTATCTGAAAATTAATTTTGCATTGATAGTCACTTGTTCATTAATTCAGCAAAGATGAGTTGAGGGGCTTCATCCAGGCCTTATATTACTTCAATGTTTCAGTGACTAACACAGTCTTTGCCTTTAGGGGGCTCAGAATAGTAAACGGTGTACATGAATGAAATAGTCCATTGTGCGCAACCGATGGATCATTAAATCAGCAATCTTAGATGAGAGTTTACCATATATCTTTTAGAAACTGATAGATGAAGTCAACAATGTACAAATTAAGAAACATATGAATAGCACGATTCTAAAACTCTGTATCCTGAATGCCACGAACACATATTCTTTCTAAGCATTCACAATTTTTTTTTCATATACTAGGACAAAAATAATCATTAATGCATTTCAAAAAGCCAACATCATTATTTCTTCTCACGAAAGCTCAGTAAAAACTAGAAACTAATAACTAAAGGAAATTTGAAAAAAAAAAAAAGTCCTCTTCCTGGAAATTAGATAACATGCTAAGTAACTATTCTGTGAAAAAGAAAATCATGAGGAAAAATATGAAATACCTGAATGATCTTTAAGTGAGTGGCATATATCAAAAATTGTGAGATATGGTCAGAGCAGTAATTAAAGGGAAATTTATGGCTTAAATGTATTTGTCAAGAATTTAGAGAGATTGGCTCACATTCTGTGCCATGTCAGTGAATGGCGCTTCCATGTTGCCATTTGCTTGGTCATTTGCGTTTTCATTCTTCCATTGTATAGTATCCATAGCTCTTTTTCTTGTAGACTCCACATTTCTTTCCTACTCAGTCTTTCATCAACTCCTTGTAGCTTTGTTCCCACCCTCGTCTGAGCCGCGAATCCTCTCCCACAGGCATTGGTTCAATAGCTGATGGCCTAGTGTTTCTTCTTTCCTTTATTTCTTTCATTTCATTTGTACCACACCGTGCAAAGAACCCTGTTCAGATCGAAATCAGATCATGTCGGTCCTGCTTGAAACCCTCCAGTGGTTCCTACCACTCAGAGTAAAATGAAAATTCCTCACTTTCCAGCTCCTACGACTCTCTTCACTCACCCCACATCAGTCCCTCTGCACTTCTTGCTGTTTCTCCAGCTTGTGAGACACACACTCACATCTTTGGGGCTTTTGCTCTGCTTTCCTCTCTTACTGGTAGTTTCTCCTCAGATACTCAAATGATCTCCTCCTTCCCTTACTTCAGGCCTTTCCTGCAATTTCTAATTTACAGTGAGACTTCCCAAACCAATTCTGAAATTTCACAACCCTCTTTATCCTCTACCTTTCCCCCTTCCCTGCCTTGTTTTTCTTTTAGCGTGTATCGCTATCTAACATAAGATACTTTTGCTTGCTTGTTTTGTTTGCTCTGTTTCCTCCACTAATGCTAGTCTCCAGGCTTTAGAAAGTTGCCCAGGACTCGAATATCTGTTAAAGGGAAGATGAATACATTTGGCAAAGATAGGGGCTCCAATTCAGAAAGGACCTCAATCTATTCTGGAGGGAAATGTCTTCATTGGTCGATTTCCTTAGCTCGAACCTAAAGAATTACACCACACAGAGAGCCCTGTCCAGGACCTAGGCAGAAATAGCTACACGTCAGTGACAAGATGGTTCAGTCAAATTTGAATAACAAGAACAGAAACAATGAGCCTCCAAATTGTCAAGCTAAATCTGAGCTTCCATGATCTCATTTGAAAAATTTACAATGTACATAAGGTTGTCTGCAAATCTTCCTTCTCTGAACACTCAAGTGGCTTAAATCCACAGGGTTGTGTATTACTTGAGTTAGTGAAAGTAATGAAAGCTTTGTATTTAAAAGATTTGTGTTTGATAAAACCCCATGTGTCCTGTTTGAATTTAAATCCTGATTACTAACCTTGCCACATTTTTACGATTATTAGTTATTTTCTCATTTGTGTATAATAACCTAATATTCTTCCACAAAATCTGGCATTAGAAAAACAAGACATATTTCCTAGAACACAAAGCCGACAAAATTTGTTGTAATTTGTCAGTAACCCATGGATAATAATTAAGAAAAAAGATCACCTTTCCTTTAAAGCACCAGAAAGTTTTATAATATCTGTATTTAGGAAAAGACCCCCACAGGCATCAGAAAGTCTCCTACTTTGTCCTTTTTGCTAGCCTGGCCTTTACCAAACATAGACGGTGCACACAAAAATGAGGCCTTTTGTTACTTATATTTGCTAATTATAATTCAAGGTATGAGATTGTTAGGCACTCAATAAATATTTGATTATTTTTGATATTTATAAAACATATTTTTATTTGGTAAATGTTGTGACCCTCCTCAGACATTTGACAGTAAAAAATGAATCATACTAAATATTGGAAACTTGGTGATGTGAAACTTATCATTTTTTCTATGCACATTTATATATGTATTTGGGAAAGGGAGGGCAGTTAAAGAAATAAAACATGTTTAGAACTGATAATCAGACTTACGCTGCAACACTTGTATTTTATAACTTTATGAAAACAAACTCAGGATTTGACATACCTGATTTTTTCAATGTACGCACTTGACTTTTTCAAGGTCAGTAAAGAATCATGATAGAGAATCTTAGATGACATCTATCATATCAAAGTGTGGATTTTACCTAGAGTTAAAAGGAAGGGAAAATCAGTAAATAGATAATTCCCTCCTCATATAGTAGACAACTAGTGGTGATATATTTCAATCTATAGTTGAGAAATGGTAATAAAATGAAAACTTTGATTCTTTTAAATTTTGAGACTCTAACCCTAAAATATATCAAGAAATACTTTTTGATTTATCATTCCTCACATTAACTTAGAATTGAAAATTATTCTGAACTAAAATATTAATTACCTTATGAATTATATGAAAACTTATCAGTATTTAAAACTATAATCTAAATGGCAGGGACTTAACCAAGCCACTGACTACAAAAAAAATGGCAGAAAAGAAACTTTAAATATTCGATAACATCATTAAATCATATATCAGAGAAATTAGGAGCATTTATTTTGTTTGGGTTTTCTTTTTATATAAGGCTATACCAAACAAAACAGTGTACATTTCTATATTTCAAGGTTATAATGAGTATTAATGTAATTATTTAGTGATTTGCAGTTTACAAAGCTTTTTTTATATGCATTTCCCCTGTGTAATGACCCCCAACTTTGTTGTGAAGATTTAAATCTATTTTTCACGGGGTGAAACAGAGATGTAGATGTTAAGCAATAGATGACGAAACGCACGTCAGGTAATGGGTGAAATACCAACTCCACCCACATTTCCCCCACTTCTCAATCAATTGATCAATAAGAACACTGTTAGCAGCCACTGTGAGGGAAATCCTGACCCAGGGTGTGGGGAAAGAGGGTTAAGAGGCAGCCACGGTTTACATTGCAATGGAATTTACAGGTCGGCAGTCAGATCCCCTGTTTTTCCTCTGTACCATTCTTTCCTACACTTACAACGTTGACTTTCTCGTGTTAGAAAACTATTTTAGTTACAAAAAATAGAAAGTGATTCTCTTTAGTAGGCAACAGATTTTAAATTGTTATGAAAAATGATATATTTCATTTCAACAATTCCATTCATCAGATATGTCTATGGGTTGGGCATTTACCAGGGTTCTGGGGAGAAAGATGAATAAAATACAAGCCCTCCATTAGAAACAAATGGTAAACACAGACTGAATAATTTCAAGTGCTGAAATAAGATACAAGTACTTTCCTACAGGAAGGTAGAGGACTATGAGTGTCTCATGTTTATATCCTTGATTCTTAGCAAAGTGCCACATAGAAATAAGTAACATAAGTTTACAGGATTAAAAAAGTAGCAGTAACTTCTGTGTAAGGGAAGTTGGGGGATCTTAAGGAAAAGGTAGTGTATAAACTGGCATCTAAAAGATAAAGTGTTAAAGTATCATCTCATCTATATTTAGGACTAGTAAAATCAAAGTTAGTTCGCGAGAGGTAATTGGTTTAACTTTTGAAGTAAAATGTCCAAGATTCCTAAATTGCTCATAATCTAATAAGCAACACATGACTGATATTATTTCTTGAAAGCAATAAGGAAATGCCCATAAAACTTAGAAAGTTGATTGACCTAGAATATAAAAATTATGCCTATTATCCAGCAGGTGTGTAGCTATATATAAACTTTGTCAATTCTGGTTAAGTTCAATGACCATAGAGACTTTTAAAAGTATTTTGTAATACTTTTAATTTAAAACTTTTAATAATTTTTAAGTTATTTCAAGTATCTGTCTCAAAATAGAAAGAACTTTAAAATATCTACATTCAACCATTTTTAAAAATAAGCAAACCCTATATATTACTATTTTGCTTATGAGAGCAAGGCCTCTACAATATTTTTTAAATCTTTTATATTCCCAGAAATTTTCTTAGCAAACTTCTTTGCACTAGTCCCCAAATATAGAACATACATTTACGAATTTCAGCATGATAGAAAGTTGATCAGAAGTAGGTCAGATGCAATTCTTCAAAAGGATTTCTAAAAATAAAAAAATAAAGTCAGTTACTTTGTTTTGGGACTTTGACAGAACATAACTTTAAATACTATCAGCCTTACAATGGTTTGGTTTTTTTTCACTTACACATATAGCAAAAAATTATTTTCCCCCAAATTGTTTTGTCTGTATTTTACTCAAGACTATTCAATGGAATGGGGTGAGAAAACTATACAATTTGAACCAAGATAATCTATCAGTTTTAAAGGAAGAAGCTAAGAAATAACTTGGGCAGAAACATCAATACATTTTTCACAGAATTGTGAGTATCAGAATCTGAGATTGCAGAGACTCCTTCAGTATACATGAAATAAACTATCCCAGCACAGGCTTGCTTGTCTTCACACCAAGGTGTCAATGACATTTTTTGCTGCCATCAGTAATTTTCCAAACCTTTATCAATAAACTTGATCAGTGACCTGCAAAAGTCATCCAAAAACAAATTAAATGGAAGCCCTATTAATCATAATATCCAAAACAATATTATTCTGGTTTTTGAAAGGATAGTTTGGCATATGCATATAGCTGACTATTAAAAAGAAATCTCTCCCACAGTCTGAAACTCCATGTAATGGTATTGATTTGAAATGATGCGGCATTGAAGATGGTTATCAGTGTATCAGCTGATAATTTGAAACGATTTCAAAGCATGAATGAAGGCTAAGTTGACTTTAATGTTCCTTTGCTCAGTAGCTAATTCCTTAGGCTATATAATCTGGTTGTGACAAATAATTCTGCAACAGAAAACCCTAAACATAATCTATCAGCTGCTCTTCAGAAGATCATTAACTAGCCATCTCAAGCTCTTCTGCCTTACCGAAGGATTTTCCTCAAATAATTTAGATCCAACCGCCCTGTCATAAACTTGTTTTGTAATAAGTACCTCTGTCTGGTGGCAGTTTTTACTTAGGTTATACTCATAATAGTGTGGGAAAGTTACTCTTTGTAGAAATTCAACATAAGTAACTATGATACTCATTATCAGTATCTTTCTAATATGTTGAACCATATGAAATTTCCATTTTTATAATTATAATCTCTTATGCTTCAAATTGATATCAAATTATGTGTGGATTTTTTTAAAGGTTAAGAAAAATAGTTTTATTTGTGGAAAATCCCAAATCGTGCACTTATTTTCAAGTTCACATATGGATAGATGATTTGAGAACTAGTCTCAAAAAGATTTAGTATTGAATTTTATATTTCAAGTTAAGAAATAGCCATCGATTTCACCACAATGAGGCACCAAAGAAATGACTTCTGCATGTTCACAAGCTGGCTTAGCTGTGTCTTCACATTTTTACCTTCAAGCCAAGCTGCGTGATTATCCTAGGCTACTGTAAGCCTGAGATGGGCATGGAGGAACCTGAATAAACAGGAATTCAGGGCACAAAACCCAAGTTTAATGAGAGTATTTCTATTTCTACAATGACCTACATTTTGAAGTAGAATTTTCTGTGAAGTAAATGTTCTGCAACTTAAAAAAAACCAGTAATCATTAATGAGTATTTTGGGTGACTGCTATATGGGACCTGTCTAAAGGTTCTACATTCAAAATCTTTTGAATCTGGCAATGTTGTCAATTCTTAAGGAAAAGGAAATTGGGAGAAACAAGGCCAGTGGGGACTTCGAATTGGATGAACCTTACATTCCCAATTTCATTATACTCTCTGTTCTGTTGGTATAAGTAATTCTAATCTCATGGAGGATCTGAAAATGACTCTGTTGTATTAATCAGTTAATCTTATTGAGAGAGACTTGAAACTCTTATTCACACCTGTCTGGTAGATCATAAGAGAGACCAGTCACCAAAGTAGCACCATCCAATAGAAATATAATGTGAGATGCATATGTAATTTAAAATTTTCTAATAACTCTATTAAAAGACAGTGGTAAAAATAACTTTTATAATCATAATTCAATAGACCCAAAATATTTTTATCACTTTAATATGTAATCAGCAGCTTACAGATAAACTGGAAAATTTCATGAATTATCACTTGATTTATGAAAGAATGAATAAGTAAATAAATTCCATCAAGATTTTTGGCATTATTCTGGAAAGTCACACATCGTCCTCCCTTGTAATCTTCCTTGACTCATTTTTCTTAAGGAGTCAACTAAATGATGCTAACATCTGGTATCTTTTAGCACAGTTAGTGTGTGGTGTAAGTTTTTATTCTCTAGGGAGAATACACTCTATCTAGGTGTACTCATTGTAGCCTTTCGTTTTGGAAAGTTGTAAGTATATACTTTGCCTTCAAATATACTGACATTTCTCATTAAATGAACCGATTCTAGAAAAAACGTAATCTTTGTTCTTGATTCTTAATTCATATAGTTCAATATTGTCAATATTCATTAGGTATAGGGAATATACAAAAATATTTCTAGGTAGAGGTGTCAATATTTTTTCACCCAGAAAAATTAAAAAAACTACCTTTTTTGACCATCAAAATATAGAATAGTTATCAAAATGAAAATTATGACAATACATAAACAAGCTTTTTCACACCCACTTATTTGACTGTTTCAAGAAATTCTCATTCCAAATGAAAGAAGTTAAACATTAAATCATGCTTTAATTTTAATTTTGAACTTTTAGAGCCAGATTTCTTTTTAAAGACTAAACTGCTTTAGAATAGTCATTAAAAGATCATTTTTCTTTTTACCAACTATTTCTAGGGTTTAAAAGAGTCTAATAAAACTCCATAGATTAATTAGTCATGACCTGAAGTCATAATTTAAAATATTAGAATATTATGTTAATGTATTATTACATCAAAAACACATTTAACTGAAGTCTAAATGAAATGGATTATTCTCTATTATTAGAACTTGGCAATAATATCTTCAAATTCAATGCACAATGTGCCATTTTAAAATACTATAAATGTCATTTTATCTTATTCTTGGGATTGAACGTATAATTCATTTCCACCTACCTTATGCTATGTAACAATTCACCTTTGTTTCATAGTTGTTTGGGGAAGAACTATTAAATCCGTTTTCTTCTATATTTATTTTCATTATCCTCTGTCTTTAGCCAGACTTAGACTTGATCTTGAATATTCCAGCTATCCAGGTCATTGTGCTGCAATGTATTTGTTAAATTTAAGTTTTTCAAAACTCATCCCGCTCATTGTCTGACTTGCCTGGAAGCCTTTGTGTGCACAGTGTTGGAAATGCCTTATGCTTTATATTGCTTTTCTTTTTTTGCCTTAACTAAAAGATAAAAGAGAAGATGAGTAGGTCACAACATCTGATTGTGAAACGAGTTGCTCTTTGTGTATAAAGGAGATAGATTAGGAGACAGAGTATACAGATCGAGTCTTGAAGGATCTGTAGCTTCAAATAGACATGTTTAATATTGCCTTCTAAGTCAGCAGTTTATGGTAGAGATATTCTGCAAACTAAATGGAAGCGTTATTAGTTATATTGAATACAAGATTCTTCCAAAAAGATAGTAAGGAGAAATGGTATTAATGTCTAAGCTAGACTTAGATAAAGATAAACATAATATTACTTGAAACTGATTTCACTCAAATCACTCAGCATTAGAACTCTGTAACTTGAGGCAGGAAAAAAATTTATGTGTGATATAATTAAACCAAAAAAAAATATATACACTTTAACTTTTGAGTGCTTTTTTTTTTTTTTTAATCTCTCATATCATCAAGTTACTTTAAAATCAACACTGCAGTTATAGCGAAACAGAATATTGGCTATTTTTAAAACAAGACAAAGCTTTAACTATCAAGTAAAATGGTGTTGTCTATCCCAGGCCAATCCTCGCACTAATAAAAATGAGAAAAAAATGGTATATTACAATCATCTTACAGCAAGGCTAAGAGAGAGATGCGGAAGCGCTAAAATCCGAAGGCGCACGGATTTTAGCGAGACTCAAAGTCAAGTAAGTGTTTACAGCTATTCCTGGAGGATTGTCCCTGTCCCGAATACAAGCTACTCAGGGATAAGATTCTGTGTTAGGTCCAGGTAGAGAGAGACTCACTGTTGAGGAGAAACCAGGCCAAGCAAAATAGCACTTCAAATGAATAACTCATAGTAAACAAAGGTGCCTAAAAGGGCTGTCATCTTGCTCATCACCTGGGGGTTTGCTGACAGATGACTGTCAAATAGTGACAAGTACAGTGAGGAGGGGGAAAAAAGTAAGTTTTATGTCTGTACACCATCACACTCAGACAGTTTCATAAGCCGATTTCATGATTGCCAGTAACGACTTGAAATTAAGTAAAAGATTGTGCTGTGTTCTGTTGATAATACCTATGTATCTCCACTCAAAATGTTCACAAAGAACTCTCCATGTTCGGGTGACCTCAGATGAAAGGAAGAATGTTAGGTGGTATTATTTGAGGATTCAGTCACCTAGAAACATTACAAGGTAGTATTCGTTTTGGTAATGTCTGTTTCCGTAGTTTCTTTGTTTCTGAAGGTAACAAGGATCCGGATATTGTTTAATGAGGATTGTGCATTTAAAAGACTTTTGAATTAAAGTGGTGTCATTTGGATTCTATTTAGGTTTTACTCTTCATACTTACCTAAAATATTATGTACTGTTAAGAAAGTGGAGGAATGAGGCTGTATAAAACTGTCATTTGATATTGTGGTATTTTTTTTTTTTTTTTTTTTTTTTTTTTTGCATTTAATTCAGTACAAAATGGTGCCTTTGACATTGTGCCTAACAGAAATTTCACTGGTTTTCTGGTATGTGGCTGATACTTTCCCTTAGCTGTTTTTGCTGGTATGGACATCTTCCCCCCACATTTTCATAGTTTGTGGACAATTGTAATGGGAATTTTGGAAGCAGGATAAAGGAATTTGTCATAAGCCCATGAGTCTAATCTTGTACTTTTCATTTGAATCATGTCTTTATCATTAAGAAAATGATATATGAAAAATGAAAAACACATGAAATTACAGTATTTTTTGGCTTCAGAGACACTTTATGTCTAAGCTGCACCTTAGAAAATCTCTTTCTAACCTACTTATCATTTATGGGAAAGTTTGGTTTACTCTACATTTTAAATATCCATACGTGTAAAAGGAAGAAATAATCCGAAATGGTAACAAATAAAAACGAAGCCTTAACGATTTGTGAGAACTTAAGGAAGTCTCCTGAAATGTAGCTAAGTTCACATTTATGTTTAGAATATAGCAGCTACCTTCGCAGTAAGTTCTTTTCAACTCCATTAAGATTTTTGATACTTATTATTTCAATCATCATCATATTACGGGTTACTCTGAGAGTGTGCCATGTCCTCTCTAGTTTATCATTTTCTGTTCCCTGATCATCCATGTGGCATTCTCCTTGATATTTTTAAGAAACGGGATAGTTGTAAGGTTGAATATTGGAGAAGGTCAAAACCCAAAGCTGTGTTCTGGCAGCAGAGAAACCGGAAGAAAAGTAGTGTCCCGTTTTTGATTGCCTCCTGTCATTTTTTTTTTTTTCCTTCCTAATATATATACTCTGAGTTTAAAATATACTTCATTTTATCAATAATTTTGCAAAATTGTATTATTTTTACGGTCAAGAAATCCAATAGAAATTCATAAATTTATCCAGTTTTTCCTTATGGAAATGCAATCCATTGCTTTGCAAACTGGAATATAACCATCCAAGTGATAGTTATTAAGAACAGAACCATTTCAAAATACAATAATTATTTAGGATTTGCTGTTCATTGGGGATTTTCCCTGCTTATTTAATGAATTGGGTAAGTGCTTTGGGGATCATCCTTTCTTATACTGTTATTTCAACTCCTCTCTTCTAGAAAGGAAACTTTAAAAGATGAAAATCACAAAAGGAATTTAGGCTTTACAATGAGTTCCTCATGTTAGTTAACAAAAAGTAGGGTGCTAGCCACAATTGACCGAATTTCTAAGTGTCCGTGACAATAGTGGTCATTTGCTTCCTCCGGGCACTACTTTTGCTCACTCCAAAGGGAGGATTTTCTTTAGATCTCGTCTGTACAGTGCCACTGATCTGTCAGCAAAGCATAACTGCGTGTTAAGTGTTGCAGAATTTTAACATAGGACTTTTATCATTGACTATTGGTAGAAAACAATAGTCCTTTCTCTCCTTTCCTCTCTCCTCCTTCTCTGCCTGTCTCTCCCTCTCTTTCTCTCTCTCTTGTTGGCTTCTTCCCCTGCAGGTCAATGAACATGTTTAGAATAACATGTTCATGGTCCTGCCGCTATACCCAAGAGCAAGCCTCAGAGGGCCCCCAAGAAGTGTCAGGTATCAGCTGAGCTTCCGGTGCAAGACCACATTTCCCAGACTCCCTTTTCTACACATGCGGGCATGTGACTGAGTTTTGTCCACTGAAAAATGAGCAGTAGTTTTATGTACCGATTTCACTGTTCTGCCCTGAACGGGAAGGTATGTGCCTCCTCTGCCCATTTTTCTCTTCCCTGCTGGTTGTAATGTGGATGAGGTGGTAGGAGATGGGACAGTCATTCTGTTCTAGGAGGTCAGAACCAGATGGAAGAACCAGATGGACACGGATTCAAATGTTGGCTCTTATCTCAGACAGTGTCATAGTGGGCAAGTAGCTGAGGTTCTCTGAGCTTCATTTTTCCTAATTTTAAAAAGCGGATAATATTATTAAGACAACTAAATAAATTGTTATTGTTGTGAGAATAAAATGAGATAATGTGTGCAGCCTGCCTAGGATGGTGTGCACCTACAGGACAATACTATTTCCCACCTCTATTTTTTCCTATTTAACTTTAAGCCCGTGTTCCATTTAGTTTTTTCCCACTGTTTTACAGTAGACAGGTGAAGCCAATTAATTATAAGAGTATAATTTCTCCTGTCTAATCTGCTGTCAGTTCTCTCCAGTATGTATGTGTGCATGTATATATATACATATTATATATATACACACACATTATATATATACATGTCATATATATAATATATGTATATATATAATCAGATTATGTATAGATATAATCCCCCATGTTGTATTTTTTTATGTCAAGAAATTTGGTTTGAGTCTTTTTAAAAATATAAATGATATATATCTCTACTTAATATTTTGAACATGCAGAACGCCAGTTATAATTGTTTTAATGTCCTCTGCTACTTCTAATATGTGTCAGTTTTGAGCTCATTTTTATTGATTATTTCTCCTCATTAAAGGATTAGTTTTCTTTCTTCTTACAATCAATGAAAAAAATTTTATTGGATGTCAGACATTTTCCCTAGTTGAGTGGTGGATATTTTTGTATTTCTATAAAGATTCTTAAGCTTTATTTTCAGGTGTGGTTAAGTAACTTAGAAATGGTTTGATCATTTCTGGTATAATTTTGAGATGTATCAGGTGCTACTGCAGAAATGCTCAGGCTCAGTGAATTATTCCCATGCTAGGCAAGACCTTTCTGTGAATTCTACCCAGGACCCATATTGAGTCTCCTTGATGAATCGGGTATTCTTCCTGGCCCCGTATGACTGCCACACTCTGTTACCTGTAATCTTTTCAGGTGTCTTTTTCCCTGGGCCTCAGGTAATTCCCTCACATCATCAGTATTCAGCTGAATACTCCGGGGGGTGGGGGGCGGGCCTCTGTGAGTGTACCGAATTCTCTCTCTCTCTATCTCTTTCATCTCTCAAGTACTTTCTCCTATAAATGATACCTTGATCGGACCCCTCATTTCCAGTACTTCAACTCATGGTACCTATCAGACTTTACTTTGTGGCCCAGAATGCAGACTCTCTCAAGGTAAGGCGGAGAAATGCTAGAGACACTTTGTTTTTCTGTTTTCTTCCAAGGATCTTAGTTGTCTGATGTTTAGTGTCTTGAAAACTCTGGATTTGTATGTTGTCCCTTTTGAGGAACATAAATGAGACACATAAACTCACAATTAAAATACAGTCTAAAAATGCTCCATGATAGAGGACTGTACAAAATTTCATGAGCATGAACAAAGAAAAGGGAGATAAATACTCCAGTTTTTTTTAATCAAATAAGCAACAGACTATTGAAAGAAAACATTATTTGTAAACATGTAGAAACTCTATTTTATATAATCAATATTTTAGTATAATCCGAAAGGTGATTTTCCAGTTATCTATTATTGCATAAGGAACCAACCCCAAATTTAATGGCTTAAAACGACATCAATCATTTTAACAGGCTTACAGTCCCCGCATCAAGGATTTGGAATGGGCTAGATTGGGAGAGTGTATTCTCTTCCATGTAGCATCAGTTTGGATCACTTGTTGTTCTTCAGTTGGTGACTGGACTTCCTCAGTGTCCAAGATGGCTTCCTTCACGTGTGTCTTGACAAAGGCAGCTAGGACACTAAGCTCATCGGCCTTTTTCCTTCTTCACATCATCTCAGGCCTCTTTATGTGGGTTTTTGTAAGCAGGAGTGAGTGAATATTTCAAATGTGTGAGCGTGAAAAGGCAAAGCAGATATTTCTAAGGAAAGATATTTTATGTTTGATTTCATATTTAAACATGATTTAAAAAATCTGTGATCTCTCTTGTATATAGCAATACCCCAATAAATAAATAAATCCGGTAAAACTAAATTCTCAGGATCATTTGTGGCTGTAGATAGAGATTCCAGAAATACATGATAAATAAGTCTATAATTTTCTAATATAAAAATGCTTTCTATTAAACATCTTAACTTATTAAGAAAAGCACATAACAATTCACAACCCTGATTCATAATCCAAACACTAAAATATAGCAAACTTGAAATGATTAATCTCAAAGCACAGTATTTATAAGGATAAATGTGATAATTTCTACAGTCCTTAAAATAAATATGAGACATCACAAAGCATAACATCACTGACTTTATAAAAACAATGCATATAATTAAAACATTCCAAACAGAAAAAATAAAATGTTCAGTTCAACACTTAGTAAATCATATGTATATGAAACCTTCATAGTGGAGGGCTGAATTCTATTTAAAAATCCATAAAATAAGAAGAGGATGCCAAATTTTGGATAACTAATTCAAGCTTAAAACAGGATGCAAAGATGTTCATGTGGTCACAGTTTTACTAGCAGTTTTTATTCTCACGATTTTCAGTATGTCCTTTCTATACTTGATTTTTAATGTGTTACTATAGATGTATTTATGGGTCTATTCCCTTAGAATGATTATAAGAATGCTATTTTTTCAAAAATAGTTCTTCATGTTCATAAAGTACTATATCAATAGATTGAGCAAATTACGTTTGAGAATGAAGTTCAAAAAGGAGAGTAAAACGCACACTCACGCCCACCCTTTGCCTCACAATTGTGAGTGGAAGACTATAGAAGAAGAAAGGTAACATATAGTTCCCCTGAGTTCTCCACTAGGGCCGATCTCATTTAGCTTCCGTATAAATGACCTTGAAATAGGGGCAAACTTGACCATACCTGGCTTTGAAAACAGTAGACAGAGCAGAGTCAGGATAAAGCAACAGGGAAATCTTAATAGAATATAGCCGTGACTGGGAATATCACAAATGAAATTTGCAGTGGTGCGATCTCGTTTTCACAGCACATGAGAAAATGCGAGCATGTGGTGATGACGGCCAGATAAATAGCATATACAATTTAAAGCCAGAAATACAGAGGTTTTGTTTGTTTGTTTGTTTTTAGTCTAGATAATTTTCTAAAATGCTACATGTCCTGTGAGTGTGTGCATTTTTGGCAATTTGCATACAGATTCTAAGAAAATGAAGCACATGCATAGCTATTAACTATTAAAGCATATAGTCTGGTACATGAATTAAAAAGTTAGAGTCGTAATAATCATGTATGACTATATCTAGGAATTGGAAGTAGTTTTTGTCGCCCTCATTTGTATCTGTAAGACAGTAAAAGCTCATACAACAGAGTGACAGTGGAAAATGGGGATGTATGTAGGACGTTAAAATTTTACTTATAAGTGAAATTAGATGTTGGATGGATCAGTTAATGAGCAATTGGTGTTTCACCTTAAGCCAATACCTTTCAAAACGTTGTTGCCTCTGTTCCTTAGTGCTTGTGGAAACTCGCTTTGGACAGTGACAAAAACAAGTCTCTGTGGAGGAGTCCCTGTAGGGGGCTGTTCGGACGGTGGATCATCTTGAAGTTCTTGCTCTTAAACTTTTGCTGTTGTTGCTAATTTTCTTAAGAGAGTTCATAGCGAAGCAATTCCTGCTCATTTCCCCTTCCACGGTTTAATTTATTAATCAAAAAATAGCCTTTCTTCATATATACTCTAAATATTGCTTGTTTGAAGATAAAGTCAGAGAAGATGTGGAAATAGGGTGAAAAATGCTCCAGAATATCTAGGCTTGTTTTTTTATCGCAGCCTCCAAACCAGGTTATGAAATTAAGTTGGCTGAGAAATAGATACCATCATAGGGACGCTGGAAAAAAATCTAGACATAAATGTTTCTCCCTTAAAAAGCAAACATAGACACATTTTTCCCTAAGGAACTGAGTTCTAGAACACCAGGACAAAGTTGTCGCTGAGTTCTGAGAATAACTTCTTGTGTCATTCGGTTAAGAGCATGTGTAACCAATTCACACTGCAACTTCACAGCATTACAAGTACACGTGTAAAAGTCAGGTAGACAGAATAATGCTGGCTCTCTTGACCCTTTCTCACCTTAAGAGCTTTAACGCCCTGAGACAAATCCTTACTTTAACACATGACTTTGAGGAAATTACTTGACATCACTCTGCCCTGGATTCTATACCTTAACCCCAATCTCTTAGGGTTGTTATGATGGTTACATGACATAATTCATGGAAGAAAGTTAGCCCAGTGGGCAGAACATAGTAAGTACTCATTAAATGTTAGACGTTGATGATGATGTTGATGATGCAGACAGGGATGCCTCCTGTTGTAAAAAAAAAAAAAAAAAAAGAAAGAAAAAAAGAAATGCCAGGGCTAAAGAATACTGACTCACCACCCAGCGTCATGATGAAGATGCTGATAATGATGGCAGAGATGAATGAGAGCCATTTCTCACCAGTGGTTTTAGCTCTAAGGAAATGACTCCTTATTAAAATTTCTTTGTGTAGCTTCGCATGGTGTCATTTACAGGGAAACATAGATTACAATGATGATGATGGTGATGGTGATGGCGATGACGTTAAAATGATCCCTTCCCTCAGGCAGAGCATGTCTTTTCATCCAGCTATGCCTTTCTCTGTTATATATTCCTGAATAGTACTTCCAAATATAAAAATCAATGAATCAATAACTTCACCAAGTGTCTAATATTTTCTACATACCTCACAAGACCTGAAAGCATCTTTGCAATATTTCGAAGGAAATAAATTTTGTAGGCAAGCATTTTAGCAAGCTCACTTGACTATTCATCCCCCGCCGGGCACAGGGCTTGTGCTTAAGTAAAGCACTATACTCAAGTCTAAGCAGTATGTTAAAAAAATAATTACTAAATAGTAGAAATGTAGAATTAGATATTCCATAAATTACTAATTGAATCATTATAGTCCATTCAGAAAACATGAGGTTTTAAAAAGGTACTTGGATATGTAAAGCATAGGCTTTTAGGTGACCCATTACCCTATACCTGCTTAAAATAGTCATCTGTTCCTAATCCACTTCAATCCTGCACAAATCATGGCCCCTTCCTCTAGGAAAACTCTTATCTGGACTATTCCATACTATGAAGCAAAACAGGATTGAGATATGATTAAATTTACTGATTAAATTTGACCACGGTTTTCCGTGATCAAATACATTTGAAGAGCACTAGGATAAACAGAATGAAATGAGTGTCATTTCTTTGGCACTTCTCGGACCATCGAACGGGGTAATATGAATTGGTGACATTTCCAAAATACAAGAGAACGCATGGTCCCGACTTTACCTTAAGCATCTCTCTAGATGGTCGTCCTTAGGAACTCACAGAACCCATTGGAAAACACCTGTCTAGGCAGATGTGTCCACTATAGACTCAAATCAATGAAAACAGTTCTCATCACATGTCGCGCTGCTCTGTCAGGCATTTTTAGGCTTTAGGTGAGTCAATGTTTGACGTATGTTAACATGTATCATCCTATTATACATTATAAATTATCTTCTTTTTTCTGCATGTTGGAACCAGGGCATCACATTGCTTATTGTTAAATTTTGAAGATCTATTATCTGTGAATTTTATTTCAAGACATATTAAAAATATTGGTTACAAAAATTTGCATTGAATTTCATAGTGTCAGCTGGTGCTCTGAGATTATCATCTCAACTAAAAGTCTTTTAGTATCAATTTTAGGTATGATGATACCTTAGCCCGAATTTTCTCCAGTGTTGTTCAAAATGTCCTGTACTGGAAAATGGAAGAGAAAGAAAGAAAGTAGAAAAGGTAGATTTCTGGAATATCATTGAGTTAGCTTTTTCCTCTCATCAAAGTATAATACCTTATCTCAGTCATTAAGGGACACCTTCCCCTGGCACATCGCTGCCACTGAGAGGGAGAATGACAGGGTATATTCTCATCGAAGCCTAATTTGAAGCTCAAGGTCTGTCACTGTAAAAGCTAAAGTCTCCTAGCAAACACTCTACCTGTTTACTTAACAATTCTATTAGTTCCCTGGCCATTGTTTTTAAATTAGAGAACTGTCAGCCCAAGCAAGGAAAAGTACACTTTTACTTAATTGATAAAAGATTAGTTCAACCCTTACTCTGAAGAGTAAGTCCACGAACCTTCTGCTGATTGCAGAGTTCTCACGGCACGTCTTGTAACACCTTGGTTTTCTGAATTTTCACGTTACTTCATGGTTTCAGCTTCATCTGTATTTTAGATTCAGTCTAAGGCATCTGGATCTCACAGTGACCCAAACAGTGTTTTTGATCATTTTAAACTGGTTGCCAAAATGTAAAGATCTAAAGATTTTATATGAATATATATTTATTGCTTCCCTTGAAAAATCAGACTCTCTGGCCACAGTGGTCATGCATTCTCATGTGGAAACAATCACTTGGAACTGAGTAGCTGCTGGCCCTCTTGAGAAGATGTTTTATCCATTCCCTGTAGTTGTATTTCCTGTGTTTCCCTAACAGTGAGGCCAAGTTTTACTTGCCATTTGTCACTGTGTGCTTGACTGTTGTCCTCTTGCATCTTAAGAAAACAATAAATAGAGACGACACGTCTCATGAAGCGTATTCTTCTGTGTCTAATATTCAAGTATGTCTCTGTCTAAAAAATGCCATCGAGATACTGTTTTTGGAGCAGCCCTGGTAACTTCATTTGTTAATATTGCCTACCCGACCCCCGAATCATTTGAGTTGTAACGGTTGACCTAGGAGCTTAGATGTAGTGAATCTCCTTTTTCCCTCTGCCATCTTCATGAAATTCTATCATTCTTTTACATTTGGTACCTTTGGCTAAGTAGAAACATAGCTAATACCTAGTCATTCAAGGTTTGCTTTTGTGTTGGGGGGAAAAAATTGGACTTTGAAGTGTGTTAACGAGGTAAATATTATTATTATTATTATTTTAAATAGGATATGAGCTTGAAATGGAGTATCTTTAAAAAATTGCAAAAATGCAGATGAACACAAGCCTCAAGATGTGTTTCAATAATTTAGCCATAATTGTAGTGCCTTGTAATGCAGAGAAGGCTGTAGTAAGAATCAGAACTAGTCTCTAACACACTTGTGCATACCTTCCAACTATTTACTTAATCTCCCTGGACCTTAGCCCACTCATATATAAATGGATATTGTAAGTTGTTCTCTGCAAGAATGTTGTGGGATAAAAAGAGAAACTATGTTAAATTATTTTAGAACAGTTTAATATTAATTGCAAGTTTTAATTATAATTTCACAGAAAAAGATGATATATACATTTTAAATTTATACATCAAAGGGAAATGAAAAGTAAAATGGCCCAAAGATTTCAGATCTGAGAGAATCAGATTCTTCTCCAAAGGATCTTTATCTTCAAGTAGATGATGGTCAGACTAATAGATCAGTGTCTGGGGTGTGAGACGTAAGAGTTGGTCAGAATTAATCTGAGAACTAGATTCAAATTGTCGATAATAGAAAGACAGATGATAACAAGGCGCATTGAAATGTATTAATGATGGAATCATAGAGCATGACCAATTCACCACATCAGAGATGGGAGTAGGAAACTGGGGAAAAGTTCAGGGCGGCATGGGGAAGAGAGCTTTTCTCTTGTTCCTTTCTAGGTCCTTTGGCTGGTTAAATTGACATAAAACAGATTAACAGGAGGAAAACACATCGCGTGTTTACAGGCGCCCCACAAAGATGGGAAGAGCTCCCCAGCGGTCATACGGTTGAGGCTTGTATGCCATCCTTAGCTAAGGAGAAGAGGGTTGGGGTGATCGCTTCAAAGGGAAGAAGGACAGTTCATAGGAAGATGGGAAGAGGAAATGTTTGGAAAACAAATGTTCGCCATGCCCTGCAGAGACAATGGGACACAGAGAACTTTGGACAAACAAGCCCTGCTGTCTCCCCCCGGCCCACCACATCTGGCCCTCATTCCTATTCGTCACCTCTGGCCTCAGCTCCCTTCCTGGACCAGGCTCTCTTGCCTAAATTTTTAGGCAGTTAAGGGGGAGGTAAAAGTCAATTCTGGAGTCTTTGGGATCGTGATTAACTTCAGTGCAAAGTAATCCAATGCCACCGTGGTACATTTTGGGGAGACCTGTTCTGAACCCCTTCAATATGAAACATATAATGCTATCGTGAATAGTTAGACATTTAGGAAGGAGAACTGGAGAATTTCTTTAGAGAAGGTTCTCGGTTTATTACTATGTCAGGGCAAAGACAGGTTTTAATGCCAGCGACTCTTTGGGGAGAAGCGAAGAACGTTAACAAAGATAGCTGCACATTCTGCCTGTCGCCCCCAGGAAATGAAGGATGTTTTTTTTCGTAAGTTTAGAGATTGAAACTGTATAAAATTTAATACTTAACACAAAGAGTCACCTACCACCATGATATGTCTTGATTTTAAAAGAAAAATAAAAACACACAAGCCCTAAATTATGCACATACTTAAGATTGAAAAATATCTTCTGATTATATACAATGGATTTTTCGTTTATTTTTTTCTCATGCTTATCACAGTTCCGTTCCCACTCATTTGAATGCAATTTATCGTCTTCATAACATTCTGGGGAAGAGCCTATAGAGATTGTTTTGTGATGTCGAATTGCTATATGAAAACAATTTTGATAAGCGCATGGACACCACATTATAATGACAAATTATCACGACAGAATGGTTCCAACGTTTCCATGGAGACCAAATTACAATGTCAAATTGATGGCAAAATGAGGTCAATACAGATCTACACAGACCAGACTGTGATGTTGAAACAATGCAGAGCGGTATCGCCACAGGTCTGGGGAGGCGGCGCTCTGGTGCCAGGATGATGGGAACGTGACATCGAGGGCGATGGGAAACAATGCCAGGGAAGGTGTCCCTGGGACTCCCAGCAGCCTGCTTCAGGACGACCGTGCAGGAGGACACCGTGATTAATGCACATCTCACCGGCGGTGAGAGAAACCGAGCAAAATAAAGAAGAGGAGAAGTATTTTGATCCTAAATATTGTTTCATTGTAAGTTCTTAGAAGCCAAGTGCTTAGTCATGGAAGTTAGAGTGGAAAAACTGAGCCACGTTACTCAGCGGCGGAACTTATTTATTGAGGGATATGTTTAGATGTAAATTACTTTCCTCATTTACAATTGGGCTGTGAAAGGACCCACAGGGAGAGAGTCTGATTAATTCAGTCCTCTCTAGAAGACGTCACTGGCAGACTTTTCTGTTGAAATGTCTTTGGGGCATGTCCCCGCCCTTTTGAGCTGGTTGTCACATCTTTTAATTCTTCTTTCCTAAAGATGTTAAAATATTTACGGTTACATTTTTGTATTTTATAAATTATAAACCAAGCAGTTTAACACTTCCTTAAACCTGCCATTGTCAAAAGTAGTATAAAGCACCATGCTATCTTCACTTGGGCAGATTGTTCCCATTTGTTCTTAAATAATAAATTATATTGATGCAATTTATCTTGAATAAGTGCAATAAATATTTTAACCTAACGCTAATGGCAATCAGTTGGGGTGGTAAATGCAGATGGAATAGAGTACATTTATCTTGGTTTCTCAACTCAAATCACTCTTCTTCCCTCCAGTGATAAACATGACTTCTTGCAGAGACAAAAGAGACAACGTGTTACAGGATTGTAAAAACATCCTGATTATTTAAAATAATACTTTCATCAAATTAGGAAAAAATTGAATACTTTGCTATACACTTTGAGTTTGGGTTGTTTTCCAAGTGTGAGTCATTCCAGGTTCATGGATGGACCACACCTCAGGATGGAAGCTCATTTAACCATGGCGACTAAATTAACTGGACGGTTCGGGTACATTCAGCAAAACATTTTTTAGTTGAAGAGTCGGATAGTATGCAAGGCCAATTGAATTAAATGATTTTAGAGTTTTTTTTTTTTTAATGTGATTTACCAGTTGGTTTAAAATGCTTATCATTTAAGTTGAATTGATCCATCTGGTGTAAGTGCAGGTTTACCTTCTTTTTCTTTTATTTTGCTTTCTATCTTTAAGGGAAAAGTGGATAAAATGGTCTGGAGAAAGAGTTCCCTGAGACCCCCTGTTCAGTAAGACCCTCTCGGGATGTACAACACCTGTCTCGCCTCGCTTTTGCTCATTCTTGAAGGGATGCGGAACCAGGGGCAAAACGTGCCCAGACCAGTATATTTATTTAACTGAAACCCGTTCCAATTAAACACACTAGTAATAAGAATAGTAAATAATAATAATAAATCAGTAGCCTTCCTAATGCAGAGGCCACAGGTCTTCCATAACTTTCCAGTGCTGCCACTGTGTGAAGTTCATATTCTTCCCTGAATCTCGTTTTTTTTTTTTTTTTTTTTTATTGTAAGACTGAGAAACCATCATTCTTCAAGGTGGACTAACAAGAGCGCCACCTGGCGTTAGGCTTTGCGGGGGTGGGTACAGGAACAGCTTGACTATGTGGCACCCTCAGACACACAGATGGCCTCATGAAGACCCATCAGAGGCCATGGCAGTGGACCATGCTCCTCCCTGTTGAGCTCCACTCTGAGAAACATATTTTCACAAAGATTTGTGATATCAGTATGTCAGTATTTTCTCCATCCCAGAGGACAAGTGGGATCTCATGTGTGACTCTGAGACCCCACCGTTGCTAGGTAAACACCACTCGTTAAATAAACATCCTGATCAACCACCATTTCAGACTTCTTAGAGACATTTTTTTTTTTGGAAGGTCAAATATCTCCTACATTTTATAAAACAGAACTGTAAAGTAACACAACAGTATTGCAATAGTGCAGATGAAATCAAGAAAGGAGGCTCTATCTATATATACTCCTATATTCTCTTTGCGACTCTCTTATCATGTATTTTTTTGAGGGTAGCTCACTGTTAAATATTATCTCTACCTCCTGGTTTCATACCTTGTGCAATGGAAAGACCTGGCCTTTGCCCAAAGCTCCGGGGTGGTGACCTCAAAGCCTTGTCTGGTAAGGGCGTCTGTTTGCTTGAGACTCTTGGGTTGCATCAGATGGTCTATGCCACCACTACAATTTATGTTGGGGTCTTTGGGTCATGCAGTAGCAGCTGGAACTCTCAAGGTATGGTAGACTAAGTCAGCCATATGCAGGATCGACCACACTAACGGGACCAACCCTCAGTAAATCCTTGCACAGTAAGCCTCCTGGTGGGCCATCATCCTTGTGTGTTGCTAGGAATAGCAAACGAGGAGACTGGCTCCTGGTTCAACACCTAGGCATGACTGTTCAGGGCTGGCCATAGTCAGCTCCAAGGCTTTACCTGGCAGATTGCAGAGGGCCAAGCCACCCTGCCCACATCGCACTTGGTGCACAGCCATTCCGCGCGAGTCTCTGAAGGGGTGTGCAATCAAAGATTCAGACACCTCCAATCTGTTGTGCTTTTACATATTTGCATTCCCAGTCCTGGTCCCTTCATTTCTGGCATCTATTCTGTGACTCTTGAGTCTGACACTGAAAGTTATGAGTTTCTGTTTAGCTGGTGGCTGAGAGCACAGTGTTTATATTGAATTGACTTGGCCTTGAATCCTCAATTGACCACTTTCTCCTTGTGATCTCTGGAAAGTCCCTTAACATCTCTTCACTTTAGTTTTCTTACTTGTAAAGTGCAATTATTAATATGTATCTCAGAGGATTTTTTGTGGAGATTAAGTGTGACAGAGTCCGTGTAACTAGCACAACACTTTCGAATTGCTTCCTGTTACAGAGCCCCGTGGTGGGAAGCTAAGCAGCCTTCTGCATCTCGTCCACTCTGAGGGATGAGATCTGAGGGTAGAGTTGGGAAGAAAGCGGCCATGGTGTAGAAAGCCCAAGCCAAAGCTTACTCCTTCCAATACCTGAGAAATATAAAAAACGGTGTGTGGGGTGGAGGATCTACGCCTTCTGATTCTTGAGGGTTATGGGAAAAGGGGAAAGAATGAACGGAGCGTCATCTAGGTGAGCCTGACGGCCCGATGGTAAACTGCAGAGTGTAGTGAGGGAAGGGTGGACGTATGAGATGATGCTACAGGTTAAAACATTTGGTTTTGTTTTTGTTTAAAAATTTTGTTAAAAATTTTTCAACATGTGTGTGCAGAGAAAGCACCTATATGCACACTCACCACCACCCTTAGTGCCAAGTGGCATGACCTGGACAAGAAATTGTTACCTTCGTGCGACAAAAAGAACTCAAGAGGTAACTGAGATGCTAGAGCAGGTCACTGCGGAGGCCAGAGAAAAAGCGACGGCCAGATCTTGGCTAGTGTGATGAGCCACGGCCAGTCCCGTTGGGTCTGAGGCGAGATGGAGTTAGTGAGAAGCTGCTGGAGCTTCCAATCTGACTTACACCAAAAGTCAGGTCTTGTCAGCAAATGCCACGAGGGTCCCCAGTGCCCAGTCATTGCGGGAGAATCATCATCTTGGGTCCTGAGGGAACCAGGGGGTAACAGCCATGTCCAAGGACCTCTTCTCCATTTCCTGAAGATGAGGCAACCCTGTTTTGGATTGAGATGAAGAGGAGAAACTTGGAGAGATTGGACTGCTCACAGAATCACTTTAGACCGTCCCAGATAGGAAGAAGAGCTTCGAGAAGAGTGGATATTTTAACTGAATTGAGGGCAAGAGGATATCGTTTACTGCAGCCGATGCTAGAATGTTGATAACCGAGAAGTCACAAGATTTTCTTCTGAGGAAGGTCAGGAGTTTTATAATGTAAAGTAACATTTTCCTGGACACATGAATATTCATTTTGACCATGTTTTTTGGTTCTGAATTCCCACCAAGAAGCAGTTTAATTTTTTGTTTGGATGAGAGAGAAGGCTTTAGAAAGTCATTTCAGAAAGAGGATAATCAGAGAGTCAAGTCGAGTGTGTGCAGTTGAGTCAGTCATGACTCAGGGCAAGTGGGACACGATGCTGCTGTCACACGACCTGGGGAGTGGGGAAGAGCGCATCTCAGAACTGATCGCGGAAAGAACGGAAGATGTGACATCTGCCCACCCAGTGGCTCCCGCCCCACCCCAACCAAGGTCGTGTTCCAGGCTCCCAAGTCCCCACGGGCACGATGGCCCCTGGGTTTCTGCATCAGAGAAGCCCAGAACAGCAATTAATTGAGAAATGTGAGTTCCAGCTGAGGCGGGGAGCTGCCGGGCTACACCTGTGTGAAGCTGGTGGCTACAGAATGTCTGAAGTAAGAGGTGGTCTGATGGAGCACAAGAAGTGTCCAGAACCAGCCTCACGACAGACGTAAATTACCTCTCGGGGTTCTCGGAACAGAGTACGTGCTTAATAAATGAGACCTATTTTTATTACCAGACACAGTTCTTATGAATCACGCACACTCTTAGATCTCATTACATAAAATGATACAAGTCATAACAGGAAATAGGATTCACATAAAAGACCTTAGATGAATGCATAAATATACCATATAAATTACTGTTTTCAATAAGCTCGTAGTCTTATAGAAAAATAAAATTTAAAAATAATTAAACTGCTTCCATTAGTATAATCATAAAAACGTTCATGTTCTTGGCTAGGACCTTATGCTGCACCTTGTTCTAAGTATTGTCATTAGACACGAAACTATATACAATATAAAGAAGTAGAGACAGGAAGGTGAGGAAAGATGAGTCAGGAAGCGTTTCTCAGATGAGGAAATATCTCATTAGGATTTTGCTGTGGAGCCAACTAGAAAGCTCGCCTTATAAAAAGGCAAACCCTGGGGCATGCGTGGCACAAAGGTCCTTAAATTATTAGTAGGTGGGGTAACATAGTGGTCCCACAGGTCGGTTCTGGAGACAGATCTCGTGGGTCAGATTCCATCTCTGCCATTTCACTGCTTTGCACCTTTTAGCGAGTTACTTAATCTCGTGGTGCCTAATTTCTTCCCTTAGAAAGAATATATTCAAGAGCAGCTCTTCTGAGAATTAAGTAGTTCAATTCTGATAAAACAATACCTAATGCACAAAATGTTTTATAAGCATTTTCTGGTTTTTAAAAATGTTTCATTAGTTTAATATTCCTGGCCAAAGAAGAAGGTATATTTAACTAAGTGAGGAGCAGTAATTTCACTTCAGGTTATGAGAGAAAAAGATGATAGAAAAAGCAAGGAAGCCAAAAATGTAAACTTAACAGGCATTAAAAGAAATTTTCAAAAAATAGGGCAAATAGAAAATTATATGAATGAAGATAAGAATTAGAGCTATATATACCAAAGGCATACAGTTCTAATAGTGTATGAATATAAAAAAAAATGAAAATATGTTATTCTAAACCACCTCTAGGAAAAAGTATAGATGAGCAATTCTTAGTAGGAGGAAATAAATATGTTTGAAAGATAAACTAAAAAGCCAATAAGCAAAAATATTAGGATAAAAATGAATTTAGTACTTGATGTCATTTTACAAAGGGGCATAGAATGTGTCAGGTCATAACTGATTAGCTTTAACTGGTATAATGAATTAACCCTAACATTTCTGTAATGTAACACATCAGCACAATAGAAGTTTAACTTGCTCAAGTGACTGTCCAATGTGAGTGTTCTTCTCTGGGTGGCGAGAGCAGAGGGTAGACTCTGTTCCACATAGTCATACCTGGGTCCATGCTGTTGGAGCCTCTGCCATACCAACACAGTGATTTCCAATTTACCGTGGTAGTTGCCAGCCAAAAGATGGGGCAAAGAGGAGACAGGGAAGGTACAATCTGTTTTTATGAAATCTTTTCCTAACCCAAAATATTAAACAGTTTTCATGTGTTTTCTTTTCAAAGTTTTAGTTCATCTATTATGATTATGTCAACAACGTTGTTAAAATTATATAAATTTTGAAATACTCAATAATACCTTAAAGAAAAAAAATATATTTATTCACAGGAAGAATCAATTTCGTAAAGCCATATTTCCCAAATTATCTGGAGTCTACTGCCAATAAAAAGTTTATTAGCATTTTTATAATAATGAACTGACAAGCTAATGCTCAAATTTATTAGGAAGAACAAAGGGCTAATATGTACTCTTAAGAAGTGTGAGAGACTTGACTTTCAAAATATCAAACTTATTTTGATGCTGTAATAAATAAGACAGGGTAGTACTACTGGCAAGTAATAGAAATTTAATCAAGAAATAAAATAGAAAATCCAGACTGAGACCTCCATGCACATGGAAATGAGTAGCTGGTGGAAATTGTATTTCAGGTCAATGGCAGAGCAAGAGGCTTTCCACTAAATGGGGAAGATGGTGGTTGCTCTTATCTAAGAAGAATGGAAAT
Organism: Rousettus aegyptiacus; assembly: GCF_014176215.1. Classification (NCBI taxonomy): domain Eukaryota; kingdom Metazoa; phylum Chordata; class Mammalia; order Chiroptera; family Pteropodidae; genus Rousettus; species Rousettus aegyptiacus. Next base: position 5,288,820 of record NW_023416290.1, on the reverse strand, counting down.
GACTGGGAAGGAACCTGCAGTGGCTTTCAAAATACACGACTATTTTTTCTTGCTGTGGTTTTGGGATAGATGGGTATTCAATATGTGGCTATTCTTTGAACTTGGCTTATTTATTTTGTCAATTCTTCTAAGTATCAGGTACATTTTGCAGCAATCATCTGATGAAGTTTAGGGAAATCTACCAATATTTTTTATTTTCTACGCTGGCCAAGCCAATGAGTTAAATGAGATTATGATGAGAGCCTTAATTTTAGGTCTGTCTAGTCTTTGGGGATGGTAATAATTGATGCTATTCCCCCAGAAATGTGGTTTTGCTTAAGTTTATTATTGGGGAGATCGCTTATATAGCCCTTCCTGCCTGACGCAGTTTTTTCAATAGGACAGGGAACCATTGTGGGGATTGTGCTAGACAATTGAATACATCTACTCTAGATATACATCAGGAATTTGATAAATTAATCCAGTTATTTCAGAGATTCATTTAACATGCTTTGGGAGAGACCTGGGGACATTTTCTCTTCGTTCTTCATTCCCCACAGCCTTCACTGAACTAGTTGTCTACGTGGCTGTCTAGTCCCAGGGATTAATGTGAGCTCAAAAATAGTGTCCAAAAACACCCACCCCCATGTCCGAAGGTATTTTTATTGCTCAATTCATAGTTATCCTATAAATGGCCACAGGTCCCTTTGGATAGGTTTACGAGGAACATTTGCAAGTCGAGAGTTGTGATGCGCCTGTGTAGGAGTCCATCTTTCCTTTTATTCAAGAGGCTCTGGTCTCTTAACTGATTCAGGTTCATGTTTTCAGTAAATGGTGCCGATTCTTCATTATTGTGATGCAAAATAAGCCTCAATTGAACAGTTCTAGACTCATTTTAGTTTTTTTTTTTCAGATTTTTCCCAAAATAGGATCTAAATATGCTGCCTGTCTTGCAGTTCTAGGGAGTGCCAGTGACCTTGAACAATGCCATTCTGCTTAACATTGGGGTTCTGGTCCCCACTTGAGTAACCACACCCAGGTGGCTCAAGGTAGTTCAGGTCTACCACCTGGCTTCTGCCATTCCCAGCTCTATTATCACTACCAAATTGCTGCTCGTTCTAATAATAGCACTCGTTCCTCTGACCTGCATCTCCTAGCCTGCAGAAGACAGAAACTACAGCAATTTTAAGGGAAATTGGAGCTCTTCCTAGCCATGTGTTTCCCGATGTTTCCATGTCCTTTATGCTTTTAGGGACATAATTAGAAGGTAGGTGAGTGTGTCAAATGTGATAAATCACTTTCAACAATCCCATGTCGAATGACCTTTATTTCTTTCCTCTACATTATGAAGGGATTTCCAACAGTTCAGTCTATTCTGTGGAGGCCACCATTGTTTCCAGGCCAATCAGCTTTCGAAGCTAAAGTTAGAGCCATTTCTAGCTACTCGGTTTAATAATAAATCGAGTCTTGCATAAAATCATCCATACTGAGAAACACAACATGATCTAAAATTATGTTTATCTTTACCCTATCTCACAACCTCAGAATTCACGCATACGTACTCTAGATGCTTTGCCAACATAAATGATCAAGTTATTGAAATTCTTTTTGGTTCAAATTATTTTTTTTGAGCTTCACTGTGTGTTCGCCTGCCCGACCATGCAGGAACCTGAGTCTAGTCAGCTTTCTAGGAACAACGAGGGATGGTATATGGAGTGAGCAGTAGGACTTGCACGCATGTACCTAAAAAGAACTAGGTTTTGGTAACTCTGCCACAGGTAAAGTTATTATAGTGTTGTCAATGAAGGCAGCAATGTCCCCTTAGATAGAGAATTAAAGATTGTTTCTATAGGCGAGTAGAGTTTATGTATTTGGAATACTCAGAACCATTTAAATTCTTTCAAATGGCCTCATTGCGATTTTCAGGCTTCTACTATTCCTCAATGAGAAGCCTAACTCTTAAACAGGAAAGTCAACCTATATTCTAATTTAGGAACTCACAGAATTCGATCTTTTGTCTGATTTTCAGTTATGTTAGCTGTGCAGCTGAAAGAAGAAATTATTTTAGGAAAGAAGTACTGGAAAATCATCTTAAATATAGCAATATTTGCTACTCATTTTTAGAACTCTGAAACATACCATATTGTATTTGGTGTGGTTAATTAAGATATATTTATCTACTTTTCATGGTCTAACAAATGTACTGATTCAAGTAAATTTGTTAGTTTGAATTAAGATTTCAATTTGTAGAACAGACCAGTTTTCAAATAGATGAGACCAAATCTCCAAACCTGGACCAAAAAAAAAAAAAAAAAAATTTATGAAGCTACCCCTAAGCCAGACAAGATTGATAGCTTACCTAAAATTAGATTGGAAGGTTGGCTATTTAGGTAGGAACAGTCTTGAGAAAAGGCTATCAGTCAAAATGCTGATGACATAAACAATATTGAAATAAATAGCTGATGAGGAACACTGTGTTGAAATAAACATTAATTTTTCCTCAATATGCCTTATCAGCCATTGATTTCAAAACTATAGATATACATATTCCGAATAATAGGGTTTTAATAGGTTGTTATTAAGCAAACTTATAAAAAGACAAATTTATATGCAGTAGGTCTTATTAATAAATATATGTATGTACTATGGGAGCTAGGAATTTGTGATATGAAACACTTTTTATTTCTGAATGGAGCCATAGATTACCACCTAGAATGAGGAGATCATTTATAATTAAATCTAATTGGTTTCTGCGTGACCGGGATGGGATGCAGACCATTCTTATCTTTGCAGCTGTAGTTCAACCAAAGCATCGTATCAGTTGGTAACTGGAATTTGGGCAAAATAACAAGTCTAACACCACAAGGCTCTCGATTTTATTTTGCCGGCAGCAAAACCAAAAAAGACTAACCAGGACCATTTAAACGTCACTGTAGTGTTACACAGAAAGCCTGAGAAAATGCTGGAAGAAAGCTTTCATTCCATGTATATCTACAGTAGGATAAGTATTATATTTCACTTAAACAATATGAAATGTTGAAGTATTAAAAATGAATATGATTAAAAAATAATGTTAGACAGTTGAAAGCCTCTCTAGGCAACACATAATTCCAGTAATGTAGAATAGAAAATATGAATAAATTTGACTTAGAATTGCAGGATTAGACAACTCTGAGGGGCAATATTCATTATTTTCATAGAACACCTTTTAGGTTTTTAAAATTAAAAAAGGTTGAAAATGCATAATATTAGTGTGATTATGGGGAGCAGGGCTCTCTAATATACAGAACATTAGTTCTTGAGGGAGAGAATTTGTTTAAGAAATTATTTCGCAATTTAAATATGCATATTCTTTGATTATTTTCACTTCTGGGATTTTATTCAGGAGATATATATGCCTGTTTACTCAAAGTTGTATAAACACAAATGTTTACATCGATATCAAGGCAGATCAACCAAAAAGATAAAGGATTAGAAAGATAGAAAACAAAGAGAAACAGAAGAATTGAGGAGAAGCTAAAAATCTAGCAATAGGAGTTTGGTTACATAACTTTAGCTGCTTAAACAAATACACCAGCTTGTAAAATGTAAAATCAAAATGTGAACACTGAAATGGGCAAATCTTCAAGATGTACCTACTGTATTTTATAGATTTTAAGACACATTTTAATACATATTAACACATCTGAAATTTAGATAATCTCAAAATCCTAATTTCCACGGGACAGTTTTACTGTCAGCATCAGACTCAAACTTAGGGGACAATTGTCAGTCGCCTGGAGGAATACCCGAGACAGCCATCTGACTTCCAGCGATTAACAGAACCCCTCCCCCTAATGTCTCAGCCCGGCTGGCGAACTTGGCAAGTTTTTCGTGCAGGTAGTGAGCTGTCTTAGTCCGTTTAGGTTGCTGTCACAAGATACCACAGACTGGGTGGCTTATACAAAATAGAAATGTATGTCTTACAGTTCTTGAGGCTGGAAATCTAAGAGCAGAGTGTTTATATGGTCAAGGTCTCTGTCTAGTAAGGGCCTGCTTCACGGTTCTTAAGCGGCCAACTTCAGGACGTATCCTCAGTTGGCCAAAGGGAGAAGCCGGCTCTGAGCTCTCTTCTGTAAGGACGCTCATGCCTGTCACAGAGCTCTTCCATCATGGCCTAAGCACTTGCATAGGCCCAGATCCCCACACCGCCGATTTGAGGGTTAGAATTTTCTCACATGAATTTTGGACAGACACAAGGCATTCAGACCAGTGGCTTTTATATTTTTTTATGGCGTCCTTTAAGAATTACTAAATCAAGTGCTTGATAAAGTACACATTAATATTGTGAAAGGAAATACTGACTTTCTTGACTACAAATTGGAAGTGGTTTCAACTGGTTGGTTTTTGAATATGAGATTTGAGGACATCTTAGACAATATTTTACTTGAATTTTTCTTTTTAATGCATGCATAAAATGGATAGTCTGTAAAAACATATGTCCAATTAAAATGAAAAGAACCCATATGAAGTGTTTAAAACAGAAATTTTAAAGGATAAAAATATCATATTATAGTTTAACTAGTACCATTTTTCCTTCTTGTTGGAATGTAAAATAATGGTACATCTTTCAATAGATGGTGTCTTAGATTGGATGAAATATGGTATTGTCAAGTGAAACAAAAGAATAATACAAACCAGAGAAGTCATATAGTATTCTTATTTCTGTGGGAAAAAAATTAAAAGGGAATTGATTTATGTGTCCATATGTATGGAAAGTATCTGGAAAAATACAAAAGAAACTGTTAAAAAACTGTGGACTGGGACCAGGCGCCAGAATTGGAAGTAGAAGTTTTTTCATTGAATTTCTTTTTATAATTTTTTTTATTTTTTTTTGCCACAAGCAATTTTCATAACAATAAAGTCAGATTATCTTCGCATTCCTATAGAAATTGTTGAATGAGAACCAACCATTACAACAGTATTGATAAGTTGCCTAAATGATTTTGATTATAAAAATTTCCATAGCATTTCTTACTGTCACAACTGACCTTTATATCTTCAGCTTGCATTTTGGAGAAGTTAGAAAATGAGGCATTGATACGTATGTAAAATTGTATAAATTACAATATTCCTCTACATTCTATCTCTTTTTTTAATCTGAGTTTTTCCTCCTTATTGATGTCCTATGATCTTTTGACCATTGCCATTTCTTACATGTAAATAAGATGGTGTGACTCACTATTCACTCAGTATTCACTCAAAAAAAAAAAAGAAAGTTGAATTTTTCTCAGTACTCCTTTGCCCAAACTCACAATGAATGCCTCATTGCTAAAAATTTCTTTATAGCACTTCATGACTGTGCACACTAAACAATTATTTATGAAAAATAGTTATTAAAGTGAGGATATGTATGAACCATTGAAAATTAGTGATTCCGATAGACCATATTTATAAACAGCATTACACTCAGAATGTGGTATATATTGTTCCTTGACTATTAAGAAAACCATATGTGACTAAGTATATTATTTTATAATAATTTATTAATGTGGACTGTATTTTTAATATAAAATTATTTTATAACACTCTAATGCTACATACACACAACAACATTTGTTTTATTTCTTTCTGTTAACTAGCCATAAAAATCATAATCCTATTTTGTCTTAAGTTTTAAGAACATCAACCTCAAGAATTACGCTTTAATATCATCAAAGGTCTGATTAAAGTAAAAACACTATTTTTCAGGAGAAATAAGATCAGGTAAAACACTATAGTCATTAGGTAAATGACTACTACCATGCAACATTTAACCACCTCACTCTAAATATAACTTTCTGAAGACTTTTGTAATTTTTAAGTTTTATTATAGATAGGTTAGAATTAAGTTGACATAACAGGCTTTTAGACACTTTAAATAGAAAATTCAAATTAACAAATATTTATTGAGTACCTAATAAGCAAAAAGAATTGCAAGTAGCATAGTGGAAGAAATAAAAAGTTTAAAAATTAAAGATGTTTAGAAATATGTTCTTGAGCACCATCTATCTGTTCTTTGTGTCATTTTTATAGTTGTAGAAATGCACAGGAAATCTTTACAATGTTTATTTTTTACCGTACTATCAAAAATTCAGAATAAGGTGATGAAAGTTGACTGAAAATGATTTAATTGTGAATTTGTTTGTATATAGTAACTAGTTCATATCACAGCATTGTTTTTTCATAATAGGTACAGAATTATGATAGATAACACAGAATTGTTTTTACATAACGCTCAAATGTTCTTATCACAAACTATTAATTATAGCTATCTGATAAAATACTTTATAATAAATAAGTTTCTTGATTTAGAGACAATGCAGGAGAAAAACAATTCATATCAGATGTGATGAATCTGAAATATGAAAATCACATAATTGGAGCCCTGAATGCTTTAATATTGAATTTGAATAATCAGCAAAGATAATGCCCTTTTTTCTTATAAGAATTTCTGTGAATCCTAATATCTGGCTACCAGTGTTTTAACAGAGACATCTGTGTGCTTGAGCTCTGTAATGTAATTCAACACGTTAGCAACCCTCTTTAATTTGGGAGTAATTTTCATGAGAAAATATGACTTTTTGAACACTGTATAATAACAGTAACTTTGAATCAATTGACTAGCTTAAATACATTTTGAATTCTAATTCCTATGTGAAGACTTTGATTGAATGACTTCTGTAGGTAGAATTTGTGATAAATATGTCTTCCTGAAAGATATAAAGCTGGCGTCTTCACTAAAGTAGCCTACACCAGGGATGTAAGTCAAAGACTCCATTTGTCAAAAAGTGAACTTTTTGGATGCTAGATAAAGAAACAGTTGTGTGATTAATGTCACTGAGAGTATTAAGCAACATATGTCAGCTTCTGATTTATTTAAAATTCAAATAAACAAAATTTTAAGGAGGGTATTAAAACAAATTACCTATGATGGCATTTAAAATGTCTCTTATATGCCAATGGATTAAGTAGAAAGTATGTTATTTCTACTTCATCATTAAAGATAAGTGCTTAATAATTCCCAATGGTTAATCAGATTTTTAAATTTTATGTATTAAATTATGTCCTTATTAAATTGTTATAAAATGACCAAATATTTGATCATATAAGTATAATGTCATTATACTCTTAATACAGTGCTTAGAATCATGTCACAAAAGTCTGTGTTTGGCCAAAAATAATAGATACAATAGCTCTTAACAATTCTTCATACTGCTGAGAGCTTAAAAATGCATCATGTGGTCGGTCTGCTTCCTAGTTAACTAAATTTAGTGCTTAATTGAAAGAGATTTAAATTAATGTTGAGAAATTCTGGTGTTTCTCTGTGTGGTTTTAATACAGTACCCTGAATTTGTTTCTGGGAGAATGAGGCCATTTTGATAAACGTTTAGTAAATTCTATTCCATTGAGTTTTAGTGTCTGTCCTTTGGCATATGAAATAGTAAATTTTGAGGAGAAACCAATCTACTCTCAATAAAAGTTTGCTTAATCTAGGTTGAATTCTACTCTTCTGAATTGTTCTTCATAGTGCCCTGAGATAATTATGCAAAACCGTGTGAGAAATTCCATTTCAGACACTTTCATCAGTATAGTTTTTTAAGGTTCTAGTGTTGTCACTCATTGAAGCGCTCAACTTCCTGCACTTCTTTGTTTTCTTTTTCTTTTACGTCACTATGCTAAGGAAAAAATAATTTCTGCTGATTTAAGAATCTTATGTCAGGGCAGTAAGTATGCAATTAGCTTTCGTTTAAGTGATAGCAGCCCGCTATAAATAAGATTCTTAATTGTGTTTGCAAGATTAAAATTCAGCCTCCCTGTTCGTTCCCTTTATTTCTTTGGTGGCATTGTGGTATATTCACACTGCTACCTCTAAATGAATGTCAACTTGTTTTACCTCCACTGCAGCTGGTCGATACTTCATTAGGCTGAATTGTCTTGTGCCCGTGAAACCTTGAAGCTGTGGCTTAATTAGCACCCGTATTATGCAGTGGCTCAGACAGCTGTGCTCAGCTGTGTCAGTTTTGCAAAAAAAAAAAAAAATTTAAGCCATGGTGTTACTTATATCGTGGAAAAAAATGACCACTTATTTTAAAAAATAGTAATATTTGATAAATTAAGCGTTACTTATTTTTTTAAAAAAATGGATTGAAATACAGGAATATAGTAAGTGGAATTTTGAAACTCTTAGTATTTTACAAAACTCTTTGAAAGGAAGTACAATTTTCATGATCAAGCCATTGTGCAGTTTAGATAATTTAAAACTAATGGCAAAATTGCATTCATATAAAAGAGGGGAGAGGGGGAGGTACAGTCAAATGGCAATCATGACAAATGACATCTCTTGTCCAAGAGTCATTTTTCCTCACTAGACTGATTTGTCATCCTCACTTTTGACATTTTTCATCCTGCTACGAAATCACACTGACAGAATAAGATATTTCTAGACTTAACAGCAGGCCGCAGAAGATGGTTTTTGTGCCTCCGTTTATTTATTTTGGTTGGCTGTTTCAATTTTTGTTTTCAAGCAGCTAAACTCTGGACATACAAAACTTCATTCGAACCAAGTATTATTGGTTAAACAACTCCATGGAAGGAGACTATTTTGAAATAAAATGTGAAATGATATGTGCTGTTGCTTAATTGAAAACAAATCTCTCTACTGGTCACATTGAAAAGGTACCAAAATACCAAAAGTGTTGTTCGGCCTGGTGTTTAATGAATCATTTAACGGTTCCAGCAATTTATGCCTAAGTCCTGGAATTGGAACAGTTCCATGGAAAAATCATCAAAGCGAGGAGATTGCTCATCACCTCAAAGAGCCACTCCGTCTGGATGAGAAGTTGGCCTTAGAACTGGTATTAATTTCCTAGGGCTGTCACAACAAGGCACTGCTGACTTATAGCTTAAAGCGACAGAATTTTATTGTCTCACAGTTTTGGGTAATCCTAAGAGTTTCAAAATTCTGGAGGCTACATAATTGAAATCGAGGTGTTGACAGGGCTATTCTCCCTCTCGAACTCGTAGGGAAATCTTTCCTCGCCTCCTCCCAGCTTCTGGTGGGTTGCCAACAATCTTTGGCACCCCTTGGCTTGGCAGCTGCAAAACTCCAACTTTCCACAGCCTAGAGGCAAATTTGAGGTTCAAGACAGCCTCGTGAGCTTGAGTCTAAGACTAAGATGGCATCTCTTTCTTTCTCTCTTCCTTCCTCCATTCCTCCCTCCCTCCCTCCCTCTCTTCCTTCCTTCTCCTTCCTCCCTTCCTCCCTCCCTCCCTCCCTCCCTCCCTCCCTCCCTCCCTCCCTCCCTTCCTTCCTAAAACATTTGCTGAATAACTATTGTATGCCAGGAAACCAAGCTAATACCTGAGGATGTTGGATCCATAAGAAATTTCCCTTGCCTACATCGCAGTTCATTTTACCAGTGATGGGTGGCGGGGGGGGGGGGGGGGCATTTCTGTGAACACCAAAGGTTCTCTAAAACATACTTCTCAAGGTCTAGTGGGCATATAAATCACTTGAGAATCTTCCTGAAATGCAAATTTGAGATGGTAATTCTGTTTTGGAGCCCAGGATTCTGCATGTGAAACAAATTTCCAGGAAATGTCAATGTTAGTGTTTTGCGGCACACTCTTTGAGTAGCAAAGTTAAAGATGTGATTAGAAGAGAAAGGATTAACTCTACCTAAAGATCTGGAAACTCTTGAAGAATATGGTTTCATGTGATTACACATTACAGAACCAGCAGTAGATTGTTACGTATAGAACAGGGGCAAAGAATTGCAAAAAGTAAAGACAAATGCTGAAGGAATGACCCGGACAGCAGTGCTGGGGAAGCGAGAGGTCCAGAATGAAAGGGAAGAGAGTATGTTGACAGCTGAGTTGCAGCCTTGCAGGCCAGTTAAAGACTATCAGCTTAGCCCTCGTCAATGGAGAACCAGAGCATCATCAAGCAGAGTAGCCAGGTGTCACGGAAAGATTTAGCAGCAAGAATGTCAAGAGTTTGTTGTTATCCACTGAGTGGCTCCTGGGTGCTAGGTAGTGTTCAACTCATTCATGAACCACTAGTGAACAGGACAAAGTCTCTACCCCATGGGATGTCCATTCTGGTGGGAAGAAGGAAAATTATCTTTCTGTGAAGAGGCATGAATAAATAATATGAATTTAAAATGCTGATTCGATGGAAGGAAAGTAGAACATAGAGTGATATCTCAACAGAAAAATAAAACAGATAAATCCATCTGCATACATCAAGATGAAATGTTCACTTCTGGTGAAGTCTGTGGAGAAATTGGTGATAGGTTCTTAGAATATCAAGCAAATGAAAAGATGAAGCAATCAACTCTAGGATAAAAAGAATTATAAGAATTAAATATAATTGTATACTACATGACTCAGCTGTGCATGATATAAACAACAACATCATCATCATCATCATCGTCGTCATTATCATCTAAACATGGCGATTGGTTTATCCAAAACTGTTAGGATAAGAGATGGAAGTTAAGGCGAGTAAGAGAGCAAACTTTTATTTTTAATTTAATTTTAAGAAGTCAAGTGATAACCTGTAAAGCAAAAAAAAAAAAAAAAAAAAAAAAGCTGACTATTTAGAAATATGAAGCTAAATGGCAAAAAAAACCCCAAACAAACAGATAAGAGTTGATATTGGTTGACACCGGGGAATACAGGTATAGCAGGAGACTACTACTTTTCACTGTCAGTCGTTTGAAATGTAAATTTATGTGCATTTACAACTTTAAAAATAGTAAAAAGAGGAAACTGTCATTGATTCCCAATCTTGAAAGTCCTAGCGAGCATCCTTTGACCATAATGTGCTCATACAGAAGTCTGTAATTGTTTATAAAATTCCTGCTGTTGACACTGTATGGAGGATTTTTTTCTCTGTGACCGTGAAATACGTTTTTGGAAAATTGCCTCTCTGTGTGTACATGTGTGTACGTACTCAAGTGTGTGTGCACATGTGTGTGCATGTGTGGGTTTTTTTCCTGGGATAGTTACTAGAAACTGTTCATAAATTAGTCCCTGAGCTAAGCAGGCATCATTGCTCTCATACAGTTATGTCTTGAACTGAAAGATACTTTCAGCTCTAAAATTCTGTTAGTTTTTAAGTGAACAAGTTCCTTTTCTGAAACATTTCTACTTCTTTTTGACGGAATGTTAACACTTTCAGAGAAAAGTCAACCTTAAAAGTAGAATTCAGTTCTTCTGAAAATCAAATATGTAGCTGACTGGCATGCCCATCTGCTTTGTGCAGTTGATGATTTCTTGCATCATCTCTTTGTACCTGGAATTAGTGTTTATTCACTCTGTGCCAAACTCTGAGTTCTCGTTTGAAGATATGACAGTACATCGCCTGGGCTCTACTTAGAACACTATTTCCCCTTAATTCCTAACCCTTTTTTTTTTTTTTTTTGCCTTTGAGTATTTAGAACTTATGGTATAAAGTGATTTGTCTTTGAATTATATTTTTAAGTTTCTCTTTTTTGTTTCTGTGCTATTACGGCATTCGGTAATAATATAACTTTTCTATTATGTTATCTGGTTCCATTAATGTAAATGCTAGTTTCATTTAGAAAGATAGCTTTATTTGCTTTATTCAGTGACTACTGCTTAAATGAATATGAAAAGAACATTTAGAAGGTTCATTTATCATTAGCCCCTCTTTGTATCCTCCAGTGAAGCATCAAAACTTTTAGAGGTTCCATCTACATTTTATATGCTATCTTATACATAAATCCTAAACCGATGCAAACATATATGAAATCTAAAACTTAACACTTTAAAAAAAACTTTTCGTGTTTTTCGTTGCAAAAATTCTAGGGAATATAGTCTAAGTTTATATTTTAGAGGATTGGTGTGTGCATAACGAGCTGCTGCTCTTCTCTTGTCTAGAGTTTGCAAAGTGTCATCCAGATTTTAGAAGTGATGCTTGCATCTGGAGTTGTGCTTTGTAGCTTACAACTGAAGGATTTGTTATTCCTTATTTGAAAATATTTTAAATTTTGATAATCACTTTCAACTCTGCCTTTAAAAGTTTCTTGAATTATTAAAACCACAGGCTCAAAATATTTTTAAAGTATTTATCATGGGCTTTCGATATTTCTTTTACATTCTTACAATGGTCTTTTGAAGTGGCTGAACAAACACCCAGAAAACAAGAAGAGGATATAGGTAGGTGAAGACAGTTTTTTAGTTAGAGAAAAATGAATTGGTCTACAAAAGACACTGAAGAAAATATTAAATTATTATAGGAGACATTCACGCATTCACCTTGGTTGCCTGCATGCTGTCTTCCAAGAGATTTCATTTCAAACTCATGGAAAGGTCGACGCTGGGAGCAGAGTGAGATCTCCAACTAGTTTTGAGGGTCACCTCACATGGCTCTTCACCTTAGCAGAATGTGCAGGCGAAGGAACTATGTTGAAGGAAATGACGAGAGTTGAAAGAAGGAAAAGAAAAGGAGCCCTTATACCATATCTTTTCTGAGTTTTGGTGATATATTTATGAGGCTACACAGATAAGTTCCAGAAGAAACCAGAACCTGACCATTTGAATTTTAAATAAAACTTAATCACACAGTTCCCCAGACATCCCTGTGAAATGAGAAAAGCAGCAATAAAATTCTTTGTTTGGTAGTAGAGAGTGGCTAACCCACGAATCTGTGCCTATTAAATGGTCTATATCTTGCTTTCTCCATTTACTACAGGAATACAAACCATAACTCAAAGGGAGAATTTGGTGAGAAATGGCTCTTGGGAGTTGGAGGGCGGGGGACGGCGAGTAGAATCTGGCTGGGTTGGCCAACCCTGTAAATGGATCACTGAAATTTTATTGATTCTTGCTATGTTTAACTATATACTCATCGTATTATACTTGGGGAAAGTAAGCGCAAAAAAGTAAAATTATCAGAAATGTGAAATTCTGTACAGTGTCTCACTATTGCTCCCAGGGAAGCAGTGCATTGCAGGTTTTGATGATAGGGCTTTAATTCACCTGCCGTTTCTCCCTGTCAGTGTCACCCAGTGTGGGGATCCTAGAAGCCCAGGAGCTCCAGAACGGTTTATAAAGTCATCTGTCACAACTTAGATCTTCCATAAAGATTAAAGCAATTAGGAGAATAATATAATTTCCATGTAATGTAATAAATGTGATAATGTATGAATGACCAAAATAATGAAATGTCAGTAATGAAAAAATATACAATGTTGAAGAAAAAATAAAAATTTGAATCACAAAATGTAGTGTCTGACTACCACATTGGCAATCTCTGTCAAGCTGGTTTATGAAGAAGCATGCCGATAAAGAGAGAGAAATTCTATTCTTTCCAGGGCTGTGTGGGCTGGGAAAGATAGTCATCCGTGTACATTACTGAGGCTTTGGTAGCATTTTAATAATTTGAGATATTGGATATAAAGTCATTTTTTATGGTTTATTTCTAGCAAATTGGCTCTGCCAAACTTTGCACTTGGTTTTAGGGAGATAGTTCAGGCATTCATTAATGAATGTTAGCTTCTCACAAATAGCCGATTTCTGCCTTACACTAAATACTAAAAACACATGGATTTTGGGTGAATGTCTAGTGTGTATTGCACATGTTGTTATTCTACACATAGAAAAGGAAGCTTGTACAGTGATCTCCTTTGAGAAATATGCCTTAAATTCAATAATTTATAACTACAAATTTCACTTCCAAATAAAAATGTTCGAATTTCTTTTTATTTTAATTCTATATTATATGGGTTAAATACGACCCATTTATATCTTAGAATTTACCTTTATAGTTAAATTCAGTTCTTCATTAAAAAAAACAAATAAACCTTTATTTCTCCATTTTAAGCAGTTTTTGTGATCCTGGTCAGGTAAATTCATTTAATATGTAGCTAGTTCCTATTATGTCAAAGGTATGTAGAGACATATTACTAACTGGAAAATTTAACATAATTTTTAAAAAGTTATTTTAGTCGAAAAAACTTTTTAGAGAGTTTTGTGATTCAATTTAAAAAAACAATGTTAATGACAACACTATCTCCCTTACTTCACGTTCAAAACTCATTTGTGGTTATGATTTAATACTTAAAATATACTGAAATATATTAGCATCAAAATCTTCTCAGAGCAAAGCTGTCTGGCACTCTGTGAACAATTTTGTGATTTCAAGTATAAGAACGTGACATGGCAGTGGGCATCCGACCCAACCTGTCTTGACTCATCTCTGCCGAAATAAAGACAGTCAGGAGAGAGAGAAATGATTCTTTTACCTTTCTTTCTGGTCATGGTTTACTCCCCTGTCACACTCATCTTTTCAGATAGTAGTTTTCATGTCTTTTTTATTTTTTTATTAATCATTTCAATATTCTTTACTACATAGTTTTGTCCAACCACTTTTGACAGAAATTTTATTTGAGAAGAATCATTATTGGATTTACTCATATACACATAGTACTAATGATTTGTACTTGAAAAACACTTTAAATTAGTCATAAAGCCCAAATGTCATTATCCTTTAAACAAATAACAAAGACAAAATGCAAGAGATGTTCTAATTCACGATGACAATTAAATTAAATTTCGTTTATGGAGGAGAACAGGAAGGATATGAAACATAAAAGCAGATGCAAGTTTGGTGGGGAATTGAGCAAACTTTGTGCTTCATTTGGATTATAAATGGCTTTTAGGTAATAAAACATCTTGCAACATTAAAACAAACAAAAAGACCTGAGTTTTATTACTGTCAAACACATTAAAGCCTATGGAACTGCTAGTATGGCTTGTCTTGTAAATTAGTCTTTATAACTTTATTAAGATGCATGTCATATACTGTAAAATTCACCCATTTTAAGTGTACAGTTCAGTGTTTTTTAGCATATTCACAGAGCTGTGTAGCCATCCCCACAATCTAAGTTTAGAAGATTTTTATTATCCCCAAAGAAGCTCCATACACAGTCATTCTCCAGTCCTGTTGTTCCCAGCCCCACCTTCTCTGCCACTCAAACCCTGGGCAGCCCTTAATCATTTACTTTCCTTATCTATGGATTTTTCTATTTTGAATATTTCATATAAATAAAATCATGCAACATATGTTTTTGTGACTGTCTTCTGTCACTTAGCACTGTGCTTTCAAGGCTCATCTATGTTGTAGCATGTACCAGTACATTATTATTATTATTATTATTATTATTATTATTATTATTGAATAATATTCCATTATATCATATACCACATATTTATCCATTCATGATTAAGGGAAATGTGGATTGTTTCCATTTCTTCGGCTATTATAAATAATGATGACATGAATATTCATGTGCAGGTTTTTGCATAGACAAATGTTTTCATGAGAAGTACTATTGGACATTATTTTTTAAAATTTTATTAAAGAAACACCTATTTCCAAGGGGCCCAAAAAACACTATCCAGACAAATACAAAGATACACCTGAGCACATCACATCCAAATAGCTGACAACTAAAAAGAAAGTGAATATATTAAAAGCAGCCAGAAAGTAAAGACGCTTGTATGCTGGGAAAAATGATTAGAATCAAGGCTGCCCATTTACATCTAACAAAATATTGATTGGATTTATTACAAGTATATATACAATATAAAAAATATTAAAGAAAGTTCTTCAGGTTGCAGGAAAATGGTACCAGGTGGAAATTCAGAACCATGTGAATGTAATGATAGCATTAAAATTTTAAAAGATGTGGGTAACTAAAAGGACTATTTTCAAATATATAGATATATATTTTAAAACTAAATTGACCGTTAATAGCAAAATTGTTAATGCATTGCAAGGATTATATGTAGAAATAAAATATATGACTACAGTTGACAAAAGATAGAGTAAATAGACGTTACATGTGCCTTAAAATATAAAATAGACTGTGATATAAGGTAGTGTATTTTAATTCAATAAGAAAACAACATAATAAAGAGGTATAGTTTAAAGATCCAAAAGAAAAGATGTAGAAAAACTACTGAAAAAATAAAAGTCAGGAAAGGAAGAATAAGAGAACAAATAACAGGACAGTTAGAAAACACAGGACAGTCACATCTATAGTTATATTAAATATGAGTGAGTGAAACACTCCACAGTGTGTCAGACTAGATAAAAAAGCAAGTTCAAAGTATATACTGTTTGAAAAGAGACACAAACATATAAATAAACGAGGTTAAATTGAAAAAAATGGAAAATAACATGCAATGTAAAGTCCAGCATAAGAAATATGAAGTAACTGTATTAATACCAGAAAAAAATAGGTTTTCAAACAAAGAATGTTACCAAATGTAGAGCAGGATATTGCATAATAATGAAAGGGCCAATTAATCATTAAATTAGATGATAAGATATCTAGAAAATATTAATGTTTGACACTTAACATGTTTCTGAACTAGAACTTGTCAGAACATGGCCCACAGGCTGCCACACCATCGTGCCTCTTTGTTTCTGTAATGTCTGTTATTGTGTTCATGCTACGACTGGTCACGTCATCACCCATCCAAGAAATGCAAATTATACCCACTGAGTTATCACTTCATCTCCTAAAATAACTAAAATTACAACACACGGTACCAAATATTGACAAGGATGTGGAGCAGTAAGAACTCTAGTAAATGGCCTGTGGAGTATAAACACTACAGCTACTTTGGAAAACGCTGGTAGTTGTTTCTAAAGTTAAACATGCTTGCATCCTTTGACCGAAGTATTTCATTCCTAGGTATTTACCCAAGAGAAATAATAACATATATCAACAACAACAAAAATGAAATATTATCGAAGAGTATTTATACCAATTTTGCTTATATTTATTCTAAACTGAAAATAATCCAGTGTCCACCAGCACAAGATGGATGAGCAGTGTGGTTTAGTCATACAATGGAATACTACCCAGCAACAAAAAGGAACAGACAGGTGCAAACAGCTCGGATCAATCTCAGAAAATCGTGTTGAAGTCAGACACATGAAACTACAAGTCTTTTCATTTATGTGGAATTGATGAATAAACAAAGCAGATTATGTCGATACAGTCAGAACAACGCTCGCCTCTGGTAGGACTGTGAAAGAACATAGGACGCTTTCTCAGGTGACTCAGATGTTCTTTGCATCAATCGAGATAGTGGCTGTACAGATAAACATATTTGTCAAAATTCATAAAAGTATACATTAAGGTGTGTATTGTAGGTAAACATTTCAATTCGTAAAAGTACTAGAGGTTCAAAAAGAAGCGTATGGAATGAATGCAATAGAAAGAGTAGCAGTGTTCAAAAATAATCCGCAATATATTTACATGTTTCCGAAATCTGAAACGGAAATGAATGAGGTGTTCATCAAAGATGAAAATTAAAGGAACTAAATGTGATTCAAGTGTCAAGAGAAATGTCTGCTGCACCTCAATCTTGTGAAGTAAATAAGATTTAGATGAAACTACAAGAAATTTATACTAGTGGAAATTGTTAGAAAAAAAAACAAGAAAAAACATATAATATTAATTATGGGTTATCTGCAAACATGATTCAATTGAATTAACACATAAAGTACCTGAATATTAACTATATTTAGTTCCACAAAAATCTAGAAAGCAAAGCCTGTAATTGATCAGAAATCAATGTGATATAGCTCTCATTCTCAAACTTGTTTTCAGATAATGTCTAAAGAAATAGTTATTGGCCATTGTCATTAATTATACAATGACTATAAAATAAAGGGTAATTTTTTACTGAATACTAATTGCTAAATGGTAATATTAATAATTCTGGTAATGATTAAACTGTTCCCTTTTTCTCTATTTTAATTGAGGTATAATTGACATAAACATTAGTTTCAGTTGTACGTCATAATGATTCAGTATTTATATAGATTACTATTTCTTTTATATTTTAATAACTTTTAGGTATAGAAATAACACGTTTGTGGAAGACAATTTTAAAAATATGAGAAGTTTAATAAAATACAATTACTATACTCTTCAAGGTATTACTATTTTTTGTTTATTAAATCTCAAAAAAATGCATTCAAAATATGTGTTTTTTTCTACAGAATTGAACTCAGGCTTTTTCATCCTGATTCTCCTCTAAATGGAAACTTACCTTCTCGATTTTTAGAGGAGTGATTATCTCTTTCTTACTTCACATGACTCTGATGGGAAAAGCCCATGCCCTCGGCCTCAAGAGTGGGCATAGGCTTAAACTAGCAAATTGAACATTTCCCTAGGATATGCCCTACAGAATTCTTTAAAACCTTCTTTGGATACAACTCCAGGGAAGAAAATCCTTGCTTTAATGTTTGCTAAGCCTCCTGATATAAACTTGGGAGTTTCAGTGGGCAGCCCTGACCCCATGGAAAAATGCAGTCTGCCAACACTCCGAGCAAGAATGCCAGAGAGCAGGACAAAGGGGAAAAAAACCAAAACACTCAGACATCTGGTAAACGGTAGACATGGCAAGAATGTCTGACTTCGGTGTAAATTTTAGCTACAGTACCGCTTCTGTAGGACTGTGTATATTTATGTGTTTATAATTAAAGCAATCTTTTAACTTTTTCAAAAAATAATGTGGCAAGTCGTTTTAAACGAACATCTAATTAGAGCAATTTTTCAGTTCAAGTATATATATTAAAAATCTGGGTGTGCTGTTCATACCATTAACTTGCATTACTCCTTTTAGCCTTGTATTTTCAAGTGTACATATATGATCTTCAGTTTGCAATATCTTTACTTAATGCATTTTTTTCAAACAATAATTTATAACACATGAGTAATTGTTGTCAAAAAGGCCCAAGTTGACAAGGACTCTTTCCTTGGCCAAACTGATCAAGCTCCTGAGTCGTCTTCTAGAACCCTCTGGATACTTCCTGGTTAAATCCAGCTTTGACAAAACCCTGCTGGGCCAGTTTAGCAAGAACCCCACCCCCCTCTTGGTGTTTAATTATCCTTGATATGGCCACAGGCTCCTCCCCCTCCACCACTCTCCCCAGCCTGTCTGCAGCAGCAGTCCTGATAGATGGCTTTGCCAGAACCCCGCCTTGGCCATGTCATTTCTTCTTCATAATTTTCCATCCACTGACCCCCATCCTCCTTATTGGCTGTGAACTCCAACTTGCGCGTTCTGCATTTGGCATTGAGCCCAGTCTCTCCCCAACTAGAAGACTCTGTTACAGTGGAGCTTTCACCTACTGCGACGGTCTCGAATAAAATCTGCCTTACCATATTTAACAACTGTCATGGATAATTTTTCTTTAACAGTGTATTAACATAGCTTCACTGTTTGATTATCAAACCTCTTAATTAAATCTTTAATTCTGGTTATTATGGGAGAACTTTCACAATCCTGATAAAGCATATTAATGAACTATGTCTAGTATATAGAATAAGTATAGTATAGCGATAAATAGTATGAATTTTGGAATCAGGCAGACTGGGTATGACCTTGTATCACAGAGGTAGGCATAACCTTCTGTAAACTCCTTACCATCATTGTCAGTTTCTTCATCTGTGAATGCCACAAAATTAACATTTGCGAGGACTAAATTGGATAGCACATGAATGGTAGAACCCGCCTTTTGCTCAATAAATATCTCAGCCCATCCTTCCTAGTTTAGTAGTAAGGGCCGAGGTGTAACGAGCCACATGGGCACCTAACCAGTTCCTCCTTTGCAGGTGCACGTAGTTCTGCTACGATGTTTTATTCCACGGAATATGAGCAGTGGTGATGTGTAAAGGTTCAAGTCTTGCATATAGAACATAGAATGGCCTCTTCATTTCTCTCCTTCGCATACATGAACATATATTTAAATATCATATTCATATATGTATGCATACGTGTGGGTGTATTACTTGCATGTTTGTATATGAAATAGTATCCTTAAATGCTAGTACCACCTAATATTTAGAAGGCCATCTGTAATCACATTACTTCTATGGTAAGTGATGTGTGAACCATAATCAGGGATTGAGAAATTCCTCAGAGATCTGATCTGAGGCAAAGCCATTATGAATTGCCCATGCATTGAAATTTAACCTCTTGTCCCCATGGAAAACTCAAGGAATTAGTATTCAGTATTATTAGATAAGAATTTAAATACATGATTTGTCCATGACTTTAATACAATTTAGATTGTAAATTATAAGATATTATGTACCACAATTATACTACATAAATAATGGATAGGAAGAATCAAGGTAGAGAAAATTATTGTACCAGTAATTTAAAAAGATCTAATTTGATATAGTCGGAAAAAAAAATTCTTTAAGGCAATGTTGTCTACACTGCTAAATGGATTGGGAATTTAAAGAAAAAAACTTCTAAGGAAAATTACTTTCTGTAGGTCCATAAATGCCCCATAATTTTTCAGAGTAATATATATTCTTTAAATGGATAATTAAGATGTAATTATACTTCATTGACTATTGCTAAGCCATTGGGAGATAAAGGAATAGTTTAGACATTATCTATAAGGCAAATAGATATTAAGATATTTACTCATAGTTATTAAAAATAGTCACTTAAATTATTAAGCTTAATTTATATTATCAGTGGACGCAGGGCAACAAAACAGAAACGGAGCAGGTAATTGTTTAGTGGTACATACTAAATAAATGCTTATCTTTGGCAATGCTAAATGAATGAAGAATGAGCTCTAAAATAAATACAATAATTATTTGCATAAGAGTAAATGGTCTTATAAATAATACTTGCCAATGTTAAATAACTAACGAAAAATTATGTTAAACGACGCTTCAGGCAATGTTATAGTTTCCGTCTAAATCACATTCATACCAGTTCTAATTTTTCTCTCTCTTCTCTGCCTCCCCCTTTTATGTCAGCCCAGTATAATCTGACTTTTGGCCCCACCACTGTAAAAAAAAACAATTGTTCATTCAAAGTTCAAAAAATGGTGTCTTCTTGGCCAAAATGAATTAAAACAATGTTAGTTGCATTTGACTTCTCCGTCGCATGTTCTCAAAACTCCCTCCTCCCTGAATGTCTGTGGCTCCACTTCTGTGTCCCTAACTGTCCCCTGCAGTCTTCCCATACTTGTAGATGCCCCTGATTAAGACTCTGCTCTGTAAACATTCTCAGCAGTCCTCGTGGCTTTCATGATCATGTACATCCCGACACATTCCGCAATGTAGAATAAATCACTCAGTGGATTTTGTTGATTTTAGTTTCTGTAAAATATTGCCGCATTTGTTTCTGGTGGTCATCCATCCTACCACCTCTGACCAAGCTAGTAGCATCCACGACATTATTTCAGGAGCTTCTGGTGTCTTCTCTCAGTGGTCACTCTTCTTAGAGCCATTTTAGCATGCTTAACAAGCTTCAATGGCTGCCCATTATCTACAGAATTAAAAAAGAAAGAAAAAGACCATGGTACATGCTAGCCATCTACTTAATGCATTAGGTATAGTACCACGTACCTTACATGCATCATGTTGATGCTAATAACTAGTTCGGTGGGGATTTAACTTAAATCTCATCTCTTTAAGTGCGTACTCCTCACAGCCTCAGTGAATGCCAAACAAATCATGATACACACAGACCTTCAGAAGCAGACACACTGGGACAGACGAGGGTGTCTACCTCCCCAGCAGCCGTCTCCAACTCTTTGATCTCTTGCCCTCTTTGTCATGTGGTGGAGGCAGACACGCCCTCATCCCTTCTCCCACTGCAGGTAGAAGTGATCATGTGATTCAGCTTTGGACAGAGAAACCCCGAGGGTTGTCTGGACGTGAGTTCTCTCTAGGATAAAGAGAGAGATGTCTCTAAAGAGATCTACTTTTGCTCTTACTGCCCTTTCTGCTTTGGTCATTCTAAGAACACGGCATGTGAAACTGCAAAGGCCACCATTTGACCGCAGGTGACAAGCCCAGAGATAAAAATCAACACTTTTATGTTGGAGAGGACAGATGGAAAGTACTTAGATTCTTGATGACATTAGCAACCCCTCTAACTCTGGATTACTGGTCGAGCAAATAATAAACGTGTTTTTTTCTCTCATGGTTTCAGCCAGTGTTAATGGTTTTCCTGTTATTTGTAGTATAAACTATATCAAATAATCAGCTACTATCCCACTCGCATCTATTTGAATTCCTGCATGTGTGCCATATTTGCAAATAGAATTAAATAGACTTTCTCAAACATGATAAGCATTTTCACATCTACATTTTTTCGTAGGATAGCTTTCTGCTCAGGTTCTTACCCCATACTTATTTTTCTGAATAATTTCTATCTCCTCCATTTGATATGTAGTAAAACTCACCTCTTTCAAATCTCATATGTATGATCAAATTCTTTCCATGGTTCATTGGAAAAAAAAAATTGGGAGAGGGACATGTAAAAATTGTATTTGCACAGTTGTCAACCCTCTTGGATTCTGTGTCCTCAAGGATGAAAAATCTGTTCACGTGTTACTCCCGTTTTAACAAGTGTCCCTATTAAAACTCCAGAAGTGCTAGAGGAATAAACAAATTCAAAAGTTTTAGTCATTTTGGGGGTTTTATTTTAGCTTTTCCCATTTTTTTTTATTATTTCATTTTCAATAGGTCAAAATTATTTCAAAGAGAATTTCTAGGTCATTTTCTAGAATAATACATTGCTAATGGAATTGAATATGAACCTGTCATATTAAAATGGATCTATTTAAGAGAAAATTCCTTTTCTCTGAAATAAGAGAGGATCTCTGGGCTTTGGCTTTATATCAAGAAAATCAGCAGCTGTATCCTTAAATCTACTTCCTCTGAAGCTACAAGATACTACTAGATAGGCAAGCTTCCTGTTGTACTCTTGCATTTCCTCTCTCGCAAGACTTTATAATTTATCACTACATTAAAATAGCCAGGTGGTCTGTCTTCCTCATTAGATTTTAAGCTCCTTGCAGCCAAGTACTTGGTCTCATTTATTTGTGTTATCATCCACATTTTGCACAATGCCTGGCTCATGTGTACTAACATAAGAATACCTTTCTTTCAAATTTATTCTTGTTATAATATCAAAATACTTCATCTCTACAAGCTTAAAGCATTTTTTAACATTTTATGTCACATGTGCCCATATAAATATTCTGTGATTGCATTGAATAGCTTTCCAGAACAGTCTACCTAAATTAATATCCCATAGTTTTGTTACTAATTCAGTGCGGATGCCTTTTAAGAGAAGCAGAGGACTGGGTTGGCAACGTTGTTATTTGCCCAGGAACGGGTGGCTCAGACAGAATAGGACCAAGCCTACCCCTGGGGACTACACCCAGCTCTACAGGGCGTCAAGCCCTCACCAGTTTCTGAAATCTCCTCTCAAAGACTGCAAATCGCATCTCCCCAGGGTTTACAATCCCTGACAGTCTGTAAACCAGCAGGTATCAATTCTGCCTCTAATTTATAATTACTGGGTCCACATCTCAACAAGATAGATCAGACATTATTGAGATTAGCTTTATTTAATTAGTAGACATGCTTCTCTATAAATATATAATAGTACAGTTCTGTATATAATGTCATGAAGCCTTCAGGTTTCTGTTTAGACCCCCCCCCCACACCCCAATTATTCTATAATTCACTTCCTGGGTCTACATTCTGCTATAGCTTATTATCATTAACATTAATAATGCTCAGTTCTATGCATATTTTTAGAGAAAATTTGTTTTTGCTAGAAAAAACACAAGGCGAGTAGGTTATAGAATGGAGACTGTCAGATCTTGAATTCTTATCCCTTCTCTGAGAACAGTCCCTATTATTAATGTATATTATTACTTCAAGTATGTCAGAAAAGGAGACAAACAGTCAGAGGCAGGAATTTCTCCCTAATTCACTCTGCCTAGCCAGCAAAATGTAACGCAAAATTATTCAGGGGAAAAATACAATTTTCTGTCATCTCTGTCATACACTGATAACAAAGCTACAGGCTAATATGTTTTGATATTTTTGTCACTCGTTTATCATGTGACCTTTCATGCTAGCATTAATACAGCTGAGGAACAGAGCAGATACACTGAAATAAGGGTGTGGAGAAGTCAGATTGCTTCTCTAACAACCAATGGTCAGTCACAGCAATTTACGTTTTTGTTTTTTTTTTTCCAGTATAGCCCTGACTGAAGAAGAGGAATTGTTATTAAGATTTGATATTACTGTCTAGGTTCTGCCACCTAGAATTTGCAACTTTTAGCAATGACGGGAATACTGGAGGGTTAATAAATTTCCCTTTGAATTATGATATTAATGCAATACAACGTGCCTGTTCAGATATTCAGAGCATATATATGAAAAAAAAAATGCAACCTAGACGTTGGAACATTGACTATTAGTCATATTCTGATTTGGTAAACCCAGGGAGCGCATTAAAATATGATTGTTAAAATTGCTGTGCATGTGTTCTGCAAAAACTGTTGATATTTTTAAAGTATAGAGGAACCAGAATCATTCGTGATACTGGGGCGTGTGGTACGGACATCTGAAAGTTTAATATATCTTGTGTTTTCTTTGATGATAAATGACACCTGGTTTAAATTTGCATGCAGCCTAACACCATTTCTGGCAAATGTCTAGTTTTTATGTTGCTCGTGGAGGCCAGACTATTAAAATTCCAATATAAAACTAATTTATACTTGACATTAATGAGTTAAGAAATGTTTTATATAGTACATCAGGGCAGGGAAAGAACCTTACAGGGATATACTGAAAGCAAATTATGTCTGAATACTACCATTATGTACAAAAATGAAAAAAAAAACCCTTTTCCAATCTTAGCTAAGCGCCAGTACGAAACTCTATGTTTTTAATGTTTATATTAAGGCAACCATTTTGCTTTCTTTTATACTGCACAGAAATGTGATAATATAAAGTATTAAAATTTTAAAATGTGTGCGTTAAATGTTATGAAAAAAATTATAGGGTTTTGTTACAAAATTATTAGTATTAATTTAAACTACCTCATTAAGCAAAAAAAAATTTTTTTTCTGTCTTTTTGAAGACCATTTTAAAAATACAAATAAATCAGAAAATGACCTTTCCTAAAGAAAAAAGAAAACAAGTAAGGGTGACAGTTTTATATATAAGAATTGTTAAGCAGGTCCCAGAGAGACTGTGAACATGTATACTGAATTCTTAAATCTTATTTTAATATGTATTTTGTAAGTTACAGAGCATGTTTTAGGCTTAAAACCAGTATTTATTTACTAATTGGATAAAACCACCAGTATAATGGTTTTTAAAAATTCGTTTTATTCTGAATTTTTGCTTATATTATATTTATCTTACTATAATTGCAAAATAAGATGAATTTCATGCTTCAAATCAGCTTTATAAGTAGAAATAATTTGTGTGTATTTTCTTGGAAATATATTCTACTTGTAAGTTCATGTATTTTTGTAGAGATATTTTATTTCATATTTATTGCATAAGATAATTTAAACTTGCATGCATCTGTAAAAATGCGCTCATACCATAAGCAAATGTAGAACATTTTAGTAAAATAGTAAGTCTATCCATGTTAATTATTAGAGAATTTCAGGAAAATGTTAGTTTTGTAAATCATGGAATTGTATTCATTATATGGTTTCTAACAGACTTCATTAACAAATACCAACTGTATCATACACTATATAAAAATTAAGATGACTTTTGGAAGGTGGCATGGAAGTATATTTTAATATAATGTTGAAGTCTCACACTGTATTCTTTCATTATACTGTACTCAAGCAAGGATTTGCTAAGACGAATTTTCATCTGACTTTTCTATCATGACACAGAACTTTGACATGGGAGAGGAGAGCCAGTTGGAAGGTTAGGGTGGATTCAGTGTGCGCCCATTTCATCCCTCTGAATCCCATGAACAGACAATCACCAAACTGAATTTTATAAAATTCCATTTTTCATTTATGTCTCAGGAGACTGAGAAGTTGGTTATGAGAAGAAAGTGGAATGGGTTGGGGAAAGGAAAATAAATAGAAAGGTCTCTACTCTCCAAAGGCAAATAACCTGTATATGAAGCAAAGACATCCAGAGACGTTTGTGTTAGCTTATTCCAGAAGGGAATTAGGCTTAGCTTCTAAAAGGCTTAGCCTCTCGGGGATGCAAACTTAATACATAAATGCTTGCCTAATAATCATTTAAGATAGTTTATGGAAATAGTCTCTGTCATTAGCATAATTGAAAGGACTTTATTATTTTTTCTAACATATAAATCTTATCAAATAAAATAGTATACTGCTTTTATTAAAATCTTTAAAAAGTTACTTATTGTAATACATATATATTTTTTTTTCTGCTGTTGTGGGTAGAGGATTGATGGTGGGTGCAAAGCTAAAGAGAACAAG